>NC_091700.1:22493750-23735625 GCF_041296265.1 Equus caballus | reverse complement strand
TTGGACAATCACTTATCTTTTCTGAGCCTTGGTTTCCTTACCTGTAAAGTGAAGACTAACTAATAAATTAGAAGCATCTGCCTCAAAGTTACTACGAGGATTGAACAATACCACACACACAGACCGCCTTGTTCATGCGACGCCGGGCAAGCGTTACCCCCCTGGGTCAGAGACTCCCAAGTCTCTCTCCACTACTCATTCTCTTGTTCATTCGTTTGTTCATTCGATCATTCAGTCACTCACTCATTCCTTCCTTCACCAACAAGTTACTGGGAATCTGTACTGTCCGTTGCTGTTCTAGGAGTTAGGAATATAACGTGAAAAGACGGTCTTCAACCTCAGAGTGTACAGTCCAGTTAAGAGATAGGCAAGGAATGGGGTTCTGGACCCAATTCCAGTGTGTGGATGGGGGCTTCCCCCATACCACCAAGCAATTCTCTGACACCAGCTTAGGGTCCTACAATTCAACTAATCCTGGCACTATCTTCCCGGATAGCCTCAGATTCCCCAGGTAAAGGGCTCTGTCCCATCAGACTGGCCTCTGCTTCGGAGCCCAGGTGCAAGGCCAGGTTGTTCCCTGTGCTTCTGACCGACTGGCTGTAAATCAGAGGTTCCCACAACCCCCTCCGTGGGTTCGATTAAGTTGCTGGAGCTGCTCACAGAACTGAGGAAACCTGTTTACTCACTAGGTTACCAGTTTATCACAAAGGATATTAAAGGATAAGAATCAACAGCCAGATGAAGAGATACATAGGATAAGGCCCCAAACAAAGGAACTTTGTCCTTAGGGTATTTGGGGCCTGGCACAGAGGCACATGGAAACCCGGAAGTTCTCTGAACTCTGTCCTTTTGGGTTTGTATGGAGGTTTCATTACACGGTTGATTAAACCATTGGCCACTGGCGATTGAGTCAACTTCCAGCCCCTCCCCTCTCCCCAGAGTTTGGCTGGTGGGTCAGGGCAGCTGAAAGTTCCAACCCTCTATTCATGGTTGATTCTCCTGGCAACCACTCCCCATCCCTACGTGCTTTCCAAAAGTCACTTCATTAGTATAAACCCAGTTGTGGCGGAAAGAGGCTTGTTATGAGTAACAAGACACCAATTTCACCTTTATGGCTCTAAAGCAGTTTCAGGAACTGAGGACAAGAGGCCAAATATAATAAAAGATGCTCCCATTACTCTCATTGCTCAGGAAATTTGGGAGCTGTGAGCCAGGAACCGTGGACAAAGACCGAACATATATGAGAAATAAAGTTTGGTCATCTGAATGACCAAATATGTATTTCTTAGAAATCACAATGTGGCAGCAAGCAATTCTACTGTGATAAGATCATTGCTTTCATGGAAGCATGAGAGAGCGCAGCAGGAACACTGCACACCGGGGAGAGCAAGAAAGAGCTTTACACAGGAGGAAAGTTTGGCTTTGCTCTGAGGCTTGAAAAATGAGTTGGAGTTAGGCAGACAGAAGTGGGGAAGATTTCTTCCAAGAAAAGACAAGAGCATGCGCTCGTATCAGGGGGCTATGAGGGAGCTTGACAAGTCCAAGGAGGTGCAGGAGTCGGAGCCTGCTGAAGGGCAGCCCCCCGGCAGTAATGGGGGACAAGCTGGAGCAGGAGACGGGGGCTGAGCGTGGAGACCGCTAAAGTGTATGCTGAGGAGAGGATGCTCTCCTATGGGTCCCTCCGGCTCTGAAGTTCTCGTATTCCTTGAGTAACAGAGGAGCTCAACTCTCTATTTCAGTTCACTTCAACTAATATCCATTAAGAGACCTTTCGGCTTAATCTTTGCCCTTTCAAGAGTCTACAAGTAATATCTTTGTCCTCGAAGTAACCATAAGCAACTGTTTTTTTTTCCAGCAAGTGGTCGATGTCCTGGGAACTCTGCAACCTCCCGGGGAGGAGTTTTTCCGGGCATGATCTCTGCAGAGTCTCCTACTCTCCCTCCTCCAGGACATCAGCAAAACTCTTCATCGCTCTGTTTGGATCTAAGACCCCTGAGGCCTCCGCATGCAGTTGCCCAGAACTTTGCGGCCAACACACCCTGCCTGTGCCTCTCATCCCTGCCATCCTAAGTCACCAGCCAACACGTGGGCCTCACGGTGTCCTCGCACGCCCAGACCAGGCTGCGCTTCCTTTCCCCGAAGCCCGGCAGCTGCTCCCCTCCCTCCTGACCCCTGCCCTGCTGTCATCCAGATCAGTGGTCCCACCGTCTTCAAACTCTTCCACGTCCTAGCCTTAGGAGAAACCTGGCCAAGCCCTAAGAACATCCCCCAGCTCTCTCTAAGGTGGAGACCCCGTCTTCCTTTGTACCATCAACATCTTGGAGCCTTCGGGTAGCAGCACCCTTGCTCCCTGTTGCTTCTTTCAGACCATGACTCCGCTACTCTCATGTACGAACTTCGCCTTTGATCCGGGCCAGACTCGCCATAGGTGTGGCTGACATCTTCTGACCTTCTTATCTTCTCTTCCCCCACTCCTTGAGGACTTTGACACCTCATTCATGATACTCCTCTCTACCCACATCATCCTGGGGATTTTAACACTCATGGAAAGACTCATGCAACATTGTAGCCTGGGCACCAATGACCTTTCTCTCTTTCACTTCAGTCTCCCACTCCCACAGCCTGGTTGGACCTGACATCACCCAGACCTGTCTTCTCTCTGAAATCTTTTTTTCTTTTTTTAAGATGGGCACCTAGCTAAATCTATCGCCAATCTTCTTCTTTTTTTTCCCTCCTCCTCTTCTCCCTGAAGCCCCGCAGTAATAGTTGTATATTCTAGTTGTAGGTCCTTCTGGCTCTGCTATGTGGGACACCACCTCAGCATGGCTCAGTGAGCGTTGCCATGTCTGCGCCCAAGATCCGAACTGGTGAAACCCTGGGCCGGCAAAGCAGAGCGTGCAAACTTAACCACTGGGCCACGGGGCCGGCCCCTCTCTGAAATCTTATACTTGAGTACCCTACTCTTGACCATTACCTACTATCATCCTGGTCTATCAGTTTACCTGTTTACCACACTCACCAAGACCCACAAAACCTCTGCTCTCTCTGTTTTTGTCCCGTCAATTTTACCACCATGGCTCCTCTTGTTCTCCCCCAGCCTAGTTCCTGGAGTTCCTCACTTTCTCTGTTAATAAATCTCCAAGTGTCCTCACCACCATACCTTTCCACCACATCCTTGTTACATTCAAATCTTGGATCAATCTGATAATCTGTTTTCCTGGTTGCCACACATAGGCAGTTCAATGCTGATGCAGAAAAATCGTAACCATTTTATTCAGATGACACGATAGATGTATGGAGCCCAACTTTCACTGCTCTCGTCAATTCACAGATCAGCTCCCTTTCCAATACCTTGTAACAGCCATTCCAACTTTCACTTCTTTCCTTAAACCCATTGAGCAATGAGACTTCAGTCATGAACTCCCTCAGCTTCCTGACCCAAACGTCCAAAGTCATCTGTATCTATACTTGCCTTCCGCTTCCTTCCTGCATTCCCAGAGGAAAGGTGTTCTTTTCCTATTTCTGTCCTTCTTATCTCCTCCATGACTAACATCTTTCTTCATTTGGCCACTCTTCTTTATTTTCAACTTCTGCTCCACTGGCTTTTCCTCAACAGCCTATGAAATTTGTCACGTCTCTTCAATGTTTTTAAAAACAAATGCTTTCATCCTGCATTTCTCCCTACCTACTCGCTACCTTCCTCTCTCTTCCATTTCACAAACAGACTGCCTGCTTACCGTCTCCATATCGTTCCATCTCGCTTATCACTTGGCATTTTGCAATCAGGCTCTGCCACCACAACTTCATAGCAACCACTATGGTATAGAACACCAACAACCCCCAATTTGGCCATTCCAGTGGACTCTTTCTTGTCTTCATCGTGTTTGAACTCTATGTGGCATTTGACGGTTTGATCATCTCTTTCTCTAAACGTTCCCTTCTTCCTTCACTTCTCTACACTACACTCTCCTGGTTCATCCCCAGCTCGTTGACTATTATTTCTCAGCTTCTGTTAAGGCTTCCTGTTCTCTGCTCATCCCTTTCATAACTACACACCGTCCCTGCTACTCTGTGTGGTCACTCTCAGTCATTCCTTGGCTTCAACTGCCTTCTAAGTGTGGATTACTCTGAACCATTATTCTAGCCTACATCTCTCTTCTGAATTTTCCTCTTGGGTATTCAATTTCTTTAGACTCTAGAATGGACCATATAAAACTCAACATGCCCCAACTGAATTCGTCTTTTCCTCCCAATCTTGCTCTTTGCATTTTTGATCTTGATAAATGTCACCATCAGCCACCCCGTCATCTGAGCCAGAATCCAAGGAGCCACCTTTGACTCTCCTCTACAGCACCTCAAACACGTTCTGTGCAGCTATACTCCCCTAATGCCTCTCATTAATCTCCCCTCTGCATCACTATACTCCACAGAACAAAGCTCACGATTTATCTTATTTGAATGACTGCAACAGTCTTTTATTGGTTTCTCAGCCTTAAGTCTGGCTGCCACCACTCTCCAGTCTGTCCCCTCCTCTGCTTCCAGAGTAATAGTTCCAAACACAAAACTGAATATATTTGCTACAGTTCGAAGCTAGTCAGTAGCTTCTCTTTGTTTGCAGGATAAAACTGGAAGCCCTAGTATGTGGCATGAGACTCTTCACGCTCTGCTGCCATCCACATTCTCAGCCACGGACATGCTCTACCTGGAACCTTCTGTTTCTACCGACCACTTGCATTTCCTGGAACACGTCTAACTATTTCTGGCTTGTGAGGTTTTGTTCTTCTACTCTTGCTGCCTAGAATTGCTTTTCTCTCCTTTGTTACTTGGCAAATAGCTACCTATCTTTCAAGATGTGGCTCAAATACCATCTAGCCTGCTCTCCTTCCTCTGGTTAGAATCAACCTTTCTCTATCCTGTGCATAGATCTCTATCACAGCACTTGCAATGTGTTATCGCATTATTCTTTTGATTGTAAGCACTTGCAGGCAGGGCTATGTCTGATTCATCTCGATGTTCCCAGCACGGTGCCTGGCAGGCAGAAGACTTCAAGAATTTTTTTTATCACCTTTCTTGAAATATAATTTAAAAACAATTTTTAATTAAACAATTAAATTTATTAATTTTTAATTAAACAATTCAGGGCATTTTGACAAATGTATACAATTGTGTACCATCATCACAATCATGATGTAGAATATTTCCATCTCTCCAAAAGTTCCCTCAGGCCCCTCTGTAGTCAATCCGCTCCTCCTATCTCCTGACTCTTGGCAACCTCTGATCTGCTTCCTAGCACTACAGTTTTGCCTTTTGTAAAATTTCCTATAAGTGAAATTAAATAGTATATAGCCTTTGGGTCTGGCTTCTTCACTTAGAATAATATTTTAGCGATTCGTCCATACTGGTGTCTGTAATTCATTCCTTTTTCTTTCTGAGTAGTATTCCATTGAATGGATATACCATAATGTGTTTCTCCATTCACAGGTTGATGAACATTTAAGATATTCCAGATTTTGGCCATTATGAACAAAGCTGATAAAAATGTTTGAGTACAATTTGCTGTGGACATGTGGTAGGAGCGGAATTCCTGGCTCATATGGTAAGTGTATGTTTCAGTAGTTTCAGTAGAAACTGCGAAACTTTTTTCCCAAGTGACCATAAGATTTTTCATTCTAACCGTGCATAGGAGGTCCAGTCATTCCATATCCTTGCCACAGTTTTTTTAATCTTAGCTATTCTGATGGGTGTGCAGTGGTCTCTCACTAATCAAAGATATTAATCTTTTCATATTTTCATTTGCTATACACATATGTTCATTGGTAAAATGTATTTTAAGTCTTTTGCCCATTTTTTAAAAAGTTGGGTTGTTTGCTTTCTTTTTATTTAGTTCTATATATTCTTTATATATTGTGGATACAAGTCCTTTGCCAGATATATGTTTTGGAAATACCTTCTCCTAGCGTGTGGCTTGCTTTTTAGTTTTTTAGCACTATCTTTGGAAGAGCAGAAGTCAAATTTTGATGAAGTAAAATTTACCAATTTTTGGTTTTTGTGTCCTATTTAATAAATCATTGCCTAGCCTAAGGTCACTAAGACTTTTCTCCTCTGTTTTCTTCTAGTAGTTTTATAGTTTCAGTTCTTTTATTTACACCCATGTTCCATTTCAAGTTAATATTTGTAAATGGTATGAAGTAAAGGTCAAGATTTTATATGTATACATGGAAAATATATATTGACAATGGCTATCCAGGAGTTCAGTATCATTTTTGGAAAGGTTATCCTTTCCCCGTTAAACTGTCTCTGTGGTTTCGTCAGACAGCAAATGCATTTGCATGTGGGTCTGTTGGGGATTCAGCACTCTGCTTCACTGAGCTGCATGCCTGTCTGTATGCCGACACCACACTATCTTGACTTCTTTTGCTTCGTAACCAGGGAGAGTGAGTCCTCCAAGTTTATACTTCTTTTTCAGAACCGTTTAGACTATTCTAGGTCCTTTGCATTTCCATGCAAATTTTAGGATCAGCTTGTTGATTTCTATAGAAAGGCTTGCTGGAGTTTTGATTGGTATTCGTATTGTACTGAATCTATACATTAATTTTGGAAGAAATGGCATAATTTTTGTTGAACACGTGAACTCCTTCTACATACAAGGTGCTTAAACCCATTCCACTTGTCCAGCACTTTATGGTTTACAAAGCCAATTCACATTCGTTATCCCATTTGACCCACCTATCAACCCTCCAAGGTTAGAGGGAGATGCTGGCCTCACTTTGCAAATGAGCAAACTGAATATCAGGAGGCTTGACTCACGTCAACTAGTGGGTATGTGGTGGCGCCTGTAGGGCTGGCTTTTTCGTTTCACTTCTATGGTATATTTGGTGCTTGATCCTGTAGATATTGATCCAGTGCATCTAAAATGCTGGCATGCAGGCCCAGGCAGAGAAGACCCGGCAACGCAGCAAATTCAACTCTGCATCTTCCCTTCCTTTCCTTGGGTAGAGAGGTACCTAGAGAGCCAGTCGCTCCTGCTAAGTTCAGACCAGCCCTGCGGAGCTGGCTCCAACCTTCTCATGCATCACAATCATGCGGAGAGCTTTACAGATGCAGATGCCTAAGGCTTACCCCAAGATTTTGACTCAACTGCCTGGGGATAGGGCCTAAGTATCAATATTTCACAAAAGTTTCCCAGGTGATCCCAATATACGGCCAGATTTGAAAACTGTGACTCTGGAGTTTCCAAGGAAAAGAAGAGGAGGAGAATCAGAGGAGAGATTTACGAGAGTTGGGCAAAGAGTGAAAGGTCTATGGGTCAGAGGTCACTGGCACAGGGGGCCCCTCTGATGGGAAGAGAAGGAAGATGAGAGCTGGATAGAAGGTCTTGCCAAACGCCTTAGCAGAATCAGGAAGAGATACTAAAAATATGACAAAACCTCTCTGGGGATTGATCCCCATTCCTTTAAAAATATCCTTACCCTCATGAATAATAAGAAATTCAAATCTCATAGAATCTGATAAATTCATAACAGGAAAGGGCTGGAGGTTGTTTTGTCCAATTTTCATATTACACAGAGTAGAAAACTGAGGTCCTCCCTTGCTAATGACTGTGTCGGCACTGTCCACCAGTAAGGACCAGCCGGGACTGGACCTCAGCGCTCTGGCTCCCAGCAGGGGCTCTTCCCTCGCCTCCATGTAGCCAAAGCCAGTCGCTCATGCTTCTACAGGGAAATAAAGCCAAGTGGGATGCAGATTTCTACTTTACGGCCATTCCAGCCACCGGCTCCTGAGCCTTGGTGCAGCAGAATCACCAGTGAATTTAAAATACAGATTCCTGAGTGCAGCCTAGAATCCAGATCTTCCGTGTGGAGACCAGGAATTTGATTCAAACGGTTCACTTCTCTTCCTTTCTCCCTTCTGGCCTGTTTTGGTGTAGCGTTTGTAAACTCCAGGGTCTGGAAAGGTCTGACACTGGAGTTCTTGGCAACTCCTAGATTTGGTGATTATCCGTGAATTTTATTTATTGAAATCTCTATACCCCCTTGCATAATTAGGGGTAAACACCACCAGATCTATAGACTCGTGCAACCAAGATTGTTTTTTTCATTTCCACGAGCTAAGATACAGACTTAAAATAGCAATCATTTTAAGGCCACAGAAAAGCTGATACCAAGATCAGAGCTCCGGGCAACCACGGGCAGGGTCTGCTCTGCCGACACGACAGGCAGGTGCTCAGGGCAGGCAGGCACTGCCCGATGGTGGCACCAGGGTGCGGCCGGAGCTGAACGGAGCCTGGGGCCGCCCCGGGCAGTCTCCCGGCACCCCCAGCACCCGGCTCTTGGCCCTGCTGCGGGCGACGCCGGGCAGGGGCGCGCGCGGGGCCGGGTAGGCGTCGCCATCACTCGGGGGGTCGGCCTCCACCCCGCAGCCCCGCATCTTCTGGGTCACCCTACCCCCTGCCCGTCGCTCCTCGGGAGCCTCTCTCAGCGCCCCGGTGGCCTCCTGTGCCGAAGGGAGAGCTCGCGGCTCCCGCGGCTCAGCGCTTGAAGCGCGGAGCAGGGCCCTGCGCAGGGCCTGGCTCGGGACATGTGGGCTATCAGCATGATTTGCGAGTGCCGGGTCCCCCGGCCTCTGCGTGTCCCCAGAAGGTCCCTCCTCGCAGGAGGAGCCACTGCCAGGCCAGCTCTCTGCATCCCTGACCCCTGGCCCCAGCGTCCCTGCTTTCCAGCCTCGCTCACTGGTCCTGCTTCCTTCCTGATTCACTCCCTCAGACCAGGGGTCCTCAGCCCTTCTGCACGTTCCATACCTTGGGGAGTGTTTTAAACGCACCAGCGCCGGGGCCACCATCACACCAGTTAGGCCAGAATCTGGGGAGGGGAGCGGGCGCCAGGCGTTGATTTCAAACACGCTTCCTGGGTGACTGTAGCGTGGGGCCAGGTGAGAACTACCGCTTCACACCTACGGTTCCTGCGGATTCCCGACCGTGTGCCCACGGGCCTCCGCCTCGAGCTCCTGCTCCCGTGACCAGAAGTGAAACTCTTCTCTCACCTTCACACACACACGCACGCACACGTGACATTTGGGGTCATGGGAACCCAGAGAAGAGGTTTAGATCACATTGCCACAACTGCAAACTTGAGTGTCTCATTCCTTGACTGGCCTTTGCCCTCCGGTCACAGGGGCCTCTCCCCCGGCTCATCACCCCCTTTGCTACTCCTGGGCCCACTAACCCGTCTTCGCCTCCTGTCTGTCCTCACCCTCCCTCCACCCGCTTCAAATAAGTCTTCTGCTTGGAGACTCTGCCCTCTGCTTGGTGGCCTGGCCCGTTGCTGACCCCTCCACCCTGGCCTCACCTTCCGCCCAAGAGCCTTGTGGGGCGTTTTCCCAAAGGCAGCTCCTCCCTGAGAGGTGCCAGCTCTTAGGGAACCCCTCGCCTGTGTCCTCAGGCCCCTCTTGAGTCCCTCGCACATGCCAGCTCCCTGCGCGGCCTCTCCTCCTCGCCGCCCTGGGTGCTCCCAGCAGCCCTGGCCTGCCGAGCTGAGCTGTGAGGCCCAGGGCAGGCAGACAGGCCAGCTCCCACCTTCGTGGCCATCACTGTGTCCTTGGTACCTGCCCTTGAAAACGCCTGGCTAAGGGCCTCAAGGTTTGCCTGTCACAGAAGCCAGAAATGATACCCTCTGACACCAGGTTTGCTCCCCTGCCCCTCTCAAAGAAGCGGGTTTGACTCCCCACAAAGTGCTTGCAGTCTGGGGGAGGCAGGCAGGCGCATCAAAAGTTCTAATCCAACTATTGGTGCTGCAACCATGGCCGCGGGCCTTGAGGGCAGGGCTGGGCGAGGGTTGAAGGTATCAGGGAACAGAAGCAGCTGGAAGTGTCTTGAAGCTTCACCAGGAGTTTTTAAGGCAAAGACGAAGGGTCAAGGGGTCAGCATGCCAGGTGAATGGACCATATGTGTGAAAGCACAGATTCCCGCGTGGGTCTGGTGTGTCCAGGAAGTGGCAGTCCGTCATCTGCAGTCCATTTGTCCTCTCAGGCTCCATTTGAACCCACAAGGGCTGTTGAAAGTGTGTCACGTTGACGAATGCTGCCATGTCTTATTTCCTCAGAAAACCAAGCCAGCAAAGGGTGTCATGAGAACCCAGACTGCACAGGAAACACTGGGTGGGAGAGGGCTGAGGACGCAGGAGGTAAACCCAGGTGAGAGCCCGCGCGGCACAGCACGAACTCCCCCCGAAGGTGGACTTCCTTCTTTGATTTGTGGAACTGGATCTTGCCCTGTGACCCTAAAGGTCACCCCCAGCGCGGCCCCTCGGACGCTCGGCAAGCGGCCTGTGCTGCCCCGTGAGCGCCATCTCCCTGGCCCGCAGCTCCCACTGCAGGTGCCTTTCGTCAAAGGACGGCTTTAGAGGGTCGAGGGACACTGAGCACACAGGGAGGGAAGGGCCACTGAACCCCGGCCTGGAAGCGGTGGGCTCCCAGCCGCATCCCCTGCGCGCGAGCCCACTGCCCGCCCACTGCCCAGCCCCCCGGCCCCGCCGCCCCCAGGGGCCCTGCCGTGCGCGTCGGCGGCGCCGTGGCCGGTGCTCGGAGGAAGGGCCGCCCCGCGCCCCGCGCCCCGAGCTCCTCGAAGGCTCTCAGCGGGGCCGCCCGACCTCTTGCCCCGGAGACGAGCGGCTCTTCCATCGCTGTCCCAGCGCTTGCCGCTCTGCCGGGGCGCCGGCCGGGTGCAGCGAGCGGCTGTCAGGAGGCCGGGGACTTGGCGGCGGCAGGACAAGGTGGAGGGCAGTGGGCCTGAGTCGGCATGAACTCAGGGTGGACGCGGCGTGGGGGCCCCTGGAGCTGGCGGGGCAGCAGTCTCCCACTCTTTCCTGACCCCATCCCTGCGTCCAACGTGCCAGAGTCCCACTGATGTACCTCCTTAGTGTTTCTTTTTATTGTGGTGAAATATACGTAAGGTGAAATTCCCCATCTTCACCATTTTTAAGTGTGCAGTTCAGTGGCTTAAGGATATTTTCCTTGTTGTGCAACCTTCACCACCATCCAGCTCCAGAATTCTTTCATTTTGCAAAACTGAAACTCTATTGAACACCAACTCCCCAGCCCTTCTCCCCAGCCCCTGGCAGCCACCTTCTACTTTCTGCCTCAATGAATTTGACATAAAACAAGAGAGAAAACAAATTTCCGTAAATTTTTTATTAACAAAATTTAAAATGTGCTCGTGGTAATTGAGTACATTTTTTTTGCAAATGAGCTGAGGAGTGTCTAGATTTGGGGGCCTAGCTTTCCATGACCTGCACCTTCCTCTGTGGGGCCTCCACGTGCTGCTCAGAATGCACTCCCTCCTTAACCCCAAACACAGCAAAGGGGGCAGAGCGCACACACTAAGCTGCTGAAGACTGTCCCTGATGCGGGGCCCACGGAGATGGAGGGCAGAGCGCCTCCTCAGGTGTACACCTGTGGCAGACTCATCTTGTGTTCCCCACAGCGATGCTTCTCAGACACTTAGAGTGCTTGGAAATCACCCGGCCATCTCGTGGAAAGGCAGAGTCTGTGTTTTGAGCAAGTTCCAGGTGTGCGGGCCAGGGACCATGCTTTGAGAAGCAAGGCCCCCCTCCACCTGGGGGAACCTTCACGTCCAGGCCAGGCAGGACCTCTCTGAGGCTGAAGAAGTCCAGGGCCAGTCCTTTTTTTCTTTCTTTTTGGTGAGGAAGATTAGCTCTGAGCTAACATCTGTTGCCAATCTTCCTCTTTTTGCTTGAGGAAGATTGGCCCTGAGCTATCATCTGTGCCAATCTTTCTCTATTTTGTATGTGGGACACCACCACAGCATGGCTTGATGAGCAGTGCGTAGGTCCACACCCAGGATCTGAACCTGCGAACCCCAGGCCACTGAAGCAGAGCACAGAGCTTAATCACTACACTACCGGCCTGGCCCCTGTCCGTTTTTTTTTCTTAATCACCCAATATATTAAAAAATGAAGAAATGCCAAAGCAGTTACAAAAATATTGGCTTATTTTAAATGTTCACAGTTTAACAAATTAACAAATTTATCATGCCTGCACAGATACAATGCAGTATAATTGTGCCTATCACGAAATAATTACTGCACTTAAAAAAGGGCAGATTTGTTCCTGTGCACCACAGGTATGCGGTCTGGGAACAGGACACAATTTTGAGGTTGTAGGATGAATATCTTGCATTCTCGTCGGTTCTGTCTGGGACTGGATGTGTCACTTCATTTGGAAATAATGTTCAAGCGCCTGAAATTGTGGCTCCTGGAGCACGAGGGAGCACAGGGGTCCTGCAGGCTCCGTGCACACACCAGAGTAAACAGAACTTGGAGACCAGGAGGCCTGGCCTTTCCTGGGGTCCCATTCTCCTTGTTCTGGTTTGGGGACCGCCCCTTTCCAGATGATTCCAGAAGGATCAGAAATTCCAGAATTTCCTTCAGGAAATCCCAACCCTCTTTCGTCCGCAGAGGTGTGGGCTGACTCTGTGGCCTCAGCTGGACATCACAGGACATGTCACAGTGAGTGGCACACGGCCAAGCCGGGAAGAAGAGTGAGAGCTGAGCCAAGCTGCGGGTGCCGCCCTGCTGGCCTGGCACGCTTCAGGGGCTGTGGTGGCTCTGGCCCCACATCCCTGGGACTCCTTTTAAGCAAACTCGGAGGCCGAATTTGGCTGCTCTCAGGCTTCCCAGCCCCTCAGTGGGCTGTTCTTGAACCCTCAGTGTTTACAAATGGGATAACTTTGAATTATAAAATTTCTCATTTTAGGAAAGGAATTATAACAATATTTTTTGAACAATAAGCTAAAATATTATTAGACTTGCAACACAGACCACCTTTCCCATGCACCCAACAAACATACACACTTACTCTCTAACACATTGTCTGGCTGGCACATAGTAGGTCTCAATGAATGAATGAATGAATGAATGAAGTTTTAAGAGCAGTCCTATTAGACCCTAATGTTTCAGCTGGTCCTGGAATTGCCTTGTGAGAGCCCCAGCTGACCCTCAGGGGACAGTGTCCTCCTCAACCCACACAGCAGTGTAGGCACGTCAAGACTCGATGGACCAGGGTCATCTTGCCTCCCAGTCGAGACTCCCTCAGAGGATCTGTCCTCCCCAAAGCACCTGGTCCTGCCATCCTGTTCGCTGGCTGTACCTGTCCCCAAGCGAGTCATCTAAGCCACAGCCCTAGGGAAATCAGGGCTCTGTGGGCACTGGACCCAGGGCTCTCCCCGCTCAGTGCAGGATTGCTGTGAAGGCCTGCATTCACTCAGGTCTCTCCTCCAGGCCACATGCACCGCAGGCACTGTCCCCTCATGGCTGTCCCCCCTGGCCAGGACAATTACACCTGCTTCAAGTGTCCCCTTTTGGAGGTGTTCTGAATCCTTTCTTGCCTGCTCATCCAATTTCCAGGCAGGGTCAAGCAGGTTCCGTAGTAAACAGGTTGGCATGACTCCAAACTCTTTTAGCATTCATGACCATTTCCTCCCAGGCCACAGCTCGGTGGCGGCAGCTCACCTGGCCACGTGACGACCCTTTAGACTGCTGCTTCCTCCCGCCCTCGTAGACAAATCAAGTGCTTCCGGCTAGACTGAGAAAGTGGCTCTGTTTAAGGATAAGAGCATCATTTAGACATAATCAAGGATGCAGAAGAGACTTCAGCTGGACAAAGATAGACCGTTTCTAAACCAGGCACTGCTAGCTGAGTGTGGTGGAATCTCGTCCCACAAGGCTCAGATTGTGCGGCTCTCAAAGAAATAAATTAGCTGGGAAGTGAGTCTAAGCGGCTTTGTGACCAGAGTCTGCTTGCAACGCACCACCGAGAAATAAAGGCCGCCTCTTCCTCAGTGTAGAGCGGACACTTTCATAAACTCTCAGGGGCGTGAAATAAACAGAGAAGTTAAAAGATAAAAAAAAAATTCATGAAAACAAAAGCGTGTGAACACATTTTTACTCATCTATTGAGGTAGTTTGCTTTCCAAATGGAATATGATAAATATCAATTAAAATTTCATTAAAGAATATGTTCTGCCGTAACAAAGCACATCTGTAAATAGTTAGTGAGCAGAGGAGGCAGATGGGCGAAGGGTCCCAGACCCAGCTGGCCCGTGTATCACTGTGCATAGAAAGTCAGCTCAAAACGGCTTAAAGAGTAAGGCTGTTTATTTGTTATGTAACTTGAAAGCCCATCGGGGGACAGCCCTCCGGGTGACAGGTTCACCTCAAGCCCCCGGCTTCCTGGGGTCTCTGCTCCACCATCCTCAGGGCCATCTCTGCCCCTAGACTGCTGCTCCCTCTTTCCCTCCCTCCACTGGCTCAATGGAACACTGTGACTTCACTAATTCACCGGGGAGGTGAGGGCGCAACTCCAGAGGTACATGGGCCTGATTTGAATCCTGGCTCTGCCCGAGAGCTGTGTATCTTGGGTAAGATGTGACCCTCTTAAAGCACTAGGTTCCTCATCTGAAAAGTGGGAATAATAATAATACAGTCATGAGTCACTTCATGACGTAGCTATGTTCTGAGAAATGCGTTGTTAGGTGATTTCGTCACTGTGGGAACATCACGGAGCATACTTATACAAACTTAGATGGTGTAGCCTACTACACGTCTAGGCTGTATGGTACCAATCTATGTGACTACCATTGTACATGTGGTCCGCCATTGACTGAAATGTTATATGGTGCATGACTGTAGTATTCACATCCTAGGATTATTGTGGGGTTAAATGAGATGGTGCATGGTGGCTGACATATAGCAAAAACTGAGTAAATGTGAGAGTTCTCTTTTTATCTTTATGGAACCTATTAAACACTTACACAGTGTTAGGTACCATGCTGGCTCATGGAGACAAGAGTTGATGAGAATACAGACAAGTGACTAGGCTGTTAGGATGCAGTGTGGTGGGTGTCCTACCCTTGATATCCTCACCCCTGTGATAGGAGCGAAACTAGGGACACATTGCACTGGCTCCTGGTGAATGACAGAGAGATAAGCAGGAGAAATGGGGAGGAAGGTGACACTGGCCTCCAGTATCACTTCAAGTCTGTAGGCTCCTTTATGTAAAGCACAGATTTGGTCTCATGTTTAATTTCCATTCAAACCAAGGATGCTAGTATCATGGAATTAAAAACTAAAAAAGACTGTTTTTGACTCAAAGGGAACAGAATACTTTTTTTTTTTTTGAGGAAGATTAGCCCTGAGCTAACATGTGCTGCCAATTCTCCTCTTTTTGCTGAGGAAGACTGGCCCTGAGCTAACATCTGTGCCCATCTTCCTCCACTTTATATGTGGGATGCCTACCACCGCATGGCGTGCCAAGCAGTGCCATGTCTGCACCCAGGATCGGAACTGGCGAACCCCAGGCCGCCGAAGCGGAACGTGTGCACTTAACCAATGTGCTACTGGCCGGCCCCCAGAATACTCTTTTTTTTTTTTTTTTTTTTTCCAGCACAAAGAAACCTGACATTTTCTAAGGTCAGGAGACAGAAGGGACCACGCCTTGCTCAAGCCCAGGGAACCTGTGTGGTGCAGGGTGTGCGAGGAAGCAGGAGTAGGGGAAATCATGTTCCTAGGATTTATTTTTCCATGATGTTATGGCAAGAACTTAATTGTACTTAGAAATGTGCAATGCTTTTTAGTAGATATCAAAAATTGAAATGGCTAAGCAACTTCCCCCAGGAAAGAAAAAACCATCAAAATCTATTTAAAATAACCATAAGAGTTGAGACATTTGACCTCCTAGAATTTTTAGTTGCGGACCATACTCCCTTCTTCCTACTGCCTGCCGTTCCCTCACCTGAATTCAGTTAACTGAGGGGAAAAAGTCAACTGGAAACTGTAGCCTTACACATCATCTTCCCAAAGGAACACCATGGAACCAAGTGACCCCTCTCTGCCAGACACCGTGTGGGGTGCCACCATTGGGTGCCAGTGCCATTGGGGAAGTATACGAGGCCCAGTGGCTGCTCCTGTGAAGCTCACAAAGGGCGGTGGGTAATGTCAGTGGGAAGGGGGGGTGTTGTGAGCTCATGCGAGTCCCATCCCAGACCCTCTAGAAGGCTCAGCTCATCCGTGCGGATGGGGACTGGGGCTCCATAAAGATGCCAGCCTCAGCTCGGAATTTGCACAGCAGTCCCTGAGTCTGCCTGCTTGGCTCTATCACTCCCCACTCTCCTGTTTCATGAGGTAAAACCTGAGCCACAGAAAACCAGACTGATTTATCCCAATGCTGCCCCAAGAGAGCAGCTTAGGTCAGAATAGAGTTCCAGGCTCCTGCCTCCAGAACATGCCATTTCCTCAGGCAAGGAGCTAATGGCCCATTTTTAGTCTGACTCTAAACCACAGCATAAAATACTGTGAAAGAAATCAAGTTATAAAGGAAAGACTGTCGGGCATCTTTTCAAGTTGGCTTGGTAGTTACTGGATGAGAGAGGATGCTGTAAACACTTTGGCTCCGGGCGCACTTGCCCTTAAGAATGGAAAAAGAAAAGCCCTACGGAAACGCCATTTGTTAAACTCCTGTTTAAAAAATTCTTTCTTTAAGAATGCTTGACTTAGCACACATGAAGTCTTCTTTGCTTAAAAATGACTAAGTAACGTGGGAGAGGAACTGGATTCTAGGGCTGGTCAAGCTCTGGTTAGTATCAATTGTCTGGCTGTTAGAGAAAGAATTGTGCTGGAAAGGAAAGCAGGGATGTTCTTTAGGGATAGGAATGTGTTGGGAGAAATTTCTTTTAAGCCAGGGCATAAAGAAGTTGCTGGAGCAAGCACTCTTGACCTCCCCAATGCGTCAGCCGCAAAGGCAAGGAGCTCTGATTTTCCTCAGAACCGATGGTCTCATCTGCCAACAAGAGCAACAGCTGCTCTTCTGTGTCAAATGAAAGAAAGAAAATCACTGAATTAAAGAAGGCAGGGAGTATTTTCACTGTGTGGAAAAGATATTTTCAGCACATCTGGGCAAGATCTTAAATTTACCAACTGCTTAATCTAAGATTCTCATGCTTCCTAGGGATGTTTTATTGTGTTATTTCAAAGTTTTATCACTTTATTTCTAATTTGTATCCTTAGGGATAGAACAGAAATGGTTTTCTGAATCATAGGAAATGATTCAAGCTGGATACAATTTGATATTAACTGAGGATATTCAGGAGCCACAGAGGAACTTAGCCCTTTTCACAGATTCTAAAATGGGATCCAAAGAGGCAAATATTATTTTTTTTCCTAATTTAATAAAGTGACAGAACAAGTTAAGTTATTAAAGATCTGACACCCCCCAAGGTTTCTGCAGTCCCGAGATGAACTGAATTGCTCTTCCTAAATAATACAGCAGGGGAAAATGAAAGCACTCTTGTTACTATGCCGAAGAAAAAATGAAGAAAGCATGTTTAGTTTTATGAAGAAATTCAGTCCTCAAGGCTTCTGTTTTTTTTTTTTTTTCAAAAACATTCAGTTTGATTAAAGGGATTCTGTAAGCCCAGATTTCTTGCTAGATCCTGCAATTGGCCATTTAAATTGCCTCACAGGCATGTGTGCCTTAGGAAATACCCGCAATGTGTGTCGTCACTACGGTCATGATAAAGACGACATTTGCCTTCAAAAAATGCTGGTCTGCCTAAGGGATCAGGAAAATAAGCTGAAAATATGAAAAGAAAGTGAACATACTCATCTAGTCCAAACCCGGGTTAATGAATATCATAATATTATGCTATTTTTTAGTAATTAGTAATTTCCTGTCATGTAAATG
This sequence comes from Equus caballus, assembly GCF_041296265.1. Classification (NCBI taxonomy): domain Eukaryota; kingdom Metazoa; phylum Chordata; class Mammalia; order Perissodactyla; family Equidae; genus Equus; species Equus caballus. Next base: position 23,717,874 of record NC_091700.1, on the reverse strand, counting down.
AATTCTTGTGGCCTGGGTAGAATTTCCAGGAAGAGCAACATACATAAGAAGGAAAAAAGTGCTGTATCTCCAACAACTTTAATGACATAAATATGACGTTTTGGATAACTCAGAAGCAGATTATAGCAATAACAAAATTACTAAAGTCAAAGATGCATATAAGAGATTGAATAAAATATTTCATGTAAGGAGAGTGGGAAGAAATCTTCTAAAATAATATATCATCACAAAGACAATAGATAACAAGTGTTGGCGAGGATGTGGAGAGAAGGGAGCCCTGTGCATGGTTGGTGGGAATGTAAACTGGTGCAGCCCCTGTGGAAAAGAGTATAGTAGTGACCCTTATCCAGGGTTTCACTTTCCTCAGTTTCAGTTATGCATGGTCAACTATGGTCTGAAAATATTAAATGGAAAATTCCAGAAATAAAAAATTCATAAGTTTTAAATTGTGCATCGTTCTTAGTAGCACGATGAACTCTCACATCATCCCGCTACATCCTGCCCAGGACTTGAGTCACCCCTTTGTCCAGTGTATCCACAGTGTATACACTACCTGCCCGTTAGTCAGTAGCCATCTTGGTTATCAGATCAACTGTCTTGGTATCACAGTGCTTGTGTTCAAGTGCCCCTTATTTTATTTAGCAATGGCCCCCAAATGCAAGAGTAGTGATGCTGGCAATTAGGATAAGCCAAAGAAAAGCCATAAAGTGCTTCCTTTAAGTGAAAAGGTGAAAGTTCTCAACTTAATAAGGAAAGAAAAACATTGTATGCTGAGGTTCCTACGATCTATGGTAACTTTTATTACAGTATATTGTTATAATTGTTCTATTTTATTATTAGTTATTGCTGTTAATTTCTTACTATGCCTAATTTATAAATTAAACTTTATCATAGGTATGTATGTAGAGGTAAAACCATAGTATATAGAGGGTTCAGTACTGTCTGCAGTTTCAGGCATCCACTGGGGGTCTTGGAATGTATCCCCCATGGGTAAGGGGGGACTGCCGTATGGAAGTTCCTTAAGAAATTAAAAATACAATTACTGTATATGTCCAGCAATCCCACTTCTGGGTATATATCTCAAGGAAATGCATTACTATCTCAAAGAGATAGCTGCACACCCGTGTTTATTGCAGCATTATTCGCAAGGGATGGAAATACCCTAAGTTACCATCAAAGGATGAATGAATAAAGAAGATGTGGTATATATAAATATATGCACACACAATGGAATATTATTCAGCCATGAGAAAGAAGGAAAACCTGCTATTTGTGACAAGATGAATAGAACTTGAGGGCATTATGCCAAGTGAAATAGGCCAGACAGAGAAAGACAAATACTTCATGGCATCACTTATATGTGGAATCTAAAAACAAAGTCAAACTCACAGAAACAAAGAGTAGAAAAGTGGTTGCCAGGGGCTGAGGGGTGGGGGGAGGGAAATAGGGAGAGGTTGGTTAATTAACTAGATGGAAGGAATCCTTTCACAATGTATAGGTATGTCAAATCATCATGACGTACACTTTAAGTATCTTACAACTTTACTAGGCAATTATACCTCAAAAAAATATTATCAGGAATACAAAGAAGCAGGAAAATATGACCCATAAGTCGAGAAAAACCAATGAATAGACATGGGCCTAAAAATGACAGAGGTAATGAAAGTTGCAGAAAAGGATGTTAAAACAGCCATTGTAAGTATGCGTCATATATTCAAGAAAGTAGAGGTAAACACGAGCATAAATGAGGAGAGAGGAGAGAGAGAGAGAAAGAGAGAGAGAGAGATGCCCACGTTGAATTTTTATATTTGGAAAACGCAACACCTGAAATGAAAAAATAAATTGGATGGGATGAGTAACAGATTAGACACTGCAGAAGAAAAGATCAGTGAAAGTGAAGACATAGTAATAGAAATTATCCCAAATGAAACACACTGAGAAAGATATTAAAAATAAACAGAACATCAGTGAGTTGTGGGACATCAAAGGGCCTAATGCATACATAACTGGAGTCACATGCTGGACAGGGGACAGAAAAATATTTGAAAAAACTGACTTAAATTTCTCCATATTTGGTGGAAATTATAAACCCACAGATCCAAAAATCCCAACGAAGCCCAAGCAGAATAAATTTATAGAAAACCACTCCAATCACTGAAAATCAGTGATGAAAAGGAAATCTTTGAAAGCCACCAGAAAATAAAAAGACACATTTTGTAAGGAAGAAGAAACATAAGAATGACTTCTCAACAGAAACTATGCAAGGTAGAGACAATAGACAGGCATCTTTAAAGTAGAAATCTTTACCCAATGATTTCTTCTTAAAATTAAGGCAAAAAAAATATTTTTCCAGATTGAAAAAAACAGAGAGAATTCACTGTCAGCAAACTTATACTTTGAGAAATGTTAGAGAAAGTTCTTTGGACAAAAGAAAAATGGATACCTTATCACATACATGATTTGCAAATACTTTCTCCCATTCTGTAGGTTGTCTTTTTAGTGTCTTGATAGTATCCTTTGATGCATAAAAGTCCTTAATTTTTATGAAGTCCAATTTATTATTTTATTTAGTTGCCTGGGCTTTTGGTATCATATCTATGAAGTCACTGTCAATGTCCTATGTCATGAAGATTTTCTCCAATTTTTTTTCTAAGAGTTTTATAGTTTTAGCTCTTAACTACTACGTCTTTGATTCATTTTGACTTAATTTTTGTACGTGGTGTTAGGTAAGGGTCCAACTTTGTTCTTTTGAATGTAGATATCTGTTTTCTCAGCACCGTTTATTGAAGACTGTCCTTTCTCCAGTGAATGGTCTTTGTACTCTTGTAAAATATCAACTGACCATACATGTGAAGGGTTCTTTCTGGGCTCTCTATTCTATTCCATTGCGTCTATTTGTCTGTCCTTCTGCTAGTACTATAATATTTTTTTAAGAAGGGATTGAGTTTATTCAGATAATTCTTTTAGTTCCAAAGCAATAACATTTACAAAAGAGCAGGGTTTTCACTTATAATGTGTGCTCAAATTTTAATTTTTTCTATTTTTATTTTTAGAACCAAAACACACACTTGAGAGAAAAATAGAAAATACTCCACTTTTTCATATTCTGTTTCAAAGTGCAGAGTTTCAATTATAAATGAATATTTAGATTTTTTTTCTTTTTTTGAGCAAATTAAGAAGCCATGAAATAAAAATATCACAAAGACAACATCAACAGAATTTTAAAATTGTTTAAAGAATGAGTCCTTAGTACGATACTATTTTAATTACTGTCATTTTGTAGTAAGATTTGAACTCAAAAGTGGGAGTCCTCCAACTTTGTTCTTTTCCAAGATTGTTTTGGCTATTGAGGGCCCCTTGCAATTCCATATGATTTTGAGGATAAGCTTTTCCATTTCTATGAAAAAGGCTGTTGGAACTTTCTTAGGGATCCCATTTTTTCATAGTTTTCAGTGTACAAGTCTTTTACCTTCCTGGCTAGATTCATTCCTAAGTATTTAATTCTTTTAGGTGCTATTGTAATTGGATTTGCTTTCCTAATTTTCTTTTTGGATTGTTCAAAATCCAAACAATTGCTGCTGATTTTTGTGTGTTGATCTTGTACCTTGCAACTTGCTGAATTCGATTATTAGCTCTAGTAGCTTTATTGTGGATTCTTTGGGATTTTTTATATATAACTCATGTCATCTGTGATTAGAGATAGTTTTATCTCTTTATTTCCAATTTGGATGATTTAATTTTCTTTTTGATTAATATCTCTAGCTAGAACTTCCAGTACAATGTTGAATAGCAATGGTAAAGGCAGGCATCCTTGTCTGCTGATCTTAGGAAAGCTTTCAGTCTTTCACCATTGAGTATGTTAGCCGTAGCTTTTTCATAAATACCATTTACCGTGTTGAGGCATTTTCCCTCTATCCACAGTTTACTAAGAGTTTACATTATGAAAGGGTGTTGGATTTGGTCAAATGTCTTTTCTGCATCAGTTGAGATGATCATGTATTCCCCTTCTTTCTGTTAATATATTACATTGATTGGTTTTCTTGTGTGGAACTACCCTTGCATTCCTGGGATAAATCTCATTTGGTCATGATGAATAATCCTTTTAATATGCTGTGGGATTTGATTTGCTAATGTTTTGTTGAGGACGTTTGTTACATTCATAAGGTATCTTGGTCTGTGATTTTCTTGTGATGTCTTTATCTGACATTGGTGTCAGAGTAATGCTGGCCTCATAGAATGAGCTTGGAAGTGTTTCCTCCTCTTAACTTTTTTTGGAGGAGTTTGAGAAAGATGGGTCTTAATTCTTCTTCAAATGATAGAATTCATTGGTGAAGCCATCAGATCCAGGACATTAATTCGTTGGGAGGTTTTTGATTAGTGATTCAATCTCTTTATTTATTGTAGGTGTGTTGAGACTTCTATTTCTTCTTGATTCAGTTTAGGTAATTTGTGTGTGCCAAGGAATTTGTCTATTTCTTCTAGGTTATCCAATTTGTCAGTGTGAAATTGTTTATAGTATTTTCCTACAATCCCCTTTATCTCTGTAAGGCAGTAGTAATGCCATGTTCATTTCTGATTTTGGTTATTACTGTCTTCTCTATCAGTCTAGCTAAAGTTTGTCAATTTTGTTGATCTTTTCAAAGAACTAACTTTGGGGTGTGTCATTTTCTTCTATTGGTTTTCTATTCTCTATTTTGTTTATCTTTGCTCTAATCTATATAATTTATTTCCTTTTTCTATCTTTGGGTTACTTTGTTATTCTTTTTTCTTTTTCCTTATGGTGTAAAGTTATGTTATTGATTTGAGATTTTTAATGTGGGCATTTGCAACTATACATTTCCCTCTGAGCACTGTTTTTGTTGCATCCCATAACTTTTGGTATGTTGTGTTTTCATCTTCACTTGTCTCAAAGTATTTTCTAATTTCCTTTGTGATTTCTCTTTTGACCCATTGGTTTAGAGTGAGTTGTTTAATTTCTAAATATTTGTAAATTTTTCCAGTTTTCCTTCTGTTATTAATTTCTAACTTCATCCTGTTGTGGTCAGCGAAGATTCTTTGTATGATATCTAGCTCTCGAAATGTATTGAGACTTTTTTGTGGCCTAATATATGGGCTGTCCTGAAGAATGTCCCATGTGCACTCGAGAAGAATGTGTATTCTGTGTAGTTGGGTGGAGGGTTTTGTATATGTCTGTTAGTTCTAGTTGGTTTATTGTGTTGTTCAAATCCTCTGTTTCTTACTTGCCTTCTGTCTGGTTGATCTATCTGTTATTGAAATTGAGACACTGAAATCTCCAACTATTATTGTAGACCTGCTATTTCTTCCTTCAAGTCAGGGAGATTTTTTTTCGTTTGTTTCTTATATTTTGAAGGTCTGTTATTAGGCGTAAAAATGTTTATAATTGTTATATCTTCTTGCTGTATTGAACCTTTTATTAACATATAATGTACTTCTTTGTCTCTTATAATCTTTTTAGATTTGAAGTCTCTTTTCTCTGATATTAGTGCAGCTACTCCAGCTCTCATTGATCGCTATTTACATGAACTATCTTTTTTCCATCCTTTCACTGTCGACCTGTTTGTGTTTCTGGATCTAAAGTGAGTCTCTTGTAGACAGTAGATAGTGAGATTGTTTCTTTTTATCCATTCTGCCAATCTCTGTCTTTTGATTGAAGAATTTAAACCATTTAAATGTTAAGTAATTACTGATAAGGGAGGACTTACTTCTGCCATTTTGCTATGTGTTTTTTATATGCCTATAATTTTGATGTCCCTCATTTCCTGCATTACTGCCTTCTTTTGTGTCAAGGTGATTGTTTGTAGTGAAATTCTTTGATTCCCTTCTCATTTCCTTTTGTGTGTATTCTATAAGTATTTTCTTTGTGATAACTATGGGGATTACATTTAACATTCTAAAGTTACAACAATCTAATTGAATTTATATCATCTTAACTTATATAGCATAGAAAAACTCTGCTTTTATACAGTTCTGTGCCCCCTTTCTGTTATTGATGTCACAGATTATATCTATATACATTGTGTGACCAATAAAATAGGCTAATCATTTCTTATGCATTTGTTTTTTTTGTTTTGTTTTTCATGAGGACGATTGGCCCTGAGCTAACATCTGTGCCAATTTTCCTCTATTTTTATGTGGAATGCCACCACAGCATGGCTTAACAAGTGGTGCTCAATCTGCACCCAGGATCCGAACCTGCAAAACCTGGGCCACTGAAGCAGAGTATGGGAACTTAACCCCTATGCCACTGGGCTGGCACCTATGTATTTGTATTTTAAATCCTGTTGACAATAAAAAGTAGAGTTACAGACCAAGATTAAAATAACACTGCTTTTGTATTTGCCCAGGTATTTACCTTTACCAGAGATCTTTATATCTTCATATGGCTTCGAGTTACTGTCTAGTGTCCTTTCATTTCAACCTGAAGGACTCCCTTTAGAATTTCTCATAGGATAGGTCTAGTGGTAATGAGCTCCCTCAGCTTTTGTTTATTTGAAAATATCTTCATTTCTCCCTTATTTTAAATGACAGTTTTGCTGGATATAGAATTCTCAGTTGGTGGTTTATTCTTTCAGCACTTTAAATATATCAATCCACTGCATTCTAGCTTCCAAGGTTTCTGATGAGAAATTGACTGATAATCTTATTGAGGATCCCTTGTATGCAATGAGTCAATTCTCTTTTGATGCTTTTAAGAGTCTCTCTTTGATTTCTTAGCAATTTATGTATCTTGGTGCGGGTCTCTTTGAGTTCATCCGACCTGGAATTTGTTGAGCTTCTTGGATGTTTATATTCATGTCTTTCATCAAATATGGGACGTTTTCAGTTACTCTTTCTTCAAATAATCTTTCTGCCCCTTTCTTTATCTCTTCTCCTTCTGGGATTCCTACAGTGTATATGTTGGTCTGCTTGATATTATCCCACAGATACTTTAGGCTTTGTTTACTTTTCTCCATTCTTTTTTTTTCTTTTTTCTCTTCTTCAGACTTGTTAATTTCAATTGTTCTATCTTCAAGTTCATGAATTCTTTCTTCTACTTGCTCAAATCTGCTTTTGAACCCTTCTAGTGTATCTTTAGATTTCAGTTACTGTACTTTTCAGCTCCAGAATTTCTTTTTGGTTCCATTTTATAATTTCTATCTATTATCATTTTGTTCATATACTGTTTTCCTGTTTTTGTCAGTGTCTGCTTGACAGTTGTTTCAAAGTCTTTGTCTAGTAAGTCCAATGTCTGGGCTTCTTCACTTACATTTTGCATCAATTTATTTTTTCTTTGAATGGGCCACACCTTCCTCTTTCTTTGTATGCCTTGTGATTTTGTTGTTGTTGAAAATTGGACGTTTGAATCTTATAATATGGAAACTTTGGCAATCAGATTCTCTCCCTTCCCCAGGGTTTGTGTGCTTTAGAAAAATTGTTGTATGGTGTCTTTGTGCCAGGGACCAGCCTGGGGTGGAAGCATAAAGTCTTCTCAGGCTTTTTCTGAGCCTATGTCTTTCCCTGTGCATATGTGATGGCTTTTTAAATTCTCCCAAATATACACTGTTGTTTTTGAATATCCAAAACCTCCTCCCCACCAAAAAGACCAAAACAAACCCCATAAACAAACAAAATACAGGTTCAGCCTCAGCTCCTTTAAATCTCCCGGAAGCCGCTTCAGTTGGCAGGGGTTGATACAATGGCATCCAGACTCCTTGCCCACCCTCAGTGATTCAAGCAGCATCGACAGTGAAAACACAGAATCCCAATATTGGAAAGACAAGGTCCTTTTGTCCATCTTGGCTCCAGCAAGCTGTGCCAGAAATGTGGGTTGCTGTGCTCCCCAACTGCCTGTCACAGGGATGGAGGATGGGGAACCACCAAAACACTGCAATAAACTGCAATTTACCAGCTAAGCTGCCCTCTAGAAGCTGCAAGTGTTTGAGTAAATTCCAGAGTAAAAAATAGTCACTTCAGACTCTTCCACCAGTACCACTGTCGTCCAAGCGGAGTGGTGGATTCCTGGAAATTGCCAACTCCACCATCTTCCCTGACATCACTCTCCTGAAGACTATGGTAACAAGGAGAGTTAATGTAGCCTTGAGGTAAGAGAAAGACTACTATTGTCCTTCCCACATAAACATCAAGTGTTTCTGATCTTCCTTATTGATGGAGATTGAGAATAATGTGTTTCCCAAATCAAAAGCCACATATGAAGTGCCAGAGGCTGCATTAGTCTGTTCTAGTAAAGATAACACAACTGGCACAGCAGCTGCAATTAGGGCTATTACTTGGTTCAGTGCACATTCAATTTGCATTAATTTATCATCCACTCTGACCCTCTTTCACAGCATATCTTGGGTTGATAATTGGCTGACCTGAGTTTGTCATTTTATTTTTTCAAGTCTTTCAAAACAGTTAACAAAAGTCAGCCAATCCTACAATGTTTTAAATATCATTGTTCCCGTACTGTCCAGATGCCCCAGCTTCCTCATGATCCAGTGATCCACCTTCCACCTGTAGCTCATCCCTAACGACCACAGGGAAAACCTTAGTAATTTTGATGCTACTTCAGAGCAGAGGTTGGCACCATCCACCCACCACCAGCAATGGGTTCCTTTTTGCCGAGTGCTTTTGAAGACCCATTTAAATACAAACTTCTTAGCCTGGATTCCTCACTCCTCCAAAGCAGAAGCTTAGACAAAGGATTGTGTGCAGGTGGTTTACTTGTGAATGTGATCTCAGGGAGCAGTAGCGTGGGATAAAGGAGAGAACAAGGAAGGAAGAAAAACCAATACAAGGACTGTTCACTTGGCTGCCACTGTGGGCGACTGGTGCTCAATTCTGTCAAGACCTTCTACAAAGCCTTATGACGTGCATCTCCAAATTAGTCTGCTTTGGGAATCAAAGGAGGAAGCATCTACCTATTGACTCTTTTAATCCATTGGTCAGGGTCAACCTATGGGCATCATGTCCCCCTCATACCCTGACTGTGCATTCCTGAGTTCAGAGTGGATCATATGGGCATTCTGCACTGAAGCATCAGAGCAGCTCTGTGGCAGGAATGGACGCATACTTGATGTGGGCCCCAGGCAAAGCACCTGGTTGCATGCCTGTGTGCAACTAGTCACTATAGCAGTGGCTGGAGGAAGGGGGCCAAGGGGATTTTGAGGGTGCACAAGAGGTGTCCAGCATAATGTGGCATAGTGAAAGCCTTTGATTAAATGTGAGAAAATTATTAGTTGTCTACTTTTGCCTATGTATAGCATGTTTTCCACCAATGAAGAAATTGGAAAAGCAATGACTGTATATTAATCAAGCTGATTTTAGGGCCTATTAAACCAACATCAGTTTTTAAATCCATTAGTACTGTTGAGTATGCTTTCAACAGATAGTATCAGTAACTAGTAAAATACAAATTCCTTTTGTACTTTGTAATTCAAATGGGAACACACACCTACACGCCAGTTTCATCTCTGATTGTTGCTGCCCAGAACAAGTTTTGTGCTCTGGACAGAGTGGCCACTTCACTATGTATGACCATTCTAGGCTTCCTCCTTTCTCTGGAGCCTGGAAACTGAGCTAAGGCCAATTTGACTTTACCACACAGCCGAGTGAGTTTGAGCAGGGCATGATTTCTCTGAACTTCATTTTCCTCATCTGTAAAATGGGGAAAGCACTACTTGACTCACACAGTTTATGTGAAGAATAACATGTGTAAAGTGCTTCACATAGTGCCTGGCGCACAGTAGGAGTCCAGTGTTACTTTACGGTCCAGCTGAGATAAAAGTTAATTGTGCAACTTTACATAGTGATTTATAGTTTGCTTTACATACTGCCTTTCAGCATTTCTGTGACTCAGTGAAAGCATCACGGTTATTACTATAATTCTTATTACTCACAGAGGCTTGGAAAAGTTGAACGACTTGATCAACTGGCAGGGCCAGGACCTAGGTCTTCTGATCCCGAATCCCACGTTCTTTCTGATGCTCCACACCAATCCCCGCCTGCCCAGGAAACCTTTCCCACCACGCTACTGCCTCTTCTCAAAAGAGAAACACGTATGGTTCTTAAACTTCCATCTAGCGCTTGATCCAATAACGGCTTCCATTGTTGTGTTTCCTATGTGTGTATTCTGACTCCTCAACTAGGATAGAGATTGTGATTTGTTTCAGTTCTACTTGGCCAGAAGTCCTAACACACTGCCAAACACATAGCAAATGCTCAGTAAAAATCTAGTGAATTCAATTCTATTGCTTCCTCAAAGAATCTCCAGGTTATGAGAAAATTCATAGTTGTCACTAGGTGAGATGAATGTTGTGAGCAGTATTTTTGAAAAGCAGGAGCCTCTAATCTCTGTGGAATTTAAAAAAGAAAAAACTTAATGAAGATTGTTGAATTCAGAGATACCTTTAAATATTTCAGGGCTGGATTATCAATGCTCCAGCACCTCGCTTATGGCTCATATAAAGGCTCTAAGTTGATTCATGAGAGGCTAGGAGATGTTTGGTCATGAAACGACCCAGAAAGTCTAACTTACCTGCTAAAACTAGGTCATATTATAAGTCTTAAGAAAAAATTATATTTCCAAATAGAGAGAATGCTAATAATTGGTAACATTTAGTGAATGCTTATATGCTAGGTTTGTGCTAAGTGCTTTAACACATGTTGGATTTTAAATAAATCAACTTTAAGGCATAATTTACATATAATACAAATTGCCAATTTAAAGTATACAGTTTGATGAGTTTTGAAAAATGTACACATATATCCAGGTAACCACCCCCTACAATCAAGATTCCACTGAGCATTCATTTTTATTGCTAAGTAATATATTCCATTGCGTGGATGGACCACAACTTGTTTATCTATTCATCTGTTGGTGGAGATCTATTTTGGGGCTATAGTAAAGGTGCTTTGAACATGCATGCATGAGCCATTGTGTGGAGACGTTTTCATCTCTCTTGGGTAAATACCTAAGAGTAATGAGAGAGTACTAATTACTCCACATCCTCACTGGCATTTGGTACTCAGTTGTTTTTTATTTTAATCATTTTAATAGGTGTGCAGTAATATTTCGTTGTGGTTTTAATTTGCATTTCCCTACTAACCAATGACGTTGAGCATCCTTTCATGAGCTTATCTGCTATCTGTGTGTCTTCTTTGTTGCAATGTCTAAGTCTTTTGCCCATTAAAAAAATTGCAGTGTTTTCTTATTATTGAGTTTTAAGAGTTCTTTGCATTTCTGAATACAAGTCTTCACGTGGCTTACAAATATCTCTTCCCAGTCAGTGGCTTTATTTTTTCATTCTCTTAACAGTCTTTTGCAGAGCAGAAGTTCTTAATTTTAATAAAGTCTAACATCAATGTTTTCTTTTATGTATCACACTTTTGGTATTGTATCTAAGAAATTTTTGCTTAACCCAAGGTTACAAAGGTTTTTCCTATATTTCATTCTAGAAAATTTATAGTTTTAGGTTTTATATTTAGGTCTAGGATCTGTTTTGAGTTAATTTTTATCGGGTGCAAGGTATGAATTGAGATTTTGTTTTGTTTGTTTGGTTTTTGCATAAATTGTTCCAGCACCATTTGTTGAAAAGACTATCCTTTCCCTGCTAAAATGCTTTCTTGCTTTTGTGGAATATTAATTGACCTTGTATATGTTGTTATGTTTCCGGAGTCTCATTCTGTTCCATTGATTTATGTGCCTATTTTTTCTCCAATACCACAATGTCTTGATTACCCCAGGTTTAGAGTAAGTCTTAAAATCAGGTAATGCATTCTCTAGTGACTCCTTTATGCTAGTTCCTTTGACTCTCTATATAATTTTTTTTTTAAAGTTTATTGACTTCTACCAAATATCCTTCTGGGATTTTGAATGGAATTGTGTTGAATTTATAGATCAGTTTGAGAAGAACTGACATCTTAACAATATTGCATTGTCCAATCCATGAAAACAATACATTTTTCCATTTCTTATTCTTAGATTTCTTTCATCAGGGTTTTGTAGTTTTTACCAAACCTATGTTTCACACATGTTATAAGATTTGCGTCTGAGTGTTTCATGCTAAAAGTGCTATTATATATGGCACTTAAAAATTTTTTCAATTTCTAATTATTCAACACTAGTTTAGAGAAATATGATGATTTTTGTATATCTACCTTGTACCCTACAAGCTTGGTAAACTCACTCTGGTTCTAATAGCTTTTTTGTAGATTCTTTGAATTTTCTCCATGGACAATCATGTTATCTGTGAATAGAGACACTTTTATTTCTTCCTTCCAATCTGGATGCTGTTTTTTGTTCAATTCAGCACAAATTGATGGAACTTAAGTATTGAGTATCTTAAAACTTAACAAGGTAGGTAGAGTAATTTCTGAAATGATGACAGCACACAGCACAACTAGGAAACACAGATGATGGTGATTATTTTAGTTCAGTTCTCTTTCAAGTCCAGATATGTAAATAGTATTAAATGCATACTCTTGTGCCAAGCACTGTCCTAGGTGATGAAGAATGCAGTGGCAAGGAAGACAGAATCCCTACCCTCATGGGGAAAGAAGGACAATAAACACGTACACAAACAAAAAAATACACATGTATAAAAATGCTAGGTAGTGATCATTGTTCTAAAGAAATACAAAGCAAACAAGAAGATAACTTGTGACCGAGGGGAGAGGAGGTGGCCTTTGAGCAGACCTAAATGAACTGAGAGTGAGCCAAGCAAAACCCAGGGCAGGGGAATTCCAGGCAGGAGGGACAGCAAGGAAGATGCCTTGAGACAGAAATGTGCTTGCATTTTCGAGGAAGAGGAAGGAGGCTAAGGTAACTGGAGTAGAGTCATCAATGGGAAGAGTGGTAGGAAATGAGAATGGAGAGAGAGCTAACAAACTGGAGTATTTTAGGCAATTTTTGGAAATTCTGACTTTAAGTGTGATGGGAAGCCATTGAAGGATCAAGAGATGTACAGCGATCATTCTAGTTTATTCTTTAAAAGGACTACTAAATCCTTGCCCTTACATGGGAGACAGACAATAAACAAATACACAGACAAAAAAATACCTATGCATACAAAGGCCATGTAGTTATCACTGTTCTAAAGAATAAGATCACTGCTGTGTAGAAGGCAGATATAGCACGAATGGAAGTAGGGAGGCCAGGCAGGAAGGCAGATGCTGCTGGGAGAGATGATGGTGGCTAGGAGAGGAGACTGAAAGTTCTCCTTTAGATATGCTGAGATTGAGATATTATTAGACACGCAAATTCAAAATCATTTATTCATTCAGTAAATATTTATGAGCACTGTTGTGTGTAAGGCACTCTTCCTGTTGCTGGGACTATTGTAGTAAATAAAAAGACTGCCTAGAGCTGTTAGCTAACACTATGGTGGTAATCATGTAAGTGCAATACATAAGTGTATCAAATCAACACATCGTATACCTTAAACTTACACAGTGTTATACGTCAATTAAAAAACAAAGATTGTCTTCATGGAGTTTATCTTCTAGTGGGGTGGGGAAAAACAAGAAGTTTACGTTAATGATGCTAAGTGCTATGTAGGAAAATAAAGCAGAGTAAAGGGGATAGAGAATGCTGGTTGGTGTGGGGAGGTGGGGGATAGGTTGCTATTTTGTATAGAGTGGAAAGGGAAAGCCTCCTAATAAGGTAAGATTTGAGCAGACCTGAAAAAACTGAGGGAGTAAGCCAAGAACCTAGTTAGGGACAGCATACCAGACAGATGCAGATGGAATACCAAGTGTAAAAGCCTTGAGACAAAATGTGCTTGGCAGGTTCAAAGAAGAGCCAGGACAGCACTGTAGCTGGAGTGGAGCAGATGAGAAGAGTAACAGCAGACAGAAGGGCTAGGAAATGGGAGGCTAGAAGACGTAGGGACTGGAGCACAGGAGGGACTTCTTTTTTCGTGAGCCAGAAGCACTGGAGGGATGAGAGCTGAGGAGTGGCATGAGGTCTGTGGTAAAAGGATCACTCAGGCTGCTGTGCTGAGAAGACTGAGGGAGCAAAGGGTGGAAGCAGTCAGGAAGTTACTGTAAAAGTCTAGGAAAGAGGTGACTGTGGCTTGGTGTAGGGTGGCGCAGTAAAGATGGGAGGGAAAGTTCAATTGGGGATATATTTTAAAAAGAAAGCCATAGGCGTATGGAATGGATATAGATCAAGTGTGAGAGAGGTGGATGCCAAGGTTTCTGTGTGGCCTGGACAACTGGGACAGCTGGGTTCCTGGTCACTGAGAAGGCTAAGTCTGTAGGAGGAGCAGATGAGATGGTGGAGCCAGGAGTCCTGTTTTGCATATATTCAGTCTAGAGGTAAGGAGTAGTAATGAGTCAGATATGATAGGTAGATCTGGACTAGAAATCTGGGAATCATCAGCCTACAAAGTCATGAGCCTAGATGAGACCACCTAGGAAGCAAGTGCAAAGAGAAGTCTGAGATGGAAATAGGACTCCTGTCAGGGAGTTGTTCTATGGGGAAGAGACAGAAAACAGTCAAATATATGTGAGAGGTACTATGTAGGAAAATACAGCTGGGGAATGGTGAGAGTGTGATGGCAGGTGTGCGTATGTGTGTTATTTGTCATGGATGCAATTAAATATATGAATCTGGAGCCCAAGGATAAAACAGGCTGAATATGCAAATTTGATGGTCACCAGCATGTTTAACTCCACAAGATTAGAAAGGATCACTCAGAGAATGGGGGTTGATAAATAAATCTGAGAACTGAGCACCAGGAGTTCCCATCATTTAGAGTGGAACTTGTTATAATGGACTGTGCTTCTTAAAATTCATGAAGGAGGAGAAGACAGGTTGTCAACAGAACAGCCCTCTTTCCACGCCACTTAACTGCTACTGTTTGCTCAGTCTTTAGACAGCTTGGAAGTGTTTTTCCTACCAGCTTTTCCTTAGACTACTGCATCTGAACCACCTGAGGAGCTTGTTAAAAATGAAGATTCCATGTTCCATCTGAACTCTAACAAATCTGCCTCTGGAACTGGGCCCAGAGAAAACAAAAAACTCAGATGATTCTCATACCCACTAAGTTTGAAAACCACTGCAATAAAGGCAGGGATAAAAAATAGAAGGCAGTTAGAGTGGAAGTGAAATAAGAAGACACAGCAAGGGTAGGATTGATACAAGTCAAACTGTGGAGGGCTGTGAATCAATTTTGTGGTTAAGGAGGGGCTCCTGAGGGTTCTGAGGAGGGGAGCTCTATAATCAGATCTATGTAATGCATGAATGAATTCAGCTCCTCAAATTATCCTTACTGTTGTGAATATCAATAAAAGAAACCTTGGATCTCGTCAAGATGGCAGCATAAGCAGACTCTGAACTCATCTCCTCCTACAAACACAACCAGGTTACAACTATTTTTGGAAAAATTATCCTGGATAGAAAACTGAAAACTGGATAAAAAGAACCCCCACAACAAGGGACAGTCCTAAAGTGGAAGAGGCAGAAATTCCTTCTGGAGAGAAAAAAAGCCACCTTCAGGAGCAACGGAGTTTCTCAGCCAGCCAGACGGGAGCCACTAAGGTACACAGCCCTCCCTGGAGGAGTGAGGTCCAGAGCGGGGGCCAATACTGCTATAAGCATCCTTCAGACTCAGCACAACTGAGATGAGGGTCTTACTATCTGGCTTTGCTGGCTGTTAACTGCAGTGGGGAAACCTCCAGAAAAGCTATGTGATGAAAGCCAAAAAGACCTGGGTCATAAAGGGCCCACGCACAACCTCACCCATCTCTGCAACCTAAAATCACCAGAGAAGGCTGACAGTCCTTTGGTGAAAAGAGACTCACCTGGTAGGCTCTGGGTGCATCTTGGTGAGAGAAGAGACCTCTCCAGAGACTGAGACATTGGTGGGGGCCATTGCTGTGACCTAGTTCAGGCGTGCTGACACAGACCCCAGCAGACGCCATTGAAATTCTTCCCCTGGCCTGTTAGCCCAGGGGTCTGCCACACCCACTAGAACACAGATTTAATCCAGTTCAGCCAGGGCAGGCAGCCCACCCCAGGGACTGGCCCTGACCAACAGCAAGCCCTCAGGCTACTTGTCAGCCTGCATTGACTGGGTGCCTTGGTCCTCTACAGGCAGGAGAGTGTGTCTGCCTCTGTGGGGCAGGGGCTGTGTGAGGACCAGGTGAACTGTGGGGGGCATGGTGGAGAGGTGGCGGCCTCTGAAGTGGGGCCTTGGGGTACGCTACAGGGGCTGGGAAGTGTGCATGGACCAGGACTGTATTGACAGTGTGTGTGGTCCTGTCGGGGGTGAGGCTTATCAGCAGCAGAAGACCTGTGATTCACAAATAGCCATATAAAGGATCAGCCCCACCTTCCAAAATCTGAACCAACTGAGTGCTCCCTGTCCCTAGGGCTAGTCCCACTCAGCTGCACTCCTAAGAGAACTGACAATAGCCTTATAGGCCTGAGGCCTATCACAACTGTAAGCCCCTGAGCCTAGCAACCAGCTACACCGCGTACCTACCCAATTAACAGGAAAACTGCAACAGGAGTGTACTGTTAGACCTTGTAGCCAACAGTGCTGAGGCTTCCCAAACCAGATTTACAAACAGCTGGCCAGGGAAACAAAGACTAGACTCCCTGGGTACCTGCATTAAGAGCAACCCAGCCACAGCAGAAGGACAGAAGTAGCCCACAAAGGGGTCACTCCTGGATCATTTAGACCGGTGACAAGAGGGAAGCACACTGCTGGGCCTCAAAAGGCATCTCTTATACATAAGGCCACTTCTCCAAGATCACGAGACATAGCCGACTCACCTAACACTTAGATCTAAGCACGGAGAAAGAGGCATAATGAGGAGACAAAGGAATACCTTCCAAGCAAGGGAACAGGACAAAACCCCAGAAAAAGGACTAAATGAAACAGAAATAAGCGACCTACACGACAAAGAGTTCAAACAAAATCTCATAAGGATGCTCAACGATCTTGAGAGAAGACTGGATGAACACAGTGAGCTCATCAACAAAGAACTGGAAAACATAAAAAACAACCAATCAGAAATGAAGAATACTATACTGGAAATGAAAAATTCACTAGAGGGACTCAATAGCACAGCAGACGATACAGAAGAACAGATCAGTGAGCTAGATGAAAGACTAGAGGAAATCACCCAAGCTGAACAGAAAAAAGAATTGGACAGAATGAGAACAGTCTACGGGAACTCAGGGACAATATCAAGCACACTAACATTCATATTACATGTGTCCCAGAAAGAGAAGAGAGAGACAAAGGGGCAGGAAATTTATTTGAAGAAATAACAGATGAAAATTTTCCTAACCTAAGGAAGGAAACAGACATCCAAGTACAGGAAGCACAGAGAGCTCCAAACAAGATAAGCCCAAAGAGGCCCATACCAAGACACATAATTAAAATGTCCAAACTTAAAGATAAAGAGAGAATCCTAAAAGCAGCAAGAGAAAGGTAACAAGTGACATAAAAAGGAAAGCCCATAAGGCTATCAGCAGACTTCTCAGCCAAAACTCCAGGCAAGAAGAGACTGGCATAACATATTTAAAGTGTTAAAAGGAAAAAAACCTATAGCTAAGAATACTCTATCTATCAAGGCTGTCATTAAGAATGGAAGGAGAGATAAAGAGCTTCTCAGACAAGCAAAAACTAAAGGAGTTTATCACCAAGAAACCAGTTCTACAAGAAATGCTGAAGGGACTTATTTAAGCGGGAAAGTGATGACCACAAATAGGGATAAAAAAATCATCAAAAAAAACCTCCCAGAAAACCCAGGCAATAAAATCACTGGTAAAGGTAAAAATATAGGAAAAGTAGCAGATCAACTACCTGTGAAGATAATAGGAAGGTTAAAAGACAAAAGTACTAAAATTACCTATTTCAATGATAAGAGGGGAATGGGTAGACACACATAAAACAAGAGATTAGATATGATTTCAAAAACATAAAATGTGGGAGGAGGGGAGTGAAAAAGTAGAGCTTTTAGAAAGAGGTCAAGCTAAAGAGTCTATCAACTCCATATAGACTGTTATATACATAGAATATTATATAGGATCCATATGGTAATCACAAATCAGAAACCTATAATAAATAAGCAAATAAGTAAGACAAAAGAAATCAAACATATTACTAAAGAAAGCCAACAAACCACAAGGGAAGAGAGCAAGAGAAAAAGAAAGGAACAGAGAACTACTAAACCACAGGGAAAAAAAGTAACAAAATGGCAATAAATACATATTTATCAATAGTTACTTTAAATGTCAATGGACTAAATGCTCCAATCAAAAGGCATAGGGTGGCCAACTGGATAAAAAAAACCCCATATATATGCTGCATACAAGAGACACACTTCAGACCTAAAGACACTCACAAACTGAAAGTGAAAGGATGGAAAAAGATATTGCATGCAAATGGCAAAGAAAAGAAAGCAGGGGTTGCAATACTTACATCAGACAAAAGAGAATTTAAAACAAAAACTGTAACAAGAGACAAAGAAGGGCACTACATAATGATAAAGGGAACAATCCAACGAGAAGATATAACACTTGTAAATATCTATGCAGCCAACATAGGAGCACCTAGAATATATCCAGCAATTATTAACAGACATCAAAAGAGAAATAGACAGTAACACAATATTAGTAGGGGACTTTAATACTCCACTTACACCAATGGATAAATCATCCAAACAGAAGATCAATAAGGAAACACTGGCTTTCAAGGATACATTTGACCAGAGGGACTTAGTGGATATATATAGAACATTCCATCCAAAATCCACAGAATACACATTCTTTTCAGATGCACATGGAACATTCTCCAGGATTGATCACATATTAGGCCACAAAACAAGTCTCAATAAATTTAAGAAGACTGAAATAATACCATGCATCTTTTCTGACCACAAAGGTATGAAACTAGAAATCAACGACAGAAAGAAAACCAGAAAAGCCACAAAAATGTGGAGATTAAACAAAATGCTACTGAACAATGATTGGGTCAATGAAGAAATCAAGGAGAAATCAAAAAATTCCTCGAGACAAATGAAAATGAAAATACGACATGCCCAAATCTGTGGGATCCAGCAAAAGCGGTTCTAAGAGGGAAGTTTATAGCAATTCAGGCCTGCCTTAACAAAGAAGAAAAATCCCAAATAAACAACCTAACAGTGCATCTAAAGGAACTGGAGAAAGAAGAACAAAGAAAGCCCAAAATCAGCAGAAGGAAGGAAACAATAAAAATCAGAGCAGAAATAAATGAAACAGAGACTAAAAAGAAAAAAATTGATGAAACCAAGAGCTGGTTCTTTGAAAAGATAAACAAAATTGAAAACCCTTAACTAGAACTCACCAAGAAAAAAAGAGAGAACGCTCAAATAAATAAAATCAGAAATGAAAGAGGAGGAGTTACAACGGACACTTCAGAAATACAAAAGGTAATAAGAGAATACTATGAAAGCTATACACCAACAAACTGGATAATCTAGAAGAAATGGATAAATTCTTAGAAACATACAACCTTCTAAAACTGGGCCAAGAAGAAGTAGAGAATTTGAATAGACCAATCATAAGTAAGGAGATTGAAACAATAAAAAACCTCCCAAAAAATAAAAGTCCGGGACTAGATGGCTTCCCTGGTGAATTCTACCAAACATTCAAAGACTTAATACCTATCCTTCTCATACTCTTTCAAAAAATTGAAGAGGAGGGGAGGTTTCCTAACTCATTCTACGAAGCCAACATTATCCTGATACCAAAACCAGACAAGGACAACACAAAAAAAGAAATTTACAGGCCACTATCACTGATGAACATTGATGCAAAAGTCCTCAAGAAAATATAGCAAATCAAATACAACAATACATTAAAAAGATCATACCTCATGATCAAGTGGGTTTCATTCCAGGGATACAGGCATGGTTCAACATCCGCAAATCAACGTGATACACCACATTAACAAAATGAAGAATAAAAATCACATGATCATTTTGATAGATGCAGAGAAAGCATTTGACAAGATAAGGCATCCATTTATGATAAAAACTCTAAATAAAATGGGTATAGAAGGAAAATACCTCAACATAATAAAGGCCATATATGACAAACCCACAGTTAATATCATTCTCAATGGAGAAAAACTGAAAGCTATCCTTCGAAGAACAGGAACCAGAGAAGGATGCCCACTGTCAGCACTCTTATTTAACATAGTATTGGAATTCCTAGCCAGAGCAATCAGGCAAGAAAAAGAAATAAAAGGGATCCATATTGGAAAAGAAGAAGTGAAACTGTCACTCTTTGCAGACGACATGATTTTATATATAGAAAACCCTAAAGAATCCACTAAAAATTTTTTAGAAATAATAAATGAATACAGTCAAGTCACAGGATACAAAATCAACATGCAAAAATCGGTTGCGATTCTATACACTAACAATGAAGTAGCAGAAAGAGAAATTAAGAATACAACCCCATTTACAACTGCCAATAAAAAGAATAAAATACCTAGGAATAAATTTAACCAAAGAGGTGAAAGCTCTGTACACCAAAAACTATAAAGCAGTGTTGAAAGAAATCGAAGAAGACACAAAGAAATGAAAAAATATTCCGTGTTCTTGGATTGGAAGAATTAACATAGTTTCAATGTCCATACTTCCCAAAGTAATCTATAGATTCAATGCAATCCCTATCAAAGTTCCAACAACATTTTTCATAGAAATAGAACAAGAAGCCTAAATTTTATATGGAACAACAAAAGACCTGCTACAAAGCCACAGTAACCAAAACAGCATAGTACTGCCACAAAAACAGACACACAGATCAATGGAACAGAATCGAGAGCCCAGAAATAAACCCACACATTTATGGACAGCTAATATTCGACAAGAGAGCCAAGAGCATACAATGGAGAAAGGAGAGTCTCTTCAATAAATGGTGTTGGGAAAACTGGACAGCCACATGCAAAAGAATGAAAGCAGACCATCACCTTACACTATGCACAAAAGTCAACTCAAAATGGATTAAAGACTTGAATGTAAGACCCGAAACCATGAAACTTCTAGAAGAAAACACAGGGAGTACGCTGTTTGACATCAGTCTTAGCAGCATATTTTCAAGTACCATGTCTGACTGGGCAAGGGAAACAAAATAAAAAGTGAACAAATGGGACTACATTAAACTAAAAAGCTTCTGCACAGCAAAGGAAACCATCAACAAAACGAAAAGACAACCTAACAATTGGGAGAAGATATTTGCAAACCATGTATCAGATAAGGGGTTAATATCGAAAATATACAAAGAACTCATACATCTCAACAACAAAAAAACCAACAACCCAATTAAAAAATGGGCAAAAGATCTGAACAGAGATTTCGCCAAAGAAGATATACGGATGGCCAACAGGCATATGAAAATATGCTCAACATCATTAACTATCAGGGAAATGCAAATCAAAACTACAATGAGATATCACCTCACTCTGGTCAGAATGGCTATAATTAACAAGACAGGAAACAACCAGTGTTGGAGAGGATGTGGGGAGACAGGAAGCCTCATACACTGCTGGTGCGAGTGCAAACTGGTGCAGCAACTATGGAAAGCAGTATGGAATAACCTCAGGAAATTAAGGATAGATCTCCCATGTGATCCAGCTATTCCACTGCTGGGTATTTATCCAAAGAACTTGAAAACACAAATGCATAAAGATACATGCAGACCTATGTTCACTGAAGCATTATACACAATAGCCAAGACTTGGAAGCAACCTAGGTGCCCATCAAGGAGCGAATGAATAAAGAAGATGTGGTATTTATACACAATGGAATACTACTCAGCCGTAAGAAATAATGAAATCCAGCCATTTGTGACAACATGGATGAACCTTGAGGGTATTATGCTGTGTGAAATAAGTCAGAGGGAGAAAGTCAAATACCTTATGATCTCACTCATAAGTAGAAGATAAAAACAATGACAAAGAAACACATAGCAAGGGAGAGTGGATTAGTAGTTACCATAGGGGGACGGGGGAGGGAGGAGGGCAAAAGGGCTGATTAGGCTCGTATGTGAGGGGATGGACTATAATTAGTTTTTGGGTGGTGAACATGATGTAACCTACACAGAATTCGAAATATATTACAATGTACATCTGAAAGCTATATAACGTTATAATCCAATGTTACTGCAAAAAGTAAACAAATATAAAAATTTAAAAAAATAAAAGAAACCTCAACTAAATTGGAGTTGGGAAGGCCTGTAGGGGGAACTCTCATTCCCTATCACACATCCCTATCATATATCGTCAATTAAATGAAACAGGAAGAGACATACCCTTACGTCTTTAACAGGAAGTAAAACTTAATTTACTACTGAAGGAAGATTTTTCTCCCCACTCAGCAACAGCTCAGCCAATGAGAAGCCTTGGCCCTGAAGTGTTAGTCCCCCCGGTGGACATTCCTTTAGAAGAGCCCCTCCCTCCTCCCTTTTCTCTATAAGAGCAGCTCCCCTTCTTTGTTTTCTGGATTTGCCTAGGGTTTGCCATAGTATGCACATCCCAAATTGCAATTTTTTTTTGGCGATTCCCAAGGAAACTCATTTTGAGGGTAAAATAACGGGGAAATTTGCCTTTTAAGTTGACACTGTTATGGTCAGACCTATCAGAATTGGAATTCCTCAGTTCTTAAAATGTTTTTATATAAATGGGTTGAATTTTTAAGAAAAAATTCTTAGTTTATTTATCTTCTGTATTTGTGCTGAAGGAGGGAGGAAAAATAATTATTTTGCATAAAACAGTCAAATAGTTCTCAGCATAACAATTTTAGCATTATTCTAGAAATGGAAGGCTCACCACAATTTCTTTCAATTAGAAAGGTATCTATTTCATATCTTATATTACAGTACTAAGTGTAACAGAGAAAAGCATCCATATCTAAATCATAAGTCATTTTACTCCATCACAGAGGCAGAATATATACATATTATTAATGAACACCGAAGAGATTTATTTAGAGGCCAACTGTTAAGGCACATTTTAAAATAAAATAAAACACCTTTGTGCATATAAAAATACAGCTGACTCCGTATTTTGATTTATGAAAAATAAATTTATTACATAACACCTTGTTTTTAACAATGTTCAATTTTTTTAAATTCAGAATACTTGTGTCATTCATGTAAAATAGTTTGATACAGTACATTGTATGTTATAGGTTTTTTTTTTCCTCAAAAATTCTAAGGCTCTCCTACTCCTTCTCCTTTGCTGAAGTAAGGGCACCCTAAAAACGTGCGAACAAGTTGTAAAAAAGAAAATTTAACTGAACAAAATTTTAATAGCACTACACCAACCAGCTTTAAAATCAGGACAAAATATCTGAATTGGATGCCGCACCTTTTAAAGGAAGTTATCATTCATGCTTTTTTCATCTTAAAGCATGCTCACAAATCAGCAACACCAACAGGAAAAATAAAACACTGTCTATGACAATCATTTTAGTTTGTTTGCTGAACCAAACAGGTTTATATCAATGACAACATATTTAATTACTATCAAATAGCAGCTTTAATACCAGTCAAGTCATAGATTGAAAATAAAAACAAACTTGTAAGTTGGAAATTAATCTTTGGGAGTTCTGAAACCTTTCTGGAGAAACTATGTGGCTTTCTGTACTTTCAAAAAAATCCAAGCAATATTCTTGGTCAGAAAACACTGATTAATGTAGAAAATGAATCAACCCACTGATAAGACACTAAAATGAAAGGTGTACCAAAATAATCTCTTCTTGAGTCTTGGTTATTTTGTTGAGTTAACACATACTTTCTGTTTCAAGTACCAGTTCAACTTTTGTGTGTGTGTGTGTGTGTACTATTGGTCAGATAATGTTGTTACATTGAAAGAATTCACCACATACAACGACAAATGCTTGCCCCTAGCACATTTCACAGCTTCAACTGCTACAGACTGTCACTGAAAAAAATGCATTGGTCAGTCTGAACCATGTCAAGTAAACTATGGAAGTAGCAAATCCACAACACAAACTGTGCTAGCACTTTCTTTTCAAGTCTAACTCCAAAATAGGTACAAGTTAGAAGCCACTACCCCAATCTGTGAAAAGTGATGGAACTTGGCTATTGGACATTTTGAATATGTGGTTGTACAGTACATTCTCATGGCCCATACCAGGTTCCCGCAGAGAGCTGCACAGTCAGTCCTGCAGCATTAGCAACAGTGCATTGACAATATTCCAACGCAGCTCAGTACCGGTGTGTCTGATGTGAGTACTGTGGAGGCTGCTGGGAGGTAGTTGAGTATCCCATGCTGCTCTGTGGCTGTGATGTGCTTGGTCCAGGGTTGGGATAGGCAGCATGTGGATTGGAACGCTAGAAAAGGAGACGGAGGCAGAAACGTGATTCAGGTGTTTCTATGAGTGGGTTACGGCGCAAGCCAGCAAGGCTTATGAGTGTGTTTCAAGGCAGTAAGAATGTAAAAGTCTTGTGCTATGTACTAGCTTTAGACTTACAATGAGAAAAACCCAAGTCTTTTAATATCAGCTTTTCTTTATGAAGGTCAGAAGTATTGCTAGCAAATACTACCAAGCTGAGTCTTATTATTATGCTGTGCAGTTCTTCTTTTTTCTACAGCAGAACCCCCTTTATATGCTGTTTTGTATCTATTTGATAAATAACTAATTTGCTTGAGATGTTTACACATGAACTTGATGTATACATTAAGAAATTCAAAGCTAATTTACATGCTAGATTCTTCAATGGAAACCTCCCCAACATAAACATATGACAAAAGAATAAAAATAAATATGACAAGAAAATGTACCATAAAGTCATTTACTTTGGCATTAAATATTTTCATGCCCTTTAAACTAATGAATCTTATTTTCTGCTACAAGTTATATACAAAAGTAAAATTATAATTATTGAAATGTAAAAAGCGTGGTATTCTCAATTCTAAAAACAGCACAAAGGCAAAGAACAGTGACGGAGTTTAGAATCCTCTAACTTTGATCTGTTACATTATTCCCATTCCTGTACCTCTCTCTCACACTATTAGCTCCCATGACAAACACTATGAAAGATTAACCATAATTCATTGTTTTCCTCTTTCAAAGCATATTTAATAAATCATTCTAATTCTAATAAATTCTAAATTCTGCCAATCCTAGCAAAAATAACATTTTAAAAAGAGTGGACATATGAAACTGTAGTCAGAAATGCTATTTTTGAAATCACACACAGAAACCAATCACAATAATAAGAGGAACAAAGAACTCCAGCAACACTCTCTTGGGTGCAGCAGCAAAGGTGAGCACGCCCTGCTTCCGTCTAAGGAGGCCACCACGCGGTGCACAAACACACCCCTGAACCCAGACAGACGCACTCTTCTCATCCAGATGGGGAGACAAAGAAGCTGGAACAAATATCAACCCCCATAGACGCCTGTCCTTGATTTCCTTGTTTAGCCTGCTGGCAGACTTACTACTAGGGCAGACAATAATTTCCATGGTTTGGGGGGCTGGACCTCCCCTTAACCAAAGCAGAGTTAATATCTAATTCTTGAAGTGCAGTAACAGGTTCTGGGGACCTCGTCAGTTTAGTAAGATCTCTTTTTTTCTTTTAGGAGGTAAATAACTCTAATTGGTCAGGTTTTCAGTACCCTTCCCATATTGAAATACAGGTTAGTTGGGAATATGATTAGAATAAGCAGAGACATGGCATATTACTTTCCAAACAGGTCATCATACAAAAAAACTAACAATGTCCCTTGACAGGATCCATAAGTAGGCAACAGAGCCTCTGCAGTCAGATCTGAGTCTGAGTCCCGGGTCTACTGCCCACTCCATGGGTGAACACGTGAAAGTTATTTAACCTCTACAAGCCTCAGTTTTCTGAAATGACAATAACACCTCACAGAGTTATCATAACAACCAAAGGAAATAATGTATGTTTCCTACTTAGTATAATAGCTGGGACATAGTAAATACTCAACAAGCTCTTATTATTATTATAGTCATCACCAGCACCACCACTAACACTCAACAAGTGCTAACTGGGTACCACGAATGTTACTAAGACCTTTAATGATAATGATAATAAAAATGATAAGTGATTGGTATCATCTATTAAGCACTTAGGTCAGGCTAACCACTGTGCCTTACCATACACTCTCATTTTATCCTTACTACAACATCACACTTCATTACCTATATTGTACAAATGAGAAAACTGAGAACATGCGAATCGCTTTCTCAAGGTTACCCAGAAGTCAGTGGCTGGGCTGGGATTTGAAAGCCTGTGTTCTTAATTATTACGGTATATTGTTGTTTCAAAACAATAGATATCATTTGTTGAGCTCCAATTATAAGCTAGGTGCTAAGATTTATCATGTCTACTCCTACAACTGCAAGTTAGGCCTCACTAGTCTCATTTTACAGATGAAAAACTAGAGCCAAGAAATGTTATATTACTTGTCCAGGTCACATAGTTATTAATAAGTGGCATAATTTAAATTCCATCATTCCAAGTCTGTCTAGTTCAAAATCTAAGCCCATCTATTGTACCACCGTCAGTACTTTTCCACACCAATAACACTTCATGTCACTGTATTTCTCCAGGTAAATAAAGGTCAGTATTTTCTTCATTGTATTGCATTTCCCAATGGCTACAAACCCATATGCAAATACTGACACGGCAGGTCAATAGAAAACAAACTTGAAATACCTGATAGTCTGAGGTCATGATTAGTCCACCTGAGGTAGTGGTAGGAGGAACAACTCTCACTTTTTTCAACGGGGGTCCCTGTGTGTGACTGCTGTCTTGATTCCCTGGGTGACCAGTTCCATTAGTATGGTTATTGCCCTGCTGCTGCTGCTGGTTCTTCTCAATTGGTTAAACAGAAAAATAAAAGTTCAACTCAGACGGAGAACAAAATACACCCAAACCACAAAATGTTACCGTAGCACTGAATAAAACAAGAAGCTGTCAACTGTACTTTAATACTTACTTTGTCTCCTTTGTCATCAGGTTCTTCTTCTGTTAGAAATTCTCGTTTTGGATAAGGGATTTGACACCCGGCAAAAACGCTGATCATAAGAAAAAAAGAAAAATTATTTCTAGTATACTAATCAATATTTCAAATGCTTCATTTAAGTGGCTTTCATTTTAATCTTTTAAGATGGACTTTATTTCCACATTTGTAATATAAGTACCTTTCATGCAACTGTAACAAAAAATATCTTTCCTTCTAACCAGTGACATTACAGTTGGCTATTTGAGGGCTTTCCATTGTATAAAAATAATCAATAATCACTGAATATGACTCAACTTTCTTCTTTTATCTCAGCATTACTCTTTTATTACTACAACCAAAATATAGATTCTAGCCGAAATGTCACTATTCAAACACAGTTTTTTTTTCACCCTCCCTACTACGTTTAAAATAAAAGATGGTATGGGGAACACAAATTTATTTGGGAATGGGATTTACAATTGAAATACAAAACTGTAACTGCAAGCAGTAAGCAATCCCAGTGAGTCTGAGTGAGCTACAGCATGCACAATCAGCCTGTCACTGAATAACTGGATTACTGCTGAAACTAATGCTAGTGATGTTTCCTAGAGCAAGAGATGAACAAGAACGCCTCACAACTGTAAAACCCCTAAATGACACTTCAGTCATGAGAGCTCATTTTTCGCTTGTCGTAAAAATTTCCTTGGGTAACCATATAAGAGGAGTGGCAACTTGGAGTTGACAACTAAAAGAAAGCTTGCTCCAAAAAATTCTATCATGCTGGTGAGTTAACAAATGGATCACTTACTCTGATGTAGGAAGCGGGTCTTCTAAGAAATAGGGATCCTGCATAGCCTGTTCTGAGGTAATTCGCTTTATTGGGTCCATGGTAAGCAACTTCTGAAGCTGAAACCATAAATCAAGAAAACAGTACTGCATTACTTGTCCTAGTTATACCCTTTGGCGCATGTGTGGGAGGTATATACTTTTCGATGAACAACACCACAATTTGAGGGGCATTTATTCCCCCAAATTAAACAAAAACATCCTAATTATTAAATTTAATGAGGTAACTCATATCTTTTTAGTCACTCTAATATTCATTATCTCACTTGGTTCTCCTCTAAGAAGTAACTAAACTTACGTCTTCTTACTCTAAATCAATGATCTTTTCCCTGCATTATCTAAATTGCTTTATCCAATTTAAAACAGGACTAAAATTCCTGTATTTTCTATTAAGGGGAAAAACTGTTATAACACAAATAATGCACTAGCCATATATTGCCATTTAAATTTAAATCCAAAGTAAACTAAAAAAATCAATTTCTCAGTCATTTCAGGTCCATAGAGCTCAACAGCTACATGAGACTAGTGGCTACCCTATTGGACAGCATAAATCATCAGAGAAAGTTCCCCTGGACAGTGCTGTACTAGTCTAAATAAGTATGGTGATGAATACAGAAACTGTAAAGTATAGAGGTGTGGTTATGAATGGAGACTCTGGAAGGAGACCGCTTCGGTTCAAATCCTGATTTGACATTTATTAGTTGAGTGACTTTGGACAAATTACCTAGCCTCTTTGTAACTCCATTTGTCAAATGGAGATTAAAAATAGTACTTATAATCAAGGTTTGTTTTCGAGATTAAATGAGTTAATATATTGAAAGCAATTATATGGTGCCTGGCACAAAGAAAGCACTATGTAAGTGTTAGCTATTATTATCATTATTGCTACATACAGAAATGTCACACTAATGTGAAAACTCAGTATTTCTTTTTGGTTAAAACATAGTTTACTGAAGTCTCTATGAACTAGAATATTTGATTTTAATACGTGATTTAAGAGATTATCTAAATAGCGGTCTCTTAGTTTACAACCTTTGATCTAACGCAGTGGTTTTCAGACTTCACAGTGTAACAGAATCACCCCGGGGTGCTTCTTAAGAGACTGCTAGGCCCTATTTCCAGAACTTCTGATAGTCTGTCCAGCAGGAGCCCAAGGATCTGCAGTTCCAACAACTTCCCAGGTGATTCTAATGTTCTGGACTAGGACCACACTTTAAAAAACCAAGTAATAGACACATTGAGACAATGGAAAATGAGATAGAGGATAAAAGGACATAAAGTATTTAAAAATGCAGATGAAATGTTGGGATGGTGAGACTTTAATTTCAATGATCTGATATTTCAGTGGAGGCACAATTTTACTTTTAGAGTTGAAAGGAAAATCATGGATCTGCTATTTAAAATACTCAACAGCTTTAATGGAGTTATAATAGAGCTTTCAGGTGAGACCACCCAAGATAGGTCACCTCAGTAAAACAAAGCAAATAAGCTGCAAAGGAAGAGTATCTTTTGAATTTCAGTGGTGAAGGCAGTGCGAGTCACCTCGGACTATACTGAGCAGCAGCGAACTGGGGGGAAGTAAGAGTAATTCCTCTAAATTGTGACTTTTGGTCTACCTCACTTATCATTATTTTGTTAGAGTAACTAACACCTTTCTACTTGGGTCCTGTTTTAAGTACGCTATAATAAACCATCATTTGGATAATACATTGTGTGGTCATAATAGGTTAAGCATTGCTTTTTAAACTGCTGATAAGATATGAAATACATGATATATGACATGACACAAAAATAAGAAGAAGAGGCAGAAGCAGTAGAAGGAGAAGAAAAAGCAGAAATGGAAGCAGAAATAGAAATATTTGCCAAGTGGCCTGATACTGTAATAAAGGAAAGTTTAATACTCTCAAGGTAAAGAAACTCCCATTTAAGGAACGCATTTAAAAACACTGGGAATAAAGGTGTAAGAGAATTTTAAGCCAAGCAAAATACAACCAGCTTCCTTCAATTCCACCTTTATATGTTATAAACTTTTTTGTAAAACTTAAAACTGGAAAATATTTTTAATTGCTGTGGTGAAAAAATGGAAACAATTGTAAACAAATTTAAATTGTCAACTGTTGAATAATCTCATCACAAATTATCGATAGTGCATGGATTCATTTGGATTCTAGATCAAATCATTTTTCCATTTTACACTAATAAATACTGCATCTTTCATACTCTTCCAGAAAAAGCAAATAATGTATACCACCACTGAAGAGTCCGTAATACCCAAGTTTATAAGAAGTATCTTGGGAGTTCAAGATTTCGTAAACAATCTTTCAAAGAGTTGAAATATAAAATAATCTGTAAAAATTATTTCAGAATGGTGGGATTTTCTTCTTGATTCTTCTCTGAAATTTGTGAAATTTTTAAATAAGTGATGAGGCGCAGGTCCCGTGGCCAAGTGGTTAGGTTCACGCGTTTCACTTCCGCGGCCCAGGGCTTTGCTGGTTCGCATCCTGGGCGCGGACATGGCACTGCTCATCAGGCCATGTTGAGGCAGCATCCTACATGCCACAACTAGGACCCACAACTAAAATATACAACTATGTACTGGGGGGATTTGGGGAGAAAAAGCCAAAAAAAAAAAAAAAAAAGACGGGCAACAGTTGTTAGCTCAGGTCTCAATCTTTAAAAATAAATAAACAAATAAGTGATGAAAACCAGTAAATGTTATTTAAAAAATGCTCTTGACAGACTTGGTACAATGACTATCTTCAGAAAATCTAATGTAACCAAACACAAGTCTGTCAAACCATGCTATAGGTTTGGAAAAATAAATATTTTGATGTCTTCACTAGCATGCACTAACAAGATTTCTGCATTTACCACTACAGTACTCTACGAGTGCTGAGTAACCATGTAAATTGACCCCCAAAAGCTTCAGGTTGGGCTATGTAGTTAGGGGAAAAAACACATTTCATTAGTACTGTCCTCTAGAGCTTACCAAGTGGAATGCTTTACTATCTGGTTTAACTTTATGTTTTTCCATGTACTTGATAAGGCTGCAGTTGGTATACCTGAAAGAGAAATATTTACATTAGATTTGAGGTTAATTTTACATGGCTGAAATTTTTCCAAACAGAATTATTTTAATCATAACTAATATCGAACATATATTGAAAATGGTATAATCAGCATAAAAAGAGTAGCATTAAATCAATTTATATTTCATTCAATATTCATACTAGTCACTTTTGAATGAATACCACTGATTAAATGCAAGATAACTTCATGAATAACATACACTGAATAGCTTCTTTCACATGAATGTCATCTCAACAATTATCGTGAATAACATATGGGTCAAAAGTTTATCTCAGCCTTACCAATAAGTTAAAAAACTTTTTTTGTTATATGTCTATAAACTGCCCTCTCCCAATCACCTGATGTCGCATTGTGAATAAATGAAATACTTCTCTATTAAACATTGCTTAAAATTACTACATAACCTAGATGGGTGGGCAAGTGGCTGTGAACAAGGTTTGTCTGTCTGTCTCTTATTGCTTCAGCTGTGATGCTTCCCACGATGCCTAGCTTCCAGTAGTAAACATGGAGAGAAACGAAGTGGTTGTTGTCTCACCCCCAAAGCAGCTGCTAGTATTACATATTCACCTTCTTTATAGCATTTAAGCAGCTTAAGAAATGAAGACTGTTGTAAAATATTTATTAGAGTAAGTAAGTGAAATTACTTAGAATGTCTTACGTTGAGTATGCTATTATGTTGAGTATTCAATCTCATACTGAGTATTCTAGAAAAGCAAAAATCAACAAAGTTCTATTTTCTTTCCAACTTACGTATTTCTTCTGAAATCTTTCATTAATGTAGAATGTTCAGGCATCTTTTTTATATCTTCCCAATCTTTATCTGTGAAATACATTGATAAAGTTTTCATGTTGTCTAGGTTCCTATTCTCAAGAATCTCAATAAAGGTTACCTGTTTTCATTACATTTCCTATAATTTTAACCTACGAAAGCAGAGACTGTGAATAAATGGTCAGCTATAGTAAACATCTTATCTTGAACTGTAAATACGATTCCCCATCCTTTGTACAGCTATCTCTATCTTTTTAATGCCTACTTTCTATGTGTTTTACTGTAAGTTAACTCAGTTTCTATAGAGGGGAATAAGTTATAAATAAATATTTCTATTATTAACTAGTTCTATTTCTACTTGTAAAGCCATTTTTCCCCTTTTCCACCAAATTTCTTGATTAAATCAGCAGTCGCTCTCTTCAACGATAAAATGCCACATCTTTCCCCTCAGCAGCTTTAAGATGCACCTCTTTATATGGCCCTCCTTACTGTCA
This sequence comes from Equus caballus, assembly GCF_041296265.1. Taxonomy (NCBI): domain Eukaryota; kingdom Metazoa; phylum Chordata; class Mammalia; order Perissodactyla; family Equidae; genus Equus; species Equus caballus. The sequence goes on along the minus strand of NC_091700.1, from coordinate 23,685,673 downwards.
CCTTGTTAAATACACTGCCTTACATCAACAATCAATGTAAGCAGTCCTAAGTGTCTGAAGTAGAATAGAGTAGGATATAGCTAGTACACTAAAAGGTCAGCTGGTGCTTGACTAGTTTCAACAACATCCACAAAAACAACCCCAGCTACCAGACACATTAGGTAGAAAGTGTTTCCATTTCCTTGGCATAGAGTTGCTCAAACAATACATGCTAGATGGCCTGTGCTCCTCATCACCCCCAGTGGACCACTGAGTCTACTGGGCACACAGCTCTATAGCAGGCAGCTTACAGCACTGCAAGCTCTTAAATGGCCTTCAGAGGTTTGCTTTTCTTTCAACTTACTTGTAAAAACATTTGCTACCAATCCTCCAGATATCACATATTGAAAAGTAAATTAAATATAAACTTTAAACTCCTAAATGGAATTTTCTCCCATTTCCTTGTTCCAATTTTTCTATTTTGTCAGTTTCTCAAGCTGGAAATCCTGAGATAATCTCCTACTCTTCTCTCAGTTACACACTTCCTATGAAAAATTTTATATTTGTTCTTTATTCTCCACCCTTACTATCACTTTATACCTGGAACACTGATATAGAGGCAAGCAGCTGGTTTCCCTGACTTTAGTTACCTCTCTTTAATTGATTTTTACATACCACCGCCAAACTAATCTTTCTAAAATATAACAGAAATCATGTCACTAGTTCTCAAGAACTTATCATGGATTCTCATACTTTAGCATATCAAATCTAAACTCTGCGGTCTGCTTTTCAAGTTCCTTACAAGCTGAGCCTACCCTAACAGTTGAACCACACATTACAAATCACCTCCTATAGAGGCCTTCCTCACTTCCACCCCCTTGTAAACCACGTTCCTTTCTCTGTGCCTTAGAAATGGTGGACACATTCAGAAGTGGGAAGAAAAGGCCATTCTTCTTTATCTACCCAAACCATACCTATTTTTTAAACATTTTACTTAGAGCGGTACAATGTAAACTCCAAGAAAGCAAGAATTATGTCTGTTATATCAACAATATTTTATACTTTCCACAGTGCCTGGCACATGGCAGGTACTCAATAACTATTTAGTGAATAAATGAAATTCCCATCACAACAAAGTAGTCTTCGTAGAACTGCTGACCAATTTTGGAGAAAGGTAGTATTTGTATAGTTATTCTGAATTTCCTGATAATTAACATCTTTACAAGGGAATGTGGAATTATCATTCCCAGATATTTCTGTATTAGTTTTGAGTCATCCTGACCTGAGAAAAATTCCTAATGAGAAACAATTTCTAATAAGTACTTGACTAGCCAAAATTATGTAGGTGTTTTAAACCAGTCTTCATTATTCTGGACCTCTGGGCAGAGTTTCTGGTGACTGACGAACGACACCATTCTGTGGTCTAATGAGGGAATGGGATATAGCTGGAGAGATTTGAGACCCATGATATGGACACTAAACGACTTTCTCTCTGCTGTGTGTGGGCAAGGTCACTGTGGAATCCTAGACTTTCACTCACATCCTGACTGTTCTAACAGCACAATTAAAAGAATATTCTCATTCACAAGAGTTATAAAGCAAAAATGTATCATTCAATATAATCTGATTCTGTACAGTGCCCTAAAAAAAAATTTGTTCAAAATTTGTATTCATATCCAAAGTAATGGTAGTATTATATGTGCTGCCAGACAAAAATACACACTACTAAATTTTATTTATAGTTTCCACTGGTAAGAACGAAAAGTACCTTTTCAATACAGATATTGCAAATATTTTATCATTTCAAATATTAAGCAACAAAATAAAAAAATCAAAATGAAACAAAAATACACTCCTCAAATTCAGGAAATCCATAAACATTTTTATGCTAAGATGTGAATTCTACAAATTTTGCTATTTCTATGGCTCTTTGATTAATGCAAGTCATAAATATAAAAGATCAAGTAAGAGTAGCTTTCATCAGCTAAAAATATACCCCTTTCCAATGAAGATATCTAAGTTCAAACAACAGTGCTTTAAAAACAAAAACAAAAACATAATGTGTACCTGCAGGAAATCCCATTACATTGAATATTCTGTCCAGCTGGTCATGGTGATAAGGATTACTAGTTTTGATGTCCTCTTGTCGACAGTGAAATATTGGTTCTGACGTTAGTAGTTCTGCAAATATACACCCTATAGCCCAAATATCTTTAAAACAAAAAGGAAAAAAAAAAAAAGAGAAAAGGAAAAAAAAGGAAAGGAGAAAAGAAAAAGAAAGGAGGAAAATAAAGTGGTTCTTTCCAAAAGAAAATGCATTTTTATCTTGGTGGGGAGTGTTTTTCTTTCCCTAATAAGTCATATTAATTCCTAAGCAGTTATAAATATCATGGAATATTGTTTGTAAATATATATTCCCACCCCACCACTCCAATTTTTCATTCCCTGTATACCTCCATCCCACCCAGTGGCTTCATTCCAAGTTTAAATCAAATTTATTAGCTGACTTATTGGCAGGTCTTAAACGCCTCACACATTACCTAATCTAGGAAATACATACAAAGCTGCATATGGAGCAAGGGAACCACAAACAAACAAAACTAAACAAAACTAAACAAACAGAAAACCCAAACAGCCACTGAAATTGGGCATACTTGCCCAAAACAATCAACACAAGTTTTTGTGGTAAAAAATATATTTTTTTCTTTATCTTGTTTATGTACTTGCTAATATGTACAGTCTAATAATTATCCTCCCATGTTAGCACTAGTTAGCAAGGTGCTATTCCAACAAGAAGAAAACGATGCCTGAGCTCAGATATTCTAAAGAAACAGCATGTCTACTGGAACAGTTTTTCACTCAAAAGGTTTCTTTATGCTATAGCAGTGTCAGGTTTTGCAAGTTTAAGTATTTCATAAGGACAAGAAAATAGGGGGCAAAATATTACCTTTAAAATGGGTATAAATTCACAGGAATTACTCATAAAAGCTAGGCAAATGGATTCCTCTGTAGACAACAAATTCCCTCTATTCACTTTAAGATACAGGCAATTTTCATTCATATTAAACTTCTACTCAATAGTGGTAGATGAAAGATCTTTAATAGTAGAAGTAGCAGCAGAGGAAAGATCTATATGCCAATTGAGAATTTAAAGCTCAAAATCTTCCATTTCTTCTCTTAACCAATCCCTAAACTGACAGTGTTAACTTCTCCACACTAAGTACAAAGGTATGCATGCAGACACTCAATAAGTGGTTTTTGACTAATCAATACCTGTGGTAAATATAGATAACTATAGAAGGACAAATAAAAACAACTATTTTATTAAAGCTGATTATTCAGGTATGTTAATAATTGTTACTTAAATAGAAAAAATGTTAATTTAAAAATAACTAAGAATTCCTAAACTCCAAAACTGAAATATAGCTATTTAATTTAATGTAAATTCAACACATTTACATTTTAGAGTAACAAATTAATCATCCATTTGCTTAAAGATTATACATCCTGACTACAAGCAAGCGATTTTAAAAAACGACCATGTGTGCCTATCAGTTGTATCCCACATCAAAGAACCAAGTCTAGCTAATATGGAAATGTCTCATCAAGAAATAGAAACCAAGTTATTTTGTTTTGAGCATTAGAAAGTAAACAGGAAAATTAATTATTTTGTGATTATTCTTTTTACGTGGGGTACGCCATATAAACCTGGCCTCGGGGATAACCTTAATCAAAGGGAAGACAGGCGAGTGAGCAGGCTCACGAGAAGGGCAGATGGGTCAGTCTGCATGGTTACAGCTCTGCTCGTAGCACCCTAGGGACACTGTAACAACGCGTGCTGGTTAGCCAGGAAAAGTTCTAAAGAAGAAAATGAAATATGTAGAGGAAGATGAGAGGCAAATAAATAGTTTAGCTATCTTTAAAGCTACATTGCTTTTAAAATAAAAGGAAAGCAGGAAAAAACAGTTTACTGAATCTTGCTTAAATTCACCCTATAACCTCCTTCTTTATATCTTTCCCATTATCTTTCAGCTTTATGAATTTCACCATCCTTCCTTTCTTCAAATCTTGATCTAGACATTAATCATGAATTTGAGTTAGCTGATCAGGCAATTATTTCAAATTTCCAAATCTTTGTAAATAAGTCTTTCCTTCCCATCTTGCCTACTGTTTTTCAGATTATGCCAAGTTCATAGACAAGTCCCTTTCTGCTCACCTACCTGCCTTCTAGAAAGACTCTCCAAGTTAGAAACGGAGAAATCCATCTACTTCTCAAAATCTGTGATGCTCCTGTGTAGCTACTGAGCTAACTGAGCAGGGAGATAGCAACTGGCATGCTACATAGACTCAAATAGGGAAAAAAAAATTGTTAAATAATGTTTTAATCAATAGGTATACTAATAGCAAGCTTCTATTTTGATAAAAAAGGCAATTGTCATTCTCCCTAATTTTTTGTATATTCCCTGTTTAGTAGAATACCACATAATTAGTGTGCATTCAGTTATTTGAGGACAAACATCTGAGCTTAAAAGTTCATACCCTAATAAACTTGTATTAAGACTGTTTCAGTGACTATTAATTAACTAAAGATTGATACTCCTCTTTCAGCCTTCTCGACAAAGTCAGTTAAACAAATGAAAACCCAAAATATTCAAAACTGAATTCAACTTTGTCCCTGGGAGTACAGTGTTTACTACTCTAGTATTTCCTCGCTTTGGTTTAATGACTCAGCATCAGTTCTGTACAGCTGAAGAAATGTCCACAGCACTAAAACCTGTGTGCAATGCAGGGTGGGAACATGTCAGTCAGTTGTGTTCAGGTTTTTTCTCTATGCTCTTTTGCTGCTTTGGTGTGGGAGAAAGGAAGAAATTTCATTTTTTACCCCTTTATTCTATTTTCAAAAAGTTATATTAAAACTGATTTATGTATGATTTCTCTCTCTCAAACAAAAAGCAATTTGTAGATACCTACATTATGACTTTTTTGAGCCAAAGTTTTGATAGAAGAAAAGTGTTCTCCAAGACTGCTCTTGGCCAAGTCAGGTGTACACGGGGTGGGGATCACCCCCAGGGGAGGGACTGGCACTGACCCTGATTTCAATCATGTGCACCCGAGTCAGATCCCTCTGTGCTCTCCCTACCTCACAGGCAGTTGTTTGTATCTACGGTCATAGAACTTTTAGGGTTGGAGGGGATCTAAGAGATGATTTAGGCTAAATTCTCATTTTCAGAAAATGAGACAAATGACTAAATGCCTTGTCTAAACACAAATACACACACACACACACACACACACACATCCCCAGGAGTGAGAGAGCTAAGGCTACAAGTTACATTGCCAGCCTTTATACTTCCATTGTTCAAAGATGACAAAATTATTTCATGCATATTTTCATACTGTTTCTCAACTGGACTGAAGGTCCCTTAAGGGTAAACCACATAATTTGCATTCATTTTGGTTTCTATTAAGTTCTTTAAAGTTTATCTAATAATTATCCAATAAATTTCTATGTTGATGAGGAGGAGGAAGAGGGGGAAAATATGAAGAAAGGCCTTCTCTTTCCCAAATTATATTGCCATTTGAACACGGGAATCCACCTAATTGATGGTGGTTCAGCTTTGTGACAAATAGCCCTGCATTAAAACTGCTGGACTGTAGAATGTCCTAGTGAATAACAGGTTGTACAAATCTTAATGTTCACAATAAAAGAGAAATTTCTTAAGAAAAAAGAAAAAGATAATAAATAATGAGCCAGAGTCATAAGCTTCTGTGATTGTGTATTTTTTACTTAATTTAAATCAAAGACTCAAGTTTTCAGTTAATAGCAGCTAAGACTAGGTAATCACTTCTTTATTTGTATAGTCTGTTAATACATCTCATCAAAAGTAACACTGCTTTTAAATATTCATTTTATAGGTGAAAAAAAAAGCTATGTATCACACTAAGTTTGTATGCTTCTTAAATGCATTTAGAATACACTTGTAAAACAGAAAACCAAATGTGAGTTTAGGTAACAATATGTATTCAAAAATAGGATTAGCTTCCATAATTTTTACTTTCTTTCTGAATTTAAAAAAAAAATTTTATTTTGGACTAATTTTAGATTTGTAGAAAAGTCACAAAGGCAATACAGAGAAGTCCTATATCTAAATGACTTAACTTTATCTACCTTTATTTTTCTATAATAAAATGTGATCTCAAAGCAAGTATGAAGACTAGTGAACACAAAGATTTCTTGGGAAAAAAATGTTGGATTCAAGATTAATATGGGGGAATGATCACAGGTATTTCTCCTTTTTCCTTCTTGAGTATACACTGAAATGGCAGCAAAGCAGTAAAAGTATAAATCCACAGTAATAAAAACAAGAGGAGGAGATCACCAGGGACAAGATTCATTCATTTATTCAACAAAGAGTACTGAGTCTCACTACATACCATTAGGCACTCGCCTACAATGGAAACAGCCAGGCAAGGTCTACCTATTTCAGTGGATTTTAGAAACTGTTCAACGGTATCAAGACAACAAGACAGAAGCATGATGGGGAAGGTCAGGTGCCTACTTCAGACTGAGTGGTCAAGAAAGTTCCCTCTGAAATGATAGTATTTTGACTAAGATCTGGATGAAAAGAAGAGACTGGCCATGTGAAGACTTGATCCAGGCAGAGATATATAAAAACATTTCTAGAAGATGGAGGGCAGACGAAACAGTTCAGAGAAGGCCCAGTCAACAGTATAATTGTTGGGTGGGAGGCAGATTCATCCTGCACAACTCTAGGAGGACTTTGTACTTGGAAATACCAGCTACAAAGTCTGTATTTTTTTTGAGGAAGATTAGCCCTGAGCTAACATCTGCTGTCAATCCTCTTTTTGCTGAGGAAGACTGGCCCTGAGCTAACATCCGTGCCCATCTTCCTCTACTTTATATGTGGGACACCTACCACAGCACAGCTTGCCAAGTGATGCCATGTCCGCACTGGGGATCTGAACCAGCGAACCCTGGGCCGCCGAAGCGGAATGTGCACACTTAACCGCTGTGCCACCAGGCCGGCCCCCAAAGTCTGTATTGTGAACAGTTGATCCTCTTTCTCTGACTCTCCTCCACTGCCCTGGGGCTACCGGGTGTATAAAGCTTGGGCCAAAAGTTGGAGATTCTTCCCTTAAAGAATATGAATGGCCTCAGAGCAAAAACTTACACATACTGGCATTTAGGGTTTTCCTAGTTAACGGCAGTTGTCTGCTGGATCACCCTAAAGTAAAGTGCCAATCTATAAGCCCCATGATCTATGTACACAAAATGCCAAAGCAGCTTTTTGTAACTTGATTCTTAAATAGGAAGAGACAATCAAGAATAAACAAACAGTTGAAGAACACTTGCCACATGGAAGGGAGAGATCAAGACATACAAATACAGAGTACCTATAAAAAAACTCAGATAATTATTCCCAGAATACAGCAAATTACAAACAATGAAAAAGCATAGCGGGCACTAAGAACGAAGTAGCAGAAAGAGAAATTAAGAATATAATCCCATTTACAATTGCAACAAAAAGAATAAAATATCTAGGAATAAATTTAACCACAGAGGTGAAAGAACTGTACATCGAAAACTATAAACATTGTTGAAAGAAACTGAAGAAGACACAAAGAAATGTAAGGCTATTCCATGCTCTTGGATTGGAAGAATCAACATAGTTAAAATGTCCATACTTTGGAAAGCAATCTGTACATTCAATGCAATCCCTATCAAAGTTCACAGAAATAGAACAAAGAATCCTAAAATTTATATGGAACAACAAAAGACCCTGAATATCTAAAGGAATCCTGAGGAAAAAGAACAAAGCTGGAGGTATCACACTCCCTGATTTCAAAATATACTACAAAGCCATAGTAACCAAAACAGCATGGTACTGCCACAAAAACAGACACACAGATCGATGGAACAGAACTGAGAGCCCAGGAATAAACCCACACACATATGGACAGCTAATTTTCGACAAGGGAGCCAAGAGCATACAATGGAGAAAGGAGAGTCTCTTCAATAAATGGTGTTGGGAAAACTGGACAGCCACATGCCAAAGAATGAAAGTAGATCATTATCTTACACCATGCACAAAAATCAACTCAAAGTGGATTAAAGACTTGAATGTAAGACCTGAAATTATGAAACTTCTAGTAGAAAACATAGCACACTCTTTGACATCGGTCTTAGCAGCATATTTTCAAGTACCATGCCTGTATGGGCAAGGGAAACAAAAGAAAAAATGAACAAATGGGACTACATTAAACTAAAAAGCTTCTGCACAGCAAAGGAAACCATCAAGAAAACAAAAAGACAACCTAACAATTAGGAGAAGATATCTGCAAACCATATATCGGATAAGTGGTTAATTTCCAAAGTATACAAAGAACTCATACATCTCAACAACAAAAAAACCAACAACCCAATTAAAAAATGGGCAAAAGATCTGAACAGAGATTTCGCCAAAGAAGATATATGGATGGCCAACAGGTACATGAAAACATGTTCAACATCATTAACTATGAGGGAAATGTGAATCAAAACTACAATGAGATATCACCTCACTCCGGTCAGAATGGTCAGAATGGCTATAATTAACAAGACAGGAAACAACAAATGTTGGAGAGGATGTGGAGAGAAGGGAACCCTCATACACTGCTGGTGGGAGTGTAAACTGGTACAGCCACTACGGAAAGCAGTATGGAGTATCCTCAGGAAATTAAGAATAGATCTACCATATGATCCAGCTATTCCACTGCTGGGTATTTACCCAAAGAACTTGAAAATGCAAAGGCATAAAGATATATGCACCCCTATGTTCATTGCAGCATTATTCACAATTGCCAAGACTTGTAAGCAACCTAGGGATAAAGAAGATGTGGTATATAGACACTATGGAATACTACTCAGCCAGAAGAAATGATGAAATTTGGTCATTTGTGACAACGTGGATAGACCTTAACGGTATTATGCTAAGTGAAATAAGTCAGAGGGAGAAAGTCAAACACCATATGATCTCACTCATAAGTAGAAGATAAAAACAACAACAAACACACACATGGCAACAGAGACTGGATTGATGGTTACCAGAGGGGAAGCAGGGAGGGAGTAGGGCGAAAGAGGTGATTAGGCTCATACGTGTGGTGATGGATTATAATCAGTCTTTGGGTGGTGAATATGATGTAATCTACACAGAATTTGAAATATTTTATGATGTACATCTGAAAGTTATATAGTGTTATAATTCAATGTTACTACTATAAAAATAAAAATGAAAATAAATAAATAAATAAATAAAAAGCATAGTGGGGGCTGGCCTCGTGGTATAGTGGTTAAGTTTGCGTGCTCAGCTTCGCTGGCCCAGGGTTCACAAGTTCGGATCCCAGGCATGGACCTACACACCGCTCATGAAGCCATACTGTGTAACATCCCACATACAAAACAGAGGAAGGTTGCCACAGATGTTAGCTCAGGGCCAATCTTCCTCACCAGAAAAAGAGAAGGCACTGCTGTCACTGTCCTCACAGATATCTGAAAAGCTTTTCTTTCTGTACAACAATATAAGATGTTATGAAAAATTAATAATCAGAGAATAATAAGGGGGTCTTGGAAATAAAAAAGACAAAGGCAGAAGAACATGAGAAGAAAAGTGGTATAAAGGATCAATCCAAGAAGTCCAACATCTGCCTATATTCAATTTAAGAAAGACAGAAACAGAAAACAGAGAGGAGGAAATCAAGAGACTAGTATAAGAGAATCCTTCACAGACAAGGGACGTGGGATATGAACTTCAGATTGAATGTGCCTACCAGGTAGCCAGAAGATCACTGTGAAATCTAAGGGTGAGAAGTCCCATTTGTTTTCAGAAAGAAAAAAACCCAGGTAATCCACCCACGAATGAGAGTAAGATTTCCACCTGAATTTCCATTAGCAATAGTGATGCTAGAAGACAATGGAGGAGCATCATCAGATTCTGAGGGAAAATATTTTAACCTAGAACTTTAAACCCTGCCAAATAGTCAAGTATGATAAAGGCATTTTTCAGAAAACAAGAACTAGAAAATTTACCTCTAAGACCCCTTCCAAAGGAAGTCACTTGAGAATACGCTGTTGCAAAATAAAAGAAGAAATAATGAAATCCAGAAAGAAATAGATCCAACTCAGAAGACTGAAAAAAGGAAAAGCCGGACGAAACCAATCCAGAATACAGCAAAGCACAGAAGACTTCAGGATGGAGTTATCCAATAAAAGAAAAGTGGGTTTAATACCATCCTGGAGAACAAAGAACAAGTTAAATAAGCAATAAAGACACACAATAAAGGAAAAAAGAAAGGCAAATCACACAAGAAAAAAACTACTCCATAATAAAATTCAACCAAATAAAATGGAATGGAAAAGTTGTAGTAAATCAACTGTGAGAGCTGAGCACTGAATCCATTACAATATATAATCTAAGTATGAACAACTGTGAGAGTTATGGTTTGCCGACAGAAAATAAATGTTGTAAACAATGACAAAGTAGTAGTAATAATGATGATAAGGATATTACTAATATAGCTTATAAACTGAGAGATTGGTAGGGGAAGAAATACAAGAGCACTAATTTCCTAATTTTTCATAATATGGAGGTAATCACTACTATCAAAAATTGAAAAGTGAATTAAAATGTTCTAAACTTCTACTTTTTTTCATAATCTTTTTTCCTTAACTTTAAGGAGCTAATACTTCTTTTGGTGAAAGAAACATTTGTTTGAAGTTCAATGATTTAGAAATTTTACAGTGTTTATTTCTCTTTTCAAATAAAATTAAATTTAAAAAAGCTTTTTACTTAAAATGGATAATACGATCCCATATATTTAAAATTTTAAAAAATATCTATTTATCTATCATAGAGAGATGTCTAGAATGCTATAACCCTAATGCTAATGATGGTATTTCTAAGTAGTGGAAATTTAGGTTAGTTTTTGCTCTTACTTTTATAATTTTCTATATTACTTGATTTAAAAATATATAGAAATATGTATATTGTACAACAACAAAGCCAATTTTAAAATGTCACGGAATTTTAATTAGTTCTACTCACCAATAGCTTTGGTATAATGTCTCGCTCCAAGAAGTAATTCTGGGGCTCGGTACCAGAATGTTACAACTACTGGATCCAAATCTGCTAAAGGCTTCAAAGGTGAATTAAATAATCGGGCAAAGCCCATATCAGCTGTAAAAAAAATAATAATAATGTTAAGTAAATAGATATTTACAAATTTAATTGATTACTCTAATTTTACCATTGTTACTTAGTAAGATATGAACCGTGCTGAATTCTGGGAGAAAAAACACATTAAACATTTCACCCTTTTCAGAAGTCTAAATATAAAACAAGTTTGGGATCTTCATTCTTCGCAAACTAGTCACTCACTCTGCAACTGGGTCAGAGACAGGCTCTGCTGCCAGAGTCAAGGGTGAGCCTACTCCTCTGGGCAGATTTCCTTCCCTCTGCACACCAGCTTTGGGGACAGGGTTCTTACGCTGCATTTCCACTCTTTGTAGTGGTCACAAGCATGGAGAAACTAAACCTGCTCGAATAAGGCTTCCCATTATTTGTCAACAGGCCTGTTCACAGGTGTAATCAGAAGTTGACCATACAGTATGTTAACACCACTATTTTCCCCCATTTATTTGAGTTGAATTGACTAACTAAAAAGAATCATAGTATTTTTTCTAAGCTGGATAAGACTTTAAAGGTCACAGAATTCAATCACCTCTTTTTTCAAATGAGGAAACTGAGGTTAGAAGAAATTAAGTGACTTGACAAATGTCGTAAACTCATGCCCCAGAGCTGGAGCCATGGTGAGATACAGCTCGTGGCAGTTATCGTAGTTTAATATGTAGTGTGCAGCTATTCAGGCACGGCTGTTCATCCCCCTAAACCGTAATCTTCTTAAAGGCAAAAAAAGTGTGTCTTTTTCATCTCTCTATCCCTTTTAGTATCAGGTCTAGTGTTGTTATACATAGCTTTTGCTAAATATATGTTGAATGAACAATCACTATTCATACCACCTATTCAAAAATTTCAAGATTCATCCACCATTTGTTTAGTTTTGCTCTCCTAATATACATCTTTAATGAAGTAGGCCCTACTCTAATATAACTTAATCATTAAAGTTAAAAAAAAAAAGAATTCGGCAAAGAATTAAAACCATGAGTCCCATTACTAAATACTGGTTTACAGAAGAACTAATATTTCTTCTTAAATGTGAATGCTTTAAGCTGTGTCCCCCAAAACTGCCAACATCATATGTACTACATAAAAGTATAATTCCAAACTAGATTATTTTATTATATAAATTTTCCTCAAGTCTTATAGTAAAGAACACACCTGTAACTACAGATTGGCTGGGTCCTTTGTATTTCGCATGTTGTGAACTTCCGTTTGATTTGATTGGACGAAATCCTTAGAAAGCCCGTCTAAGGACTTAGGGATTTGATGATGCTACGGCAGGTACTGACAGGGCCCGGTTCTCAAAGGGCGTCAATGACTAGGAGTACTTTGAGGTGTACCAAATGTTCCCACTACTAGAAAATTTGCAAGCTTTATATCATAAAAAGTACTTCAAGAGTCTAATTAGAAGTGGAAAGTGAAACTTGGGGGAATTTATCAGGGAGGACAGGGGAAAAGGTTTAGGAACACCTAGGTTTTTCTTCGTTGGTGAAGTGGTACAAATCAGCTGATAATTCTAAATCATATTAAATCTTAGAACCAGAAATTACTATTTACTATGTTATACAGTCCCACAATCCTGCTGCCTTTAAATTAATAGAATTTAGTTACATTTCTTCTACCCACACACAAAACAAACTAAATAAATGTGACAAACACAACTTGGAAATGACAATGAAAAAAATAACCAGTTAAGATAAATAAATTTAGCTCTATCCTTATAGGTTATCAGACCAGAAATAGGTAAAATTTTGCTTTGATACGTAAGAAAACAGAGCTATCAGAAAACATGCCAAGGTACAGAATGCGTGTTAATTTTCTCCCCCCAGACAAAGGCCCACTGTAAGACAGGCTTCTTATAACTTAAGGTTCTGTACCTCTCTGGCCTCAGTGGCTTTCCTAGGTTGTCCCTCCTACTCTAGATGAGGTCAACAGAGGCATGTGTTCTGATCTAACCTGGCTCTGGTGAACAGAACTGCTGGTATAATTACTAGTACGCTGTATGCCCTTGTAACTACAGGTGAAGCTGGCTTCTAACAGGGATAGAAGCCACTCATCTCTATAGGCTATTTTTAATGAAAGCAAAGGTTTCTAAGAAACTTCGTGGCTTATTTTATAATTAGAACACTTCAGTCTCTAAAGATTGTCTGACATCTTTCAAGACTGTGAAACATTTTTCACTTTGAATGTATACTCTTTAGAAATGGCTTCAATCATACAGAACTACATGAATATATACATATTATTACAACAAAAACTAGAAGTGATATAGCTGCCTACAAAAGTTTTAAAAAAGAGTGCTACGCTGTGACTTATCAAAGATATAACATACCAATTTTTACTCTTCCTCGCTCAGGACCTTCACCCATAACTAAAATATTAGCAGGTTTCTGTGGAAACAAAATAGTGTTTTTTTTCAGTAGACAGTAGTGGTTTCTTTTAAATAGACAATAGCCAATATAACATAAATCCACCTTTAAAAAAACCTCATTACTCAAAAATTAAAATCAAACACAGGAAGTCACCAAAGAAACTTTACTTGTATATATGCAAAGCAATACGCAAACTTCAGAAGTCCATGTAGGGCAAGGCTCTTCTTGGCCCCTTTATCAGTCTGTTTTCACTACTGTGGAACATGTAACAGAAAAGTTAGAGTGTTGTGGTTCCTTCTAACTCTTTCAATCATATATGATGTCTTGCAACTTAAAGGGAAAATGAATCTTCAAAGATGATTTAATATTAAGTAGCAGGTTAATTACAGGGAAGGAGCCACCTGATAGCCTTTTTTGAAAACGCTAAGGTATGCATCTAGGTTTAAACAAATAAATTACAGAGAAACCAATTTAGTAAAGTCTTTTCTAAATGAGTTAGCAAAGTAATAGGAATTTTCCATGACCTGAACAGTTTTGAGGTGTTTATTTTTAAATAAAAAAAGGAAGCTAAGATTTAAAGTGAGATTTCATAAAAGTAGTATTTCAAACAATTTTAAAATCTCTAAAATTATACAGGATTAATTGTCATCTAGAATCTGCTATGGTGGTATTTCCTATACTAACATTTAATGGTCGTGCCCTCTTTAAGGAGGAGGAAGAGAAGGAGGGGGAGAGAGAGAAGGGAGGAGGGAGAGGGCAAGAAAGAAGCAGTCCCCGAATCTCACTCATCCTGGAATCCTGCTGTACACTCGATCTGACTTCAATTCTACCAGTCTGCTAGATGAAACTAGATTAGAACATCTTTCAAACACTGATCAAAGCCAACTTTAAAATCAAATTAAAGATTTTAATGAAGGCTGTTTACAATGGTAACCAGTTCACAGGCTTCCCTAACCATATTTAGTGATAGCCCCTATGCTATTACTGACAAAATGTAACTTATAGTATATTATTCTAACAACTACTAAAGATCAAAATTATTTTTTTATCCCTAGCAAAAAAGGAAATATATTGCTGAAATGGTAGCATATACATTTCAGAGGTTAAAAATTCCTACATTTTTTAAGGTGAGGAAACTAGGCACCAGAGAGACTACGTGACGTGCCCTAAGTATAATCAACAAGGCTGAGGCAGCCAGCAGAATTTACCCCACCTCTGAACAGCCTCATGCTCCCTTCTTAGTATATCATTCTGAAAGTAATTTTATGTAGCAAGTTTTAAAATTAATGTGCATTATTGTGATAATAGTAATGACAATGTTTTATTCAGGAAAAGTCTTCAGAACCTCTATCATCACCATACACACATTCCTGACCACTGGGATAATCGGCTAAGTACCAAAAGGAAGGATAGCACTAACAACATTCCCTGTGGGCGACCTGCAAGTGCTGCTTAGCACAAATTAAAACTGCTTTCGAGCACCATGTTAACCAGTCAACACTGGGTTAGTCTCTGCAGAGACTCTTAGAGCTCAGCCTACTTCAAAACAAAACCAGATCTCTGAGACTTGTGTAAAATGCTGAAGGCAGAGGAGGGCTTTCCAAGAGGAATCCAGCAGAATTTCTGTTTGGCTGAGGGGAAAGGCTGGCTCTCAAATCACAATGTGGACTCAGGAGGGAACTTTCATCTTTGCGCTAGAACTCTCTTCTCATGGTTCATCAGGGCAAGACTCCCTAAACATCTCCTGAGCATATTCCCTAATCTTTAACACCCTTTAGGTTCTCTTCCCATCACATCCATCTTCTGTACTGTCGCCAGGATTATCTTTCCAAAACACAAAGCTGATCATGTCGCTGCCTTGCTTCGAGTCTTCCACAGTAACATGGAAAATTATTATAAGATTAGGTGAAAACAGCAGAACACAAAATATAGATAGACTGTGACTACAACTAGATAAAAAAAAAAAGTGCTATGAGTAAGGACCATAAGAACAAAAAAGAGAGTGACAGAGGTATGGATGAACCTTTTCAAAAATTACTTTAAATGCTTTTGCTATGTTTTATTATTATTACCAAAATATTATTTTAACTTTAATTTGTCCCTCACCACCTGTGAATAATATCCAAAGCCCTTGTGATGGGATGCAAGGCACCTGTAAACTCATTCCCACCTCTCCTGCCCCAACTTCCACCACTCCATACCGCTCTGGCCACATGTTTTCAGGGTTCTGTGACTAGACCCTCACAACTATGTCATTGCTACCCCATTGTTTCTGCCCCAAAAGACCTTTGCTCTATGCTACTTGGCAAAATATGATTCTTTTATTCCTCCCTAACAACATAAGTAATACATGAATACATTTTGATTATAAACAATTCAAACTATAAAGTCACATACTGTTAAAAGTTAAAGACCCTTTAACCACCCATCACTTCTCCACCGCATCCCAAATGCTACTCCCTTCCCCAGAGGTACAAGCTGATCAACTGGTTTGCTGTGATGGATTTTTCTAGCACTGGAGTGCTCAATCCTAAAAGATTATCTCCATAACTGGCAAATGCACAAGCACATATGGGCATCTCTCCCCTCCTTCTATTTCAGATGGAGTGGAAAAGATCTCTTTCTTACTCATTCAACAGCTGGGCCCAGATCTGAGAAGCCCCAGGACAGGTGGTATTGGTCAGCCTGCTACTAGGCAAAGGGGGAAAAAACTCCCTCTCTTGTTCTTCATTTTATTCTAGACTTACTGGACTGGTTAAGATCCAAAGTTGGGTTTGAGCATTGATGGGGAATAAACACATTCTTTGTCAAGGTGTGGCCTAGTATTGAGATCTGGGGCCAAAGCTCCAGTTAATAATTAAAAATTACTTTGCTAGGAAACTCTCTATTGCATGCTCTGAAGCAGGTCTTGGAGCTAAAAGCCATTATCAACACTACCTTTCCTTATAAGTGAAATTAAATTCAGTTTGGGCATGCTACATAGTCATAAACAAAAGAGAATGGGGCTGTGCTGTCTTAGTAACACTATTTATAAACAATGTGTCCCTCCTCACGTTATTTTCCATGGTAGCATTCCATATGCCCCAGAGCATGATATCCTGATTTAGTAGACAAATCTAACACTAAATTTGTGAATGTAATGGAAATCTCAAAAAAAAAGACAAACACCCTAATGATCATGAATACTCTCGTCAGTACTTCTGTTTTGTTGCTTAACCAGTTGTTGGGCTCCAAAAAAAGTCATTGATATTTCCTAAAACAAGATGTTTGTACTGCAGAGACAATCATTCTTGTAGAGGCTGTTTTCTAGAATTTCTTGTGCTAGGGAACAGTACACTGATGATTGTGGCATACAGCAGGGATGGCAAACTGGTTTCACTTAAGGGGCCAACTCTGATAGAAAAGTAAGGACTGCAGGGAGCTCTATCTTGAGAAAAACAGGAATTGGGCTGATCAGGAAACCACCATTATCAACCAGAAGTATCTGACATAGGGGCGGAAGTGGTCAAGTTAACTGCAAGAACCTTTTATTTTAGGGGTGAAAATGGGGTCTTCATACGTTCACCAACGTACCAAGGCAAAATGGAGACTTAGAGTCAACAGGAAAAGCTGATTCTTCATGAATCTGTCTATGAAAAGAAGACAGCGATCCATAAGAAACCACTGTCAATGCCATTCTCCAAGACTGGTTCAGAATTAAACTTTCACAAATGTAAACAACACAACTTGGCAGCACACTTTCTAGATACTCAATGACTTTGTTTCAGTTTGGTTGTTAACCATTTTGTACTATAATACATACTGAAAAAATTAAGTAACTGATATCTAATAAATCAAAAGCAATAGGATATACTGGAGTATATGAGGAAGCCATTTGGTTTAAAACTAATTTGGCCGATCTTGTTTTTCCAGAAAGGCCTGATGTGGCCATGCATTTTATGTCTGCTTTAAACATTTACAATGTCCCAAAGACAAGAATGATGTCCTTAAAGATAGGGATGTAGTTTCCTCCCTATATCAGCATTTCTTTAAGGATGAGCTTCTCTTTCTGGAAACTAAGGATTAATTACCGACCTGTTGTGCTCACCTTGTGACCACTGACCTGCTGTGCTGGGAAAGCAATCTCATGACTGTTGTAAAAGGGGTATTTCTGTCAGATGTGATGTATGCTCCTTGTTCCAAGACAGTATACAACCCCACTTCCTTCCGTGGGGAAGGAGGCCCCCCGGGCTACAGTCCTCAGACCTGGCTCATAATAAACTCACCCCAAATTTTGATTTATAGATTGATTATGGATTATTTGCATCTATATATATCTATATATATATATATAATATATATATATAACATATATGAGAGATTCAAATGTGGGCAGCAAAGTTTTAGACATACATTCAGTAATTTTTAATAAATTGTTTTTATGAAATCTTCTAAGGAGCTAGGTTATAGATAGAAATTTGGAAATCCAGTGAATGAGATATGGAAGATGTCTTTATAAAACAGTTTTCATTTTTTCTTCAGAGCTATAAATTTGTATTTTTCATCTCTAATACTAAACATCTTTAAGCTAAAAGAGAAATTATCAATGTCTAATAAAGTTGTTTCTTGCCTTTTATATAAACTGGAAAAAATGTATAGAAGAATTCTTAACAAATTCTATCTGCTTCCTGATAGAAGATAAATGTTACCTGTGACAGTTAACTTCATCCTCTACAATAATAGTTCAAGTACTATACATTCATTCATTGAGTAATTCTTACTGAATTAAGAGGGATCAGGAACTAGAGATCAACAAACAAACAAACAGTTCCTGCCCTCAGCGAGGTCACAGTCTAAATTAACCGGTGGGTAAATGCAGGCAAGGAGAAGCTTCACGGAGCTGAGGACACCTGACCCGCCTGAAGTGTGAAAGACCAGGAGCTGGTCTGGAAGGTAAGGAACAGGAGACAGGGTGCCTCAAGAATTCACTAGTCCTTCTCTTAAACAATCACAGAGCTGGGTCTGCACCCTCTGTGGGGGGATGGAGGCAGCACTTAGCAGAGTGCATCACCTTTGGGCAGTATCAAAAGACATATGCATGTTTACTAGTTTTTTATTTACCTAAGAAGTCCTCTTTTAAGAAGAGGAATTACGTTCTTTGTCAGAGTTGGTGCAAATCAAGATATTTTATGAAATAAGCATTAACTTCCTGAGAGTAGCTGGGTTAATATTAGATGACATTTCCTTTCAATAAGCCCCTCATGTTTTCCAACAGTTCAGTCTACTAACTCTACTTTTTGTTTTCATATGCTGTTTAGGTAAAACAAAGTTAAACTAAAATGGTCTTTCACCAAGTTGTGAATATCATCATCAAAATTACTTTAAATAATAAACATGATTCAGATTATTAGTTTAAAATTGAGATCTTTTAAATCTATGGATTTTTAGTTTTTAAATTACAAAATTCTTTAGCTGTCCATTTTAGGCAGCTGAGGCACAGAATACTAGTTTAAGTGCTAATAGGTCAAATCTGGAACATAACCTCCTTTTTTTCGTTGACATAAAGACCTGCTTACTGTCACAGAGACTAGTACAGGCAATATTCATTTCATAACAATGGAACATGGGGGCACAGAACAGAAACTCCATGGCAACAGAAATAAACTTTCAAATTTCTAGGCACAGACATATCTTATTTGTTCCTAATAAAGAAAGTGTGTGTGTACATATTAATATATGTGTGTATATTTTCTTTCCCAAGTCTGATTTATTTAACTGCATTTCTATAAAACAGTAAAGTTTTATAACAAAGTTTAAGCAAAGAATCTAATAAAGAGTCAAGAAAAGAAAATGTAACTCTTACTTGAAGACTAGAAAAGTGAATAATATTAAGGAAATCAAATGCATCTTAAAGGAGAGGTATTAAGGGGCAGAGAAAGGATAGCAAAAATCTTTTAGTTTTCAAAATAGTTCTAGTTTCATTCATTATGAATTTAACCAAATTTACCAAAAAGTGTACATAGTTTATATTCAAATCTGAAAATCACTGTAACTCCAAATAGTACTCTAAACAACGTTAACATATGAATTTGGTAGTATAACAGTAATCAGTGAATAGCACTATTTTGTCTTCTGTCTTCCCAAGTATTATTTTCTTGACAAATCTAGATGTCTCTATATTACTTTTACTAACTGTATTGTATTCCTCTATAACAGATGGTTGTATCTCCTACAACCCCCACTTTTGGCATCAACCTTAATGATGCTCCCATTGACATTGTTTGTATAAATTATACTCCCCCTAAAAAGAAAAAATCCTGACACATATACCAGGAAATTTCCTTGGGATAAATCACAAAAAGTAGAATTATCAGATCAAATAATATCCACAGCTTTATTCTTCTAAAATTAGAATTTTGTTTTGTTATTTTAAATTTCAAAGGTAGTAAGTGCTCAATGGATATAACTAGGGAAATGAAGAAAAGCACAATGTGCTTGATGACTGAAAACAAATCATCTATAATCTCCAAACTAACAGATGACCATTATCAATATTTCAGAATATACTTTTTTGCCTTTTTTTTACTCCTTATAAAATTAAAAAATGGCATCATACTAAATATATTGTCTGCACCCTCTTTCCTCACTATTTATCATGAAGATTTTTTTTCTTTTTTTGTGAGGAAGACTGTCGCTGAGCTGACATCTGTACCAATCTTCCTCTATTTCAAGCGGGATGAAGTCACAGCGTGGCTTGACAAGTGGTGCTAGGTCTGCGCCTGGGATCTGAACCTGCGAACACTGGGCCACCGAAGCGGAGTGTGCAAACTTAGCCACTATGCCACGGGGCTGGCCTCAATCACAAAGATGTTTTAGTCTGGAAATTACTCTTCTGATATGATCTGAATAAATCATATGGATTCATCATAATTTATATAACTCAGCTCCTATTAAACATTTAGGTTGTTTCTAGTTCCTTAATAAAAGAAACAATAATGCCATGACAAACATTTCTGTATCTATCTATGATAAATTCCTAAAATGTCAAATTATCAGGTAAAGACTATAAACATTTTTAAGGTGTTTCGATACACATTAACAGACTTTGCTCTTGAAAGGTTCAAGTATCAGTTTTGTAGCTTCAACATTGATAAAAACAATACCATTAAATGTGATAAAAACCAATCTGCAAGACCGAGAGCAATGTATACCTATATCTTATATCTATATCATAAGGTTTTATAATTTTTATTAGCTAATTGATATCTAATAGTAACAAATATTTTAATTTGGCTATCTTTCATGGATAATCATATGTTCTGATTTACACTCCGTAGGTTTGTTTTATTGAGGAAACTTTGGTTATTAAGCTTACATATTCAAATCAATTCTCTATATTTTAGACAGTAAAGGTATATTCAATTATTTTTGCCATTGTTCTAATATATTACTTTCCTCTTGTTACTAATTTTACATTTTATATTCCGTAAGAATATTTTTACTAGTGTTTTTACATTTCAGCATACCTATCACATCTTTAGTGATAGTTGTCAATTCTTGAATAGTTAGCAATTTACCTCCAGTTGTAGGTGGAACAAATATCCCAACTTTTAAATATACATTTTACATCCTATGAGCCATGTGGGATTTAGTGTAGTTTTAAAATATAAGTAACAAAAAAATTTTATTATAGACAAAAAAAATACTTCTCCCGAATGACATTAAGGAGTGATGCCCTTTTCAGTTGTGAAATAATTTCTGGTTTATTATATAATAAGTTCTCATAATAGTGTGAATCTATTCACTCAATTTTGTTAATACTTCTGATACTTTTGAAAAACACGTTTTTCTTCCTTCTAGAATATAATACGTGGTCTTGTAGAAAAGTTAATTTTTTCGAATATGATTGAGAAAATACAACTCACTACCCAGACTTAATCATAATTTTTGGTATACTTTCTATTGTTATCTACTTTTTCACACAGATTTTATTTCCATTATAGTCATCCCTAGGTTTCCACAGGGGATTGCTTCCAGGACCCCCGCAGATACCAAAATCCACAGATGCTCAAGTTTCTTATATAAAATGGCATGGTATTTGCATATAACCTACAAATGTCCTCCCATATTTTAAATCATGTCTAGATTACTTATAATATCTAATATAATGCAAATGCTATGTAAATAGTTGTTACACTGTATTGTTTAGGAAAAAGCGACATGGAAAAAAAAGTCTGTACATGTTCAGTACAGACACAACCATCTTAGGTCTTTGGATTCCTGGTTGGTTGAATCTGCAGATGTGGAAACAATGGATATGGAAGGCCGACGGTATTTTGTAGTCTGCTTTTTCTCTTAACATTGTAACAACATTATTTAAACTTACCATAAACATAATTTTAAATGACTATACAATAGTTCATCTTTTCTACATGTCATAATTTGGTCAATTACTTTCTAGTTGTCAAACATGCAAATTGTTTTTCAATTTGTCCTTATTAATAATGCTGTGATGGTCTCTTCACCATTTTTATACTATCCTTAAGAAAATTTGCTAAAAGTAGGATTGCTAGATCAAAAGGAATCAATATTTTTTAAAGTTCTTGATAATTCTCATTTTCTAAGGTTGTAATTTATGACCAAGCAGTGAGTGTTCATTCATTCAACATATTGAGGGCATGTCATGTATCATGCACTGTCTCTGACATGTGATAGTGGGTAACAAAATAGATATGGTCCTTGTCTACATGGAAGCGAGGCGTTAGAAAAGGTAAACAAATAGATTAAAAATTACAAAGTGTAATAAATGCTATGAAAGAAAAAAATTTCATTAAAGAGAATAATGGGGGACCTACTTTGAATCAGGTGGTGAAGAAGAAAAAATGGGGGCACTACTTTGGATAGGGTAGCCAGGGACGGCCTCTCTCAGGTGACATTTAAGCTGGGACCTGAGGGATGAGAAGGAACTAGCCACAGGAAAGGGTTACTTTTGTATGTGTTATGTAAGTGGGTGTAGGCAGAAGAAGTTTTCAGGCAGAAGGGAAAACAAGCAGGCTCTGAAGTGGAAAATAGCTTGGTGTAGTCAAGAAGGCATTTGTGAGTAGAGCATGATATATAGGGGTACTCTGGCAGGAAATGTGGTGACAAAGATAGGCGGGGGCCAGATAATACAGGGTCTAGTTTGCAGACAAAATGTCCTTATATCTTGAAAATGAAAATTCAGAAAGAGTTTTAAGCAGGGAAGTGACAGTTTGACAACAGTAACCTAAATGTTAGTTATGTGCCAGGTCCTCTATACAGATTAATTCATTTAATGCTCAGAAAAACTCCATATGAGTAGGCATCATTATTCCAATTTATAGATGAGATGAACAAAGCCAGAAACTGAGCTAGTTCATATTAACCATCTCACACTGGCTCATCAGTAGCAGAACTAAGGTTTAAATGCAAGCCATCTGGTTCCAGAGTCTATCCTCTTAACTACTGCATTGTACTGCCAGTGTGGAACTGAGTACTATCATTTGACAAAAAAGACGATATTTTCATTTGAGAAAATGGCATCTCCTAAACATTACTGCATTACTTTGCTAGTGAAATTGGACTTTTAAAACTACATATTTAAACACACATACATGTGTTACACATATATAGTAAATTAATTGCTTATATCATGTGTGGTCTTTTGGTTAGTTGGTGTTTTTCTTAACAACTTCTATGATCTTTTTTTTAATATGTTTCTTTTTCTAATATGTTTCAAAAGTTTTTCTAGTATTTTGTTTGCCTTGCAAACAACTGGTCTGAAGCTATATATTTCTGCTTACTTGTATGATTTCAAAGAATTCTGACATTGGGATATTTCTTGCAATTTGCAACAGATGTATACATTTAACTCAAGAGTATCTTTTTTATTTCCAAACTATATTTTAAATGGGACATTTTTCAAAAGATGATATCTAATAGTTAAGAAAACATAATTCTGCTTTTATTTCTAGTTTTATTTTATTGTGTTTTGAGAGATTAACGTAGAATGTGTGCCTTTGTGAATACCTGCCATGCATATCTTTATCTTATAGTAGACACTGAACATTTCCAGACACACAATTTTTTGAGTGAATGTTTATTTTAAAAATCTATTCTTTTATATAGCCCCAAATGCCAACCAACTCTATTACATCACATTGCTTTAGTCTATAATTTTATTTCATTCTTTACTTAAAAATTTCATCATAATCTGATAGAAAAATGGCAAGGTATGTAATTACATATTTCTATTCCTTTTTGTACAACTGCCAAGTTGAATAAACTACAAATTCTTTGCTTTTAAAGGATTATTTTAATTATTCTGCCATTATAAAATGTTTCAATCTTTGGAAATAAAATAGGCTTTATCTGATACTGTAACTTTTTTTCCTATATTCAGACACAGATTTTAGACCAATAGTTCTCAACATTTGTCTTCCCCTAATCATTTGAGGAATATGATGGACTTCTTCAGAAGATGAGGAATTATAGTTACATGATTAAGAATAAGGCTCAAAGGAATAAAAACCACATGATCATCTCAATAGACGCAGAGAAAGCATTTGACAAGATGCAACAGCCATTTATGATAAAAACTCTGAACAAAATGGGGATAGAAGGAAACTACCTCAACATAATAAAGGTCACATATGACAAACCCACAGCCAACATCATACTCAATGGGCAAAAAGTGACCGCCATCCCCCTGAAAACAGGAACGAGACAAGGATGCCCTCTATCACCACTCTTATTTAACATAGTACTGGAGGTTTTGGCCAGAGCAATTAGGCAAGAGAAAGGAATAAAAGGAATCCAAATAGGGAGGGAAGACGTGAAACTCTTGCTGTTTGCAGACGACATGATCTTATACATAGAAAACCCCAAAGAATCCATTGGAAAACTTTGAGAAATAATCAACAACTACAGCAAAGTTGCAGGGTATAAAATCAATTTGCATAAATCAGTAGCATTTCTATACTCCAGTAATGAACCAACAGAAAAAGAACTCAAGAATACAATACCATTCACAATCGCAACAAAAAGAATAAAATACCTTGGGGTTAATTTAACTAAGGAAGTGAAGGACCTATATAATGAAAATTACAAGGCCTTTCTGAGAGAATTGGATGACAACATAAGGAGATGGAAAGACATTCCATGTACATGGATTGGAAGAATAAACATAGTTAAATGTCCATTCTACCTAAAGCAATCTACAGATTCAACGTCATCCCAATCAGAATCTCAATGACATTCTTTAAAGAAACAGAACAAAGAATCCTAAAATTCCTATGGGGCAACAACAGACCCCAGAATTGCTAAAGCAATCCTGAGAAAAAAGAACAAAGCTGGAGGCATCACAATCCCTGACTTCAAAACATAGTACAAAGCTACAGTAATCAAAACAGCATGGTGCTGGTACAAAAACAGGTACACAGATCAATGGAACAGAATTGAAAGCCCAGAAATAAAACCACACATCTACAGACAGCTAATCTTCGACAAAGGAGCTGAGGGCATACAATGGAGAAAAGAAAGTCTTTTCAACAAATCATGCTGGGAAAACTGGAAAGCCACATGTAAAAGAATGAAAATTGACCATTCTTTTTCACCATTCACCAAAATAAACTCAAAATGGATCAAAGACCTAAAGGTGAGACCTGAAACCATAAGGCTTCTAGAAGAAAATGTAGCCAGTACACTCTTTGACATCAGTATTAAAAGGATCTTTTCGGACACCATGTCTTCTCAGACAAGGGAAACAATAGAAAGAATAAACAAATGGGACTTCATCAGACTAAAGAGCTTCTCCAAGGCAAGGGAAAACAGGATTGAAACAAGAAAACAACCCACTAAGTGGGAAACAATATTTACAAGTCATACATACAACAAAGGTTTAATATCCATAATATATGAAGAACTCACACAACTCAACAACAAAAAATCAAACAACCCAATCAAAAACTGGGAAGGAGACATGAACAGACATTTCTCCAAAGATATACGGATGGCCAATAGGCACATGAAAAGATGTTCATCATCACTGATCATCAAGGAAATGCAAATCAAAACTACACTAAGATATCACCTTACACCCATTAGAATGACAAAAATAACCAAAACAAATAGTAACAAATGTTGGAGAGGTTGTGGAGAAAAAGGAACCCTCATACACTGTTGGTGGGAATGCAAACTGGTGCAGCCACTATGGAAAACAGTATGGAGATTCCTCAAAAAATTAAAAATAGAATTACCATATGATCCAGCTATCCCACTACTGGGTATCTATCCAAAGAGCTGGAAATCAGCAATTCCAAAAGTCCCATGCACCCCAATGTTCATTGCAGCATTATTTATAATAGCCAAGACGTGGAAGCAACCTAAGTGCCCATCAACAGGTGACTGGATAAAGACGATGTGGTATATATACACAATGGAATACTACTCAGCCATAAAAAAGAGCAAAAGTGTCCCATTTGCAACAACATGGATGGACCTTGAGGGAATTATGTTAAGTGAAATAAGCCAGATAGAGAAGGACAATCTCTGTATGACTCCACTCATATGAGGAATTTAAAAATGCAGACAAAGAGAACAGATTAGTGACTACCAGGGGAAGGGTGGTGTGGGGGGTGGGCACAAAGGGTGAAGGGGTGCACCTACAACACGACTGACAAACAATAATGTACAACTGAAATTTCACAAGATTGTAACTTATCATTAACTCAATAAAAAGTTTTAAAAATTAACCAAAAAATAAATAAATAAATAAGGCTCAAAAAAGTCAGGGATGCCATCAGCTATTAGTTGTGTGACCTTAACCTCCATTTCCTCATTTGTAAAATATGGATAAAAATGATGACAGCCTAATCTTGCTGCAAAGATTAAATGTGACTAATGCACATACAAGGCTTAACATGATGCTTGGTATATAAAAAGTCCTAAATATATTATAATGATAATTATAATGGCAGCTAACACTATAATCTGTTAACAGTGATTCACCACTGCACTGATTCCTAAGAAAGAACTTCCTGGGGTGGGGGGTACCTAGGCATGTTTGTCAATGCCTGCAAGATGATTTCTCTATACCACTCTATGAAATGCTAGTCCTAATTGCTTTTAATCATCTTCTAGCTTTTAGTCATTTATGGCTTCTTTGTTTTGCTAAGGAAGATTAGCCCTGAGCTAACATCCATTGCCAATCTTCCTCTTTTTTCGCTTGAAGAAGATTAGTCCTGAGGTAACATCTATGCCAATTTTCCTCTATTTCATATGTGGGACACCACCACAGCATGGCTGGTGAGTGGAGCAGGTCTGCGCCCAGGATCCGAACATTCGAACCTGCGCCACTGAAGTGGAGCACATGTAACTTTAACCACTCAGCCACAGGGCCGGGCCCACATTTATGCTTTTTATAGATTAAAAACTGTTTATTATTACTAACAGCTTTTAAAAAATTAAAGTAATAAAAATACACATTCTTGGGGCTGGCCCCGTGGCCGAGTGGTTAAATTCGTGCGCTCCGCTGCAGGCGGCCCAGTGTTTCGTTGGTTCGAATCCTGGGCGCGGACATGGCACTGCTCATCAAACCACGCTGAGGCAGTGTCCCACATGCCACAACTAGAAGGACCCACAACGAAGAATATACAACTATGTACCGGGGGGCTTTGGGGAGAAAAAGGAAAAAATCTTTAAAAAAAAAATACACATTCTTGTATAAAATTAAAATACAGAAAAGTATGATCAAAGTGAAATTTACCTGAAATCTTACCTCACAGAGTTAAGACATTACAAACATTTCAGTGGACATAATTCCAAATTTCTCTAAATCTATATTATTTACATCTAATATAAATATCTTATAAGGCTCTTTTGATTCTTATATTTGTTCACTCAATAGAGGACAAATAATAAATGCATAGTACTATTGCATTTATCCTGTTTTATTTAGCCTCCCCTATCAGAGTTATTTAGGATATTTCTGGATCAGAACATTGTTAAACAGTGGTGACAGAAGGTTAGAATGACAGTGATTGTTGACTTGGTATATATACTTTTCATGCTTGGAGGTTTCCTTCTTTTCTTGCTTTTATTAAGAATTTCAATCAGAAATGAATATTAAATTTTGTCAAATATTGAATTTCGCAAAGTTTTACATTTACAATCATTTAGATAACCATAGTGTTATTCTCTTAGCACTGTTAATATGGTGAATTCTGTTAATAGGTTTACAAATACTGAATCAGCCTCACATTCTTGAAATGAGCTTTACTTACTTAGAGCATAGTATTCTTTTAATGTCCCCCTGGATCCTATTTGCTAAGACTTTATGAAGATATATGCATAAATATTTATATGTGACACTGGTCCACAGCTGTATGCATTATCTTTACCAGGTTTGTCTCAGTGTTATGCTTCCTTCTTATAAAATTATTACAGAAACTTACTTTCTTTTGCACTACTCTACAACAGTTTATATAGTATAGGATTATCTGTTACTTGAGGGTTGAATCACTGCTGAACCACTTGCATTTGTTACATTTTTTAGAGGTAGCCCTGTGATAAATGTCTTTATGTAGTTACAGGTCTACTTAGTTTTCTACCTCTTCTAGAGCCAATTATAGTAATTTATTATTTATTTTAAAATGCTTATTTAATCCAGGGTTTTGTAATTCTACAGAATAGTTCAATTACCTCTAAAGAAATTTAAATGGTAGTCAAAAATCATCCATCCCCACTTCAATGCACCAGAATCAGAGTTTTACAGATGACTTACGAACTTTTAAGAGTAATTTCTGTATTATACAAGCTATTCCTGGGACTAAAAGCATATTCTGAAGCTAATATAATCATGATAACAAAGCAGAACAAAGACAGTACACAAAAATATTACTGATCAATCTCACTTGTGAATATAGATGGAATAAAATACCAGCAAAGGGAATCCAATAGTGACAGAAAACAAATCAAGAGTAAGTAGGCTTGCTCCCTCCCACTAACACAAGAATGGTTCAACAGTAAAAACAAAATAAAATCTTATAAATGCAAGTTACCACATTAACAGATTAAAGGAAACAGCCATATGACCATTTCAAAAGACGAGAAGAACCATTTAATAAAATCCATTCTTGATTTAGAAACAAATGACTTGATCAGATATAGAAGGGAACACCTTTAACCCGACGAAAGGTATTCACTAGAAGCCCAGAAGAAACATCATACATAATGTTGAAACTTAAGAATTCTCATTAAGCACAGAAAAAACAGTGAACTCAATTATTTGCCACTGCACTAGTAAATAGGTCCTAGCCATTTACCATTACCAAATGACAGAGAAAATGCATTTCATAGATTTCACTTTTTACTATCTTTTAAAAATTTTAATATTTCTGCAATTGGGTTATGTCTTCTCATCTCTGTGGTGTGACAGTCAAACTGGCAGCATGCTTTCCTTCTTAGTGGCACATCAATGCTGCAGCTTTCAGTTTTCCAGTGTTTGCATACGATAATGTGGTAGGTTTAGCACAGATTTTGAGTGTACTGGTCTCACAGGTGGGAAGCTATTGAGGAATTTTAGGTAGGGGAATGATGTGATGTGATTTACTTCTTAGAGGGATCATTCTGATTGCTGTGTAGGTATCAGACCATATAAACACAGGGCTACAAGTAGGGAAGATCACTTGGGAGTTTTTGCAGTAATCCAGGTGCTCTGGATTAGAAGAGTAATGATAGAAATGATAAGTAAAGCCATAAGGCAATAAATGGAGTCCAAAAAATTAGTAAGACAGAACACTAGCCACTACAAAGAGATCCTGAACAGTGACAGTATTATCTGCTGCCAAGAATTACTACACCATGGAGGGAATGGGAATGGTCACTTCTAAGATGCCTTCCAACTTTATGGTCTATTAGACTATGAAATTAGGGAAAACAAAAAATGGTCTTGATTTCAAATGGTACATGGTGTTTATATAAACAGATTTTTAAACTAATGAGTTAAAAAAAATTAGCAGTCAGGGGCTGGCCTAGTGGCATAGAAGTTACATTCTTGCACTCGCTTCCGTGGCCCGGGGTTCGCTGGTTCAGATCCCAGGCGCAGACCCACGTACCACTCATCAAGCCATGCTGTGGCAGCAGCCCACATACAAAACAGAGGAAGACTGGCACAGATGTTAATCAGGGACAATCTTCCTCAATCAGAAAAAAACAAAAAGCAAGCAGTCTATTGTTTACCTTTTAGATTTGTTAAATAGGCATCTTAGACTGTACTGACTGAACTGCAAGCCTATCTGTGGAAAGACTGGATTAAGGCAGCTGAAACTAATCTTAGAAATCCAGGTATCTATTTTAGAACAGTTAGGAATCTTCAGATTATATATCTACTCAGAGTATTATATCTATAGCAGGATATAAATCTAAGGCAAATTATATATAAATTAAATAATAAAAAGACATACAATAAAGTGATACTGTAAAAAGGAAAAGAAAAATCCAGCTGTGCTGAGGGTAGGAGACTTTAATAAAGAAATATGTTTTCAAGAGTTAATTCAATAACTATTGCTGATTTAATATGGAAATTAATTGTTGTTTGTACTCGAGGAAACTTTCAGTTTTACTAAATCTACAAAACAAATTCCTAGATTGTTGATTAGAACAACAATTACAAACATTTACACAAAATCTTGAACTTTTATGTTGAACTGACTTTAAAATATGGCTAGCTGCTTGTGCTTATTTCTGTAGGAAGAGTTACTTTTACCCTCTTATTTGATCATTTCTTATTTGCTTGTATCCAGTGAGGAGATATGGTTGTCAAACTGAGAAAGACTTAATAAAAGATATATGTGGCCTGAGCACCAGCGACTTAAAACAGGTTTAGATAACCACTTTAGCTGAGATAAGAAGAAAACCTAATCTAAACTATTCTATCTTTAAAGGTTAAATTACCTTGGCAAATCTTCAGAAATCTAGAAAATTATATAATCCTCTAAGTCCTGACTCTATTACTAGAAAGTTAGACTGGAATATTAATTTTTATATGCTTTTTCAGAGTATAATTCAGAGAACAATTAAACCATTTTAGGAAAAAACATTTCTGGGTATTCTGACTACAGACAGTGTATTTCTCTTTTGCTAATGTAAATATCTAAGGGCCAAAAGAAAAAGAGTGGGAGTTCACCATTAACAGATTAAATAAGATAATAGTTTATATCAGATGCAGGCAGAGACCTAGTGAATCTTAGCTCCAATAATATGATTCAGATGTCCTTTAAACAAAACCTTCCCAAATCTGTCCTGTTTTTGGAAACACACTACTCTGGATAACAGTAAATTTTGTTGATAAAAATGGGAATAGTTATGTAAATTACATAATGATGTATATCACATCAACTAGGTTAAAAAGAAAAGAGATATATCTGACTTAAAACTCAGATAATTCTCTACTTCTAGTCAATATTCAGGATCACTCAAAATATTATCTTAAACTCTATTTTAAAAAAAAAAGTGAGATTATTTAGGATATCCTAAAATTCAGGATAACTGTTCTAGACTGGTGAGAAATCTGACTAAAAAGATTCTAGCACTGCGCTGATAAAGTGTCTGAGAAGACTCACTCAGAATCTAAGGAAAAGGAGTCTAGAAGCAATATGCAAACCAAATAATGTACTATTTTTATTATTGACTTGTAATCTGCCCATATAAATACATATGATATTTGCAGTTGTGCCATTTAGTAAAATTAAGTGGGCTTTTTCCTTATTTACAAATAATAGAATGCAGTCCATTATATATGCTCAATATTAATATCAAAATTAAGTAAATACAGCATTTATGAAGAAATCAAATGAACTGCTTACAAATAATCAAATCCTTTCAAGAAGGAAAACTGCCCAATTGGTCTTTTAAGTAAACATAATTTAGAATAAGCTCAATATTCATAATGTTAACTAAAATTAATGTCAACCTCATTTAAATTTGCTTTAATCAGTTGTTATCAATAAAACTCATGTTTTATCCTCAAGTCAAATTTTATGGAATGCAATCTTATATGTTTTGACTAGCTACACAATTAAACAAACAAAATTAGAGTAAATCCTTGGAGTTTCCAATAAATGAAGCAAATCTCAAGTAATAAACAATGATTAAACCTGAAAATACACAGCATTTTTCTTCCAAAAAGCTCTGTTTTAAGGAAACATGCTTAGTATGTTCCCAACACCCATTTCAGGGACGCTAAAGCACAGCGAAGGGAAAACAGAACAGAGGCCGAGAATGCATGCTCCTTTCTCCCAACTGTTCATTATTTTGTCGCTCTGCCTATTTACACATATTGATAAGCTCAGGGTCCTTTCTGCTTGGTGTTTTGTTTCCTAAAGAATTTAACGGCCTTCTTTTTAGACAGAAAGAAAGTGCATGTGTGGCTTTTTTTTTCTGATATCATCCTTTACTAACATAAAATAAAACAAACTAAGCTACACTGAATATTATGTATGAACGTGAATAAACATTTTCCTCATTTTTCTGGTCCAGATGAAACACTTTTTTCTGATTATAACAATAATATATGTTAAATGCAAACTATTCAGACATTTTAGAAAGGTATTAAACGGAGAAAGAGAAACTTGCCTAAAATTTCCAACCCATATATAAACCCTGCTTAGAAAACTATATTCCTTAAAGGGCTGCTGCTATCCAAAATGATTTTATTATCAACGTCAAGAAGTGTTTGCCTAATATATAAAAGTACTTATAATTTAGGACTAAGCATTTTCTTGAAATTTGATTTTTTCCTTGATGTCCTCTTTTTCTAACCATGTCAAATATCTTTTGGGAAACAGTTCAGAGCAGTGGCTTTCAAACCTTTTTGAACACAACCCACAGGAAGAAAATCATTTCTTATTACATGACCATATTCACATAGAAACATATATAACTCAGACAAAAGTTTCATGAAACAATAATTGCCCTTAATACATATGATGTTCTCTGATATTTTCTCTACTCTATGCTATTCCATTTAAAGCATAAATAAATAAAAAGGCTGTTGTGTTGTGTGATTTCCTGACTCACTTATGGCTCACAACCTGCAACTTTAAAATCACTGTCCTAGAAGAAATTTCCCTAAATTCAGTGGTTGGTCCAGCTTTGTTACAGTTCTCCAAGTAACAAGAATCAAGTCATTTAACCTCTTTGCCTCTCAGTTCTTACACTTACTCGTGAGAGAGTTCAGCAGACAATAAGAGAATGTCACAAACAAACCATATAGTCATGAGCAAACATTACTATTAGTAAGCAAAACTAATAAACCAGGAAATCTTTCACTCAAATAAAAAGAAATCAGATTCAAAATACCGCAATAATTCATCATGCTCCCATCAATAAATAATAAGATACCTGATACAGTAGGCCCTATAAAATTGAGTTTGAGTCAATAGCTCACTCTGAGATTTTGATCTTTCTTAATGGTTGCTAGGAAACCAAAGCATCCTTCACCAAGGACGGCTGAAGCCCCACCAACTGATTCCAAGTTACCCAGTATAGTTAAAATAAACCGCAGGGTAGTAGCACTATCAGATTTTTTTTTTTAAATAAGTCAATTGAAGCTTTGAAATAGCTCCAGCATCTTTTAACTATGTGTATGCAGTGGCCCCCAGGGCTACTTCAGAACGTGTACTACTCACAGTAGCACATCTCCACTGGGCTACTGCCAAAGAAAATCTCTGTAGAGATTCATTTTTCAGGAAATTTTATTGTGGCATAAACTATTTTGAATTGGTTTAGGGCAGGAGTGACCAACTAGCAGAAAGTTGCTATACTCCAAAATACTCCAAATTTCTTATAGAGATTTGTAATTCAGCTTGAATGAAAAAAAAAAAAAACTATGATGAAAAGCCATAGTATATCTCACTTAATATTACACTCCACTTAGTGCAACAGGATGAAAACACAAACCTATGTGCCTGGTAGTTCCAAGTTAACTACCACTATGATAAAACTATTAAGGTATGAACTAAAATGAAATTTGGGATATCAGAGTTTTCAAAAAGTGGAACACATTAGTGACCATATCAGCAGCTGATATATACCTAACAAAAATTAATGACAAATAGGCCAGTCATATTAACTACTACTCTACTTTCTATTAAGTTCCTTAGGAAATATGTCAAAAGCTCAAGTCTTTAACACTTAAGACTCTGCTTTAAGTGTAAACCATTTCTGTGGTCTGTCTCATATGGCTGTACGAATATTTTCAACAAAAAACATGAAATTCAGCCAACACTGAGTGCACTAGAAAATTAAAAATGAACAACTACTAGCTAGAAGTAAAAGTATTTACATTGTCATTAGCAATGAACTGGTCAGTTAAATGTAGTACAAAAGTGAAATACGAGAGTTGCAAGTTCTGAATAGCTGGTAGGTTTAGGAGAAGGCAGGTAATGCCCCTTATCTACAATTAAAGAATAACTCACACAGAAGGGACTTTCAGATGTTTTTGGAAAAAAGTGAGGGACGTAAACGAACTATGATGGAGATTTTCTAACCTTAAGATTAAAGAAAAAAATGGGAAAAAGAAATGATATGAAGACAACATCAGAACAGACAGGCAAAGGGTCAGGAAATAGGTTTCACTGGGTGGAACAAAAATACTGGGAAGAGGAAGACTGTGGTAAAAGAGATCAAGAGATCAATATCACTAGTTGAATGGTCTTTGAACTGACAAGTAAAAGCTGAGTTCTTTTAGGTAGAAAGAGGGAGGCTGCTGAAAGAACTTAACATGTAGTATGAACATAAAGTTTTTCTGCACTGTCCCATGGTAGTAAATCATAGCAGAGATAAGAGGTAGTAAAAAGAAGAAATGCAACAGAGTATTTATGTGTCTGTAGACACGGAGAAGCATCAGGTAATATCAGAAAAAAACTATCGAGAATAACCTTGGAAGCCACTTTGTTTCTGTTTCAAATGAGCTGGTTCATTCACTCAACAAATTTAAGCAATATTGTATAAACATATGGTGTATTTTGCATTGGGCGGGATACAAATACATCTTAAGCCACACTCTTTGTCCTCAGGAGCTTATAATCAAACAGAGAACATATTATTCAAACTGGTAAGTGCCCCATGAGTAGTTCAAAGCACCTCCTACAGGATTTTAGACATAAATTCCCACTTCCAGCTAGGGTGACTGGGGAGGGCTTTATTGATGTGGTAGCAGGAGCAGAGCTTTAAAGGATGAATAGAATTTCAAAAACTGGAGATGAAGAGAGGAGGGGATTCAAGAAGGCGGGGCAACTTCTGAGTTGGCTGGAAATAAGTACTACAAGGAACAAGACGAAAGATAAAAAGAAGATTGGAGCATGATTGTAGCGTGAGTCTTCAATTCACAAACACTACATGCACATATATTTGACAGTCTTTTTCAAAATTCTAATAGATCACAGAATTTTTCCTAATAAAAGAAAAATTAACCGAGTTGGAAGTTTACTTCACAAAGTACAGGAGAAAACCATTCCTAAATTGAGAAGGGTTTTATAAAAAGTAATCAGATGTAGAGAGAGACCAGACAGAGAGTGAACTGGCTGGATGTCCTCCAAATGGTCACAACAGAGGTGCTGGTAGTGAAAACTTCTCATGCCCTTGCCAATGTGCTTTAACTTAATCCAGGAGGACAGCTTTTTCAGAGAAAAGAGTTCAGACACGTTTGCCAAATCAAACCTTGGCTTCTACACAGAAAGTATCAAGTATGATTTTGGTGCTTCATGTCTTTCTGTTTACCTGGGATCAGAAAAATCACCAAACTCAATCCAACCAGGCTATGAGACTCAAATCTTTCCTTATTTTGTCACTTAAACATATCTTTATTTGACATTTCCATTAATATTCCATACTTAGTTTCTCTTTATAGTACCAGGTAAAAACTGTTAATAGTCCTTAACCCAACACTCCTATTTTATATAAGCAGATAACTGGGGAGGAAAAAACCCTCTCAAATAACTTGTGCCACATTACTTCAGCTTGTGCCTCTGTTTACTCATTTGTACAGGATGATTATTTTATTTGTCAACTTGGCTGGGCCACAGTGTCCAGATATTTGGTCACACATTATTGTTGATATTTCTGTGAAAGTGTTTTTGGATGAGACTCACATTTAATGGGTGAACTCTGAGGAAAGCAGATTACCCTCGATAACGTAGGTCTGCCTCATCCAGCTAGTTGAAGGCCTTAATAAAACAAAGGCTGATCTCCACAAGCAAGAAGGAATTCTGCCAGCAGGCGCCTTTGGACTCGATTCCAACTCCTCCCCTGGGTCTCCAGCCTGCTGGTCTAACCTGCAGATTTTAGACTTACCAACGCTCCACAACAGCCTGAGGAATTCCTTAAAATAAATCTCACTCTCTCTATATATACACATTCTGTTTCTCTGGAGAACCATGACCAATATGGATAGTAATCCCAGAACCAGGACTATTGATGGTTACTCAAACTATTTTCATTTCCCAAGGAGAGAAGGAGAATAAAATAAGAAAGGGGAAGAGGTAGTCGAAGGAAAGAACAAAGCTAACCTAAAAGGTATACCTTTGTTTTCATTTATCTTCACTTACAGCAAACAGATTGACCGTACCAACAGATTAAGCAAACCAACTTAAACATACATATTTCAATGTTCTAAAACTAAAAAGCTTGGTTTGGATTCATAAATTATCTCACAAAAATAAATATTGTATGTGTTTCCTTTCTGGCCCATTTTTCTTAAAACATCTTTTTTTTTTTTTTTTTTTTAACCATCGAGTTGATTCTGACTCCTAGTGACCCTGTGTACAGCAGAGTGGAACCCTGCCCAGTCTTTTGCACCAGCCTCTCACCTTCCGGCGCTACATCAGACAATGCTCCACTGCTATTCACAGGGTTTTTATGGCTAATCTTTTTGGAAGCGGGTAGCCAGATTCCTAGTCTGACTTCCTAGTCTGACTAGTCTGGAGGCTCTGCTGAAACCTGTCCACCATGGGTGATCCTGCTGGTATCTGAAATGCTGGTGGCATAGTTTCAGCATCATGGCAACACATAGCTGCCACGGTATGACAACCAACAGACAGGTGGTATGGTTCCCTGACCAGGAAACAAAGCTGGGCCGCAGCGGTGAGTGCTGAATCTTAACCACTGGACCACCGGGGCTGGCCAAAAACCCATCCATATATATGCATTTATTACCGCCTTGAGCCCAACAAGGGTTCCAGAATTGTTAAATCTCTATTTCCCACCAAGGATGACAGACTCCAGTTACCAATCTGCTACTATGTGGTGATTACTAGTGACAAAATTAATCTTTATTTATTAAATAGGATTATTAACTGTTAAAGATCAACTACACTTATCAAACAAAGAACTTAACTCTCCCATCTCAAACCAGTATTTCTATTAACAATATAGCCAACTTTATTAAACAAAAGTTTCAGTAACATTCTGGGGTACTATTAAAATGGTGTTTTTAGGGAATCTGTATCAATAATCCACCTTAGTATTAAGTTTCTTGTGGCAAATCAGCAACTCAACCAATTGGTCAAATTTATAACATTAAAAATTTTGTGGGGGCTGGCCCTGTAACCAAGTGGTTAAGTTCACCCACTTCACTTCAGTGGCCCAGGGTTTCACTGGTTCACATCCTGGGCGCAGACCTACACACTGCTCATCAGGCCATGCTGAGGCAGCATCCCACATGCCACAACTAAAAGGACCCACAACTAAAATATACAACTATGTGCTGGGGGGATTTGGGGAGAAAAAGCAGAAGAAAAAAAAGATTGGCAACAGTTGTTAGCTCAGGTGCCAATCTTTAAAAAAAAAAAACCTTGCAGATCTGCTAAGGTCAGTATCACTACATTTCATCTAAACCTGACTGAAAAGGAGCAAAGACGATAATTAACTACTAACTATATCCGTTCTTATAGAGTAAATATTTCATCTACAAAAAAAATACTTGAGAAAGGGTTAAAGTCATGTTACACAGCTCCTGAAGAATGTTCTTCAGAGTAAATACTTTATTTCTACATATATTAATATCTTATATAGCTATAGTTGAAAGATTATATAACATCAAAACTCCAAAATTTAATTTTCAGTTGGCAGAAAGGTGGGCACATTTTTTAAAAACTATGATAACAAATCTTTCCTTTAGGAACTGAAGGATAATTCAGGAGGTAGGCACTTGAACCAGTAAGATCCAGATTAGGGACAGAGGTTATCATTTTAATGACACAATGGCTCAGCGGGCCTCTGTGTGCCTGTGATGCACAGAAGGGTTGGATGTTCAGAAAGAGCACTAAGAAGCCACGCACAGACAATACAGGAAATCTCACTTCAAACAGGAAAATCAAAGGATGCAGAAGTAGACAAATGATGTATTACAGCCTGGAAATATTCTGGAATAAACAGATAGCAGTGGCACACCAAGAAGGGCAGAGGACTGAGAGTGGTTTGCCTCAGTGAAGAGGAATATTTTATCACTGATTTTGTTCAGAATTGCTAGCATGTGGTAACAACAAAAAGTAACCACTTTCAGTCTATTTCATTATTATCTTTAAATCATCTACAGACAGTGCATCCCTTTGTTGCCTGCACCTAGGGGGGCACTCTGCCACTGCCCACCCCCGCCCCCTTGGTACACCACTGACAGACAGAGACATCTAAAATGCCCCGTTCTACACTATCCCTGTGTAAAAGACTACTTGTTTAAACTACATCACTAGAAAGAGCTTTCCCAAAAGAGGGAGGAAAGAAATCAGACTTCATAATTATTTTCTCTACTGTACTTAAAACTACCCTAAGTGGTTTAAGTATATTATATATGAACATAAAAATTTAAACACTGGCTTAAAAATCAGTTTGTATTCATCTAATATACATATTTTAATAATAAAAAAAAATTTACAATAAAAAGAAAATGCAGCATTATCTTAGCATAATTAACTCTATGGGGAAAAATGCCCTTTAGCCATAGATTTTATTCTTTTAGAGATCATAAAAAAGGTCAGAGCTCAAAAGTAGTAATAGTTTTTCCCTAAGTTGTCTCCGCCCGTAAAGCTGAAATTTATTTTCAGCTTCATAAAGAGCCAAAGGCTTTGTCTTATTTCTGTTCTTTAAATCCATTGTGTGTAAATAAAATATTCTAATTCTATTAAAAGTAAGGTTTGCATAAGGAAAAAAGTTCTTTCAACCAAATTTCTAATGTATTATTGGTCCTAGTCTAAATGCTTTCTAGGTGTGAGAAGTGGAGATAAAATAACTACCATTAAACGTATTTCAAGATTTACTGAAGACAGATAAAAGAACTAGCAACTATGACACCAGACTACCTGATTTGAATGCACTAAACGCAGAGAGGCTTGGGAAGAATATCTGCACAAGGGGCAGATCGGCTCCTCCTCAAAGTCTACAGGGTTTTGACCTATGTGCACACGTGCTTAGAGACCAAACCATCACTTCCAGCATTGTGTTTATAATTACTTGAAATGAAGGTGCTGTTATAAACCTTCAAACAGTCTCTACCTTTACAAAGAAGAGAACAACAGAAGCACAGTGTAATTATGCAATAAGGGAAATGTGAGGTTTAAATAATTTAAATCTATAAAGATTTAACGAACAACACACAATTTAATGAACACTTTAATGCTAGATGGGTAAAAAAAAAGGGCAAAAACTATTCTGCCATGTAAAATAACAACAAGAAAGCCAATTTCTGAAGTTTCTAAATTCTTAAAAATTTAATGTGCCTTAACATGGCAAGGTTTCTCAATAATGTACTCAATTATGATTAGTAAAGGCTTATTGGCCAAAGACTGCTACTATACAGTAGGGTTTAAAATAGAAGCAGATACTGGTCCGGGCCCCTGGCTGAGTGGTTAAGTTCCCGCACTCCACTGTGGCGGCCCAGGGTGTCGCCGGTTCGGATCCTGGGTGTGGACATGGCACCGCTTGTCAGGCCATGCTGAGGCAGTGTCCCACATGCCACAACTAGAAGGACCCACAACTAAAAATACATAACAATGTACGAAGGGGCTTTGGGAGACAAAGGAAAAATAAAATCTTCAAAAAAAAAAAAAAGTAGATTGAATTAACATCTCCTCTTCCAATATGTAACTAAGTATGAAGTAAGCTTCAAAAGTTTTTTTTTACAAGATATTCATAAATAGATCAATTTCTAGAGTTTGCCTGGCATCTAATAATCAATGTAAAGCAAGGAAATGCTTTATTTACAGACTTCAAAGGAAACAAAAGCTTAGGAAAACTAATGTGCCCTCTTTCACCTGTTCAGTAAACACCAGCTGGTGTGCGTCAGAGAAGCAGGATGCGTTCCTCGGAAAGCTCAAGGCTAGGCTGTTTTGAGACTGTTCCCTCCATAAGGTTTGCAGGCCTATACAGCACTGATATTTAGACACAACTAGAAAACCACAACCAGAAATGCATCTTTCTAGCTTAAACCTAACTACATATC
Source organism: Equus caballus (assembly GCF_041296265.1). Classification (NCBI taxonomy): domain Eukaryota; kingdom Metazoa; phylum Chordata; class Mammalia; order Perissodactyla; family Equidae; genus Equus; species Equus caballus. The sequence goes on along the minus strand of NC_091700.1, from coordinate 23,645,594 downwards.
AACTTACCAGATCCCTGTGCAACACCCAGTTAGCATGCAGGTAGTGAATCCCATCCAGGATCTGATACAAAAGTGACTTCACCATCCCCCGAGGTAACTGAACTGGCTTCTTGTTTGCTTTAGAAGCTCTGTGAAACTTGATTATATGCTGAAAGAAAGAAAAGTATCACCAGAAGCTTAAAAAAGAAAAGAGGGAAGGAAAATTTGACATATAATATTTTCTTAACTGGAAAAGAAACACTCAGGGATTGCCAAAGATAATGAAAATAATTTCACGTTCTGCTGCAGAACATTAAAATTTCCTAAGAACTGGAGCTAAAATTTAATTTCCTAAGCATATGATGGTAACTCAGAAAATTAATTATTACAAGAGAGGAGTAGAAAATAATGTGTTTCATTTTTAAAGTATAATTAAAAATTACTTTCAGAGTATACTTGACCCCTGTTTATCTGGTGGAAATTTTCAAGAACAGAATCTTATTTATTCTGTTGTGATTAAATTGGAAAAAAACCCAGAACAAATTTGGAGATACTTCTGGCTGGCTAACAGCATAGATGTGATACCTATTTATGATATATAAGTTACAAAGAAAGCAAATGGGGAAATATTTCAATAAAATACACACAAGCACAAAGAAATAACATGTTAATGACCAGTTCACACTGGAAAAACTTAGAAATATGAAAGATTCACATGAGAAAAAAACAGCCTTGTACCATCTATCAAAGTTTTTTAGGTATAGTGTTAGTGGCCATTCAGTAAAACACAATACCACTTTATAAATAGAAAAATCACTTTATAAATAAATGTACCTCAACAGAAACAAGATCCAATGTTTCAAACTCTCTTGACAGGTTTCTTCATTTTAATTAAAGCACTCAAACTGCAAGAAAATCTAGAAGTCAGCTGCAGTCAACTCTGCTGTGTGCACAACTACGCATAAGACTGGCACCTAATATGCACAAGAGCAGACTCCTGACCAATATTTGCGAGTGAATATTAAGCGTACTCTTGAAATTAGTAAAGATAATTAAAACAAGAATGAGACATTTAACATTATAGGTTAACATTTTTACTTCCTATTTTCTTATTATATAGAGAGTAGAACATGGATAAAGAATAATCAATGATTAATGAGTTAAGGAGTTTTACTTTCCAAAGAAAAAATACACAGCTAAGGCAAGCTGCTAGGAAAGTAAAGTGTATCAGTCAGAGCATAAGTAGTACAATTAATCTATATTTTATTAGCAGCATTGCATCATTTTAATTTTCTTCTCACTTTTCAAAATATTTAAGAACAGGCAAACAAAACAGAGCTAAAACAACTCTTAATAATCTAGAATGTTTTGTTACCTATCATAAGAAATGATGTGACAATCAAGTCTGTTCACCTTAAGAAGAGCCAGTGGCTCTCAGAGTTTAATAAAAATAGATTAAAATACATCATTTTCTGATTTTGGTTAAAACCTGCCAGCGTAAGAATGAAAGGAACAAATATGTAGGGGAGGTAAGAGAATCAATCAATGACATATACATTTCTTTAATTAACATTTTCATCAGGGTATTACAAGTTATTTTTTTAACAATATTTTATAACTACAAAAAACTACAGTTGTAGAATTTCTTACCTCCATTTTTATTCCAGGGCTATCAAACAAATATTTGGTATGCATACCATAAAATTTCACCAAAACCTAAGTAATTTTTCAAAATGACTCTTTTTACTGCAACTGTTTTGTCACCTTCTGCTGCCTTACTCCAGCTAATTCATTTCAATATTCCAAATGAAGTAAGAAAATAAAATGCATAAAGCAGTAGCTTTCAGTAAATTGAATTATCATTTGGTTTTGATTAAAATGAACACTGAAAGTACTTATTTGCTTAAATGAGCATTAATAAGATGATGATAAACTCAGTGACGACTATCTATACACATCTGGCAACATCACATGTAAAATTTGTGAAACTATAATTATTATGTCTATATGTAAAATTAAATATTACATATCAGCCTGCTAAAAATCATATTGAATATAATATTATCTCCTATGTGGAACTATATTTTATTACAAATTATGTTTATAAGTTAGCTTGGAAAATTTCTCATCAATGTGCATTGTATGATTTCAAGTTAGGCTTGAGTATGATGAGCATTCAATTCAATATTGGCCATTCTGATTTAACAAAATTTTATTAATAGAATCCAATTTCATTTGATTAGATTTCCTTTAAAAGAACAGAAGCTAACAAAGAAAGAAAAAATATTTACAACCAGCATGGACTTTGGACAATAAAACAGAGAGAGAAAATTTCACATGTTTATTTTCTGTTTGAAAACAATTCCTTTCAGATAACTTATAAAATAATTTGAATCAAGTCACATTTAGTCACAGAAAATAGGAATCTAGAGTGAAAATATTTCTTATAAATCTGAAAGCATAAGAAATTTGCAAAGTTTCAATTTCTTAAATCTATTAAATTAAAATTATGTAAATAAGGTTAATTCTGGAAATTAGCAAAAGAGTTTGAAACTATTTTACTATTTTCAGAAAGCAAATTTACTTTAAAACAGTTTTACTGGAATTTGTGCTAGTTTTATTTCAAATTTTGTATTTTCATTTACAAACTATGTTGGAATGAAAAATGTAAATTATTTTGAAGATTTTTAAAATTGAGCCAGGATATTATGACCACTTGGATATATGTCTTCTCTTGTATTTATCTCAATAAATGCACAGCCATGCTAATTTAGTAAATATAGACCAGTATGCAAACACAGTGAAATGTATAAAAACCTCATTGTCTATTAAATATCAGAAAAAATATAGCTCACAGTAGTGAAGTAGTTGTCAATGAATTAACTCAACGTAATATTGGTTTTTTGTTTAGTTGTTTTGTTTTTAAAATTGTAATCTGCTAACGTTCTTTACAGAAGACTGATCAGGATATAAGCTTTCTGAGTATGTTTCAAAATTATTTTGGCTACCCTGTTATAGATTTTCATTATATATATCAGAAAGTCTTATCCCCAAGATGGCATTTCAGATTTGTAAAAAACCTAACTGTTACATTTCACAAAGGAGTAAATTTTATAATTACCCAAGACTTTCATAAACACCAATTTTCAAAAAATCTGTCAGTAAATGCAAAATACTGAGGCAGCTGTTTGTATTTCAGCTATTTAGACAAGATAAGTTGAAATTCTTGGTTTATAATAATTTTTATCAAGACAGCATCATTGTTTTCATTATAGTAGCTAAACTAATAAGCTGTAATTACTTGACTTTGAGAATCTTCAAATATTTAGTTGGGTCTGGGCATCTAATAATATTCTTAGCAGAGATCAAACATAAAATAACTAAAAATCACAAAGATACTGGGATCTATTTTCATGACAATTTTCTTCTGTAGGAGAGCTCTCTTCCACAAAGAATTCTTCCTATATAAGAAAAGACCCAATTCAAGCAAGTAAAATATTGAATTTCTGCTGATGAAAATAAGAAATACATTGGAAAACTGAATATCAATTGTGAATGATATCCAATAAGATTAACAACAGTTTCCTGCATTTATACAGTGCACTTAGTTTACAGAGCTTTTCAAATACAAAATTGTTCTTCAGAAAAATCCTGTAAAAGAAGCAGGAAAAGAATTACATTTTACAGATGAGGGAAACTACAGCTTCAGAGTCATTAAGAAACTTGCCTAACGTTATAGGACAAATAACAGAACCATTAGATCTTGGTCTCATCTTCCAAATACAACACATTTGTCTCCCTTCACGGGGACAGATATCACCTTCTCATTTTAATACCACAGAATAAAAGCAAATATGCTGCTTTTAAATTTTATAACAAAACAGTTATTACAGTTACTTTTTTATTTTGTCAAAAATCTATAGCTATGAAACAATAATGAAGTGTTTATAAGCTTCAGATTTTACAGTTTTCTGTACTATGTTACAAAAGTCAAACTGATAAGATCAAAACGTAACAATACAAAACAAAACACTCTAGCCTTGGCAATTCATCAGTCACATTCTATGAGGTTACTTTTATTTTAAAAATGTAAATCGCATGGTAAAGTGAGCTCCTAAAATTGTTTTCAGTCATTCTTAACAATCCCTGACTGACACCAGTCTACCAGCAATTCACCTTACCCAGAGGTCATGTTCCGCGTAGTCAAACAGAAGCCATACTTTCCTATCAGCATGAGACAGAAACACCTTTTGAAGAGAGATGACATTTGGATGCTTAAGCTCTCGAAGTAACTGCAAAAGAAAGGAGATCCATTTGTTTATGGAAAAAAAGAATCTGTACCATAAAAATAAGGTTTAAAAAAACCAACACCATTTGTAATTCAAAGGCAATACAAAAACCTAATGGTATTCAATCCTTAAAATCGAATAAGTACCCACACAATTTTGAGAGGTCCATATAGGTGCTTCAGTAACAAATGAGGAAAAATCTGTGAGGAAAGATACAACTGAGTAAATCTGTCTATTTTGTTATTATTGTTTAGTTGGTTTTTTGTTTTTTTCAATTGTGGTAAAACATATATAACATACAAATTACCATTTTAACAATTTTTAAGTATACAATTCAGTAGCACTAAGTACACTCACAATGTTATGCAACCATCACCACTATCGATAACTTTTTCATTATCCTAAACAGAAACTCTGTACCCATTAAACAATAATTCCCTATTTCCCTCTCCCTCTCAGCCCCTGGTATCTTCCATTCTACTTCCTATCTCTATGAATTTGCCTATTCTAGGTACTCTAAGTGAATAGAATCACACAATATTTGTCCTTTTGTGTCTGGTTTATTTCACTTAGCATAATGTCTTTAAGATTTATTCATGTTGTAGCACATACTAGAATGTCATTCCTTTTTTATGGCTGAATACATCAATCATTATATGTATATACCACATTTTGTTTATTCATTCATCTGCTGATGGACACAGGTTGATTCCACGATTTGGCTCCTGTGAATAACGCTGCTATGAACATTGGTGTACAGGTACCTAACTCCCTGCTTTCAGTTCCTTGGTTGTATACCTAGGGAGTGGAATTGCTGAATCATATGATAAATCTATGTTTAACTTTTTGAGGAACCACCAAACTGATTTTAACAGCAGCTGAAGCATTTTACATTCCCATCAGCAATATATGAGAGTTCCAATTTCTCCACATCCTCACCAACACTTATTTTCCTTTTTTAAAAAAAATTTCTAACAGCTATATCCTAATAGGGGTGAAGCAGTATCTCATTGTGATTTTGATTTGCATTTTCCTAATGACTAATGATATTGAGCATCTTTTCATGTGCTTATAGGTCATTTGTATATCTTCTTTGCAAAAATGTCTATTGAAGTCTTTCGCCTATTTTTGAATGGGCTTTTTTTGGTTGTTGACTTGTAATTCTTTATATAGCACGCTGCCTGGCACCTGGTAGGCACTCACTAAATATTTGGTGAATATATGAATAAATTAATTTATGAATAAACAAAATACACAAACTAAAGAGCATCATACAACACACTCTTTGGCTTCTCATTTGTGGACCTAAGATCACTGCTTTCACCGTAAAAACAATCCACTTCTTTAAAAAATCCAATTCTATTTTTTAAAAATCTATCTGCTTAGTCAGACATGAAATCTTCAAGAGTAATGATTTTACTAGTGAGTAAGGACTTTTATTAGTAAGTAGTAAGTAAGAGTACAGCCAGCCCTGGTGGTCTAGTGGTTAAGATTTGGCACTCTCACAGCCGTAGCCTGGGTTCGTTCCCCGGTCAGGGTAGCACATCACCCACCTGTCTGTCGGTTGTCATACTGTGGCGGCTGAGTGTTGCTGTGATGCTGAAAGCTATGCCATTGCTATGTGAAATAACAGCAGGGTCACCCACGGTGGGCAGATTTTAGCGGAGCTTCTAGAGAAGATTCTGGCCACCCACTTCCGAAAAATAAACATTGGCCGTGAAAATCCTACGAATAGCAGCGGAGCATTGGCTGATACAGCGCTGGAAGGTGAGGATGGTGCAAAAAAGACTGGGCAGGGTTCCACTCTGCTGCCCACAAGGTCGCTAGGAGTTAGAATCGACTCAAGGGCACCAACAACAACAAAGTACCAGTAAGGGTTGTGGACTGAACTGTGTTCTGCCAAAATTCATAGCTGAAGCCCTAATCCCCAGTAAGCACCTCAGACCATGACTGGAGACTGTGACTGGAGATAGGCCTTTAAAGAGGCAATTAAGTTAAAATGAGATCCTTAGGATAGGCCCTAATCCATTCCGAATGGTGACCTTACAAAAAGAGATTAGGAAACACAAAGGGTCAACCCTGTAAAGAGGTCACAAGAGGGTGGCCATCTGCAAACCAAGAAGAGAAGTCTCAGAGGAAACCAATTCTGCAGGCACCATCATCTTGGACTTATAGCCTCCAGCAGTGAGAAAACAGTTTTTGTTGTATAAGCCACCTAGTCTGTCGTATTTTGTTACGGCAGCCTTGGCAAACTAATACAGTACAGTCATGCACAGAATAGTGACGTTTTGGTCAATGAGGAACTGCACATACAACGCTGGTCCCATAAGATTAGTACAACACAGCCTCGTTGTGTACTAGGTTATATCATCTTGGTTTGTGTAAATGCACTCTATGATGTTCACATAACGATGAACTCGCCTAACGGCACATTTCTCAGAATGTATCCCTGTTGTTAAGTGATGCATGACTGTAAATAACTATTACTATTAAGTAAAACACTCTATGTTGAGTGGTTTTTTTGGGAGACTTATCAGGAGATGGGTCACTGTGGGATTGGAGATGGAATGAGAGTCTCAGCGGGGAATTACCTCTAAGTAAATATTTATACTGAAGTACTTCCAAAAGACCAGGGAGCTATGCTACATTTAGCAAGGCTAACATTTACCAAATGCCTACTACATGCCAGGCACTGTGGTTGATGCTTCACTAGGTCCTGGGACACAAAATGAGCTAAAACCTTCTGCTGAAATCCTCCAGCAGGAGACAAATGCAAGTAAGCAGACAATTCTCTAATATCGTGTCTGCAGTGGTGGTAACTAAAATTTATTGAGAGTAGTTAATATTCACCCAGAGTTTATTGTGTATGAAGAAGTGTTCTAAGCTCCTCACAATAAACCCTATGAGATACTATTTTTACCATTTTACCAATGAGTAAACTAAACCACAGGGAAATTAAGTAACTTTCTTTGGGTCCTTCAAGCTAGTTATGTGGTAAAGCCAGAAGGAGGGCTAAGGTAATCTGGCGGGGGTCATTTTTTTTTTTTTCTAATTGGACTGTTTGTTTTTTTGTTATTGAGTTGTATGAGTTCTTTTTATATGTTGGATATTATCTCCTTATCAGCTACACGATCTGCAAATATCTTCTCCCAATTGTTAGGTTGTCTTTTTGTTTTGTTGATGGTTTCCTTTGCTGTGCAGAAGCTTTCCTTTTTTTTTCTGAGGAAGATTAGCCCTGAGCTAACTACTGCCAATCCTCCTCTTTGTGCTGAGGAAGACTGGCCCTGAGCTAACACCCATGCCCATCTTCCTCTACTTTATTTGTGGGATGCCTATCACAGCATGGCTTTTGCCAAGCGGTGCCATGTCTGTGCCCGGGATCCGAACCAGCGAACCCTGGGCCACTGAGAAGCAGAAAGTACTAACTTAACCACTGCACCAATGGGCCAGCCCCTGGCTAGGGTCTTAACTGCTACATGCAGTAGTGAGGGGTTGGTGCTCTGAGACTGGGAGCACTCCAGAGTTGTCATATCTGATGAACAGAAATTCAGCATTTCATCTCATACAGAGCATGTTGATGCTTATTTCTTAACCTTTTACAAATCATTTTTTGCCTTTTTAAAGATTTTATGTTAAAAAATTTTTAAAGGAAAGATTTAAACAAATTTATACAATGCGTTCCATCACAGAAACCACCTAAGTTTTTCTAATTCTACTGGTAACAAAATCTCACAATTTCCTGAAAACTACAATCACTGGTAGAAATGCAAATGTTTTACTATTGGTAACAAAATGATCATCATCAACTGAATTCATTCCAATTGTGCCATACAATATTACACTTAATCTGAACTCTGAAAGTACAAATAAATTTTTTAAAATATTGATTTCTAATATTAAAATTTTACAACATAGCAAAAATACTAAATTCTAAATTTATGTGATAAGTGTGATGATAGTTGAGTTGAAATTACCGTAAAAGCATAGGGAAAATTATTCCAGTTTTTTTTAACCTGTGGAGAGTTTTTTTCAATTGAATTCTGCAAATTGCTAAGAAAAACTGAGATGCCTAGGTTAAAGTAGATGTGAGCTTTAAAAGCAGAGTCTGCAGCTTTATCTCCGCTCCCCCAGCCCCCCTAGGCCAACTGCGCAGCAGCCTCCTAGAATACGCATGGTACCATGAAGCACTAGGCTAAAGGGATTCCAGCTCACAGGAAATCCTGGAAATACAAAACAAACCATTTACAACACAATGAGGATAAGATATGCAGTGCTCTTAACTTTAATAGAAATCCTCAGAGTTTCTTCCTCCCTCCCTTTTACAATTATTTACTGAGCAAAGGCGATGTGTCAGACCTAGTACACACTGGAGGAGAAATGAATTGCAGTGGGGGTAGGAACAACAAATAGAAAATAAGCAAACACACACACAAAAAGAAACTCTTTGTAATTATAATTTGTAGTAAGTGCTTTAAAAGAAACAAACTGGGTGCAGATCACAAGAGAATAACGGAGGCGAGTGGTGGGGACACAGGACTTCTCAGAGGAAGATTTAATAAATGGAAGGGAGAGAGGTGTGGTAAGACTTGCCAGAAGGATTTTTTTTTCTTTAATTATGGAAATGTTTTTAAAAGTAAATAAAATGGAATAGTAAAACAAACCCCTGTGCCCTGTACCATCATCCACTCCCAGCCTGTCTCATTTCATCTATTTGTATTCACAACCACCCCTCTTTCCTCACCCTGGATTACAGTGGCATAACCTGGTTTTACCATGCTTCACTTTATTGCACTTTGCACATACAGCAGGTTTTTTTGCTTGTTTTTGTTTTTTAAAGATTGGCACCTGAGCTAACATCTGTTGCCAATCTTGTTTTTTTTTCCTCCTTCTCCCCAAAGCCCCCCAGTGCATAGTTGTATATTCTAGCTGTAGGTTCTTCTGGCTCTGCTATGTGGGACACAGCCTCAGCATGGACTAATGAGCAGTGCTAGGTTTGCATCAGGGATCTGAACCCGTGAACCCCTGAGCCACTGAAGCAGAGCCCGAGAACTTAATCACTACCCCACTGGGCCAGCCCCAATAAAGTACTTTTTAACTAAGGTATGTACATTGTTTCTTTAGACATAATGCTATTGCATACTTATTAGACTATAGTACAGTGTAAACATAACTTTTATATGCACTGGGAACCCAAAAAATTCCTGTGACTCACTTCATTGTGATATTCACTTTACTGCTGTGGTCTAGAACTGAACTCGCAATATCTCCGAGGTATTCCTGTATTTTCAAGTAAATCCCAAACCTCACATGATTTCAACTATAAATATTTCAGTATGTATCTCTAAAATAGAGGATCTCTTTTCTCTGACAATAATGGAAATAAATTAGTAATCAACAACAATAAATTATCTAGAAGGCTTCACATATTTAAAAATTAAACAATATATTTCTAAATACCCATAAAAAAGGAAGAAGAAAAATCACCAGGAGAATTGAAAATATTTTGTATTAAATGACAATTAAAACACAACGAAACAAAATTTCTAGAATGCAAGCAAAACACAGCTTAGAGGGAAATTCATGGTTTTAATTGCTTGTACTAGAAAAGAATAGTTTAAAAACATCAATGCCCTAAGGTTCTAACTTAAGAAGATTAAAAAAATGTAAGCCAAAAATAAGTAGAAGGAGGGGGCTGCCCTGTGGCCGAGTGGTTAAGTTCCCATGCTCCACTTCGGCGGCTCGGGTTTTGCCAGTTCCGATCCTGGGTGGTGGCATGGCACCACTCACCAAGCCACGCTGAGGCAGCGTCCCACGGTAGCACAACCAGAGGCGCTCACAACTAGAATATACAACTATGTACTGGGGGGCTTTGGGGAGAAGAAGAAGGAGGGGAAAAAAAGAAGATTAGCAACAGTTGTTAGCTCAGGTGCCAATCTTAAAAAAAAAAAAAAGTAGAAGGAAAGAAACAATAAAGATAAAAGCAAAAATCAAAGATATAACAGAAAATAAAAAACCAAGTCCACAATGAAATAGGGACATCACTACAGAAGCTATAGATGTGAGAGGATAATAAGGGAACATTATGAACAATTTTGTGCCAATAAATTCTACAACTTAAATGAAATCGACAAACTACACAAAAAATACAACTTAAACACAAGATGAAATATAAAATCTGAAGAGCTCTCTATCTATGAAGGAAATAATAGCGGTTGGTGAATTCCATGAAATACTTAAGGAAGAATAACTACCAATCACACAGAAACTCCACAAGAAAACAGAGGATGAAGAAAGGCTGCCTAACTTGTTTCAGGAGGACAGCACAACCTTGATACTAAGGACAAAGACATTACAAGCAATATATTTACAGAACAATACCCTTCGAACTCATAGACCTAGAACTCCTTAATAACACTCTAGTAAATCAAATCTAGCAATCTACAACCAAGCAGAGATTATTTCATGGATACACAAATTAGATAAACATTAAAAAACCATCAATGTAGTCTACCAATGTAACAGAATAAAAGAGAAGAACTATATAGTCGTTTCAATACATGTAGAAAAAAGCATTTGAATAAATTCAATACCATTTACAAAAAAATAGAAGGGAATGTCCTAAGCAAAAGGATAAAGCTGGTGGCCTTACATCACCTTACTTCAAATCTTGCTGTAAAGCTAGAGTAAACTGGTATATTGGCATAACGATAGACAAAGAGATCAAGAGAACAGAAAAGAGGCCAGAAATAGTCCCACAGTTACAAAGTCATTAAATTTTTTACAAAGATGCCAAAGGAATTCAATGGAGAAGAATCTTTTCAAAAAATGATGCTACAACAATTGTACATTCATATGGGGAGGAGAGTCTTAAATCCTATATTGTACCACAAACAAAACTTGAGTAGATCATAGGGTAAAAAGTTAGGTAAAACTATAAAGCTTTTAGAAGAAAACATAAGGAAATAGCCTCACAATCAGTGAGTAGATAAAGGACACAGAGAAAACAAGAGTCATAAAAGGAAAAACTTAGTAAATTAGACTTCATCAAAATTAAAAATTTCTGCTCACCTTAACTGGAAGAAGCACAATCAAGTACCCTAAAAATAACCTTTCCTAACTGCATTTAGAGTTATTAACATACATAAAAGAATGTCTGTTCCTGACGTGAATGGAGTTTTGTTGTTTTTCAAGCTTTTTGTTAAAGTATAACAAACAGAGAGAAAGCACATAAACCATAAGTGCACAGCTCAGTGAGTTTTCACACATTAAACCCACATAACCAGTCCCAGAGCAAGATCAAGAAACAGAACATTACTAGCATCCTGAAAGCTCCCTTTATCTGCCCTTCCTGTCACTCCCTGACCCCTCCCCAAAGGTAATCACTACCATGACAGCTAACATCACTGACCATAATTAAATGGATTTTAATTCTTTAGAACTGCCTAGAATATACAGAATAGCAGATGTTGAAGAACTGACAATTAATGTATAGATATCTTGCCTCAAGAGTCAAGAGTTTGAAAAACTTATCAATTAAATGAAATACAATTTCCACCATGGCATATACCTTTGGTTAAGAATACCTTCCATCTCAGGCTATTCTTGCCTCATGGACGTAGTTCTTACATGTCCTCCAACACCTGGAACCTTCCTTGATTCTCCAGTTTACATGTATACCCTTCTCCCATTCTCTACACAATTCTATCATAATGCTTGGCACACTGTTCTTATTAATATAAGATTTATGAGTCTCTTTCTCCATCAGCATGTTAATACTTAAGGCCAGTGACCCAGACTTGTTCTACGTCTACCTACTCTACTTCCTGTCAACAAGATACACAATAAATGACTGTTAATTGAAAACCCGGTTCTATAGAATCTGTTAAATGAGTCAAGTTATTTAAATTACTATCTCTAGGTCACATAGCCTATATCTATGGGTAGACAGAAGGGCTGAAAGCAACAAAAACAAAGATTGTAATATATATTCTAGAATATTCTGATTAAAGCCAGAAAAAACTAATTTGGACCCATAGTTTTACAACAGCAAAAACTGAAATAAAATCTCACTGAAGCAATACTCAGTTAAAATGTATGAATAATTATTTAATAATGCATTAACATGAAGAATATTTTCCTTTGGAATCAAAATGAGATTCTAATTACCATATGGAAAGCTATGCTTCCAAAAGAAAAAGACATATATTTTTCCATGCTCAAATGAACAGATACAATGAAAATCAAATAACACAATCTCATTTTAAGTTGATATAAGTAACATTAATTTCATTTTATTAAAATAGAAATAGTAATTTTATATGAACTAAATGCCACTTTTATTGCACTCGATGAAATAATAAGAACAACTGGACCCTTGAGGCTGGCCCAGTGGCATAGAGGTTAAGTTCATGTGCTCTACTTTGGCAGCCCAAGGTTTGCCAGTTTGGATCCTGGGAACAGACCTACATACCGCTCATCAAACCATGCTGAGGTGGCATCCCACAAAGAAGAACTAGAAGGATATACAACTAGAATATACAACTATGTTCTGGGGCTTTGGGCAGAAGAAGAAAAAAAAAAAGAGAAAGACTGGCAACAGATGTTAGCTCAGGACCAATCTTCCTCACCAAAAAAAAAAAAAAAGAATAACTGGACCCTTAACTATTTAGTGACATTTATTGGAAAATATCTATTTATAAAAACAACTGAAATTGACTTAATCCCAAATAAGTGAATTTATATAGAAGTTTCTGCTAGCACTACATGCCACCTTTACTTCTCTTTAAAAAACAAATACCAGGGGCCAGCCCCGTGGTCGAGTGTTTAAGTTCGCATGCTCCACCTTTCACAGCCCAGGTTCTCACCAGTTTGGATCCTGGGTGCAGACATAGCACCACTCATCTAAGCCATCCTGAGGTGGCATCCCACATAGCACAGCCAAAAGGACCTGCAACTAGAATATACAGCTATGTACTGGGGGGCTTTGGGGGATGAAGAAGAAGGGAAAAAAAAAGACTGGCAACAGATGTTAGCTCAGGTGCCAATCTTCAAAAAAAAAAATTTCAATAATACTTGCTATGAAAAATATTTACCAACTTTCAATTAATGTGTCTATGTGACAAACACAATCCTGAGACCTATATAGTTGGCACTCATAAGTCAGTTGATAATAATGATGATAAAAAGAGCTTCACTTACTGCTATTTCTCTACATGCCGACATAGAGATCCCGGTTCCTTCTATTTGTTTTAAAGCATAGTCTTTATCATCTTTCCTGTAAAAACAAAGTTATTTTAATATACAGACAAATCTAAATTTATGTGTTTTTAATAAAATATAAATCACGTATTTAATACACATTTGACATCTTTCACACATAATCACATAATGTCATACAGAAAACTTTTTTAGATAATCAGGTCCAATCCCATTATTTGATGAGAGAAGTTAGATTCAAAGGAATAAAAAGACTTGTCCAAGGCTCCACGGTTATTTGCAGAAGAGAAAAATTCAAAAATAGAGCTCTTGACTTCCTGTAACAGGTTCTTCCTGCTCTCTTATACATATGCTTCCTCTCTATGTATGCATGTGTGTGTACGGCACACACACATATAAAACTTACTTCCTAAAGCCCATTTACATATTAGTGGGTCAAAAAAATTAAGAAATGAATGCATCACTAAAGTACAAAAAAGTGATTATAATTTACAATGCTATAGTTCTCGTATCCCCAAATACCATCAAAGAGATTCACTCAACATGTGTTTATGGAGCACTTATTATGTTTCCAGTACTGTGCCAGGTACTGCGGATACAGCAGAGTTCCTTCTTCTATGGAGCTTTCTGTGTCTACTGGCCTAGACAGACAAATAACTAATCTACTAGAATAGAATATGATAAGTGCTATGATAGGGAAACTACAAACCACAGAGGTTACCCAAAAGTTACTTTGGTGGAGGACCCAAGCAAAGACTTGTCAGAGGAAATATCTAACTGAGGCCTAAATGGCAGTCTCAAACTTTCTGGACTCGGGACCCCTTTATTCTCTTAGATAATATTGCGGACCCTGAAGAGCTTTGCTTGTTGTAGCTATCAATATTCAGCCGATTAGAATTTTAAAATGGGAACTTTTAAAAACATAGAATAAAAAGCACACAACCATTAGCCATCAGAGCAACGGCATCATCACGTTATGTCTGTCACCTTTGAAAAAAATCCACTGTACCCTCATGAGAATCAGAGTGACAAAAGCAAGTATCATAGCTCTACTAAGAAATTAGTGTTGACCTTGCAGACCCTCTGAAAGGATTTTGGGGACCCCTAGGAGTTACCACATCACACTTGTAGAACTGCTCATGTAGGGTGTGTGCATGTGTGTGAGCGTGTATACGTTGAGAGGGCAAACATAGTGTGAAAGCACATGAGGTGAGAGAAGAGCATTTGAGGAAGAACAGATAAGAGTAAACAACAGGAGATGAGGCTGGGGATATAATTAGGAACCAGAACATAAAAGTCTTTTTACTCCAAGAAAACAGGAAGCCCTCCATTAAATATTTTTTAACAAGAGAAAAAGCAATGATATTTTACTTGGGAAAAATATCTTTGGCTGCCTTTTGAATGCTTAGAGGTATAAATAAGGACAGGAGGCAGAGAGACCAGTTGAAAGTAAATAGCATTAAAATCACTCAGGTGAGGAGGGATGATGGTGGCTACTGCAGTGTGCTTGCTACAGAGAGGAGAGAAACTGCAGAAGTGAAGCAGAACCTACAGCACTTGGTGACTGAATACTGGGGGTACAGAAGGAGAAGTCAAAGATAATGATTTCTGCCTCTGGCAACAAGTTAAGGACAACACTATTCACTGAAAGAAGAAACAAGCAGGAGGAAAAGATTTAAGGGAACAGGAAGATGACACTTCCATTTTGTGTAGGTTGAGTTTGCAGTACTTGTGCGACACCTAAGTGGGGGTGGGAAGCTGAATAAACACGTCTAATGCTCAAGAGAAAGTTGAAGACATGGATTTACTGTAATCAGCATATACACAGTAATCAAAGCCATGAGAGAAGATGAGATGAGACCGAATAGAAGGACTGTCAAGAAAAAGATTTCCAAAAAGGAGAGAATAGCAAATAGTATCAAAAGCTGCAGAGAGGTCTAGTAAGGTGAGGACTGAGCAGTGTCCAGTGAATTTAGCAATGATCAAGTCACCAGTGGATAATGGACTAGACAAAAATAGTTGCAGTGATGTAGTGGCAGTCTGTGTTGCAGAAGGCTGAGGAACGAACGGGGCATAAGTAAACTGAGATAATAAATGTAGGCTATTCCTTTGAAGGAGAGAAAATAAGGCAGCAGCTACAATAATACACAAGGTTAAAGAATTATTATCTTTTTAAGACGGAAGAGATTTGAATATGTTAAGTACTGAGAGGCAGAACCCAGAGAAAAGGAGCTACTGATTTAGAAGAGGGAGGGAAAAATTAAGAGAGTAAAGACTGAAACACCGTGGAGAAATTACACTCAGAGCTAGAAGGAGAAATACTTCTTCCATTGTAATAAGAAGAAAGGATATGGAAAAGGATAGATACAGGTGCAAAGCCGTTGGTTCAGACCCAAAAAGCTTGGGGAGTTCTCGCTTTGGTGGATTTCATATTTTTCTGATGTTGAAAATGAGGTCATATACTAAAAGTAAGGGCAGAGGTGGCAGAGCTGGAGATCTAAACAGAGTGAAGGTTTGACTGAACAAGTGAATAACTCCTTATAAAATCAATTCATTTAAATCCATTTAATACTTTATTATTTTAAATTATCTTTGTTTTTACAACATATTTACACCAAATCCTTAGTTGGGAAAACAAATCCCAATTACTTCCTTATTTTTTTGAAAAATGATTTGTTTTATGACAATCAGCTTTACAATATACTTTCTAGTAAAACACCATTGGCACTCATTATATTAAAAATACATTAAGAATATTTGTACTTAATGTTCACCAAGTCTGAATGATTTCTGAAAGACTTAAAGAAGTTAAAGAGGGTAACACAAAATAAAATGAAACTGGGGACCAGAATTAAGTCTATTACACACTTTCATGTACATGGTACTGATGTAACCAGATGGCTCCCCAGGAGTGGAACAGATTCTTTCATATCTACTATTTGAGGATAACACCCTAGACTTGAGCCCTCTAAAGTGAGAGTGGTGGGAATGGAAATAAATTAAACCAAAGACTTACCTGTTCACCTCCTTAACAAGAACCCTTGGACTTTCTCTTATGGAAAAATGGCAAAGCTGCTGTATGAAAATTTCTTCTCAATGAGCTAAAAAATTCTAATCTGCCAACAGTCCTCTCTCCTATCCCAAGTAATTACATGTGTTATATTTTATAAAAGTAAATTATTAGAAAGAAAGGTGAAATGAGAGAATATAAAAAAAACTTTAAAAATGTCTGATTACCAAAAAGGTAACCTCCTCTTGAAAATCACCTAATATAATTACCATCATAATATAACAGTGCTTTGGGGTTCACAGAGCACATTTATTTATCTCTCCATCCACACAGATACTTTTTAGTAAAAAGGGACGCTAGAGATGAAAAAGATTTGTTCCCTAGTTTCAGTGAGGATCCAGCTGAAGTAGTCAGATTATATAAATAAGTAAAGGCAATAGAGTGTGCTAAGTACTATAAGTAGAGAGGATGATCAAGTATATCTTGAAGGGCTGAAGCAAGAGGAAACATTCAGAGTCTTAAGACTTAAGTTTGTTAGGAAAGGAGAGAGGGGCTGGGGAAAGAAATCAGTAGTTACATGAGACATCCCAGGAAATAGGAAGAGCATGTACAAAACTACAGAAGCACAGAGAGGGTGTGGTATGCTCAGAGAATAGCACAGAGTAGCAGTAGCAGTTCGATACCATTGAAACAGGCTGACAGCCCTGAAGACGGACGGAATTTTGGAAATAGGCAGAGGTAAGATGGGAAGAGGTCTTTCATGCCAGCTGTCTCCTAAGAAAGGTGAAGAGTATATGTACTTCACTTCAAGGAGTGTACAAAGCAAGTAAGTATGACAAGAAAACATCACATTTAAAAATAATAAATAAAGCTGAGAGAAAGCGTGTTACGTGAGAAGACCAAAGAAGAAGATAGTAGAATCATGATGAACACTCGCCTTTAACAGATAGGAGGAGTAAGGTGAAAATACAAAATGGCTGTAAAGGAATGGTTAAAAAAATAAGTGGTGCTTTGGAAAAACAGAGTAGTACTGAACATACATATCAAACTTTACTTCCCTCCTAAAATCCTACTAAAACTGTGGTAAAGGGAATTTTTTAAAGGCATTAACCCATTAGGATGAAAAATGGGAGAGAGGACAGCAAAAAATTTGGAAACAAGAAAGTAAGTGAACAAACAGTAGCTGACTAAGAGGATCCAAGAAAACTAAATCAGAAGCTGACAGTGAAGAAAGCTGAGAACCAATTAGATTTACACAGCAAAATCCTCCAAAAGCAGAGAATAGAGAGTACAAGATACCTCTGAGAAGGAGAATTGGCTGGATCGAAGACAAAATTGAAGAGAGATCCTAGAAAATAGAAGAATAAAACAAGTAAGAGAAACCTAAAAGAAAAATAGGAAAATTGGAGAACTAGTCCATGAAATCTAACCTACAAATAAGCAGGAGGTCCAGAAAGAAAGAACAGAGAAAAGAGAGGAAGAAAACGTATGAAGTAATTCAAGGAAACTTCCCACGGGACTTTAAAAATCCCTGAAGTACAGGGTTTGTATAAACTGGAAGGGTCCAATGAGTTCCCATCAAAAATGGATGAAAATAAACCCACATCAAGACACCGTATTTAGACATTTCAGAAAAGTAGAGACAAGCAGTAGATTTTTACAAGCTTCCAGTGAGGATGGATAATGGGCCACTTAGAAAGGATCAATGTTACTCAGCATGAAAAAAAAGAAATCCTGTCATTTGTGACAAAATGGATGGACCCTGAGGGCCCTATGCTAAGTGAGATAAGCCAGACAGAGAAAGACAGAAACCGTATATCACTTATACGTGGAATCTAAAAAAGATGAAATCGTAAAAACAGAGTAGAATGGTGGTTACCAGGGGCTGAGGGAATTGGAGAGATGTTGTTTAAGAGTACAAACTTGCAACCAGTAGATAAAGAAGTCCTGGAGATGTAATGCACAGCATACCGATTACAGAAAACTTCACAGTTGCTAAGAGACTATATTTTAATCGTTCCTACCACAAAAAAGAAATGATAATTATGTGATGTGATAGAGGTGTTAGCTAACGTTATGGTGGTAATCATATTGTAATATATAAATTTATCAAAACAAGCTGTACACTTTAAACTTACACAATTTTATATGTCCATTAAATTTGAATAAAAATAAACTAAAAAAAAAAAAGACAGACTCAGGACTCAGGATACCTTTGGATTTCTGAACAGCAGTGCTGGAAGCTAGAAGTTCTAGACTAGCTCTGTACCGTATAAAACCATGAAGTATTGATCCTACTGTCAATAGATGTTGTTTGGAGTTTAAGCTCTGTGTAAAAGTCTGCTCTGGAGGATTATATTGTCAGCTGCAATGACAGGAAAACATAGAGTAGTCAATCATATCACGGAGCTTGCACCAGAATGTAAATCAGTGCACTGCTTCCTTCATGGGAAACTTATGTTTTAGGGAAAAAACAAAAAAACAGGTGAAATAATCAATGTGCTTAATTATATACTAAAAATTATGAATTACATAAAGGCTAATGTGTTAAATTTAAGATTTAATTATTTTGATTATGTGATAGTGTGGAAGCAGACCACAAGCAACTGTCATTGTATGCTGAGGTATGATGGTACTGAGGGGAGAAGGCCTGTGAGAATGCTGGGCTACAGCGTGAAATCTTAGTGATTGTGCAAGATAAAGCAGTTTGGCTCCACGCTTGAGAGATGTGAACTGAACAGCCTAACTTGCTCTACTGTGATATTTTTGGTATTTTCAATGATCTTAATATTTCCAACTAGGGAAAAAATGCTCTTAAATATATATTATTAGGCCTTAGCTATATTTTAAGTCATTTTTAATAAAATTTATTTGAAAAAAATTAAAGGTTCTAATAATTATGTTCTTAATGCTGGATTTTCAAATATTGCCTTAAACTATTTCTAACCTTTGGATACCATGTATTATATTATTTAAAACTCCTTGATTTTGCCTTTTGTGAACTTAAGTCCCAAAATCAAAATAATAAAACTGATAAGATGTCTTTTACACCTAAAATATCTTTGGATTTCCTATTATGAAAATTCTGTTCTCTCCAAATTGATTATTTGACAAATCAAGAGTTCCGTCTTTACAGATTAGTTAAATACAAATAAAATATATCAATTATATATGTTCAGTGATTATGTACTTTAAGTTGAGACAAGGCTGACTCTTCTCATGTTCATATACAAAAACTGGTACAATAACTGTTTCAAAGTGATTTTTGTGTCTAGGTTTCAACATCTTTGTCAATCAAAGACAAGCATGGTACACTTGATGGTAGAAATCAAGAGGCCATGAGGTTTGTTAAAGTTCTCACTGTTCACTCCCTGGGTAATCAATGACTGAATTCCTATAAATTAATTGTGTATTATATGTCAATAGATGAGCCATTCATTTCCATTCATAATAATCTTCCAGAGCTGTTCGATCTAATCACTGATGGAAACAACTATCTTTCTTGCTAGACACTTAATCAGCTCTACATGCTCTCAGATTGGGTGACTGGCTATTTTTGAAGCATCAACAGGGAAAGACTGCACTTGAACTCCCATGGAAATGACCTTGCCATATTCTGTTAACAATTAAAAGAGCAGTAAAACTCCTTGGATCCATAGCTCTCAATTACAGTGACACAACATGATCTTAGAGAATGAGACAGCTTCTACCCAAGACCTTTGGACCAAGCAGCACGAAAGAGAGACAGCTTCCACTCAGGACCCAAGAGGGAACAAGATCTAAATGGCCAGAACCAAAGATTACCATGCTTTAATTTGCATGCTCTTATGTTTTTTCCCCAAGCTCTTTTCTTTCCTCTCTGCTGGTTTAAGTTTCTGAATTGTTAACAGACACTTGTTATCTCTTACAATAATACCCATAATATTGCTCTTTGCATCCCTAGCCACTCCTTGTATGAGTCCAATATCTGGCTACAATTTGCTTGTCATTTCACAAAAATGTACGAACAAGCCGATTGTTGAGATTGTAGCCACCTTCTTTTGGGTGCAACTCAGCTCGCTTTAGTTCCTGGGCAATTACACTCAACTACTAAACAACTCTTTAAATAGTAAACTAAAAATAGTAAACAGGACAGACAGCCCCTATGATGCCAAACCTAGGAAAGTTTCTATCTACACCAAAACCATACTTGGAACTTTGGCTCTTGGCCTAGAAGTAGACTGCAGACTCTGTTAATAATCTCTCAGCATTTGTCAGTGTTACAGAGCTCAAATCTGATCTCCAAAGTCTTAGATGTGCACAGTCATTTTTGCTTTGGATGATTCAATAACCTTACAAAAACAAAAAGTATATGTAAAGAACTGACGTTAGTCCAACAATAGATGAGGTTCTCTGAATAGTGTTCTGATCAACAGAATTCTGGCAATAGTGAAGATCTGGGTTTCACAGAACAATGTTATGAACGGCTAAATCCAGCCAAAAAGAGGGACTGAGAAAGTGAAAATAAGCCCCACTGATAATCAGGTTGTGATACTCCTAACAGATTAGTGGCAAGGCCAGTAAAACGGCAAACCAGAAATAAAGTTTCACCCAAGGCCACGCTACAGCTGAAAAATTACTAAAATGGCTCTTTTTTCAGTGATAACTGCTTTTTTACCAATGAGTCCCCAGCTGTGTATCACTCCTACCTTGAACTGAATGCTAAAATACCCAATTACCAAACTGACCCCACTTCATGACAATATCCAATCCAGAGCTGGTCTACTGCCCTAGTCTTTCCTTAGAATCAAGCGTTCAGCTCAAGCCCAAACCCTACCAAGCCTTTGCCCACTTCCTCTTACTGAGACACCTCAGTAAATTCCTAGGTATATGCTCTCCCTTGCCACAGCAGGCTAATAAACTTTGTTTGACAACAGGTGCATTCCTGATGGCCTTTATCATTCATTGTGCCCAATTATCTTACGTGCATTAAAGCAAATTGAAATAACACTTCCTTTGATTTAAACTGGGGTAAACTCTGAGAGAGCACATTCTAGCCAGTCACGTTATATTTTGCTTAAAATCCCTTGTCATATTAACATCTTCTGTTCTTTTGATCATTCCGACAAATGAAATCCACAAGTTAACATTTTAGTTAATGATATAAGCTTATTTAAAAGATTATTAAAACTACTAATTCTAGATTTGAGGGGATTTCTTGGCAATTTGGGGGGAGGTCCTGTGCTTGACATTGTTATAGCCCTTGATAGGTAGCTGTGAACAAGACAGGCCCACCAAGAGTTACTTTCAAGTTTCTTGGCAGCTCCAGATGCCAAGCTCCAAGAAGTGACAAAGCTTCTTGGAAACCTAGCAATGAATCTCTCATCTGCATTAGCTCATGGAATTCAAGCTAAATTTGTTGGCTCTCATATTTCAAATTCATCTTTACCTTGTTTGGAGAAACAGCCATGGAGAACTTAAAAACATTTCTAACCTTGGAGGTTGGTCCTTTCCTATCTGTTCAGTTACAAGATTACAGTAATGATCAGATATCACTAAATGTGGGGGTTTCCCATCAAAGTAAACTACTTATCAATCAATCTCTCTTACATTATATTTCCAAAGTGTCATTTTCCTGAACACCACTCTACAGCGAATAAAGTTATATTTATTGCATCTTGACTTTAAGAACCATATTTTGACATTGGGTCATTTATAATCACTGTTTTTCTCCTTAAAATTCATGCTAGAAGAAACGAGCAATGCTAAAAACAGAAACTAATGTACAATACTACTTTTCCCCCAAATGGTTGGTCTTTCCTGCTATTTCATATATCCGCCTAATTCATTTGTACTTGTCCTCAAACATTTTTTTCCTTAAAAGTACTATTACATCAGGCAAGTGAATACACCTGAACATTTCTTAAATTTCTTAAATTTCTTTCTACCCTGTCAACAATACTCCATAACTGAAAAGAATGTTATGAATGCTCATTGTTGAAAAAATAAACAGGATGAGATCTGAAGTCATTACATTACAACTCTGACTCTTACATGGAGAAGCTTTATTGCACCATTAGTAACACAACGTTAAATCTGAATTTATAAAGAAAAATCTGGCCACAAAAGTTTTTCAACTTAACGAAATTAATATACATCTACTCTCTCACCCTTGAATTTTATTTTTATTATTTCCAGTATCTTTTAAGACTAATATTTAACACTACTTAATGGTTCTCACTTAAACTGGTGAAAATATGGAGGAATGGCAACCCTCATGCATTGTTACTAGGAGTATAAACTAGTATAAACAATTTAAAAAGCAATCTGAAATAGTGATATTAAGTATGTGTATCTCCTACATCAGCAAATTGCTGATTGTGTATCACAGAAAAGGTTTCACATAGTTGCAAAAAGTGTTAAACAATAAAATTAACAAGCTCTGATTAGACTAGACTTATGGAAAGATCATACAACATTAGCACACACTGGAAGGATCCAGACCGGAGGCAAGAAGGCTAATTAGGAAGCTACTGTCAATAACCCAAAAGTCAAATAACAAGTATGAAAACTATAAATTTCAATATTTTCAATACATAAACAAACAGGGATGGAATTAGAAAGTGATAAACTCATCCTGGCTGTCTAACAGTAGTCACAGATACAGGTACAGTGCTTCACACGAGTTAAAAACTGGCAAGAAGAAACTTGCCTCTTTTCCCCTGTTTCGTTCCACCCATTGCCCCACCCCAATCACACATAAGGTAAAACGGGACAGAGTCTCGCTGTAATTAGGTAAATACGGAACATCGTACCAGAAGTGAGGTGGCCACGCAGAGTAAGAAAAGATGCAGTATATTTCAGAGTGGATGGGGGCTGCCAGCGGGTCTCTCCTCACAAAGCAAGGTCATGCCAGATTGGAGAAGCTTAAGTCTTGCAGCAATATTAATACTAACCTTTATATTTTGACATTTTCATACCATTGTGCAGAAACTTACTCTACTAGCAGATTTATAAGCCTGGTATTCTCCTAGTTCTTGAAGCAAATTAAGTGTCATCTGAGGAGAGAAAGCAAAGTCATTTCCCAGGCGTGGGAACGACATCTTTGCCTCCAACTTTCCAAAATACCAGAAAGCCCATTTCTCCACAAGTGAGTATTCAATAAATGTGACTTCCTGGCAGGCAGACAAGGTATGGGATTCCCACAAGATGAAGATAACATGTATCAAGTGCTTTCCATACACCAAGTACTATACCAAGCACTTAAATACATAAATACATGTTAAATCCATGCCACACATGCTCTGAAATTATGTAAAGTATGTATTTTACATGTATGTAGTTATGTAGAGAGAGCATAGATGCTTTCTCTGTACAAATAATTACGCACACATAAACATATTAAAAATACATATGTGAATACATGCACTTAAATATGTACATACATGTGTACATTTATATATCTGCATATATAGAGATATACAGAGATATAATACAGACATACATGCAAATATACGTGTGCGTGTATGGAAGGAAGGAAAAGGAAGAAAATAATTTTTAGTATGGTTAAGTTACTGACTGCCCACAGTACTATTTTAACTCAGCTAGCCATGAGAACAATTTTATAGGCGTTGCATGAAGAAAAACTGATTCAAAGTTACATAGCTTATGACAGAAATTGCACTTTGTATGGTGAATGTTGTTTAATAATGACTTCACAATAACATATTATCATACGCCATTTTACATACGAGGAAACAATCATTTAGAGCTACTGTTATCATATACTCTATGAACCAAAAAAGAAGACTGACTCTTCAACAAATGGTGCTGGGAAAACTGGACAGCCACATGCAAAAGAATGCAAGTAGAGCATTATTTTTTCCCATACACAAAAATTAACTCAAAATGGATTAAAGACTTGAAGACGTGAAACCATAAAACTCCTAGAAGAAAACAGAGGCAATACACTCTTTGACACCAGTCTCAGAAGGATCTTTTCAAATATCATGTCTACTCGGGTAAGGGAAACAAAAGAAAAAATAAACAAATGGGACTTCATGAGACTAAAGAGCTTCTACAAGGCAAAGGAAACCAGGAACAAAACGAAGACAATCCAACAACTGGAAGAAAATATTTGCAAATCATATATCCGACAAGAGGTTAATCTCCAAAATGGAGAA
Source organism: Equus caballus (assembly GCF_041296265.1). Classification (NCBI taxonomy): domain Eukaryota; kingdom Metazoa; phylum Chordata; class Mammalia; order Perissodactyla; family Equidae; genus Equus; species Equus caballus. Next base: position 23,620,938 of record NC_091700.1, on the reverse strand, counting down.
AGAACTCATACAACTCAATAACAAAAAAACCAATAACCCCATCAAAAAATGGGCAGAGGATATGAACAGACATTTTTCCAAAGAAGATATACACATGGCCAACAGGTGCATGAAAAGATGTTCAACATCATTAATCCCTAGGGAAACACAAACCAAAAACTATAACAAGTTATCACCTCATACCTGTTAGAATGGCTATAATCACCAAGAGAGGATGTGGAGAAAAGGGAATGCTCATACACTGCTGGTGGGAATGCAACCTGGTGCAGCCACGATGGAAAACTGTATGGAGATTTCTCAAAAAATTAAAAATAGAAATACCATACGACCCAGCTATCTTATTACTGGGTATTTACCCAAAGAAGTTGAAATCAACCATTCAAAGAGATTTATGCACCCCCTATGTTCATTGCAGCATTATTCACAATAGCCAAGAAGTGGAAGCAACCCAAGTGCCCAGTGACTGATGAGTGGATAAAGAAGATGTGGTGTATATATACAACAGAATACTACTCAGCCATAAAAAGAGACAAGATCATCCTATTTGCAACAATATGGATGGACCTTGAGGCAATTATGTTAAGCGAAATAAGCTAGACAGAGAAAGACAAACACCACATGATTTCACTTATATGTGGAAGATAAACACATGGACAAACAGAACAGATTACTGATTACCAGAGGCCAAGGGGTTTGGGGGGTGGATGTAAAGGGTAAAGGGGCACACATATATGGCGAGTGACAAATAATAATGTACAATTGAAATTCACAATGTTATAAACTATTATGACCTCGATAAAATAATAAAAAAGAGAAGACCAAGAGACCTTAAAACAAAAGACTATCTGAAGTTTCAGGTTTTATTTGTAGCATTCACAGATCTACAATCTTCTAATTATATAAAGCTAAAAAACAGCAAAGAGGTGAAAATTTTAAATTATATGTAAAAACTATGATTTAACAAACTATACACTGAGTGGTTTGAAGCCAAGAGAAAAGGCATAATATACCACAGGAAAGGGGGAAAACATCAAGGATTATCAAAACCAGACTAATCTCAAAATGTAAAGGGAGTGGGAAAATGAATTTCCAACTAGCTCAGAAAAATGAGGGAAACATTTAGATTCTAAAAAAACTTTAACATCTCCTACACATCAGATAACCTTTGCTATTACTACTAGATTTTTTTATACCTTTAAAGAGCTAAATACTTCTAAATGACAATTGTCATACAAAACAATAGGTCATATCATTTTGTGAAATAATTGTATCATGTAATATGTCAGCTGATACAATTTTTCTAATTAAACATCCGTAAAATTGAAAAGATCACTTGTGAGAAGATAGCTACCTGCTTATAATGTAAAGCGAATATATTTTTATGACTACACAGCAGGTGTAACATGGACTACTACAATGACAAATTTTCCCATCACTGCACTTGCAAGACTAGCTTGGTGGGTCTACAGGTAACTTTTGTTTTCATTCCTACTATTATAAAGTATCTCAAGATGAAAACACATATGTACACCTTATAAACCTGCTATCTAGGAATTAGAACGCCTGCATGAAGGTCAACTCTATAATTTTAAATCTATTTTGAATTTAAAGCAGTGATCTAGATATGAAATAGACCTATAAAGAACTACAAACATATAAGCTATCGCATCCAGTAATGTAAATCTCCAAAACATATTAGCCATAGCTTCAGAGTTAGCTTGTATTCTAATGTTTGATTTCTTTAAGTTGAATTAAAAGTGAAGTATTTAAATTGATGATATTTACAGAAACTTGGAAACGTTCTCTGGTTTGTATTTCCTAATTACAGTTCTCAGAAGAGACCTATGCTGAAAGTTACATGTAGGAAGTCTTATATAAAATTACTTCATAAGAGGCTGGTCCTGTGGCCTAGTGCTTAAGTTTGCATGCTCCACCGCAGTGGCCCAGGGTTTTGCCAGTTCGGATCCCGGGCACAGACATGGCACCGCTCATCAGGCCATGCTGAGGCGACATCTCACCTAGCACAGCCAGAAGGACTAACAACTAAAATATAGAACTATGTACTGGGGGGGGGGGGGCCTGTGGGAGAAGAAAAAGGGGGAAAAAAAAGAAGATTGGCAACAGATGTTAGCTCAGTGACAATCTTTAAAAAAAAAAAATTACTTCATAGGGCTTATCTCCAAAATAAAATGTGAAAGAAAGAAAACATTGAATAAATTTAAAAATATCTGGTGAATAACAAAATGATGGACACCCACGGCAGGTTACAAAATTTATACCTGCAAAAGCTCTGAGAGAGCTCTTCCCTAGCCTTCAAACTCTGGACTACCAAAGAAAGCAGTTGAACTGAAAAAACAGAAGACTCCAGAGGGATCTGCTTCCATGCTTGGAAATTCCAAACCATTGTCCTATCTCCACTCTCACTCTCAGGCCATGCTGTCAGCCCCTCACAACTTGCCAAACTCTGATTCACCATTTACCCAACCTAGAAATTATTTTATTTTTCTCCTTTATTTCACCTATCCAGTGAGTTATCAAATCCCTGTTCTCAAACCTTATTGCCATCCCTTGTCCATACCATCCCCTTTCTGAATTACAAGAGCACATATCTAGTTGGCTCCTTATCCCTAGTCACTCCACTAAGTATTCTTGGCCCCCTTGTCAAATATTAATTGACATATTAGTACTACTAGTCAAATACTAGTCACACATTAGTATATACGAAGGTTTATCCCTGGGCTCTCAATTCTGTTCCATGGTCTCTGTGTCTATTTTTATGCCAGAATTATAACCGTTTTGATTACTTTAGCTTTGTACCATAGTTTGAAATCAGGAAGTGTGATGTCTTCAGTTTTGTTGTTCTTTCTCAGAACTGCATTGCTATTTGGGGTCTTTTGTGGTTCCACACAAATTTTAGGGTTGTTTATTCGATTTCTGTGAAAAATGCCATTGGAATTTTGACAGGGATTGCATTGAATCTATAGATGGTTTTGAGTAATACGGACATTTTAACAATATTAATTCTTCCAATCCATGAACATGGGATATCTGTCCATTTATTTGTGTCGTCTTTAATTTCTTCCATCAAAGTCTTATAGTTTTCCGTGTATAGCTCTTTCACCTCCTTGGTTAAATTTATTCCTAAGTATTTTATTGTTCTTGATGCTATTTTAAACGAGATTGCTTTGTTAATTTCTTTTTCAGATACTCTGTTGTTAGTATATAGAAATGCAACTGATTTCTCTAAGTTGATTTTGTATCCCGCAACTTTATTTAATTCACTGATTAGTTCTAATAGTTTTTTGGTGGAGTGTTTAGGATTTTCTCTATATATGATCATATCATGTGTAAACAGAAACAGTTTTACTTCCTCCTTTCTGAACTGGATGCCTTTTATTTCTTTTTCTGCCTAACTGCTCTAACTAGGGCTTCCAGCACTATGTGAAAAGAAGTGGTTAGAGTCGGCACCCTGATCTTAAAGGAAAAGCTTTTAGCTTTTCACTATTGAGTATGATGTTAGCTGCAGGCTTGTTATATATGACCTTTATTATTTTGAGGTACCTTCCTCTTACACAATTTCTTGAGAGTTTTTATTATGAAAGAAGATTGTATTTTGTCAAATGCTTTTTCTGTACCTACTGAGATGACCATATGATTTTTATCTTTCATTCTATTAACGTGCTATTTAACACTTATTGATTTGTGTATGTAGAATCATCCTTGGATCTCAGGGATAAATCTCACTGGATCATGGTGTATGATCCTTTTAATGTGCTAGTGAATTCAGTTGGTTAATATTTTGCCAAGAATTTCTGCATCTATATTCATCAGGGATATTGGCCTGTAGTTTTCTTTTCTTGTAGTGTCACTATCTGGCTTTGGTATTAGGGTAATGATGCACTTGTAAACTGAGTTTAGGAGTGTTCCCTTCTCTTCAATTTTTTGGAAAGTCTGAGAAGGATTGGTGTTAATTCTTCTTTAAACGTTTGGTAGAATTCACCAAGAAACCAACTGGTCCTAGGCTTTTCTGTCTTGAGAGCTTACTGATTACTGATTCAGTCTCCTTACTTGTTTTGGTCTGTTCAGATTTTCTATTTCTCTATGATTCAGTCTTGGTAGGTTGTATATTTCTAGGAATTTATCCATTTCTTCTAGGTTATCCAACTTGCTGGCATATAATTGTTCATAGCAGTCTCTTATGATCCTTTGTATTTCTGTGGCAACAGTTGTAAAGTCTCCTCTTTCATTTCTGATGTTATTTATTTGAATCTTCTTTTTTTCTTAGTCTAGCTGAAGGTTAGTCAATTTTCTTTATCTTTCAAAAAGCCAGCTTGGTTTCTTTGAGTTTTTTCTATTGTTCTTCTAGTCTCTCATTTCTGCACTGATCTTTGGTATTTCCTTCTTTCTGCTAACTTTGGGCTTAGTCTGCTCTTTTTCTAGTTCCTTGAGGTATAAAGTGAAGTTGTTTATTTCAGATCTTGTTTCTTAGTGTAGGCATTTATCATTATAAACTTTCCTCATAGAACTGCTTTGCTGCATCCCATAAGTTTCGGTATGTTGTGTTTCTATTTTTGTTTGTTTCAACATATTTCTTCATTTCCTTTTCAATTTCTTCTTTGACCCACTGGTTGTTCAGGAGTGTGTTGTTTAATTTCCACAGATCTGTGAATTTTCCAGGTTTCCTCCTATTACTGATTTCTAGTTTCATACCATTGCAGTCAGAAAGATACTCGGTATGATTTCAATCTCTTTAAATTTGCTAAGACTTGTTTTGTGACCTAACATATGATCTATCCTAAAGAATGATCCATGTGTGCTTGAGAAGAATGTATATTCTGCTGCTGTTGGATGGAATGTTTTATTTGTGTCTATTGGGTCCATTTGGTCTAAAGTATGGTTCGAGTCCAATGTTTCCTTATTGATTCTTGCCTGGATGATCTTCCTTGTTGAAAGTGGGGTACTAAAGTCTCCAACTATATTGTATTGTCCATTTCTCCCTTCAGATCTGTTAGTATATGCTTAACATATTTGGGTGCTCCAATGTTGGGCGAATATATATTTATGACCGTTATATCCTCGTGACAAAATAATCGCTTTATCGTTATCTGGCCTTCTTTACCTCTTGTTACATCTTCTCAGTTAAAGTCTATTGTGTCTGACATAAGTATAGCTACTCTTGTTCTTTTTTGATTTCCACTTGCATGGAATCTTTTTCTTCTTTCACTTTGAGCCTATGTGTGTCCTTGAAGCTAAAGTGAGTCTCTTGTAGGCAACATATGTTGGGTCTTGTTTTTGAATCCATTCAGTCACTCTATACCTTTTGATTAGAGAATTTAATCTACTAACATTTAGAGTAATTACTGATATATAAGGACTTACTAACACTATCTTATTATTTGCTGGCTATTTAGTAGCTCCCATGTTCATTTCTTCCTTTCTTGCTGACTTCCCTTGTGAACTGATGATTTTCTGTAGTGGTATGCTTTGATTCCCTTCTCTTTATCTTTTGTGCATCAACTGTGGTTCTTGCTTTGTGGTTACCATGAGGATTATATAAAACATCTTATAGACATAACTGTCTATTTTACACTGATAACTTTGATCACATACAAAATCTCTACACTTTTACTCCCTTCCTTTTATATTTTTCATGTCACAATTTACCTCTTTTTATATTGTGTATTCATTAACAAAAATAAATTATTGAAGCCATAGTTATTTTTAATACTTTTGTCCTTTAACCTTTATACTAGAGTTAAGTGGTTAACACACCACCAAATTACAGTATTAGGTATTCTGAATTTGACTATATACTTACCTTTACCAGTGAGTTGTATATTTTTATAAGCTTTCATGTTATTAATTAGCATCCTTTCATTTCATCTTGAGGAACTCTCTTTTCAGCATTTCTTATAAACCAGTTCTAGTGACGATGAACTCCCTCAGCTTTTGTCTGGGAAAGTCTTCATCTTTCCTTCATTTCTGAAGGATAACTGTGCTGGATAGCGTATTCTTGGTTGGCAGTTTTTTTCTTTCAGCACTTTGAATATATCATCCCACTCTTTCCTGGCCTGTAAGGTTTCTGCTAAGAAATCCACTGAGAGCCTCATGTATCCATCTCTTTTCAATATCTTCTTCACCATCCTACCTGAGGCTCTCATGTGTAACAGGCCTCTTGTTCATTCTTTACTAGGCATCTATAATGTGCTGGGTACTATGAATGGTGATGGAGATACAAAGATAAAGATGACCTAGCCCTTGCCTTTAAAATAGTCATAATCTAGGTGAAGAGAATGAAACAAAAGTAACAGAAAGGTATATATTCAAGTCCCATAAGAAACAATAACTAATCTGACCTAGAAATTAATTGGATGAAAGGTAAAAATGATGAATCAAAAATAACCAAGTAATTGGTTTTAGGAGAAAATGAGCTTGAGATGACAGTATTCACATTGAGATATCCAAAGGAGAGGTAGAGAAATGAAGGCCACAGACCAAAATAGAAATTGCAGACCCAGGAATAAACTATACAGAAGTGACAGCTGAGGCTATTAAAATAGGGAAAATGAACACAGTATTAAGTACCAATACAGTAACAGGTTCACATTCAGGAAAGGTAAGACGAATCAAAACAAGATAAGCACTGAAGCACAAGAACATATGAGACAGAGAGCTTAGAAAGGAGAAAGAACACCTCCAGGGGAAAGTGACAAATACTAGCTGTCACAGAGCCTGGATTATTGTGTATATAGTTGACACTGGTGTTACCTACCCAGTAAGCATTCCTCCTGATTCCTTCTTTACAGAATGCTGATTCTGTTCAGATTTATTTACTTTTCCCTAATGCAACTATGTGCCTCAACAGATGATGATCCCTCCCTAGTCCCCAGGTGGGGCAGAATGGTCTGAAGGTAATTTTACCTCCCTTGCCTGTGATTGGTTCATGAACAGGCTATGAACCAATTCTGGCCAATGAGTCACGTGATAAAGACTTCTGGGCAGCTTTGCAGTGCGGGGAGCTATTGATCATAAACCAGAGCCATAGGAGGAGAGAATCTCTCTCAGGAAGCACACAGACCCAACTGCCTGTGGTAACTATTTTGCCTCCATGAGAAGGACCAGCTTCAGGATGAAGCTGGTATGAGAATAGGTACAGAGAGGGAAAGAACCTGAAATCTTAAAATCAGTGAGACACTGTGCCTGGACCATAACTGGAGGTTGCCTTAAATCTTGATTGAATGGTTTTATGAGATATTAAAATTTCCTTACAGTACAAATCACTTTGAGACAGAATTTTCTATTATTTGCAGCCATATGCATCATAATCAGTAAATAAAATAAGAACTTAATAAAATACTTTTCAAAATGTATTTGTGGAACAGAAAGTAGGACAAAGAGGAGAAGGGGTGGAGGAGAAGAAGGTAGAGCAAGGAGAAGGAAAACAGAAAAAAAATGGTAAAGAAAACAGAAAATTTGAGGTCTTTAACAAGGTATGCTACCAAGAATTAAGGTAAAAGGAAGACAGGATGAGAAAATCTCTGCTGGGTGGCCCCACTTTTTTTTTTCCCAGTGAAGTATATAGCAAGTTTGTTTTCATTTATTCAACCATTTTTTAATTTTATTTTTTATTTTTTTAAGATTGGCACCTGAGCTAACAACTGTTGCCAATCTTGTTTTTTTCCTTTTTCTCCCCAAATCCCCCCAGTACATAGTTGTATATTTTAGTTGTGGGTCCTTCTAGTTGCGGTATGTGGGACGCCACCTCAGCATGGCCTGATGAGCAGTGCCATGTCCGCACCCAGGATCCGAACCGGAGAAACCTCGGGTTACTGAAGTGGAGCACGTGAACTTAACCACTCAGCCATGTGGCCGGCCCCCATATTCATCCATTTTTAATGCTTACCTAGACTTGATAGATCTTGTTCCAGATGTTAAATAACAGCAGTCCACAAGGCATCAGGTTTCCTGAAGCTAAAAGGAGCTTGGTGATTAAGCAGGACTGAAACTCAAGCTGAAGGAAGCATCATGAACAGGGGAGAGAATGATGAGAGGCGATACGGCGGGGGCAGGGAAAGGCAGGGAGGCAAAGCACAAATCACCCAGGACTTGTAGGGCACATGAAAGATTTTCAGCAATCATAAAATGCAATGAGAAGCCAATGAAGAGACATGATTAAAGTGACATTTTCTGAAGATCACACCAGTTGCTATGTGGAAAAAGAAGTGAAAATGAGGGAAAGGTGATAGAGAGAACAAGTTAAAAACCTATGGCTCACACATACTGTGATTCCAGTTATATGAGGTCAAACAGTCAAATTCATAGAGATAAAAAGTAGCATGGTGGTTGCCAATGGCTAGGGGAGGGGGAATGGGGAGTTGTTTAATGGGTACAGAGTTTTAGTTTTGCAAGATGAAAAGAGTTCTGTGGATGGATGATGATGATGATGGTAGCACAAAATGTGAAATGTACTTAATACGACTTAACTGTATACTTAAAAGTAGTTAAAATGGCAAATTTTATGTTATGTGTATTTTACCACAACTTAAAAAAAAAAAATCCTGCAGCTGCTTTCTAGCCAAGAGACAGCAGTGGCTTGGTCTAGGTTAACAGCAGAGAAGATGCAACTGATTAAATAGCGAGAAGTGGTCAGATTAGAATTATATTTCGGACATGAGGATCAGCAGGTCTTGGTGACTGACTGGAGATTAGAGAGTGAAAGAGAAAGCTATCCAAGATAATTTCCAAATTACTCATAGAAATAATTGGGTGGATAATGCTGCCATTAACTGAAAATGTGAACATGTTCACTTTGAGAAACTTGTGACACCTCAAAACGAAAGTGAGTACTTATTGTTAGTGCCATTAAGTAATGCCCCCCGTGCACAGCAGAGCAGAACCCTGCCCAGTCTTTTTGCATGCACCATCCTCTCACCTTCCGACACTACGTCAGACAATGCTCCGCTGCTATTCACGGGGTTTTCATGGCGAATTTTTCAGAAGTTTGTGGCCAGCTTCCTCTTCCTGATCTGTCTTACTCTGGAAGCTCCACTGAAACCTGTCCACCATGGGTGATCCTGCTGGTATTTGAAATACCGGTGGCATAGCTTTCAGCATCACAGCAACATGAAGCCACCACACTATGACAACCGACAGACAGGTGGTATGGTTCCCTAACTGCGAAATGAACCCAGGCCATGGTGGTGAAAGAGACAAATCTTAACCATTAGAGCACCAGGGCTGGCTGGAATGAGCAAATGAGCATATACATCGCTCAGAAGAGATGTCCTACCTGGAGATGCAAATTTGACAGTCCTCAGTATATAAACAGTATTTGAAGCCTACAAGTCAAGATAATACCTAAGGAAAGAGTGCAAGGGGAGAAAAAAAGGTGGCCTAGGATCCAGACTTTGAAGGATCCAGCTACAAGGAACTCTTAACGATTACATTTGGAGGAGAAGAAGGAATTCTCACAGAATGATGAAGAGGAAAAGCCATATATAAAAACTAAAAACTAGTAAAATATAATAAATCTAAAGCTTAGAAAAGAAAATATTTCAGAAAGGGAAAACTGTATAGAAGTACAAAATAATGATGATAATTACAGGAGGTATTTACTAAAGGACAACGTTCCTAAGACTGTAATGAGCACCGTAAAGGTAATACTTCAGTCATTTCTCACAACCACCCCATAAGAAAGCTTCTTTATCCCCATTTTACTGCTGAACAAATTAAAGCCTAGGGAAAGTAAGTAACTTTTTGGGGTCACACAACTAGTAAACCAGTCAGATTCCATAACCTGAATTCTTAGCCATTATGTGATACTGGCTTTGTAAGTGTCCACTGGTTTTAGCAACATAGAGAATGGCGATATCAGCAAGTGGAGTTAAATGGAATGGTGGAGGCAAAAGCCACAGTGGAGTGGGTTGAAGAGTAAATGGGAAGTGAGGAACTAAAGGTACTATGAACAAACAAATCTTTTAAGAAATATGCCTGTAAGGAAAGATAGGGTAGTAACTGGAAGGAGATTCAGTGTCTAGAAAGTTTGGTTGCTAAACTTGCTACTAGAGGTAGGAGTAACATACTTAAATACCTACAGAGATCAGGCAGATATTCTACACAGTAAGAACCACCAGTACTTATATACATTTACAATGCACCAGGTAGGTACTCTTCTATGTATTTCTTACATATTAATACACGGAATGCCTAGAACAGCCAACTGGCCCCATTTTACAGATGAGAAACCTGATACACAGAAAGGTCTGGTAGTTGGCCAAAGTCAAACAGCCAGCTGGGATTCAAACCTCAGCAACCTTGTTCCTGACTATCCTCTATTAGAGAAAGGGTCAAAGATGTGCATGTGATATGAGGTGAACTGAAGAGTACAGGCAGCCTGAAGAGTGTATCGAGGACTCCAACAACAGCCAACCAGCTGTCCAACAGAGCATCCTGTGAGGTGGAAATGTCTATGTCTTCTCTGTCCAATACGGTAACCACCAGCTTCATGTGACTATTGAGCACTTGAAATAAGGGTGGTATGACTGAGGAAGTGAACTTTAAATTTTATTTCATTTTAATTAAATTTAAACAGTCACATGTGGCTAGTGGCTACTGTACTGGACGGCGCAACTCTAAAAAATTGTTAGTGAATGTTCTAATTGTTTTAAAGATAAGCCAGAAATAGATTTTAACACTAAATCTTCTAATTTTAAAATGCTGGTTCTCTTAAAAAAAAAAAATTGCTTATCAAATAACCCAAACATCCATCAAGAAGAGAAGAGAGATAATTTTCAAAAGTTACAATAGGATTTATAGCAATAAGATGAATAAGGTATAGCTATAGGTAGCAATATGTGTATCTCAAAAACAATGGTTAAAACAAAGTTGCAAAGTAAGTACCATTCAATACCATTTATATGAAGTTTAAACACATGCACAGCATTACTTAACATATATATGGTATAAATGTATAAAAGCACTCATAGGAATTATAACACTAGCATGTCAGTTACTTCTAGGGAGAGAGAGACAAATTTGATCAAGGAGGGGGTATTAGTTTCTTATCGATGCTGTAACAAATTGCCACTAACTTGGCTTAAAACAACACAAATTTATCATCTTACAGATCTGTAGGCTGGAAGTCCAACATGAGCCTCAGTCAGCTAAAATTAAGGTGTCAGCAGGGCTGCATTCTTTTCTGGAGGCCCTAGGGCAGAATCATTTTCCCTGCCTTTTCCAACTTAAAGAGAGGCAACTACTACATTCCTCAGCTTGTGGACCTCTTCCTCCATATTCAAAGCAAGAAACAATGGGTCAAGTCCTCATATCACATCACTCTGATCTTGCTTCTCTTGTCACATCTCTTTCTCTAACGCTTCTATCTCCTTCTTCCACTTTTAAGAACTTTTATGATTACATCGGGCCTACCTAGATAATCCAGAATAATCTTCCTATTTTAAGGTCAATTGATTAGAAACCTTAATTCCATCTGCAACTTTAATCCCCTTTGCCACATAACTTAACATATTCAAAGGTTCCAAGGGTTAGGACAGAGACATCTTGGGGAGAAGGGAAGGTCATTATTCTCCCTCCCACAGAAGGGTAAACAAGGAGCCTTAATTTTGTAATGTTTTATCCATTAAGTAGAAGATAAAGGTGTTCATTATGTTTATTATTATATCTCTTTATATGTTTCAAATATGTTTAAAAGCTTTTGATATGAGATTTTCTTCCAAGACAAGTTTTTAAAACTTTCATAGAGCCCTAAAATTTTAATAAGATCCCTCAGGAGCAGTAAAGGGAGGGAAGTATGGAAGAATCAAGGCCTTGGCCCTGCTTCAACCTAAAGAGAGCCTCTTTTTATTGCCTTTTAATTTTCCACAAAACACTTCATTTGAAAAAAAAAAGATTCCAATTATTCAAACAAACAAGAAAGGAGAATATCACTGGTATGAGACTATAAGAAAAACTATAATAAAATAAATTTATACGGTACAAAAAGTAGATAATTAACAAGCTAACTCAGAATTTAATGATAGCTGAAGAGATGCATTTAGTCCTACATAGAGGATACTGAGGAGCTGAATGATGCCTCTGAGAGCCTTGCAGGGATAACCTGATAAAACTTAACAGTCCAAGGACCACCAGAGCCAGGGAGGAAGAAGGAAAGGGTGCTACAAAATGCCCATGCACTTTTGGCTGAGACTCTAAAGAGCAGTACTCCTAAGAGTAATATGAACAAGAAGTATACTGACTCTCATGGGGACTGCAGCTCAGCTTCAAATATTAAAGCCTGAAAATAGACTGATGTAGTCCCAAGTTGCCAGCTCCTTCAGGCACCAAATAAAAGTATGTATTGTTTAAAGATACCATCTCGTAGGTATCAAGTTATTTCTAAAGAAAAATTTCAATATAAGTCTAAAATATAATGAAAAAAACTAGGCACAGGAGGAGACAGAACAAGCAGCAGAAACTGCAAACAACATAAAAAAGACTCCAGATAGTCTATGCAGTCTTTAACTATGCATAGAATATTCAGGATGATACATGATTGAGAATTCTGACAGTCTCAAAAGCCCAAGAATAGGACACAACAGATTTCTACAGAGAAAAGAAGTTCTAAAACTGAAAAGTAACTCCATTTAATAACACAATGGATGGGGTTAAAGGCAGAAGAAATACTGTAGAATTATTAATGAACTGGAAGAGATATCATAGGAAAATATTCAAAATAAAGAATGGAAACAAAATGATGAAAACCATGAAGGAGGATAAGAGACACAGATACTACAGATGAGAAAGGCTAACATACATATAATTGGATCCCATCAAGAGAGGAGAGAGAGACAAGAAAAAGAGAGAGGGCATAACTAACACTTAAAGTGACAGTAGCTGAGATTTTTCTAAAACTAATGACATCAAAGTTACAGATTCAAGAAGCACTATGAATCATAGCTGCATAAATAAGTTTTCTTCAGGTAGAAAGAAAATGATCCAAAAAGGAAGAACAATGATGCAGACAAATTAACTGCAAAGGAACAGTTAATTAGACTAACAACTGACTTCTTATCAGAAACAACAGAAAACAGAAGAATAAGAGTATCTTAAAACAGTGGAAGAAAACAACTGCTAATCTGGAATTCTACACCCAGTGAAATGTCCCTCAAGACTGAAAGTGAAATAATGACATTTGCAGACAAACTAAAACAGAAAATTTGTTAATAACAGTTCCATAGTAAACAAAATACTACCTGAAGAACAGGTAGAAAGACAATGATCCAAAAAGGGAAGCACGATAATGCAGAAAGGACTTAGAAATGGTAAAGATGGTAGTAATTATAAATGAGTATTGACTGTATACAACAATGACAATATCTTGTAGGGTATAAACATACAGAATTAAAATTGTCATATTAAGTCAGGGATGGGAGAGTCAATGGAGTGGAAGTGTTCTAATATTCTTGCATTGTTTGGGAAAAGTGTACATGAACCAATTAATATTAGACACTGTAAGTCAAAAATGCATGTTTTAATCTCTAGGAATAGAAAGAGCATAGAACTTTCAAGTTAATAAAGGGAGTCTCTTTATAAAGACACTTGTAGATATTATAATTAGAAAGAACAATGGAAAAACAATAATTCAGCCATTGCAAAGAAAGTAAAGGAAAAAATAGTGAGCGATCCTTAAATTCACAAGGAGAAATTTCTCTAATTAAAAGACAACCTTACAAAATCTGTTACTACCGATGCTTTAACAACCTTAAACCCTACCACTGTTACAGAATCTCTCCCTTGGAGCTGGCTGACTGCTTTAGTGGCGGCACGTCTAATGACCCTCAGACATTCCCACATATGACTCTCAACTCACTGGCAGGCCTTTAACAGAGAACCATTTTTTCCTCCTATGTGATGCCACTCGAGGTAATTTAATAGGGAGGAAGCTACTGTGCAAAAGGAATTACCAGATTAAATGTTCTCCTAATGGCTCTTTCCATGAAATCCTCGAGATCTTCCTATTCAGTAACAAGGTCATAGCTAACTTGGACATTGATTTAATGGTGTCTCTTTCAGTATTTAAATTAAGCCCGAATTGAACATCTATAGGAAGTTTGACTTTCTATGGACAAAAAAAACAGTCTACTGATATTGGCAGATTTATTGGGCTCACCCATTAAGGCTTATATTGACTCTTTCAAACATGTACCCAAATTTGGACAATACCATCTAAAAGCAGAAGCTAAAAGAAGGACTAAAACCAATAGCTGAAAATCTTACACAGAAAAGACTCGTCACACCTTATACTAATCTTTGTATAACTCCCATCTTCGTGATTTACAAAAAAAAAATGCAGTGGAAAGGGATATAAATTTATTCAGGATCTCACAGCCATAAATAGAACATTCATCTCCCCTCTCACCTCACTCTCCTACAGAACCAAACCAAAATATTTTATCTTCACTGCCTCCTGAAGCTATATATTTCACACTTGTAGATCTGTGTCTTTCTGTGTAGTGTTTCTTTAAATCAAAATAGTCAATACTTGTTTGCCTTGAGAAAAATCAACAACACATCTGGACAGTTATGCCCAAGTGGTTTACTGAGACACTTTCCAATTTTTCAGTAAGTCCTCAACTAGTACCTCAGGGATCTTAAACTTATCTGGGTTTCTACTCTAGTCTAATATGTGGATGATCTTTTGTTGTGTTCTAATGAGGTAAGCTCTAAGTTTGATCAGATTTTTGTTTTAGCTCAGAAAGGACATAAGATTTCCAAAGAGAAGTTATGATCTTATTAAAGTATAGTACCCAGCACATGATTTATCCTAAGGAGGTAAATCCTCTACTCTTGAGAGATTACAAATTGTTCAAAATTTTCCAAGGCATGTAACTAAGAGACAATTATAAAGATTCCTATGTTTCATTGGCAATGGGTTCCCATTTTTCGGCAATTGTGTGATTATTAAAAGACTTAATCAAGTTCTCAATAACCAAACATGTTCCCTGGAAACTAAATATGAACAGATCTTTTGCAATTTAAAATGAGCACTTCAGCAACTTCCTACTCTGAGATTACCTAATCATCATAAACTTTTCTACCTATTCATCCATGAGAGATCTGAACAAGCCCTTGGTGTTCTGACTTAACTTCATGGGACATCAGACATCAAGAGGTTACGAAAGTTTCTCCTGAGTCATGGCAAAAGACTACCCAGTTTATCTAATAGCCACAGTAGTTCAAGGTTTCTAACCACTTGGTTTAAGGATCTTCTTTCAACTCCAAGGTCCTTCATGCTGTACAGTCTTTGCTGCTCACTGAAAAGACAGAACATGTCTCAACAAGGAGGCTTAGCTCATATAAAATCCTATTACTTTATTCCTCACACATTTCCATTCATTATTGTAATACTTTAGGGGTCAAGAAACTATGACCCATGGGCCAAATTCAGCCCACAGTCTGTTTTTGCATGCCTATGAGCTAACAGTGGTATTTACATTTTTAAAGGATTGTTAAAAAAAAAAAAAGAATACACAACAGAGACTGCTATGCGGCCCACAAAACCTACAACATTTACTATCTGGTCCTTTACAGGAAAAGTCTGCTGATCCCAGCTACTCCTCTACTCCCTTTTTAAAAAAGGGTAAACTAGTCTCTTTTGGAAAACTGTGCCCTGAATAGATTTATCAGAAACTTCCCTAGAAAATCAGACTTAATCTTCCTTATTGATGGATCATATTTTAAGAATAAAACAAGAAAATATGAAGCAGGATATGCTGGAACAGATCTCAACTTACCCCCAGAATGTGACCCCCTGCTAGAGGCAAGATATGCTCAGATTACAGAACTCAGTGGATTCACCAGAGTTTGCCAATTAGCTAGCTGGTTAGCTAGACATAAACGCATTAATACTTACAAACTGAGAGTGGATCTGCTTTTGGGGTAGTTCATAATTTTGGAATGCTTTGGATACAATGAGGGCTCCTGAGTTCAAGAATAATGCTTCCTAAAGAGAGAACTTGTATATAGAAACCCATTTAAAAAAAGAGATAACATGAAGGTTAAAGAAAATGTTCTGGCTGATCATTATGGCTGACAGGCATCCCTTACTGAGATAGACCCTAGCCTTCAAGATAGGAAAAGACCAAATCTTTAAAGAGGTTCAAAGAAGCTATTAGAGAATACCAGCAATTGTCTTCAGAGTTGGAAAAGGAAGGGGTATTGGGATGCAGATTACCAAAGTTAACCTCTGGTGCTCTCAAGACAATTTTTTGGTGGCATCAGAGACTCAAATGGAATCTGGGAAAATTTTTACATAAAATTATATACCCTTGTAAGGACAAACTGGTTAGTGAACTCAATCAATGGGAAAACTTTACTAAAACTGCTGAACACGTTGTGGTTGATGTCTCATCTCTTACCAGCATAATTTTTGGTTAAAACAGTACAAGTGAAGCATGGACAAGAGTCCAAACCTCAAGGTCCCTTTGAACACCTCTAAATGGTTTTCACACAAGAGTTTTGAACAGATCCTAGTCGTTGTTTGCTTATTCTTAGGGTAAGACTTAAGCCTTGCCTCGTTGGAAATCTACAGCTCAAAGAGCAGCAAAAAATTTAGTCAATTTGTGTTCCCAACCTGAGGAATTCCAACCTCTCTCTCTGAAGAAGAGCACCCATTTTGCTGAAGCTATTATTAAAGACCTTTCCAAAACCCTTCCACTTATTCAGAAACTTATTCAGAAATTCCTGTCCCTATCACCTCTAATCTTTAAGAAAGGTAGAAAGAACAAAGGGAATTCTGAAACTAATATTAGCAAAGGTCTGAGAACTTCTATGGCCTAAGATATTGCCATTGGCTTTAATGAGAATGAAATCAATTCCTTCTGGGGCTCAAACACTTTCCAATTATGAGTTAGTGTAAGCCAGCCCATACTTAGGAATGTCCTCTCCAATACTAGACTCGACGTTACTGCAAGCAGACATGGCCAAATATTGTGTGCCAGGGACTCACGCAATATACCTAGTCCTATCATCAATAGGTACAAGCAGCCTTTCCTCAACATCCTTGTAAACAACTCTTATATGACCTAAAACTTGGAGACAAGGTCTTTTGGAAGAGACAGAGAAAGTCCTTGAACCTGATGGAAAGAACTTATTTACTGTTAACAACTAGTATTAGTACAGCAGTGACACTCTTTGGAATCATGTCTCTCAATTAAACGTCTCTCAAAAAGGCTTCAGTCAGCCTTGCCTCACTAGAAGACTGTTCCAACCAGAGATCTCAAGCTGAGGATTCTTAGGAATCTACTAGAAGCAGAAGGTCTTTGGAAGGAGAGAGCTTAAACCAAACCAGACCAAGATTCACAGGATAAGACTGGTGATTGTCATGCTTTAATCTCTATTATTATGTTCTTTATTTTCCTTAGCTATCTTCGTTCTTCTTTTGCTGTTAAGGTTACTTTTAACTATGTTACTTATAAGGCCCCTATTCTTAAAATTGGTTTTTCCATTTTTAGTCACTCCTTGGTATGAGCCCAATACCTGGATAAAATTTACTCACTGATTTGACTAGAGCATACAATCAAACTGACTATCTATCTTAGTCCATTCTTTCTGTAACAAAAATACCACAGACTGGGTGGCTCATAAACCACAGAAATTCATTTCTCACGGTATTAGAGGCTGGGAAGTCCTTGCTGAGGGCCTGCTTCCTGGTTCATAGACAGCGGTCTTCTCACTGTGTCTTCACATGGCAAAATGGTGAGGGAGCTCTCTGGGGTCTCTTTTATAAGGACACTAATCCCATTCATGAGGGCTTACCTTCATGACCTAATCACTTCCCAAAGGACCTCCATCCAAATATCAACATATTTGGGATTAGGTTTCAATAGATGAATTTAGCGGGGGGACACAAAGATTCAGTGTATAGCAGTGACTTGGGTTTATACACATTTTCCTTTTGGAGTCACCCAGCTATCCTTGGTATCAGTTCCTTACAATGAATCAACTTGCATTCATGGTAACTAGACTCAACTATTAAGTAACTTTTAAAATGGCAAGTCCCACAACGGGCCATCAATCATATTGTTCATAGGGAAGGAGATTGCTATTTCCACCGAAACAAAACTCAGGATCTTTCGTGGGAGCTAGCTTTTGTAACATAACTTTCATAGAAATAGAACTTGGAAAAGGACTAGAGAATAGAGGTATATATGTAGAGGCTGTCTCACTTTCATAGACCTCACAGTAAAGACAGACCACTTAAATTCAACCCCAAGCTCTTTTGCTTTAGAGCTACCTAATGATACCGACACTACAAATTTCATCACCTGGCACTGGATCACTCTTGATAAGTGACTTCAAAATGTTACAATACTCTTAGACAACTCCAGTAGGGGTATTTTGCCCCAACAGATCATCAGGTGGCTCCTACAGATTTCTAAATATTAAATTTGTGGCATAAGAGTCTACTGGCTACTACCTGCCAACTAGTCAGAGATTTGTGACCTTGGTAAACTGATGCCTTCCTTCAAGATAATTCCTGATATCACCCAGAGCCCATTTTAGCCCATCAGTTTCCTCTCTTGGAAACAATCTGAGAACCTAAGCACTCAAAGGGATTCTGAATTGTTTCCTTCTCCCGTCAAGCTTCTTCACTTCTAACTTTACAAGAGGCTCATTAACTATGGAGAATTCTACATGCTAAGGTTCAGAGAATAGCAAGGGAACTAAAACAATGCAAACAAGACTAAAGAACTCTGTCCAAAAGGCCTGTGAAACCAGACAGGTGGTAGTTCAGAAATGAGCCACTTTTGATATAATACTGGTCTGTCGTAGGGGGAAACTGATGTGCTTAAATCCTTCAATCCTCTCTAGGATCTTTACTATTACTAAAAAAGTGAAGAAAATAATCATAAAATTGGCAATTTTGCCAATAACCTTACATCTGGTTTTCTGGACTCTTTGGATGAAATGAGATCTATTTTTTTGGCTTAATTTTGGCACTCCTGGCTCCTGGCTTAGCAGTGGACTGCAGACTCTAATCATAATCCTTTTCTTAGTATTTGCCTGTGTTGCAGTGCTTAGGCATGTAACCTCGAGAGTATTAACTGCTGCTGCGCAGCCGCTCTTCACTCAAATAGTCCAACAAATGACCATACAACAAGTAGAGGAAACTCTGATTCTTACAAAGGTTGAAGTGACCATCTCTACTTTCACCCTCCCCTACACCTTGTTATTTCATCAGGAGACCTCATGCAGTGATAAAGATCTACACTGATAATGTCCCCAGATGTTAATGCAGGGATGGTGAGTGAGAACCGAAACCATCTAAAACCACACATTGTCTACATTAACGTGGCTTCACTATTTGACTTTACTACTCCAGGGAACCCTTGCCCAGGAATATAAAGTTACAAATAACCTTGTATGTTTCAGGAACGTCCGCAAAATACATTTATCCAAAAAATAAACTATTCATTACCCCCTTCCCAAAACAATACGTCAATCAACTAAGCTCATCAAAGACTCTATGCTTTCAGACTAGATTTAAAACTCTTGCCTATTGCCATCATCTTTGCCTTATCCCAATCAGACCTCTGCAGTGAAAAATCTGTGTTAAACTAGACCCCCAAAACGTCATAATATCCTTCCCCTTTCTGAGACACTACTAAGATTCTGTAAAGGCAGAAGACTTTCTTACTACAGTATTACTAAATTACTGAGAAGTACCATATTTAAGGAAAGCCTCTAATAAGAAGAGACCACAATAGCTTAGAGGGAACTGACACAATGCACAAATGAGAAGAGAATACTACAACAACTTTATCCTCACAAAGAGAGAAGCTATTGCATCCATAAAATACAAGCAAGGTTATATAAAAAGAATATTCAGACAACAAAACATATATATGAATGCAGAAATAAAAAATTAACTAGAAAGGTTGAAAGATAAAGTTGAAAAATAAAAGTCCAGAAAAAGACAACTAAAAAAATACAAAAAGAGAAATTATCAAAGAAATAATATTTTATAGAACTGAATGATAATGTTTTCTAACTGAAAGTCCCCTGTCCAACATCTTAGTACTCTGTTCCATAAATGAAATAAGGCCTACAAATATACATAATCATGATAGCTAAAGAAAATGGAAGTTTAAAAAGAAAAGATCTCAAAAGCTTTCAGGAAGAAAAATAAGTTATATACAAGGATCAGGAATCTGAATGGCATTGGAGTTTTCAATAGCATTAGAATTAGAAGACAGCATAACCATCTTCAAAATTCTGAGGGTTTAAAAAAGATTTCCAGGGGCTGGCCTGGTGGCGTAGTCATTAAGTTTGTATCCTCCACTTCGGTGGCCCAGGGTTTGCCAGTTGGGATCCCAGGCGCAGACTTACACACTGCTCATCAAACCATTCTGCGGCAGTGTCCCACATACAAAATAGAGGAAGATGGGCACAGAGGTCAGCTCAGGAGCAATCTTCCTCAAGCAAAAAGAGGAAGCCTGACAACAGGCGTTAGCTCAGCGCCAATTTTCCTCACCAAAAAAAAGAACCAACTTCCAACCTAGAATTTCATATCTAGCCAAAGTATCATTGTTAGTTTCCTCACATATCCATTCTTTTCTTCCTTTTAGCAACAGAGCCCCACAAAGTCTAGTTCAGCACATATCCACCTAACTAAATATACTACACTTTCCTGCTTCCCTGGTAACTACCAATAGCTGTGGCTATATGACAAACTTTTGACCAATGAGAAAAGAGCAAAAGTAATGCAGACAGCTTCCAGTTCATGTCCTTAAAACAAATGTGCATGCCCTCTACTTCCTCTTTCCCCTTCTCACTGGCTGGAGTAAGAATACAGGGTGATAAGCCATCTTTGAGCATGCAGATAAGGGTAAACCATAGAGCAGTTCTTCAAGGAAATATGAATCAGCCAGAGTCTTGATAAAATGTAGATTCTGACTCAGTAGGTCTGGGCTGGGCCTCAGATTCTGCATTTTTAACAAGTTCCCATATGATGCTACTGCTGTTTCTGGGAATCATACTTTGAGCTGCAAGGCCCAAGAGTAGAGAATGGTATAACAACAAGACAGAAGGTACCCGGGTAACTCCAGGAAAATCCACTCTACCTTCCCTCAACCACTTACCAATTCAGTAATAAAGGAAAATAAATATCTTTATTATTTAAGTCACTAATATATACATATACATATACACACATATGTGTGTGTGTCTGTGTGTATCTGATACACACACAATTTTACTTCCCAAATTGACTTAAAAAAAAAATACACACAGGGCTAGCCCTGTGGCTGAGTGGTTAAAGTTCAGCACACTCCACTTCATTGGTCCAGGTTTGCAGGTTCGGATCCTGGGCACGGACCTACTCGACTCATAAGCAATGCTGTGGAGTCATGTCACATACAACAAATAGAGGAAGACTGGCACAGATGTTAGCTCAGGGCTAACATCTTAAGCTAATCCTTGAGCAAAAAAAAAAGAGGAAGATCAGCAACGGATGTTAGCTCAGGGTGAATCTTCCTCACACACAAAAAAACACACATAAAAAGTTTCCCTGAATCTTTTCCAAATACCTGAAATTTGGGGAAATCTCTGCTAATATGAATTGTATGAACCTAACACTGTGATTCTGATGTATGAACCAAACTAATACAAAGTGAAGTTGAATAAAGGCATTTTTGGACACACAAGGTCTAAAAAAATGTGTTTTCCATTCACTCTCTCTCAGAAAGCTACTTAAAGAAGTGCTTCAGCAAAAAAGGGGAGTAAACCCAAAAAGAAGATGGGGATTCAGAAATCAGGATCCAACACAGGAAACAGGTGATGGGAATACTAAGGATGATAGTATATGGAAGTCCCAAGACATGCTATGAAGACAGAGGAGGAAAGTTGTAATTGTATATGGGAATGGGGGAAAGTGCATAACAGAACCATTCCATTTAAGGAAATCAAAAGCTAAGTTCTAAAATTTAAAAATAAAGAATTACACTGAAAATACAGAAAGGAAACAGCCAACACTTGAAAGTACCTCCCTCTTAGAAGCAAGAATCATGAAGTAAAGAGGATAGGGACCAAAGATGCTATTTTTTCTTATAAGCTGTGTAGCACAATTTTACTTCTAAAAATTTGAACATATATTATCCTGATGTAAAAATTTTTGAGCAGTTACTATTTCATTGTTGCTATTTTAATTCATTCATATGACTCCCAATTTCAGAATTCTATCAACGGAGCAGCACAATAATTCTCTCTACATGTGCAATACACATATATGTGTGTGCGTATGGATATGTTATATGTATGTATATATATTTTAGATATATCAAAAATTATTGATAGATGTCACATTTAGTAGAGCTTTTTAACTTAACTGTAACTGAATAAAATTATTTTCACTATCTCTTAGGGCTTCCAAGCATTGTGGTTTCAAAAGAGTCCCTCTGTTTTGCCATGCACTGTAAAGAGTTTGGATATGTAAATTTGGAAGCAGAGCAAAGAAGAGTTTGAAAGAGGGGGCAGGCACATCAAGAGTAAAGTGGAGGGGCAGGCCCAGTGGCATAGCGGTTAGGTTCATGTCCTCCATTTCGACGGCCCAGGGTTCACCAGTTCGGATGCCAAGCATGGACCTACACACCACTTATCAAGCCATGCTGTGGCAGGTGTCCCACATATAAAGTAGAGAAGATGGGCACAGATGTTAGCTCAGGGACAATCTTCCTCAGCAAAAAATAAAAGCGAGAGAGAGAAAGAGAGAGAGAGAGGGGATTGGCGGCAGATCTTAGCTCAAGGCTAATCTTCGTGGAAAAAAAAAAAGAGTGAAGAAGTCAGTGAGTCAGTGATACTGGATACTACATGAAGGCAGGATCAAAAGGAAAAGGGGCTGTGGAAAACAGAAATGTCTGTTAGGAAAACTTTTGAAGTATATGAAGCTCCTCTTCTAATTCCTTTACAAACACTTCAATAATGCATTGTGTGTATGCCGGGGGCAGGGAGGAAGACTGCAGAGGGGAATAGGGGATTAGAAGTGCTGAGTTCAGATTCTAGAATGCCATGAGTCGAAAACAATGGACAATAGAAGATCTGAAGAACTGGAAGACACGGAGAAAGTGAGAGCTGGTATCCAGGTTACTTAGGCAATTTAAAGAACATGAAAATAAGCTTAAATCTTTAGCAGACTACAAAGTATAATCATGTACTTATACTAAGCATGAGCATGAAAGTTGATTCACATCCTAATTTTTTTATTACATAGTATTGGACTCTATGATAGCTCTGTTTAAATATAGCTCCTTATTTTATAATCTGGGCTCCATATGTAAAGTAGTAACTTTCCTATTTAGGTATTAAAAACCTCACCTCTTTTCTCTACCTAACTCATATACAGAGCTTTACAAAAGAAATCTAAAGAGGTTTTTATTTTTTGTTTTTTTATTTTCATTTTCATTATTTTTATTAGAAAAGGTATCTGGCAGGGCATAGTGCCCTAGAGTCAACAGAATAGTATAGTATGTACAAGTTGATTTAAACATCACACACAAAAGAATGAAATGGTAATCTTTTCTCTTTCCACAGCCAAATTTGGGTATTTGGAAAAGTTTTGGGGAAAGATAATTATTCCATGTATTAAAAAAAAGTCAATTTGAAAAGTAAAATAATTCAATGAGTTAGATTCTAATCAGAAATTAAGTCATGCTACTCAAGAAAACAATAATATTTTTGCTAACCTCTATCTTAAAATTCAAGAGAAGAACAAATGGAAATGACATCTGAATGAGACAAAAGAAGTTACCCCAGTCTTACAGCTGCTTTCAGTTCCTTGTCGCCATTATAAAACAAAACAAAACCGGACGACAGTGTACTTAGTTGTCTAATAATATTTCTGCCAAAAAATTACAGCAATTTATAATTTGCTTTATTAAAAATAAACCCATGGAATCTTGTCCATGGAATAGTCTTGCTAAGCTTAAGATTAGATTATATCACAACTTAAAGGTTCTAAAATAGGAAGTCTGTTAAATACATTACTTTTATCCCCATGATCAAATAGTAGGAAATAATACAGCTTCACTGCAGAAATTTTGGAATACAGCCATTGTTTGTCTACCACTCAGAAAGAACTATTCAATTCCTTGGCATGTTCCCTTCCAGTCTGAATTTCTGATTATCTTTATATATATGTATTCATTTTAACATTTCATATGATTTTTTTATTTTACAAAATTTCAAAAAATAAATAGATATTAAATTTATGATATGAAAAAACAAATGTTATTTTCATTAAAAACCCAAACACCAATAAAATATGTTGATACATATATTTATACATAAATCTTTAGCAGACCACCAAAGTATAATCATGTACTTATACTAAGCATGAGCATGAAAGTTGATTCATATCCTCATTTTTTTTACATAGTATTTTATTACATACATTTTATTACACAGTAGTATTTATTACATATATCTCAATATAATGAGATGTCAACAACTCGCGTCAATGTCAAGTAACCAGTGAAAAGAAAGTAAAAAGAGGTAGATTTAAAGTAACTTTCAAGAAATCTGCTCATAATGACCTGGAGAGGAGAAAAGGTTTATACAGAGTATATATCTATCTATCTATCTATCTATCTATATATATATATATAGTATTCAGCAATCACACTCCAATTGCACTTAATATTTAGCATACGGTCTTCCTCCAGTATGGGTTAGATGACCCTTTTCTTTGCTCCTGTAACAGCCAGGCCACACTACAATCAGATTAGTATCACTCTATTACAATTATGTATCTGCTTCCCAGCCCCCACTCTCACTCTTGTTGAACTCTAAACTCTGAGTAGTTAAGTGCCTGGCACAAAAGGCACTTTATAAATGCTTGATAAATAAATAATAAATGAAAGAAAAACAAGAAGTATTTCTGAAAAGTGTGGATTAGCACAACTTTCATAAATCAGATTATAGCTTTTAAAACTGCTTTAATTAACAGATTTTAATACGTGATTATGCTAATGCTATTTCTAGAAAAAAACTCATGGTAAAAAGTGGCATCTTCCTAGGTCTGGTTTCTCTAATTTTGTTATATATAAAAAAGCATGTTTAATAAAATATTTGGATCACAACTGATAGATACCGAAGTCACACTCTATAATACATTATTTTAATACCAAACATATGTGATTCCAATGTAAATGTAATATAGCACTCCAGAAAACCTAAGAAGCTTTACAAAATAGTGTTG
Organism: Equus caballus; assembly: GCF_041296265.1. Lineage (NCBI taxonomy): Eukaryota > Metazoa > Chordata > Mammalia > Perissodactyla > Equidae > Equus > Equus caballus. The sequence continues at coordinate 23,595,686 of NC_091700.1, read as the reverse complement.
GTGTATTAGATTGTGGTAAGGCAATCTTAGGGATAAAAACCAAGGAAAATTAGAAGAATTTCTGACAAACTATTAAAATTAAAAAGCAAATTTAAAGGTTGCTGGATTGATGTCCACATACAAAAACCAATTGTATTCCTATATACTAACAACAAACAAATAGAAAATTAAATTAATAAATACAATTTACAATAGGATAAAAAAAAATCAAATACCTAGGTATAAATCTAACAAAAGATGTCTAAGAACTTCACTGAAAACTATGAAAGACTAGGAGAAATTAAAGCCTAAATAAATCGTGGGTATACGATGTTCATGGATTGGAAGTTTCAGTATCATAAAAATGTTAACTTTTGGGGTCAGCCCCGTGGCCGAGTAGTTAAGTTTGCCCACAGTGCTTTGGCCCAGGGTTTCTCCGGTTTGGATCCTGGGCGCGGACATGACACCACTCATTAGGCCACGTTGAGGCAGCATCCCACATACAACAACTAGAAGGACCTACAACTAAAATATACCACTATGTACTTGAGGGATTTGGAGAGAAAAAGCAGAAAAAAGAAAAAAAAGAAGAAGATTGGGAACAGTTGTTAGCTCAGGTGACAATCTTTAAAAAAAAAAGAAAGTTAACTTTCTCCCAAACTGATCTATAGATTCAAAGCAATCATGATAAAAATTCCAGTAGGGTTTGGGGTGTGTATGTGCATATGTTTGCTTGGTGAAATTGATTAATTTCTAAATTGTGTAATTTCGAAATTCTAAAATGTGTAAGGAAACGAAAAGGAGCTAGAATGCCCAAGATCATCTTAAAGAACAAACTGGAAGACTTATACTACCTGACTTATTATACTTATTATAAAGACGTATAAAGTTACAGTAATTACGACAGTGTATAAAATAAATCTTGACTCTATCTAGCACAATATACAAAAATCAACTCCGAATGGACTGTAGATCTAAATGTTGAAAAAGCAACCTTGAGGTAAGCAACTATTTCCTAAATAGAACACGAAAATTGCTGCGCACAAAAGAAATATGATTAATTAAACTGTGCTAAAATTAAAAACTTCTGTTTATCAAAAGACATGGTTACAAAGGTAAAAATGCAAGTCACAGAATGACAGAAAATTTTGACAATACATATATGTTCAACAAAGGACAGGAATTCCTACAAATCAGTAAGAAACAGGTTAACAACCCAGTAGAAAAACAGGCAAAAGAGTGATATTTCACAAAAAAAGATATTCAAGTGGCCATTAATCATATGAAAAAGTGCTCACATAAACTAGCTACCAGAGACAGAAAACTAAAATCACACTGAGGTACCACTACACACCACCAGAGGCTTAATGGCTTAACTTCTAGACAGACAATACCAAGTTCCTATGAGAGTCACTTTAAGCTACTTACTGTTATAGAACCATGGGACCTGTATTAGCTGCCAGTGCCTCCATCTCACTATTCCCATATCCTTATCAAGTCAGTACTCTGAGAGGCTCAGGGTTCAGCTTTTAATGAGAGGAGGAGGCTCCAAGGAGGAAGAGGTGAAATGTTCGCAAAGTTATGGAGTCACTCAAAGTTATTTTTAGTGCTATTTTTTGTTGCATTAAAGGCTTAAACAAATATTTGAGAGTTTATTTAAGGTCCTAAGCCACCATTTATGAAATCATCCATAAGTAATCTCATTGAGAGATTTATATTTAATTATTAAACAAATTGTCATATACAGCTATGTAGGATTATGACGCAGTCATTAAAAATCATGCTTTCAAAAATTTACTATTTAAAAATTTTTAAGCCAAATGAAAAATTGAAGGAATCGTATAATAAACACCTATAGATTTACGTTAACCATTTCGGGCAAGAATGCCTCTTGGGTGATCTTTTTTCTTATTGCGTCACATCAGAAGACACACAATGACATGCTCTCCCACCACTATTGCTCATTTTGCTAAGCTAGTGACTGCCAGATCTCTCCATATGTAAAGGTACATTTTCTCCTTTGCAATTAGTAAACTATTTGTGAGGTGATGCTTGAAAACGAAAGGAATATTCTATTTCCCAACAAACTTAAACCAAATGGCTTTAGTATCCAAAGACGCTTCTTGTCTGAATCAACTATTATCCTGGGAGTTACAAAATCCTTTTTCTGATTCCATCATTCCTTCTACATTTATTGACTACCATTCTTCTCTAAAGAAGAACTCCCCCTCCCTCTCTCTTTTAATATCAATAGGGATTCATGGGTTCTTTATATGACATATTATAATGTATTATTCTTTTTGATGCTCAAATTGCCCCAAAGTTGTCCAACAAAAATATCTTCAAGTCAGCTCCTATTCTTTTTGAAATAATTTGACATCTTTGAAGAGAAGCCAGAGGGCAAACAGAATGCAAGGCCTAAATAATTAAATCAGATAATGTAAGACAATTCAATAAGACTGCCCCACACAGCTTCCTGTTCTTCCAAGTCTTACCCCATCTCTGCATTAATGGCACCACCACCATCAATTCAGTTATTCAAGCCAGAAACCTTGGAATAATTCTCAACCCTTCCTATCCCTCACTAACAGTTGGGGAACGAAATAAGATGGTTAGAGCAATGGAGCACTATTACTTTCCAGTTCATCCTCTTCTATGTACTACGTATATACTGTTTATACTTCTTTCCATGACTACTTCATTATTTTTAAAAATTTTAAAGTATTGTTTTAAAAATGTAAAACAAGTTTGTGGCTCATCAACTTTTAAAGGCAAACCAACCATCTCCAGGTTTCAACATAATTTACTGTACTTTTTCTAGATTTAGCCCATTTGGTCCAACATTGTCTAACTGAAAATGGTTCCTGGCATTTTATTATTAAATCTCAGAGCTGGTAGGACCAAACAAGTCATCTAGTCTAAACATCCATCCAATACTTGAGTTTTCTCTACAACAACTCCATCAATTCAGGGTATGCTGAAACCTCTGTAAAAGAAAGAATTCTCTGCCTTCCATTTCATATTTGGACAACTTTGACAGTTACAAAATCGCTCCTCATGTTACAGTGCCAAAATACATCTTCTTTAGTTTTCAATCATTAGTCGCAGTTCTACATCTTGGGTCACGAAGAAGTTTTGTTCCTCTTCCACATATTTGAAATAGCACCAATATGAGAAAGTATGCTTATACCCCTTGATTTAAACCTCGAAGACTGATATAAAACCTCAAATTCCATTTAGTAACTAATTGTAGATCTATCATTCATGAATACATCTAAACTTTTCTAGGAATTCATCATGTTTTCAGCAGCAAAATAAAGTATTGTAGAGTTTCTATCCAGTTGTCCTATTTCAAGATTGGGAGAGGAAAAAATAACAGCTCATACATCTGAGATTTAGAAACAAGTCCATATTCAACTTTGTATGGTCACAGTTTTCTATACTTCAAATTCATTCCTTTAATTTCCAAGCTGAAAGACCCAAACCCTTTTAGTTTATATACTACAGTACCCTTCTCCCAATCATTTTATTTGCCTTTCTCCAAACCTGTTCTAGTTCTAGTCTTCTTACAATGTAACACACTTGTCAAAAGTTAAAAAGTACTACGATTTTGTACAATTGTAGGATTACATTTTCTACTGTATTTTCAACACATAGTCTAAATGATACAGCGAATACCTGCATCATCTGTCCACTTCCACCCCCATATGTGTTTTTCTAGAGATACCCTCCCCTTACAATTTTCTGGAACTCGTTCAAATTCTTATAACAAGAACAACCATATTTATACAGACAGATCCTATCCAATAAGCATAGTTTACTAGGTCAAGTTTGAACACCTGCACTGGCTAGAACAATAATAATGTGTCTCAATATATGCTCTGGGTCATCTGCCCATTTGTAATCAACAAGTACTTACAGTACTACTTACTGTTTACCCTGTACTAGCAAATATAGGCAAGACTCTTACAGCATGAGTTTTTATAACATAATATGGCTATAACATTGCCGATTAATTAGGGAAAAAAAAACACCACATCATAGCATTACTGTTACAATGCAAACTGGAATCAGCACAGAGTAAAGAGGAAAAATAACAGCTGCATGCAAAGAATAGGCCTACATAGATGCATTGTTTGGGCGTCTGGGTGTTCCTCTGAAATAGAACTGTTTTGTTTACCCAAGCATTCTTTTATTCTTTTGTTCACCACAGGTAGTGGTAACAGTAGTGCAAGCAAAACTGCACGGTCAAGGACAAAGCTGACAGGAAATCTAAGAACTTTCTAAGGGAGTGGACTAAATGGTAAGGGAGAAAACATTCGGTTGGTTTCTGTTAATTTTAGTCAATAGATGTACTACTTTTAGATTACATCTATAAAAACACTTAAATCATAGCAAATCCTACAGAAATCCTCTAGCTCCCTTTCCCCAATAAAACAGCTGTTTTTATAAGGGATGATTTTTCAGAAACACAATCATGACATTGTAGCAGAAGCACTATAGGTTGCTATCTGTAAACAGACATTTTCAGGAAAATTACCTACAAAGATACATTGCATCTTCTTGAAAAATGTGAATTGGCATAATTGGGCACTGGAGAAATAGCAAATCATGAATGATGAACAAATGACATTAGTTTAACAAATTATTAAAGTGATATAACTTATATGGCCTTATGAGAACATGAAAACTTCTTTTACATGCTTTATCTTATTATGTTATACAAAAGAATTTTGTGGGATGAATTCATTTTATAGATGAGAAATCTGAAGTGCTCAGAGAGATTAAATGAATTGCTCAAGCTCATAAAGCTAGTACATCGCATATATGATGTCAATTCCAGGGGCTGGCCCCGTGGTGTAGTGGTTAGATCCGGCATGCTCTGCTTCAGCAGCCTGGGTTCATGGGTTTGGATCCTGGGCGAGGACCTACACTACTTGTCAAATCATGCTGTGGCAGCAACCCACATATAATGTGGAGGAAGACTGGCACAGATGTTAGCTCAGGGCTAATCTTCCTCAGGCAAAAAAAGAGGAGGATTGGTAACAGATGTTAGCTCAGAGCAAATCCTCCTCACCAAAACAACCACCACCACCAAAGGTCAATTCCGTATCTAATAATGTTATGAGAATAAAAATTAATAAGGCCTCTTACCTAACAGGCAAATACTAAAAACATTTCCACCAAAAGTAAGGCAAAAATATCCCCAACATTGTCATTATTATTAGTTATTTAAAAATTATAGCCAAGGCAATATCATATTTTCTAAGTTTAAGTACTAGAAAGGTGTTAATAATAAAACTATTGGTATTTGCAGATGATATGAATATCTACCTAAAAAATCCAAGACAGTGAACCAAAAGTGTTTAGAATTAAATGTAAATATATAAAATTATACACTAGAAATAAGTATTTTAAAAATATAAGAAGAAGGACTCACAAATGCAATAAAAATCTTTAAATAGACAGGCACAGCAGAAAGTTTATGGTATTTGAGCACCATGGTAGGTTAATGGGTTAATGGGGATTCACTGAACTGTCTTTACTTTTGGCTATATTTTCACTCCATAACAAGTAGTTAATGAATAATTTCTTAGTATAAGTAAGTCACAAATATTGTACGAGACCAACTGATTCACAAACCTGTGCATAAGACTATTAAAATAAATAAAATATCTAGTAACAAACAATACGTAGGATTTATATGAGGACAACTACAAGGCTTTATCAAAATTCATAAGATAAAATTTGAACAAAGGAAAAAAAAACCATATTGCTGAGTATGAAGAGCAATTAATCAACACAGTTAACACAATTTAAACCCAAATACTTTTTAGAATTTGAATTGTTGATTTTAAAGTTTACCTGGAATAAATGGACAAGAAAAACTATTTTTTTTTTTTTAAAGAAGAGTAGCGAAGGGGTGTGGTCTTAACCTCTTAATCTCTAAGACTTAAAACAATAGGGGAGTAAAACAGGAATAGACAAGTCTATGGACGTCCAGAAATAAACACCAAGTATTCATGGGAACTTACAGTACGATAAAGTGGCATTTCAAATCAACTGTGAAAGAATTGTTCAACAGTATTAAAAGGACTAGAAAAATTACAGTTAGAACCCCACATAACATGTTATACCGAGTAAATTTAAGATTAAACAAAAATTCAACTGCAAAAATTTTTTAAACTCATAAAAATGCTAGAAGGAAATGTAAGAAAAAAATGTACATAGTGGAGAAAAGTCAAATGTAATAAAAGAGTGATAGATTTGATTATCACTAAAATATCACACATACAAAATAGACAAAAAATTGGAAATAGTTGCAACATGAATAAAAAGAGTTAATATCCCAATAAACAAAGCACTTTATGAAAAAAATTTTTAAAGAAGACTATTATAGGAAAATGGGAAAAATATGACTGGGCAAATTGCAAAAGAAATTAAATAATGAATAAAAATGAAACTGTAAATTTAAATATTAATGAAACAAATGTAAATAAAACCGTGATTCCATAGGTTTCTTTCCAAATCTGCAAAGATTAAAGAAAACAATAATAAAAATACTGATCAAGGAAGTGGCAAACATTACTCCTGTTCATTATGAATGAGATTACAAATTAGTTCAAACTTTCAAGGAGAAAATCTGGCCTTATATATCAAAAACATAAAAAACTGATACAGCAAATCCACTTCTAGAAATTTTTCCGAAGGATAAAATTCTGGGTGTCTACAAAGATGTAGCAACAAAATTTTAATTGTTGGGGCTGGCCTGTGGCCTAGTGGTTAAGTTTGTGCGCTCTGCTTCGGCAGCCCAGGGTTTTGCCAGTTCAAATCCTGGGCATGGACCTAGCACTGCTCATCAGGCCGTGCTGAGGCAGCGTCCCATAGAGCACAAACAGAAAGACCTACAACTAGAATATAGTACTGGGGGGCTTCGGGGAGAAGAAGAAAAAGAAAAAAAAGAAGATTGCCAACAGATGTTAGCTCAGGTGCCAAACTTTAAAAAAAAAAGAGTTTAATTGCAATGAAAAACAGGAATGTAAAAGTAAAATGTGAAAAAAAAAATACCACCACACAATACAATAAAAACACACATTAAAACTTAATGGAAAGGGGCTGGCCCCGTGGCCGAGTGGTTAAGTTTGCGCGCTCCGCTGCAGGCGGCCCAGTGTTTCGTTGGTTCGAATCCTGGGCGTGGACATGGCACTGCTCATCAGACCACGCTGAGGCGGCGTCCCACATGCCACAACTAAAAGGACCCACAACAAAGAATATACAACTATGTACCGGGGGCCTTTGGGGAGAAAAAGGGGAAAAAATAAAATCTTTAAAAAAAAAAAAAAAACTTAATGGAAAGATCAGAAAAATGATTAATAACATGGAATATTCACAAACTAGTGTCAAGGGAATGAAGCTGGCTTCAAAATAATACAATATAATCCAATTTTAAAATATGCCTAGAGAAAAGTCTAGGTGTCCAAAATAAGGTGACTTTTATTTTCCTCCTAGAATTTATTTGCATTTTCTACAATTGATAGTTATTACTTCTATAATTTAAAAAAACATTGTTTCTTTTTTAAGTGACAGCTGACAACAAAAGAGTAAAGGAAACAACATAGGTACATGAACTCTAAAAACATACCTATTTAGTACAGGAGCCAATACATACATATGTACATCTAAATTATGTAAAACATTTTAAAATGATTTTCATCCACAATGATTAAAACAAAGAAAGGTTTGGTGAATAAACAGTGAGCCAGTTACCCAGAAAACTTAGTAACCTGGAACCATACACACATACATTTCTAAGATATCCCAAACTATTAGAAAAGTGAAAAATAATAGCAGGTGTAGTCAGAGTTTAAACTTTATGAACCACAGTATAGTCAAAACAATCTTGAAAAAGAAAAATAAAGCTGGAGGACTCACACTTCCTGATTTCAAAACTTACTACAAAACTACAGTAATCAAAACAGTGTGGTAATGACATACAGATAGACACAAAGACCAATGAAACAGAAGAGAGTCCAGAAATAAACCCTCACATATATGGTCAAATGATTTTTCACAACGGTGCCAAGGACATTCAATGAAGGAAAAGCCATCTTTTCAACAAGTGGCTATCCACATGCAAAGAATGAAGCCAGACGTTATGTAACACCATATACAAAAATTAACTCAAAATGAATCCAAGGCCTAAAACTACAGAACTCTTAGAAGAAAACAAAGGGAATGATTTCTTGAATATGACACCAAAGGAACAGGAAACAAAAGAAAAAAATAGACAAAATGGACATCACAAAAATTTTAAAATTTTGTGCATCAAAAGACAATATGAATAGAGTAAAAAGGCAACCCACAAAATGCGGGAAAATACTTGCAAATCATGTATCTTATAGGGGATTAATATCCAGAATATATAGAGAACTCCTAAAACTCAACAACAAAAAAGCAAACAACCGGATTAAAAAAATGGGCAAAGGACCTAAATAGATTATTTCTCCAAAGAACATACAAAACAGTCAATAAGCTCATGAAAAGATGCTCAAGAGACAGTAATCATCAGGTAAGTGTAAATGAAAACTATGGGAGCCACCTCAAACTCATTGGATGGCTACTATAAAAAAAGACAAATAGCAGAGAGTAAGTGTTGGCAAGGATTTGGAAAAACTGGAACCCCTTGTGCACTGATGATGGATTATGCAAAATGGTACAGCCACTGTGGAAAACAGTGTGGCAATGCCTCAAAAAATTAAAAATAAATTATCATATAATCCAGAAATCCCACTTCTGAGTATACATCCAAAAGAATTGAAAGTATAGTCTCAAAGAGATATCTGTGCATCCATGTACATAGCAGCATTATTCACAGTAGCTAAAACATACAAGCTACTCAAGTGTCCACCAATGGATGAATGGATAAGCAAAATGTGGCACATATGTTTTTTGTTGTTATTGTTGTCAGTGCCGACTCCAAGCAACCCTGTGTACAGCAGAGTGGAACCCTGCTCTGTCTTTTCTGCGCTATTCTCTCACCTGCTGGCACTACATCAAAATGCTCCACTAACATTCATAGGGTTTTCATGGCCAATTTTTTCAGAAGTGGCCAGGTCTTTCTTCCTAGTCTGTCTTAGTCTGGAAGCTATGCTGGAACCTGTCCACCACGGGTGACCCTGCTGGTATTTGAAATACTGGTGGCATAGCTTTCAGCATCACAGCAACATGCAGCTGCCACAGTCTAAGAAGCAAGAGACAGTGGTGTGGTTCCCTGACCACAAAATGAACCTGAGTCACAGTGGTGAGAGCAACAAATCTTTACCTCTAGATCCCCAGGCTGGCTGATATACGCATACACTGAAATATTAATCAGCCTCAAAAAGGAAGGAAATTCTGATATATGCTACAACATGGATAAAACTTGAGGACATTCTGCTAAGTGAAATAAGCCAGTCACAAAAAGACAAATACTATGATTCCACTTAGATGAGGGACTTAGAGCAGTCGAAGCCATAGAGGCAAAAAGCAGAACAGGGTTTGCCAGGGGCTGAGGAGAGAGGAAAATGGGGAGTCATTATTTAACAGAAACAGTTTCTGCTTTGCAAGATGAAAACAGTTGTGGAGATGGATGGTGCCGACAGCTGCACAACAACAGGAATGTACTTAATCCCACTGCATTGTACACTTGAAAGTGATTAAGATAGTAAATTTTATATAATGTGTATTTTACCACATTAAAAAACAAATAAAAAGAGGCTGGCCTTGTGGCCGAGTGATTAAGTTTGCGCACTCCACTTCGGCAGGTCAGGGTTTCACCAGTTTGGAACCTGGGTGTGGACCTAGCACTGCTCATCAGGCCATGCTGAGGCAGCGGCCCACATAGCACAACTAGAAGGACCTACAACCAGAATGTACAGCTACATAGTGAGGGGGCTTAGGGGAGAAGAAGAGAAAGAAAAAAAATTAAAAAAAATAAAATACAATAAAAATCTTGAAAAAAGAACAAAATTGGACAACTCACACTTCCTGATTTCAAAACTTACTTCAAAACTACAGTAATCAAAACAGTGTAGTAATGGCTAAGGACACATAGATCAATGGAAGTGAATTTACAGTGCAGGAAAAAAATCTTACATTTAGAGCCAACTGATTTTTAACAAGCATGCCCAGACAATTCAAAGATACTGGAACAACTGGATATCCACAAGCAAAAGAACAAAGTTGGACCTCAACTCACACAATACTCGAAACTGACCATAGACCTGAATCTAGGAGTTAAAATTATAAAACTACCATGAGGGGCCGGCCCCACGGCCAAGTGGTTAAGTTTGCATGCTCTACTTCGGTGGCCCAGGGTTTCGCCGGTTCGGATCCTGGGTGTGGACATGGTACCACTCATCAGGCCATGCTGAGGCAGCACCCCACATGCCACAACTAGAAGGACCCACAACTAAAATATACAACTATGTCCTGGGGGGATTCAGGGAGAAAAAGAAAAAAAAAAAAGAAAAGACTGGCAACAGTTGTTAGCTCAGGTGCCAATCTTTAAAAACAAAAAAGAAAAACTACCATGAAAACAACATAGGAGTAAGTCTTTTTGACCTTGGATTAGACAACAGTTTTTTAGATATGACACCAAAAGCACAAGAGACAAAAGGAAAAACAGATAAACTGGACTACATCAAAATTAAAAACTTTTGTGCTATAAACAGTGCCAAAAACAAAGTAAAAAAGACAACCTAAAGAGTGGGGAAAATATTTGCAAACCATATATCTGATAAGGGTCTAGTATCCAGAATAAATAAAGAACTCCTACAACTCAATAATAAAAAGATAACCCAATTTTAAAATGAGCAAAGGATTTTAATACGTTTTCCCAAGAAGATATACAAATGGTCAATAAGTACATGAAAAGATGCTCAACATCATTCATCATTAGGAAAATGCAAATCAAAACCACATGAGATGCCACTTAATACCCCTAAGGAGGGTTATATTTTTTAAAAAAAGGAAAAAAATTGTCGGCAAGGATGTGGAGAAATTGGAACTCTCATGCATTGCTGGTGGGAATGTAAAATGGTGCAAGGACTGTGGAAACAGTTTGGTGGTTACTCAACAGTAAAGCACAGAGTTACCATATGATCTAGCAATTCCACTGCTAGGTATATACATACCCAAGGAATCAAAAGCAGAGATTCAGATACCTTATACCAATGTTCATAGCAGCACTACTCATAATAACCAAAAAGTGGAACAACCTAAATATCCAAGAATTGATGAATGACTAAAAAAAATGTGATATATGCTAAATTGTGAATGAGCCTTGAAAACGTTAAGTGAAAGAAGCCACTCACAAAAGACCACATACTGTATGATTTCATTTAAATGCAATGTCCAGAATAGGCAAATCCAGAGGCAGAACGCAGATTAGTGGTTGCCTAGGGCTTTAGGGCTTGAGGGTTGGAAGGAAAGAAAAATGACTGCTAATACATCCAGGGTTTCTTTTACGGGGAAGAAAAATATTCTAAAATTAGATCGTTAGGTTGTGATGGCTGCATAACCCTGTAAATATACCAAAAAATAGTGAACTGTACACTTTAAACAGATAAAATGTATGATATGTAAATTGTATCTCAATAAAGCTATTAAAAAACTTTATGAACTACAAATTTATAACTTCTTGGAAGGCATTACTAATACTTTCTCCATGAAGACAACTAGGATCTAATTTTCCTACTTAGTTCAGTGCAACTAAATCAAAAGTACTTTTTAAACACTTAAAAGTAAATAACTAGTGGCAAATGTTACGTTACATTCCAAAATGTTTCAGGAATAATTATAGTACAGAATTTCACGAAGGAAAAATGTAATTGTACTGCATCTGATTCAAAAACTAGTAAGCAAACTTAAATTCAGTGAGTGCGGTTACACAAACTACAAGAGAAACAGGACAGACACTGAATGATCAAAGTCAAAAAAAGGTTAAAAAGTGGTAGACTTGGTTAGTAATTTTTTTTGCTTGCATTGAAAACTTCAATTACTTAAAGAATATCAGGCTGAATCACCTTTTGGAATCAAATGGTCCCATCCAAAAAAAAATCCAGCAAAGAAATAGATAAAGTATGTGCTACTTTGACAGATTTCCTTACGTTTTTCACTTACGCACAGCCAAGTCTAGCTCATGTCACATGATCTGCAGAGGTCAATTAGTCTGGGCTAAAATAGGACAATAGTAACTTTCGGCTCCAGGATATCTGGTTTAAATTCTCAAGCAGTGCTGGACACATCTGAACTAAAATAGATATTCAGATAAAAAGATAAAACGTCTGTGTACTTCTTCAGCTTCCTATCTATCTAAGAGGACTAAGTACTTTCCAACTTATGTTGAGCAGAAATTATATCTATGAAGAAAGAATTATGTTTTGCAGTACTTAAAATTTTTTTTTAAAGTCTCTTCAAAATTAACAAAATACACCAGAATTGTCTTACAGATAATCACCTGCCTGCTTACCTACCACGAATGATCACCTCTGCTGAACATGCAAACCAAGGCATTCAACTGGCTGCAGAAGGGACTCCAGCTTCCTGGTCTATGGAGGCAAACCCAGAGATGCATGCAACTGAGACAGGTGACAAGGAACACAGCCAAAGCTAAAATCTGTACAAAACAGAAAAAGCCAGCCAAAAGTGGGGAGAAAGGAAAAGACTGGGGGTAGGAAGGTTAGTACTGGGCAGGCAATGAGAGGATGATCAAAGCCAAGCAACAGGAAATGAATGGAGAGAGAGATCATCTATGCAAGAGTAAGAGTACTAAGGGTCAGCGCTAAATAAGTGATTGGAGATAGAATACATCAAGAACATTAATCATTTGCGATAGGAACAAAGTGTAGCAGCAGTATTAGGTTGGAATAGAGAAATCTGATGAAAGTGAACATAAAATAAGATGTAAAGATAATAATGACAGCAATTTTAAACATCCACGTGGCTCTTAAATTCTTTTTATCCCAACCAGTAATCTAAAATACATTCTGTGGGGAAAGAAAACCCAAAGTAAAACTTTCAAAAGAATAATCTAAACCATTCCGACTTTACAATGCATTTAACTCCCATGACTCAAACATGTCATTACTATATCTATTCCCGTTTCTTCCTTCCAGATAACTTTTGTTTTTGAAGTTTTGATGTAAGTGTAACTGGTGCAACCTTTTCAGAGGATGTAAGATTGGACCTCAGAAGAGTCTGAAGTCCAGGCCTGTTAAGAGAGATTCCTGGGAAACTGACCTGCACTTCACCAGTGTTGCAGTGAAGTAGCGGGGTTGTTACCAGTAACTTGAGCTTGGGCATTATGATCAGTCTCTAGAGCCACTGACAGGAGCGGGGAGGGATAAAACACCCTGTGGATGTAGATAGAGCAAGGGAGCTTTTCTTGCTGCATGAAAACTTCACTCCTTGCCAGTGGGATCATCCACAGCAAATATCTCTGTGGGGAACTCTGAAGACCTGAGAGTTCCACCTCCATCTGCAAGGATGCTGTATGCAAAAATAGATGTAAAGGACATTTACGGCAATATTGTTTAAGACTGTAAAAAAAAAAAAAAGGTAACAACCTAAATGTCCTTCAATTGGACCAGTATTACTACATTACACCCATAAGACAAAATGATGAGTTGATGAAATGAACTGCATTATATGTGCTGTTATTGATCTCCAAAACATATGAACAGAAAAAAGCAAGGCACAGAATAAATATATATGATACCACACAACTTGTTTAAAGATGATGACATACAGACCTTTCTAATTCTGACACATAACCCAGCAGCCATTAAAGAAAAGTTCGATAAATGTGACTTCTTAAAAACAAAAGAGTTGCACATGAAAAACAATACCATAAACAAAGTCAAAAGATGCTAGTTTCCACAAACTGGAAATCATACACAAGAAACATATCAGTTGACAGCTCAGGGAAGAGGAAATGAGTGGCTGAAGGAGACAGGGGGAGAAGACTTAAGTTCTCACCTCTTCATCATATTTACATTTTTTTTCCATTTGCATATATTATCTGCTCAAAATGAATAAAGCATTAAAATAAAATTTAAAGTCTACCCATACATACACATACTTCTATACACATAGACACAAGGAGTTGCTGACAATGATTATCCCTAAAGAGGAAGACTTAGATTTTCCTGGGTATCCTTATGTACCGTTTGAAATTTTTATGATGAGAATATATTAATTTTATAATCCAATCTTAGTTTATAATAAAAATACAATTTTTGAAAGTGTACAACCTTTAAGCCTGAAATTCTACTTCAAGGACTTGATACGACATTGGAGAACTGCAGACATATTTTCCAGGAGGTCCTTTGCTAACTGTAATGGCTAAAATTTGGAGACTACTTAAATTTTGTCTATCACTACAGAACTAGTTAAGTGGATATATATTTACATGCAAACATATAATGTGATGCCTGCAATAATTAAAACTGATGATTTTAAGCTATATTTACTTTCAGGGAAAGATGTGTGATACTCTTTAATGAAAAAAATATAAGATCACAGTAGATTTCACTAATCTATAATATCATTATCTGGAAAGATAAATAATTGTCTCCGAGTAATAGAGTTAAAGCTTTTATTTTCTGTAGACATTTCTAGACTATGAATTTTTTACAATGAATATGCATCATTTTTATAATCAGAAAAAAAAGCTATTTTCTTGTTTTAAAAATAAGAACTATCTTGAATAGCATGGAATAAAAAAATAAAGGCATCTAGGAGTTTAGCTTCAGTAATACAGCCAATGTGGAACCAAAGATGGAAATGTAAGTTTTCACTGGTTGGCCCTAAAAGAGAGGGCTAACTATTAAAATACCAAAATATTTTGGATAAAACCTACAAGGTGTGTTATGATTTAAGCTCTGGTGTCCAAAAATCTTTAGCTGAATTTTTCTTTTGTTCAAAATATTTTACTTAACCTAGGCATTTCATCATTGCCCTTGCCCTCTGTGTGGCATATGGTACTGCCTACCACTCCTTCCAGAAAGACTTTCTCCCTGGTTGTTATGATTCTACCTACAAGGTCCTTCAAGCTGCTGTGTACAGCCAATAAACTATACACTGTACAATTGCTTTGCACAATGGGGTGACCCTGGGTTTTCTCCTCCTTCTCAGGACTCAACTTCCTGGCCTTCTGGATAGAAATTTCTTTCTCTACTCTCTATCCTAGGTCCTCCTCTCACTCTATATACTCTCCCTAGGCAATTTCAAGGCCCCTCAAAGCTATTACTTCAAATACTTGTTAACTCCCAAGTCTATCTCTATCCAGATCTCTCTCTTGAGCACTAGATTCATGTATCTGCCTAAGTGACATTTCTTCTTAGATGTTCAAGAGGTACCTAAAATTCAATGTATAAAAACTCAATTCATCATCTTCCCCCTCAAATTTGCTCCTCTTCCTGTTTTGATTTATCAATGTGAATGGCAACAGCCTGCTGCTCAAGCCAGAAACCTAGGCATTATCCTTGGTTCTTCTCACCTTTTCCTCTCTCACATCCAATAAATCAACAAGTCCTAGCGACTGTTCCTTCCCAAACCCTCTGTCACTGCCCTAATTCAAGCCACCAGCAGCTCTCACCTGGACTGCTATTGCACTCTCCTAATCCTGGTTCCATATGGCCATTCTGATTGTGCTGCCGAGTAATTTTTTTAAATGATAAATCTGAACTTGTTACTACCTATTAAAAACCCAATAAATGGTCCCCATTGTCTTCAGAATAAAGTACAAAGTCCATAACATGATTTACAAGACCCCACTTATTTCTCCAACTTTATTTTTTATACCTCTCACTCCACCTGTTACCCCTCTCTAAGATCTGGCACTGAAATTCTTTCAATTCCCTCACCATATTATCTTTCCTTCACATCTCTGTAAATACTACTTGTGGGGGCTCCAAAGGGTACTGGGAAGAGCTTTAGCCTTCCCCCCTACAACACACAAGCTCCCAAAATTACCTCAAATAAACAATTTAAGTTAAAACTTTCTTACTACACACCATCCAACCCCTACTGCACTCCCTTTTCAACCAGATTGCACCCTTTCCTATATAAAGAAATTCTGGAATCAGATGCTACCCCTCTAGCCTGAACTATAACTCCCAACCCCCACTCATTCTTATTTACTTCCCATTCACTTGTGTAGCTTCTAATTACCTTTCAAGTCACAACTGAAACATCATCCTTGAGACCCCAAGAGCTGATTGGGTACCCCCATGGCAACTTACAGTTTTCCCTATCACAGCCCTATCCTACTATATTACAATGACCTGTTTACTCGCCTGTGGCCCTCAAAAGTCTGTAAGTTCCCTAAGGACTTAGACCAGGGCCTGCTCACTGCTGAATCACCTATATCTGGCACAGAACCTGGCATATTACAGACACTTGGTAAACAGCTACCAAACAAATTATAAACACACAAATTTACCTAAACAAAACCTATCAATAAGAGAAACTATAATGAAATGTCAAATATTTAAATGATTTAATTTTACATTTAAAAGAACCTTCGATGTTAAGTCAGCATTAGAAAACAAATTATAAGTATGCCTTACTTTTGCTTGACAATTTTTTGGAAATTGTATATAAACTGAATTTTTGCAAATTGAGTCACAAAATAAATACACTAGGAGAGCTCACATATTTAAAAGGATTCTTTCAAAAAGTGAAGAAAAACTCCAATCAAATTTATCTATTCTATATGAGCTTAAATTTTCACATGATTTATTGGCTTTCCTTAAAACAGAAGACTTGTAAAAATAATTTTTCAATAGTTACCTCCTCTTTCCTTGAAAATATGACTTGCTTAATATAAACCATAATACCGCTGACGGACAAGTTTTGGGTTTTTTAATCCCTTTAGTTCTCTTGACAACCTATAAATTGAGGTGTATAGAAACACCCAGAGTAGGCCTCGAATCATGATGTAATGAATTCCTCTCCTTAGGATGATTATTTGTTAGAATTCACAGGCTATAATAAAGTTACAGATTTTAAAGAGCTTGTCTACAGAGATGAGTAATCGAGTTAACTCTGAGTAGTAGTTACCCTAAATAATTATTCACATAACAAAAGTAAACTTCAAATATGAAACAACCATGGAGTTTAAACAAAATTCAATGCCAACTCTGGTTCAGAGACCAATTATATTTTCCTTAAGTTTAGACATATAGGTTTGATCCCCACTTAAACTGATTCACTTACAAGATATATTTCAGAAAATACTTTACTCTGTAGTGGCTCAATTTTCAAATATCTGGGCCTTCTATTTGGTTCAGCCAATTAACAAAGTTTGCCTCTGCCTTTGGCTTTTTGTTTTGTTCAATTATCAATATAGCCAGCTCATCAAAATTTGCTTCTGTGGGTATTTTCCCAAAGCACTGCTTTTCCATTCTCTTATAATATGCTCAAGTTTTTAATTTTAGCAAGTTTAAAAGAAAGACTTTCAAAAGCAAATTTCAGGTACACCAAAAATAAAAAAGTAATACCTGTCAACATTTGGCAATGTGCCAGGAACTGAGGGGAGCACAACTACTGCCCCAGAGGAAATCTATAATATCTAACCCATAAACATTCACCAGAAAGACCCAAAGGACATATAAACATTAACCACATATACGCTGATGTAGTTACATAATATACCCACAAAGGACTATGTCTTGTGGGGTGATGAGTGAAGAGAGACCTATTGCAGTTGTATGTTAAGATAAAGCAGTTAGGATTTCTGAAGCTAAGTGTTGCAAGCTATTTCAGCTGAGGGAAAAAATGTCCAGCACAAGACACTGTCTGAGAAAAAGTTCAGAATGGTGGTCTAACTCGATGGACGAGGAGCAGTTGTGTTAATCTGCATTTCAGAATCACTGTGACAGATGAGAGTGTAAAACTTGTCCTGGAAATAAAGGAGGCTAGTCAGGTCTTGTAGACAAAGGACAAAGATCTTGGCTAAACCAAAGTCAAGGTAAAGCCACTCAAAAGTGGTTCTCAGTTGTTTTGAAAAAGTTTGGCAGTTTCTCAAAAAGCTAAACACAAAATTACTGTACGACCCAGCAGTTCCATACCTAGGTATAAGCCCAAGAGAAATGAAAACACATATCCAATAACAACTCACACATTAATGTTCATAGCAGCATTATTCATAATATCCAAAAGGGAGAAACTCAGATGTCCACCAACTGATGAATGGATAAACAAAACGTGCTATATCCATACAATGCAATATTATTCAACCATAAAAAGGACTGAAATACTGATAAATGCATAACATGGATGAACCCTGAAAATATTATGCTAAGTAAAAGACAGACAAGAAAAGGTTACATATTGTGTAATTCCATTTATATGACATGTCCAGAATAGGGAAATCCATAGAGACAGAAAGTAAAGTAGTGCTTGCCAGGAGCTGGGAATAGGGGGAATGTGGAGTGACTGCTAATGGGTATGTGGTTGCTTTTTGGGGTAATAACAATGTTCTGAAATTAGACAGTAGTGATGGTTCCATAGCTTTGTGAATATACTAAAACCCAGGCGACTGCACACTTTCAAAAGGTAAATTTTATGGTATATAACATATCTCAATTTTAAAAAGGGGTTTCTTAGCATTTTTTCTGCCATAACACATCTGAAGAACGTGACATAACTCTACCAGTAAGGCAGCTTACGACAGCAGGGACTGGTTTTGTGACTTTGACAATAACCATACTAAAGAATCTTGAGGGTCTTCAAGTATTAAGATCAAAATAAAAGTTGAAAGTCACTTTTCAGTGACAACATCAAGAACTGTCTTGAAGTGACGAGATATCTAAAGATAAAAAATATCATAGTAGTCTCCAAGTAACAAACAGACGGCCAAGGCCTACCTAAGCTGGCGTGAAGGAAAGCATTTACAAATTGTTCTGAAGAAGGAAAGGACAAGATTTTCATTCTCTAGCAGCAGCTAAGAACAGAAAAAGAATAAAGAGAAAATGAGGATTGGATTCAACAATAAAAGGCACTACAAGAAAGATGACACCAGCCGCGGGGAATATATATTTATCAACACTGATTCGGCATACACAGTTTCCAACTTACATATGGATCACATTTCAAACGTTTGTAAATCATAATTCTGAACACATTTGTCCACAGAAATAATTTTTTAAAAAGTAGTTAACTGTGTAAATGGCCTAAAATAATTTATAATAATTTGTCATTATTTCTATTTTCCTAGCTGAAATCCAGTATGCCGGAAGCCATCTCCCTACCTCCCATTTCTTCACACATCACAGAGTCCCAACAAGAGAAATTCCCCCTCCAATCTGTTGCCACCACCATCTCAGCAGCACAGAAAATTCTGGCTCCCTACTCCTCACAGAGGTGAGGCCAAAGCAGAATCATCTGCTATCCAGAGCTGTAATCAAAATGGAGTTCTGCCATGGAAGTTTTACATATGAGAGATATTCTTTTTTCTTTTTTTACAGATTTTATTTTTTTTCCTTTTTCTCCCCAAAGCCCCCCGGTACATAGTTGTATATTCTTCGTTGTGGGTCCTTCTAGTTGTGGCATGTGGGACGCTGCCTCAGCATGGTCCGATGAGCAATGCCATGTCCGTGCCCAGGATTCGAACCAACGAAACACTGGGCCGCCTGCAGCAGAGCGCGCAAACTTAACCACTCGGCCACGGGGCCAGCCCCATATGAGAGATACTCTTAAGTCAGAGAGTTCGATTTCAGAGGCTGCTTGTATTCTGATTCACCAACATTCTTATGATGGAAAACTGCCACACAGACAATTAAGGTGTTCAGTGCATGCTGATAAATTTATCCCCATTATTAAATAGCAGAGACCTCATCATGTCCAGTGGGTACAATGGAATATTTGTAGTAAACATACATAGTATTACACATATAGCAAAAGCTCAAAAATGCTGCTAAGGGAAAACTAGGGGGAGGAAAGGCATGGGAAATAAAATTCAAACCCACATTTGTTGGGGTCTGTAAGAGAACAATAGCACCCCTCTTTGCCCTATTCCTCTTGAAATGCCTTTTCTGATGAGATCTTCCTCATCTCCTAAGAGTCAGACAAAATGTTGCCAACTTTAAGAGGCTCTTCTTGAAAACTCTAAGCAGTTGGGAGCATCCATCTCTGTACTCCAATAGTACCTTGTATTAATTATTATAGCGTGCGTTAAATTGCTACAGATTATTTTACATGATTCTTTCTCCAGTAGATAGCTCCTCAAACAATGGAATATTTTATTTATTTTTGCATTCCCAAAACCCTGGACAGTGCTTGCTACATAGAAAAGCCCAATAAATACTCGTTGAATCAATGAGTGAATGGATGCTTCAAATGTTGGAAGAAACAGTAAAAGCAATAATCAAATGAACAAATCCAAAACGAATTAATTTAATTTGCCAGTCTGGCTACTAAGAAAATGGGATCTAAATATGAAACCTCAAAGTGACCTAAACAGTGAATCTGAACATACTGAATATCTAAGGCAGATAAATTCAACTGCAAGTAGATAAGAAGTGCCTAGTAAATATTCCGTATGTCCCTTTCCAACACATTTTTTAAAGTTTACAAAGACTGTAGAGTGAATCACGAGTGTCCTGTGTTAGCCACCAAATGAACGGTTCACAGGAGTGAGAGCAGGCACTAGCCCATAAATCCCAACGTCTTAAGAGACAAATAAGAAGGAATGCTAAGGTGATATAAGATATGTAAGGTAAAGTAGGTGGTAAACCTTTGGGAGTTACCTAACTTCTTTCTGGCAGTTGATGAGAACCCACATTAAAGCCTGAGACCAAGAAATACGGAAGTGTACCATTGTCTAAAGTAAAAATTTCATTTTAGTGGTTGTTTACCTAATTTTGCAAAAGTATTACACCTTATACTCATAATCTGAACTCTCTCAAATCATAATACTAGAAAAACCCTAAAAGTTATGAACTCAAACACCCTAATCTTACAAACAAGGAAGCCAAGGTTACAAGACAAGTGACTTACCCAAGGTCATACAGGTAATCAGAGGCAGAGTCTGAACACAAACTCAGGTCTCCAGTCTCTGCAGCTTAGAGCTCTTTCCATTAGATGAAGAACTTTCATATCTTAACATGCCTGATTAGAGTTTGGCCCTACAAACATACACATATGTATATGTGTGTGTGCATTTCTCTAGACATACAGATAGAACTCTATGTTTGTACAGACACACTCACATATCTACATACATACTTTTGTAGCACTTGAGAAACGAGAGCCATTCAGAAATGTACTAAAAAAGTATACCAGTTAATTGAAAAGACTTGTACTGTGATAAGGCATTCATGTTTTCTGAATAACCCACTAGAACCCAAAGCTCCATGCCTATGTTTATAGTTATTTTAATGTATTAATTATATAAAGCATAATGGTTAAGAGCATGGACTCTGGAGTAAGAGACCTGCATGCAATCCTCTTAATTTCAGCTCTGACATTTAATTAGTCATGTAACCATGGACAAATTTGCTTAACTTTTCTAAGTCTCAGTTTCCTCATCCATGAAACTGAAGAACAGAACTGACTTGATATGGTACTTGTGAGGATTAAATGGATGATGAATGTAAAGGGCTTTGCCCAAGAACTAGTACTTAGTCAACAGTTTAGCTATTATTATCAGTATCACTGTCCACTAATCTCTGTATTTTCCACCAAAGTGCCCCAACTAAAGTTTCCTGTATGTCTAACACATATACACAATCCCAATTATATATTATCTGTTCTTTTGAACACAGAGTACAATAGACTAAGAACACTATTCAAGAAAACTCTTTTCACTTTTTTTTTTGGAGATCAAACTCTTATCCCAAATTAATTTTTAAATTCTACAAATGTCAAGTGCCTATAAAAAGAGTTTAGAATTGAAAAAGATTGTTTTCTGTCTTCTCGCACTTTTCCATTCTTTCGAACAAAGTGAATTGGTTGTCTAAATTCTGCAAAGGAAATACAACTGACTCAGAAAGAAAATGAATCCCCCTGCTTCCCACTCAGCATCCTTTTGGTGTTCAGACACAAAGGACACTCTCTATCTCACTTCTGGTGACAGTGAAAGCAAATTATTCCCAAGATTTATTGTTCATTTACTTTTTAACTGTTAGAATCTGAAATTAACAAAATCATAAAAAGGCCTTTTTTTCCATGTATGTAAACATACCTCAAATAAAGTATTTCCCCCTCCCCCGCGTTCCTTAAAATGCCGAGTTTATCCTAAGTGTCTAGCAGGAATGGTATTACTAATTCTTTAAGTCAAAGAAATGACCTTCAAACAGTTTTATTTCCTAAAACTCAGTAACTTAAGACGCTAACCCCTCTTGTCTAAATTCTTTTACTAATTATTCATGTTTTACGATGCTTGATGGACAAAGGAAAAGGATAAAACATTTATATACATTCACTTTAACAGTCAAATACATCTAAATAAAACATTTGATTTTATTGTAAATCTCAGGATTCTCTTTGAAGGTGTTACTGTCTGGGTTCCTAGAACTCTGAAATTTCAGTTGCAGAATATATAATTTAATTTGAAAGTGAATCAATACTAGAAACAAATTATTTCATCATCATCTTTTTATAAAAGATTAAACAGCCACAAATTTTATTTTACCAGGACTAAAATGCATTAAATTACATTTCACTGACATAAGATCAAAAGAACCTCATAAATACAATGCTGTATTTTACCAGAGTGAGGTTATAAAAAAGAAGCCAAACCGAAAAATATTCCCTCTGGAAAGCAAAATCTGTTTTAAGTAATTTTAAAACTCTCTTGACATTTGATCCATTTTAAAAAAAGTTCATCCTATAAACAAAATCATTAAAGGCTGCTGGAAAACAAGTCCAAAGAATTATAAATAAAAAATTATTTTTTTCCAAAATGAAATGCTACTTTTCAGCTATCACAAATGACTAAGAAATGTTCACATACTATATATTCAGCTATTTTTAAATTATACAATTTTTCTAAAATTATTCTTAGCCTAAATTAAGTCGTGACCATGAGATATAAAATGTGGTTAAAAGTACTTCTTGCTAATATACAATGTTATAGCTTTTAAATAAAATATAAAATCAAAGTTAATAAAATTTGTATATTTTATTAGCTTAATTTGGTAATTTATGAAAACAGAAATGGCTTCTCTCAGAAAGATTAAAAATAATTTAAAGTCACTAGAATTTTATAAAACAGACAACAGACTGGTCAAATGTACTACAACGTCCCATCTCATGGGTTTGGGGATTTTACAAATATGCCCCAAATTACATAATATTGGGGGATGGGAAGATGGTTTAAGGCTTTTGAAAA
This sequence comes from Equus caballus, assembly GCF_041296265.1. NCBI lineage: Eukaryota > Metazoa > Chordata > Mammalia > Perissodactyla > Equidae > Equus > Equus caballus. Next base: position 23,572,327 of record NC_091700.1, on the reverse strand, counting down.
GCACTGCATGAGAAGTTAAGGTTAATTTTTAAACTACATACGTTATCACACAGTAATACTTCAATGAGAAATACAATTAAACAACAGAGTCAACAGTATTTCCAGATGCTGATTTCTCAAATGTCACCAGACTATCCATTCCACTAAAAAGTACTTTTAAATACATGCAGCACCCAGGGTATCAAGTTTTCAAATCCCTACCTTTTGCAGATATCGGTACTGCTGTACTGCTGCATATAAGCACTGAAATGCACATTCCAAATCAATTAGAATTACTATCTTCCTCTTGGAGCCATTTTAAGTTATTTTAGAAAACTATCTCAGTAAATCTAAGAAAAATGTTGAATAAATGTACACCTCCTCTTCCAGTATCCAGAATACCAAAGTATTTATAAATATGGCTCCCCCCACAAGTAACTTACTTCAGCTTTACAAATGGTTTCATTTCTTTAATGCTAATACAATTCTGAACATAGTCTCCTACCTAATTTGAAAAAAGCAGCAATTATTTTAAAGGCTAAACAGCAGCTAACCAAACTAACAGTGATGTTCAAGCAAAGCTACTTTGTTTATAATAAAATCTAAAGATTATATAATAACATTTGACATCATCTTTCCAGCAATTTTCTATACTGTCAAAGGCAACACAGACAACATCCGTTTATACAAGAGGCAAACAAGGAGTTAATCAAATATATTTTCTCTTCAACTAAAAATTGCCTCCTCTTTTGTCAATATTACAAGACATTGATCTACTGACAAAGGAAAAACGAACACTTCACTTGCCTGTTTAAGAAACTAAATTGGGAGCATTGCCAGTCATAGACTTAATTAAGTTATTTCCAGGGAAGAATATTTAAAGCAAAGAGACTATTTAAAGTTCATTGCCAGCTGCTAAATTTTGGGTAACAGCCTGAACAAGATAACCCCTATTTGTCACTCGCCTTTTTCCCCACCGCCCACCCTGCACCAAACCCCCATTGTTCTATGTAAAACTCACAGCTAATGCTATCTAAATAGCAACTGCCACATTCATATTGCAGATGATCACTACGACAAACTCTTCAGAACCACATTTACTTGCTGCTTTCTTTCCCCCAAGTAAAATCCAAATTTGGTAATAAATCAATCACAAACTGGTGGGGGAAAGGATCACAGCTTCCCTTCCAGACTGATGGATGTCACTCCAGAGACGGCTGAGAAAATCCCCAGGTTACCATAACAAATCGACCCCCCAAAATCATTTAAACCGACGTTTTATAACGAATTTTTTTTTAAATCTAGTACCGAAACCCTTGGAAAGTACACAGCCCATAGGGTAGAGATTCTTTTCCCTATGAGCCGCCAAAGTAGAAGGGAGACAGCAGCACGCAGGATTTCGTGCGGGTCTGGATCCCTCGTACACCACTTCCTCCCCAAACCTGGCAGGCGGGGACAGCTGCGGGTGTCGAGGAAGTGGGAGACCGGCACTCCGGCGCCCCGCTCTGCCTCCCGGCTACCTGCCTCGGCCTGCGGGAGCGCCGCCCAGCGCGGACACCGGTACAGACACAAACACTCACCCATCCTTCCTCTTGGCTTTGTAGACGTGACCATAAGTGCCTCGGCCAACTTTGCAGCCCTCGTATTCAAACAGGTCCTCGACCCGCTCCCGCTCGCTGCTCAGCTTCACTTTAAAGTCATAGTCCATTGTCACAGCCTCCGAGGCCGGGGAGCTGGGTCGGGGGGTCGGGCGGCCGGGATGGGCACCGGGGAAGCAACGGCAGCCGCAGCCCCCGGGAACCCGCCCGCTCTACACCCGGCGGCCGCAGCACCAACCCGACTGATGCGGCAAGAGCAGGAGGAGGCCCCGCGAGAGCGCCGGGGACATCCAGGGGGGCAGCGGGGCAGAGGCCGGCCGGGGCGAGGAAGGGGAGGTTCCCCCGGGCGAAGGAGAGCAGAGGAACGAGGGCTGGGGGTGGGGAGCGGGTGCCTCTGCCCTTGTCCCCGCGGGCTCCCGGGGCGCCGGCTCTCCTGCTCCCTCCTGCCGCGCGTTCTGCTCCCGCTGCGGGGAGCGGCGGGGCGGCCACGGCGGGCTCTGCTCCTCTCACACTCGTACTCACGCCTCACCCTCTCTCACACACGCTCACACTCACTCACTCACTCACTCTCCCATACACTCAAACAGAAAGGCAGTGCCGCACAACAGCCGGTACCTCCTCAGAGAGAGGAGGAGGGAGGGGACTTGCGAAACACGGCCGCGGCTGTCGCAAAAACGTCGCGAAGGCTCGGGCTGCCTCCGGCCCTGCCTCCAGCCCGTTCCGCCGTGGCTGTTAGCCCCCGCCGGGGCCGGCACCCCGAGGACCGTGTGGAGGGAGCCGGGTAGCCACTGCCCAAAGCTGCCGCCAAACGCACCACGTGGCCCGTCTTGACGGCGTCCAGGGCCCCAGACTACAATGCCCAGAATGCACGGGCCTCCGCGGTTGCCGCCCCTTCTAGACTCCACCCCTCACAGTGGGGATATGGGGAGCGTTGCATGATGGGATTGGTAGTCTAAGGTGAGATTAGTTTCAATCACTTAGGAGAAAAATTTTTTTTTACGCCAATATCGCTAGAGTCTGGTTCGGGCCATAACCTTAACCAAAGAAATTCATGTGAGAGGGAGGCTAGTTTGTATTAGAATCCCATTTTGTGCCACTTCCGAACTCCAGATTTGAAAGGGCATTTTCATTATGCAAAAAAGTCTATTTGTAAACAGCTCACAGACTATCAGCTGGTACAGTACTCTTGTTCACAAGCTGATCAGGGCTGCACAATAATATCAACGTACTGACGCACATTACAAATATGAATAACAGTGAATCAACGACGAGTGTCCTCGCCGGTCGTAAAGAGTGTTACTCTTGAGACAGATACCCATCCGAATGCTTCCCATCCATTCAGAGGGGACATTATTTTGAGTACCGGTACCTCTGCCTATAAGAACAGCAATTTTTCGGCACCATTCAGCAATGGATCTAAATCCATGGAAGCTAATTTGTTAATAATTTTAAAGTAGGAAAGGTGTCAGCTGGAGGAATCCTGATATCTTGATGATAGTCCCTCATTTTGTTTTATCCCTCTTATTTACATATGTATTTTTTATTTTTCAATTTTATATTTGTATTTATTTTGCATTTCCCAATTGCTACCACTTCCACTAAAGCTCCCCACTCTCAAAAGACATATAATCTCTTCTGCTTTTAAACTCCCATAACGCTTTTTGTTTTTTACCTTTCCTGCATTGCTCATCAAATTGTTTTGTCTTTTATTTCCTCTCTCTTGCTACATTACAAGTTCCTGTAGGAAGTTATATTTGCATCTTTCATAACACCTAGTATCCTGCCTTGATTGTGGCGCACAGTAAACATTTGTTGAATTAATAAGTAAGCATGTTTATGTCAAAAATATCCATGTACAGATGATGATGATACCATTTTATGAAAAATCCTCGAAAGGACTCTCCTCTTATATAAGTTTCCTTGGACAAAATAGTGGCTTCAACACTGGTTTAAATGGAGTTGTTTTTACCTAGCACTTTAAATATTATTTAGTGTTTAGTACACTGACTGGTTAGGCTAATGTGTTAGGGGCAGTTATATCTAATATCCGGTTTTAGGTTTTTCTTTCTGTGTGACAATTCCCTTCTCTTATCCCCAAACTATCATCCTGGTCTTATGTATGGAGCTGTGTCCATGCTTAGAGGAAAGGAAAGAGCAGCAGCCAGAGACTCCATTATGAAAGATAAGAAGTGGCCTGCAGAGCCAAAGCAATGAGCTAGGGAAGGACTTGTGGCACAAGTTAGTAATCCAAATCTTGAGGAATGGACTTCCTATAGATCAAAGGGTGAGGGTTCAAACTTGTTACTAGAATAGATTGAACACAGCAGGGACATGGAGCTGTCGTTTCAGTTTGATTTTCAACCTCAGGTCACACTAATGTCACATGTCTCTTTGCTCCATGATGCCTCCATCCTTGCACATTGGACGTTGTAGAATCTGTGACCTTCATTGGTCCCTGTTCCAAACAACGCGTAAATACTGCTCATGCTTCTTTTCATAAAATGTGGTTCTTTTTACATTCTAAATTTAACATCTCCAATCCTAACTTTGCCTCCCAATACGAGCCTCACATTTAACCACATCCTATTCAGCCTAAGGGGATATTCTGCTGTCATCTTAAACCTAGAATTTCTGAAACTGAACATACCATACTGTCCTCTGAACTTCCCAATTTCTGTGACTAGTAATGCCAGTAGACAGACATTCTGTTGTTTAACTGCCAACCCCACGAGTTCAGGCCTTTGTTAGCTGTATATTGTCCTTCATATTCGTGCCAAATATGCCCTTGTCTGTCCTGTTCTCAAAAGCTGGATGCTTCCTCATACCGTTTCTGACCTTTGCAGTCCTACTCATCCTCCCAGCTACAGCTCAAATGCCTAATTCAGTCATGAAGACTCTCCTGGTTTTTGCACATGAATATAACCCTTTTTTTTTGCCATGAACTCCTACCCCAACCCTGGCCCCCTTGCACTTTATTTGTAACTCACCTAGAAACATCACGGCTAACTTGTACTTCAGCCATTTATTTTATGTACTTGAAAAAATCTTTCCTTTAATGACTGAGTCTCTGACTTATTCATCTCTTATCCCCTACAGTGCCCAGTACATAATTTGCATGATTATATTTAATTAGAATGTTTAATTGGATCGATTTCTATAAAGGTTGAAATGGACCTTAATAATAATAAAGGGAGGAGCAGTCATTTTAAAACATTTAATGTCTTGCCTCAGTGTTGCCTCTGAACATGTACATTTTGCAGCATGCAAAAGGATTTAGTGCTTCATAATATACTACTGGAAAAGCCCAAATGGGTCTTCTCAGAGTTGATCACTTCCTGTCTCTACAACTTTTAATTCATTTTTCTCGCTCAGTATCAAAGTGTGCTTTAAACAGAAAGTATCTAAGCCCCCATTCTGCAGGTGGAATAGTGATCATCTTTATAGTCAGAAAGCACATATTAAGCGACTACATTTGAGTACAATGTTAGACACAAGAAAGAATAAGTTAGATCAATAACACTCCAGCCTCTTTTTAATCGTTCAAAGAAAATATTGATGCCAAAAGTTTCCCAACTAACTCTATAAGCATGCAGAATACAATTTAGACCTTAGAAACAACCAGAAGCAAAACGCACTTTCAAAATTAACTTTCTTTTCTCTCCTTCATCATGTGAATGTCATTTGTTCTTGTAGACTCATTTCCTCCACGTGACTGGAAACATGACCACTAACAGTTGCTGAATATTATATCAGACAATGCCTGTCGTTAGAGAAGAACTGACTCTGTTTCTCAATTTCAGTTCTAAAAATCCCAGGAAGGGCCCTGGTCCAGCTGAGTCAGGGGCCCATCCTGGACCAATGAAGTGTGGCCGTGGGGGCAGGGTCATATAAAAATATGAGAGCTCCTTCATTCGGAGAGATGTGGAAGATAGGGGTAGGCAGCCTGCGGGAGAAAGGAGAAAGCCCTGAGAACTATGAAGGAAATAAAACAGGGCAATGTGCTGGAAAGGGGGACAGAGAGGGGATTACTTTAGATTGAATGGATGGTGAAGGACTCTGAGGTGATGATGCTTAAGCTGAGACCTAAATAATGAGAAGCAAAACCTGCTAAGGCCAGGGAGCAGAGTAGTCCAGGTGGGTCAGATGGACAGCAAGTGGAAAGGCCCTAAGCTGGGAACCAAGGAGCAGAAAGAAGGCTTATGTGATAGAAGTGTCATGAGTAAGGGAGGAAGTTGTGTGAGATGAAGACAAGGAGATAGGAAGGGACCAGATTATAGAGTTTTTTAGATTGTAGTAAGGAGCTTGGATTCTATTTTTAGGGCAATAGGAAGCCATTGGAAGGTTGTAAGGATGGGAGTGACCAGATGTGATTGATGCCTTAAAAAGAATATCCTGGGTGCCGTGTTAAGAATGGATTGTAGGAGGCAAGGTTGGAAGAGAGAGAGGGGGAGAGAGTGGGGAGAGAGAGAGAGAGAGAGACAGGACTTGCTGATCAGTTGGATGGGAAGGAAGGACTCAAGATGACTCTTGAGGATGTTGCCACTTACTGAGATGAGGAAGACTTTGAGAGGACAAGCTTAGGAGAAAAAAGTAAGAGCTCCATTTTGAACACGTCAAATATGTCTCAGAAATCTAAGTGAACATATCTAGTGGGCAGGTGGATACGGGAGTTTAAAGCTCAAAAGAAAGATCAGAGCTGGGGATAAAAATTTGGAAATCACCAACCATAAGAATTGAGTAGATCACTTGCAAATTGTGTTACAGTAAGAAAAGGACAGATCCTTGAGCACCTCCACCATTCAAGGGCTCAGTAGAGGAGGAACCAGAAAGGGAGACTGAGAGGAAGAAGCCAGAGGGTTATCTGGGAAATCAGGGAGTATGGCATCACAAAGGCCAAGGGAAGAACACACTTTGAAAAGGAGGAAATGGTCAATAGTGTTGAATGCTGCCAAGAAGTCAAGCAAAACGTAGTGGTGTAAAACAACAATTTCTTATTTCTCATGATTCTCTAGGTTGGCTGGGCTCAGCTAAGCAGTTCTGCTGGTCTCACCTGAGGTTACTCATATGGCTACAAGCAGTTGCTAGATAGGGCTGGAGGGTCTAAGATGACTTCATTCACATGGCCACACCGTTGGTGCTGACTCTTAACTGGGCCTCTCCACATGGTCTTTCCCCATTCAGCAGTCAAGTTCAAACTTCCTTATGTTGTGTGGGTATGCCTAAAAGGGCAAGGGTGAAAGCTATAAGGTGTCTCGAGGCCTGGGCCCTGGAACCCACACAACTTCACTTCTACTGCATCCTGTTGGCCAAAGCAAGACACAAGACCAGCCCAGATTCAAAGAGTGGGCAAGTAAACTCTACTTCTTGATAGTAGGAAATACAAAATATTGTGACCATGTTTTTTAGTCTACCCAGGTATGGATACATATGAATCTGTAGATCTGGTAAAAGTTAAAGCAGATCGTTTCCAGATGGCTTTGGTTTCTCTGTAAGGTAAAAGAATAGTTGCTGTGAATGAGGAGAAAGGGGTGGAAAGAGAGAAAGCAATGATTGCATTTCTGAAAAGACTGTGGGTTTAAAACAATCTTTGGGCAGAATGAGAGAGAAAACTGGCAGGATATCATTGTAGGACTTCTAGCCAATGTTGAGGGCCCATTTGCAGGTGCGGCCATGCATTTATATCAATATCCATCTGCCCTGTTGTGAGATTTTCATCACCAGCACTCAACAGCCCAGGTGGAGGCCAGGCAAAAACAGATATTGGATTCATCTGGGATTAGGGCCTTGCCAGCTGGGGATGGTGAAAAGAAGATGAGGCGAGGAGGTTAGAATTATTGGCAATAGCGTAGTTAAAATGACAGACCATGACATTTAAGCTGGGTAAGGAGGAAAATGAGGACAGGATTTCCCCTTTTATATCATAACAATAGCTTGAAAATTTTTTATTTTTTGCAAGATAATTTTAAAAAACAAATACCTTCCCCCATTCCTTGCTTCTTTAATATCTGTGTACGGTAGCAAGACCCTTCCATCAAAAACATACTAAGTAAAACAGACAGCTGAAACAATAATATAAATAACAGGTTAAGAATGATTTCTTCTTTTCTTAGCTAACAGATTCCCATTACTGTGACTGATAAGGGCATCTTGAACCGAAAATCTCTCTCATTTGTTGTTGATGAATTCTGCTCTCATGTTCTATGAGTATTAAGGAAAGTTTACCTCTTTACATTGATATACAGTACTATAATCTTATCTTTTTTTCCTCTATTGGCCACTTTTCTTGAATAAGCATACTACTTTCAATTTTTCAGTTCAAAATATGTTTTGCTATGCACATTGTAGCAAGTAATTGTAGCAAGTGCAGCAAGCAATCTATGGAAACACAGTTTACTTTCGTATTCAGTTTCTCAAGGCTTAACATATTACTCTGGCTTCTTATTGCAATATGTTTCACCTTCCAGCTAGCTGGACTATGTTACTCAGGCCCCATCACCAGAAAAGCCAAGTCTTTTCCGGCTGGTTCCTGTGCACACATGGGTCTTCTGGAGCCACACAGTTCTCCCTTTATCCCACATAAACATGGTTAGGTCACCTCTGCAACCACCGGATACTTGACACCCGAGGCTATTTGTTTCTATGCAACTCCATGCCCAGAACCTCCGGAACTTTTTCTCCCTCAGCAGCCCTTCCCCCCTACGAGCCAAGGTCAAGTTCCAGCAGATATTGTCCTTCTCACTCTGAAACCCTACATCCTGTTTAAATTTTCAAATGTTGTTTTATTTACATCATCCTCTGCTCAAAACTCTTCAAGGACCAAACATGACCTTTCACTGCCACAGCATAAAGTTCAAACTCCTTCATCTGCTATTCCAGGCTCTGGATTTACTTTGGCCTGACTTAGGAAAATACTTTAAGGCAGCTTGCAATAGAAACATTAGAATTAGATTAAAATAATTAACTCCACATAGCTAGGTTTTCCACAATCCAAGCTCTTCTCTATCTCTAATATAGCTCCCAGCCAGTTTCTCATAAGCTACTTCCTGGCCAATAAAACAGTGATTCTCAGCCTTAGCTGTCCATTAGAAATACTGGGGAATCCTCCCAGCAATCCTGATGTAATTGATCTGGACTACAGCTGGGCATTGGGATTTTTAAAGCTCCCTGGTGATTCTAATGAGCATTCAAGGTTGAGAACCACTACATTAGAACAAGTTTATTGATTTTCCCTAAAGCATTCATCATTTCATTCCTCTCCCCATCAACACTCCCCTTTTCTTCTTTGCTTATCTAAACTCTATCCACTGTTTGAGATCCAACTCATGTACTACTGGGATCTTTCCTTAGCACCCAATGCCATATCTTGTTTACACTTATTTGGCACGTAGCATATACTTCTTTTACCTTTGTGTGTTTATCCTGTCTCTTCAACAGAATTCTAAGGTGTAGAAGGACAGGGACTGGCTTTTATTTTTCGTGTAGAAGATTAGCCCAGAGCTAACATCTGTTTCCAACCTTCCTGTTTTTGCTTGTGGAAGATTAGTGCTGAGCTAACATCTGTGCCAAACTTACTTTATTGTTTGTATGTGGGATGCCGCTACAGCATGGCTTGATGAGCAGTGTGTAAGTCAGCGCCTGGGATCCAAACCCATGAACCCTGGGCCGCCAAAGCAGAGTGTGTGAACTTAACCACAACACCACCGGGTGGCCCCAGGACTGTTTTTTAATAGCTCTTTTTATCCCCAGAACCTGACACAATGCCTTTCACACTATGTACTGTTGTGTGTTTTATGGGTGGCGGTGATGATGATATAGCAGATGCCCAGGCAGTGCTCTGACCATAACCCTTCAGATTTCTTCATCTCTTTGTGCGGTTACCACCCAGAGGCTGCTGGAATCCCTTTTCACATACAAACCTGAAGTACCTGGGATTAAGCCACCCTACCTTAACTTAATGACTATGGGCACAAGCATGCATACTCCAGCTCTCATGGCCTCTGACTGGGACAACTCTGGGCTGACCAACACGGTGTCCTGTGTCCCCTCTGAATTTAGGTCAAAGTTGATTTTGCATCCTTACTTAGGCTCCTTCCCTTCGCAGTTCCACACCCCAGCTCGCTTACTAGTTTTTCCTGGGAACATTTCCTAAATAAATCATTTTCACATGAATTGTTGTCTAAGGTTCTGTCCTTTTTTGGAGGGGGGAACCCAACCTTAGGCGGACAATAATATTATAACAGTAATAGCAGCTATTATTTATTGACTATTTCCCAGGAGCAAGGCATTAACTCATTTAATCCTCAGAATTAGGTAGGTACTTGGGTATCCTCATTTTACAGATTATAAAACTGAGGGATATAGAGATTAAGTAATTTGCCCAAGGTCACACAGATAACAAAAGAAGGAACTGAAAAAGGAAAAGGATAAACCTACAGGGCAAGGAAAATAGGGGATCAAATCAAATAAAAAATAATTTGAACCAAATTACCACTTAAACTTTGTGGGCTAGTTAGAAACTAAACCACCATGTATATACATATTTTTTTGACACAATGAATTTTGAATTCTGATAAGCAATTTACAAACTTTCAGGCACAATCAATTTATAGATTAGAAACTTCATTTCTAAATGACTGTCAGAAAATCCTCCTCATCTTCTACTCCTCTCCCTCCTCCCCGCAATACTTCCTTTATAGGACGCACATCTGATCCCAGGAAGTAAAACTCACATTTGGAAAATTAATCATTTAGATCCACCACAGATTAGCTGTATATTTTGGACTAGCCTTGGAACTATCATGCATGCTTTCTCTCTGGCATATACATTCTAAATTATAAACAATACTTATTGAAATGAGTTTCCAGTTCTTGCCTCCTATTCTCCCCAATCCCGAGTCTTTTCCAGATATGAGATCTTTCATATTTAAGAAAGACAATTTTCAACAGGGCATTTGTGGACCACTTCTTATACAGGAGTCGTTTGCCCCCTGGTCCACCCCAATCCTTTATTCATCCGACAGTATTTACTGAGCTCTTGCTGTATGCTGTGCCCTGCTGGCTGCTATGGTGTCTGGAACATGGTGGGTACTCATGTTTATTTCCTTTTCTACTAACACTGACCTCCTTATGAACTTGTCCATTTCTGTTCTGATGTCTCCTCTAGTAACACAGATATGTTTTCATCTTACACTCCTTAGCCAAGCCTGTCTTTTTATAAGTCTGAGTAGAATCTGATAACTTTTGACCTCTATTTGTTGGATACAGGGCAGAGACTGTTATCTATGGAGGCTGAAAGCCAGGAAGGGTGAGGGGTTTCTGGGTGTTACCTAAAGCTGTTTGAGACTCACGGGACTCATCTGTAGGCCATGCTTCCAGGGATATTTGTGATCATCAAAATGGAAAGTTAGCTTAGGTTAACTTTATTTGTAAATGTGATTTAATAATGTTAAATGTCAGTTTATGTCATAAAGAGGGGAGAAATTGCACTTATCTATCTACTTTTTTCAATCATTTATTCAATATTATCGTATGCCTATCACATGCCTACCTACTGAAGTAGGCCCGGGAAATATCTAGAGGAGTAAGGCCAGAGGCCTGCCCCATGGACGTCATAGTCTAGTCCAGTGGTTCTCAATCTTAACTGCATGTCAGAATAAACTGGGAGTTTTTTTGAAAAAAATAAAATCACTGATGCCCAGGCCCCAAACTAGACCAATTAAATCTGAATGTAAGAGTCCCTGAAACTGCCCCTCTCCTCCCAAGATAGTCCATCAAAAACAGTACTGCAGGCCAGAGGGGATGGCAGAGATTAGTACTGTCCTCAAAGACTTAAAAAATAAAGATATGGCGCTTTTTGTCATAACCCTGTTTAATTGGCCGGTCTGACCTCTGCAGAAACTTGATGGATCATGATATATGATGGAGGACCACCATGAACTTAACCAAGTATTGACCGCACTCCAGCTGCTTTGCCAGATTTGGGGTATATTAATGCAGCCTTGGTACATGTATGCAGCTATGGGTCTTCCCACGTGTTCTTTTCTATACTCCCCAGGAAGAAGGATCAGAAGCAGTCTGCATCCACACGGCATGGAGATAGTATACCCTTGCTCCAGGGCAATGTTAATTACCCTGCTCTCTGTCATAATATAGTCCAAAGGGACCTATACAACCAGGACATCCAGCAGAACATTACATTGGTCTACTACATTGATGACACCACGTTAATTGGACCTTAGGAGCAAGAAATGGCAAGTACTCTGCATGCTTTGGTAAGATATACTTGCTCTAGCAGGTGAGAGATAAAGCCTACAAAAATTCAGGGGCTTGCCACATCAGTGAAGTTTTTATGGGTCCAGCCATGCTGAAATATCCTCTCCAAAGTATAGGGCAAGTTATTGGACCTTGCATTCCTACCACCAATAAAAAAGCACAATGCTTAGTAGGCCTCTTTGGGTTTGGAAGGCGACATATTCACTACACTTGGGTATACATTTATCAGGTGACTTGGAAATCTGCTACCTTTTAGTGAGGCCCAGGGTAATAAAGGGCCATGCAGTAGGTACATCATGTGATTCAAGCAGCCCTGCCACTTGGGCCATATGAGCCAGCAGATCCCATGGTACTAGAGGTATCTGTTATAGAGAAAAATGCCTGATAGTGCTTCTGGCAAGCTCCAATAGTGAGTCATAGCACAGACTCCAGGCTTCTGGAGCAAGGCCAAGCCATCTGCAGCAGAGAACTATTCACCATTTGACAAACAGCTCCTGCCATGCTATTGGGCCTTGGTAGAAACTGAGCATCAAAGAGGGACATCAAGTGACCGAGAGACAGCAAGTGATCATAAATTGGGTTCTGCCAGACTCACTGTGTCAGAAGGTCAGGCAGTGCAGCAGCAATCCACTGTAAGCCATTCCATACATCTGGGATTAGGTTCAAGCAGACAGCACAAGTGAGCTTCACAAACAAGTGGCTGAAAGCCCCATGTCTGAGACATACCACTGTTGCACCAAAGCCTCTCTCAAAACGCATAGCTGTGGCCTCAGGCAGGTTCCCTGTGAACAGTTGATAAAGAAGGAAAAACAAAAGCTTGGTTCATGGATGGGGCACCTTGGTATGGATGCAAGCTGAAAATATCTGCTACTGCACCTTAGCCCCACCCAGGGTGGCTCTGAAAGAGAGTAGCGAAGGGAAATCCTCCTTGTTGGCAGAACTTCAGGCAATGCACTTAGTCATCCACTTTGTCTGGAGACAGAAGTGGCCATGGTAAGGGTATACTCTATAGTAACAAATGTTAGGCTAGCTTGTTGGTCAGGGGTCTGCAAGAAGAAAGATTTGGCAAGGCTGGAGAAGAGGCAGATGGATCTATGATGGATCTATGGGCACACAGTGTGAGGATCTTTTATAGCACACAATGCCCATTAGAGAGTTTCCACTGCAGAAGAGGCACTAGCCAACCAAGTAGCCAGGATGACTAGGCTAGCAGATGTCTGTCAGCCTATGTCAATGGCCACCCAAGTTCTTGCACAATGGGCTTGTGGATAGAGGAGACAGGGGCTATGCATGGGTCCAACAGCTTGGGCTGTCTCTCCAAAGCTGATATAACTAGTGCTGCTGCTTAAATGTCTGATCTGTCAGCAGCAGGGACCAACACCGAACTTTGAAGGAGGCCAGACAGCTACTGGGTGGCAAGGTGTTTATGCTGGGCCCTTATGAGCTAGAAAGAGTAACTCATCCTGACTGGGTTTGACATGTATTCCAAGTATGGGTTTGCTTTTCCTGCCCACAGTGCTTCAGCCAGTACCACTATTCAAGGACTCATAGACTGTCTGATATTCTGACATGGGATCTCCCACAACACTGCCTCAGACCAAAGATCTTACTTCACAGCAAGAGGGTGTGGTGACGGGCACCTGACCAGAGGCTCCACTGGTCATATCACAAACCACACTGTTTGGAAGCTGTCAGATTGACAGGGTAGACCAATGGCCTGTTGAAAGCATAACTGTAGCTCCAGCTTGGAAATGACACCTTGTAAGGCTGGAGCATTATCCTTCAGGATGCAATATACTCCTTAAATCAATGGCCATAACATGGTTCTGTCTCCCTGTTCTAGTAGGTAAAATGCATGGGTCTAGAGCTCAAGGGATAAAAGAAGGAATGGCTCGCTCACCATCACTTCCAGTGATCCATCTGGATACTTTGTGTTTCCTGTCCCTGCAACTTTAGGCTCTGCCAGCCTAGAGATCCTAATACTCAGACAGGGGATACTTCCATCAGAGGACTCTGTAAGAGTCTCACTCAACTTAGAGCTATGGCTGCTGTCTGGTCACTTTGGGCTCCTATTGCCAGAAGACTGACAAGCAAATCATCAGAATGAGGTAAGGCTGCTGCTACATAACGGAAGCAAGGAGGAATATGCTTGGTACTCAGGAGGTCCACTGGGGGCATTTCTTGGTATTTCCATGCTGATTGTAACTATAAGCGGGTGAGTACAGCAACTACAGCCTGATAAGAGCAATGATAACCAGGGTCTCAAACCCCTCAGGGATGAGTGCCTGGGTCAGTCCAGTAGTTAAGCCACTGACACCAGCAGAAGTGATAGCTGAAGTGGAGGGGAATCTAGAAAGGGTGGTGGAGGAGGAAGATAATGAGTGTCAGTTATGGCCTTCAGACCTGCTGTAGGAGTAGGGACTTGTAATTTGGCCCATTACCCTACTCTTATAAAATTTCCCAGAAATTGTGACTATTAAGAATTCTGGAGAAATTATGCTTGTTGGAGTAACTTAATGTGAAAAGCAAGCTATCTAAGCATTACAAAGCATAGACTATAGTGAATTCTGTTTGTGCCCTGCCCAAATCCACTTTATAAGCTGATGCATCTACACTCCAGCTGCTGTGAGTGTTGGATAACAATTCCAGATGCCACCTTCTCTAGAGAATTGTCCTTGGCCAAAATAAGAGCCACCTCACCTATGAGGCTATGAGGCTGTGCTGCCCTCCTATGCCTGCAGACCTCATCCAATGGCATGGGGGTACAAAAAGCTGGCTTTCTTGGTTAACACTTGCTGGTGAATTTTGTGGGATCAGCTGCGGTTCATTCTTGTTTCCTTGTCTTCCTGGCCAATCCTACTTCCTTCACTCCCCTTCTCCAGAGAGCACTCCCCTAATAAATCACTTGAACAAGAATCCTTGTCTCAGGCTCCATTTCAGGAGAACCTGACCCAAGACAGTGTCTGGCCTAACTGGATAAGTGAGATTGATGAGAACAATGTGGATACTTTGGATTTCCCTGGTCAGCCTCCACTCTCCCCTTCTTCTAGTGTGCCATGTTGTGGAAAGGCTGGCAAACTGAAAATGACATGACCCAAGACTTTCTGGGAACCACAGTTCTGGATGCAAATTAGATTCTGCCAGTTAAATATATTTACCAAGATGTGGAAAGTGGAACCAAAGCAGAGGCCATATTTCTACCCACTTTGGGATGTTTTTCTGATGGTAAGCAAGATTACAGAGGGGTGAGGATTTTCTGCAGTGGTGACTGAGCTTCCAGTTACCAGCTTTGATGGTCTAAGAGGCATTGATGGCTGTGGCGGCAGAGGTTTGCTGATGCTGGCTTCCAAACCTCTGTACTGCAGCAGCTGATGCAGTCTTCTTGAATGCAGGACTTCCAGTGGCAACCTCAGAGCTCTCTTCTCAGGTGGGTCCTGTAAGAATGTGGGAGTCAGTCTGAAGTTCAGCCTACAGCACTCTCCTTTATCCATGGCAAGATTTCGTAGGTGCCCAATTCTCTGTAATAAATACCTTTCTGCTTTAAAAATGTACAGCCGTCTTCGTATCCTGCCTTGAACCCTGGCTGATTCAAAGGAAGATTCTTTAGCTGCAAGAACCCCACTAAAGGAACCCAATTAAGGAGAAAGAATGATATAAAGACACAGAAGAATCTCACAGGCCCATTTGTTAGCAAAATAACTGAGCCTCTTGGGAACTAGAAAACTCTTTGTTTTCTAATTACTTATCCACTTGCCTATGGCCTCCATCTGAGAGGTCTTAGCCTTTTCGTCTATCTCACCTTTCAGTTCTTTTACTCACAGTTAACCAACAAAGTCTCCGTGACCAAATTCCAAATTCCCAGAAAATCTGGGACACGAACCTTGTTTCAATAGCTGTGGCCAGAGAGTTGGGGCCACATGGTCTAGTGCTCCTCCTTCCAAGCAGAGGGCAGGTTCCCTGACAGGAAATGATGGACATCTTTAGAACAGGGGTCTAGAAGATGGGGTCCTCCATTGCCCTGGGCTCATGCTTCTTTCTGGAGGAATTTCTGACAGAGTAAACTCGAAGCTGTCGTTGTAGTGGGTGTATTAGTTTTCTCGAACAGCCGTAATAAGTACCACAGACCGAGTGGCTTAAACACAGGAATTTATTTCTCACAGTTCTGGAAGCTGGAAGTCCCAGATCAAGCTATTGGCAGGTCTGGTTTCTTCTGAAGCCTCTCTCATAGGTTTGCAGATGGCTGCCTTCTCGCTGTGCCCGTAAACGGCCTTTCCTCTGTGCACCTGCATCCCTGGTGTCTCTGTGTGTCCAAATTTCCTCTTTTTGTAAGGACACCCGTCAGATTGGATTAGGACCCACCCTAATGGCCTCATTTTAACGTAACACTTTAGAGGCCCTATCTCCAAATTAAGACACATTCTGAGACACTGGAGGCTAGGGTTTCAAAAATATGAATTTGGGAGAGGGGACACAATTCAGCCCATAACAGGGGATATCCTTTAAGTTGGTTTTTATGCGCAGAAAAAGACTATACAGAAGTTTCTCTTTAAAAATGAAGTACTGACACATGCTACAGCATGGATGACCCTTGAAAACAGTATGCAAAGCAAGAGAAGCCAGGCACAAAAGGACAAATATTGTATGATTCCATTTACACGAAACATCCAGAATAAGCAAATTCATAGAGCCAGAAAGTGTATTAGTGAATACCAGGAGCTGGGGTTGGGATGGGAAGGAATGAGGTCACTGCTGATGGCTGTGAGGTTCCTTTCTGGGGTGATAGAAATGTTTCAAAATGAGACTGTGGTGATGGCTGCACAACTCTGCAAATATACTAAAAACCACTGAATGGGTAGACCAAAAAACACTTTAAATGGGTGAATTTTATGGTATGTGACTTACAGCTCAATAAAGCTGTTTTAACTTGTCCATCTACCCCTACTACACTGGTAGCTCATCGATGCTAAAGACTACATCTGTTTATTACCGAGGAGCTCAGCATAACGGTGGGGATAGAGGAGCTCCTCAAAGTTGCAAAGGCAGGAATCAATGAATGAATGAATGCACCAACGAATGAAAAATAACAGCAGCGAGCACTGTGCAATGATTAGGTCTCCGGATGGTAGTGGTGTCAGGAAAGGAGCCTACGCCCGGCTGGGCAGAGTCCTAGTCAAGGGCTTAACTCACGATGAGGTGAGTTTGGTACGCGTCACATCTCAGAAATAAAACAGGAGGCGTGAATGTGTGTGTGTTTGTGTGTGTGTGTGGTGGTGGTGGTGGTGGTGGGGGGGGGGGGCTCCAAATGCATTCCTAGCGGGAAAGTGAAGGAACACAAATACAAGCACTTTAGACTCGATTAGGGTTTGTAATTTCCAGGTCCCAAAGAGCGAGAAGGGAAGGAGCCTGGCTGGTTGGCCACGTGATACGGGGCAGTAAAGAGACAGGGACAGACTGTTGGGTGGCACTCTGAGGCCAGGTTCGGCCAACAAGCGACACCAGAGCGCAGAGCAGGTGCTGGTCCTTCCCAAGAGCGGAAAGCAGGCTGTGTCCCTGGGACTTGGCACTCGAGAAGGAGGCTTGTGACGATCAGCCCTGGGCGCGAGCGCTGAGGAGGCGGAACGCAGAACGCTGGCATCCTGGATCCAGCCGGACGCTGTTTCCAGTCGCACCGGCGAGCGCCCGGCAGGCAGTGGAGCGTCTCCACTCGCCCGAGGGGGCGGCCTGGCCGTGGGGAAAACGGGGCCGGGGCCTGCCGTTCCTCCTCCATAGCCTCTCTTCCAGCTGGACAATCCCGGGCTGCAGCACCAGCTTCCGGCTTCTTCACCAGACGATTAGAAGGCGCAGCGGTGCCCGGAGGAGTCCAGGCAAGCCCCTCCCGCCTGCCGGTCGCAGCCGCTAGGACTCGAGAGGACAGCCGCGCCGCAGACTCTTCCCGCGGAGGGAGGACGGCCCCGTTCCCGGCGAGGTGAGCTCCGGGGAGAGCTCCGGGCCTCGCCACCACTTCCGGGAGACGCCGGGAAAGCGGGCCATCCTGGAGGAGGGTGGGGGGCGGGGCCCCGCATCTCTTCTCCGATTGGTTACCTGCGCTCCTAACGCGCTCCGCTAACTGCTGATTGGTTGCGCTGTACCGTCTGTCACCTGCTTCCCTGTGGGAATCTAGGTCGTTAAGGGAAGCGTTACTCCAGGCTCGGTTGGGAAGAGGTTGGTTGGGCCCCAGAGCCCAGTTTGTTTATTGTAGTGTGGGCCCTACCCCGGCGCGAGCTTCTGTCGCAACGGCCAGGAAAGGGACCAGTAGCGGGTGGGAGGGCGGGGGTGGCAAGAAAGTAAAGGTCTAGAAGTAACCCCGAGACACCTGGCCCTGACACATGCGAATGGGAACGGGACAGGAAGGCAGGCCTGGAGAGAGGAGTTGTGATCTGAGGAGCAGTGACAGTGTCGGGGGAGAGGCCTAGTTTCTGTTGTGGGAGCAAAGGGCCTTGCGGGAGATTTTCATGACCTAATTGTTTGGGGATCTAATTTTCTAGCTGAGTGTCTAAGAAAATCCACTGGAGATTTTGCTGTGACTTTGCAGCAGAGCTGGGAGACTGGTAGCGTTCCTAGCCTTCAGAGAGGCAACCTAATGAATAATTCAACTCTTTTATTGCTTCAGATGGGCGGCTCTCAAAAAAAACACAAGCAATTGAAGGATGGATACCATTGCGTATATTAAAAGCATGTTGAAAGGAAAATAAGGTATTCACTTTGATTTAATTGTGGTTAGCTGTATAAGAAAATTACGTTTGAGGAGAAGCTCTTAAAGTTTTGGAGAAGCTCTTAAAGTTTTGGATAATACTAGGGTAGCCTGATTTTATGATAGGTTTCAAATTTTTAAATTATTTAATACAAAAGTCATACTACTGCTGTATCTACGTAATATGCCTTTTGCTAATGATGGTCTACTGATTATTCTGAAAATGAAAAGAAATCTTGAGTTTTTAATAATGTTAATTCACATTTGATTGGATAGTGTAACTAGATCTTTCCTTTAAAAAGGACATAATAATCACTGTAAAAAAAATCCTTGCATTTGTAATTTAATGTTAGAATACACGTGAAATTGGATAGTTGCTTCCTCATATAATAGTTTAGACTTGCAGGCGAATTTAACTTTATATTTAAAGTAGTTTGCTTATTAAACACTGAGTCAGAGTTGCAGCAGTTGCTTCACTGGCAACTTAGTCATTTGATCCTCCAGCCTCTGTTAAGTCATGTGCTATATTACACTTACCCTTTAGTGACATACCAGAAATTGTCAAAGAATAGTTTATTTCATCCACAGAACACCCAAATTAATTCCTAAAGTTAGGCATGGGTCCTACCCTGGAAAATTCTGGCCTAGATTGGGGATGAGATCTGGGCATCTGTAGTTTTAAAAATTTCCTCAAGTGATTTCGATGTGTATTCCCAGTCGAGAACTGTTTAACAACTTACTAAATAGATGTGTTTAGGAAATTCTAAAATATTTATAAAATAATTTTCTCCCTTGGTTTCTTTATAGTTTAAAAGTAAGCTTTTCAAGAATGACATTTAAGTATAATCCAAAACTAATTTTATTTTGGGAAGAATATCCTTGCTGGAAATAAATGTAAAAGATACCCTCCCAATAGCCTTTTACTTATTAATTAAAGAACATGCACAATTTAAGCTTAAAATTTGTATGCTAACATGAGGTACCCAGGCTTTGAAATATCAATGAGGGCTCTTAGACCAACGTTACCAGAGTCCAAGAGGTAAAAAATGAGATAAGCACTTTGGTATTCAGGTATGAGAAATGTGTGGTGAAACCAAATCCAGTCTGACTTCCACAATGGCTTTAGGCAAAGAAGTAGGTCCAGTTATGTTCTATCTCCTAGAAGCTGTTTTTCATCTTATATGTGAGTTCTTCACTACAAGATTTGGCATAGGAAGTATTTGAGTAGGGGACAAAATTTAAAAATGAAAATAAAAAAAACTCTAAGTTAAAAACATGAAGCCATGTGTAGTCCATGACTAACACCTTGACTTTTGTATATGCTGTTTGAACAGAACAGGAATCTCACTATGAATCAGTCTAGATCTACATCAGATGATGGTGGTGAAGAAACCTCATCTCAAGGCCATGATCATCGTGAAAATGAGAGAAGATGGCAGCAAGAGCGTCTGCACAGAGAAGAAGCCTATTATCAGTTTATTAATGAACTCAGTGATGAAGATTATCGGCTAATGAGAGACCATAATCTTTTAGGCACCCCAGGTAAGAGATGGGTAAAAGAGGAGACATCTTTTTCGTCATTATAAGGAGGAATTTCAAAATAAGGAGAGTTTTTTCCCCTTCTCCCTTCTCCCAAAACATAATGCACTGTTTTTGTGAATGTAAGAACTTTTTAACATAATAAAATAGAAAATCACTCGCTTATATTTTATAAATAGGTCAGAATATACAACATAGAGCACTGTTATAGAAATGCCAATATACATAAAAGTCAATATACATAAAAGTGTCAAATATATACATATATGGTCCTATTTCTTTTAAATGTTTGTACAAATAAAATATTATTATTTAGGGGCCGGCATGGTGGCGAAGCAGTTAAGTTTGCACATTCTGCTTCTCGGTGGCCCGGGGTTCACCATTCGGATCCCAGGTGTGGACATGGCACCACTTGGCAAAAAGCCATGCTGTGGTAGGCGCCCCACATATAAAGAAGAGGAAGATGGGCATGGATGTTAGCTCAGGGCCAGTCTTCCTCAGCAAAAAGAGGAGGATTGGTGGCAGTTGTTGGTTCAGGGCTAATCTTGCTCAAAAAAAGAAAAAAAAACATTATTATTTAAAACCCAATTCTAACTCATTTGAGGTGTTACAATTTATTTCTTTAGCTGAATTAACACTCAAAAAGTCCAATGTGCTCTATAAAGTTTTTGCAAATTCATTTCACAAATGAACTAATTGAACTTGTATATGTGCATATTATATATTTGTATATTGCATATTTGCATACTGTATATTGATGACCCATGTAATGATCTATTGAGATAAAATTCAAATCTTTATTTATCTGAAGTTTTCTCTAGAAATATTCCCTTCTTAATTTCTTTTTAACTCTGACAAAAATCCACAAAATTATACCTTATAGGTTCCTAAGTATATCAACTGAGAGTACTTTATTAGTTTATTCAAATTACATCTTATTTTAATTTTAACAAAACTTTAATAAATGAAGCAATCAAAATGATATGTATTTGCATTAATTAAATATATTTAACTGTCTTCAATTTACAGAACATCAAAACAATAGAATATCTTCTACAGATTGCTAAAGATTAGTCTTACCCTTCATGAGTTCTCATACAACTTAGTAATTTAAAATTTTTAATTTGAGTGAGCAATTTTTCATTGTTTTAGGAGAAATAACATCAGAAGAACTACAACAGCGGTTAGATGGAATCAAGGAACAACTAGCCTCCCAGCCTGACTTGAGTCATGGGACAAATACCAGAGGTACTGTGGACTCCTTTCCACAAGGAACAGGTTTGATTGGAGCAATTGCGGAAATGAACTTAATGGATCTTGTACAATATGTTTGTTTTTAATGTTTTCCAGTTTTAATGTGATGCTCATTCAGATGGTATTTGCATATTATATGCAAAACAGTATAGTTAGGTAATATAGGACAGGGGTTGAATACAAAGATGTCTTACACACAGATTGCCTTCAGGGAGTTCATATATATGAAATGGTATACAATTAAGTTAATTACGAGCTTAATTCTTCTTAATCTTAGAATGTACACACTACTTTTTTAGATTTTTTAGATTGTTTTTTTTTCCTTTTTCTCCCCAAAGCCCCCCAGTACATAGTTGTATATTCTTTGTTGTGGGTCCTTCTAGTTGTGGCATGTGGGACGCTGCCTCAGCATGCTTTGATGAGCAGTGCCATGTCCGCGCCCAGGATTCAAACCAACGAAACAGTGGGCTGCCTGCAGCAGAGCACATGAACTTAACCACTCAGCCACGGGGCCAGCCCCTACACACTACTTTTTAAAAAGTAATGTAAGGGCCGGCCCAGTGGTGCAGCAGTTAAGTTTGCACGTTCTGCTTTGGCAGCCCGGGGTTCTCTGGTTCAGATCCCGGGTGCAGACCTATGCACCACTTGTCAAGCCATGCTGTGGCAGGCATCCCACATATAAAGTACAGGAAGATGGGCACAGATGTTAACTGATCTGTGATGTTAACTCAGGGCCAGTCTTCTTCAGCAAAAAGAGGAGGATTGGCGGCAGATGTTAGCTCAGGGATAATCTTCCTCAAAAAAAAAGAAAGGAAATAAATAAATAAATAAAAAGTAATGTAACTAAACTTAAGTTTTAAAAATTTATACAGGGGCTGGCCCCGTGGCTGAGTGGTTAAGTTTGTGTGCTTTGCTTCAGCGGCCCAGGGTTTTGCAGGTTTGAATCCCGGGTGCAGACATGGCACCCCCCATCAAGCCATGCTGGGGCGGCATCCCACATGCCGCAACTAGAGGGACCCACAACTAAAAATAGACAACTATGTACTAGGGGCCTTTGGAGAGAAAAAGGAAAACTAAAATCTTTAATAAAAATTTCTACAGAGCAATACAGAGAGACTGAGTCAGGAAACCTGTTTTTGTTGCCTTGCTTTGTTGTTTTTGTGTTTGTTTTGTCATGTTATTGAACAAACACTAAGTCGTAATATAAGAAGTTCTTATAAAAAACAAAGTGCTCGTAAAAAGGAAATTCAAACTAAACAGAAATATATACAGTTAAAAGTAAAGCCAACTTTAATGTTCTTCTCACCACTTCCATTTCTTTCCCCAGAGGTACTCATTATTAGTAGTTTCATATATTATATCAAGATTGTCGTATTAATTAGGGCGAAGACTATTAAAAACCCCCAAATGCAATGGCTCAATAAGATAGAAGTTTATTTCTCTTTCATGTTAACTCTCCAGGGAAGATAGGCAACTTGGCTCCATACATCCTCCTGGGACCCACCCAGTCAGCAGAGTTGTTCTACAACTGTGCTGTCCAGTGAGTAGCTACTAGCCACATGTGACTATTTAAATTTAAATTAAATAAAATGTAAAATTCAGTTCCTTAGTCATTTAGCTACATTCAAGTGCTTAAGAGTCACATGTGGCTAGTGGCTTCTGTATTGTATAGCACAGATATAGAACATCTCCACTGTTGCAGAAAGTTTTACCGGACACTGCTGTACCAGGGGATTGTTTGCATGATCAAGCTAAGTCACAACCACATCTAGGTTGTGGCAGGTCCAGGTTCCAGAAGGAGGTCCAGGCTCTAGCCTAAAAGTGAGATATATCACTTCCGCTCCTATTCCATTGATGAGAACTTAGTCACATGGCCACACCTACCTGCCTGGCAGTCAACATGACTGTTACAATGCATTTACAGTGGAAGAAGCATAGGATAGATTTTGTTAGATAACTAGTGAACTCTTTCACACACATTGTCGCTACATTCTAGCAATTAAAGAAGGAAGTAGCATTTAGGATGATCAATGTTTACTTGCCTTTTACTCATATCTCTTTTTAAATTGAAATGCAAATTGGATATTAACCATTTTTCTTGTTTATATTTAGATATGTAAGTTGTACTATATTGGTACAGCTAGTAATACTGGTCCTTTGAATATGTTTTAATGGAAAATACTCATCACATGTAAACTAGTTTATATCTTTAGAATAAGGCTGAGGTTGCTGCTTATTTTGTTGACACCAGCAGCTGATTAACAGCTTTAACGTCAACATTTTAAAAAGTTTTTTATGAGAGATTGCAGTAATGAGATGAAATCAAAGTAATCTCATTTAATAGCCGTTTTTGAGTAGAACAGACTTTAAGGCTAAAGTCTGTATAGGTAATCTGCATTAGAATGCTTTTCATTGAATTTTGCGCTTTATATAATGCACTGGTTAAAAATGGAAAACTGTGCCTCCCACAGTAGCAGTATCATAGTCAAAGAAGTTTATTGGGGGCACATGTATTTTTAAATTGATTCATTCAACAAAATTAATTGAGAGTCTGATTTGTACCAGCTACTGTTGTAGAGGTTGGGGATTTAACAGTGAATAAAATAATATAAAATTCTTTGTCTTCATGGAGCTTATGTTCTAAATGAACAGAATATGTATTATATATAGTGGCTAACATTTATTGAATGCTTCCTAAATGCCAGGTATTGTATTAATCATTTTATATACAGTATCTTATTTTATCCTCATGATAACCCTATGACATTTATACTATTATTATCTCCAACTTACAGATAAGGATATAGCCATAAAGAACTTAAGTAACATCTCTAAAGTTTCCCAGCTTTGCATAAAGTCATAATGTGGTTCTAACATTGTATTCAGAAACCCTGACTTCTTGAGATGTACATTTTTGGCAGTTCCTGAGAAACAGGATAAAATTCCTAAAAGGTTACAGAAATACCTCGTTGCAAAAATGTTGCTTGAGTTACCTTTACCAGAAGGATTCCACAAATTCAAGATGAATTATATAAGTTTTGCTACTGTATTTTATTGATATTGGCATATGAATAAAACAATTTACAAGTATAATTTTGGTATTGGATATATTTCTCATTTGTCTTAATATTTTGCCAAAAACAGGCGTAGAGAAAGCAAGAGTGAGTATTTCTTCACAGCTTTGTATAAATAGTATTTAAAGTTTTATAATACATAAGTATGTATTACAATATGCTTATAGTATATACCTTTCTTTTAGAAAGTTCAGTTTTTGCCATTTCGTTCATTAAAATGCACAGATTTAAATATAAGTTAATTTAATAAAAACTTTGTTTATCTTACGAACTTTCAATAAAACTCTAAGGATAGTTTTAGGAATTGATCTTAAGTTGATTTGGTTTGCTTTCCAGACTCAGAAGTCCCCAGAGAAAGTTCACATGAAGATTCTCTGCTAGAATGGTTGAACACCTTTCGTCGCACAGGAAATACAACTCGAAGTGGACAAAATGGGAACCAAACTTGGAGGGCCGTGAGTCGAACAAACCCAAACAGTGGAGAGTTTCGGTTTAGTCTGGAAATCCACATAAATCATGAGAATAGAGGATTTGAAATTCATGGTGAAGATTATACGAGCATTCCACTTTCAGATATTAGCAGGGAACATTCTACAAATGGGCAGCAAAGGTCTACCAGTCCTGTGGCTAGGCGAACAAGAAGCCAAACCTCAGTGAATTTCAATGGTAGTAGTTCCAACGTTCCAAGGACTAGGGTTGGTTCAAGGGGGCAGAATTCAGTAGAAGGGTCTTTCTCAACACTGGGAAGATTAAGAAGTGGAATCCGGGGAGCAGTTGGCATTCCTAGAACTAGTGCTCTACGCACAAACCAGTCAAGTGGTAGTGAACTCAGGCAAAGGGAGGGGCAGCGATTTGGAGCAGCACATGTTTGGGAGAATGGGGCTAGAACTAATGTTACAGTGAGGAATACAAACCAAAGATTAGAGCCAATAAGATTACGATCTACTTTCAATAGTCGAAGCCGTTCACCAATTCAGAGACAGAGTGGCACTGTTTATCATAATTCACAAAGGGAAAGTAGGCCTTTACAGCAAACCATTAGAAGGTCTGTTAGGAGGAGAGGTATAACTCGTGTCTATTTAGAACACGATAGAGAACGCAGGGGTACTGCATATACTCCATTCTCTAACTCAAGACTTGTGTCCAGAATAACAGTAGAAGAAGGAGAAGAAGCCAGCAGAGCCTCAACTGCTGTACGACGACAGCCAACAATCACACTAGACCTTCAAGTGAGAAGGATTCGTCCTGGAGAAAACAGAGATCGGGATAGTATTGCAAATCGAACTCGATCTAGAGTAGGGCTAGCAGAAAATACAGTCACAATCGAAAGCAACAGTGGGGGATTTCGCCGAACTATTTCTCGTTTAGAGCGGTCAGGTATTCGAACCTATGTTAGTACCATAACAGTTCCTCTTCGTAGGATTTCTGAGAATGAGCTTGTTGAACCATCATCAGTGGCTCTTCGGTCAATTTTAAGGCAGATCATGACTGGATTTGGAGAATTGAGTTCTCTCATGGAGGTCGAATCCGAGTCAGAGAATCAGAGAAATGGCCAGCATTTACCTGAGATGCACTCAGAACTGAGTAACATAGGTGCAGTTAATGACATCAGCCAGCATGATGAAGGTTCCTCTCAAGACAGGCAGGCCCAAGAAGACAGCACTGAAATGCATGGTGAACATGAGACCACCCAGCCTCATACCCAAAATAATGATAATAGAGGTGGCAGGCAGTTGCGAAATTCAAATAACTTAGTTGAAACTGGAACATTACCTATTCTTCGCCTTGCTCACTTCTTTTTACTAAATGAAGGTGATGATGATGATCGAATACGTGGTTTAACCAAAGAGCAGATTGACAATCTTTCCACCCGTAACTATGAGCATAACAGTATTGATAGTGAACTAGGTAAAATCTGTAGCGTTTGTATCAGTGACTATGTAACTGGAAACAAGCTCAGGCAATTACCTTGCATGCATGAATTTCACATCCATTGTATTGACCGGTGGCTCTCAGAGAACTGCACTTGTCCCATCTGTCGGCAGCCTGTTTTAGGGGCCAGTATGGCAAACACTGGCTGAAGTGGTGGATCTATTCAAATATTGCATTGTAGTAGAGCTGAGTATTTAAACATTCTTTTGTTGAGTTATCTGTGATGAACTAACCAGGATGAAAAGTAACAGATTATTATAGTTTGAACTATTTTTTGTGTGCTTTTTTAACTTGTTAAAAAGAGAAAATTTATATAAAATTTAAAATGCAAATGTTAAATTATCCAAAAGTACAGAATAGTTAATATTGCTAGAACCAAATAACCTTTAAGATGTTTTTATTTTGGTAATTTTGTCATGCTAAGCACTTTTGTATTTGCACAATTCAGTAGGTTAATAATCAATCTTCTTTTTCTTAATAGTACAACAGACTTGACTTGGACTTTCAAGTTGCATAGGCTTAGTACTATGTCCAGACATTGGTGTCTAAATAAGCCTTTCACTAACTTTTTATTCTAAGGACAGTATCTTTTCACGAAAGAGTGTTTGGCTGAATGTTTGCTAAATGTATTTAAGTTACTTGAAATGTTAAATTTAATATGCAGCATACCATATATGTATATATAGATATATAATTTTAAGGTTAAAATATTCAGTCTAAAAACTACCAGTTTGGTTCTTATTTAAGCTTTTGGGCTATTACTGCATATGGCACAATGTTTAATATTTACTGGATCATCTCTGGGAGGAAGTGGATTAAGATATTTAAAAATAGAGATAATTTACTGAAGCGTTTCTGACAATCTGACTTATTAGACAGCAAGCAATATATAATACTGAACACGTATTTCTTTATTCAGAAATGGAACATGAACATTTTAGAACATATAGTTTATTTAACTTGAGTTCAGCCTTTTTGTGACTTTTTGAAAGTACTAACAATTCTTTGGATTATATTAAGTAAGGTATACAATATGCATGGTCTCTCAAATTTAGTTCTAAAATCTAAAAAAGTCTATAAAGAATCAAATGCATAGATAATACGTTAAGTTTACTTGGAGGCAAAAACTCCAAATAAAACAAATCAAAAAACCCTTAAGAGAATGTAGAATTTATATAAACACAAAGTATGCATTGAAGATCTATTTCTAACAATAAATATTAAAACAAAGCTGTATGTGAACTATTCTTTTATATTGGTCCACTGTGGTTTATTCACTCAAAAAAATATATTTTGTACCTACTAGGTATCAGGCAGTGGTGCTGGTGTCAAGGATTCAGCAGAGGACAAACAGACAAAGTCCCTATCTTCATGGGAGAGACATACTCACTCTTAGAAATTGAAATCAATTGATAAAATAAATTACTGTTCTGACTTTCATGTTTGCATATGAATATATGGCAGTTTTTCTATGGTGATACTGTTTTGAGGAAAATCACAAGAACAATACATCAGGGTCAGATTCTGTGAGATTTAGATGTATCTCAAGATTTAGTTTTTTTCTGATTAGTGATCATACTCAATTCATTAGGTCAGATGCATGCGCAGGAATTGTTAGGGAGTGCATTTAACGCCTGGAGTGAAAGGTTTTAGTAAAGGTCGTGACTTTGTTTGGAGGAAATGGTTTATGTAGGTCAGTTATGGGACATAGGACTGGGAAGTTTGATTTGAAGGCTTTAAATACCAGACTAAGGAATTTTTACTTGATCTTACAGACTTTAGATGCCTCTTAATGAATTTTAGTGGTGAATGGTAGGATCATTTTTCATGTTTCAGGAAGATTGGTGTGGTACAGTGTTCAGAACACAGTGGAATAGAGAGAGGAAGAAAAAACCCAATAAACTACTGTGATCATTTTTATTATCAGTCATCATCATCAGTTATTATCTAACCTAGGGTGATGGCAGTGAAACTGGAAAGAAAGGGAAGGGTATAAAAATGTAGGGGGAAAAAAGACATTATTTGGTTTCTAGTTCAGTATGAAGAGGTGGGAGAGTCACCCATTCACTGATGGAGAATCGCCTGAGTGGCAGAGGGAGCACTGTTAGACGTTACAGGCTATGCCAGTTTAGACATTTATCTTAAACATAGCCATATTCATATGTCTCATTTATTTCAGTGTTACCCTTTGTCCCCAATATGACAAGAGACTAAATCCAGCATGTATTGCTCATGTGGAATATTCCTCAGGAAGTTCTACCTCCCCTGGTCTCATCAGTTAGGAAAATAAACAGGAGAACAAAGAAAGGGAAATGAAAAAAAGGATAAAGAAAAAAATAAAAGCACTGTGATTCTTTGTTTGACTTAGTCCTGTGCAAGACATGGTGGGACCAGCATGTGAGGAGATCCCAAACAGTCATTGGAAATAGAACTAGACTGTATGCTATCTGGAAAATTCCCTGAAAGCAGCAGGAAAGCTTAATGAATTTTGTAAGTTGGTATCCTAGTTGGGAGCAAAGAAGTGTTTTCTTTAATATTTTCATTCATTTCCCAGTAAAAAAGGCTGATGACAAATACACAGGCTCATTATATATTTGTAGCTTCTGTTTAGCAATGATTGTACCCTTTGTGGTTCCGATATAGAAAGGAACAAATAGTTTAAAATTCTTCATTTGAATATTATGTTTGATGTCATGTCCTTCGAGCTTGTTCTTTATAGTGTGGCTGTCAGCTTCCCACCTGCTTTCCCACGTATTACATCCTTTTACCTTGTTTCCTTGTATCCAGATTTTTATAGTTTCAACTAGCATTGGTATGACCCATACTTGATTATCTTTTATTCACTCTTATTTTCCTTTCAATATTTAACATGAATTTATAATTTAAACATCCCAAGATCTCCTTGAAGTATTATTGCTACTTAACATAGTAAGTGGCAGAGTTTAGAGAGTCGATCACAGGACCATTTGCCTCCAAAGCTTGTGTTCTTTCTACAAAACTGCATTCTGGAGAAGCAGAAATGCCTTGGGAAGTTTTCAGTCTAACTTACTCCTTCCTAAAGTTATTTTTCTAACCTTGTAACTTTGTTATATCATGTCTTTGTAATTACCTTAATTTCCACATTCAAATACATCCTTTCTGTTTCACAAATGAAGAGAAAAAGCTCTGCTCCTGAAAGATATCAAACAATCTATACTGTAAGGATGAATCCAGAAAAGAGATGGAGGAGGATCAGAGGTAATAAATTGTTAAGGATCAGAGTTAATAAACTGAGTCTGAGGCAGTTTCATGAATATTACCCTCAGGCAGGAATTTACAATGAACTTCTAATCTTCCTGCATCTCTTCATTTGAATAATTTCTGGCCACAGGAAGAAGAAATTGTGTAGAAATAGTACTCCATGAAAAGGGGGTAATTACTCCTTTTGCAGTGGGGCCAGGCTCATTTGCGGTCTCTCCCTCAAAAGTGTGCCTGACAGTGGAAATCACAGAGCTGGGATATCTGTTAAGATGGATACAGGAGATAATTTCCCAGGAAGCCAGAGCCATCTAACTTGGAGAAGGCCAAAGGTCCCATGTTCCAAAGGATGTGATTAGGAGTGTCCGTGGTGATCATTTCCTCAATCTCTAGAGACAGGTTGTGAGTTCTTTTCAGTGACTGTGATTGTATTAGGCCCAGAATATATCTGCTCTTAGGATAACTGAGGATCCATACTTACTTTCAGCAAGTTTTTTTTGTTTTACTTTGATCACTAAATCTCTGAAGACTCTGACCCCTGTACTTTACTTTTATTTCCTCTTTTTTTTTTTTTTTAATAATCAGATTTCTTCCGGAAAATAGAAAACACTTTCAGATGTACTTTTACTCTATTGTATTAATGTCTCATTTCAAGATGGAGTTACCTCTTGGCTGCCCAGTATATATGCAGCCCTCCTTCTCACACATTTAATTGCAACACAAAAATGCTCCTACTTAACCATAATCTAATATCTTCTGTGCAATTCCAAACATGTTCACATTCTCCCCAATGAGAATCCAAATTCACATATAGCTTCTGTATTGTGAAGTGACACAATTTAGCCACTCTTTTGAGTTCAAGTTCCCTGGATGGTGTCCATTCCTCCATTAGCTTGGATTTGATCAGGTTTTATTGCAATCCCTCACCATCCAGCTTATGGGATAAATGATAAATGTAGTTTCTATCTACCTAATAGAATGAAGTGGAATAAAGATCAAACTAAAAAGTGTCTTTGATTCCATTGATTACTGGTACAGAATACACCATATCTTGCTGAGCAAGCTTAGTAAGATGAATGATAGAAACAGTCTCATGAGCATCTCTTTGTTGACTCACTTATCTGGGTGTACAGTAAGTTTTTTGGTCAGCCAGTTTGGCTGGCCCAGATCCTGAGTTAGGGCGCACTCAGAAAAGCCCTGAGGGAAGATTTCGTATTGGTGGAGCTGGGGCAGGATGGAAGGTTTGAGGGAATGCTAGTGAACAGCTTTGATCTTAGCACTTCGATGTGACTGCTTGGTTCAGGGACTGCCAGAATGTTGACCAATCATGTGTCTCTGCGTAACAGGCTAGGGGCTTCTTTGAAAATACAGCTTCCTTAAAACTTTAATTAGCTCCTTAACAATTTCATTTGGGGTCTTGTATCCAATGCTAGAAATCTTGTATTGTTCTTGATTTGCTAGAGGGACTAGCCATGTCCCTTACAACACCTTTAGCATTTTGTTAGGAGGATCCTTCTATTGCTCTAATTTTTAGCTAAATAGATTTTGCTTCTGCCATAGTTAGGGGCCTTTCTTTAATCTTCCCTTGAGTGTCACCCTTGTCCCTTTGCTGCATTTCAGACCAGTGTACTTTACAATACAAAGGAGATATCTTCATTTTTGTCTGCAGGATGAGGCAGAGTGACCATTCCACTCCAGCCAGTTGGGGTCAGGTCACATGGCTTGTCCACTGCAACCATGTAGATTGGGAGGGGTTCAATTATATCTTTATTCCCAGCACTGAATTACCTGGTGTTCCTGATAACTCCCTGTGTTGGAGGTCCCCAAGACCACCCCCAGGTTAGTGGTTGGCTAGGACTCACAGGACTCAGCATATAAGCTGTGCTCGTAGCAAAGATTTATTATAGGGAAAGGAGACAAAGCACAATCCACACAGGGAAAAGGCACGTGGGACGAAGTCTGGAGGAAGCCAGGCAAGCTTCCAAGAGTCCTGTCCCAGTGGAGTCACACAAGGCACACTTAATTGCTCCAGCATTGAATGTGACAACATGGGAGAAGTGTTGTCTACCAGAGAAGCTCATTACAGACTCAGTGCCCAAGGTTTTAACTGGGGGCTGCTCACGTAGGCATCCCCTGCCTAGCTCATACCAAAATTCCAGACTCCCAGAAGGAAAGGAGATGTTCAGTATAAACCATATTATTTGCACAAACAATTGAGGCACACTGAGACATTCTTTTAAGTTAGAGAATGATAGGAACACTCCCCAAATCAAGTTCCCAGAAACCAGCCAAGGGTTAACCTTGAATTAAGGCCTTTCAGAGGATAGCCTGAGGACTTCTATGCGAATTCTTTCTCTCACACCCACATCTCCATTTCCAGCTCAGAACATTCTCCTAAATTCTAGGGCCAGATTTGTGATTGCCTTAATTAATGTCTATTAGGCTGTCCCTTTGGAACCTCAGGGTCAACATATCCAGAACCGAAGTAATCATCTTCCCAAAAACCATTCTTCATCCTCTTTTTCGGAGCTCAGTCAATGCCCCTACCATTCATCAGTCAAGGCAGAAAAGTATGATCTCTTTCCCCTTTGTGGAGGTCAGGTGGGACTGGCTAGGATGGTTCCAAAGGGTTAGAATGGGAGCAGGAGTACCTCATACTCACAGCTGAGGGTGCAAAGAGCAAAGGTCAAGTACAAAACTGTGACCAACAAACTGATAAGCCTCAGAGGGAGAGAATTTGGTTTAAATAGGGTGTCAGCACAGGAGGGTTTGGAGATGAGATCAAAAGGTCAGAAGAAATTACTCCAATCTGGTGAACAGGAGTGTGATCAGGAAAAATACCACCCACAGTGGCCGTTTCCCATGGGTTGGTTGATTGGTTTGATTTGGTGTGTGTTTGACGGGTAGTCAAGCACTAATTAAAGGGCCAAGAAGGGAATCAATAAGAACCTGGACTTCTGCCTCTTTCCTCATATCCAATCAACCAACCTGCATCCTTTGGAATCCTCATCATTTTCATTCTCATCATTTTTCACATAGATTCTTGCCATCGTCTCTTACGTGGTCTCATATCCTCCTTCCAATCACTCAAGTGCAATCTTTCTACAAGGCACATTTGGACAGGTCACTCCTCAGCTGTCCTCATTACTTCCTCTCTGTTGTTAGAATAATACATAAGAGTCTTTGTATTTTGGCCTCTGCCTACTTTTTCCAACCTCATTTTCTACCATTTCAGGTCCCTCACCTTGCCCTTCACACTTCTAAGGTTTTGCCCATGTTGTTCTGTCATCCTAGGATGGCCTTTCCCCTCTTGCCATTCTGGTTAATTCCTGCTCATCCTTTAACTCTCACCTCAAGTGTCACATCTGCAAATCCTCATCTTGCCTTCCTCTCCAGAGCTGACTTCTCCATTAAGCACAGCAGGCACAATGCCTAGGACCCATGATACTTTTAGGGGCCCATGAAAATGTTCTAATTTCTTTTAAATCAGCAAAAAAGGGAAAAGAACCCAACTTGAATTATATTTATCTTTATACCAACACAGTAGTAGAATATAATTTTAATATTTTTTATGGAGGAAGAGCGCCACCAAGGCAAAAATGCTGAGATCCCATGAAAGTTACAGTGTGGCCCTTCTCACCTCCCCATTTATGCCCTTCAGTTACCCTGTCTGCTCCAAATAACTGAGCTCCTTGAACTTATCCTCAGCACCTAGCACGATGCCTGGTACATAGCAGGTCACTCAGCATATATTTAACAAGCAAATGTATTAACATTTCAGTACATAGGTAGACCCTGGCTTACAAATAGCTTATACATTAAAAGCTTGTTTGTAAAATTCTTTTTTTTGAAACTCAGAACACACATACCATAGTAATAATATCACGTTTGTGGTTTGAGGCAAGAGGGGAAAGTTTCCCAGGCCAGCCCACAAAAATTTACATTACCCAGAATTTTTCTGAAATACGATTTAAGTGCAGTCAAAAGCAGAAAAACCCAATTCTCCTGCAAGTTAACAAAACGGAACAAGAACAAAATTGAAGAAATGTTTTTAAAAATTTATCTCGAATGCTAGCACTTGAGACTAGACAGCTCGCCTTTCTCAAATTTCAATTTGCCCTCACTTCATAGGCCTGTTGCACACTGTCTATTGACCACAGTGGCTAAACCAGGTCAGAATCTTTGCCTCGGGCTACCCTGCTTGGCAAATGGTGGCTTTGCTTGTGTATGCTCTGCTTTTCCTGTCTCTCACTGCTTCCAT
This sequence comes from Equus caballus, assembly GCF_041296265.1. Taxonomy (NCBI): domain Eukaryota; kingdom Metazoa; phylum Chordata; class Mammalia; order Perissodactyla; family Equidae; genus Equus; species Equus caballus. The sequence continues at coordinate 23,538,451 of NC_091700.1, read as the reverse complement.
CTACTCTCTCTGCTGACTCCCACCCCCAACCACCACGGAGCAGGAAAACGGCCCCCCAGTCAAAGAGCCGGCAGACAGACTGGCCATTCTGACTGTGGGGAGAACCACACAGCCAAGGGGGAGAGGAGCTCGGTGCTTGCCAGAGCCGTAGCAGGGCACGTTAACCCTTTCACAGCTTAAACCTGAATGTGTCTCACCATTAACTGTACTCAGATTTTTTTTCTTGCAAAGAAAAAGGATTTAGGTTTAATCTTAAAGAGTGTTTATTCTGTGTGATTGTTTGATAGTAGAGTTGCTTGTATCTTGGGAGCTGACGATAGCAAACACCTTCTTATTTAATATAGCATTTACCATGAAGCTCTTTAAAGTTTGTTCAGGTGAGAACAGGGGTCTAAGTATCTTAACTGAGTATACAGAGAGGTGCAATTCCCACATCCACCTGAGGAGAGTGTGCCATATCCCCATGAAAAGGCATTTTCTGAAATGGTCCCGTCCTCATGAGAAACGAAGAATAAGCTTCACCCCTTAACAAGGGGTGAGGATTACAACTTCAATGATTTTATAATGTTGACCCCCAACACCCAGAATGTTTTTTGTGATCTGGAGAGCTTAAACAATGTACCCAAGGTCACATGGCTGGTTAGAAGCAAAGCAAAATAGCCTTGTAATTTTTTAAATGTCTTACTTTATTAATTACAAAGATTTTTTCAAAGCTCTGGCCCCATGTGTTCATTGTCAAAAGATATCTAACCGTTGGTCTTACAAGGCTCCCGACTCAAGCTCGCACAGGGAAAGAGCTCCTCTATTCAGGACAAACGTATGAGCCCCGGGCTGTTTGACTGTTCAGGACTTTGGGGAAGTTAGAGCTGATTCATCACGCACTCCAAAGATTCAGTGCAGTTCCAAAGCTGGTTTGTGAGGGCTCAGGCCTCAGATCTGTAGCCCTCTGTTACTAATAAGAATTGCTCTATATTTACTTTTGCAATAATTTTAACAGCATCTGTTAGAGCAGTGCAGGTTTCAGATCAGAGATGGTGACAGGTGCAATGAAGATGTCATTTTAGGCATTTCTCATTATCATTCAGAGTAATACCTTAAAATCATATTTCTTACTCCCATATTACAGTGAATACATTAAAAAAAGTAAAACAAACTAGGACCATTCAGCCTGTTATATTTAAGCCCCAAACACAGACTCGCGGAATTTCAGGCCTGGAAGAAGATGGACAGTCTCTCAAGTGCATCCTCTGTGGGTCCTAAGAGACTGCACTTAAAATTTCTCACTCAGTTAATTGCCACGCCTACTTTTAAAAACAGCTACTTTATAAAAGGGGGTATTTCCTTTTCATTACACGCTCAATATTATATCAGTTTGGGTCTCTGAGAAGCAAACACCAAGACAGCCTTATACATACAAGACATTTATTGGGGAAGTGCCTGTTAAGGCTGGAGAGGGAGGGAGCAGAGGTGGGCGAGGAGAACCTGCAGGCTACCTAGATGTAGGTCTGATCTTTAAGAAAGGAGGCAGGTGGCAAAGGAAGGAGGCTTGAGCCGGAGAAGCTTCAGACTGCAGTGTAGTTCTGAGACTCTCAGGTGGGGAGTCGTCAAGGCTGACAGAGGAGTGCCCCACTGGTCAGGGATGGCCCAGGTCTTGTACCGCCTCAGCCTCAGTCATTGGCTCAGGGGCAGTCTGCAGGAAGCATGGCCTGGGCCTGAGTGCCCGCAGACCTAAAGGTGTGACAACTGGAGGCTGGCAGTCAGTGGCACTCCCCACAGCAGGTTCTTTTGAATGGCGCACCTCCCTGGCTGCCAGAGATATTTAGCAGCCTTCACTTCTAGAAACGATCACAGTCTGATCCTGGTTTACTCTGAATCCTCCTTTGCTCTCTAAAACCACCTGCACCGATTTTCTATTCCTTGATCCCAACTGCCATCAGATAAGTTAACATTGCTATGGATCATATAGCTTTCCCTTCTCCAGGTTAAATAATCTCCTTTCCTTCACTGCAATCCTTTGAATCCTCCTAAGATTTGCCAAGCCCCTTTGCCAAAGCCCAGAACTGCAACCTGTGTTCTATATGAGCAAGAAGCTCTCTGACAGTCAATTTACAATAGTGATTGGGAACACAGTCCTTGGTGACAGATATCAGCTCAAGTCCCAGATTGGCATATCATGGCTAGGAGGACTTGTGCAAATCTTTTAACTTTCTAGTCATCATTTTCCTTATTTGTGAAATATGAATAGCAATCGCATCGACCTAGTGGGATAAAATGAGATAATGCACGTATGCACTAAAAGTCCCTGGCACATAGTAAGTGCTTCATGAACATCAGCATAAACTATTATTAACATTGTATCCAGTCCTGAGCTTAATTAAAGGACTTTTGTTGCTGACTCATATCCAATTCATGATCCATTTGGCTTAGCCTTGCGATACTTTTGTTCATTATTTGTTCTCAGTAAGTATCTGCAGTGTGATACTGAGGTCTCTATTTCTCCTTTCTAAATGTACCACGCTATTTTTATCCCTGCTCATTGACCCTTTGTCTCCTACAGCTTTTCTGCAAAGTCTGTGTTTCTGAGAATCTGTTAAAGGTTTTCATTTTTGTTTTTTGGGTTGGTTGGTTTGTTTTAGTGATGTTGTGAGGCAAGAGAAAAGAAGCTGCCTTGTATCATTGTTAAAATATTCCATCTCTGATCTTTAACAACTAATGCCTCTCTGGATTCAGAGTGGCTCCTAGGTTTTCAGGAAGCTGGCGTAGCCACCAAACTCTCTGATCCTTATTTCATAAATAGCAGTATATTGAAAGTTAATCCCCCAGATCTGATTATGATCCTAATTTGATCCTCTCTCATTGCCAGTAATACGGAAGGGAAGAGGAGGGTGCCAGCTCCACTCTGGAATGGAATAATAATCAGCACATCATCCTAATTTTCTATGACATTTCATTTGCCCAAAGAGATTTCAGGCTTATTGTCTCATTTGATATTCAAACCACCTGGAACGTAGGTTGGGTGAGAATTACTTATGCTTATTTTGGAAGAAACTGAAGTAAATAAAAGTGAATAATTTGCCCAAGTCAAACAAAAGGCCAGTGCAAGTGCCATAAATAGACTGTAGTTCTCCAAATTTACAACTGGAGGCTCTTCAGATTGGCCAGACTGCTAAACACGACAGGAGAGGGCTACACACTCAGAATAAGGGCAGAATGGCACTGCCCTCTCTTTCTTCCACTGTCCTGGGGTCTAGGACCACCCACCTACATAGGCAGTTTCTCTTTGTGCCCCCAGTAGAGAATAAGCAGTCAGTCCCTGAAGCTTCCAGAAAGGTCCACAGCAGGGACATTGAGTATCAGTGAACTGGCTTTCAAAGGATGAAACCAAACTTTTGGGGAGGAACACAAAATCTCAGGCACTTAATGGGCCTCATGTTTGTTCATCATGAATTATCATTTTAGGAATCCGAGCCAACTCTGCCTCTTGGTTATATTACTCTTAAGCAAAATCATTAATAATCCTATACTCCTAGGGACCAGAGGCCACTAGGTGGTTGTGTCTATCATCCATGGTTAGTCCTCAGGTATAGTTTACAAGCAATTCTTTGCAGAAACAAGCCATTTTTTGATAGTGGACTTGATGTGGACTTGAACTGGATAAGGGCTTCAGTGAGGTTGGCAGGAATCTTACATTTGAGCTCTGCTATCTACCATAGAATATTCTCACCTTTCATACCTCTCTCACTCTCTCCTCACTCATCTTCTGCCCACGTTATTTTTGCTTGCTCGGCATCCCTTTCTCCATTAATTTGGGGAATCATTCCTCTTCCTTTCCATGTGCTTCTAGTGGGGGTGTGAATCATAAGATCTCTTTCACTTTCTTCAGTAGGGTGCAAATGTGACCAAGTTAGCTCAATCAGCCTCTCTTTCCCACAGGTCATATGGTAAATGCAAGGCTGATTTTACAAGAAATCATCAAGTTGTTTTCCAAAATGGTCATACCATTTTACATTCCCACTAGCAATGTACAAGCCAGGGCCAGCTACATAATTTGCTAGACCCAGTGCAAAATAAAACGTGGGGTCTCTTGTTCAAAAAGTAGAATAGGGGCCGGCCCCATGGCCAGCTGGTCAAGTTTGCGCGCTCTGCTTCGGTAGCCTGGGGTTTCGCTGGTCTGGATCCTGGGCACGGATATGGCACCGCTTGTCAGGCCATGCTGAGGCTGCGTCCCACATAGCACAACCAGAGGCACTCACAACTAAAATATACAACTATGTACTGGGGGGCTTTGGAGAGAAGAAGAAGGGGGAAAAAAAAAGGAAGATTGGTAACAGATGTTAGCCGAGGTGCCAATCTTTGAAAAAAAGACTATATAAATTTTTTTTCTTCTGCAGTCTCTTTCTTGGCTTGTCATGGTGGTTTTTATTTGCTATAGTAATTTTATTTGCTACTAATTACTAGCATGAATTTTACTGCTATTTTATCTTTATTTTATGCAGTGCCAATGTACCGCATATATATTTTTTATTTTCTGTACGTTATGATGTTTTGACATCTTAAAAGGTCTTTCTGGCTGGGAGAGACTGCTTCTCCCTGAGCTAGCCAATTCCCCTCCTGGGACCCATTAACCATAGATTGTCCCCGGGCCAGAGAGCTGCTCATCTGATATGGGACCTAGTTGAACCTAAACTTCCACAAAAACAAAAGCAAAACACAAAAACCCTGTCAAGTGCAGCTGCACACCATCCTGGTGACTGTTGATCTTGTCACTGCTGGTCAGGGTGCTTTCAATGATTTACAATCAAGAGGTCTAAACCCTCCAAGTAAGCCACTGTTTCAATCAAATGTGGCAAATGCTGAGACCCATGTCAACTCCAGTGGGTACCCACTTGAAGAGGGTACCTCAGGCGCACATCCCCAGCCCAGGAGCTTACCGCTGGAGACGACATCACCTCAGATGACCTGACCCCCGCCCAAGACTCGCCACTGGAGAGGACTTCACCCCCTGCACTAGAGACAACTTCACCCTGGACACTGGGATCTCCACCCAAGCAATGCCCATGGACCTCCTCTCCTGAGACCGAACTGGACATGGGACATTTTTGCTTTTCTTCCTTTGATATTAGAGAGTCTATTGTTTCTGAGCTCAGTGTCTGCTTAGCCCGTGCTCCTGGTATATTCCTTACTCTCTGCTCAAATGTACATCCCTACACTTCCTGCGTAAATGGAAACCTGGTAGAAGTTACTACTACCTATGCCATTCTAAAAATTACTGGAGATTATTGTTCTCCCCAGGAGGCACCTGCCTCATACTAGTCAACACCTTGACCCCCAGTGCCTTCTCCTAGGATCCACCTCCAGCTTTCCATCATGATCTCCCACCGTGCATCTCAAATTATGACCACCAAAACCACCCTTCCTCTTGGTTACACACAGAACCACGAATCTTTACATATACCTTACTAACTTATTTTACATACTCCAACAACAGAACTGCCAGACCTGCCACCTTGACCTGAGCTTATTTATAACACACTTAACAACTCCACTAAGATATTCTTAGAAATCCCCAAAATTTCAGATTTATTTTTCTTGGCTAATGCCATATAAATGGGAAACTTAGTTATGGGCCGGCTTGCAGTCTTTGTACTTCTGCTTGTGTTCCTCCTCCCTACTCTCATAATAAAATGTTGTCTATGCTGTTTAGGGCAACTTATGCCTTACTCTAAAAGTCTCCACTGTCATCACCCCAAACTTTCCTTAATATGATGTTAAAACATCAGAGGACCAACTGTATATATATATATTTTGTGTGTGTGTGTGTGTGTGTGTGTGTGAGGAAGATTGGCCTTGGGCTAACATCTGTTGCCAATCTCCCTCTTTTTGCTTGAGGAAGATTGTCACTGAGCTAACATCTGTGCCAATCTTCCTCTATTTTATGTGGGATGCCGCCACAGCATGGCTTGACAAACAGTGCTAGGTCTGCACCTGGGTTCTGAACCTGAGAACCCTGGGCTGCCAAAGCAGAGCTAGGGAACTTAACCACTACGCCACTGGGCCAGCCCCTATATATATTTTTTATTTTCTGTATATTATGATGTTTTGACATCTTAAAAACCCTTTCTGGCTGAGGAGAGACTGCCCTCCTGAGCTAGCCAATCCTTGGAGATAGCAAAGAACTCAGCTGGGAGCACGTCCTTTGATATGCAAAATAACCGTCCAGAGCCATACCTGCTCCCTCTGGCCCATACAGCCAAGTTAGGCAATATTCCTCTGCCTTTACCCTCTACCTTATCCCAGGTCCCAGGCAACTAGGGACCACCCCTATAGCCCAAAGCTCGCAGAAATTATTCAAACCAGACTGTCCTACCTTGTTCACCTGCCCTGTCTTGCCTTTCCTCAGGAAACTCCAATTGAGGCTGTGACCTAAGCACCTGGCCCCTGCTCCTGTCCTCTGCCTGGAGACCACCCTGGTATCTGTTCTGTACGGCCCTGTGTGGTGTGCCTCCTGTCTCTAGGACCTGTAAGTATAATACACGTTGCTTTATCCTGAGCCTCTCCTCTGTCTTCTCTTGTGGCTGTACCATCTCATAAAAGACTACAAAACAGCCGGCTTTAGATACAAAGAGTTTTTAGCTTGTATGTGGAATTCCCAAAATTACACAATTTGGATTTCACAGCTCGTATATTTATTTAGCTCTTCTGAAAAGAGTGGAAACATTGCACAAAACTAACTCAACTGTTTTTATTTCACTTCTCCATTCATGCAAATTCTAGCAACTCTCTCCCTTAGGCTCACTGATGGGTAAGGAGGACTGAAAGGAAAAGGAACTCCAGGTTGCCTGGTCTTTCTCTTTCCTTTAATGTCATCACTCTCAGTGTTAGCAGTTGGCTAACAGAGAGAAACACAAGTGAAAAAGGACATAGAGTTCTTTGGTGTTTGTGTTTCCTAGAATGCTACGCCAGCTTTCTTCATTCAAAGCAAGTTCTGGTTCAAATGGGAACTGTGGTCCCTTGAGCAGGGTTGCTAGTTAGCAAATAAAACACAAGTCAAACAATTAAATCTGGATCTCAGATAAACGCCAAATCATTTTTTAGTATAACTATGTCCAAATATTGCATGGGACCTACTGTATTTCATCTGGCAACCCTCTATCTTGGGGCCATCGGTGCTCTCTGCTTCCTCAGTCATACATGTAACATGATTATGTAACATGAAGTTTACCATATTCACCATTTTTAAATGTACCTTCAGTGGCATTAAGTACATTTATATTGTTGTGCTACCATCACCCCCAGAACTCTTTTTATCTTGCAAAACTGAAATTCTGCATCCATTAAACACAAACGGTCCATTTCCCCCTCCCTCCAGCCCCTGACAACCACCATCCTACTTTCTGTCTCTGTGAAGTTAGGTACTCTAAGTACTTCATATGAGTGGGATCAGTATTTTTCAAAGTATTTTAAAGTCCTTTTGTGATTGGCTATTTCACTTAGCATGTCTTCAAGGTTCATCCATGTTGTAGCATATGTCAGAACTTCTTTCCTTTTCAAGGCTGAAAAATATTCCATTCCATATACATGCCACATTTTGTTTATCCAGTCATCCATTGATTGACACTTGAGTTGCTTCTGCATTTTAACTATTGCAAATAATGCTGCTATGAACATGAGTGTACAAAGTCTCTGCTTTCAATTCTCTGGGGTATATACCCTGAAGCAGAATTGTTAGATCATATGGAAAGTCTATTTTTAATTTTCTGAGGAACAGCATGATTAGTTTTTACTTGCTTTGAGTCTTGCTGAATTCCCATACACTGTGTCCACCAGAATTCTGCGCTCATGGGACGGTGCAAACACTATGTACTAACAGTGCAGCACGGAACAAACAGGCATATTATGAGTATCTCCTCTGCTCACATACATTTTCCATCATTTCATTGGCCTTCACTTACAAAACCCTAGTTCAAAGGTAAAATTATTATTAAGAATTTCAGTGACAGTGAAGAGCAGAGCATTAAACCAAGTGTGGGACCCTTCTGAGTATAGTGCCCAGGAAGCCAGCCTGGTATGAGAGTTCCAATTGTTCCACATTCTCCCTAACAATCAGTATTGTCAGGCTCTTTGATTTCAGCCAGGACGTGAAATGGTATCTCATTGTAGTTTTAATTTGAATTTCCATGATGATTATTGATGTTGACTATCTTTTTCTGTACTGTCAGCTCTTTATACATCTTCTTTATCTCTGTCTGTACGTAATTATATATCTTTCCCCTTTTTCTCCCCATTGGTTTATCTTCTTATTATTGAGTTGTAAGAGTTCTTTATGTATTGTGAGTATCAGTCATTTGTGATCTCTATCTATCTATATATGTGTATCTGTATGGATACACATAAAATTTATATGAAGACATAAAGGACCTATAATAGCCAAAACAGTGTGGAATGGCATAAGAATAGATATATAGAATAATGCAATAGAATAGAGAACCTAGAAACAGACTCACACGTACATGTTCAAGTAATTTTCACCAAAGAAGTTCAATGGGGAGGATAGTCTTTTCAACATATAGTACTGGAACAATTGAGTATTCATATGCAAAAACAAAATTAATGTGGATGCTTATATCTGTATGGATACACATATATAGATGTATGTAGATATATCCATATCCATATGGATACACATATATAGATATAAGTAGATTGATAAATGGTTTTTTCTCCCAGTCTTTGACTTGCCTTTTCATTTTCTTAATAATATCTTTGAAGGAGAATGTTTTTAACTTTGATGAAGTCCAAATTATCAGTGTTTTTCTTTTATGGTTCATGCTTTTTGTGTCCTAAGAATCTTTGCCTATTCTAAGGTCACAAAGATTTCCTCCCTCCTTTTCTCTTCCTCCTCCTCCCTCTCTCCTCCTCCTTCTTGTTCTTTAGCTTCTATGTTTAAATTTACGATCAACTTTGAGTCTATTTTTTAGTGTGGTGGGAGGTAAGGATCCAGATTCCTTATTCTATTCTACGTAGCAATCCCGTCATATGCACAAAAAGAAAGTTTTGCTCCTTCCTTTTCAATATGTATACCTTTTTTTCTTGCCTTATAACACTGTATGGAACCTCCATTACTTTTAGTTATTGAAAATGTTTTATTTACCCCTCATTTCTAAAGGATCTTTTCTCTGGACATAGCATTCTGGGTTGACAGTGTTTCCCTTTCAGACTTTAAAGATTTTGTATCTTTGACTTCCAGCCTCCATTGTTTCTGCTGAGAAACAATGCATGTTTGTGATATTGTCTTTCTCTTGTCGCTTTTGAGATATTTTCTTTACCTCTGGTTCTCAGCAGCTTTACTACAATATACTTAGATTTAGTTTTCTTTGAATTTATTTTGTTTAGAGTTCAGTGAACTTTTTGGATCTACAAGCTTTAATCAAATTTTGGAAAGTTTTGGCCATTGTATCTTCAAATATTTTTTATGTGTCATTCTAATCCTCTTCTTCTTCTGGCTCTCCTATTTATTATATGTAAGTTAGTCTGTTTGGTATTTTCCCACAGGACCCTGGGTTTATCTCATCAGGATGTTGACTTAAAATAATAACTCATGTAATATGTCCAAGGAAAATCAGGTTCAAATAAATTTTAAGGTCATCTTTAGAGAAGTTACACAAAGATGTAGCCTTGTGTATGACTCTATGTGTGTGTGTGTAAGAGAGATGATGGGGGCTTGCATATCACACCCCATGATGGTATAGGGGTTAGGACCTCTAGCTCTGGAGATAGACATACTGGTTTTAAATTCTGGTTTTGCCACTGAATACTGTATGAACTTGGGCAAGTTACTTAGCCTCTTGAAACCTCGGTTTCTTCAGCTATAAAATGGGGACAATATTAATACCTACTTTATAGAATTTCAAGAAGGGAAAATGGTATTTTGCTGCTGTTTGAGTTAGCATTTTTTTTAAATTAGTGAGGCTAAGCATCTTTTAATGTATTTATAGGTCATATTTTTTTCTCTGCAAATTGCCTGCTTGTATTGTTGTGCATTTAAATATATTCGTTGAGCTTATATTCATTGAGTTATATGATTTTTTTATTAGTTTGGATATATTATGAAGTTAAATATTAGGATAAAATATTATAATAATAATAAAAATAGTAAAATATTATTACAAATATATCTAACTGATATTACTGTTTGGTCGATTTTACATATGTTGTAAATTCTTATTCTTAGTTGACTTTTTAAAAACTTTGTTTATGGACTTTTTTCCTAGAGAAATTTACAACTATTATGTAATAAAATCTGACAATATTTTTCTTTATTGGACTGAGGGCCTCAGTTTCTAGCTGGCTGTTGGCCAGAGGCCACCCTCAGTTCCTTGCCACTTGGACCTCTCCAACATGGCAGCTTGTTTCATCAAAGCATGCAAGCTAAAGGCAAGAGAGAGTCTGCTAATAAGACAGAAGTCACAATATTACATAATCTACTCATGAAAGTAACATCTCATCATCTTTGTCATATTCTATCAGCTAGAAGCAAGCCACTGGGTCCAGCCCACCCTGAAGGGGAGGGGATCACAAAAGGGCACATTTACCAGGAGGCAGAGATAATTGGGGCCATTGTAGAGTCTACATGCACATCATCCTTGACTCCTCTTCTTTTGCCTGCTGTCAACGCAAATAATCCATAACCAACCTATAAATCAGAATTGGGGTGAGTTTATTACGAGCCAGAGTGAGGATTATAACCCGGGAAAGCCTTAGAAGGCGTTGCAGAGAAGCACGGGTTCCAGTCTTATATCTGAAGTACAGTCTTATATCTTTTTAGAACAAAGAAGATACATTAAACACACCCAGGATATATTTTCATCAAAACTTCAAAGAGGTATTAAGTTGCAAATTAGCAGGTCAACACGACTATGATGCTAGGAAAGGGACTAATCCAGGCATTACCAATAGGGTCTTACCTATAGGGCACGGGAAGTATGCATTCTTATCTTAAGAGAGTGCACTCGGGCCAGCCCAGTGGCACAGTGGTTAAGTTCACACCCTCTGCTTCGGTGGCCCAGGGTTCCCCAGTTCAGATCCTGGGCATGGACCTATGTACAGTTTATCAAGCCATGCTGTGGCAGGCATCCCACATATAAAATAGAGGAAGATGGGCACAGATGTCAGCTCAGGGCCAATCTTGCTGAGCAAAAAAAAAAGAGAGAGAGTGCATTCTTTACTTTAGTGGTTAAGCAGAGGTACAATGTATGTTTGATAGGCCATAAGTCAGCCTTTTAGTTCAACCCAAATCAGTTTTGAACCCGGATAGTTACCGCTTATACTTCAATGTGTGAAAATCTCTTGTCATATTAAATGTTACCTCTGCCTGGAATGTCCCCTCTCCACAACTGCATGGCCAACTTCCTCACTTTAAGTCTTTACCCAATATCATCTTTAGAGTGATGCCTTCCCTAAACATCCTGTTTGAAATTGCAAACTCCTGTTCCCTACTCCCCTTCCTTGCTTTGCTTTTCTCCATAACATAAATCACTGACTAATATGCTTCTTGTCTGTCACTCTCCACTAGAGTGTAGCCTCCACGAGAACAGGGATTCTTATCTGCTTTACTGCTAGAGCCACAGCAACTTGAACCTGGTAATGCCTTAATAAATATTTGTTTAATGAATGAATGTATTTAGATATTTACTCCATCTGGAATTAATTTTTATGGTTGGAGATAAGAATATACCTTAACCATTTTCCTCCCTAAACAGATGGCCAATTATTCTAATACCATGTATTTAATAATCTATCCACCACACCACCCCTGCCCCCCCGACTTGAAAGAGAGAGTCTAAATAGAGCATCTGTTTCACAGAACATTAACTATGTCTCTATCAGTTTTTTTTTTTAAAGATTTTATTTTTTTCCTTTTTCTCCCCAAAGCCCCCCAGTACATAGTTGTATATTCTTAGTTGTGGGTCCTTCTAGTTGTGGCATGTGGGACGCCGCCTCAGCGTGGCTGGATGAGTGGTGCCATGTCTGCGCCCAGGATTCGAACCAACGAAACACTGGGCCACCTGCAGCGGAGTGTGCGAACTTAACCACTCGGCCACGAGGCTGGCCCCTTTCTATCAGTTTTTTAACACTCTAGCCTTATGGCATCCTTTAACAAGGCTTGGCCTCATGAACACTGAAGCTGGATAATGATTCTGTAATCTCAGAAGGATTTCGTGGATCTTCACTCTAGTTCTCTGACATTTCATATGGCTCAGTCCCCCTTTGGATTCCTGAGCTTTTCTGTTTCATGCTAAATGACCAAAGAATCAGAATGTTGGTAAGAATGATGATGAGGATGATAATGAAGAACCCATAAATCCACCAGCCATGACATCCTTTGTGGAAGAAAGGTGGAGAGCAATCACAAATCAGGTAAAATTAAGAGTTGTAAGGGGGGCCGGCCCCATGGCCAAGTGGTTAAGTTTATGCGCTCTGCTTCAGCGGCCCAGGGTTTCGCCGGTTTGGATCCTGGGTGCAGACATGGCACTGCTCATTAGGCCACACTGAGGCGGTGTCCCACATGCCACAACTAGAGGGACCTACAACTAAAATATACAACTATGTACGGAGCTTTGGGGAGAAAAAGCAGAAAAAAAAAAAAAAAGATTGGCAACAGTTGTTAGCTCAGGTACCAATCTTTAAAAAAAAATAAAATAGAGCAGTAAGGGGCCGGCCCGGTGGCACAGCAGTTAAGTTCACACATTCCACTTTGGTGGCTTGAGGTTCACTGGTTCAGATCCCTGGTGTGGACCTACACACTGCTTGTTAAGCCATGTGTGGCAGGCTTCCCAGATATAAAGTAGAGGAAGATGGGCACAGGTGTTAGCTCAGGGCTAGTCTTCCTCAGCAAAAAGAGGAGGATTGGCAGCAGATGTTAGCTCAGGGCTAATCTTCCTCAAAAAAAAAAGAGTAATAAACCATTTCTTAAGCCCTCACTTTCACCAGCTGGTGCATGATCTCCAGCTCCTCTCCATCTTCCTGCTTCTCTCTCAGAGTCTCCTGGGCAAGTCTCACCTGTGCTTGCAGACAAGTTCTCTTAGCTCCCACACTCTGTCTAAGGCGACAATGTGAGGAAGGAGCTGATATCATAGTGGTCATATCTTAGATCTGTCAGCTCTGGAGCTGCCCCCAGAAATGACTTCCTGTAAGAGTAGACTTTGAGGCTTGGGTTATTTACCATGGTGTCTGTGGACATTAAATGAGCAGGGCTTGGTTTACTCAAATCACCTCAATCATGCTACATCTTTAAACATCCAGACCTGCGTACAAATAAGGAAAGAAACCAGGGCCAGCTGTAGTGGCCTAGTGGTTAAGTTTGGCGCACTCCAATTTGGTGGCCTGGGTTCAGTTCCCAGGTGCTAACCTACATCACTCGTCTGTCAGGGGCCATGCTGTGGTGGTGGGTCACATACAAAAAGAAGAACATTGGCAGCAGATGTTAGCTCAGGGTGAATCTTCCTCAGCAAAAATTAACTAATTAATTAATTAATTTAAAAAAAGAAGGAAAAAACCAAGTCATAGTCACCTGCCCCAGAAAGATTACCTCTTGCCATACGGGCGTGGAACCACTGATCTCTGCTACTAGTCATGCCCAAGTCCCCTGAGTTGACATAGGCAGTAAAAGAAGGGGGTGGTCAGAGTTCTCCAGAACCTGTAGAGATGGAAAAAGGCTATCAATGTCACGCCACTATTTTCTCAGACATGCCAGCATTGTACTACTTCTTTGTTCTCATTTTAGACCCTGCTCTCTTATAGCAGAATTTGTTTCAACTCAGCATACTCCCTTAGGGACCCAACAAAATTTAAAAATAAGAATCACTGAGAATGAGATTATCATCACAGGATACAAATTTGGTTCCAACCAAAACAATGCCAGAAACACTTCCAGCAATCCTTAAGAAGGTCTTCAGGAATATGACTGAAGTTGATCTGCAGCCAAATAAAAATCAGAATTCTTCTGTCTTAAAGGCAAACATGCCTAAAATATACACAAACTTGAATGATCATTTTGCAATGAAACGTTTTAATAAGAAAGCCAAAATGAAGGAGAGACCTCAAATGTTAACTATAAAATGCATTACTTTCCCAAAAATGGAGAAGTTGCATCACAGAATTCAGTCCACCAATGAATTTTCAACATTATAGCGTCAGCAGCAGAGCCCCTAAACAGCTGATTTGAAAAAAAGAGATTTTTTTTTTTCATTTTGTATGTCAGGAAATTGGAGTGAAAATTGGTTAGGTTATTTAAAGAACCTCAGTTACATCTGTATTTCAGAAACAGCAGCACAGTATATGAATAGAGATGACACTTTCCTATTCCCAGCTCCCAGAATGCATGTGGAGAGGCTGAATTTTTACCAAGAGAAAAGATTGAAATTTAAATTAATAAGAACAAATGCCTTGATGACCTTCACCTGCTGGAGCATCATCCAGATTTTCTTACAGGTTGCCACAGCCTGGGGCTCTGTGAGTGACTCAGGCAAACTCAGTGACAGCAGTCTAAATGGTGTTTAGGTCTGGGTTTTGTAGCTGTAGAGATGGACGCTGCATGGAGTGGCTCTTGTGCTCTGAACACCTTCTCCTTACTTCTGAAGAGGCTGCCTGTGAGCTTGAGACCTTCCTTTGGAGCACTCCAGGGTCAGACCTCCCTGCTCCTAGCTATTGGGGTGCCGTCCCTTTGAGAAGCTGGCCTCGGACTGGGCACTTCCAACTTCTAAGCGCCTTGCTTATCCTCAACATCTGCCTTTCGGGCCTTTCTTGCTTTACCAGACCTTTGCCGACAGCATGGGGAGCTGCCGGCACCGAGCTACCCCATTGCCGCTGATTCCTAGTCTTCTCTGAGCCTTTGAGAAGACTTCCATGTAACAACTAGAGTGAAACACCCAGATTACGCCCTCCCCACAGCCCTACCCCCAAAATGCAAGGCTTATCCGCCGCATTCTCCCTCTCATCCGGCTGCTGTGGTGTCGGCAGGAATTTTTAGAATGTCCTCCCCTCTAGCCTTTATTTATCTAAGTCTACTCATCTTGGAAGGCTCTGCTTTTCCCAGGAAGCCGTCTTTGCTTGCTCTATTACAAACTGTTCTCAAGGCTAGGACAGGATCTTCAGAGGACTGTGGCTCTGAAAATGTTTTGGTGCTCCTCCATTATAATTCAAAATAAAAACAATTCTAAAACATAAAATATGTGTCCAAAATCCAATGAGTTCCACGCCCTTCCCCCCCCCGTAATTGTTATTTAGATGATTTTTTAAGAGATATCAAACTCTTTCCAAAATTCTTTTGGTACCCTTGATTTGATGATACTTAAGACAATGCTAAGGCTGCCTACTGGCTCATCCACCTGCTTCCTTCACTAGAAAGAATGCATTATGAGATTAGGGACTTGGGGTGGCTGATTAATCACTGTATCTCTGAAGCCTAGAATAGCACCCACATATGATAGGTGCTCAATTTGTTTCACTAATGAATGAAAGGGCAATCTTCCAGCTGTCTTCAAACATTTTAAGAACTTCATGTGGTGGATGTGCAGGTGGGGTTACCAGCTTGGGTTTTCTACTGTGCGTCTTAAGACACGGACCTATGTATGGGAAGTACTGGGACTGAACATAAGAATTTTCTGACATTTAGAGTTGGTCAACATTACCCTTGGCAGCCTTGTGAAATAGTGACATCTCCACCAGTGGAAATACTGTTAGAGGAGCACCTGTCAGGGGACTCCCTCTTTTAAAAGGCAAAGAGTCGGAAGAGATGACTGTGGTAGGCAGAATAACGGCCTCGCAAAGATGTCCATGTCCTGATCCCTGGAACCTGTAAACATTACCTGATATGGCAAAAGGGACTCCGGAGACGTGATTAAGATAAGGACCCGAAAACGGGGAGATGATCCTGAATTGTCGGGAGGAGTGGCAATCTAATCATGTGTCCTTAAACTCAGAGAACCTTTCCCAGCTGAGGTCAGAGTCAGAGAGGTGTGACGGTGCTGGCTTTGAAGAAGGAGGAAGGGCCCACAAACCAGGGAGCCTCTACATTAACCATTAGCCTCTACAAAGTTGAAGACAAGAGAAGATCTCCTCCCATAGCCTCGAGAAAGGAATCCAGCCCTGCTGTCACTTTGATTTTTTTGACTTGTTGAATTTTTGACTTGTGTTGGAATTGTAATGTACAGAATTGTAAGATGATAAATTTATGTGTTTAACCCGTCAAGTGTGTGGGAAAACTAATACAATGAACTTTAAGGTTATTTTCCAGATCTAAGATTTCATAATGCTAAATTATTGCAGAAGGGATTGGATTAGAACCAGGAAAACAGTTCCAAAGGGAGGGTTATTAAACGCAGAGGTGGTTTATCAAGGCAAGAGTGAAATCCCTATCTCCAAAAGCTTAACGATGGGGACAGATGAACGTGACCTGTCTGGAACTCAGCCTAAAGTTCCACCAGCCCAGAATCCTGGGGATGAGCTAAATGACTTCCTACTCCCTGGAGTCTATAAAAGGAGCCCAGAAGTGAAAAGAGGCAGGGGTTCGGCAAGATTGGGGCAAATTGGCTTTAAATGGAAACAATTTCCCTTCTGAAAGTTTCAGAGTTTTCGGTGAAAATGTCCAAATTGAAGCAGTATAAAACCTCTGTCTCCTGTTTGGCAGCAGATGTAAAATTGCACATGAACATACAGATACATAAACAACGCAGCCATTGATATTATGCCCAAGCCGAGCCTGTTGTCTGATTCTGAGTGACTGAGCCAGGCTGCCTGTTTCCACCCAAGGTTCTGTTACAATAGGAGCCATTTTGACTACATCTTAAATTTAAGAAAACTCCCTCCTACCTCAGGGGAGGGCAGGCCCTTGAGTCTGCAAATCAGTCTGCATACCACCCGAGCACTCTTCAGGAATCTGCTCTGACTTGCCAACTAAGGGCTCCAAAGAGAGGGAGAGAATAGCCGCAGACTTCACTCAAAACTCCCCCTAGCCTGCACTTGTGGGCGTCACCTGCCTTGGGTTTCTAGGAAGCCGGCAGACGCGCCTTCAGCAGTGGCCGGAAGGGCTGCTCTTTTTTGGCTGCATTTGTTTTGGAAAGTAAAATGTCAATTCAGCTGGACTGTTGACAATTCCAGGAGTAGCTACTCAGCCATGTGTCATGTGATCTGAAAGTCATCAGTAGCATTTTGACTACAGATTTGCTCATCTCAAGGGCCAGCTCACCTTCCTGTGTGACACAATTTGAGTTCTTGTCTATGTTTGTTTGAAGGGAGGTGGAGAGGTAGTGGATGTGGGGGCTATTAATGTCATAATCGCCTCCCTTGCACCATCAGCATTTCTCATCAGTCCTTGCACACCAACCAGTTCACGCCCGTAGAATCTAACTTCACACCAGCGAGGACAAGGCCTCTTCATCTTGGAGCTGTGACATCTATGCTTGAAAGTCTCTGTCAGCCAGGAAACACCGTTATGATGGGCTGGATGGTGGCCTGCAAATGACCAGTCAGAATCCCTAGCCCTGGGCCATTAACCCCATTTCATCCAGAGGAAACTCAAGTCCAGAGACCTGGAGAGTCTCGTTTTAGGTCACCTGCTGACTTCTAGTCCTGTTTTTTGACCCCTAGCCCAGGGTGCTTTATACTTCAGGGCACTGTGGTCAAAGCTGGTTTCAAACAGGGCTGAGGCTAAACGTTTCAGAGACAGATCTAGTATCTTGGTTGAGAGAACAGCCTGTGGAGTCCGAGTGATCTGGGTTTGAATCCTGACTTAATAGCAATGGCACCCTGGTAAATTACTTAACCATGAATTTACCCACCAAGTCACTGAATAAGCTTCCAGAATTTGGCCTAAACCCTGGGAATGGGAACCCAAAAAGAACTGGGGTAATCTTTATTTTTTAACCAGTCCATCAGATGGGGGCGGGGAAGGGTGAGTTGCTTGTGGCTCAGAAGAGTTAGCAATGAACTGAGGTCCAGAAAATTAAGAGACGTATTTCTTGCACACCAGGGCTGACATTCTTAGCAGCTCCGCCCCACACCCGGAGAACTCGCGCGTTCCGCGATGCCCGAGGCTACCAGCCTTGCCTGACCACCAGATGTGCTCCTCTTCTTGGGCCGGCTTAATTTCCAGGCCTTTTTCCTTGCTATTCGTCTCCTGCCAGGTTGCCAGTCGAAGGCTGGGAACGCTCACGCTGCAGCCAGGGCCACAGGCGCCCACGGTGGCGGGACAAGCTGTCCTCAGGCCTGTGCCCAGCGGACCGCAGAGCCGCAGGGCGCGGGGACGACCCGGCCCGAGTCTCAGGCCAGGCACGGCTCTCAGCACATCCACACACAGACTTTCCGCGTAGCGAAGCACAGCGACACTCCCCACCGCCGAGAGAGCGGCGGCGACCGACGAGGCCCAACCCCAAGGCTCGGGTCCTCAGGGTCCGCACAGGCGGGTGTGCGCGTGCGCCAGTCTGTGCCGGTGCGCGTGCGCGCGCTGGAGTAGACTTGGATCAAAACTCGCAGAGCCGTCCGCGGGCCGGGCGGTGGGTGCAGAGTCCCGGGGATGCAGTGCGGGGTGACGCCAGGCTGCCGGGCCCGGTAGCACGGGCGACCCTGAGCCCTCCCGGCTGTCCAGCTCCGCACCCGAACTGGCGCACCGCGGCTAGCTGCGTCCGCCCTGCGGAGAACGGCGGACCCCCCACGCTGCTCACCGCCGGGAAGTTTCAAAGCTGCACGCGCTCTGGCCTTTCAAACGAAGCGCTCCAGATCTGTCAGATTTCCAGAAATGTCTTGATTACTTTCTTTCTTTTTCTTTTGCTCTGTTTTTAAATCTTCCTCTGCAGTGTGCATGTCATGACCCTCTGACACGTTTTAGGCAACCCTCTGAAAAACTGAAATGGGAGCTATGGTAATGACTTGAGTATTCACCCTTGACTAAAACCTGTGACTGGCTCCGCCATTGCATTTTGGGATAAAATCTAAAATCTGCACGTGGTCTCCAACCTCTGCGTGATCTGTACCCAGTGGCCCAGTCTGAACCCATCCAGTTTCACTCTCTCCCTCCCCACAAGCTCCAGTCACGAGGACTCTTTACCCTTCTTCAAGGAGACAAGCCTTTCCCGCCTCAGCTGAGACGTTTGCAGTGTTTCCCATGACTGAAAGATTCCTCCTCCTCTCTCTGCCTTCTTCCTTCTCATCCTTTGGGTTTCAGCTTAAATGTCACTTGCTGGGAAGAGCCCTCACTGATCTCTCAAAACTTTCTTTTCCTTGGCACTTAACACAATGTATCATTTTAAAAAATGTATCTTGTGTTTATTTGTTCAGTGCCTATGTTTAGTAGACTGCAAGTTTAATAAGGGCAGGACCGTGTCTCTTTTACCTGTTACTGTATCTTCAGAACCTAGCAGGAGCTGGGACATAGTGGATATTTCCTATGTATTATTCAATGTAGGAAGGAACTTTCCAAAGATGTAATTTTAGACCTTTGATTTGGGGAAGGTGCAAAGGTCACAGTTTGCAGTAGAGGAGACAAGTTTAGAATCTTGGCCTCTAAATTTTTTTGAGGGTACACTACTTTCAGTAACAACTTTTTTTTTTTAAGTAATTTTTTTTTTTTAAGATTTTATTTTTCCTTTTTCTCCCCAAAGCCCCCCGGTACATAGTTGTGTATTTTTAGTTGTGGGTCCTTCTAGTTGTGGCATGTGGGATGCCGCCTCAGCATGGCCTGACGAGTGGTGCCATGTCTGTGCCCAGGATTCAAACTGGTGAAACCCTGGGCCACTGAAGCAGAGCGCATGAACTTAACCACTCAGCCACTGGGCCATCTCCAGTAACAACTCTTTTTTATTTTTATTTTTTTAGTGTGCACTCCAAATATATGTATATTTATTTACAAATTATAAAAATAATGCATCCTCATATGTATATTTATATATTATTACAAAGCACACCAAAGAGAAGCTTTAAAAAGCTAAGATAAAAATAATAGCTATAAATAAAAGTTCTAAAATTTTTTTCCTGCACTGCACTTTGGAGCCTACTATGTAGATGATTTGTGAGAAGAGGGCTGCCCTCTCCTGGTGGAAGGCAGCTAAAGACATTTGATTCCACAGGTTTACTATTTGGTGGCCTACGTTGGCGGGTACTCGTAGCATACACAGATCTACATTATTTTCATTTTTGGAAAATATAAGGCAAGGCATTGTTTTAAGCCAGCACATCTTTAAAGACAGAGATACTCGTATGGTGCAGTCATAATGGATCAGGAAACACTGAAACATCTGCATGTATAAGTGTCTCAAAACTGAGTGTACATCTGTGTAACGTCATGGTCAGTACTCAATAAACAGAAAATAGTTAATCTGTTCTCATGTTTCAAATTTTACAAACTTTTCCCCTTTGAAAACAACTGAATTATATTATTGTAGTTTTGATGGCAGGATATTCCCTGCTGACTTTTGTACTATATATATATTTATAATATATTATAATTTATTTATATTATTTTTATTTATTTATTTATATTATTTAATTTATTTTATATTATAAATATTTATATAAAATAAAAGCTTACCTATTTTAAGCAGTAAAGATTTTTAGAGTGAAAGCATAACATATTTCTATAAAAGAGCATGTCTTTTTTACTTAAATAGTTCAGCATTTGAACAAATTTGAAATGCCTTCATGCAGGGGATGAAATGGGGGAGACTGTTCGTAATATAGTCCTAAGAATATATTACTGATCTGTGTATGAATTTCCGGCAGTCAGCTAAAGCTTCTGTGAGAGAAATAGGAGTGAAACATGCAACACGGAACAAACAGTGAAACTGACTAATTGTTCACAATTGCCAGTTGTGTACATAAATAACTCAGTTACTATTATTTATTCCTCCAAAGCTATTTTACTACTTGACCAACATGTTCAATTTTACCTTTTCAGTTCTACTTCTGCAAAAACTAATATGTTTTAGAATCTGTCTAAGCTGCCCCTTCTTCAAGTTGCAATCAGAGATACAGGCAAAGAGACAAACGATTGTGAGCAAACGAGAGTCCTGATCCCTTGCCTTGTCTCCTAAATAACACATTCACAGCAAATATACACAAAGGCCCAAAATGCCTAGGCAGGGTGAGGAAAGGAGTGACGACGAAGTAGAAATGCTTTGGATGTACCACGGATCTTGAGCTTCTTTATCGGATGAAGCTTCCTTCACAATTCATTGCATTTCTCTACTTCATTTCCATGACAAAGGTCAGGCAGAAATATTATGCAAGCAGCACACAGTCCAACCACCGCATCCAAAGGGTGCAAATCTCCCAGAATTCTTACGTCAAAGTCCACATCCTAATCCAACACTCCCGTCCCTTTGTCTGTTTGTCACCAAAATTCTTTTTTGGATCTATACTTGGGTTCTGTGGAATACTAAATTTTGTATGGTAATCAGAGATTCTGAAAATAACAGATTACTTATTAATTACAAATGGAAAAAGGTGCCATTACAATGGAGAAATTTGGAGGACACTTTTAATTAGATAATCAATTTATCATCACCAACAATAGGATACACTGATATTTTATGCCCCTCATGTGATGCACTGAGGAGGACACAATCCATCTTATATATGTTTTTTGCCAAAAATATTAAATCTGAATCTAATTCAAGGAGACAGATAAATCCAAATTAAGGGACATTCTTGAAAACAATGGTTCTGAACTCCTAAAAATGTCAGTGTCAGCCCCAGCCCCATGGCCAAGTGGTTAAAGTTTGACTCTCTGCTTCAGTGGCCTGGGTTTGTGGGTTCGCATCCTGGGCTCCAACCTACTTCACTCAGCAGCCATGCTGTGGTGGTGTCCCCCATGTAAAAAGTAGAGGAAGACTGGCACAGATGTTAGTTCAGGGCTAATCTTCTGCAAGCAAAAAAAGAGGAAGATTGGCAATGGATGTTAGCTCAGGGTGAATCTTCCTCAAGGGAAAAAAAAATGTCAGTGTCATGAAGATTTTTTTTAAAAAAAGGTGGAGGAACTGTTCTAGATTAAAGAAGACTAACTACAGTTTGGGTCTTTGATCAGTGTTTAGATCTTGGGTGAGGAAAAAACCCCAGCTACAAAAGACAGTATTGAGACAATTTGGAAATTTAGATGTGAACTGTACACTAGATAATAATATTCTGTCATGCTAAATATCTTGTAATGGTATTGTGCATCCTAGTTCTTTGAGGACACATGCTTAAATATTTACGAGTGAAGTGTTATGATGTCTGTAACTTACTCCAAATCATTTAGCATTTGCCCCCTCTCTTTATCTGTATAGATATGGATGTAGCAAATTTGGCAAGTATTTATCTATCAGTGAAACTAGGTGAAAGGAAGGTGGGTGTTTGTTGTACTACTCTTTCAACTTTTCTGTTGACTTGAAAATTTTCAAAAGAAAATGTTAGGGAAAATATAAGCCCAAAATCTGACCATTTATCATCACCTCCATGATGCCCTAGACCAAGCCCCTATCATCTCCCCTGGATAACTGCAACAGCTTCCCAGCTGGTCTCCTTGCTTCTGCCCTTGCCCGCCTCCAGTCTATTCTTCACACAGGGGCCAGAGTGATGTTGTAAAGTGTAAATCAACTGTCCTCTGCTCAAAACCTTGCAACAGCATCCCAATTTGCTCAGAGTACAAACCGAAGTCCCTCCATGGGCTGCTCCCCATCTCCATTTCTTTTCTGCTCTTTCCTCTTTCTATGCCTGGCTTCCTGCCTCGGTCACCTGCTCCTCGTTTCCTCAGGCTCTTACCTCAGGCCTTTGTACTTGCTGTTCCCTCTATCTGGAAAGGTTTTCCCCAGATTTCTGCATGGCTTTCTCAGCACCTCCCACTTTTATCACCTCATCTCCATCTAACATACCAAACATTTTACTCTTTTTATTTGTATTTTCTGTACCACTCCCCTGCCACACTTAATAGAATATAAGCTCCGTTAGGGAGGAGACATTTGTCTGTTTTGTTCAATGCTGTATCCCCAGTGTTTTGAACTGTACCTAGACTTAGCAGTTACTTAATAAATATGTTTTCGAATGAATGAAACAGCTTGGTTATCTTCTGGTCTTAAAGCCTCTCCCTCTCTAGGGACACTAAGCCAATCAGAGGGGCTGGTGGTTATATCTCCATCTATCGAAGCAAACAAACCAACAGACAAAACTGCCACAGCTCTCATTCTTCCAACGAAGAGAGCTCCCATCCCTGGCAATCGGATCAACTCATATAAATTGATTCATGATGGGAGACAGATTATCCACATTCTGACTTCTCTGATCATCACATTCTGACTTCCAAGCTGCTTTCCACGGCTCATTCCAGGTCTACTGCTTGCAGAGACTTGCATAGGCTCTACCGTGACAGTAAAGCATCTATGTTCACCATACGTCAGAACCTTCTTTCACTTCCTCGTTGTCATCCAATCTAAACTTTCTCTTTTAATGTTTATCTCTCTTAATCATAATATTACTACTTTTTTCTCCCTTTAAAGTAAAAACGTAGATCTTTTATGGAAGATTTGAATCCCTACTGGGGCATTTAAATATCACTGTATTCCCACCATTCAGGAGGATTTACGTACCTACAGGTCTACAGGCCCATGGGCCTGGCCACAGAGCACACGGGTTACACGTGGAGGTTGCTCACCTGAAGTTGCCTCTGAAGATGATCACCTTCTGTAAGGCAACCCAGCCAGAGCCAGCCTGCTTTTACCCGGTAAGCAGTTGAAAATAATCTTAAGTGATGGATTCACTTGTTTAATTTTTCATTGATTTTACTTTGACAATGAGTATTTTATCCAAAACCATCTTCTGGAGGTATGGAAGTGAAAATTACTCTCTAACATGCTTCCAATTACTGAAAGATAAAAGTATGGAGTCTTCGGAGCTGGGTTTCTCCCATTCCTTCTTTGATTTTTATGTTTCCTAAAATGAGCCTTGTTAATTAACACAGTAGATACAAGATACTATTTACACCCATTTGGGCTGGTAAAGGTGCACAGAGTGAAAGCTAACGAGCACCAGAAATGATAGAAAGTGCTCACACTACCTGGGAGCTTCCTTCAAAACTATGAAGCGCATCCAGCACGGAGACAGGACGAGAGCCGCAGAACAGACGGCGGGGCCGCTCGCACGGTGAGAGCCAAGCCTGAGGAGGGACTCTTTCAAAGCTAGGCGGTTCCCGGGTGTCCTGGGATTCATTCACCAGAGACAGCGAATGGGCCGTTTATTTCCTCCAGAAATAAAACATTAATGTCTAACCCCAGGCCCTCGGGTCTTCCTGAGATACCCCGCGCACTGATTCCTCTAGCAGGTCTGAGCGGGTGGCGGCGGAACCGTGCGACATTGCAGCCTGCTCTGGGGACCCCTGCTGTTCCATGGCCGCCCCTGATGGACCACCACCTCCCCACGGGGCCCAGGTCCCCCTCGACCTGGGGCTCCCCTGAGCACACGGGCACCCCGCGGGGCCTAGCACAGGTCTTGAACAAGAGACGGAGTGGCCGGTCACTCTGGGGACAGAGCAGCGGCTTGGAGCGCTGGCTGGGCCCCTTCAAGCCGCGTGTCTGGCCAAGGACTTGGCCGGCGCGTCCCCTGCAGGCGGGCGTGGGGACGCGCCCCGCTCCCGGGCTGCGGCGAGGCGGGGATGAGGTCATGCACTTCGGACGCCGGGCCCTTAGGAGGCGCTGGCCGCGCTCTCCCGGTCGCGGACGGCCCCCTGGCGGAGGCCGCGGAGCCCCACGGGGAAGCCGCGCTCGGCTCCCGTCTGCTCCGGCCCTTGCTGTCCCGCGCCGGGACCCCCTCCGCGAAGCTCAGCTTCCTCCCGCGCCGGCCCTGCTTCAAGTCGGGGACGGGACCCTGCGCTGGCACGCGGCGAGCGCTCTGGAAGAAAACGGAGAAAAGGCGCGAGGAGAGGGAGAGGCAGGGAGGGGGGCGTCCTGCGTCCCGCACCGGGACAGCGGGCCCTGCGACCCTGCGGCCGCTCCCGCCTTGGCTGCCCCGCGGCCCGCCCCTGGGGGCTGTGTGGGGACCGCGCTGCTGCCTGTCAAGACGGCTCGCTCGGCACCCTTCACGTAGGCGCTGGATCAGTCTTCAAATGGGGTTGATTTAAAGATTATCTAGTCCAGCCATTAAAAAAGACAAGATCGTCTCATTTGCAACAACATGGATGGACCTTGAGGGTATTATGTTAAACAAAATTAGCCAAAGACAAACATGGCATGATTTCACTCATATGTGGAAGATAAACAAACAAATGGATAAAGAGAACAAATAAGTGGTTACCAGAGGGGAAGCGGGTGGAGGGGTGGGCGAAAGCGGAAAAGGGGTACATGTGTATGGTGACAGATAAAAGGAGACTATTGGTGGTAAAATATATATATATATATATATATATATATATATATATATATATATCTAGTCCAAATATTTATTGAATGAATATTCAAGAATTATAAAAAAATGTGAGTACTTAGGAGAGCCCTTGGCGTATAGTAAGTGCCATATTCCTGACTCTTTTCATCTGAAAAAGTGACTAAGTTGCCCCAGGTCACAGGCTACCGAGTGGCAGAGCTCGCTGAGGTTTGAGACGGGGCATTCTGCCCCCACACTCTGTGCTATTAGTCACTACCACAGTTAGCAACAACTAAGGAGCAGGTTTTTAGATACCTTCCCTGGGTTCTTTTTATATTTTTTTGGTCTGTTAAATTAGGAAATAAACCACCTCAGATGGAATCTGAGATACTATATTTCCCCCTTATCCACGATTTCGCTTTTGGCAGTTTGAGACACTCTCAGTCAACTGTGGTCAGAAAATATTAAATGGAAAATTCCAGAAATAAGCAATTCAAAAGTTTTAAATTGCCATCTTTCTGAGCAGCATGATGAAATTTCCCACCGCCCGGCGCCATCCCACCCCAGGATGGTGAATGCACCAGATCCACGCCTATATGCTACCTGCCTTAGTCACTTAGCAGCCCTCCGAGTTATCAGATCGACTGTTGGGTATGGCAGTGCTTGAGTTCAAGTAACCGTTATTTTACTTAAAATGGCCCAAAAGCTCAAGAGTAGTGAGGCTGACAACTTGGATATCCGAAGAGAAGCTGTGAAGTGCTTTGTTTAAGCGAAAAGGTGAAAGTTCTCAACTTATAAGGGAAGAAAACAAATCGCATGCTGAGGTTTCAAAGATCTAGGGTAATATTATTACAGTATATTGTTATAATTGTTCTATTTTATTATTGTTGTTAATCTTTTACTGTGTCTAATTTATAAATTAAACTTTATCATTGATATATATGCATAGGAGAAAACATAGTATTTATCGGGTTCGGTACTACCTGTGGTTTCAGGCTTCCAGTGGCGATTTTGGAACACATCCCCCAAGGATAAGGGCGGGCTACTGTGCACCAGTCCCATATGGATCTTAAAAGTGCAGCGGTTCATGGTGTACTGAGATCCGTGTGCATGTTTTTCAACTAAATCTGTGGCAGATTCCAGTTTGCCTGAATTTTTAAAGTATAAATGATTTCAGCAGTCAAAATATACATGGAGCAACAGAAGGCAACTACAAAACTCATAGGACCTACAAACTTTCTATGATGGACTGAGTCGTGCTCATCTGAAGGAAATTGTAGCTGTCATTGCTGGCGAAATTGAAGGGTCCAGATATTATCTCCACTACAACCTGGTTGGGCATCTCATAGTTTTCACTTTCCTACAGGTCAGTCATTTATGAGATTTGCTCTGTTCTTTCAAACTACACATTTCAAAAATTAAATTTCTTCTGAAGGCTATATACTCTGTATAATGAATTACTTTCACTAATTACTGTGCTAGAGGAAATGAGGGTTATCAATGGTGCATACGTGAGAAGACTCCTCGGGGAAATATTAAACGCTTGGACGGAAACTCACCAAACAGCTGGCGTTGTTGCGTGAAGAACCATGGGAGCAAACATTAGACTCTTAGGGGTCATGGTTGGGTTTTCAGGCATTTCTTGTAAAATCATGGTAAATAATGTGCGTTTGTAAATAGAGGGGCCCATTTAACATACTGGAAGCAAGACTGACTGAGTACATAGTTATTACACTTCAGGAAGTGTGAGCCCATTGTGATAGGGTGAAAAGTGACCACCCAAAAGATACCCACATCTTAATGCCTGTAACTTGCGAATGTTACCTTATTTGGAAAAAAGAGTCTTTGCGGATGTGGTTAAATTAAGGATCTTGAGATGGGAGGTTATCCTCAATTATCTGGGCGGCCCCTAAATACAATCACAAGCGTCCTTAAGGAAGAAAGAGGCAAAGGGAGACTAGATACAGAAAAAAGAGAAAGAGGCCATGTGAAGACGGAGGCAGAGAGTGGAATGATGTGGCCACAAGCCAAGTAATGCTGGCAGCCGTCAGAAGCTGGAACAGGTAGGAACACATTCTACCTTACAGCCTCCGATGGAGCATGGCCCTGCTGACACCTTGATTCTGGTCCACTGAAACTGATTTGGGACTTTTGGCCTCCAGAACTGTGAGAGAATACGTTTCTGTTGTTTTGAGTCACCAAGTTTGTGGTAATTTGTTACTGCTGCCACAGGAAACTAATATCCATAGTTATTTCAGAGAAGTAACAGATCTCTGAATCTGTATAACAAGGAATTCTCGGATACTAGTTTTGTCCTATTTTCCCTTCATGAAACTCTTGACTTGTGGTTGGTGGTATAGAGGCTTGACTTGGTGACCCTGAGCAGTGTGCTCCGGCCCATCCATCCAGGTGCTTTGTTTGGCTTGGGTTGCCAGGGATAGCCGTATAAACATGGCAATGTCCATATCAAGGCCATGAAGTCGACATCAGCCTATCAATGTCAATATTGGCCTCAGAATATTAGAATATAAATTAATTGCTTACCTTGGCTCACCATGCCCTAAGAGAGTTGGATAAGCTTCACAGTCTGTGTGTGGTTAGAAGGAAGGCCAAGCGGAAAGGAAAGAAACACTTGGCTATACGTGTGTAGCATTGTGAGTGTATTTGTGCTGTCCCGGGTTTGTAAATCACAGCCTATAAACACACCCGGGAATCAAGATGGATTCAGGAGCCCAGGGCTCCAATTCTGGCTCTTCTACTTTAGGAAATTTATTCACCCTTTCTGGAGAGATGAAATGGCATGAGATATAATAATAATAAATATTATTTAATAAACACATAGGTATCAGAAACTGGACTGAGTTCTCTACATGTGTAATCTTATTTAATTCTTGTAACAACCTATAGCAGTACAGATTATACATATTATATACACTATATAGATGAGGAAATTCAGGTTCAGAAAAAATTAAGTAAACTTGCCCAAAGCTGCGAAATCAGTAGCTGAGCTGGGATTTTGACACAGGCATGTCTTATTTCCAAGTACATGCTCTTAATCCCCGTTGAATAGTTCGGATATTTAGAGACAGTGGAAAGTTGTATCTGTAACACATGACAAACTAGACAGTCTTTATTGATAGCATTATGATTTTAATTTCAGAGCATCACATGCCAGCATAAGCTCTAGATTCTGCGATCGTAGGCTCAGTGGGGTGTTCTTACTGAGTGGCCCCAGTCAGCCCGTGAGGAGGATCTCTGGGGCCAGGGCTTTGATGGTGTTTTTATTTTGGGAAAATCAGCTTAAATCTCACCCTCCCCATGAAGATTTCTTTCCTCACGACTTATTCTGGTGAACTTTTATGCCCTGAAGATTGCCTTAGCTACACCCCACAGGTTTGCATACCAAAGAAGTTTCACTGACTAATGATTATTCTAAATATTTTATAATTTCTTATCTAACTCAACTAGTTTAGAAGTGCATTTTAAAGTTTCCAAGTACTTGAATTTCCTTTAAGCTGAAAATCTTATCAGAGTTCTTGATGCGGATTTTTTTCAAAGTATTGCAGACCCAGCTACTAAACCATTAGGTGACGTCTTAGAAAACAGGAGGGAGGGGGCGGGAATACTGAGACAGTGATGGAGTGAGGAAAATCCAGTATAACAATTATCCGCAAGGTCACTACTGTGGTCAGTGGGAGGTCAATCTCACCGGGAAATGATCTGAATTTCTTCTAGACCTACCTATTTGAAGGATGGGAATCTGAAGGATGGGAATCTGAAGAATGGTAGAGGTTTGCCCTGGGCAGGGATGTGGACGAGAGGTGTGGGGAACAGAGGAAACAGCGATCATTCTCTGATATTTCTGGGCAGTGTTTGTCCAGGCCAGTGGGCTCCCACTGCTTCAGCTTCTGAGAAGGCCCTGAGACAGAATGCCTACAGACAAAGGTATGCTCCTTCCTATATCAGTAAGTATTGAGCGCCTGCTAATGTTCGAGTACAGTGCTTGGCCCTGGAGAAGGAATGTTGAATTAAATATGGTTCTTGTCCTTATGGAAATCATAGTCTAGTGAAGTATTATGTGCCAGACCTTATGGGCAAGGAAGTAAATGAAGTGTGTAGAGGTATGAAAGTTGTGCAATCTTGTTGGAACATAGAGGGTGATGGCAAGACTGGATAGGTAAGCAGGGGTCAGATAGCGGAACACTCTTGTAAACAGCATTAAGAAGCTTGGGTTTCATTTTGAGGGAAGTATGTTTTTAAGCAGAGAGTGACATCATCTTTTATATTTTAGAAAGAAATAAGCATTGTGGAGTAAGGCATAACTAGGGGTAGGAGGATCTTGCAACAATGCGGGTGAGAAACAAAAGTGGCTTGCCCTAGCCTTTCAGCAATGGTGGTGGATGCGGAAAACATTTGGGAGGAAATTGTTTATTAATCGAATGTGAAGCGTAAGAGGGGAGGCTGAAGGATGTTACCCAGGTTTCTAGTTAAGGTTGCAGGGTAGATTGTGCAATTGTTTCTTGACGAATAGAAAATATAAAGGGGAATAGATTTGGGGTGAGTTGGATTTTGGACATATTGAGTTTGGGCCTCTCTCGTAGTTATGATTATCAGCCGTGTGTTGAAGAATGGGTGGTCTCTCCCACTGAGAGGGCTTCACATGAGGAAAGAAGGGAACCAGGACGGAGCTCTGACTCATGACCATTGACATTTAAGAGATGGGCAGAGGAAGAGGATGTAGCCAAGAACTGATGAGAGGGTCTAGGAAGAGTCCATTGGAGCTGTTGACAAACAGGATATGGGTGACCTTTACAAAGCCATTTCTGTGGAGCAGTGGCAGCCAGATTTCATTGAGTTGAAAAGTTAGTGGGAGTTGATGAAGTAGAGTTGGCCAGCGTAGACAACTGCTTCCAGGAAGTTTGTCTTTATTTATTTATTTATTTTTTGAGGAAGATTAGCCTTGAGCTAACTGCTCCCAATCCTCCTCTTTTTGCTGAGGAAGACTGGCCCTGAGCTAACATCTGTGCTCATCTTCCTCTACTTTATATGTGGGACACCTACCACAGCATGGTGTGCCAAGTGGTGCCATGTCTGCACCCGGGGTCCGAACCAGCGAACCCCAGGCCACCAAAGCGGAACATGCACACTTAACCACTGTGCCACCGGGCTGGCCCCAACCAGGAGGTTTGTCTTTGTATCAGTTTCTTCAAGCTGCTATAACAAAGTACAACAAAGTATGTGGCTTAAAATGACAGAAATGTATGGTCTTACAGTTCTGGGGGCTAGGAATCTGAGATCAAAGTGTCAGCAGGATGGTCTTCCATCTGAGATTCTGGGTGGAATCCTATCTTGCCTCTTCTTGGTTTCTGGTGGTGACTGTCAATCCTTGGTGTTACTGGGCTTGCAGACATAGGATTCCAATCTCTCTCCATCATCATATGGCATCCTTATTGTGTGTTTCTGTCTTTATGTGGCATGTTCCTCTTCTTGTAAGGATTCCAGTCATGTTGGATTAGGGTCCATCCTAATGACCTCATCTTAACTTGGTTACGTCTGCAAAGATTCTATTTCCAAATAATGTCACATTCTCAGGTATCAGGGGAGACATCAACCTGTCTTTTTGGAGGTCATAATTTAATCCATAACAGTCCTTAAAGGGGAGGCTGGGAAGATCACGCTTAGAGTACAAGGAAAAGTATAGACTCGAGAACACTGAGGACAAATTTACTTGCATCACAACGGCCAGTCTTGACTAGAAAGGTAGCATTTCATTTCAAGGAGTTTACCAGACAACCCCTCTTTCCATCTTCATTCCTCTTCATTTCCCTAGAATGTGAGAGTGCTGTGTTCCTTCCTTTTCCCTGTCAAACACACAGACGCTCACCTTGGGAATCATGAGTTCTAAATAAGTGTGAGAGAATCATAAAAAATCAGGCATTTTTGTTGTTTTCCATGCATACTTTCAAGTTGGAAATTGCCTTGCATCTTACTATAATTCGGAAGTGCACAATTCTTTACTGGGAGCTCACTGGAAGAGTGAGGGAATGGTGGACTATTTTCTGGTCCATTCTGTCTGACTTCCTTGTGGCACCCTCTTCTGGTTCTCCCTCACACCCCAATTTTCCTTACTTTCAGGCTGCTCTTGGCCTGCAACAAGGTCCCTCTGTAGTTAATTCCTTAGGATGCCAGGCCACCAAAAGTGAGTGAGCCAACTTCGTCTTAGGGAAGGCAATGCAATAAGCCCTAAGGATATCCCGCAGCTGTCCACCAGGTTATGTGGGAGAAGGGAAGAGGAAAGGGTGACTGTGCCGGGGACAGGGGAGCCGGAGAGGGAAGCTTGCTGTTCTTGGGAACAGAGTATTCTCTTAAAATGCACCTGACCCAGAGAATGAGCACCTTGGTTAGTAGTGAACTTGTCGGCTACTAAGGCATCAAGAGGCTCCTGATTGAGAGCAAGACCCTTGGGGGATTGTTATGGGCTGAATTGTGTCCCTCCCCCCAACACCCCGCCAAATTCATATACTGAAATCTTAATTCCAAGTACCTCAGAATGTGACTGTATTTGGAGACAGGGTCTTCACAGAGGTAATTAAGTTAAAATGAGGCTTTTAGGGTGGGCCTTAATCCAATATGACTGGTATCCTTATAAAAAGAAGACATTAGAATCCACAGAGAGCCACAAGGGACGTGCGCCACGAAGGAAAGATCACATGAAGACACCACAAGAAGGTGTATCTGAGTGTGTGTGTGCTGAGAAGGCAAGGAGAGAGACCTCAGAAGACACCTAACCTGCTGGCACCTTGATCTTGGACTTATAGCCTCCAGAACTGTGAGAAAATATACTGTTTCAGCCACAGAGTCTATGGCATTTTATTATGGCAGCCCTGCCAAAGTAATATAGGAATGGACATTACTAAGTCTCCTGGAGGACAGTCTGGAAGTGTGACCTGCCCCACTATTGTCCTACACTGTCACTCTTCAAATCGCACTACATCCTCTGGAGGGGCTGGTCAGGGGTTCTGAGCTGGGTGTGGTGCGGAGAAGCATGTGAGATTGAGGAGCAGCTTTATCTCCTCCTCCCCAGGATGCTCAAGAGGTTGCTTCCTGCAGCCTGTGCTCATGTCACACATTGTCCGGTTAACACATTTGCCGCAAGTGCTATTCCACCTAAAAATGTAGAGTTAGGGGAGGTGAGCTAACTCTCTGCTCCTATTTGTAACACTCCCTTATCAGATTCATAGAGGGTGGCAAGGCCTCCACATTTGGGGTGGTAATAGTGAATCAGAGCACCATTTTGGAGCACGTGGAGCCCTGACATCACTCCACTGACTGGTGTTTTCCAATTGAGGGAGCACTCGTGTACGGTGGTAGGAAGAGTCCTCTTCTATGACTAGAGGAAGAAATTAAAAGTGTGTGTGCATATGTGTGTAGTTTGCCTGGGAGTGATGAGGGGCAGGAAAGGTAGGACAAATTAAATCACTTTTTTTTTTTTCCCGGTAAAAGAGCTGCCAAATTCTTCTGTCCTTCTGTAGCAGGCAGCTTTACAGAGCAATCTGTCGTTTATCTGATTTCTCCCTCTCACAAGCTATACGAGGTACTTTCAGTGCCAGTTGCGTTTGTTTGTTCATTAACTCCACAAAAACTTATTGGACTCCTCCTGGATCCAAAATCAAATCGTAAGACACAATCCCTGACCTTAAGGAAGTCAATGTCTGACCTGTGTGGTCAGCCGTGTGGACTGAGAAATCACTCCATAACTGGTAGTGCTAAGACTGAGGTTGGTGCAGTGTGTGAGAGGGCCACAGAGAAGGGCGAGAGGGTCAGGGAAGGCTGCAGAGAGGAGGTGACATCTGAGCAGGAGTTTGCTAAGGGAAGGCAGCCTTAGACAGGGTGGCCTGTGCATGTGAGGAGTGGGGTGCAAAGGGGCTTGGTGCGCTCGGGGGACACTGACTGGTTCAGTGTTTGGATTCTCACTTAAAAGGATGGAGTGACAGGAGAGAAGGCCACATAAGGGGCCAGCTGGTGAAGGGTCAGATATATTCTGTTAAAGACTCTGTTCCTGATCCTATAGGCCACAGGGAGCCAGAGAGAAGTTTTGAACTGAGAGACTGAATATACAAACAGACAATGGCCAGACCGTGTATAAAAAGAGAACTCCGACCACAACCTGCAGCAACCAGTCCAGGAAGCCAGCCTGCTCTCTACAAGTCAGCCTTGCAGGAAGTCAGACCTCTAACTCTAGTAACAGTCTGGGAAGCCAGACAATAACCCCTGTAACAATGGCCTCAAACAACCAGGATTCGATTCATAACTGACGACTTGTCTAATTTTTGTCCCTGCTTCCAACTTAGGACCAACGGGAGAAAGCCAAATGTGTCCCCTAACAATCACACAGGATGCCCCACTTCTAGTCTGCTGGGCCTCCAGCTGCCCCAGACTATCAGCTCCCTCAGGGCTCCCCCAGAGCCTTCCCTTTTCCACTGTAAAGCTCTCCCACTGCTCTGCCCGCCTTTCAGTCAAGTGATGGAGGCTGACTCCCTTGCTAGAGCAAGCTCGGAATAAATGGCTGTTGCCTGTTCTCATTTGGTTAGTTTTCAGTTATTTCCACAGAATCCAGGGAAGACAACTCAGACAGAACGTGGAGAATAGATGAGAAGTTGAAGAGACAGTGGCTGCGGCAGTCGCCTTTGCCGTGGGCAGGACACCTCTGCAGAACTACTAATTAATTGTCTTTTGTTCATTTTGCTTTTCGGGGCAGGTTCAGAGAAGGGGTCAGGGCCCATGACTTGTGAATCAAAGCCAGGACCAAAGGACCCTCCTCTCGGGGAGATAAGGTTCTCAACGGTCCTCCAGGTCGGGGCTAAGGACCGAGACATCCAGGCAGGCCCTGGGTGAAGCTCTGCCTGGAGAACCATTTGAGCAGCCGTGCCTGACAGTGAGTTTCAAGTTGTTCCCGGCTCTGTCCTAATTTCCCATTCTTAGTCCTAAGCCTTCAGCAAAGCCGATACTACAAGATAACCTTGTATCAGTATTATTTTGTGGAGTGGAGGGAAGTGCCTGTTCCTTTTTGGGAGGTGGTGAGTGCAGCCCAGCATGACAAAGGCTGGACAGCCTCTCAGCACCCCAAAAGCCCAGAGGACTTGATGACACTCCGTATATACTTATGATTTGCTCATTCTCTTTCTTTAGTTATCTCAGTCATATAATCTCATATGCATCAGAAAACCTCAGTGTTATTACTTCTAAATAATCAAAGATTTTGACTATTTCTAATAGTCACTTTTATTTGCATCAACTCACGTATAGTTAAAATATGAAGTTGGTTTTTTTTTTTGCATTTTAGAAAATGTTATCTGAACAGCTTGAGTATGCCCATGGATTTTTACCTATATGACATATCTCCTCAGTGAAATGTAAGTTGGATATTTTCTAATGTATTTATTTCAAGACTTTAGGTCTTTTTGTGGGCAATGCTCTAGAAGTACCGTGGCTTGGAGGACGATAAAGCTCAGCACCCATGACATCATGTTCCTGTGTTCACCTATGCTCATGAGCACCATCTAGCCATGTGACTGGAGTTGGGAGCCAGCATGGAAAAGAACAAAAGGTTTGCAAAGTTCAGACCATCTGCTGGTGAGTGGCATGAAGCTGCTCAGAAATGAGGAGGCTCCTGGAAACGGCCTGAGAAGCTTTCCTTCCCCCTCGGATGGGAAGTTCCACCGAAGCTGTCATGTGTATGACTCTATGATAGTGTCTAAAACAGTGGCTCGCATGTTATAGGTGCTCAATAAATGCATGCTGATTGAATGAGAGCTTACAGCTACCCTTGTGGTCCACTCTGGTGTGTCTCTCTCCAGTCCTTCCTTAGGAAATAGGGTAATTCTGGAGCCTCCCAAACAGAGCAGAGGATGTTATATGATACATAATATAAATACATATAAAATATTATATATAATATAAAGAATAATCAAAAGTAAGATGTTATGGCAGTTATATGTTTGTTAAGTTTTTCCGTGTATACTTAAGCTTCTTACATCCTGTAAAAATGTCACAAAGTATTTATATCAGTCTAGAATTTCAAATTCATGCATACTTAATTAAAAATTAAAAAATTCACTTGTACTTATAACTTTGCCCAAAATGTAATTTAAAATTATTTTGCTGAGTACCAGAGCAGCCTAACTTAGAAAAACACAGCGGGATATTTGTTCAACACAAGAAATTTTGTTTTTCAGCATTGCCTTGAAATGTCCTTTCATAGTCTATAGGTTTTTTCTCTTATCTTATCTGGGAGAATGAACTGTTTCTTCTAAGGTCATCGGACTCATGACTCCTGTGGGCTATTTACTCTATGAAGCCCATGAGTAGTTTTCACATTTAAAGAAATGTTTCAGTCGTCTAACAAGTCTTAACAGTGTTTCTGCTCATGTAAAATAAGTGTTTTGTTTTGTTTTTTTAAGAATTTCAGGTGCTCAGGATTGAGTCAGTCATTGATCACACTCTTTACTGATGGCACAATATCATTGGTCCAGAAAGGTTACACTTATGTTCTGTTTCATTTCACCTTAACAGTTTTTCTTCATCTCCTGCCTGCAATTCCATACTCCTCCCCTCATGTATTTAATATTTGTCCTTCCAAGTCATCTTCCATACTTTGGATATATTTCCTTGAAAAACTATATAATAATATTTATTTTGTATATGTTTTTAAATTTTATATAAATGATATTGCGGTATAAATCTCATTTTGCTAACTTTCATAAAATATTGGGTTTTCAAGATCTATTCATTCTACTTTATATAACATGCTTCTGATTGATGCATATTATTCTACTTCATTCACACACTGTAGCTTATCTCCTCCTCTAGTCATAGGTACTTACTCAGGTTGTTCCCCACTGCTCCCACTTCTATAAATGTGTACCTGTCTTCTCATGACCTTACCCTGTAGTGTCTTTGGTATGTATGTCCTAGAGTAGAATGGCTGGGGTTTTACATGTGACACCAGCCCTGGTGTCAGTTCCCCTACATTAAACCCAGCATATGTGGGGTTAAAGCCAGCAGCACCCGTCCCCTTTCCCTGCTTCTCTAAGTTACACTCGTATGTAAATATCAGTTTCTTTAACCTTTGTGTCCTTGAAGTTTATTACAGGAAAACAGATATCCAAAGAATATCAGGAAGCTGCAGCTTCCCAAACACCCACTCCTTGGCTTCCGGCACCAGAGTCCACCATCCATCAAGGAGACAGAGAACCAAGAATACTCACTGGCGGATTCCCTTATCTCGCTGTCCCCTTCCCTGCAGGCAGCCTCACAAGGCCAAATGCAGGCCAGTGGGAAGATGCCAACCGGCAAGGCCACATGCTCCTCCCTCCTACAAGCAGCCACATTCCTTGCAACCTTTAAAAACCCTTGCCTCACATCTTTTGAGGAGACGAATTTGAGGGCTTGCTCTCATCTCTAGGCTGACATTACCCAAAATAAACTCCTTTCCTTGCTGTAAACCTGGTGTTCCCATTGTTATTTTAGCCCCTTGTGTGTGGCTGGTGAAAAGAACCTGTGTTTGTGGCCAGTAAAACATGCATATTTCGTTTGATTAAGTGATGCTGGACTGTTCTCAGGAACGATGTACCAGAGTAACTGTTAGTACGGTAAATATCGATAGAGATAAGCCACATTAACAAGAGCTCTTTGGGTTCCTTCATATTTTTTGAGTATTAAGGATTCCTGAGACCCTAAAGTTTGAGAACCAATGACTTAGACCATACCGGTATTGGCAAAAATCATCAGTTGCCAAATTTACATTAAGTTCATGTGATTTCAAGTCTTATCCTGATGTGTTCCCTCCTCAGTAAGGTATGATATGTACTTTTTTCCACCATTTGGAAGAAAGATGAATTAGCTTCTAAGTATGGAAGGTCTCTTTTATCTTTCTAGGCTGATTTGAAAGGATGGAGCTCCTTCAGAGGGCAAGAAGAGCACAGTTTGTGAGTGTGGAAGGACAAGAAGCTTGGCAGCCCTGTCTCAGAAGCACACTATGGAGGGGAAGTGCTGAGCCCTCAACTGTCAGAACTTTCAGAGGGGAGCTGAGGGAAGGTCCCCTCTCATGCCAGGGGAAGACCAGGGGCCACAGTCTAGGATTAGGGCTGTCTGTGCTAAGTGACGCCATTCAGGATATTAAGCCTAAAAGATCAGTTTTCTAGTGAAAAGTGGTCTCCTCAGCCTAAGACTGGTGAGTAACTGTGGAGCTCTTTATTGGAATTTGCTGTCCCTTTAAGCATGGCAGCTACACTAACTGAACTTGGTTACATTCTCAAACGTCCCAGGCTCACTCAGACAGTCTGCCACTCCTCCTCTTTCATTCCAGGTTCTTGCCCTTGAAATATTGTGGGACAGGTGTTGAGAGGCTGACATCTGTGTCTTGTATCCTAAATGGCCAGAGAAATAATAAATTGAGATGATAGATTCATATATAATTAACCTATTGCTTAAAAATATTCTGGTAGTTTGGACTGTTGCTATTTGGTGGATGGCAATGCAGTCTATGTGATGTGTGTCAGCATTGTGTGTAAACTTCAACAAACATACAGAATAAATGACCTTCAACATTTTGTTATATTTGCTTCTAGGATTTTCTCTATTTTTTTTAAATAAATAAAGCATTGGAGGTAAAGCAAAGCAAAAATAACCTTTAACCATCATCTCTAGGCTCTTTCCTCCTGTCCCCCCCCCGACCCCCTGCCCCAGCAATTACTATTATGAGTGTGTTCTGTATGATTTTAATCCTCTTTTAGCGTCTAAAACTACTTTTAGGGGCCAGCCTGGTGGCGTAGTGGTTAAGTATGCACGTTCCGCTTCAGCGGCCTGGAGTTTGTGGGTTCGGATCCCAGGCACGAACCTACACACCACTCATCAAGCCACGCTATGGCAGCGTCCCACATACAAAATAGAGGAAGACTGGCACGGATGTTAGCTCAGGGACAGTCTTCCTCCAGCAAAAAGAGAAAGATTGGCAATAGATGTTAGCTCAGGTGCCAATCTAAAAAAAAAATCTTTACATAAATGGTTCAATAGAGTACGTATATCTAGCATTTTCACATCACTCAGGCTTTTGAGATCAATCTATCTACCTATCAATAATGTATTTATTGACAGAGTCATTCTTTTTTATTTTTTTATTCTTATTTTTTGAGGAAGATTAGCCCTGAGCTAACATCCACTGCCAATCCTCCTCTTTTTGCTGAAGAAGGCTGGCCCTGAGCTAACATCCGTGCCCATCTTCCTCTACTTTATATGTGGGACGCCTACCACAGCATGGCTTGCCAAGCAGTGCCATGTCCGCACCCGGGATCCCAACTGGTGAACCCCGGGCCACTGAAGCAGAACGTGCGCACTTAGCTGCTGCACCAGCAGGCTGGCCCCAGACAGAGTCATTGTTTTTAATGCCTCTGCAATATTTCATCGTATGATTAAGAAGGGTTTTATTTAACTGTTCCTCTATTGCAGGATTTAGGTTTTTCCATTTTTTCACTGTTACAAACAGTGCTGAAATGCACATTTTTGTTCATGTCTCCTTGTATACATGCATGAGTTTTTTAACATATAATTAAAAGTGAAGTGATGAATTATACAGCACATGCAACCTAAACTTGATCTCTAAAACAATTGTACCAGCTTATACTCCTACTGGTGCCATGCTGGTTTCCAATTCCCCAAGTCCTCGCCAACCTTTGCTGTTGTCATACCCTTTAGTTTTTAGCTTGAGCCTGATTGAATCAGATCATATTTTTATATAATTACAGGCCATTTGGACTCTAGTACAAACATGCTTTCCTAGTGTTGAGGGCACACAGGGCAAATCCCCTTCCCAGTCTGACCTCTGTTTCTCACCAAAGACACATAAAGCTCACCTTGGTCCTTTTGTCAAATATCTCATTTGTTTTAGGAGATGTTCAAGTAAAAATTGCACTGGACAAAGTTAAACAGGCAAGGAATACTTTATTCAAGACTATCACAATAGATAACCCAATTCAGGTGAAACAGCACCGAAGCGTTTTTAAGAGCTGGGCTAGGGAAGAGCGGTGGGTCGTGGGCCACCTGTGTTTGCTAATTGGCTTTATCCAGAAGAGAAAAGCATGTTTTCTTCTATCTTCATGACAG
Organism: Equus caballus; assembly: GCF_041296265.1. NCBI lineage: Eukaryota > Metazoa > Chordata > Mammalia > Perissodactyla > Equidae > Equus > Equus caballus. Next base: position 23,498,911 of record NC_091700.1, on the reverse strand, counting down.
AGGGGAGCTAACTTGGAGCAAGACACCGTCTGGTCAGGCTTCTGCCCTCCCATGGAAAGATCTTCCTTGATGCCCACGCAGAGATATCCTAGGTCCTGGAGAAAGCCATTCCCTGGATCTTAAAGCTGGCAAGGGGCTTTTAAGGAGATTTATATAAATTTTAAAGGGAGTAGAGTAATATGTTACAATTATCAGGTTTCTAAAGTACGTTCTTTACGTAGAAAACAGAAAAAAGGAAAGGGAGGTCAGGGGGCTACAGGCAGGAAGACATCTGTTTAGTCAAGCTGCGGGGAATGTGAAGGCATCTGGGTCAAGGGGCTCCTCTCTGGTCAGGGAGCTATTGCTTTTCAACCAAGACACTTTCCAGTGGGCCCCCCTTTCCTTCCTCACCCCCTCCTTCCTTCCCTTTGCCTCTTCCCCCTTCCTCCTTGTCTTTCTGAGCTCAGCCCCTGGCCCCCATTTCACCACAGGTCCCCAGTCCCCTCCCTGGCCTGAGCGTTGGTGCCCACCTGGTGCTTCCAGGGCTGGGGAGCAGAAGGGGATGTGTGAGCTGGGAAGGAACCCGAACTGCCCCTCTGGTGCAGGGTAGCAGGGAAGGGCAGCCCCTGCTACTTCTCCTGGCCAGGGTGACATCCCTGGGGAAGGGGGTCGGGCAGGTGAGCAGCTGGGGGCAGAGAAAGCAGTCCGCCCCAAGGGCATTCGCAGAGGCCGTTGTGCCCACCCCCCGCCCCCACTCCCCCCCACACTCCCCCCTCCACTCAGTGTCATTGCTGCCTCCCCTAGAGCCGGCCTTCATTTGCATTGCTGTGTGATGTTCCTGTGCCTTCTTGCTGCAGGACCCGTTCACTTCTCTTTGGGCTTTCTGAAGGTGGAGGAAAAGATGGGCTGGCAACAAGCTGTGCAAGAATCAGATGGGTCCAAAGTCCGCACCATTTACCTCAATGAACCTCTTAAGAACAATTTCTGCAAAAACTCCATCAGGTGAGAATTGTATGTAGCTGGGAGGAGAGGAAGGAGGAAGATGTGGTCCTTCTCTGCAAAAAAGTACTTTGAATGCTTCAGGCTATAATAGTTTTCTCAAACCTTGAGGAACTCTAAATTCTCATGTTCGCTCCCTAGACTAGGATTTGTTTTCATCTCCCTGGGATCAAACTCCCTCTCTCTGAATGGCCTCTGCTCTCACATGTTCCTGTTTCTAGGCAGTATCGTGCAGCCCACTGCCAACTGAGAGCTCTCTAGCAATGCCTACGGATATGAGGCAAAGCCCAGTGGAACCTCACACATCTGTGAGTTCCTCACCAACATCCTGTGCTGGGGAATTGAGCACTGGACTTCTTAAGAGTTCTGTTTCCTGAGGAATTCACTGAGTTGAGTATGTACTGCAGAGGCAGAGTTAGATGAAAGCTTCAAAGGAAACTAGTTTTTCAGTGCATATATATAGATTTTACCAGCTGGCACTGAGGCCAGGAGTTGGATACACTAGCTCAGTAGTCTCTAAGCTTTTTGATTACTAACTAATGGGATAGCTTAAAAAATGTGCATCATTGATGTGGCAAGAAAAAGGATATCCCCAGAGGCCAAAAATGAAGGCAAAGCAGGAATTCAAAGAGGTAGGGGACGCTGAAGTGGATGGTTGCTCTGGGGACCTGCCCCGTTCTGGTGACCTAAAGCTTCCTTTTTAAAAATGCTCAGTTGGGGAGAGAACTCAAGCCTAAAGCCACACAAGGTGGAAGATAGAATTGGAGACCCCACCACCATAAAATCTGGGCTTTGGAGGGCTACATCCTAATTGAAGGGAGAATAAGATTAAAAATCTGCCTTTTAAAAAGGATGTGGTGAGGAAATTTAACCTCTCTTAAATTTGGCTCTGATCTTAGGCAACAAAAAAATTATTTCGAGATTTATTAATATATGCTGACGACCTTCTCATGAGGTTTCTGCCTAAATTGATATCTGTGTGATCCAGAAAAACTCAAGCTCAAAATAAATTTTAAAATGGTGCCAGGTTGCTAGTGTCCCTAGTCATCTGGCAGAAGCAAAGATAAACCTTCTCTGGAAGAATGCTCCATCAACTCAGGCCCTAAAGATTTCCAAAAGATGAAGTTTGATTGAACATGAGCTTAAGAAACATCAAAATGTGAGGAAGAAAGGCCTTATTAATGAGAGGCAGTAGGAAGAGAGAAATAAATAAACAAACCAAAAGCAAGCAGAGTCAGACCCTTGAAGGACCTCAGGTAGGGCAATTATCAGGGATAGAATTAACATAAGAATATTTCTATTAGACATGATAAAATAATGTGTTTAAAGGATTAAAAAGGGTATTAAAAGTATGAATGGAAAACATAAGACTGTTTTCTATAAAACCCCAGTAGATTTGGGAAAGAATCAAATAGAGTCTAAAGATATGATAATCTATTAGAAAATCTCAGTGAATGGGGTGAAAAAAAGGCAGAGAGGAGACGCAACTGAAGACAGAGGTAATTTTCTGGAAAACAGATATGAGAAAATACTCCTAATGCAACATAGAAAGATGAAGAATTGGAAAATATTAAAGAGAGGTTCAGAAAGATGAACAACAGAGTAAATAACTCTAGCCTAGATCAAATCAGAGTTCCAAAATAAGAGAATAGAGAGAGTGGGACAGACGTTATTTAAAGAAATAATGGCCAAAATTTTTCTAGAAACGAATGAGAGATGTGAATCCTAAAATTCAGGAACCACAGCAAATTCCAAGTAAGACAAATGAAAAGAAATTCATATCTAATGACATGAAACACAGAACAAGTGAGGGCCCCACTGTCAACCTGTATATTAAATATTAGTAAGGCTTAGTTTCTTTTCTTTTAGATTAAAAGATACAAATAGAATTTTCAGTATTTTTTGCTCGAGAATTATTTGAGATATCCCATTTTTGTGACTACTACTGTAGGTCTCTTAGTGCTATTTTTCCTAACCTGCCAAAGACATCATTAACCATTTTACAGTTGATGAACCTGAGGCAGAAAAGAAAGATAATTTACCCTGAGTCACCTGCTCGCTAAGGGACAGAGCTGGAACAAAACCCAAGCCTCTTTGACCTTGAAATTCATTTTCTTTCCACGTTAGGACCCGGCATCTCTAGTTACAGAAATTAGTAAATGTTTAACTATGACAATAGCTGAGGACTTTCAGGATAAGCTTTTATAATTAAAGCTTAACCTGTCTACCTAGAAAACACAAGCTATTCAAACTGGAAAATCTGTTAGAATCAATAAGAGAGTTGAGTAAGTTAGTCAGACACAAGATTAGCACACAAAAATAGTTTTTGCCTCATACTGACAATAAGCAACTAGGAAAAGTAGAGAAAACATACTCTTCATAATAGCAACAAAAAAAGCTCTTCAATATCCTATGAAAAAATGCAATAAGATATTTGTAAAATTTTTATCAATAAAACAAAAATACTTTACTGAAGGACATAAAAGGAGATCTAGATAAATAAGGAGATACGTCATATTCTTCAAAGGGAAAAGTCAACAATGTTAAGGTCAATTTTACTCAAATCATTTATAAATTTCATGAAATTTTAGTCAGAATCCCAGTGGGAATTTTTGTTAAGTGGAATTTAGCAAACTGAGTACAAAGTGTATCTGGAATATTAAATGTGTAAAGAATATCTAAGAAAACATTAAAAAAGAATAATATGGCTGAATTTGCTAATCCGTATATCAGAACACACTGTAAAGATACCATAATTAAAATAGTACAATGTACAAATAGTTAAACAACTTCATGGGACAGAATAGATAAAATAGAAATAGATCCATTTTTATTTTGAAATTTAAAGTTAATAAGATGGCATTTCAAATCAATGGGCAGAGGATGGTTTATGTTTTTTTCTCCTTATGGTCATCCAGTTGTTCCCCAAAAAAGGAGGAAGATTGGCAAAAGATGTTAGCTCAAGGCCAATCTTTCTCACCAAAAAGTATACAAAAAAAAAAAAAGGAAAATTAGCTGTCCATAGACGTGTGCATTTATATTTGTGCTCTTGATTCTCTTCCATTGATCTGTGTGTCTGTTTTTGTGATAGTACCATGCTGTTTTGGTTGCTATGGCTTTGTAGGACATTTTGAAATCAGGGAGCATAAGAACGCCAGGTGTGTTCTCTTTTCTCAGGACTCCTTTGGCTATTTGGGGTCTTTTGTGCTCCCATATAAATTTTAAGATTCTTGGTTCCATTTCTGTGAAAAATGCTGTTGGAACTTTGATAGGGATTGCATTGAATCTGTAGATTGCTTTAGGAAGTATGGACATTTTAATTGTGTTAATTCTTCCAATCCAAGAGCACAGAATATCTTTCCATTTTCTTGTGTCTTCCCCAATTTCTTTCAGCAATGTTTTATAGTTTTCAGTGTGCAGATATTTCACCTCTTTGGTTAAGTTTATTTCTAGGTATTTTATTCTTTTTGTTTCAATTGTAAATGGGATTGTATTCTTAATTTCTCTTCATTCTACTTCGTTGTTAGTGTATACAAATGCAATTGATTTTTGTATGTTGATTTTGTATCCTGCTACCTTACCATATTCATTCATTATTTCTAAAAATATTTTAGTGAATTCTTTAAGGTTTTCTATATATAAATTCATGTGATCTGCAAATAGTGACAGTTTCTCTTCTTCCTTTCCAATATTGATCCCTTTTATTTCTTTTTCTTTCCTGATTGCTCTGGCTAAGACTTCTAATACTACGTTAAATAAGAGTGGTGAAAAATGGGCATCCTTGTCTGGTTCCTGCTCTTAGAGGGATAGCTTTCAGTTTTTCTCCATTGAGAATGATATTAGCTGTGGGTTTGTCATATATGGTCTTTATTATGTTGAGGTGCTTTTCTTCTATACCCATTTTATTCAGAGTTTTTATCATAAATGGATGCAGTATCTTGTCAAATGCTTTCTCTGCATCTAATGAGATGATTATGTGATTTTAATTCTTCATTTTGTTAATGTGATGTATCACATTGATTGATTTACGGATGTTGAACCAGCCCTGCATCCCTGGAATAAATACCACTTGATCATGGTGTATGATATTTTTAATGTATTGTTGTATTTGATTTGCCAGTATTTTGTTGAGGATTTTTGAGCCAATGTTCATCAGTGATATTGGCTTGTAATTTTCTTTTTGTGTGTTGTCCTTGTCTGGTTTTGGTATCAGGGTAACGTTGGCTTCATAGAATGAGTTAGGAAGCCTCCCCTCCTCTTCAATTTTTTGCAAGAATTTGAAAAGGATAGGTATTAAGTCTTCTTTGAATGTGTGGTAGAATTTACCAGGGAAGCTGTCTGGTCCTGGACTTTTATTTTTGGGGAGGTTTTTGATTACTGTTTTGATCTCCTTACTGGTGATTGATCTATTCAAATTCTCTATTTCTTCTTGATTTAGTTTTGGAAGGTTGTATGATTCTAAGAATTTACCCATTTCTTCTAGATTATCCAATTTGTTAGCATATACCTTTTCATAGTATTCTTTTATAATCTTTTGTATTTCTGTGGTGTCTGTTGTAATTTCTCCTCTTTCATTTCTTATTTTATTTATTTGAGCCTTCTCTCTTTTTTCTTGGTGAGCTTAGCTAATGGTTTGTCAATTTTGTTTATCTTTTAAAAGAACCAGCTCTTGCTTTCATTGATTTTTTCCTATTGTTTTTTAGTCTCTCTTTTATTTCTGCTCTGATTTTTATTATTTCCTTCCTTCTATTGATTTTAGGCTTTGTTTGTTCTTCTTTTTTCTGTTTGTTTAGGTGCACTGTTAGATAGTTTATTTGAGATTTTTCTTGTTTGTTGAGGTAGGATGCATTGCCATAAAATTCCCTCTTGGAACTGCTTTTGCTGTATCCCATAGATTTTGGCATGTTGTATTTTCATTTTCATGTGTCTCCAGGTAATTTTTGCATTCTCTTTTGATCTCTTCATTGACGCAGTTGTTGTTCTGTAGCATTTTGTTTAATCGCCACATATTTGTGGCTTTTTTTATTTTCTTCCTGTAATTGATTTCTAGTTTCATAACTTTGTCATCAGAAAAGATGCTGGGGCCGGCTCCGTGGCTGAGTGGTTAAGTTTGCACGCTCTGCACAGTGGCCCAGGGTTTGGATCTTGGGCGCAGACATGGCACCGCTCATCAGGCCATGTTGAGGCAGTGTCCCACATCCCACAACTAGGAGGACCGGCAACTAAGATATACAACTGTGTACAGGGGGGGTTTGGGGAGATAAAGCAGAAAAAAAAAAAAGAAAAAAGAAAAGATGCTTGGTATTATTTCGGTCTTCTTAAATTTATTGAGACTTGTTTTGTGGCCTAATATGTGATCAATCCTGGAGAATGTTTGATGTGCATTTGAAAAGATTGTGTATTCTGCAGTTTTTGGATGGAACTTTCTATATATATCTCCTAAGTCCATCTGGTCAAATGTGTCATTTAAGGCCTATGTTTCCTTAGGATCTTCTGTTTGGATGATCTATCCATTGGTGTAAGTGGAGTGTTAAAGTCTCCTACTATTATTGCGTTACTGTCTATTTCTCCTTTTATGTCTGTTAATAATTGCTTTGTATATTTAGGTGCTCCTATTTTGGCTGCATAGATATTTACAAGTGTTATATCCTCCTGTTGAGTTGTTCCCTTTATCATTATGTAGTGCCCTTCTTTGTCTCTTGTTACAGTTTTTGTTTTATATTCTATTTTGTCTGATATAAGTATTGCTACCCAGCTTTCTTTTCTTTGCCATTTGTATAGAATATCTTCTTCCATACCTTCACTTTCAGTTTGTGAGCGTCTTTACATCTGAAGTATGTCTCTTCTATGCAGCATATACATGGGTATTTTTTTCCACGCAAATGGCCACCCTATGCCTTTTTATTGGAGCATTTAGTCCATTAACATTTAATGTAGCTAATGATAAATATATTCTTATTACCATTTTGTTACTTTTTTTCTGGGTGTTTTAGTAGTTCTTCTCTATTCCTTTCTTCTTCTCTTGTTCTTTCCCTTGTGGTTTGATGGCTTTCTTTAGTATTATGTTTGGGTTCCTTTCTCTTAGGTTTTTGTGTATTTATTATAGGTTTCTGGTTTTTGATTACCCTGAGGATCATATATAATAATCTATGTTTATAGCAATCTATATTGAGTTGATGATCTCTTTAGTTTGATCTCTTTCTAGAAGCTCTACTCTTTTACTCCCCTCCTCCCACATTTTATGTTTTTGAAATCTTATCTAACCTCTTTTTTGTGTGAGTGTATCCATTACCCTGTTATCATTGAAATAGGTAATTTTAGTACTTTTGTCTTTTGACCTCATATTATCGTCATAGGTGGTTGATTTGCTACCTTTACTGTATTTTTGCCTTTACCAGTGATTTTATTCCCTGTTTTTTTGGGGGGTTTTTTTTGATAATTTTCTTATACCCATCTGTGGTCTTCTCTTTCCCACTTAAGTCCCTTTAGCATTTCTTGTCAAACTAGTTTCTTGGTGGTAAATGCTTTAATTTTTGCTTCTTGGAGAAACTCTTCATCTCTCCTTCCATTCTGAATGATACCTATGCTGGGTAGGGTATTCTTGCCTGTAGGTTTTTTCCTTTCAGCACTTTAAATATATCATGCCAGTCCCTTCTAGCCTGTAAGGTTTCTGCTGAGAAGTCAGCTCCTAGCCTTAGGGGATTTCCTTTGTATGTCACTTGTTGTAATGCTCCCCCACTCATGTCCCCCACTCCTTCATGGAAGGCCACATACTTTAGGATTGCTCCCAGGCAGCCATGAAGTGCTGGGGCTTTTGCAGGTGGCCTTTTTTCTTCCAGAAAGGAATTTCTGCCTCTTCCACCTCAGTCAGGACTGTGCCTTGTTACATGGATTCTTTTTGTCCAGCTTTCAGTTTTCTCACGGGTAATTGGTCCAAGAGTAGTTGTAAATTGGTTGTGTCTGTGGAAGGAGGTGAGTTCAGAGTCCACCTAAGCTGCCATCTTGACGCCATCCAACCTCTCCTGTGGAGTTTAGAATGGAGCCCTCTATTCCAAGATTATATAATAGTTATTCACATTTTTTCTGCTGTTTGTATGGTTTCATTTTTTAAAATTTTATTTATTTTCTTGTAACAGCTTTGAAATATAATTTACATATCATTCAATTCACTCAATTTAAAGTGTACAGTTCAAAGCTTTTTAGTATTTTCACAGTTATGTAACCATCGCCACAGTCAAATTTAGAACATTTTCATCACCTGCAAAGAAACTTGATGACCATTGGCAGTCACCTCCCATGCCCCACTCCAGCTAGGCCATCTTTTTGTTTTAACTTTAAGTCTTTCATCTAAGTAGAGTTTATTTTGGTGTATGGAATGGGGTAGAGATCCAGCTTAACTTATTTTCCAATTGGTTAATTGGTCATTTCATCCCTACTAATTCGTAATACTTATTTTATTATATAAATTACCATCTGTTCCTTTAGTGTATTTGAAGACTTTAATATGAATCTACTGATTTGTCTTTTCTTATGCTGGAACTTCAGTACTTGGTACATCTTATTTCTTATTTTATTCATATTCCTAAAAATTGGAGAATCTTATACTTTCAAAGTAGTTTTTATTTTCTTTTTGTTTCTATTTCAATTATTTAGTTCCATTTTTATTGTATGGTAGTCAGAGAAATATGGTGTGAGTTATCTCCATTTGAAAATTTGTTTAAAAATTTAGTTAATTGTTATAAATTTGAAATTAATTAATTGTTCAAATAACATTTATTCTTTATTAAGGGTATAGAATTTGATAGCACACATTAATATGCATACACCTCTATCGGTTTACCTAATGATTTATTGACAAATATATATGTAGTATTTTAACTATACTACCAAATCTTTTTTTAATTTATTTTTTAAATTGAGATATAATTGACATAACATTATATTAATTTCTGGTGTACATTATGATTCAATATTTGTATATATTGCAAAATGCTCACCACAATAAGTCTCGTTAACATCCATCACCACACATAGTTACAAAATTTCTATCTCTTGTGATGAGAACTTATAAGATCTACTTTCTTAACAACTTTCAAATATATAGTACAGTGTTATTAACTTTAGTCACCATTCTATGCACGACATCCCTGGGACTTATTTATTTTATGATTAGGTGTTTGCATCCTTGACCACCATCACTTATTTTGCCCACCCCATACACCCCTCCTCTGGTAACCACCAATCTCTTCTTTGTATTTACGAATTTGAGGGATTTTTATTTGTTTGATTGATCACTTTTTGGATTCCACATATAAGTAAGATAATATGGTATTTGTCTTTCTCTGACTTATTTCACTTAGCGTAATACCCTCTAGGTCCATCCATGTTGCTGCAAATGGCATGATTTTCCTTCTTTGTATGGCTGAGTAATATTCCATTGTACATATACACCACATCTTCTCTATTCATTCATCCATCAACGGACACTTACGTTGCTTCCGTGTTTTGGCTGTTGTAAATAACGCTGCAATGAACGTGGGAGTGCAAATATCTTTTCAAGTTAGTGTTTTTGTTTCTTTCGTATACCCAGAAGTGAAATTGCTGTGTCATATGATAGTTCAATTTTTTTGTTTTTGAGGGATCTCCATTTTGTTTTCCATAGTGGCTGCATCAATTTACCTTCCCACCAATAGTACACAAGGGTTCCCTTTTCTCTACATCCTTGACAACACTTATTATTTCTTATATTTGATAATAGCCATCCTAACAAGTGTGAGGTGTTATCTCATTGTGGTTTTGATTTGCATTTACCTGATGATTAGTGATGTTGAGCATCTTTTCACTTACTTATTGGCCATTTGTATGTCTTCTTTGGAAAAATGTCTGTTTAGATCCTCTGCCCATTTCTAAATCAGATTGTTTTTTTGCTCTTGAGTTGTTTGAGTTCTTTACACATTTTGGATATTAACTCCTTATCAGAGGCATGACTTGCAAATATTTTCTCCCATTCAGTGGATTGCCTTTTTATTTGTTGATGGTTTCCTCAGTTGTGCAGAAGCTTTTTATTTTGATATAATCCCACTTATTTATTTTTGCTTTTGTTGCCTCTGCTTTTTCTGTCAAATTCAAAAAAATTGTAGCCAAAACCAATGTCAAGGAGCTTATGACCTATGTTTTCTTCTAGGAGTTTTATGGTTTCAAGCCTTTCATTCAAGTCTTTAATCCATTTTGAGTTAATTTTTGTATATGGTGTAAGATAGGGGTCCAGTTTCCTTCTTTTGCATGTGGCTGTCCCGTTTTCCCAACACCATTTCTTGAAGAGACTGTCCTCTCCCCAGTGTATATTCTTGGCTCCTTTGTAATAAATTACTTGACCATATATGCATGGGTTTATTTCTGGGCTCTGGCTCTATTGTCTTGCATTTATCTATGTGTTTGTTTTTATGCCAATAGGATACTATTTTGATTACTTTAGCTTTGTAATATAGTTTGAAATCAGGAAGCATGGTGCCTCCACCTTTGTTTTTTTTTCCCTGTCAAGATTGCTTTGGCTATTCAGGGCCTTTTTAACTTGCAGAAAAATTTTAGGATTGTTTATTCTATTTCTATGAAAAATGTCATTGGAATTTTACTAGGGATTACATTGAATTTACAGATTGCTTTGGATAGTATGGATGTTTTAACAATATTAATTCTTCCAGTTCATGAGCACAGAATAGCTTTCCATTTATTTGTGTCTTCAATTTCTTTCATCAGTATCTTATAGTTTTCACTATACAAGTCTTTCACCTCCTTGGTTAAATTTGTTCCTAGGGATTTTATTCTTTTGGATGCAATTGTAAATGGGATTTTTTCTTAATTTCTCTTTCTGATAGTTCATTGTTAGTGTATAGAAACACAACAGATTTTTTTACATTGATTTTGTATTCTGAAACTTTACTGAATTTGTTTATTAGTTCTAACAGTTTTTTGTGGAGTCTTTAGGGTTTTCTATATATAACATCACGTCATTTGCAGATAGCAACAGTTTTACTTCTTTTTTGATTTGGATGCTTTTTATTTCTTTTTCTTGCCTAATTCCTCTGTCTAGGACTTCTAATACTATGGTGAATAAAAGTGGTGAGAGTGGGCATCCTTGTCACGTTCCTGTTCTTAGAGGAAAAGCTTTCAGCTTTTCACTATTGAGTATGATGTTAGCTGCGGGCTTGTCCTATGTGGCCTTTATTATGTTGAGGTACCTTCCGTGTATATTCACTTTGTTGAGAGTTTTTTATCATAAGTGGATGTTGAATTTTGTTTAATGCTTTTTCTGTATCCATTGAGATCATCACATGATTTTTATCTCTCATTTTATTAATGTGTTGTATCACGTTGCTTGATTTGGCAATGTTGAACCATCATTACATCCCTGGAATAAATCCCATTTTGTCATGGTGTATGATCCTTTTAATATATTGTTGAATTTGGTTTGCTAATATTTTTCTGGGGATTTTTGCATCTATGTATGTCAGGGATATTGGCCTGTAATTTTCTTTTCTTGTACCGTACTTCTCTGGTTTTGTATCAAGGTAACCCTGGCCTCATAAAATGAGTTTGGGAGTGTTTCCTCCTCTTCTATTTTTTGGAAGAGTTTGAGAAAGAAATTGGTATTAATTTTTCTTTGAATGTTTGGTAGAATTCACCAGTGAGGCTATCTTGCCCTGGACTTTTATTTGTTGGGAGGTTTTTCATTACCAATTCAATCTCCTTACTAGTAATTTGTCTGTTAAGATTTACTATTTCTTCATGATTCAGTCTTGGTAGGTTGTATGTTTCTAGGAATTTATCCATTTCTTCTAGGTTGTCCAATTTGTTGGCATATAATTGTTCACAGTAGTCTTCTATGATCCTTTGTATTTCTGTGGTTCTGTTGTTCTGTCTCCTCTTCCATTTCTTATTTTTATTATTTGAGTCCTCTCTCTTTTTTTCTGAATGAATCCAGTTAAATGTTAGTCTATTTGTTTATCTTTGCAAATAACCAGCTCTTACTTTTTCAAGAGGAGTTGATCTTTTGTATTTTCTTTTTAGTTTCTATTTTATTTATTTCCACTCTGATCTTTTTTGTTTCCTTCCTTCTATTAACTTTGGGCTTCATTTGTTCTTTTTTTCCCTAGTTTCTTGAGGTGTAAAGTTATGCTGTGTTTTGAGATCTTTCTTTTTTCTTAATGTAGGTATTTATCACCATGAACTTGTCTTTTAGAACTGTTCTTGCTGCATCCCATAACTTTTGGTATGTTGTATTTCTAATTTTTCTCAAGGCATTTTTCTATTTCTCTTTTGATTTCTTCTTTGACCTGTTGGTTGTTCAGTACCATGTCTTTTAAAATCCACCAAATCTTCAATATTCTTTTATTTGGGCAAGGACTAAGAGAATTATGTTAATACTCCCCACTGTTGTGTGTCTGTCAATTCTTTCTTGTATTTCCTGCAGTTTTTAATATTAGGTAGTCCAGTATTATATTAATCAATGCATAATGGTTTATGGCACTTTTATGTTCTTTTGTGGGTTGTTGTATTAATATTTACAAAGTGATCCTCCTTTTGTACTTAATATGATTAGTTTGAATTAAACACTGTCTTATACTAATATTGCAAACTTTTCTTGCTTGCTTCTCACCTCTCTAATTTGCCTCCTGTACATTTGGGTAGCCATGAATTTAGAGCCATTCTTGGACATTTTGTAAGAATATTTCTTTCAATTGTGTTTTGTGTTTTGACTCATTCTGATACATTTTGCCACTTGTATATATTATATATAAGATGTATTTGGCCATGGACTGTCATTTTGCATCTCGTTACTCTCTCTCTTTGTTGTGTGTGTGTGTGTGTGTGTGTTTTTTTTACAGCTTTCATGCTGTTCTTTTTGTTTTCCATAGTACAATGAGCAGAATGATGTAAAAGTGACCATGAAGCTCACTCTGAGTTGTCTAGCCAGGGCCTGTGGCATATTTAACACTTCCCTTGTCTCTCCAAACCTAGAGGGGCTGCACCCCAAGCCAGGCGTCTGCCTCTTCCTCTGCTGACAAGGTTGCTCTCACCCTTTTCCTACTGGAATGGAGAGCAGTGACAGTGAGGTGGGATCCCTTTAAACCCACAGATCGTCCAGCAGCCGTGCCAGGCCCTGGCTTGCCTCTTAAAGGGATGATGGCAGCATCAGGGATCTGGGCCTTCTCTTGATGACCCCATAATTTCCCCTTTCTTAACCTATACCATGTGATGTTGTGGAATTCATCCTGAACACCTCCTTATCATTTCTTCCACTCCCCATTACTCTTGGATAATTTGGAATACATGCAGTTTTGATTTTAGTGTTTCTGATTTTTAAACCAAAAATTTATTAAGTGAAGTAGCTTAATTAGAAAAAAAGAAATACACCTGAGAGGATTTTCTTTGTCCATGACACATCCTAGTCATTGGGGTGTCGATACATTTAAGATATCTTTTAATGATGAAATATCCTTGAGGGAGAGAGGTGGGAAGAATTGGTGACTCTTATTATCTTTGAACTATGAGACAAACATTGCTTAGGAGTTTTGTTAAAAACATTACAGGCCATTAGAGAATGTGGAATAGGTCTTGCTTACCATCTTCAAACATATATCTATATTTAACTTCTTTATCATTTTTGTTTGTTGTTGTTTGTCTTGCTCCATCAGAATGTAAGCCCCATAAAGGCAGGGATCTTTGTGTTTTTCCTGATATATCTCAAGCACCTAGAATAGTTGCCTGGCACATAGTAGCTACTCAATAAATATTTGCTTAGTGAATTGGGACTGGCCTGGTGGTGTAGTGCTTAAGTTTGCAGGCCCAGCTTTGGTGGCCCGGGGTTTGTGGGTTTGGATCCTGCGTGTGGACCTACACAATGTTATCAAGCCATGCTGTGGCAGCATCCCACATACAAAATAGGGGAAGATTGGCACAGATGTTAGTTCAGGGACAATCTTCCTCAAGCAAAAAGAGGAAGATTGGAAACAAATGTTGGCTCAAGGCCAATCTTCCTCACGCCCCAAAAAAAGTTGCTTAGTGAATAAATGAATGAATGATCTCAATCGTTAAGGAAATGAAAGATGACAGGCACGCCTCTCCATCTTCCCCATTTAATGTGTTTAAATAAGATGCCTCTCTCTGGCTTTTGATACTTGACTCTCTATGTCTACTATATTCATAGTTCTTGATTCCTAAAAAGGGGAAAATTCTTCTTTTATCCTGAAATTGTTTTCAGATAACAATCATTGCTTTCAAAAATGACAAAATAGCTTTAAAAAAGGGTCAGTGTTTTATAACAGTGCTTTATCCACCTTCTGAGTTATAATTAACATTTTGTGTTTTCCATTAGTGTTTTTGGAGTCCAGAATGTTAACTGACAGTGATATTTTTCTTTTCACCTACAGCACAGCCAAGTACAGCTTGTGGTCATTTCTCCCTCGATATTTGTATCTGCAGTTTAGCAAAGCTGCCAATGCTTTCTTCCTGTTCATTACTATTTTGCAGATAACATTTCTGAACATATTATTAGATGAAGATTTTTTAAAGGTAAAAAATATATATATAAAAAGCTCATTTAGCTGAAATAAGAGTTTGATGTAGAGAATAAATTTAAACACTGTAAGAAAAGAACTCTCTTCTTACAATAGTTAAATTATGTAGTGAGACACTGAAACTCCGTTTTTGGGCTGAAAAGCATGTTGATACACAATAAAGTAGGTCCACAGTTCATCCTGATTTAGGTCGTTAATGAGATATTACTGGAGTGACTTTGTCGTTTATGTCACCTCCATGATAGGATAATTTTATTATATTTTGAAAGAAATAATTTGAAGAAAATTCAAATGCTGGTTTCTGTGACTTCTGTGACTGGCTTATTTCACTCAGCATAATGTCCTCAAGGTTCATCCGTGTTGTTGGTATGTATATGTATATATATATCACATTTTCTTTATCCATTTAACCATCGATGGACATTTGGGTTGTTTTCATGTCTTGGCCATTGTGAATAATGCTGCCCTGAACATGGGAGTGGAGATATCTCTTTAATATCCTGATTTCAATTCTTTAATTTAAAATTTTTCAGGAACCTCCATACTGTTTTCAGTTGTAGCTGCACCATTTTACATTACACCAATAGTGTACAAGGGTTCCAATTTGTCCACGTCCTTGCCAATATTTGTTTTATATATTTCTTTGTAATAGCCGTCTAAGAGGTGTGAAGCGATAACTCATTGTGGTTTTGATTTGCATTTCTCTAAGGATTAGTGACATTGAGCACTTTTTCATATACCTGTTGGCCATTTGTATGTCTTCTTTGGAGAAATGTTTATTCAAATCCTTTGCACATTTTTTAACTGGGTTATTCGTTTGTTTGTTATTGAGTTGTAGGAGTTCCTTTTATCCCCCTATCAGTAGAGAGTTTGCAAATATTTTTACCTTTTTCATAGATTGCCTTTTCATTTTACTAATGGTTTCCTTTGTTGTGCAGAAGCTTTTTAGTTTGATGTAGTCCCACTTGTCTATTTTTGCTTTTGTTGCCTGTGCTTTTACTGTCATATCCAAGAATTCATTGCCAAACTAATGTCCAGAAGCTTTCTCCCTGTGTTTTCTTCTAGGAATAACCTCTTTTCAAAACAATTAAATTCAAAGCTCTCCATAATCTGGCTTATTCCTGTTTATTCAACCTTATTTCCAGCATGAACCCCACAATCCAACCAGGCAAATCTTCTCACAGTTCCCCCGTTTTCTTCCTGTCTCTAGACCTTGGCCCATTCCACTACGTAAACCTGGAAGGCACTCATCTGGCTGGATCCTGCCCATTCTCTCAAAGGCACAGCTTACAACTATCCTCCTCCAAACTTCACCAAGTGCCATCATTTACACGGATTTATCCCTTCTCTACTTCCGTAGCAATGGTCTATGCTATATGTCTGGCCTCAGTAAACATTTATAGAGGCTACATAGTATGTATCAAAATCTGTGCACGGAATTAAGAATTCAAGGATGAATTATTAGATAGTTCCTGCCTTTGGAGAGCTGTGAGTCTTGACATACAAGTACTTTCTGGAATATTTATAACATGCTAGAGGAACAGGGTCTACTTCTGGCTTGAGGGTGAATGGTTCAGGAAAAGCTTCCGAAAAGCAGGTGACATTTGAGCCAAAGATCAGAGTAGGAGGAGCTTCAGAGCAGCGTGGGGCGGAGGAAGAGAGGCAGGCCTTCCAGGCCCAGGAGACAGTGCGCAAAGGCACTCAAGCTGGTTGCCTTTCGTGAGGAGACCAGGCACCAAGTGCACAGGGGAAAGAGGTAGGATTTTCTCTGCGAACTCTGTCATATATTGCAAATTATGAAAATTTAAACTATTAAATTTTTCTCTAGTGTATGAAATCTTTAGCAAACAGTAAAAATTTTGTTTTGGGAGTGTAGGGTAGAGCAGAGAAGAAGCTAAAGTGGTCATCTGAGGCCAGGTTGTAAGGAGCTTAGTGTGTTAGACACGGAAGCTCGGAGTTCGTTCCAGAAACAGAGAGAAGATAGTGAAGTCATGAGCTGCATGGTGAAGTGACCGGCTCTGGCCAGTCTTAACTGAGGAAAAGTAGGGGGTCCGCAAGCAAGAAGCCAGCCTGGAGGTGTCTGCAGAGAGATGGAGAAGAGGGCCAGATCCAAGGCTAGTCCAAAGGCAGAGTGATTGATAGCTTTAGCAATTGTACAATTTCCCCCTTGTCTTCCTCTGTTACTCAGATTCCTTTTAAAGTAATTACAAGAATTATCAAAAGCTTCAAAATAGACACTATCTGCTACACTGGACAAAGAAATAATAAGCAAGCAAGAAATAAGACAGCATAGATAGTCCACACAGGCCCAAGTCTGGAAATATAGGCCTAAGAACTTGTCTAAATGCTTTAGAAAACTAAAGGGTCCCATCCAGGACCTCACTCACCCCTGCATCCTTCAGGAAACTCCAGCGGCTGTTTCAGTTGCTTTGTGTCTCGTGTCTTAGACAGTGGGGAACAGCCCTAGGGCACTGTCCACAGTCCACAGAATTTGTACCCTAGCAAACATTATGCTCCTGAACCTCCAAAAAATTTCACTTTTGCCTCAAAAAGAAGTAAGATTCAGTTAAAATAGCTCACCTTCTGGAATTAACTAATTTGAAAAGATGCTATTTTAAACATTTAGGTTTTAAACAATTTTCTTCAAAATATGATAGAAATATCCTATTAGAAAGGTGGCACACTGACTTAAGCGTTATTAAGCAGCCGCTCTGGCAGCTTTCCCATGATGTAATTTTTAGTGTCACATTCAAGGGATGGCTTTGATATCCTGAGGCTCCTTCCCCTTTTTATTTAACATGTCTGCTGTTTTCATGTCCTGGGCCCTGCCACTAATAGTGTGACTTTCCCTGTAAGCAAACTATAATGAGGATTTATCATAAAATTAATAGTTTACCTCTGATTGTTTTGCAACAAATTCCAGATGTGCCTCCAACGGGAAAATACACAACTCTCTTGCCTTTGATGATTATTCTTATAATTTCAGGCATCAAAGAGATTGTAGAAGATTATGTAAATTTACTGTTAGTGAAATGCTCTCAAAACTACTGCCTTGAATAGAAGAGGTATATTTGTTGCCTTTGTAATAAGCACCTACCATTCGTAAAGTTGTAGATTTTTGTCCGTGAAACATGCCTTCAAGAACTGTCGTGTTATCCCGTTTTGAAGATGAGGAAGTCGAGGATCAAAGAGAAGTATCTTGCTCAAGGTCACAGCCAGGAAGCGGTGAAAATAGGATCTGAACTTAAGTCTGGTTGGAAGTCTATATGCTTTCTAATGCGCCTCCGTGTCACCTCTGTGTCATTGTGTGGAATATTTGAAGATCATGCTTCACAATCTGTTGCCCAGGGTACAAGACAGCCTTTATATGAAGAATATCTCAGTGAATGTTGTCGTGAATATTTGCCCTTGGGATGTAAGTTAAAAGCATGCTGGGGTAGATACTGACTTTGTCATCATCAATAATTAGTTGATGCCCAGTGTAAAATTCTTTTGAAAGCTTATTATAAGACTGTTTTGATTTCTAAGTATCGTCAATATTTCTTTCCTGAAACAGATAGCTCAGGTGAGTCAGTAGTGATTTTGCTCCTCTCGTTGGGACCAAGAGAAAAAAGCCACCAAGAGCTAGCCCTCCATTTCTGATGGCAGAGTCTCGGGGGCGAGGGACAAGTGAATGACAGGAGGAGAGGAGGTGAGGCTGCAGTGGTGGGCTTCTACTGAGCAGAGGGGATTGCATGATTGCGTTCTAATTGACCCCAGTACCATCCACTGAAGAACAAGTTAAGCAGTCAGAGCCAGGGACCTGGAATTCGTGTCCGACTGAGTCCTTTCTGTGCATCTACAACCAAATGGAGCACTTTAAACATCGGGTGCTTATACAAGGACAAGGGAAAGACATGATGGTGAAGACCGTCTGCCGTCAGGTCCATGGGTCATAATTTTCTCCATCCGTATTATTTCTGGGGAAAAACCTAGTTTTAATCTCACAGTTTCAAGTTGTCTTATTCTAGCCACCTTTAGACCTTGCTGTAAGTTAGTTACTTATGTAAGTTATAAACGCTTTGCTGTTCATTGCGTTGTGAAGTTTATGTAAGTTGTGAATGTCTTATTGTCAATCTTTTTTCTCCCCTGCTGTTGTGCTTGTCGTCTGCATTTATAGACACATTGTAGCTTTCAATGTTCTCTCCTCACTTTGATCCAAAAGTATTTAATTAATTTGTGGCTTAATTAATGAAGATAGAAGTGATCTGTGTAATCATATTAAAAAAAGAAAAATATAGTCTCCTTGTTCTCTTCCTCCTCAGTAAGATATTATTATCTTTTCAATATAGGTCCAGAAATTGGTTTAGGAATGAATTTTGACCCCCTGCTTTCCTAGCTGCCGAGGAAGGGCCTGACATTTTAAGAGTTGTGTCCTCGGTACTTAGCACAGTGTAAACGTTCAAATGGTCTGTTAAAGAAATAACAATACAGGAAGAAAGCGTCAAGAGCTTATACTGCTTTCCCCATGTATTGTTCCTAGTATTTACATCTCTCTCTTGCTCTTATTTACAAGTTAGAATTCATTCATACATTCAGTCAACAAACGTTTATTGGGTGCTTGCTACAGGCAGCCACTATACTAAGCACTGGGAATTCACCTGAAAGTGAGGCAGGCATTTTCCCTGTTCTACATGAAGCGCACCGGCCAGCCGAGGAAAATGGGCCATTGGGCAAGCAAGGTCAGTGTGAGAGTGTGTGAACAACACGTCACTGCAAATGTAGTCATACTAATAAATCTGTGTGGATTTCTCAACCTTGGCACTCTTGACATTCGGGGCCAGAAAATTCTTTGTTGGAGGGGGCTGTGCATTTTGGCCTCCACCCACTTGATACCAAGAGCATCATCCCCTAAAACTCCCAAAGTTGTGACAACCAAAAATGTCTCCAGAAGTCATCAAATGTCCCCTAGTGGGTGAGGAAGGCACAATAACCTCTGGTAAAGAACAGCTGTTTCAGAGAAATGAATTGATCAGGAAATAGAATTGTTCTCATGGAGCTGAAATTTATTAGGGTCGCTCCAGGATTTTCATGTCGTACTTTTTCTTGAGACTACTTGACACATTTTGCGTCTATTTGTGCTTTTAAAATTCATGCTTCTATGTTCTCTCTCCTGGTTTAAAAGGTACACGTGGGTGACATTGTGCAGGCCTCAAATGAGCAGTTCCCTCCTGCAGACATGGTCCTGATTTCTTCCAGGTTAGTAATGTTAGTGAACATGTAAGGAACTTTCATTCTGAATTAGACACTTTAGGAAAACCAAAGGCAGAAGCCACCTTTCCTTGTCTTACTCCTTTCACCATCCCTTTCTCTGTATTGTAGACCAGTGGGCGCAAATTTTTCTGTAAAGGGACAGATAGTACTTGCAGCTTTGTGGACCATGCCGTCTCTGTTGTAGCTATTCAACTCTGCCTTTGTAACGTTGGAAGCAGCCATAGGCAATATGTAAACAAACGGATAAGGCTATGTTCCCATGAAACTTTATAAATATAGGCAGGGCCCAGATTCGGCCTGCGGTTTGCCAACCCCTGTTCTATACAGGCATACCTCGGGGATATGGTGGGTTCAGTTCCACGCCACCACAATAAAGCGAATATTGCAATAAAGTGAGTCACAGGAATGTTTTGTTTTCCCAGTACATACAAGCTTATGTTTATGCTATACTGTAGTCTACAAAGTGTACAATAGCATTGTGTCTAGAAAAAAGATATGTATACCTTAATTAAAAAATACTTTATCACTAAAAACCGCTAACCATCCTCTGAGCCTTCTGTAAGTCATAATCTTTTTCCTGGTGGAGGGTCTTGTGAAAAACACAATACTTATGAAGCGTAATAAAGCATCGTGCAATAAAACAAGGTATGCCTGTACTTTTTAAAAAAAATTTTGTATTTGAGTTCATCTAGTTTGCATCATTGTGAAATTTCACTTGTACATTATTTCTTGTCTGTCGCCAAATAGGTGCTCCCCTTCACCCCCTGTGCCCACCCCCCACCCCCTTCCCCTGGTAACTACTGAAGCGTTTTCTTTGTCCCAGTACTTGTTCATATTCCACATATGAGTGAAATCATCTGGTGTTTGTCTTTCTCAGTCTGGCTTGTTTCGCTTAGCATAATTCCCTCCAGGTCCTTCCATGTTGTTGCAAATGGGATTAATGTGTCTGTTTTTCTGGCTGAGTAGTATTCCATTGAATATATATATACCACATCTTCTTTATCCAATCATTGGTCGATGGGCACTGGGATTGTTTCCATGTCTTGGCTATTGTGAATAGTGCTGCAATGAACATAGGGGTGCATATGTTACTTTGGACTGTTGATTTCAAGTTGTTTGGGAAGATACCCAGTAGTGGGATAGCTGGGTCGTATGGTAGTTCTATTTTTAGTTTTTTGAGGAATCTCCATACTGTTTTGCATAGTGGCTGCACCAGTTTGCATTCCCACCAGCAGTGTCTGAGGGTTCCCTTCTCTCCACACCCTCTCCAACATTTGTTATTTGTAGTCTTAGTGATTACAGCCATTTTAACAGGTATAAGGTGGTATCCTGTGTAGTTTTCATTTGCATTTCCCTGATGATTAGTGATGTTGAACATTTTTTCATGTGTTTATTGGCCATGTGGATATCTTCCTTGGAAAAATGTCTGTTTGTATCCTCTGCCCATTTTTTGATTGTGCTGTTTGTTTTTCTGTTGTTCATTTGTGTGAGTTCCTTATATATTATGGAGAGTAACCCCTGTCAGATATATGATTTGCAAAAACTTTCTCCCACCTGGTGGGTTGTCTTTTGCTTTTGATCCTGGTTTCTTTTGCCTTGCAGAAACTCTTTAGTCTGATAAAGTCCCACTTGTTTATTTTTTCTTTTGTTTCCCTTGTCTGAGAAGACATGGTATTCTAAAAGATCCTTTTAAGTTCAATGTCAAAGAGTGTACTACCTATATTATCTTCCAGAAGTTTTATGGTTTCAGGACTTTTCTTCAAGTCTTTGATCCACTTTGAGTGTATTTTTGTGTACGGCATGAGATAATGGTCTACTTTCATTCTTTTGCATGTGGCTGTCCGGATTTCCAAACACCATTTATTGAAGAGACTATCTTTTCTCCGTTGTATATTCTTGACACCTTTGTTGAAGATTAGCTGTCTGTATATGTGCAGTTTTATTTCTGGGCTTTCAGTCCTGTTCCATTGATCTGTGTGCCTATTTTTGTAGCAGTACCATGCTGTTTTGATCACTATGTATGCTTGTGCTTGCATTATCTTTTCTTTAATATTCCTGGAAATATTTTCTTTTATCCTAATTCTTAGATTAATTCCATCCCTCTCTATAATTTCTACAGACATTCAACTGATCTAAAAAATTTTACACTTATTTTCTCATTTGATTCTCATAGCAATTGTGACGTATTCCCATTATATAAGCAAACTGACTCACACAGAGATCAAGTGATTTTTTTTCATGATTGTTAAGTGGGCTTGTATTAGGCCCAAGTTTTAAAACATAGCCTCTCTTCTTTTTACAGAACTATACTGCTTAATTCACCAGCTGTTTGGAGGAGACTTACACAGAGACTCCCTACAGGAAATATTTCCTTCCCATTAGGTCGTATTTGACCACCTCCCATGGGCTTCTATGTTGGACCCTCTGGGGAGCACAGCTGTCCACTCCCTCATGTTCTCTGTAAGGAACATGTGGTAGTCTGGGGTGTCTGTGGGTGAGAGTGGCTGTAGACACTAACACAACTACATTCGATATGTTTGGCCATCTGGTTCCCCAGATCAGGTCATGTCATCTCAAAGGGATAAAAAAAAAATGTTCCTAGCTTTCTAGACACATGCTACCTTGGAGCATGGAGAGATTTCTTGGGAAGAAAGACAGACTTGTTCTGGAGCCATTCTCCAATCTTCCGGAAAAGCAATAATACCAACATTAGCTCCTCTTTTTACCAGATGCACTTTGTTCTTTTGCCATCAATGCTTTAACCCAAATGACAAAGGAACTTATTGTTGCTGATGTGTTTCTCTCTTGGGCTTGGCTAGGAGTATGGGGTGGACACAGGACCCAGGGATGTACCATGAAAGGTTTTGTTTTTATAACCTCTACATCATTTATACATGTAACATTTTTTTATCTCTTCATTTCTCCCAATGAAGTACGACTTGTATGGAAAACAGTCTTTTATTTGGCATGAGAAGGAATGAGGGGAGACAAAAATCATCATTCTTGGATTTTTTCTCTAGCAGTTTCACAGATTATATTTTCTAAGTGATTCTCCCTGTGCCCACTAAAACAACTAAGATACACACACACATGCACACACTCACACACACTTATTGGAATGCTTATTTGATCTGGCATAAAAGTAAGAAAACCAGATTGAACTCCAGAATGAACTGAGGTGCTAGGAACCCCAGAAGGTAATCCTGTGCCAACAATGGCTTTCTCCTGGAGGGTTTCTGCCAAACCATGAAGACCTTGAGCTTCCATTTTGTTGAGTGTAGGTAGTACAAGTGACAAAGGATAAAACCCAGGGGACACTCCCATGAGGAGAATTTGATAGGTAATCCTTGCATAAAGCTGAGAAATACACCCTTAGTTAAGGGAGAGTGAAAAAAACCCGCCATTCTGTAGGGGGCACTAGGGGAATGTGTCTGACTTGACCCTAGTGCAGGGTGCAGGGGAAACTTCCCTGTGAGAATTCAAGCTGACCTCATGCAGACAATCTCTGAATTCACCTTGCCTGTGTGATGCAAAATTTTAAGCAGAAAATTTAATGGGATCATAGAGAATAAAGAGGAAACAACTAACTAATTAGAAGGAGATAAGGCAGAGAAGAACAGGAAGCAGTAGTCCAAAAGATGATGACTGACAATTTTTCAGAATTGTTGAAAGTACATCCTTTGGATTCTTTGAGTTTCCTGGTTCTGAGTCAAGAACTAAGATAACAGGAAATAGCAACATAGAAGTTGTGAGGGTGATAATAAGAACTGGGCTGAAGGTATTTGTATTGTTTAGAATGAGGGTGAAAATATTGATTGGCTATAAACCTTAAATTCAGGATATTTGTCTAAAAAAGTTACTTTAGTATTTAAAAGATTAGACATAGTGTATATATATCATTTCCAGCCATATCAAGGTGAAAAATTATTTGAGAAGAAGAAAGAAACCTCAAAAGTACCCAAAAGAATGGAAAAAAAGAGAAATAAAAAGAGACAAAATAAGAGAGAAATAGAAATGCACATAATCTGATAGTAGAATAAATAAAAAATATCAGTATTCACAATTAATGCAAATGGACTTAAGTTAAAAAGAGAAGAGTGTAAAGTTGTCTGGCTATATGTCGTTTACAAGAAATTCACCTGAAACACGGAGTCACAAACATTGAGATCAAAGGATGAAAAAATATACACAGAAAATACTAAAGAAAGGAAATCCAGAAGAGATGGTGCCACTATCAGATAAAATAGACTTTGAGACAAAAAAACATTTCTTGAGATAAAGAGTCATTGAATAAAGAGAAAAGAGACATTGCATAATGATAAAAGTTTTAATTCATGAAGAAATAACATAGCGTAAACATAAAGAAAAAACTTACACAACTACAAGGAGAAATTTACAAATCCAACATTATACTGGGATGTTTTAACATTTGCTCTCAGAAATTGATAGATCAAAAGGAGCAAAAAATTGGTGTGGATATAGAATACTTGAACAGCACAACTGACAACCTTGAAATAATGGCATGTATAGAACTTTGGTGCAATACACCAAAAAGTGATGTACACATAATTTTCAAGCACAAATAGAAATATTTATGAAAATTGTTAAGACATAGGACAGAATCAACAAATTTCAAGGGACTGGTATTCTACAGGCCACATTCTCTGACTGCAAGCTATTAAGTTTGAAATCAACAGTAAAAAAGATAGCTAAGAACCCTATATGTTGGGGAAAAAAACATACTTCTAAACAATTCATGGATCAAGGAGGCAATCATAATGGAAATTGGAAAATACGTAGATTTTCATAGTTGTGAATGAGGCGTTGATCTTGCTTCTGAAAGGTGTCCACAGAAGTTTTATTATTTAAAAAATCAGGACATCAACATCATGGTGGAGTGAGCTTTCCCAGTAATCTCTCACCTCAATGATACAACGAAAAAGACATTCATACTCCAACACAGAACATCAAAATGCAACACAAAAGATGTCTGAGAGACCCACACAGTCATACAACAGAGGGTGGAGAGGCTGGAGCCCCCTTGGAGGAGGTGGAATGGGGTAAGAGAAAATTTCACTCCCTCCCCTAAAGACTGCAATCTGGGACCATGGGAGGCCTCCGAGATGGAAGGAACTGGGGAGGTTCCCCCCCCCCCCCAGGGCCCTCACAGCCTAGGGTAAAGCCCCTACTGAGGTGAAAGTTAACACGGGGGTGATCTCCTCAAGCCAACACCCCAGGAGAGCAGATAGTGAGAAAACCCCAAGAGCATGCAGAAGAAAGCACCCATACCCCCACCCACCCAGCACTGGGTCCAGTGCCTGGGATCTCATCAGAACACAGAGGGCTCAGAATACGCAGCTCTTGACCCCCATCCAGTGTTGATAGGCGGTAACTGAGACCCAATAATACCACAATGTGCAGAAACAGAGCTACACCCTCTAGCAGTATCAAAAATTATGTTAAATCTTCCCACCATAGAGAAAATGACAAGTACCCAGAAGTCAGTCCTAAGGACACAGACATGTAATCTAAATGACAGAGGATTCAAAATAGCTATCATCAAAAAACTCAACAAGTTAAAAGAGAATGTAGAGAAACAATTTAACAGGTTCAGGAACTACTTCACAAAAGAGATCGAAACTATAAAGAAGAATCAATCAGAAATATTAGAGATGAAAGACACAATGGAAGAAATAAAACAAAATATGGATTTGCCGAATGCTGGAGTGGACATCATAGAGGAGCAAATCAGCATAATTGAAGATAGACATGTTGAAATGCTCCAGATAGAGGAGGAGAGAGAATTAAGACTAAAAGAAACGAAGAAAGTCTCTGAGAAATATTCAACTCAATTAGGAAATGCAACATAAGAATTGTAGGTATTCCAGAGGGGGAAGAGAAAGAGAATGGAGCAGAAATCTTGTTCAAAGAATTAATAGCAGAGAACTTTCCAAACCTGGGGAAGATGTCCAGGAAGTTCCTCCAGGAAGCACGTCTCACCTCCAATGACAAACACAGGCTCAGAGTGAAGGGACGGAAGATGATATTCCAAGCTAATGGCAAACAGAAGAAAGCAGGTGTTACAATACTTATATCAGACAAAGTAGACTTCAAGATAAGACAGGTAAAGAGAGACAAAGAGGGGCAGTATATAATGATCAAAGAGACTCTCCACCAAGAAGATGTAACACTTATAAATATCTATGCACCCAACCCAGGAGCACCAAAGTACATAAAGCAACTATTAACAAACCTAAAAGAAGACATTAACAATAACACAATAATAGTAAGGGACCTCAACACTCCACTCACATCATTGGACAGATCATCCAGACAGAAAATCCACAAGGAAACAGTGGAATTAAAGGAAAAGCTAGACCACTTGGACTTAATAGACATATATAGAACACTCCATCCAAAAACAGCAGACTACACATTCTTCTCAAGTGCACATGGAACATTCTCAAGGATAAACCATATGTTGGGAAACAAGGCAAGCCTCAATTAATTTAAGAAGATTGAAATAATAACAAGCATCTTTTCCAATCACAATGGTATGAAGCTAGAAATTAATTACAAGAAAAAAACTGAGAAAGGGACAAAGATGTGGAGACTAAACAACATGCTATTGAACAATCAATGGATCATGGAAGAAATTAAAGGAGAAATAAAAAAATATCTGGAGACAAATGAAAATGAAAACATACCATACCAGCTCATATGGGATGCAGCAAAAGCCATTTTAAGAGGGAAATTCATTGCAATAAGGCTCATCTTGACAAACAAGAAAAATCCCAAATAAGCAATCTCAAACCATACGTAACTGAATTAGAAAAAGAACGAAGCCCAAAGTCAGCAGAAGGAGAGTAATAATAAAAATCCTAACAGAAATAAATGCTCTTAAAAAAAAGGCAGTAGAAAGGATCAGTGAAACAAAGAGCTGGTTCTTTGAGAAGATAAACAAAATGGACAAACCCATAGCCAGACCTACAAAGAAAAAAAAGAGAGAAAGCTCAGATATGTAAAATTAGAAATGAAAGAGGAGAAATAACAACGGATACCACAGAAATACAAGAGATTATAAGAGAATATTATGAAAAGCTGTATGCCAACAAAATGTACAATCTAGAGGAAATGGATAAATTCTTAGACTCTTACAACCTCCCAAAGCTGAATGAAGAAGAAATAGATAATCTGAATAGACCAATCGCAAGTAAAGAGGTTGAAATAGTAATCAAAAGCATCCCAAAGAATGAAAGCCCAGGACCAGATGGCTTCCCTGGAGAATTCTACCAAACTTTTAGAGAGGACTTAATACCTATTCTTCTCAAGCTATTCCAAAAAATTAGGGATGATGGAATGCTTCCTAACGCATTCTATGAGGCCAACATCACTCTCATACCAAAGCCTGACAAAGACAACACAAAAAAGGAAAACTACAGGCCAATATCACTGATGAACATAGATACAAAAATCCTCAACAAAATATTGGCAACCTGAATACAGCAATACATCAAAAAGATCATACATCAGGAGCAAATGGGATCCATACCAGGGACACAGGGATGGTTCAACATCTGCAAATCTATCAATGTGACACACCACATTAAAAAAATAAAGAATAAAAACCACACGATTATCTCAATAGATGCAGAGAAAGCATTTGACAAGATCCAACAGCCATTTATGATAAAAGGTCTTAACAAAATGGGGATAGAAGGAAATTATCTCAACATAATAAAGGCCATATATGACAAAGCCACAGCCAACATCATACTCAATGGGGAAAAACTGAACACCATGCCTCTGAGAACAGGAATGAGACAAGGATGCCCACTATCATCGCTTTTATTCAACATAGTAAAGGAGGTTTTGGCTAGAGCAATTAGGCAAGAGAAACGAATAAAAGGAATCCAAATAGGGAGCGAAGAAGTGAAAATCTCGCTCTTTACAGACAACATGATCTTCTATATAGAAAACCCTAAAAAAACCATCAGGAAAACTATTAGAAATAGTTAACAACTACAGTAAAGTTGCAGGGTACAAAATCAACTTACAAAAATCAGTTGCATTTCTATACTCTAATAACGAAATTACAGAAAGAGAACTCAAGAATACTATTCCATTTATAATCGCAACGAAAAGAATAAAGTATCTAGGAATAAATTTAACCAAAGAGGTGAAGGACTTATACAATGAAAACTATAAGACATTATTGAAAGAAATAGATAACGACATAAAGAGATGGAAAGAGATTCCATGCACATGGATTGGAAGAATAAACATCATTAAAATGTCCATGCTACCCAAAGCAACCTACAGATTCAATGCAATCCCAATCAGAATCCCAATGACACTTTTCACGAAAATAGAGCAAAGAATCCTAAAATTCATATGGGGCAACCAAAGACCTTGACTTGCTAAGGCAATCCTGAGAAGAAAGAACAAAGCTGGAGGCATCAGAATCCCTGACTTCAAAATGTCCTACAAAGCCATAGTGATCAAAATGGCATGGTACTGGTACAAAAACAGGCACACAGGTCAATGGAACTGAACTGAAAGCCCAGCAATAAAACCGTGCATCTACAGACAGCTGATCTTCAACAAAGGTGTCAAGAATATACAACGGAGAAAAGATAGTCTCTTCAATAAATGGTGTTTGGAAATCCAGACAGCCACATGCAAAAGAATGAAAGTAGACCATTATCTCATGCCGTACACAAAAATACACTCAAAGTAGATCAAAGACTTGAAGAAAAGTCCTGAAACCATAAAACTCCTGGAAGATAATATAGGTAGTACACTCTTTGACATCAAACTTAAAAGGATCTTTTCAAATACCATGTCTTCTCAGACAAGGGAAACAAAAGAAAAAACAAACAAGTGGCACTTCATCAGACTAAAGAGTTTCTGCAAGGCAAAAGAAACCAGGATCAAAAGCAAAAGACAACCCACCAACTGGGAGAAAGTTTTTGCAAATCATATATCTGACAGGGGTTACTCTCCATAATATATAAGGAACTCACACAAATGAACAACAGAAAAACAGCACAATCAAAAAATGGGCAGAGGATACGAACAGGCATTTTTCCAAGGAAGATATCCACTTGGCCAATAAGCACATGAAAAAATGTTCAACATCACTAATCATCAGGGAAATGCAAATCAAAACTACATAGGATACCACCTTACACCTGCTAAAATGGCTGTAATCACTAAAACTAAAAATAACAAATGTTGGAGAGGGTGTGGAGAGAAGGGAACCCTCAGACACTGCTGGTGGGAATGCAAACTGGTGCAGCCACTATGCAAAACAGTATGGAGATTCCTCAAAAAACTAAAAGTAGAACTACCATATGACCCAGCTATCCCACTACTGGGTATCTTCCCAAACAACTTGAAATCAACAGTCCAAAGTAACATATGCACCCCTATGTTCGTTGCAGCACTATTCACAATAGCCAAGAAAGGGAAACAATCCCAGTGCCCATCGACCAATGATTGGATAAAGAAGATGTGGTATATATATACAATGGAATACTACTCAGCCAGAAAAACAGACACATTAATCCCATTTGCAACAACATGGAAGGACCTGGAGGGAATTATGCTAAGCGAAACAAGCCAGACTGAGAAAGACAAACACGAGATGATTTCACTCATATGTGGAAAATAAACAAGCACATGGACAAAGAAAACAGTTCAGTGGTTACCGGGGGAGGGGAGTAGGGGGTGGGCACGGGGGTGAAGGGGAGTACTTATGTGGTGACTGACAAGAAATAACGTGCAAGTGAAATTTCACAATGATATAAACTATTATGAACTCAATTTTAAAAAATTTAAAAATCAAAGAATGCACTTTTTCACTTTAGTAGATTAAAAGATGAACAATATGATTATATCAGAAGCATTTCAAAATATGCACCACCCATTTATGATAAAATCTGTTAGAAAACTACCAATAAAAAAGGAATTATCTTAATTTGATCAAAGGAAAAAATGGTTTATAAGGAGGAGAAAAAGGAACAAAATTCTTTTAGATGATATTGTGTACATAATCCCCCCAAATATTTATTGATAAATTATAAGCATTAACAAAAGAGATTAGCAAGTTTGTGAATGCATTATGCAAATTCAGTTGCATTTTTATATACCAACAATTACATATCACTTAAAAATGTAATAAAAAGACATTTTACCGTAGAAACAAAAATTATAAAGTGCTTAAGAATAGATCTGACAAAATAGATGCCAGTCCTTCGTGGAGAAAATAATGAAACTATTAAAAGACATCTGAAGACTTAAATACATGGAGAGATATAAGATATAAGATATAAGATGTGCGCGCATAGAAAGATTCACTGTTATAAAGATGTCAGTTCCCTCCAAGTTGATCTAGAGGTTTATTGCAATTCCAGCCAAAATCTCAAACATTTTTTGATGGAAATGACAAGCTTATTGTAAAATGTGTAGTTTGTCCCTGTGGGATTTTAACTTATAGAGGTGATTGACTGATGACACTCAATGCCATTGAAAGAAGAATTTATTGCATTTCCTGAAGGAAGGTGGCATGCCATGCAGGGCCACAGGGGAAGCATTGGGCTTGGTCAGGAGGCAGAAACAGGAGAGAGGGAAAAGCCTAGGCAGAGTCTTACTGGGATTTCTGCAGGAAAGGCAAGGTAGGGCAGAGTAAATGGTTTAGAATTGGCTAGTTTGAATAGTTCTGATGGACTTTGGGCGATGGGAGTGGTCTCTAGTTGCCTCATACCAGTTTTCATTTCTAAGTGTATCTAGAACATTTTCTTTTCTATTTTATTAAGGTGTAAGGTCAGCTTATTGATTTGAGATCTTTGTTTTTTTAGACGTAGGCATTTATAGCTATTGATTTAGCTCTAAGCACTGCATTAGCTGCATCCCATAAACTTTGGTGTGTTGCATCTTCATTTTCATTCACCTCAAAGTGTTTTCTAACTTCCCTTTTGGTTTCTTTTTGACCCATTGGTTATTTAGTAGTATGCATTTAATTTCCACATTTTTGCAAATTTCCAAAATCTGTTTTCCTTATTGATTTCCAAACTCATTCCATTGTGATCAGAGAACATACTTTGTATGACTTCAATACTTTAAGTTTATCGAGGCTTGTTGAATGGTCTAGCATATGGTCAATCCTGGAGAATGTTCCATGTGCACTTGAGAGAAAAGTATATTTTGCTCTTGTTGGGTGGAGTGTTCTATAGAAGTCTGTTAAGTCTAGTTAGTGTAGAGTGTTGTTTAAGTCTTTGATTTCCTTGTCAATCTTCTGCTTACGTTCCTCGACCTATTCTATCTATTATAGAAAGTAGGGTATTGAAGTTTCCAACCATTATTGTTGAATTGTCTGTCCCTTCAGTTCTGTGAATTTTTGCTTCATGTATTCTGACCTCTGTTCTTTGGTGTGTATATGTTTATAACTGTTAGATCTTCTTGATGGATTGATCCTTTTATCATTATAAAATATCTTCCTTTCTCTCTAGTAACAACTTTGTGTTAGAGTCTATTTTGTCTGATATTAGTGTAGCCACAATAGCTCTCTTGCTTCCTATTTTGCATGGTTTATCTTCTTCCATCCATTTACTTGCAACCTATTTATGTCCTTAAATCTGAAATGAGTAGCTGGTAGAGAGCATATAGTTGTATCATGTTTGTTTTTTTCTGTAAGCTCTTTTTGCCAATCTTCATGTTCTAATTGGTGAACATAATCCATTTGTATTTAACACAATTACTGATAAGCTAGGATTTTTGTGTGCCATTTGCTATTTGTTTTCTTATATCCTATGTCTTTTTCTTCTTAAGTTCCCCTGTCACTGCTTTCTTCTGTCCTAAATAGATATATACTAGCATAACTTTAACTCTCTTTAGTTTCTTTTACTATATATGTACTTTTACTATATATGTTTCAGTTATTTTCTTAGTGATTGCCTTGGGGATTACCATTAGCATCTTAATTTATAACAATCTAGTTTGGATTAATACCAATTTAGTTTCCAAAATATACACAAATTTTGCTCCAAAATGTCTGTTCCTCTTCCTCCTCCTTTTTGCTGTTATTATCACAAATTACATCTTTTTACACTGTGTGACCATCAATATAGATTTATAATTATTCCTTATGTGGTTGACTTTTAAATCAGGTAGGAGAGAAAAAGCATTACAAACAAGCTATATATATATATATATATGTTTTATGTTTTTTATGTTTTATGTTTATGTTTTCCTATACAGTACCTTTACTGGCACTCTCATTTTCTTCCTATGGATTCACATACGGCCTTGCAACCTTCCATTTTAGCCTGAAGCACTCCCTTTAGTACAGTCATGCGTCACTTAATGATGGGGATGTGTTCTCAGAAATGTATCATTAGGCAATTTTGCAGTTTTGTGAACATCGTAGAGTGTACTGAAGGGGAACAAAATTTGCTACCCCAAAATGTGTCTCTTTAATATGAGGATTATTTTATGCTAATTATTATTATTATTATTATTCTGCTGAGGAAGATTCACCTTGACCTAACATCTGTGCCAATCTCCCTCTATTTTGTATGTGGGTCACCGCCACAGCGTGGCTGCCAATGAGTGGTGTAGATCCATGCCTGGAAACTGAACCAGTCTGCCAAAATGGAGCGCATTGAACTTAACCACTAGGCCATGGGGCTGGCCCGATAGGCTAATTATTTTTGAGAAACGAAAGACTCAGAAGCTTTTTTTCTTACCTTTCGCTTAACTATCTAAAGGAATTCAGATTTAAAAAAAAAGTCTGTCTCAGGATGTGAGCTATCACCTTAGCATAACATGAACCAGGTGGCAGACAGGGAGGAACCTAGACAAGCATGTTTGTTGGGCTCCCCTTTGTGTTCTTCTGTTTCTATTTGGCCAAAGACTTGTTTTTCAAATGTTTGCTTCTTTTCATCTACCTGTGAATTGCCTTTCTTCCCTTTGAAGTCCCTGACTCCTCACCGTCAACATCTTTTGTCTTCAGCTGAGGATGGTATTTAAGGTAAGGGCTTCAGCTATTTTGGTAAGTTACTCAGTTTTCCTGGGTTTCTCCCATGTATTCATGTTGTTTAACTTTTGTTTGTATTTCTCCTTTTAATCTGTCTCACGTCAATTTAATTCTTAGATCAGCCAAAAGAACCCAGCGGGGTAGAGGAAAATTTCTTCCTCCCCTCAGTACTAACACAAGCCTAGGTGGTATAGTCTCCTACAACTAGGCTATATGGTACTAATCTTATGGGGCCACCACCATATATGTGGTCTGTTATTGACTGAGATGTCATTATGCAGTGCGTTGACTGTATTTATTATAGGGTAAACTGCTATCAACAATCTCTCTGAGTTTTTTATTTATCTGGGAATGTCTTAATTACTCCTTCATTTTGGAAAGGTAGTTTTGCTGGATATTGACTTCTTGGTTAACATTTTTTTTTCCAGTCCTTTGAATATTTCATCCCAGTGCCTTCTGTCCTCCAAAGTTTCAGCTTGATATTATCTGTTAATCATAGTTAACATCTCTTGAATGTGATGAGTAGCTTCTCTCTTGCTGCTTTCTTTTTTTCTTTTTTTTTTTGGTGAGGAAGATTGGCCCTGAGCTAACATCTGTTGCCAATTTCCCTATTTTTGCTTGAGGAAGCTGGTCCCTGAACTAAGATCTGTGCCAATCTCCTTCTACGTTATATATGGGACCCTGCCACAGAACGGCTTGATGAGTGGTGTGTAGGTCCATACCCAGCATCCAAACCTATGGACCCTGAGCACATGAACTGAACCACTATATCACTGGACTGGCCCCACTCCCTTGCTGCTTTCAAGATTCTCCCTGTGGCTTTAACTTTCAATAATTTGATTATGATTTGTCTAGACGAGAATCTCTTTGAGTATATTGGAGTCTCATTTTGTTGAGCTTCTTGGATGAGTATATTAATGCTTTTCATCAAATATTGGAAGTTTTTGGCCACTAATGCTTTAAATATTCTTTCTGCTCCTTTTCCTCTCAACTCTCCTTCTGAGACTCTCATTATGTGTATGTTGGTATGCTTGATTGTGTCCCATAGGTCTCTGAGGTTCTGTTCATTTTTCTTCATTCTTTTTCATTTCTGTTGCTCAGACTGGATTATCTCACTTAACCTATAGTCAAATTCACTGAGTCTTTCTTCTGCTTGCTCAAGTCTGATATTGAGCCCTTCTAGTGATTTTTTTCATTTAAGTTATTGTACTTTTCAATGCAAGAATTTCTATTTGGTTTCTTTTGAATATTAATATTCTCATTTAATTTTGATTTTCAACTTAATATTGATATTGATTTTTTTATATTCTTTATTTAGTGGGACATGTTCTCTCACATTATTTCTTTCAGCATAATGTCCTTTAGCTGTTTGAACATATTTAGCATATCTGATTTAAATCTTTGTCTAGTAAGTCCAGTGTCTGGACTTCCTCAAGGTCAGTCTTCATTGATTGCTTTTTTACCTTGTGTATGGGCCATACTTACTTCTTTCCACCTCTCATGATTTTTTGTTGAAATCTGAAGATTTTAAGTAATAAAATGTGACATCTCTGGCAATCAGATTCCTCATCCTCCCCAGGAATTATTTTTGTTGCTGCTCATTAGAGTTTTTCTTTTAAGCTTTTTGGTTAGTCTATTGTTTACCCCAAGTGTTATACATCACCTCAGGCAGCTGCAACATTTAAGCACTTCCCTGTAAATGTTTTCAACAAATGCCCCCATGAGTCCCCTGGGAGAGGCTTTTAGCACTGAGTGAGCTCTGAGTCAGGCCAGATGAAAACAAGCTTTCCAGTGGG
Source organism: Equus caballus (assembly GCF_041296265.1). Lineage (NCBI taxonomy): Eukaryota > Metazoa > Chordata > Mammalia > Perissodactyla > Equidae > Equus > Equus caballus. The sequence goes on along the minus strand of NC_091700.1, from coordinate 23,464,268 downwards.
GTCCTCCAGAGAACCATCATACAGGTCAAATAATGACTGTTTGGAATGAGGCTCTGTTCTGCTCTCTCCGTACTGGGAATGCAGACTGCTATTTTTCAAAGCTACCATTGAGCTAAAAGTGGGAAGTGGGAGGAGGGCAAGTTAAAAGGTCACAAATCCCCCTGTTTTTCTTTAACCAAAGTTCAGCTATTTCCTTGAACAAAATTTCCCTGGGTTGCTTTAAGCCTTTGGTTAATTTTCAGAATTTTGAAAAGGTTAACTCTGATAACTTTTGTCAGTTTTCTTATGTTTTTATAGAGGAGAGGCTTTTTTGAAGTCCTTACTCTGTGATATCACTGGAACCCTAGTGAAGCTACATTTTCATTTTGAGGTATATGGTCTTGGTTAGCAAAATTAATAGATTGTTTCACCTCAAACCTGATATTTCAGTGAATGAGATACAGTCAAAAGAGATGTCTGAATTTAAGACTAAGTAAAGTTTAATGGAGAACTTTTGTTATTCTTTGTGGCATTTCCCCCAAAGTGATTAATTATCATGAGTTGCATTTGACATGGAATAAAATTTGGCAAGGCAAATGTTTGCCCTGATTCTCTGACTGTTGAGGTTAGATGGAAACAGAGAAGCCCCATGTGCAATGTCTGTCTCAGGGCCCCTGCTCTGTCCAGAGTTGTCTGGGAAGATCTACCCTCATTCTGAAGACTATGGAGCCTGGGCCTTTGGGGATTACAATGGACCCGTTTTAGAAAATAATGGAATTTTATATTTGACCTCAGATGTGACTCTGGTCTGTTATGAGCTATGTAACAGCTCCCATTTATCCTTAATTGTTTCTTTTGGGGGGATTAAAGAGTAATCACACAGGTCTGTAAGGGTAGAAATTTTTCTCCTGAGCCATTCTGGAAGATGAATTTTAGGTTGGTATGATCAGAGTGGTAATATCTCCTGGGAAATTAGTTGTTGTAGTCCTCTTAGTTTTGAAGAACAGTTATTGATGTAGATCATATTTCATAGTACCATCATTGGGAAATTAATTTGTTGAAGAGATATTAATTCAATATTCTTTACTTTATTCTCCTTAGTGAACCTCAGTCAGCATGTTATGTTTCAACATCTAATCTGGATGGGGAGACAAATCTAAAAATACATCAGGTAAAGACACCTTTTAAATTCCTAATTTTATACCTGAGTCCATGATGCCAAGAAATTCTCTCACCACTATTGAATGGATGTAATTTCTCCTCCACAGATATTTAGGGAGAACACACACACACACACATGTATATATATACATATATATATATATATATAATAAGCAGGACCTGGGTGAATGTGTCAGTACTGAAAGAAAAGATATGTCTTATAAAGTTCAGGTCATAAAACATAACGTGCCTTTATGCGTATTGTTTTGAAGATATTTCTATTAGTGCTTTGGTGATAAAACTACTCTCACAGCTAACTATCCTAACTAGATTGAAAGAGGTATAAATGGTTTCTGAGTGAGCTTATACACCACTGTTTTTAAAACTACCATTTGTATTTCAGAGTAACTTGAGGTTATGAAAGGGAGGAGCAATTTCCAAATAACTTTTTATTAATGAAAAAATGCATTGATGTTTAAGATAATCAAGTCTTTGCTTTCTTAATTTCTTTCAGTAAGGAAGCCCCTGGTTTTACATTTGATGATTCACATGTCTGTTTGCTAATCTTTTTTGCAAACTTTAATTTGATTGAAAATGAAAAAAAGGTTTGAAATTTGTTAAAGTCATATATCATCTTTGTAAAAATTATATAAATAATACAGAAACTTGGTCTATTTAACACTCTCCACCTTCCAAATCCCATCTTTATCCCCAGTGCTAATCATAGTAATAGTTTGATGGTACCGCCTTGGTTTTTAAAAAATGCAATTACAGACTTCTGTTATTGGGAAGATGGAGCAGACATACTTCTACCTAATTTTCCTGCTAAGCACAACTAAAAACTTTGGGCATTATACAGAAAACAAATGTAGGAAGACTCCGAAAGAGTGAGAGAAGAAGGCACTTTGCAGGTGAGTTCCTTGGGTTTTCCTTTCACCTCACATGTCCCAGGAGTTTAAATGAAGAAGCTGGATCCTAGAAAGACCAATGAACACAGAAAAAAAATGCACGAACAAAAGACTTCTTTCTCCTGTCAAAGGACCAGGAAAGGGGAAGCCTCATAAGACAGAAAACTTTGAGACAATGGCCAGTCTACTTCAGCCAAAGACCCTAGTAAAAATGTGGCCCCACTCCCATCCCTGCCAGGAAAGGTTTGCTGAGGAGCCTGGACTTCCACCTTCACCAGGTTGTAATAAGCCACCCCAATTCCTCCGCAAGAGTGGTGTCAGGGAAGGCCAAGTATGGAGCCAGGACTTTCATTCAGTGATAAGGGTGGCAATGAGGCCCTCTCCTCTTTTCACAGTGTCGGTAGAGACCATGTGGGCAACAGTAACAAGGCACTTCAACACACTCAAGCCAAGGAGGTATTGGTGGAAGCCTATAGGGGAGACAGAACTTTTACTCTTGCCTAGTTATAGCAAGGAGGCCCTCCCCTTGGCTGTCAACAGAGGCCAAGTGTGCAACTTGTATTTTTATCCCCCATAATGCAGGATTGAAGCAACACCCTCTTCTTCTGTCAGGTGAAGTCAGCTAACACAGAAGGTTTAAATAATATCAGAGTCTCACAACATCATACCCAAAATGTCCAGGTTTCAATAAAGTTATTCATTTCCAAAAACCAGAAGGATCTCAAACTCAATGAAAAAAGATAGTCAATTAATGCCATCACCAAAATAGCACAGATGCTAGAATTATCTGGCAGAGGCTTTAAAGGATCCACTAGAAAAAAGCCTCAGTGAGCAATCACAAACATGCCTGAAACAAATAAAAATATAAAAATTCTCAGTAAAGAAACAAAGTCTCAGCAAATAAATAGAAGATATAAAAGAACCAAATGGAAATTTTAGAACATAAAATTCAATAACTGAAATAAAAAACTCAAGAGATGGGCTCAACAGCAGAACAGAAGGGTCAGAGAAAAGAATCTGCGAGCTGATAGAACAATCGAAATTACCCAATTTGAACAACATTGAAAATAGGCTGAAAAAAAACTGAACAGATCCTCAGGGACTTGTGGAAATATAACCAGAGTTAGCATTCATGTCTTCAGACCCTGGAAGGAGAGGAGAAAGAGGGCAAACCTGAAAAACTACTCAAAGAAATAATTGCTAAAACTTCACAAATTTGCCAAAAGACATAAATTATAGATTCAAGAAGCTGAGCAAACCAAAAGGACAGACTCAACGAAATCCATACCAAAACATATCATAGTCAAACTTCTGAAAACAAAGAAAAAATATTTAAAATGGTGAGAGAAAATGGCACTACCTATAGGGGAAAGACAATTTGAATAACAGCAGATTTCTCATTAAAAGTCATGGAGGTCAGAAGGAAGTGGCATAATGTCTTTCAAGTGCTAAAAAGGAAGAACTGTCAGCCCAGAATCATATCCACCAAAAATATCTTTTGAGAATAAAGAGGAAATCAGAATATTTTCAAATGAAGGAAAACTAAGAGAACTTATTGCCAGAAGATCTTCCCTAAAAGAATGGCTAAAGGAAGGTCTCTAAAGAGAAAAGAAAGAATAAAAAAGGAAGATAAATAAAGAATAAGATAGGAAAAAATAAGGGGCTGGCCCTGTGGCCTAGTGGTTAAGTTCGCATGCTCTGCTGTGGTGGCCCAGGTTTTCACTGGTTCAGATCCTGGGTGCGGACATGGCACCGCTCATCAGGCCACGTTGAGGCAGCATCCCATATGCCACAACTAGAAGGACCTGCAACTAAGATATACAACTAGGTACTAGGGGGGATTTGGGGAGATAAAGCAGAAGAAAAGAAAAAAAGATTGGCCACAGTTATTAGCTCAGGGGCCAATCTTTAAAAAAAAAAAAGAAAAAAAGAAAAAATAAGACTAAATACAATAGGTTTTCTTTCTCTTGAGTTTTCTAAATTATATTTGATGGTTGAAGGAAAAGCTATAAAACTATCTCGTGTGGTTCTAAATATATGTATAGAAAATATTTAAGATAATATTATAACAGGAGAGGATAAAGGAGCATAAAAGGAGGCAAAGCTTCTATACTCTGTTAAAACTTGTAAAATGATGACATAGACTGTGAGAAGGTACATATAAGTAATGTAATGCCTTGAGCAACCACTAAAATAGCTATACAAAGGGATACACTAAAATACACTATCAGGAAAAGGTTGCTGACAAGATGGCAGCATAGGCGGACTCTGAAATTGCCTCCTCCCATGGAAACAACCAATTTAAAACTATTCTTGGAACAATTACCCCTGAGAGAGAACTGAAAACTGGATAAAAAGAACCCCCACAGCAACAGTCCTGACTGAGGTGGAAGAGGAAGAAATTCTTTTCTGGAGAGAAAAAAGCCACCTTCTTGAGCTGTGGAGCTTCATGACCAGCCAGGAGGAATTCTAAGGTACACAGCCTTCCCTGGAGCAGCGGGGGACCTGAGCAAGGGAGTGTTACCACTATAAGCACCCTTTGGACTCAACACAACTGATATGAGTCCCATAATATCTGGCTTTGCTGGCTGTTAACTACAATGGGGAATATCCCTAGAAAAGCTATCAGACGTAAGTGGAAGAAAGCCAGCTCTCAAAAGGTCCATGCACAAATTCACCCGTTTTGGAAAGCAACCTAAAATCACCAGAAAGGAAGGTGCACAGACTTTTCTTGAAAAAAGACCCACCTGATAGGCTCTGGGAAGATCTCAGTGAGAGGTGAGACCTCTCCAGGGACTGAGACATTGGCAGCAGCCATCACTGTGACCTAGTACAGGCATGCTGACACAGATGCTGGCAGACGCCATTGGAGTTCTTCCACTGTCCTGTTAGCCAGGGTATGCCCTGCCCACTAGGGTGACAATTTAACCCAGCACCTCCAGGGCTGGCAGCACGCCATAGGGACTGACCCAACCCAATAGTAAGCCCTGGAGCAACTTGTGGGCCTGCATAGACCAGATGCCTGGATCCTCTGCAGGCAGGCAAGTGGATCTATCTCTGCAAGGCAGGGCATGCACAAGGAGGAGGTGGAGTGTGTGGGGGCCTCTGCAGTGGGGTGACTGGGTCCACTTCAGGGGGTTGGGACATGTGCATGGGCCACGACTGTGTTGACACTGTGTACGGACCTGTGGGCTGTGGGACTTGTCACCTGCAGAAGACTTGTGCTTTTCAAACAGTGACATAGGGGATGGGCCCCACCTTCCAAAGCCTGAAACAATTGGGTGCTCCCATGCTTGAGAGAGCCAACAACAGCCTTGCAGACTGGATGCCTACAGCAATTATAAGCCTCTGAGCCTAGCAGCCAGCCATGCTGGGGGCCTGCTCACTTAACAGCAAAACTGCAGCAGGATTGTGCTATTAGACCTTGCAGCCAAATGTGCTGGGGATCCCCAAACCCAATAAAGTGACTGAAGGGTCCAGAGCAGCCACATGCAGCTGAGACTTACAACCAGCTGGCCAGGGGGACAGCCTAGACTCCCTGGGCACCTGCAGCAAGAGCAACCCAGCCACAACAGATGGACACTTGTAGCCCACACAGGGGTCACTCCTGGAACATTTGGAACTGGTGATGAGAGGGAAACACACTGCTAGGCCTCATAAGGTGTCTCTTACATAAGGCCACCTCTCCAAGACCAGGAGACAAACCTCACCAATGAAGACATAGATATAAGCACAGAGAAAGAGGCAAAGTGAGGAGGCAAAGGAATAAGTTCCAAGCAAGGGAACAGGACAAAACCCCAGAAAAAGAACTGAATGAAACAGAGACAAACAATCTACCTGACAAAGAGTTTAAACAAAAAGTCATAAGGATGTTCAGTGATCTTGGGAGAAGAATGGATGAACTCAGTGAGAAGATCAACAAAGCACTGATAAATATAAAAAAGAACCAATCAGGAATGAAGAATACAATACTGAAGTGAAAAATTCACCAGAGGGACTCAGTAGCAGAGTAGATGATACAGAAGAACAGATCAGTGAGCTGGATGAAGGAATAGAGGAAATCACCCAAGCTGAACAGATAAAAGAAAAAAGAATTAAAAAGAATGAGAACAGTCGAAAGGAACTCTGGGACAACATTCTGGGTCCCAGAGGGAGAATAAAGACACAAAGGAGCAGAGAATCTCTCTGAAGAAATAATAGCTGAAAACTTTTCTAACCTAAAGAAGGAAACAGACATCCAGGTAGAGGAAGCACAGACAGCACTAAACAAGATGAACCCAAAGAGGCCCACACCAAGACACATTATAATTAAAATGTTCAAAATTAAAGATAAAGAGAGACTCCTAAAAGCTGCAATAGAAAGGCAACAAGTCACCTACAAAGGAAACTCTCTAAGGCTAGCAGCTGACTTCTCAGCAGAAACCTTGCAAGCTAGAAGGGAGTGTCATGATATATTTAAAGTGCTAAAAGGAAAAACCTACAGCCAAGAATACTCTACCTGGCAAGGTTATCATTCAGAATGGAAGGAGAGATAAAGAGTTTCCCTGACAAGCAAAAATTAAAGGAGTTTATCATCAAGAAACCAGTTTTACGAGAATTGCTAAAGTGACTTATTTAAGTGGAAAAAGAAGCCCACAAATAGGATTAAGAAAATTATTTTTTTAAATGTAATAAAAGCACTGGTAAAGGCAAAAATACAGTAGAGGTAGCAGATCAATCACCTATGAAGAAAATATGAAGGTCAAAAGAAAAAAGTACTAAAACTACTTCAATGATAGGAGGGTAATGAATACACACACACAAAATAAGAGCTTAGATGTGATATCAAAAACATAAAATGTAATAGGATGGGGGTAAAAGAGTAGAGCTTTTAGAAAGAGGTCAAACTAAAGAGACCATCATCTCAATATAGATTGCCATACACGTAGATTATTATCCTCATAGTAATCACAAACCACAAACCTGTAATAAATACACAAATGAATTAAAAGAAAAGAACACAACATAATACTAAAGAAAGCTATCAAACCACAAGGGAGGAGAGCAAGAGAAGAAAGGGATGGAGAAGAATTACTAAAACACCCAGAAAAAAAATAACAAAATGGCAATAAGTACATACTTAGCATTAGCTACATTAAATGTCAGTGGACTAAATGCTCCAATCAAAGACATAGGGTGGGCAACTGGATTAAAAAACAAGACCCATATATATGCTGCATACAGAGACACACTTCAGACCTAAAGACACTCACAAACTGAAAGTGAAGGAATGGAAAAAGATACTCCATGCAAATGGCAAAGAAAAGAATGCTGAGGTAGCAATACATATAGCCGACCAAATAAACTTTAAAAAAAACTGTAACAAGAGATAAAGAAATGCGTTATAAATGATAAAGGGAACAATCCAACGGGAGGATATAACACTTGTAAATATTGATGCACCCAACATAGAAGCACCTAAACATATAAAGCAACTATTAACAGACATAAAGGAGAAATAGCAACACAATAATAGTAGAGGACTTTAACATTCCACTTACACTAATTGATAGATCATCCAAACAGAAGATCAATAAGGAAACATTGGCCTTAAATGACACACTAGGTCAGCTGGACTTAGTAGATATATACAGAAGATTCCATACAAAAACCACAGAATACACATTCTTTTCAAATGCGCATGGAACATTCTCCAGGACTGATCACATGTTAGGCCACAAAACAAGTCTCAATAAATTTAAGAAGATTGAAATAATACCAAGCATCTTTTCTGACCACAAAGCTATGAAAACTAGAAATCAACTACAGGAAGAAAATCAGAAAAGCCAAAAATATGTGGAGATTAAACAAAATGCTACTAAACAATGATTGTGTCAATGAAGAAATCAAAGGGGACATAAAAAAATACCTGGAGACAAATGAAAATGAAAACATGACATGTCCAAATTTATGAGATACAGGGGCCAGCCCAGTGGCACAGCAGTTAAGTTTGCATGTTCTGCTTCAGCAGCCCAGGATTTGCTGATTTGGATCCTGGGTGTGGACATGGCACCACTTGGCAAGCCATGCTGTGGTAGGCGTCCCACATACAAAGTGGAGGCAGATGGGCACGGATGTTAATTCAGGACCAGTTTTCCTCAGCGAAAAAGAAGAGAATTGGCAGCAGATGTTAGCTCAGGCTAATCTTCCTCAAAAAAAAAAAAAAAAAAACATTTATGGGATACAGAAAAAGCAGCTCTAAGAGGGAAGTTTGTAGCAATACGGGCCTATCTCAACAAACAAGAAAAATCTCAAATAAACTATCTAACAGTGCATCTAAAGGAATTGGAAAAAGAATAAACAAAGCCCAAAATCAGTAGAAGAAAGGAAATAATAAAAATTAGAGCAAAAATAAATGAAATAGAGACTAAAAAAAGAAAAAATCAATGAAACCAAAGCTGTTTCTTTGAAAAGATAAAATTGACAAATCTTTAGCTAGACTCATCAAGAAAAAAAAAGAGACTAGTCTCAAGCAAATAAAATCAGAAATGAAAGAGGAGAAATTACAGTGGACACTGCAGAAATACAAAGGATTATAAGAGAATACTATGAAAAGCTATATGCCAACAAATGGGATAATCTAGAAGAAATGGATAAATTCTTAGAATTATACAGCCTTCCAACTGAATCAAGAAGAAATAGAGAATTTGGATAAACCAATCACCAGTGAGGAGATCGAAACAGTAATCAAAAACCTCCCCCAAAATAAAAGTTCATGACCAGACAGCTTCCTTGGAGAATTCTATCAAGATTTAAAGAAGACTTAATAACTATCCTCAAGCTCTTCTAAAAAATTGAAGGGGTAGGGAGGCTTCCTCACTCATTCTTCGAAGCCAACATTATCCTGATACCAAAACCAGACAAGGACACCAGAAAAAAAGAAAATTACAGGCCAATATCACTGATGAACATCGATGCAAATATCCTCAACAAAATACTAGCATGTCGAATACAACAATACATTAAAAAGATCATAGACCATGATCAAGTGGGATTTAATCCAGGGATGCAGGGATAGTTCAACATCTGCAAATCAATCATTGTGATACACCACCTTAACAAAATGAAAAATAAAAATCACATCATCATTTCAATAGATGCAGAGAAAGCATTTGACAAGATATAGCATCCATTTATGATAAAAACTCTGGATAAAATGGGTATAGAAGGAAAGTAGCTCAACATAATAAAGCCCAAATATGACAAACCCACAGCTAATATCAATCTCAATGGAGAAAAACTGAAAGCTATCCCTCTAAGAACAGGCACCAGACAAGCATGCCCACTTTCGCCACTCTTATTTAACATAGTTTTGGAAGTCTTAGGCAGAGCAGTCAGGCAAGAAAAAGAAATAAAGGGGACCGACATTGGAAAGGAAGAAGTGAAACTGTCACTATTTGTAGATGATTTTATATATAAAAACCCCTAAAGAATCCACTACAAAACTTTTAGAAATAATAAATGAATACCATGAAGTTTCAGGATAAAAAATCAACATACAAAAACCGGTTGCATTTCTATACATGTACAACAAAGTAGAGAAAGAGAAATTAACAATACAATCCCATTTACAATTGCAACAAAAAGAATAGAATACCTAGGACTAAACTTAACCAAAGAGGTGAAAGATCTGTAAACTGAAAACTGTAAAACGTTGTTGAAAGATTTTGAAGAATACACAAAGAAATGGAAAGAAATTGCATACTCTTGGATTGGAAGAATTAAAAGTTAAAATGTCCATACTTCCTAAAGCAATCTACAGATTCAATGCAATCCCTATCAAAGTTCCAACAACATTTTTCACAGAAATAGAACAAAGAATCCTAAAATTTATATGGAAGAACAAAAGACCCCAAGTAGCCAAAGGAATCCTGAGAAAAAAGAACAAAGCTGGAGGTATCACACTCCTTTATTTCAAAATGTACTACAAAGCTATAGTAACCAAAACAGCATGGTACTGGCACAAAAACAGACACAGAGATCAATGGAAGAGAATCGAGAACCCAAAAATAAACCCACACATCTATGGACAGATAATTTTTGATGAAGGAGCCAAGAACATACAATGGAGAAAGGAAAGTCACTTCAATAAATGGTGTTGGGAAAACTGGACAGCCACATGCAAAAGCATGAAAGTAGACCATTGTCTTACACCATACACAAAAATTAACTCAAAGTGGATTAAACACCTGAATGCAAGACCTGAAACCATGAAACTTCTAGAAGAAAACATAGGCAGTACGCTCTTTGACATCGTTCTTAGCAGCATATTTTCAAATAATATGTCTGACTGGGCAAGGGAAGCAGTAGAAAAAAAATAAACAAATCGGACTACATCAAACTAAAAATCTTCTGCACAGCAAAGGAAACCATCAACAAAATGAAAAGACAACCTAACAATTGGGAGAAAGTATTTGCAAACCATATATCTGATAAGAGGTTAATATCCAAAGCATACAAAGAACTCATACATCTCAACAGCAAAAAACCTAACAACCCAATTAAAAAATGGGCAAAAGATCTTAACAGTCATTTCTCCAAAGAAGGTATACAGATGGCCAACAGGCACACGGAAAGATGTTCAACATCATTAACAATCAGGGAAATGCAAATCAAAACTACAATGAGATATCACCTCACTCCCGTCAGAATGGCTATAATTAACAAGATAGGAAAGAATCAGTGTTGGAGAGGATGTGGAGAGAAGGGAACTCTCATATACTGCTGGTGGGAGTGTAAACTGGTGCAGCCACTATGGAAAACAGTACAGAGATTCCTCAAAAAATTAAGACTAGAACTACTGTATCATCCAGCTATTCCACTGCTGAGTGTTTACCCAAAGAACTGGAAAACACAAATGCATTAAGATAGAGGCACCCGTATGTTCATCACAGCCTTATTCACAATAGCCAAGTGGAAGCAACCTAGATACTCATCAAAGGACGAATGGATAAAGAAGATGTGGTATATATATGCTATGAAATACTACTCAGCCATAAGAAACAATGAAATCCAACCATTTGTGACAAAATGGATGGACCTTTAGGGTATTATGCTAAGAGAAATAAGTCAGAGGAAGAAATTCAAATACCATATGATCTCACTCATAAGTTAAAAGTAAAAGGATGGTGAAAGATGTATCATGCAAAGATTAATCAAAAGAAATCAGGAGTGGCTTTATTAATATCAGATAAAGTAAACATCAGACCAAATAAAATTACCAGAGACAGAAAGGAACATTTTTAAATTATTATATAATGATGAAAGAGTCAATCCATTAGAAGACATAGCAATGCTAACGTGTATGCTTCAAAAACAGAGCTACAGTATTTATGAAGCTAAAACTGATAGAACTAAAGGGATAAATATATAAATCCACAATTATAGTTGGAGACTTCAACAACTCCCTCTCATCAACTGACAGAACAACCAGACAGAAAATTCTCAAAGATATATAAGAACTCAACGCCATCAACCAAAAGGATCCATTTGATATTTGTAGAACATTTAACAATGGAATGTTATAGAATAATACCCAACAGAAGGACACGTTATTTTTAGTGCTCAAGGAATATACACCAAGCTAGACAATACCCATGTCGTAAAACAAGTCTCATAAAATTAAAAGATTTTAAATCATAGATAATTTGCTCTCTAACCACAATGGAATAAAACTAGAAAGCAATGACAAAGATAACAGGAAAACCTCCAAAGACTGGAAATAGATAAATTGAATACTCCTATAACTAATGAGAAAATTGAATTAATAGTTTAAAAGCTCCCAAGAAGGAAATCTCCAGGCCCAGGTGGTTTCACTGGAGAATTCTACCAAACATGTAAAGAAAAATTGGCATCGCTTACACACAATCTCCTCCAGGAAATAGAAGAGGAGGGAACACTTCCTAATTTATTTTATGAGGGTATGATTACCCTGATACCCAAACCAGACAAATACAGTGCAAAAAAAGAAACCTACAGACCAATAGCCCTCATGAGTATAGGCACAAAAATTCTTTAAAAGTATTAGTAAATAGAACTCAATAATGTATACAAAGAATTGTAAAGGTTTATTCCAGGGTTGTAAGTCTGGGTTAATAATTGAAAATCAATCCATGTAATTTACCATCTTAACAGGCTAAGGAGGAAAAATCGTGTGATCATATCAATCAATGCAGAGAAAGCATTTGACAAAATTCAATGTCGATTCATGATAGAAACTCAAAAAATGTATAGAAATAGAAGGAAACTTTCTTAACTTGGTAAAGAGAGTCTACAAAAAAACTTTATAGCTAGCATTGTATTTAGCAGTGAAAGGCTAAATGCATTACCCCTAAGACTAGGGGGTCTCCTAATGTATTCCTAAGACTGGGAACAAGGCAAGGATATCTGCTCTTTCTACTCTTATTCAACATAGTACTAGAAGACATAGAAAGAGCAGTAAGAAAAGAAAACAAGGGACACAGATTGGAAAGGAAGTAACGAAACTGTCTCCATCTGCTTTTAACATAGTGGTCTACATAGAAAATCCCAAGGATCTAAAATAAAGTCTAAAAAAAAGTGTATCAGTCATCTGCACAGGCCCAGTTGATGAGTTGGTGGTCTTAACCAGCCTGAACTGGACAAGGAGTTGACCTCAGTTCCTGAAAAACTCAAGCACCCATTCCCAGGGTGACCCAAGTGTCTGAGATGTTATCTATGGGGTGGGTTTTAGTAACGCGTTATCTAACTACTTTTGCAAGCAGATAACTAACTACGAAAAAAGCAAGTTGATCCCTGGTTTCAGTGTGGTGAAGGAATAGACACATCGCTCAATGAAATCACATAGAAAACCCAGAGATAGATCTACACAAATATGGCCAAATGATTTTGTCAAATGTGCAAAAACAATTCATTTGAGAAAAGATAATCTTTCCAACAAATGGTGCTACAGCAATTGTAATTTCATAGGCAACAAACAAACAAAAACCCCTTGACCAAAGTCTTATACTTTATGCAAAAGTTAACTCAAAGTTTAGTAAGACTTAAATGTAAAATATAAAACTGTAAAACTTGTAGGAAAAAACACTGGAGAAAACCCTCAGGACCTAGGGCTAGGCCAAGATTTCTCAGACTTGATACTAAAAGCGTGATCCACAAAAGGAAAAATTTGTAAATTAGACCTCATCAAAATGAAAAACTTTGCTTTTGAAGAGGATGAAAAGACAAGCTACAAAGTGGGAGAAAATATTTACAAACCACGTATCTGACAAAGGACTGGTATCTGGAATATATAAAGAACTCTCAAAACTCAACAGAAAAAAAAATCAACCAAACAATCCAATTGGAAAATGGGCAAAAGAGACATTTCACAGAACAGCATATAAAAATGGCAAATAAGCACATGAAAACATTTTCTACATCATTAGCCATTAGGGAAACGCAAATTAAAATCACAGTGAGCTATCGCTACATGGCTATCAGAATAGCTAGAATTAAAAGTACTTACACCACCAGATGCTGGTGAGGGTGTGCAGAGACTGGATCACTCACACATTGCAAGTGTGAATATGAAATGGTACAACCACTCTGGAAAGCGTTTTGGCAGTTTTGTGTGAAATTAAACATGCAACAATCATATGACCCAGCTATTGCACTCCTGGTCATTTATCCCAGAGAAGTGAAAACTCGTGTTCACACAAAAACCTTTATGCAAATGTTTATAGCAGTTTCATTAGCAATAGCCAGATGTCCTCTACTGGGTGAATGTTTAAACTGTGGTACATCAATACATATTTTTGTTTATTGATCTTGTATCCAGCCACCTTACTAAACTCTAATACATTTTTATGATTTTTAAGTCAAGTTGTGTAGGATTTTTCGGGTAGTAAATCCCTTCTGTAAAAGTTGGATCACTTTTGATCTTTCCTTCCCTGTAATAATAATACCTAATTTATTTTTCCCCCCCATCTTATGGCAATGCTAGAAACTCCAGAGCAGTTGAAAAATAAGTTAGGTGATAGCACCTGGTCTCTTCTTGTTCCTGACTAACACGGCAATGCTTCTAACTTATTGCTTCTAACTATTTCATAGTTAAGTATGATAGTTGCTTTTGATTTGCACGGATACCTTTTTACCAAATTTGAGAAGTTTCCTTATAAGTGAAGCTTACTAGGAATTTTTTCCCCTAGAATGCATGTTAAATCTTTTACTAGTTTTTTCAGCATCAATTGATATAGTAATGATTTTTCTTCTTTAGTTCGTTAACATATCACTCGAGCATCTGTTTCTGAGTTTGCTGGTAATGCATATTTTTCTCTTCTGGGAAATATTTGTTCATTTTTCTATTGAGATATTTGTATTTTCTTATTGATTTATAGGATTTCTTTATGTATTTTTCATACTAATCCTTTGTCAGTCATATATAATTACACCTGTCTCCTTCCAGTTGGTAACTTGCTCTAATACTTTCTTTAAGGTGTCTTTTGATGAATAGAAGTTCATCCTGAACTGTTTCAAGTGTAGGTTTCTGACTGTCAAAACTTCTAAGACTTTGCATGCATGCCTGAGAATATTTGTCTTAAACCTTCACATATGTTGGATATTTGGAAAGATACAACATTCTAGATTTAAAGGTCTTTTATTTAAATACTTGAAAATAAAAATTCTCTGTCTTCCTGTATCTTGTACTGCTCTTTAAAAGACTTATGACAGTTTGATTCTTACTCTCTTGAAGATGATCTGCCTTTTCTCTCTGGACGGTTGAGATCATCTTATTGGAATGAGACATTTTCTAAATCAGTGGTTCTCAAAGTGTGATCCCTGGACCAGCAGCATCACTATCCTCTTGGAGCTGTTAGCAATGCAAATTCTGGTACCCCGCACCAGACCTACTGAATAAAAAACCCTGGGGGTGCATCCCAGCAATCTGTATTTTAACAAAACCTCCAGGTGAACCTGATGCACTCAAGAGTTTGGAACCATTGTTCTAAATCCTTGTTAGTTAAAGTGTGGTCCGGAGGTCAGCATCATCAGCTACAGACATAAACGTGTCAAACATTACTTAGTGTTTGGTTATGGTGATTACACTTTCAAAAATAGTATTTTCATAGACAGGTGATGAAAACTTAACTTTCCTACCTCTTTCAACCTTATTAAAATCATTTGCAAAATGCTGGTATGGCAAAGTCTTCTAACACAGTTTATGTTAAAGTTTGATGTATATTATTTACTATCTGCTAAGAGCAATCCCTTTTTAGACACTGACTTCCATAATCTTCTTTTATTAACTATCAGAGACATTGAACTTTGCCATTAAAATTTTATTTTCATTTTTTTCATTTGATTTTGCTTTGTAGGCTTTGTCAGAAACAGCTGAAATGCAAACAGAAAAGCAGTTGTCAAACCTATCTGGAAAAATAGAATGTGCAGGACCTCATTGTCATTTCAATAGCTTTGTGGGAACCTTGTGCCTAAGTGGTAAAAGGTATCATCTTTCTCTTCTCAAACGTTTCCTTTCTTTTATGAAACATAGAATGTGGCAGTTTTTGTTCTCTCAGTAAATAACATCTTAAAACATTATATTATAGTATTTTCATATTTTACTTGACTTTGAAATAACCTGAGCTATCAAGGTAATTGTTAAAAAAGAATTCTTAAAGATAAGTGGAAAGCTTATGGCATTTTCTGAATCAGTATGCCTGCCGATGGTAGCACTAGAGAAGTCAGGTCCAAGTTTCCTTTGAGTAGAAGTATTTAGCATATTCGTTGGGATGAATTAGCGGGAAGAACAGGATCTTGAAAGTCATCAAAGAGGAGAAGCCACTAGGATTGTGGTTTGATAATGATGGACGAGTTTTCCCAACTTCTGTTCCACTGCCACTTGATTTCCACTTAAGACTTTCATGGGAATGTCTTTTATATAGTGAGTCAGCTCAGTGGGGAGGGGAGGAGGCCAGGTCAATATGGCCGACTGAGCTTGCTTTCTGTGCTCTGGATGACCACACGTAATCCCTTCCACAGATTGCCAAATTAGCATACAGGGATTTATTTGTTCACGTCATCTTCCCTGACAATAAATTATATAGTCACCTTAAGTATAAGAGATGTTTTTCTCTGTAAAATTTGTGATCAATGTACCTTTGGAATGGTGCGAAATGGAGGACAAAGCAGATTTTTTTCCATGCTCTTTTAGGAATAGGTACTTTCTACGAAGACACATTTGTTTTTATTGCTGTTTGCCCATAAAGTTGAACTTGCAAAAGGAAATATCTTTACGGTGAAAGCCCAGGCTTGTTTTACATTGTGAAAAGAAAAAAAGCTTTTTTGGTAGTTAATAAATGCTCTTTTTAATTTTTAGCCCTCTTCCAATTGGGCCTGACCAGGTCGTGCTAAGAGGTACACAGCTTAAAAATACTTGGTGGATCCTTGGCATAGTTGTTTACACTGGATTTGAAACGAAATTCATGCAGGTAAAATAATCTGCGACGACAAATAGTGTTGCTTCTGGATTTTTCCTTCTGCTTTTATGAAGTGAGGATGTTGAATATATATCTGTTGAACTTAGGGAGCTTATTTCTGTTTATTAACCTGAAATTTGAAGGGAAGTCCATGTTTATTTTAGTCTATATATGGCTCCTATTTATGATATTTATTTTTGCCAAAATGACATTAAAGGTTCTATGTAAGTTATTTCTCTTGTGTACCATTCCTCTCAGTTGTTATCTTTTGAGAACCACTCAGGACATTTTGTCTTGGAGCAGGAATTTCTTGAATGAGAAATTCTCTTATTAATGAGAAGTAACTCGACAATAAGTCTATGCATTTTTCCATTTGCTAAAACACAACATTTGGCTTTGACTGTTCCTTCCACAAATATCTCTAGCCGCTATGCCAGACACCGTGCTAAGCCCCTGGGGTACAGTAGGGAACAAGGCCTGTTTCCTGCCCTCAAGTTACTTGTAGTCTGTAAAGGAAGACACTCAAGGTAATATAACACTAGTGGGAAGTGAGGAGGGGTGGATGCTGTGTGTGTATGTAGGGGCCCTGTCCAAAATGACCTTGAGGCTGTTGTGAGGAAGGAAGATGGAAACTAAGGCCTGAAGCTGATAGAACAGATGGAAATGTAAAGGGCACGGGGATTGGTCCTAGAGAAGGGGAGGCAGCTAAGAGAGCTCTAGGCCAAGAATACGGCATGTGTCCAAAGGCCAGTTGGTGAGTGCAGCTCAGTGTGCCTGGAGTGTAGATGGCAGAGGATGAAGCACGGAGTGGTGAGAGACCAGTCAGAGGAAAGTTGGGGCCTGCATGACAGAGGAACTGCGTGTGTTTTCCTGCAAAGCTTTGACTAGCTCAGTGACATACTACTTTGTATTTGCTTCCCCGTTCTCTGTCTCACTGTCCTTTTTCCTCTCACTCTTCCTGCCCTGAGATTGCACCCTGCAATAATGCATTAATGTGTGAGTTTTCCTCAGACTCTGTTTCCTAAGGAACCCAGGCTAAGACAGTGATATAAGCACAAGTTTATCCACAGATGGAAGTTCAGATCTGGGCAGGGAGCCAAAGTCAACATAGAACCCACATAATTGTGACCTGTGATTCAATTGTAAAATGCACAATTCTCTAACACGACGTGTTTTTGTCTTCAGTTGTGTTCAAATGATAACATATCTTACTTAATTATATACATGGTAGCACAATATTTCATCTGAGATTTAAATGCCTATTGTAACTTGAAAAAACCATTCCATCGTTCTCCCAGCATGATTGGTCTGAGCTGCAGCTCATGATAAAGTGCATCCTGCTCTGTCACGTCATTTTGTGGATCTAAATCTCTGCAGGGCTTATTATACATTTGATTGTGTCCTTTCAGAATAACAAAAACCTCAGAGAGGGGCTTTTCATGACTCTAGGAAAGAAAGAACTGGTAAATGTAAATATTTCCTTACCAAAAGATTTTAAAGCCAGCACACTTAGCTGAAAACTATTCTATATTATATAGCATCTGAAGTCATTATTCAAACAAGTCAACCAAAGAGGGGAAATGTGTATGTATGTATGTATGTGTACATACACATACACGTACACATATACATACGCATACACGTACAAGGATGTTCTCTTGTAATATGCTTAATGCAGTTAAGCTGAGGATTTTTTTTTGACCTTATCTATTTCTGTGCTATGTTAAGAAAGTTGAGTACTCTGGATTACTAACTTATATTTTCATAATTTGTAAACTTGGAGCATTTATGCTTCTACATTTTAATGAAAATGTAGAAATGGTAAATTTCATCTGGTAAAGTGTAATTGAAAAGTTAAATATAAGTTAAAAATATAGGGGTATATATTTTCCAATGTCCCAGTAGACCTCTGCAGATGATTAGACAGAAATTTATGGACAAATCTGAAATGTTAACAGAAAGTTATTGTTTAAAGCTCTCACTGTATCCCCAACCCAGAGCTTTGGTTTCCCTAAAATATGTATGTGCTAGAGCAATTTTTTTTTTTGAGGAAGATTAGCCCTGAGCTAACAGCTGCCACCAATCCTTTTCTTTTTGCTGAGGAAGACTGGCCCTGAGCTAACATCTGTGCCTGTCTTCCTCTACTTTATATGTGAGATGCCTGCCACAGCATGGCTTGATAAGCAATGCATAGGTCTGTGCCCGGGATCTGAACCGGTGAACCCCAGGCTGCCGAAGCAGAGCCTGTGGACTTAACCACTACGCCACTGGGCTGGCCCCTAGAGCAATTATCATACTGATAAAATCTTGAATATTTTCTCAACAGACTCAAGTGAAGACTGTCTTACCACGGTTTTTAAACTGGAAATAATCCAATAACTAGAAGCAGTAAGGCCAATAAATTAGTGAGGTTTTCGTTTGTTTGTTTTGCCTATTCAGAACATCACCCAGGCTGTCAATTTGCCGCATCTGATTTTTAAGAACTCTAGAACGTTGAAGTGGTAGACCTGCTGTGTGAATGTTTTCTACGAACTAGTAAAAGATGCTCGAAGGACTGAAGTGGAAAAGCCATGCTCATTCAACAACGTGGCACCCTTTTAATCTGTTAGTTATCTGTAAAAAAATGTATTCTACTTTTTACCTGTTGGAAGTTGTGACTTCCTGTCATCATCAAAATGTTTGTGCGCTGTAATTCCTCTGTTTGTTTTGTTCTGGTTGGTTGTTGTTGTTCTTTTTGGTGTATGGGGACTATTGTGCAGAATTCAGTCAAATCGCCTCTCAAGAGGTCAAAGGTGGAGAAACTGGCCAACGTGCAGATCCTGGCGCTGTTCGTGCTGCTCTTGGCGATGTCCTTGGTGAGCTGTGTGGGAGCCTTTCTCTGGAATCGAAGGTATGGAGCAGACATTTGGTACATCAGGAAGAAGGGTGAGTGTCAGAGGGTGGCAATAAGCTGCCATTTATGGAAGTTTAAATGCTTTAAAAAGTGACTTTAAACACTTGCTTCCATGTTTTTATTTAAAAGGGAAGGCACTTGTTCTATTCTAACTGGTATATATATTTTTTTTTTTTTGAAAAACTGAGGATTAATGAGCTTTAGAAACAGACTGTTTTCAGATATTTTTTTTTAAAGCTTGTTCTGTCAATTCCACATAATCCTGGCATTCCAGAATAAAGGAGTGAGAGGAGTCAGGGTGGAGGCATGAGACTGTGAGTCAGATACACAAGGCCATGCCTCTGGTTGTACCGCTTAGTCACGAGGAGAATTCGGACAAGGTTTTTACTTCTTTGAGCATTACTTCCCTCCTTTGAAGATGGGGACAGTACCTACCTCATTGGGTTAGTACAGTACTTCCAGGACAATGAATGGTGCCCAGGAAATGAGGACAAGGGCACTGAGGGAGATTCAGTGGTTCAGTTGACTGATTTAAAGGTAAACTGGTATTTGGCATGAAAAGTTCAGCATTTTTTTTTTTATGTCTTTCCGTGTTTTCAGAGTACACCATTATACATCTTTCTGCCTTTTCTAATCTATCTCCTGAGGATTTTAAATTATTCTAACTTCCCTTGAGAGGATCTGTTTGGGAGCATTTTAGGAATAAAGAAACTAAGATACAGACTCTGTAGTTTGATAAAAAAAAATCAAGGATTCATTCTTATGCGATCTGGGTTTCTAGATGTTACCTGTTGAGTTTTTATTTCAAGCTTACAGATTTTAGATGATTTGAAAAAAGTAATCTTGATTTAAATTTGCTTGTTTAATTTTCTCTAGCCCAAGAGTGTGAATATTATCTCATTTTTGAAACAGACATAAAAGCTTACAGAAGTCATTGATATTTTGATGTCTGTAAAAAGTGTCAAGTTCTGCATATACTGTACAATTGCTCTCTTCTTCACTTCTTGATCAGACCTCTTGAAAGAAGAGACAACCCACACTGTCTCCGTTTCCTTACCGCCTGGTCATTCTTGGGCCCATTTCAGTGTGCTGTCTACTTCAACCAGTCTACTGAAATTGTTGCTCAAGGTTAGGAATAAATTCCTAATTGCCAAGGCGGGGGCTCATTTTTAAGTCTCTATCCAATTGGACTTCTGTCCCCTCTTCTGATCTTTGTTAAAAAAACTCTTCCCTATTTGACTCATTGATCCACCTTTTAAATGCTGGTGTTTTTCAGGATCCTGCTCACCAAGAATTCCTCAAATTTGGTCCATAAATCCTCAAAATTTTGGGAAAAGTTTTCTTCACATATGTACGTGTGTTATTTTTTTCTTCAGGAGAGACTTCATCAACTTCTTAAGGGTTAATTGTCTCATGCAAGATAATCTTTCTAAGAGAGCTCACCCACTAATAATTTCAACTGTTAACCATCACTTGATGTCTTCTACCTGGTTGCCTCCAGGCTAGCTCTCTCTATGAATTATTAACTCATTATTGCCTACACGTGGCTTTCTAGATGTCCTGTAGGCCTCTTACCTCAGCATGCACAAAACTAAATTCATCTTTCCCCCCCCCCAAATCAGTGTCTTTTTTCAATACTCTCCATGTAAATTGTAAGTACCACCATCCAACCATCCAAGCTGGAAACATAAAGGTCATTCTTACCTCTCTTTCTCAGCTTGCTGCTCTCTTCCCCACTCCTGCACCCATCGCCTTCATCATCCAATCAGTGCCAAAGTCTTGCTGACTCTACCTTTCCAACATTTTCTCTGTGGGCACACTCCTCTCCATCTGTCTGCCACAGTTCCCTAAGTGATTGCCCAGTTCTCAGCCAAGTTCCACAAAAATTCACTCTTTACACAGTTTGCAGAAGGATGCATGTGAAAAGTAGTTATGAATATGTAAAGTAGCTTCGGTGGTGTCCTGTTGCCTGTACTGGGTTGGCAAACTACCACCAATGGCCCATTGCTTGTTTTTGTAAATAAAGTTTTATTGGAACACAGCCACACTTATTCGTTACCTGTCATCTGTGGCTACTTTCATGCTTACAACAGCAGAGGTGAGTAGTTGCAACAGAGACTGTATGGCCTGCAAAGCCTGAGACATTTTCCCTCTGGCTGTTAGAGAAAATGTTTTCTGACCTCTGGCCTACAGGGTCAAGATAAATCTCCTTTAGCCTGGTACATCAGGACTTCTATAACCTGGTCCTATCTCCATCACTTGACATCTCACCCCTTCTTCCTTAGCATTTAGCGTCTATTCATAGAGGACTCCTTTTTGGTCTTTTTCATGATCCTTCATCCACTGGCTGCTTCATCGTCTCCAGACCTTTGGTCCAGTTCTCCTTCTGCCTCAAATGCGTGTCTCGTCTCTTCTTGCCTTGGTACCTGCCTCTTTTCATTTCAGACCAAGTTGAAGCGTTACCTTCTCCAGAAGCGTTTCCTATGTCTTACCTCCCTCTTTTTTTGTTTTTTTTTGTTGTTGTTGTTTTTTAGTTAGGAGCCCTCTTTGGCTTCTATAATGATATCCTTAATAGCTATCATTCCATTTCCATGTTTTATAATTATTGTTCATCCCTTCCCTACAACTAGATTGTGAATTTTTGAGGACAGGAATCATTGTATCTTTAACTCCAGGAACAGTGCCTTTTCATAGTAGGAACTCAGTAATTAATTGATTGGCTAAAAGAAATAACTTCAGAGTTGAAACAGAATTCTATAGTTTTCTAGTCCAACCCCTAGTTTTATGAAAGTGAAACAGGTTACATGTGTTTACCAAAAAAGCACAGAGGAAGTTAGTGCTTATTTGCAGTAAGAACCTACAATTGGCTCTGGACTACACCCCTTCGCTCAGGATGTTCCAGTCCAAAAGAAGAAAAAGACATCGGGTAATTAAAGTTATGACTGCATTTTCAGTGATTAGAAATTTACCAAGCACTAAAGATTTTGTCTCCATTTCTCTGTCCATAAAATGGTCATAGTAATATCTGCCTGTAGTTTTCTTAAAAGAATGATTTATAACCATAAAGTAATACACTAGGTATAAAAGTATAATCATGGCAAATAGGGGAAAGTTAGTAAACTCAAGGTGATAACAGTTTGAATACATGTGGCAGTGAATTGAACTTGACTTTTAGGTCGATGGAATTTAGAAATCTACGTTTAACTACTATTGTTCTAAATTACAAGTATGCTCCCTTTTACGAAAAATGAATATAAAATTTTGACTTAAAACTATTATTTAATTTTGTCTGTATTTATGCAGCTTTGTGTTTAATTAAATTAATGTTCCTTACAAATTAATTTCTGTTTAGTTCTTTTCAGTTATGACCCCTCCTCCCATAACTCAACCATATAAATTTAACATGTAAGATTGAGATGCAAGTTTTCAGAAAGGTGTATATAAGGCAGTGTGTGTATATCCCCTGAACACCTTCTAGATATTTTTAAGTAAATTTCTATGAAATTTGGTTGAATTCTTATTGGAAAATTATCCTATCAAACACACCTATCTGTTTAAAAATGAGTACATCACTAGGTTTTACCAAGTATCATATTTGGTTTTTGGGCTTTACTTTCCTACTTTCCCTGAGTCTTAAAAGTGGTTATAATAATTCTCTCTTTGACTTCAAAGCTACTGTTACTGCCAGCTAAAATGTCCTCCTCATTCCTTCCCCTCATCTCCTGGATTTAACAAACTCCCTTCTTCAAAGCTTTGCTCACCCCCTTTTCTGCAACCCCTTTCTGGGCCCTCTGCTTTGTGGTGTTGCTACACTGTGCACAGCACCATCGTGGAATTCATCACACCGTAACTGCTGACTCGTCTTGCTTTCTCAAGCTGCATCCAGAGCTCCCTGAGGACAGGGCCTGTCTCTTATTAGCTCTTGTCTCTCAATGCTTCCAGTACACCTTATTCTGTGGTTGGTGCTTACCTAATATTTTTAAAACCATTTTATAGCTGTGTGCGCATAATTATACTTTTAATAGTAATCTTCATGGAGAAAATTCCACAATTTAATAATGTAATAATGCAAACAGAGATGAATAAAGATATCGCCTGAAGCTGTGACACAGTTCTTCTGATTTTCTTCCACAGATTACAATTCCCACAACTTTGGGTTTGATTTATTGGTGTTCATTACCTTGTACCACAATCTCATCCCCATTAGTATGCTGGTCACTCTGGAAATGGTGAAATATGTTCAGACCCTGTTTATAAACTGGGTGAGTATTAAAATCAGAAAGTTAAAAGTTCTCTCTTGAGCTATGGCTTTTGTTTTCTTTTTAAGAATCCATGTAACTAACTGAGTTCTTATCATGGGGCCGGTGCTGCCAATGGGACAGCTGTGCTTTCGACAGGAGAGCCAACCATTGGTGTCGATCTGATTCAGAGTCCCCAGGCCTCTGTGTGTCACTCTTGAGGACACCATTTTTTTATATATATTTTTTCTAGTTAATAAGAAAGGTTTAAGAGACAGTGGCTTCATAGCAAGCGTAGAGAGATAGTCAATCCATTAAAACTTAAGATTGTCACAGAGAAAGAGAGTCCAGTAGACTTACAATAGATTTGCAGATCTTGGCAAGAATGACAGAAATAAAGCCATTCTAGAATCACTTCAAATTAAAAAAAAAAACGATTCTCAGGTGACAACCACGTATTGTGAAGTTACTGCTTAGTAAGTTGTGACCAAACGAATTTTCCAGTTTGAATGTGGGGTTGCAATTTTTAGTTATATCTTAAAATATTTTTATTTGAAATAAAAATCATTAGATGTCACATTTAAATGATCCTCTCAATATGTCAATGAATTACCATCATTTGAAGGGGAATGCTATTTTAACAACCACAAAATGAGACAAAGTGCTTTCAAATGTGTTCTCATTTAGTTTTCACAGTAGTGCTGTGAGGTGCGTGTTATTGCTCCCGACTTCTAGATGTAATAGTTGAGGCACGCTCAAGGTCCAGAGCACGTCTGAGGCACAGCCAGGGTTGGGAAGCCGAGTCTTCCAGTTCCAGGTCACCAGCACATTGACATTTGTTCCTACATGGCGTGGCCTCTCCTGAATCGCCTCTGCCAACGTATGTGAGAAACTGGGATCTGGCATTCCAAATCCGACTAGTCAAGACTCCCCATTGTGAGTTCTTTCTAAATGTCAGCCACCTTGGAAGAAGATCAGTGGCAGTATGGCCTTCCTAAAGAAATTTTGAACCAAGTCCTGACTCTGTGGCTTGGCTGTTTTGTTCGTTTCTTGCAGGATGACGATATGCATTATAAAGAAAACAATGTCTACGCCATGGCCAGAACATCGAATCTTAACGAAGAGCTTGGGCAGGTGAGGGCCCCTTCAGGGCTGGACAACGAGATAGGGGCTTCAGAGAAGGTGGATCCAGGAGAAGTGTGTGCAAAGTTCAAGTGTCAAATTCAGGCTCAGACTATAGTTAACTTGACTCCCACATGGAGCTTCAAAAGTATAATTTGGTCAAAACATGGATAATATTCATGATGGGTTGCAAATAGAACAGGCCTTCTAGAGGTGATTATGTGCTTATGAAGGAGTGGAGGAGCTGGAAGGACTCTCAAGGAGCCACAGGAACCCTGGGACCTGCCACGGTGGCCGTCCTCCTGCTGCCCTAAGTCAGATGCCTCACAGGGAAGCTTCCAGAGGCTGCTGCAAAATTTCACGCCTGCCAAACCCATGCATCTGCCCACAGCTGCTGGAAGGGCAGTCATATAGCTGCTAATTCTTTCTTGCAAGTTTTTCTCGATGGTAGACTCTAACCTGGAGTCCTGCTGACAGGGCATTGGGACACACGTAGCCTTGGGCCTCTGGTCACTGCAATACAACGGAAAGAGGTGAGGATGAGGCCAGGTTAACAACAGACAGCCGGTTACTTTTTAAATGATGGGGGCGTCTTTACAAGTGTAAATTAAGTTAAAAAAAAACTCCCACTATTATTTGTCAATTATACCTCAATAAAGCTAGGAAAAAACCCCTCTCCCGTAGTTATACAGTACTTAAAAGGAGAGAGACTTCTAATTATTATTCTTTTCTAACTACTTTTTGTTCTTAATATATTTTTTACTACATTATAATTTTCCATCTTTCAATTAATTGGGGGCAATATATAACTTGTACCAAAAGGCAGAATTTTGGAGCTAAACTTCCTGGGTGTGAATCCTGGCTTCACCCTTTACCAGCAGAGTCATCTTGGGCTTCTTATGTAACTTTCCTGGCCTTGATTCCTCATCTGTAAAATGGGCATGATAATAGCATCCACTTCACAAGGTTCTTACGAAGATTGAATAAGGTAATGTAGACGTAAGGCGCTCAGCATAGTACCTGGTGTGAAGGGATTTCATTAATGCTAGTCATTATAACCAGTAATTGGTAGAGATAATTTCTAATTTCTAGTCCTATTGTACAGTATTAGTTCTCAGTAAATATTTATTTAAAAAGGTTTCTGGCTCCTACAAAAGCCTGTTCGGAGAACAATATCAATAGCCTTTGAACTTGGGCAACTAAAGATGAAGGGGGATGGGATAATCAGATCTCCACCACCTTTTCTGTTCATGAACATCCGATTATTTGCTAATCTTTTAGAATGTATGTTTTCTGTTGACAATTGGGAAAAGGTCACTTCATCTACCTCGACTAGTCAATTGACACTAGACTCTTTAGGATAGTAATTAAACATCGTCTTAATAAAAATGGCTTTAGGACTCAAGCTTTGAAAATTATATTGTTTATGTAGGTAATACATAAAGATAAGAGCAGAAATCAATGAAATTGAAAACAGAAAGACAATAGAGAGTTTAATATCCAGAATACATAAAGAACTCCTACTATTCAACAGCAAAAAGACAAATAACCTAATTAAAAAATGGCAAAGGACTTAAATAGACATTTCTCCAAAGATATATGAATGGCTGATAAGCACGTGAAAAGATGCTCAACATCACTAATCTTTAACGAAATGCAAATCAAAACTACAGTAAGATATCATTTCACACCACAGGATGGCTATTATAAAACAACAACAAGAACAGAAAACAGTAAGTATTAAATGAGGATGTGGAGCAATTGGAACCCTTGTGTGTTACTGGTGAAAATGTAAAATGGTACAGTCACTGTGGAAAATGGTATGGTTGTTCCTCAAAAAATTAAACATAGAATTTCCATATGATCCGACCATTCCATTTCTGGGTATATACACAAAAGAATTGAAAGTAGGGACTCAAACATATATTTGTACACCAAAAGATGGCAACAACTCAACCGTCCATCAATGGATGAATGGATAAACAAAATATGGTATATATGTACAATGGCGTATTATTCAGCCCTAAAAATGAATGAAATTCTGATACATGCTACAACATGGATGAACCTTGAAGATATTATGCTAAGTGAAACATGCCAGACACAAAAGGACAAATACTATATGATTCTACTTGTATGAGGTACTTGGAATAGTAAGATTCATAGAGACAAAAAGTAGAATAGTGGTTGCCAGGGCTGGGGGGAGGAGAGAATGGAGAATTCTCCTATTATTTAATTGCTTTCAGTTTGGGGTGATGAAAAAGTTCTGGAGATGGATGGTGGCACAAATGTGTGAATGTACTAAATATGCTAATATTTTACCACAATAGGAAAAAACATTTTGACACTGCTTGCCTCTTTTTTAGTTATATGCTGGTTTTGTCCAGTATTTTGGTTTTAAAATCTTTCGACCCCGTAGATAAGACATCATGATTATGATTATGATTTCATGCAGCAATGCTTACTTAGATTTATCCACCTCCTTACCAATGTCTTCGCACACCTTTCATTCTCATAACTCAGAATTCTCACCTGAGGTCCCATATCTACTGCCTGAAAGATGTTCTCAAAGTTTCCTTTAGAGAAGGAATGTTGGCAGGCAGATCTCATGTTTCCTAGGTCTGAAAATGGTTTTGTTTCTCCCGTCTTGAAATACCGTTTTCTCCCAGAACGTTGAAAATACTATTCATCGTCCTGTGCCTTTGATGACTTTGAGAAGCCACTCTTCAATCTAGTATTGGTCC
Source organism: Equus caballus (assembly GCF_041296265.1). Taxonomy (NCBI): domain Eukaryota; kingdom Metazoa; phylum Chordata; class Mammalia; order Perissodactyla; family Equidae; genus Equus; species Equus caballus. The sequence continues at coordinate 23,436,749 of NC_091700.1, read as the reverse complement.
CTGGACATGCGATTGGTCTTTTCTTTCTGCTTTGAAAATTTTCTCTCTAGACTGCTGCCGTTTCGTTGTCATGTGACTAGATGTGGCTGCCTTTTTATTTATGCTCTGTCTGATCACTGAGATCCTGGAGTCTGAGGATCAGTAACTTTGAAGAACTTTAGAAAACTGATCTGTACGTAAATATCAGCTCATCTCCAGCCTCCATTTTCTCTCCCTTTGGAACTCCAACTCAATATACATCATCAACCCTTTCCTCTCTATCCTTGTGTCTCTTGCCCTCCTTTCAGATTTCCATCTCTTTATCTCTCTGCACTGGAGAATTTCTTCAGACTCATCTTTCTGTTTTCTAGTTGTCTCTTCATTTGATTCTGGTCATCTGTTTAATCTGTCAATTAAGTCTTTCAACCATTATAATTTTAACTTTCTAGAAGTTTTATTTACTCTTAAAATACATGCTTTGTTCTTTTTATTTTCCTGTTCCTTGCTCATATTTTTAAACTATTCTTTTTGAAAAACATACAAAATCTAGTTATTTCATATTTTGAGTCTAATAATTCCAGAACCTGAATGATTTGTGGATCTGATTCTGTTTCTCTTTTTTCTAGTGGTTTTCATTTAGGGTGCCTTATTTTGATTATGACCCCATGATGCTTGGAACTTTTTTGGTAGGAATTCTTTGAGGCCTAGGTTGAAGTTGAGTTTCTGCAGAAAGGATTTGCATTTCCTTCTGCCAATCACCTGAGACCACTTTAATTTAAATCCTCTGCTTGAGGTGTTTTGGGCCCACAGGTGGTGTGAATTTGGCCACAAGCCCTTGGAAGGGCCAGCTTGTGTCAACATTCTCAAGAGAAGCATGTTTTTCTTCTGTCCAACCTCAAAGTTTAATCAGGAAAATTCATTCTCTTTAACTCTTATTTTGAGAGGCTGTCCTCTTGGCCAGATTTATGAAGGGTCTTCTTTTGCACTGTCCACTGGGGCAACCCATTGCTTTCTCTTCTAGTTCCGGAATCCTGTACGGCCTTCAAGGTGAAAACTTTAGGTTTCCAGGGTTTGACACTCAGAGAAAAAGCTCCTTACTTTCCACAGTTTACTCTGAATTTCACCTCGGAGGACTACTTCCTTCTGGGACAACTTTGTGATGTTGCGATGATGTTTAAAAACATGAGTTTTTATGTTTTATCCTGTATTATCCTAGTTTTCATCAGAAGGGCAGTTCACGTTATTTAGCTCATCATATTACACAAAATGGAAGGTCTCTTTTGTCCTTTTCAACAGGAGGTCTTTATTCACCTTTACCATCTCAACTTCTTGTTTTAATTTGGCAACTTATTTTTTTCCAGGAAATTATCCATTTCTGCTGGTTAAAAAAATTTGGTAGAGTTGCAAGTAACGTTAAAAAAATCTCTTCTTTATGTGTAGTTATATTTCCTTTCTTATTTCTCATCTCACATATTTTTACACACCCACTTTCCCTTTTCCTAAAGAATTTTCATGCAATTTATATTCTTGATCTTTTCAGTGAATTAAATTTTGGATTTATTCATCCTTTCTACTAATTTATTTTTCATTTCATTCATTTCAGTTTTTTGTCTCTTCTAATTCCTTCAACTGGTTTCTTTTGATTTTTTTCCCTGTATTTTCTTAAACTGAGCACAATTTTACTTTTAGCTTTTCTTCTTTAATAATGAAACATTTCTGATCATCCATTTTCTTCTGCTTGCAGCTTTGACTGAATCCTGTAAGTTTTATTATGGGTTATGTTAGGAACTCTCCTTATTGCTTTTTAGATATTTTTAGATATTTTTTCCAGAAATCAAACTAGAAGGAATCAACCTAAATTTCTTAATTTCCAAGAAGCTTTATGGTTCCTTTTTTCATAATTAATTTTTTTGTTTTATTGCATTATGATGAACAAATGTGACTTATAAAACCTCTACTTTAAAAATTTTGTCCATGATTTATGTGGCCAATTACATAATCAATTTTTATAAAGGACATAAAAAACATGTATTTTTTGCCATATCTACTAAATCAAGTTTATTATATTTTTCAATTTTTTCCATGTCTATAATATTTATTTATTCAGATCTGAAAGAAATTCAGCTCTAAAAGAATCTGAAATTCTGAAAGAAATATTCTGAATTCTCTAAGTGTTATTTACTTTTATCAAGTTCTCTTTGTTTTATGTATTTACTTAGGTTTTGTTTGGTTTATACAGGTTCTTAATTCTTGTATCTTCTTTGTAAATGTTGTCTTACCATTACTTAATATCTCTCTTTAACTTGCACTGAGAACTTTAGCATCTGCTTTAGTGTTAATGTTGCCATTGTGCTAGTTGTTTGTTTTCATTTACTGCATCTCATTTCCGACCCTGATTTTCCTTTCAAAATTACATAGTTTAAATGTTTTTGTGCGCATATATAATAGCATCTGCTTTTTATTGTCATTTTTTGGTTGCTTCATTTAACAAAAATGTAAAGTTAACAAAATCTAAAGTTAATCAGTATCTCTCTCATCTTCCAAAATAATACAAAGATCTCGGTGTTGGTTGAGTCAGTTTCGACTCCTAGTGAGTCTGTGTACAACAGAGTGGAACCCTGCCCCGTCTTTTTTGCGCCATCCTCTCACCTTCCAGTGCAGCATCAGACAGTGCTCTGCTGCTGTTCACAGGGTTTTCATGGCCAATTTTTTCAGAAGTGGGTGCCATGTCCTTCTTCCTAGTCTGTCTTAGTCTGGAAGCTCCACTGAAACTTGTCCACCATGGGTGACCTGCTGGTATTTGAAATCCCGCTGGCACAGCTTTCAGCACCACAGCAACACTCCACCGCCACGCTGACAACCGACAGACGGAGGTGTGGTTCCCCGACTGGAAAACGAGCCTGGGCCAGGGCGGTGAACATGCTGAATCTTAACCACTAGACACCAGAGCTGACGAACATTTTAAAACTGTTTAACTCTATGTTGCTTCGTGTTGATTGTTGGACAGAAGTGATCATCTAAAGAATTTCCATTTGTCTTTAGAAATGAGCATTATACTTTGTGATCATGATTAAAAGGGCTTCGAGTTTGGTTTTCTTTTTCATCTGATAGATAGGTAAACAGATAGATAATTTACTTTGCATATTACCGTGAGATTTCACTTCCAGTGTGAAACTAACAGAAGAGTGTGGCCTCTGAAAGAAGTATAAATATTAAAGATAGAATTCTTATAGACCGAACTTCTTGTTTTCTAAAAATTCAAATATTTTGAAGATTTAAAGAGAAAGAATGTCATCTTGTCTTTGTTTTCTTAATACATTTTAACTTAATGTTGTTTATCATGTTCGTTTTTTCTTTGTTTAGGTAAAATACTTATTTTGTGATAAAACGGGAACCCTCACTTGCAATATTATGACATTTAAGAAGTGTACCATTGCAGGTATAATTTATGGGTGTGTTTTTATTGCCATACTCTGTTGGAAATTCTTATATTTTTTCTTAATAAAGTTAATTATCCTTTATTTGCTCCAAAACATATCTGAATTTCTAATACTATCACTGTATCTGAGTGAGACTGAAACCTAATATAACCTAAATGAAAACTTGCAGTTGTTAAAAAATAGGGTTTACATCTGCTTTCATACGTGGTTAGAATTCTTAAAGGGTTTTATATTTATAGTCTTGTAACTGTTATATTTCCTCCCTCATTTTCCCTTAGAAATCAGTTAAACACAAGTGATGTTATAGACAACTTAAGGTAAATAGACGACATTCTTTTCTCCTTTGCCCTTCTTCCTTTTTCCCTGCAACACACTTTTCATCAGTCCTGGTGTGCTGACAGATGATAGCACAGCTCTCCCTGGTCCAGACTTCAAATGGCAGTTCCCAGGACGCTCCCCTGGATAGATCTTTCCTGTATGGTGTTCAAAAACCCCAGGATCTAGACTTTACTGCTTTTGTAGTTTCTCTGTCTCAAATTCCACATAACTGTTCAGTATTCAACACAATTTTAGGCATTTTCTAACGCCATTTTGCAGCTTGAGGTCTGAGAGGAGGAACTTTAAATATTTACTCGTTCTATGGACTTTTTAGGTGTGACTTACTGAAAACAGAAGGTAGGGCTATGTGTTCACTATAGATCCTTTTGGTTATCGACTGTTATCATCAGGAACCTTTTGTTAAAACCGCTCTTCTCCATTCTCCCTCAGTCAGCCGCCTTCTCCCATCACAGACTCCTGTGAATTTGATGACCCAACATTATTGCAGAACTTGGAGAGTAACCATGTAAGTCTGCTTTTTTCACTCTGTCAACAGGGTAATGCTATATAACTTTAAAACATTTGTATAGTTTCCTAAAAGATATAATTTTCTGAGCCCAGGAAAGAGAGAGTCTTGAAATTTTTTGATGTTACTATAGTAAGCAAGGGACTTTTTACCCATATTATGAACTGAGCACTGAACTTGGTGTGACCGAAATCAAACATTATACAAGAACGTTTTACCGGGTAGCCATCTGTGTAAGACTCTCTCTTCTGCTTTTAAACTATTTGGTTCAATTGCATGCTACCAATATCTTCACTTATCTATTTTAAGATATTGATCTACCTGATTTGAAATCTTAATCTTCTAAAAAGTAAAAGTGGTCTTTTAAAACATAAGTCTGTACGTGTCTTCCTGTGCTTAAAACCTTTCCAAGGACTGACACCACACTTAAGATGAAACCCAAACTCGTGACTGTGCTCCTCTCTCCAGCCTCATTCTGCGTATTGTTCCTCCTGCTCAAGATGCTAGAGTCACACTTGCCTTGAAGCTCCACAAATGCACCAGTCTGATTCCTGCCCCGGAGCCTTTGAAAGTGCTATTCCTCTTGTCTAGTGTGTGCCACTGTCACATGTCACCTAACACAGCTAACTAACCTTTCCATTTAGGTCTTAATTTAAATATCATCTCCCCAGTGTTTTTGTCCTGACCACCTACCTAAAATAAGCCTCTCTTTTCTCTATCACAGCCCCTATGTATTTCTCCAGCTTTGAGAAAGCTTATCTCTCCAATAAGAATAAAAGCTCCATGAGGGCAGGGTCATCTTGTTCCTGCAGGTCTCCCCAGCCTACCACACCGTCTCTGCCTCAGTAGCCACTCCACAGACACATGCTAACTGCACAATATGGTTTTTAGCTGGTGCCTGACTCTGCGTATACCTGAAGTAAAACCTTAGTTGGTAAAAGCTGCAGATTATATATTACTCTTGCGTTCTAAGAGACTCACCAGCTCGGTGCCTTTCTTATATATAGCCCATGAAAGACTATATAAAGGAATTTCTTACCCTGTTGTGTGTGTGCCACACTGTTGTTCCTGAGACAGATGGAAATGATATAATCTACCAAGCTTCCTCCCCAGGTAGGTGCTGTGTGCACCTGGAGCACCTGGCAGGTGATGAGCACAGAAGAGGGGATGCTGCCCCTGGTCCCCTGATGGTGCCTGTGTTTCTCCTTCCCTGGAGTTGTTATGGTCAGGGGCATTGGTGGCACAGTGCAGGCCTCAGCTGCTCTGGGGCTCCGGCTCCCCAGACCCACAAAGACTGCCATAAGGAGGCTGGCGGGGGCTCTCGGGGCCGGGGTTCAGTGGCATGTTAGGTTATAATAAGTAACAGGCAGGGGTAAGGTCAAGACCTGCAACATTTTCTGGAGCTGCTACTACTGGCCCGGAGCACAAACAAGACCATAATGAAACTAGGGAAGGATTTCACTCTCAGCCTGGGGAATTTATCTTAGCCCCACTGAAAGTGGCCCTATTTAGCCAAATTTCCTCTTTCATGAACACTGTCTGGCCCCTAGAGGTACAGATAAGTGCATTTGGATGAAAAAAGTCAAGTTTAAAATATGACGTGATATTTTAGCTGAAGAATGGAAATCCGTATTAAATTAAATTCAATGTTAATACATTTGCTCAGTCTCCATTAACACAGAATTTTTATTAACAGATGAAGCAGCTTTAGTGAAAGGAGCAAAGAAACTCGGCTTTGTTTTCACTACAAGAACGCCGTATTCTATCATCATAGAAGCTGTGAGTAGCATCCTATATACTTTCCCAGGGTTCACACGCACCTGTTTTTCCAGAGAGACACAGGTACACAGCGGTCAGACGAGGAACCCCTGCAGTTACAGTGCGTGGGGTTCCCACCTGCCCCACACCTTCCCAGCCGCTATTCTTGGGCGCATTCCTTAACTTCTCTGTGTTTGCCCCAGTTTGCTCATCATGCATGTCACAGGGTCTTCGTGAGGATTAAATGAGTTGACATATCTTAAGTAGTTGGAATTAGTGCTTGGCACAGAGAAAGTGCTCAATAAAAATGAGCTATTCCGAAGACTTAGAATCATCAGACCTTCAAGCAATACACTATTTTTTTTTCCTATAAGAATTAAAGTGTTTCAAATTATTTTTGGCAAGTTTTATTATTATTTTCATTTACTCATTTTATTATGTATATATTTTCTTGTTCTGTCTTGATGACCACTTACCACAAGACTTTGATATTACGGGAAAAAATTGGAGCAGTGTAAACATGGTGGCCAACACTGATTTTTTTTTTTCTAGTAATAATGCAGTGGTTAGGGATGTTTACTAGACATTGAGTCCTTGGCAAGACGGACTGACTAATTCACCTTTGTATCTATAGAATATGCCACATGGATGACTCTCAAATTATTTGAAATCCCGCAGTGTCATATTGGTGAAGCTGGGAGCTGGTAGCTTCACAGATAAATTGATCATGGCTACAGGAAGTCAAGAGGCTATAACTGGAAAAGTCTAGAAAACATGCATGTTTCATTGATATAAAATTTTATAGCATACCACCTTTTTCCACGTTTACCTCTTCAAATTATCTCAGCATTAAGGATTTCATTTGATCTCTGCTATTTTATTAAAAGATGTGTTTGTTCTCCCAGTTTTGTCTGCTGACTGTCTCATCTACTCCCGTGTACCCCTGCAACCTGAGAGTATTTATAAAGTTTCCAATAGTGCTGCTTTTAGATTGAAAAGAGAGGTGTTCCAGTCTTCAGTCGGCACTATTAGAAACATTTGTGCCAATATTGTTCTTGCCAGAGGAGGGCACCATCATCTTATCAGACTTTATATTTTGAAAAAGATGGGTATTTGGGGGGTAAAACTTGTTTGTGCTTGGGAGAGTGAGTTATTTTGCAAGGATACTTTTTCCTTCAGGTAAGAATCTGCTGTTTTATCTTTCTGTAGATGGGAGAAAACTTAACGTATGAAATTCTTAACGTCCTGGAGTTTTCTAGGTAAGCTACTTTTTCATTCACTTCATGTATTTCCCAGGGCTCTTTCTGTGACTGTTCAGTGAGATTTGGTAATGTAAACCAAAACTTTACTACAGAATCATGAAATTCCAGTCCGCTTCCATCCATCCTTTAATCTCAGCTCAGGTCTTGCTTCTTCAGGCCTCATTGGGCCAAACTCCCTTTTGTGGGTGATGTGGGTTCCCACACCTCTCCTTCCTAGCACTTGTCACAGTCAGCATTGCAATTTCTAATCTGAGTGTTTATTTAATGACTGTGTCGCCAACTAGACTATAAGTTCTAGGAGGGCAGGAGTCACCTCCCGCCAGGTCTGGTATCCAGTAAGTGCTCAATAAATATTTGATGAATGGATGGATATTGGGCATTATTGTCGCAAATAAACTAAATAATATTTCTTTTAAAATAGTGAATTAATTAATGTTTTTCAAAAGAAACAACGTGCATCCAAATCCTTTTCTCCCCTTACGCTTCAGAAGGCCTGCTGCTCCAGCAGCTGGCCTGATTCCCCAAAGAGTATTGTGAGTTTATGGCTGATGATTTTATTTTCACTGGACTTTCCTCCAGCCTCATGAAGTCATGTCTCTTGGACCACCTGAGCCTTGCTAATGTGGAATCTGAAAGATTAGAAAAGGAAGTAAATAAGTAAATCATTTGTTCTTCCCAAAGCCAGACTTTTTAAATCATATTTTTAAAGCATTGTTTCCCAATGCCATTTTTTAAAAAAAGCTTTAAACCTCAGAAAAGTTGTTGTTACCAACTCCCCCCTCTCTCTAGGAAAGCTTTTTCTAAAACTTTATTACAAGAAAATATATCTCAATGTTCATTCCAGCTTTCCCCTTTCCTGATATTTAAACACTGCTACTATGAGAGCACTCATTTCCAGTCATTACAATGTGCACTCCTAGCTAGGTGACACTTAAAAGACTCAGTGGCCTTGAGTAGTGTTCTAACAGCTTTCTAAGTATTTAAAGCAATTGCTAATCCCGTCTTCCTGTCGGAAAGCACTCTCTGACTACTCACTGGGGCCGTCCTTGGAGGGCAGAAGCTTTGGCTTAGACTGTTCAGGGTGAGATGGGGACAGATGAAGAGTGTTTTAAGTAGATGAGGCCGATGGGGCTCCCAGGGAGGTGAGAGAAGTTTAAGACATTTCTCTCGCCTCTTCTTGCTGACATGCTGCTCTCTGGTGGCCTGGCGAAATGGCCATCTTGGTGGCTGATTGGGCTACTTTGGGGCTGTATTGTCTGGGCCTCGTGGGCAAGAGGAGGAAGAAGAGGAAAGAAGGGAGGATGACAAGCATGGATCCATTTGGAGAGGAGGAGTGGAGAGGGTAAAAAGAGCCTGGGAGACTGAGGAGGGAAAAGGTTTATTTGTGGTCTTAGCTGTGACTCTGTTACTAGCTCATGACCTTCCTAGTCACCTAACCTCTCTGGACCTTGGTTTCTTGGCCTAGAAAATGGGGATAGCATTGATATCCTCCTCATGGGATTGCTGTGAAGATTAAATAACAATGCCTGGTACGTCCAAAAAAAAAGATATAGCACTTGCTATAAGTATTTATTTTTATTCCTATTCTTTTAATTGGAACACTCTTTTCTGATGCTTAAATGTTTGGATTTTACCACGTTCCTCCTCCCTCCCCCCGTGAAGGAGATCCTTCTTCTCTCCTTCAGGAATCATTTCTATGAACCTTACTTCTGTTCTAAGCTTGACCATCCATTTCTTGATCCATCTTATTCCTGAGGAAAAATAAAATTCTTTCTTGTTGGAAGAGCTTGAGAACGTGGAAAAACTAATGACTGAGATCCCAATTGGTCTGCTTGACCTGCACAGAGCAGTCCTTCAAGGTAGATGGCAGCAGCCCCATTCGAAGGATATGCAGCTGGAGCTCAATTTAAGCAACCGTGCCAACATCACTAAGCAAATAAGTGGCAGAATCAGGGTTCAAATCAGGTGTATCTGATCCCAAAGTCCCGGTATTTTCAACCAATCTCTGCTTCCAGAGGTGAAAGAAAAGCTAGAGAATGTAAAAAATATATTTTCGTCTTCATGGCATTAAATGCAGTCTACAAATATTTTTGAGCATCTTCCACATGCCAGCCACTGTTCTAGAATTAGAGTGGCCATGATGAGCCCCTGTTTGTGGGGCTTCTACTCTAGTGGAGGGAGGCAGAGAGTAAACAGAGAAGTGAATGAACAAGATAATTTCGGGTCATGATGAGCACTGTAGAAAGAATCAACAGTAGGATCCGACAGAGGCAGACTGTGGAGCTGCTGGTGGTGGAGGTTTGCCTTAGAGCGGCCGAGGGAGCCTTTGCGAGGTGTGGGATTTGGGCTGATAATTGAAGGTGGAGGAGGCAGCCACGTGAAGACGTGGAGGAAGAGCATCCCGGGCAGAAGTAACAGCTAGAGCAAGGCACTGAGAGATACTGGTCTCAGCGTCAAGCAACAGAAAGAACCTCAATGTGGCGGAAGCGAAGCGAGGAGCAGGGAGGTGCTGGAGACGAGCTTGGAGAATCCGTCTGCGGCAGGATCTTTGCAGCACACAGTGCGGAAGTCGAATTTTTTGTATGTGTGATGTAAAGTCACTAGAGGGCTTCAAGCAGGGCAGTGCTATCCGATTTGTGTTTTTAAAAGATCATCATTTTCTTGGATGTATTTATACCATTTTTACTTGCCCTAGTAACTTAGATAGTAACCTATTCCTTCAAGTAATAAGGAGCAGAATATCTTTAAGTTTTCAGTTTGTAGTATTTTTATTTGTCTGCTGTTTGGCTGCTTGTTGTGGTCATGTAGTTATCCACACTTCATGCTTCTAGTTTTTACTCCTTGACGTCTTTGCTGATGCTTTTTCTAGAGAATGAGTTGGAAAACCAAAAAGACAGGATACCCATTTGTCACTTTGTAGCCTTACTTTGAAAAGAAAATGTTAGTTGCCAAGTTTAAAAATAGCAACTCAAATGCAGTTTAGACTTTGATGTATCTTTCACTTACCTAAGGGACCTCTGTATTCCACCACAGTTGAAAATTAGGTATAAAATTTTTCAGTGGGAGAAATTCTTGCTGCTCTTCTGCTAATCATTTCAGGAACTTTGAGTCCTGGTCTGTATTAAGAACTGTGCTAGGGGGTGGAGGTTTGTATCCCGACAAAGATGCTGCCCTTGCCTGTGGGAGCCTACAGTCTGTTAGAAGACAGGTATGTGCAGAAACGGTTTTAGTACCAGACAGGATCTGGTAAGAACTAGGTAGATGGATATATCGCGTTCTGGGTAAGCACAGAAGATATTATTTCTGACTGAGGCGTTTTGGGAAGGCTCTGTGGAGAGGGTTGCATCTTTGAACGATGGGTAGGATTTCAACCGGTAGATATGGGAGTTGGGAGGGGGCACCTACCTGAGGAGGAGGCTGTGGAGCCGGCGACGCCATGGAACCTAATGTAAGCTGTGCCGGGGAGGGAGGGTCTTCTGGTGTGGTAGGAGTCCGAGTGTGCAAGGCGTAGGGCTGTGGGGTATGAGAAAGAGCTGAGACAGTGAAGATTCCTGCAAGGATTATCTGTAGGAGTCTCTTGAAAAGTATTTATAGGCCATGGAGAGCCATCCGAGGGTTAAGGGCGGTGGGTGGGGAGGATGACGTGATAAGGAAGCAGGACTGTTTTGAGCAGTTTACTTTGGCAGTGAGAACAGATCTTCAAGCCTATTTGGGCTGCTAAATCAGGAGTAAAATCAATGAGTTTAAGTTTGTCTACGACGGTAAAATAAATAAATACACAAATCAATCAATCAATCAATCAATCTAGAGGACTTTGAGGCAGAACTGTACATTAAAATAAACCTGGCATCTATCAAGCTAGCTGTTTAACATCTCTGTGCAGCAAACTGGAGACAGGAAGGCCTGCCTGATGGAGACGTTGTGAGGACTGAATGATACACAGACGTGGGCTGCTCTCCTCGTTCTTCCCCAGTTTTTAAATGGTTATATTTTGTATGTGTATATAACATGTATTTTATTATATTTAATATATGTATTATATACATATAACACTAAATTACATTATAAATTATAAATTACATTATATAGTATATGTATTATGTACTATAAGTAATATAATACACATTAATATAAAATATATTAATATATATTATACATAATATAATATATAAGTAATATATATAATAGATTAGATATATTTGCATAAGTAAATTTCCATAGAAGAAAGAATAGTAACTGAGAAATAGTAGTAGTATAAGAAAGTGGAGAGTAATGGTAAAAGAAAGAGGAAGTGGAAACTGGCAAGAAACATGTTGGCCCTTTCACTAATGGTCAGTGGAGGACTCTCTCAGAATGCTTTTGATTTTGATTTTTTGTGTGTGTCAGTGCCATGTACTAAGGAAAATAGAAGCTAATGCTTTTAATGTTGTTTTAGTAATAGAAAAAGGAAGTCTGTAATTGTCCGAACTCCTGCAGGACAGCTCCGGCCCTACTGCAAAGGGGCTGTAAGCACTGGATTCATTGTTCATATCAGCTCCTCTCTTGGTTCCCACAACTTGTAGGAGCCTTCTACAACTCAGCAGTATTTGAAAATGTTGTTGTTTTGTATCTGCTGTCGCCACAGGTTGTTGACCGCATTATCCAAGACTGAAAAATCCATGTCAAGGTAGCCAAAAAGCTTCCCCGACAGCCAAGCCCACTGAAATTTATGTGGCTCACACCAGAATTTTTATTAAGCTTTAATGTCAATGAAAAATTTGCTGTCACTCCGTGTTTTATTGAGAGCCAGTGAATAGGTTTTAGATGCTGAGGGTTTATAGCAGGAACTTTGATCCCAGTTCTAAGCCCAAAGTGCTGGGATTTGGTGAGTCTCAGGAATTAGCTTTGACCTCTGTGAATCTTGGTCTTTTTTGGATCACTTACGTATTTGTTCACTACCATAATTACTTTAAAAAGCCCAGCTTTATTGAGGTAAAATTGGCGTAGAATAAACGGCACACATTTAAAGTATACAATTTGGTAAGTTTTGACACTGATCTGCATTCTGTCACTATAGATTCATTTGCATTTACTACATTTTTATATAAATAAAGTCACATAGTGTATATGACTTTTTGTCTGGCTTCTTTCACTCATAATTATTTTAAAATTCATTCAGTTTGTGGCTCGTATCAATAGTTCATTTGTTTGTGTTGCTGAGTAGTATTCCAGTATATGGGTATATCAGAGTTTGTTTATCCATTCACCTGTTGGTGGACATTTTGTTTGCAGTTTTGGCTACTACAAATAATGCTCCTATGATCATTTGTGCAAAAGTCTTTGTATGGACATATGCTTTCATTTCTCTTTGGTAAATATTTAAGAATAAAATGGCTGGATCATATGGTAAGTGTATTTTAACTTTTTAAGAAACCACCCAACTGTGGTTACATTCCTGCAAGCTATTGTCACCAACACTTGGTATGGTTAGTCTTTTTAATTTTAGCTCTTCTACTAGGTGTGTATCTCATGTGGTTTTAATTTACATTTCCATGCTGTGACTGATGATAGTGAGCATCTTTTCACGTGCCCATTTGTCATCTGTGTTGGGGGTTCCCAAAACCACCCCTATGTTTTTAGTAAATCTCTAGAAGAATTCATGGGACTCAGCACATTATTGTACTCATGGCTAAGATTTATTACAGGAATGTAGTAAGGATACACAGCCAGGTCGTAAGGGAAAAAGCCATAGCCAGAGCCTGGAGGAAGTCACGTGCAGGCTTCCCATGGGGGTCACACAGGGTAAGTTGTATCAGTTTGGAGAATTGTTTACCAGCCAAGGGCCAGCCTTGCAAGTAGGTCTTTCTAAGGATAGCAGTCTCTGACCTCTGTGTTAACTCTTTCAAGTTATAACAGCCTTAAAAAATTATGATTCTTGACTTTAATTTTGTTTTTTCAAAATCTATGTCATCAATTCTAGTTTTCTAGGCTTGGAACACCTGTATACCATCTAGAAAAGCTAATAGTCTTGTCTTTCAGTTGTCCTTTTTCTTATTTTGTATCAGCTATCCGAGCATCTAATTATCTGCCTTGTGACTTGTGTTAATTTCCACAATTCTAGCAGATGTTATATTAGTTATAGTTATACGGCTACTTTCTGCAGACCTTTGGGTAAGCATTGGAAACTGACATAAAAGAGCGTAAAATCAACTGGTTCTGTGAAATTGGCTCTTATATACAACTTCATGCACATTTTGATGGTCCTAATTGTTTTCAGTTATAGAGAGATATTTTCTGACACTTTTCCTGGCTATTGAGGCCAGTAGCACTTTGCTTTTTGAAGATTTTTCTTTTGGGGACTCATAAGATTTTAAATTTCTTTCTTGTTGGGTAAGGGTAAGACAGACAATGTCTACATTTGTATCAATAGTCAAATGTAGCATAACTTAGAATATACTTGCTAAAGTAATTAGCTATCAGACACCAGGATTGTTCTGTTGGTAAAATATGAATTTGATAGATCGACTGATTGAATTAGACTTGATTCTGAGGCTCTTTGGATTCATAGTTCCTTTGAAACATTCCCCCTTTTTTTATATGACAATTCTATCTTTCATTTTTTGAGGAACTACCATACTGTTTTCCCTAATGGCTATACCATTTTACATTCCCACCAACAGGGCACAAGTGTTCCAATTTCTCCAAATCCTTACCAAGATTTGTTACTTCTGGTTGTTTTTTAATTTTTAAATTTTTTATTGAGGTAACATTGATTCGTAACCTTATGTAAATTTCAAGTATACATCATTGTATTTCTACTTCTGTATAAACTACCTCATGCTCACCACCAAAGTCTAGGTGCCATCTGTCACCATAATAATGTGCCCCTTCACTCCTTTCACCCTCTTCCTACACCCCTTCCTCTCTGGTAATCACCAATCTATTCTCTGTATCTATGTATTTGTTTGTTTATCTTCCACATGTGAGTGAAATCATATGGTATTTGGGGTTTTGTGAATAATGCTGTGATGAACAGAGGGATGCATATATCTTTTAAAAATAGTGTTTTTCTGTTCTTTGAATAAATATCTGTGAGTGGAATAGCTGGATCATATGGTAGTTCTAGTTTTAATTTTTTGATGAATCTCCATACTGTTTTCCATAGTGGCTATGCCTAAGTACATTCCCACCTGCAGTGTACGAGGGTTCCTTTTTCTCCACATCTTCTCCAACACTTATTATTTCTTGTGTTTTTAATAACAGCCATTCTCATGGGCATAGGTGATATCTCATTTTGGTTCTGATTTGCATTTCCCTAACAATTAGTGATGCTGAACATCTTTTCACGTGCCTGTTGGCCATCTGTATGTCTTCTTTGGAAAAATGTCTGTTCAGATCCCCTGCCCATTTTTTAATCAAGTTGCTTGTTTTTTTGTTGTTGAGTTGTGTGAGTTCTTTATATATTTTGGATATTAACCCTTATCAAATATTGGTAGGTTGCCTTTTCATTTTGTTGATGGTTTCCTTTGCTGTGCAAAAGCATTTTAGTTTGGTGTAGTCTCATTTATCTTTTCCTTTGTTTCCTTTGCCTGAGCAGACATAGTCAAGGAAATACTGCTACAACCGATGTCAAAGAGTTTACTGCTTATGTTTTCTTCTAGGAGTTTTATACTTTTAGGTCTTACATTCAAGTCTTTAATACGTTTTGAGTTAATTTTTGTGTATGGAATAAGATAGGTGGTCTACTTTCATTCTTTTGCATGTGGCTGTCCAGTTTCCCCAGCACCATTTATTGAAGAGACTTTCCTTTCTCCATTGTATGTTCTTGGCTCCTTTGTCAAAAATTAGCTCTCCATAAATATGTGGGACTTATTTTTGGGCTCTCAGTTCTGTTCCATTGATCTGTGTGTCTGTTTTTCTGCCAGTACCATGTTGTTTTGATTACTATAGCTTTGTAGTATATTTGGAAATCAGAGAGTGTGATACCTCCAGCTTTTTTCTTTTTTCTCAGGATTCCTTTGGCTAGTCAAGGTCTTTTGTTGTTCCATATAAATTTTAGGGTTCTTTGTTCTATTTCTGTCAGAAATGTCCTTGGGATTCTGATAAGGATGGCATTGAATTGGTAGATTGCTTTAGGTAATATAGAAATTTTAACTATGTTAATTCTTCCAATTCATAAGCATGGAGTATCTCTCCATTTCTTTGTGTCATCTCTGATATCTTTCAACAATGTCTTATAGTTTTCAGTGTACAGGTCTTTTACTTCCTTGGTTAAATTCATTCCTGGGCGTTTAATTTTTTTTCTTGTGATTGTAAATGGGATTGTATTCTTCATTTCCCTTTCTGCTAGTTTGTTGTCAGAGTATAGAAATGCAACTGATTTTTGTAAGTTGATTTTGTACCCTGCAACTTTGCTGTAGTTATTGATTATTTCTAATAGTTTTCTGATGGATTCTTTAGGTTTTTCTCTATATAAAATTATGTCTTCTGCAAACAGTGACAATTTCACTTCCTCGTTGCCTATTTGGACTCCTTTTATTTCCTTTTTTTTGTCTAATCGCTCTGGCCAAAACCTCCAGTACTATGTTGAATAAGAGTGGCAAGAGTAGGAATGCTTGTTTTGTTCCTGTTCTCAGAAGGATAGCTTTCAGTTTTTCCCCATTGAATATGATATTGATGGTGGGTTTGTCATGTATGGGCTTTATTTTGTTGAGGTATTTTCCTTCCAAACTCATTTTATTGGGAGTTTTTATCATAAATGTATGTTGGATCTTGTGAAATGCTTTCTCTGTGTCTATTGAGATGATCATATGGTTTTTATTTTTCATTTTATTAACGTGGTGTATCACATTATACATATTTGTGGATTTTGAACCATCCCTGCATTCCTAAATCCCACTTGATCATGGTGTACAATGTTTTTAATGTTTTGCTGTGTTCAGTTTGCCCATATTTTGTTGAGGACTTTTGCATCTATGTTCATCAGTTATATTGACCTGTAATTTTCCTTCTTTGTGTTGTCCTTGCCTGGCTTTGGTATCAGGGTGATCTTGGCCTCATAGAATGTGTTAGGAAGTATTACGTCATCTTCAATTTTTTTGAATAGTTTGAGAAGGATAGGTATTAAGTCTTCTTTGAATGTTTGGTAGAATTCACCAGGGAAGCTGTCTGGTCCTGGACTTTTATTTTTGGGGAGGTTTTGTTTACTGTTTCAATCCCTTTACTTGTGTTTTGTTTATTTGGATTCTCTATTTCTTCTTGGTTCAGTTTTAGGAGGTAGTATGAGTCTAAGGATTTATCCATTTCTCCTAGATTGTCCAATTTGTTGGCATATAGTTTTTCATAGTATTCTCTTATAATCCTTTGTATTTCTGTGGTATCCATTGCAATTTCTCCTCTTATCTTTCTAATTTTATTTATTTGAGCCTGCTGTCTTTTTTCTTAGTGAGTCTGGCTAAGGGTTTGTCAATTTTGCTTATCTTCCAAAGAAACAGCTCTTAGTTTCATTGATCCTTTCTAGTGTTTTTTTGTTTATTTCTGCTAAGTATTATTTCCCTCCTTCTGCTCACTTTTGGCTTTGTTTTTTCTTCTTTTTCTAATTATGTTAGGTGTAGTTTAAGATTGATTATCTCAGATTTTTCTTGTTTTTTACAGTGGGCCTGTATTGCTATGAATTTCCCTCTTAGAATTGCTTTTGCTGCATCTCATATAAGTTGGTATGGTGTATTTTCATTTTCATTTGTCTCTGGATATTTTTTTATTTCTCCTTTAATTTCTTCAGTGATCCATTCATTCATGTTCCGTAGCATGTTGTTTAGTCCCACATCTTTGTCATTTTCTCAGCCTTTTACCTGTAGTTGATTTCTAGTTTTATAGAATTATGGTCAGAAAAGATGCTTGATATGATTTCAATCTTAAATTTATTGAGGCTTGCCTTGTTTCCCAACATACAGTCTATCCTTGAGAATGTTCCATGTACACTTGAGAAGAATGTGTCTTCTGCTGTTTTTTGGATGTAGTGTTCTATATATATCTATTAAGTCCATCTGGTCTAGTTTTTCACTTAAATCTACTATTTCCTTGTTGACTTTCTGTCTGGGTGATCTATCCATTGATGTGAGTGTTGAGGTTCCCTACTATTATTGTGTTGTTGTTAATATCTCCTTTTAGGTTTGTTAATAGTTGCTTTATGTACTTTGGTGCTCCTGTGTTGGGTGCATAGATGTTTACAAGTGTTATGTCTTCTTGGTGGAATGTCCCTTTTATCACTATATACTCCCCCTCTTTGTCTCTCATTCACCTGTTTTGTCTTGAAGTCTGCTTTGTCTAATATAAGCATGGAAACAGCGGCTTTCTTTTGTTTTCCGTTGGCTTGGAGTATCATCTTCCATCCCTTCACTCTGAGCCTGTGTTTGTCTTTAGAGATGAGAGGTGTTTCCTGGAGGCAGCATATTTTTGGGTCTTGTTTTTTAATCCATCCTGCCACTCTGTGTCTCTTTTTTTTTTTTTTTTGAGGAAGATTAGCCCTGAGCTAACTGCTGCCAATCCTCCTCTTTTTCTGAGGAAGGCTGGCCCTGAGCTAACATCCATGCCCATCTTCCTCTACCTTATATGTGGGACACCTACCACAGCATGGCTTGCCAGGCGGTGCCATGTCCGCACCCAGGATCTGAACTGGCAAACCTTGGGCCGCCGAAGTGGAACATGTGAACTTAAACGCTGCGCCACCGAGCCAGCCCCCACTCTGTGTCTTTTGATTGGAGAACTCAATCCATTTACATTTAGAGTGATTATTGATATATCAGGGCTTAATGTTGCCATTTTATCACTCATTTTCTGGTTCTTCTGCCTTTCCCTTGTTTCTCGTCCTGTGTATTTCAGATACCAATTCAGTCTGGTAGTTCTCTATGATGGTTTTCTTAGTTTTCTCTTTATTTATCATTTGTGTCTCTGTTCTGATTATTGGTTTATTAGTTACCATGAGGTTTGTTTAAAAAATCTCATAGATGCGATAGTCCATTTTCTGATAGCTTCTTATTTCCTTAGCCTTAGCCAATTCCATCCCTTTCCTCTTCCCCTTCTATGTTATTATTGTCATGACTTATTTCGTCTTGTCTAGTGAGTTTGTGGTTAAAATGACGAGATTTTATTTATTTTTGATGTTTTCTTTCCCTTTATCTTTAGTGTTAAAATTAAGTGTTTACTAACCTAGTCTGATAGGGAGCTGAAATTTTTCTGGTTTTGCCTACCTATTTATCTCCTTGCTCAAGGCTTTGTAACCCCTTTCTTTTTTTTCAGGTATGAGGGCCTTCTTGAGTATTTCTTGTAGGGGGGCATGTCTTGTGGCAATGAACTTTAGCTTTTGTTTGTCTGGGAAAGTTTTTATTTCTCCATAATGTCTGAAGGATATTTTCACTGGATGGAGTATTCTTGGCTGAAAGTTTTTTCAGAATTGTGAATATATTGTTCCACTCTCTCCTAGCCTGTAAAGTTTGCTGAGAAATCTGGTGAAAGCCTGATAGAGGTTCCTTTGTAAGTTATTTTCTTCTGCCTTGCTGCCCTTAATATTTTTTCCCTCGTGTTGACTTTTGCCAGCTTTACTGCTATATGCCTTAGAGAAGGTCTTTTTACATTGATATAATTAGGAGATCTAATAGCTTCTTTCACTTATATTTCCAGCTCCTTCCCCAGGTTTGGGAAGTTCTCAGCTATTATTTCTTTGAACAAGCTCTCTGCTCCATTCACCTCTTCTCCCTCTGGAATACCCATAATCCTTATGTTGCATTTCCTAACTGAGTCAGATATTTCTTGGAGAATTTCTTCATTTCTTTTTAGTCTTAGTTCTCCCTTCCTCCATCTGAAGCATTTCTGTCCTCCAAGGTGCTAATTCTGTCCTTCATGATATCAGCTCTGTTATTCAGGGATTCCAGGTTATTCTTCATCTCATCCATTGTGTTTTACATCTCCAACATTTCTGTTTTGTTTTTCTTTATAGTTTCAATCTCTTTCATAGAGAAGTTCCTGATTTCATTGAACTGTTTTTTCTGTATCTTCTTGTAACCCACTGAGGTTTTCTATGATAGCTATTTTGAATTCTCTGTCATTTAGATTAGAAATTTCTGTGCCTTCAGGATTGATTTCTGGGTACTTGTCATTTTCCTTCTCATCTGGAATATTAAGATGTTTTTTCATATTGTTTGATGGTGTGGATCTGTGCCTCTGCATAGTGATAGTATTTGGTCATAGCTTCCACCTGCCACCACTGGGTTGAGGTCAAGAACTGTGTATTCTGAGCCTGCCGTGATCTGCAGTTCACTCGCTCACAGCTACTGCTTTTCTGTGGTATGCATGGACACTCTGGCTGACTGGCTGAGCTGGAGTGCCAGGCGAGGGGAGGGGTACTTTTTTTCATCTGTGCTATCCTGGGGGTGTTCTTGCTATGCCCTCGCTATCTGCTCTCCCGGAGTGCTAGCTTGATGAAGACACCCCTACAATATCTTAGCCACCTCTGTGTGTGGCTTTCCCTTTGGCTGTAAGGGAACTTGGAGAATGAAGGTCTTCCCACAAAGGGCTGCCCCTACCTGCTCCTATCAGTGCTGTGCACAGTCCCGGGGCCACTGCTGTTCAGAAGGGAGAGGAGATCCCCTTACCTCCTTCCACTTCCTCAAAGGGTACAGCACCTCCATCTTCAGACGTATGGCTGTGTGTGTTGCAGACATCTTTAGTGTTGTGTGACTGTCCTCTCTTAGGATATGAATGTCCTTTCCATTGTATCTTAGAGGGGAGAGTCTAAGGGAAGCACTCACTCTGCCATGATGCTGATGTCACTCCCACAAGGCATTATTTTTATACTCTCACTTCCATTACACAATCTATATCTATCTTTATGCCAGTATCACACTATCTTGATTACAGTTGCTTTGTTGTAAGTTTTGAAATCAGGAAGCATGAGACTTCCACTTGGTTATTTTGTGTCGAGATTGTATTGGATATTTTGTGTCCCTTGCAATTCCATATGAATTTTAGAATCAGTTTGTCCATTTCCGAAAATAAATCAGTGGGAATTCTGATAGGGATTGTATTGAATCTATAGATCAATTTGGGGAATATTGCTGTCTTAAAAATATTGTCTTCCAATCCATAACATAGAATGTTTATAATTTATTTAGATCTTCTTTAATTTCTTTGAACAATATTTATTTGTTTTCAGATTATAAGTTTTGCACTTCTTCTGTTAAATTTTTTCCTAAGTATTTTGTTATTTTTGATGCTATTATAAATGGGGTTTTGTTTTTCTTAATTTCATTTTTTGGATTGTTCCTTTCAAGTACATAGAAATACAATTGACTTTTGTATATTGATAGTATATCCTGCAACCTTGCTGAACTCATTTATTATTTCTAATCATTTTTTAGAGGGTTCTTTAGGGTATTTTAGATACAAGATCATGTCATCTGTGAATAGAGATAGTTTTACTTTTTAGTTTTCATTTTGGATCTCTTTATTTCTTTTTCTTTCCTAATTACCTTGGCTGGAACCTCCAGGACAATGTTGAATGGTACTGGTGAGGGTGGACATTCTTATCTTATTCATGATCTTAAAAGGAAAGCATCTAGTCCTTTTCCATTAAGTTGGATATTAACTGTAGATCTTCATAGACGTCCTTTATCAGGCTGAGGACAATCCCTTTTATTCCTAGTTAGCTGAGTGTTTTTATCATGAAAAGATTTAAAGCATTCTTTTAAAAGTCCATGTTTCATACCTAGAAACATAAATCGTTACTGAAAATACTTTCTGATAGTTGTGAGAAATCTTACATTGTAATACAAAGTTTTGATATAGAAATATCTTGAAAATATTATAGTAGAAATGACACAAAAATAATATGATGAAAATAGAAAGATGTCTAGTAGGATCAAGATGACTTGAATATTTAACATTTTAAAAAATTCACTTTGGGGCTGGCCCAGTAGTATAGTGGTTAAGTTCAGTGCAGTCCATTTCAGTGGCCTGGGGTCTGTAGGTTTGAATCCCAGGCACGGACCTCCACCACCTAGAAGCCATGCTATATGTGGCAGCCCACATACAAAATAAAGGAAGATGAGCACCAGATGTTAGTTCAAGGCCACTCTTCCTCACCAAAAAAAAAAAAAAATTAAAAATAGAAATAAAATAATTCAATTTGTCAAAAAGAATAAAATACTTTATGGCTATTTTAAAGCCTTAATTTACAGTTTGCATGTGATAGTGTTTCAATGGTGTTAATTCTAATTATCAGCACGGAATCAGCTCATGTTAATTCTACTTTAACAACTAATAGCAATGTAAAATACTCTTGAACCTTTAGATTATGCTGGCTTCTGGGAAACAATATCCCAGATTATCAGAGATCATCTGGCTTTATGTTTTACATAAACCTCTTTATCTACCATCAAGCTTCCATTTAAAACCCTCCAGTGATAGGGAAATAATTCACAATAAGAACAAACACTATCAAATAAACCATCTGGTGGTAAGAACTTTATGGAGAAAATTATGAAATTTTTCTTAAGGACTAAAGTAAGGACCTACATAAATGGATGGGTCTATACAATAACAGAAAAACTCAGTATAATAAATGTAATTGTTCTCTTCGAAGTAATCTGTAAATTTAATGCAATTCCCAACAGGATTTTCGCAGAACTGGACAAGTTTGTTCTAAAATTCAGACAGAAGTAGGAGGAGGCTAAGGATTATCATGATAATTTTTGAAGGATAATAAAGAAAGGGGGCTTACCTCTCTAGACATCAAGCCTTATCTTAAGGTTATAATGATCAAAATAAGAGGTAATATTAACTATTTATAATATGCTAGACATTATTCTAATCACTTTACAAATGTTAACTCCCACAATAATTCTATGAGTAGTTGTATTTTCCCCTCTTCTCCAGTTATAGAAAAGGAGGCACAGAAGTTTGAGTAATTTACTCTTGATTACATATCTAGTAACTTTTAGAGTTAGGGCACGAATCTAAGAGCCAATGCTCTTAACCATCATGCTACACTGCCTCATGTGGTGAAACAGGGAAAACAAATAGACCAATGGAAGAGACTAGAAAAAATTATGTGTGTGTGTGCACATTTATGGGACTTTACATAATAAATTATTAGACTGCATATCTTCAAAATATACTTCATTCATTTGTTAAAATTTTTTAAAATCTTTGATTAGTAATAAAAAATATCTCTTTCAAAAACATCTAGGAATTTCTGCTACTTGGAGCCACAGCCATTGAAGATTGCCTTCAAGCACGTGTTCCAGAAACGATAACCAACTTACTGAAAGCAGACATTAAAATATGGGTCCTGACAGAAGATAAACAAGAAACTGCAATTAACATAGGTAATAGATCTAAAGAGAGTTTTAAAAATCTGGTTGTACGTGTTTTCTAAATAGGTCCTCGTATCAAGAATGTATGGTTGAACTTCCTTCAAGTAATTGTTTTATATATCTTTGGAAAAGTGGAGTGCAATGGAGTCTTACCATCATATGGCAGAGAATTTGAACAAAATGGCAAAGCAAACTGTTCTTTCTCCTTCACATTCCTGAACTATGGAATGCAGAATGCTCACATGAATAATATGTAGTTTCTTGTTCCTTTTTTTTTGAAACCTGAAGTTATGGCTTTTTTTCTCTGTGATGTGTATACATAGCTTTGTATCATCTATGTTTATTCATAAAAAGTTTGATCATTGGTGAGAATATTCAGTTGGTTTTTCTTTTTCTAACCGAGCTCCAATGTCACTTCTTGCTTTTATAGTTGTTTGGGTTTTTGTTTGTTTGTTTGTTTGTTTACTTCAGTTTGTTTGTATCTTAGAGTTGAAAGAGCAAGAGGTAGAGGGAGTAATTAGATAGAAAAGCTATTAAGGAGGTGACATTTAATGCAGTGACCCAAAAGGAAAGAGTGAGCAATGTTGGGAAGATCTCTGAGATGTGCATTCCAGGCAGAGAGTGTGGTGAGCCCAATGGCTCTGGTGTGGGCATGTGCTTGTCATATTTGAGGACCAATAGAAAGGCCAGCGTGGTTGGAGTACAGGGAGCAAAGCAGAGAAAATAGGAGATGAGAGCTTGTTAGGCTACAGTAAGAAATGTGTAGGGGATGGGGCCAGCCCTGTGGTCGAGTGGTTAAGTTCACGTGCTCCGCTGTGGCAGCCCAGGGTTTCACTGGTTTGGATCCTGGGCGTGGACATAGCACCACTCCTTGGACCACATTGGGGTGGCATCCCACGTGCCACAACTAGAAGGACCCACAACTAAAATGTGCAGCTGTGTACTGGGGGGATTTGGGGAGGGAAAGCAGAAAGAAAAAAGGGAATAGATTGGCAGCAGTCATTAGTGCAGGTGCCAATCTTTAAAAAGAAAGAAAAGACAAGAAATGTGTAGGGTTTTGAGCAAAAGAGTGATATGATCTAATTTATGTTTTAAAATGTCTGTTGGCTCTTGTGTGGGAACTAGACTAAATGGAGGCCAAGAGATCAGTTAGGAAGCCTTTGTAGAAGTCTAGATCAGAGACAACGGTGACTTGTGCTAGGGTGTAATGGGGCATGTGAGAGAGGGGCTGAAATTGGCATACATTTGATGGGTTGATCTGTCAGCCCTCGTTGATGTGGGTGCAGCAGGTGTAGACCACACTTTCAAAGAATTTTGCCATGAAGGAGAGCAGAGAAATAGGGGGTAGCCGATAGATAAAGTTGATGAAGGGTTGGTTATTTTTGAAGGAGCTACTTGACCTGTAAACATCAGTTTTCTCATCTGTAAAATGAGTATGATAATAGTTTTCACCTTATAAGATGGCTGGGATGATGCCTTGAGATAATACCCGACGAGAGCTTAGCTTGGTGCCCAGCACTTAGCAAGAGCCTCCATGAAAGTTAGATATTAACATAATTATTAAGGACTCACGTAAGGAGAGCATGATGTGGTCACTCATTTATCTATCTGACCAATATTTGAGAACACACCATGCATTTGCTTTCTCTTTTCCAGCTCTCCTATATTTCTGCTTTAAGGTCACTTGCCATGTTTCTTGATAACCACGAACCCAATGACCACAGTAACTGAGTATATACCCTGTGAAGAGGCTAGGCTGACACAGCACCATAAAAGACGATGATTGCATAGACAACAAAACTGTATTATAAACATCATGCTTGCTAAGAGAATAGATCCTAATTGTTCCCCCCACTAGAAGAAATGGGAATTGTGTGATGTGGCAGAGGTGTTAGCTAAGTCTGCAATGGCAACTATATTGCAATACAAGTTTATCAAATCAGTATGTTGTACCCCTTAGACTTACACAATGTTATACGTCAATTCTATCTCAAAAAAAAAAAAAGACGCTGATTGCTCTCACCAACTTCCTAAATTACACCCAATCATCCTTGCCAGACCCACTGCCTGAGGACTATTTGTTTTATCTGAGCCTTCGACTGTCTCGTCAACTCACCTAGGTAAGACACAGCAGTTGTTGCTAGTAGGGGAATTTTTATTCTTATCGAATAAGGCATTTTTGTTACCAGATGTCTACAATTGACTTAAAGGACTCTGCTCAGAATAACTGGATTTTTAGATAACTACTATGTTGAATTGCACCCAATTAAAAAATTGTGTGGTAGCCGTAGTGTGCCTGAAAGAAGAAAGGAAAAAACTCCTCAATTTCTTAGAGCAGGGCTTGCAAATATCTGGAAGAATCAGGCAGGACAAGAGTGAAGGAATGCACACACCCGAGGGGCAGGAAAGGGTTAATGCACACAAGTCGGGGAGGAGGTCCACGGGGGGGAGTACTGGCCCCTTGAAGGGGCAGCCAGCGCATCCCTGCCTTGTGGAACTGTGTCCACTGTTGGCACAGGGTTTTAGTTTTTAAAAGATAATTGGGAATTCTGTCTTTTGATATGAAGAAATATTCTGATTTATAAATGTTGGGTTAAATGTATAAAATATTGTAAGGGCAAAGCAAAACAAGTCTGTTGGCTCCAGACCTGCAGCCCCCAGCTCCCGTTTGAGTCGTGGTCGTAGGTGGAATACTACTGTCTCCCGTTGGAGGCTCTCACGAAGGGGAAGAGCAGCTGAAAGACAGTGAACTTCGCCTGGTGTAAACTGAAGATGATGCTGACACAGTTTGTTTTCTTAGAGGTTGTCTTAGCTCTCGCTTTTTTCCAGAAAAGTAATAGCCTTTTGTTAGAGAACTCTCGTGTTACTTTTTACTGTATGATTTTCCTGAGACTCATTTTTAAAGAATTTTAAATAGATTTTATTTTTTCCTGATGCTTTTCCCCTTTCTTAAATGTAGATCTCAGTTTCTGATATATATTATTCTTCTTCTCCATGAAAAACTTAAAAAAAAATATTTCTTACAGGGCAGGTCTGCTGGTGGTGAATTCCCTCCGTTTTTGTTTGTCTGACAAAGCCTTTGTGTCTTTCATATTTGAAGGATAATTTCACTGGGTGTAGAATTCTAGGTTGGTGTTTCTTGTTCTTTCAACACTGAGTCTTTTACTTCACTCTGTTCTTGACTGTGTGGGTTCTGATGAGAAGTTGGCCACGTCTTATCTTTATTCCTCTACAGGTAAGGTGTTTTTTCCCCTCAGGCTTCTTTCAAGATTTCCTCTTTGTGTTTAGTTTTGTGCCATTTGAATATGATTTGCATCGGTATAGCTTTTTTGGCATTGATCCTGCTTTGTGTTTTCTGAGCTTCCTGGATCTATGGTTTTGTGACTGCCATTAATTTTGGAAGATTCTCAGTCATTAGTACTTGAACTTTTCCTTCTTCTCTGTTCTCTTTTTCTTCTCCTCCTGATATTCCAATCAGTCATATGTTAGACATTTTAAATTGTCCCACAGTTCTTGAATATGCTGTTCTGGTTTTTTTCCATTTTTTTCTCTTTGTATTTCAGTTTGGGAAGTTTTTGTAGACATATCTTCAATGTCATTGATTGTTACTCCTATCTTTATTATTTATTTCCTTCTACCAGGTTTGTGTTTACTTTGCTCTTCTTGTTCTAGCTTTTGAAGTCTATGTATTAACCATGTCTTTTGTTTTCTTTATTCTGATGCTTTGCTATCTGGGGCTTTGCTGACCCTGGGGGTCCTGCCCTCCCAGGGTTGGCTAATTCCTGGAGCTATCAAACAATCACCCAATGAGTGAGCCTTTCTTATGCAAACCAACCAATCCAGAGCTCACAGCCCTACCACCTCCTTTATGGATCTCACACTCTGGGCCACTCTCCACCTGCCCTCATCACCCCCGGGCCAGGCACCAGACGACTAGGGTCAGCCCTATGCCCTAGGGCCCACTGAAATTATTCAAACTAGCCAAATCCTATACCTGCTCGCCCTCTCTCACCTGTTCCTTTCTGAGAAAACCACAACAAAGGTTCTTGCCCACGGTTTCCTCCTGCTTCCTCTGCCTTCTGACGGGACCCAGTGCTTCCCCACATGGCCCCTCATGGAGTGGTTTGCTCTCTGATCTTGAGATCTGTGAGTATAACAAACTGTCTTTTCAATAGCGCTTGTCTCCTAAGGTGTTGGCCTTACTATATCTCAAATTTTCTATTAATACACTGTATTTTAAAACAGTGTATTAGTTTTCTATTGTTGCATAACAGACTACCACAAATTTCGCAGCTTAAAGCAATGTAAATTTTTTATCTTACAGTTTCCGTGGAGTAGGAGTTTGGCATGTTTTAGCTGAGTCCTCTGCTCAGTGTCTTACAGGGACAATCAAGATGTTGGCTAGCTGCATCCTCATCTGGAGGCTCATCCTGGGAAGGACCCACTTTTAAGCTTCCTCAGGTGGTTGGCAGAATTTGCTTCCTTGTGGCTGTCTGACCGAGGTCCCATTTTCTTGTTGGCTGTCAGCCAGGGACTGGTCTCAGCGACCTGGCCTTGCGGCCCCCTCTGCAGCATGGAGGTTTGCTTCTTCAAGGCCAGCAAAAGAACGTCTGCTGCAGCTTCAAATTTCTCTGCCTTCTTGTCTCTCACTGTAAAACCTCTTTTACAAGAGCCCGCCTGATTAGGTCAGGCTCACTCACACTCACAGGGAATGGATTATATGGGGCTTGCACATTGGTGGGTGGGAACCTTAAAACCCTGCCTACCACAAGGTGGAAGCTTGGGCCATTATTTTTCAACATTTCCTTTCTTCTAATTTAAGCACTAAAACTATAATTTTTTCTCTAAGCATCGCTTTAGTTACATTCCATAAATATTGTGTTATATTTTCATTATCATCTTTTCAAAATATCTTCCAATTTCCACGATTTCTTCTTTGACCTATGACTTATTTAGAAGTGTATTGATTAATTTACATATATTTGGCATTTTTCTAGATGCGTTATTGTTATTTTTTCTAATTTAATTTTATTCTGGACAAAGGATGTATACTCTAGTTGGTTTTAATCTTTTTAAATTCGTTAAGGCTTGTTTGTGATCCAGTCTGTGGTCTGTCTTGGTGAACATACTGTGTACAAATATCAGTGATGTCAAGCTGGTTGAGAGTACTGTCCTAATAAACTTTCCTTACTGATTGCTTTCCTAGCTGCTCTATCAGTTTCTGAAAGAAGCATTAAAACCTCTTGCTGAGATTTTGAATTTCGTATTTCTCCCTTTAATTCTGCCAATTTTTCCTTCGTGTATTTTGAGGCTCTGCTGTTAGGTACATACAATTAGAATCGTTATGCCTTCCTGAAAACTTGACTTTTTAATGTCTGTGAAAGGTCCCTCTTTGTTTTCGGTAGTACTTTCTGTCTTTACGTCTACTTTGTCTGATATTAATAGAGCCACTCCAGCCTTTGTATGCTTCTGTTTGCATGGTCTATCTCTCCTCATTCATTTACTTTGATCTCATCTGTTCTGTGTTTAAAATGTGTCCCTTGTATGAAAGTACATAGTTTGGTCTTGCTTTTTTCGATATCAATTCTGAAAACTACTGTTTAATTTGTAATGGTTAATCCATTAACAGTTAATGTAATTATTGATATCATTCGATTTAGGTCTAACATGTTATTATTTGTTTTCTGTTTGTCCTGTCTGTGTTTGTTTCTCTGTTCTTCCCTTCTTGCCTTTTTTTCTTGAGGGGGGAGGGGTTATTTGAATATTTTTTAGAATTCCATTTTATGCATTTAGCCAAATGTTTTGCATTATTATTCTAGTGACTGCTTAGCAATTAGAATGTACACCCTTAACTTTTCATATTCATATTAGAGTTAATATGGTAACACTGCATAAAATGTAGAAACCTTATAACCCCATAGGTTCATTTCTCATCCCTTATTGACCTTTATGTTGTGGTTTTCATATACATTCATTTATATGTATTCATCTTAATACATTATAATCTTCACAAGCCGATAGTATAATTTTTGCTTTAAAAAGTATATGTGTTTCAGAGAAATTAAGATAAAAATAATCTTTTATATTTTGCTCATAGATTTACTATTCCTGACACTCTTCATTTATTCCTGAAGACACATGTTTCCCTCTAGCATTGTCTCCCTTCAGGTGAAGAATCGTCTCTGGCATTTCTTGTAGATTTAAGCTGATGATAGTGTATTGCTTTGGTTTTTCTTCATCTACAAATGTCTTTATTTACCTTCACTTGAAGAGTATTTTCACTGAGTATGGAATTCCTATTTGAATTCTTTTCCTTTCAGCTGTTTAAATTTGTTGTTCAACGGTTGTCTGGCCTCCGTAGTTTCTGAGAAGTCTGCAGTCATTCAAATGGTTATTTCCTGTATATGTCTTTTTCTCTGACTCCCTTCAAGATTTTTCTCTTTCTCACTGATTTTTAGCAGTTTGATTTTGATATGAACATGCATTTTTTTAAAAAAATTTTATTCTGTTCAGGCTTTGCCAAGCTTATTAAATTTGTAAATTTATTCCTGTCACTAAATTTTCGGTCATTATTTCAAATAATTTTTCTGGAACTTGAATTATCTATATGTTTGAACTTGATGGTTTTCCCATAGATCTTTGTGTCTCTATTTTTTCCTTTTTTAATCTCTTTCATGCTCACATTGGATGATTTTCATTGGTCTATCTCAAGTTCACTGACTCTCCTGTCATTTCTATTCTTTATTAAGCTCTCTATTGACTTTTTTATTTGTTACTGTATTTTTCAGTCCTAAAATGTCCTTTTCTGTTTCTCTGCTGAGATTTTGAATCTTTTTATTCTCTATGCATATAATTATAATAGCTTCTTTAAGAACTTTGTTTGATAATTCTGGCATCTGGATCATCTGTGATTAGTATCTGTTTATTGTCTTTCGATACTGGATCTCATCTTTTCCTGGTTCTTCTTATGTTGAGTAATTTAGGATTAAACCCTGGACATTGTGAATGTTTATTGTGGTGACTCTGGATTCAGTTACATTGCCCAGTACAGTTCTTTAAGTCTTAGATGCAGTACACTGACAGTTTATTCTACAGAGGATTGTTTCAGGGTTCAACCAAAGGTTTTAGCTAAGTTTCAACATAGCATTTGTGGTTCCACTTTCCTGTCTTTTTCCTTTCCAAGGTTCTCCCTTCACTTCCTGGTATCCCTGGTTGCCTGGGATCTTTCCACTGGTTCTTTTGGCCAGAAAGATGGCAGACTTTCTATTTGGAGGTTTAGCTACCTCCACGTTACTACCATTGCTATAACTACAGCCATCCTAAAGGCAAACCTGAAAGAGCAGACAGATCTCATTCATTGCTGGTTACTTGTTTCACATTTTGACTTCCCTATAAAACCTGCCCACCTTTATTCAGAGCCTATACCAGGATTAAGAACTCTCTCTTAATCAATTTTGATAATTTTATCTAAGCTTTCCTATTCGTTGGTATAAAAGTATACATAATTACTTAAAATTTGAAATAATTCTTCTCCATATATGTATTAAATCCCTCCTTTTCATCGTTTCTTTATTTCAGTTTTTTCTCGTAGCAAGATACTTTTGAATATTGTTGTGATGAATAGAATTTTCTTGAGGTAAAGAGAAGTGAAGATAAACATTCCTTTTATTGATTTTTCAAGGTTACAACTGTGGATTTTCATGTTATATTTTAATATTATTTTTATGTTGTTTTCTGATTTTTATGTAATTTTCTATTGCTAAATTTATATTTTTAATCTAAGTGTTTTTTCCTAGCTTCTTGATGTTTAGGCAGCAAATAATCACTTTTTGTTATGACTAAGTTTTCCTATCAGTGAAAACTTTTATTACATCTATAGCAGTCTTGGTTCTTACCTGGAAGCAATGAAAATAATTCTGGCTAATTGAAGGAGACTAATCATTTGTTAGGGAACCTTAGACAGCTCACATAATTCCGGGAGACTAAGAGAAACAGGTTTGGAAACCATGTGTCGGGAGCACTTTGCAAAAGCACACTGTGGAACTGGTCTAATGAAGACACGGTCACTTTGTACAGACCCTTCAATCAGCACCAACAGTCTAACAAAGGCTGGGTACTGAATGCTCTCTCTTGAATTATTGTCACTTCTGGAAATTGGATGTAGTTGCTTCTTTAACCTCATCAGAAATAAGATTTGGTTAGGTGTCCCAGTTATCAAACATCATCAGCTTTTGATTGAGAATCTGGAATGGGTGCTGTTCACAAAAGAAGATATTTGAATACCCAATAAATATAAGAAAAGATGGTGAGCATCATTACTCATTAGGGAATTGCAAGTGAAAATGAAATTGAGACACACCATGACATACTCATCAGAATAGCATCTATTAGAAAGACCCATATTATCAAGTGTTGGCAAGGATGTAGAGTGACTGGAATTCTAATACATTGCTTGTGAGAATATAAAATGGTGCAGCTACTTTGGAAAACATTTTGGTAGTTTCTACCAAAGCAAAACGTAAGCCTGCCCTACGGTTCAGCAATTCCACTACTAGGTATATATCTAGGAAAAAGTAATGCATGTGTGTATCAAAAGATTTGTACAAGAATGTTCATAGTAGTTTTATTCATAATTTCCCCAAACTGTAAACAACTCAAATGTCTATCAACAGGAAAAACAACTGGTGCATTCATACAATGGAATACTACACAGCAATTAAAAGGAACTATTATTGATAAATACAACAGCATAGATGAATCTCTCAAATGTTATTTTGAGTGAAGAAAGCCAAACACAAGAGTTTACACTGATTATTCAATTTATGTGAGTTCAAGAACAGGCAAAATGAATCAATAGAGACAAAAATCAGAAGAGTGATTGCCTCTGGAGGCATGCAGTTTGACTCACTGCAAATGGGCATGAGGGATCCTTCTAAAGTCCTTTAAATATTCTGCATTGATCTGGGTGATGGTTACATAAGTGTATATATCTTTACAGATTCTTTGAGCTGTACATTTGAGATTTGTGCATTTTTTCATCTGTCCGTTATATCTCAATAAAGTATTCAGGATAAGATATTTGCAAGAAAAAAACTCATTATGTTTAAGGAGTAATTAATTCAAGTCTTAACTCTTCATAGCATATAATTGTGGCAGTACCTTTTCTATCATTTTTCTTTATTTCTCAGTTTAGTTTTTATATATTTGGGGAGTTGCATGTAGCCTTTGTATTATTAATAAGGCTCCTAAGAGTATAATATTGAACAGAATCTTCTTATACGTTTGTGGGGTTTTTTTGAGGAAGATTAGCCCTGAGCCAACATCTGCCGCCAATCCTCCTCTTTTTGCTGAGGAAAATTGGCTCTGAGCTAACATCTGTGCCCAGCTTCCTCTATTTTTTATATGTAGGATACCTGCCACAGTGTGGCTTGGTGAGTGGTGTGTAGGTCCATGCCCAGGATCTGAACAGGCGAACCCCAGGTTGCCGAAGGGGAGCACAAACTTAACCACTGCACCACCAGGCCGGCCCCAGAGTTTCTTATATGTTTTATCAAGAATTTCTATTGTTAAATATTAGATGAAGTTTGAATTATAATTTTTATTTCTCCAAATTATATACACCAAAGGCAACTAACACGTTTTCAAATTTATGTTTCCAAAGTTTGTTAATATTTTGGTCTCAGTTGCATAAGTAATTAGAATTAGTTGCATGAATTAGAATTTTCCAGAAGCTAGTCTTGTCAGTGCAGCCGACTTTGGGAGGCTCTATTTCACTTAAATGTTGTGGTTTACATGGTGATCCGGATACTTTGTCTCTCTTGGCTTTTCTCTTGCATCTTAAGTTCCTGTAAACTTTAAAGTTACGTCATTTTGAAAACTAATTATTCCTAAATAATCATTATTTAATTACTGATATACTTGTTTTGCATAATTTAAGCAGTAATGCAAGTTTCCCATATAATGTGTTGCAGGTTACCAAAGTGATTTTACATAATTAATTTTAGCAAGTCACTCAGGTAGTCAGAGTCTAGTATGAACCGTATCAAAGGAATTATCTTAACTTCTGTTCGCATTGGCAGCAGAAACCATGGTAAAGAGAAATGAAAAAAATTTAGAAGTTGGAGAAAAAATTAGACATTAAAAGTGTAATAGCTTTAGCTGCAAGCATTTAGTTTTTCTAAGCAATTATAAAATTGAAAAAATATGTTAATTAGAAAAGCACCAAGTCTGGGGTTCAGAAATCAAATGAAATGTGAGGTGACTTGTTGAAGTAGAGGAGAACTTCAATTTTGTCTGATTATTTTTGGGAGAACAGAGCAATTACAGTCATTTGCGTGTTGATGGAATATTCAGCCAACTATACGGAAAATGTAGAAGTGGAAATGTTTAGTATGATACACATATTATATTACACAGAATAATTCCTACACAGTGTGAAATCGAGTTTCAAGTTTTTGAATTCCATCTCTTATTAGAACTTTAGGGTTTATATAAAGGTCTCAGTAATTCAAAGACTATTAAATTACCTTTTCTTTCAGGAAACGTAGTCATTGCATTTGAGTAATGAGTCATGAAGACCTTTCGAGAAAAATAGGGGTGAGGATTATTTCATTAAAGGTTTTGGTGCTTGATACCTATTGTGCTTTAAGGTTTTTCCCCAAGCGACACATTTTGTTAAAATTTCATTTATTAATATGTTTAGGGAAATTAGAGATCATAAAAAATCTTTCTCTACTTTTTATAGGTAATTGAACATAACTGAAAATTATAGTTAAGTAAAATAATTAAATAAGCTTTTAAATATGATTTAGTACTTTACGGCATTCACTTTAGATAGTCAGAAATAAAACAGAGATGCAACAATCAAGAAATATTTTGGTACACTTATTAGTCCACTAATCTTTCAACAGATGATGGTAATTGATATTTTTGGTTTTTTAAAATGTCACTTGTTTTTTCATCAAATTTCTTTAGCATTAATCTATATGACTTAAACTTTTATTACATATCTTACTTGAAATACTCCACTACCTGAATTTTCCACTTTGCCACTGGCATGGGGAGTTGTTTCTCTAAAATTTTGAGCTTTCAACAGTTTATGTGAATTTTGAAGGAAAGAAAGGATGGGGTGAGAAAAATGAGCTACGAGAGGCTAAATGAGCTAAGCTTAAAAATAAGCTTACGATGACTCCCACACCTTCAATTCAGTAATGCGTCTCTGCAGCATACTTCTCTCTTAGAAACCTGATGACTCATTTTGGTAGAAGTTCACTCCATTATTCTCTTTTCATCTTTTACATTTTTTCCAAAAATTCTCTGAACTTCCAGGTCTGCTGTTAGCACCCTTCCCTATTTTACCACTGATTTGAAGTTACTATTATTTATATACCTTAAAAAAAACCCAGCTTTATTGAGCTATAATTCACATAGCAAAACAGTCATCCATTTAGTGTACAATTCAGTGTATTTTAATATCTTCACAGATACATGCAACTGTCACCACAGTCAACTTTAAAATATTTTCATCACCTCTAAAGGAAACTCCATACCCTTTAGTTATCATCTCTCCCACCATTCTTCCCCTCACCTAAACCACCACCAATCTACTTTCTGTGCCTATGAAATTGCTTATTCTTGACTTCCATATGAATCGAATCATATAACATACAGGCTTTTGTGACTGGCTTCATTCACTTACCATAACGTTTTCAAGGTTCATCCATGTTGTAGCATGCTTTAACACTTCGTATCTTTTTTATAGCTAAAGAATATTCTATTGTATGGATATACCATATTTGGTTTATCCATTTATCGATTGTTTCCAGTTTTAGGCAATTGTGAATAACGCTGTTATAAACATTCATGTACAAGTTTTTGTGTAGACATATGTTTTCATTTCTCTTGGGTATATATACCTATGAGTGGAATTGCTGAGTCATCTGGTAGCTCTATGTTTAATTGTTTGAGGAAAAGCCAGACTGTTTTCCGAATTGGCTGCACCATTTTACATTGCCACCAGCAGTGTATGAGAGTTTTGGGTTTCTCTAGATCCTCACCAAGACTTGTTATAATCTGACTTTTTGATTCTAGTCGTGCTAGTAGATGTGAAGTGGTATCTCATTGTGGTTTTGATTGGCATTTCCCTGATGACTAATGATGTCAAGCATCTTTCATACTATTTGTTTACTTTTTAATTTCATTTCAGTGAAATTTTTGAAGGGAAAAATGAGGTCAAGATATGTCTCAGTCTACCAGCTTGACTCAGAAGGTCTTTTCATTTATATTTAACATGAGAAAAGTTAAGTGATCCCTGCCCCCTCTCTGTTTTAGGCAACACAGGAAATGATTAATCAGAACTGTCAAGATCCTGGAGCCTTGTTAGGTAAAGAAAATGACCTGGCGCTAATCATTGATGGTGAGACATTGAGATATGCCCTCCGTTTTGAAGTTAAGAGGTGCTTCCTCAGTTTGGCCTTCTCATGTAGAGCAGTACTGTGTTGTAGGTAAGAATATATTCGCTGTTCTTTTTTTTACCCTGATATATTTAATACTGTTTATGTAAAGAAAGTATAGGCATGGAAATATAAGTTTTTGCAAAGGCAAAGTCTTTAGAGGGAAAATATATGCTCAAACTGAAATGACAGTTATTAATTTAATTTTAATTGTCAGGTTTAAGATGTACTGGAAGGTAGTTTATAACTTTGTAATGCTAAATTTTTTATCGATGTAATGACCGAGGATGGAAGTCTTCAGTGGGAACAAAGGTCCTCAGTTTATTTACAGTGAGGAGCAAGTCAGAAAAAACCCACTGACACCTAGAGGAAAATGAAGTTATGAGTATTAGGGCAAGTCAAAACGTTGGTTTTAAAAAGGCAAATCTTCTACAACAAAGATGGCTGGAACTGAGAAAATAATGAAACTACGTACAGGACAGTTGTTCCTTCTTCCTCAGTAAAAATATTAATGGACCAATTATTAAAACATGCCAATTTAAAAAGCAAATTTGCCTGCTATTTTACCCTCAAAATGTGTTTATTCATGAATAGCCAAAAGAATCGCAATTCAGGATGTGAACCATAGGCAAATCCAGAGAACGAAGGAGGGGAGCTTGCTTTTATAGAGAAAAGAAGGGAACAGGGAGGGGCTGTTCTAAACAAAAGTGCGTTGGGGGAAAATAACAGTTCAGGGCACCAGCAGCCTCTCATTGGCGGAGCTGGGGCTTTTCTCACGCGTGGGCTGTTGCCAAGTAGGGAGAAAACCCTTTAGCAGTGAAGAGGTTGTACTTCCTGTCAGAGGTGCAAGCATATGTCTCTCCCTGTTTGGAGTAACTGATGATGTGTGATAGGATGTCAGAGCTTCCCTTCCAGGCTTTCTTGATTCCAATTTAGGTGAGGTTTCTTTTATTCATTTTACATTTTCCCCTCTTGATCAAGATCTTTCTCTGAAAGCATCGCTGGTCAGCAGTCAGGTTCTCTGCATGTACTGGTTTGTCCCTCAGTGCCAGGAATGACCCTTCCTGGCTGTTGTGTTCCACATTGGAGAGAAGGTGCATAGTGGTTGGAAACCATTTAGGTCACATTTGAGTAGCAAGGAAGGTTAGTGGGGAGAACTCTCAGGCATTTTCCATCTATATTTCTCCAAAATCCAAGGAATTGGAGATCATCTTGAAGTGCTGAGCCAGCATAACCTTATTGGGTATCATTTTTATAAGAGGTTCAACGGGTAATAGGTACAGAACTTTACAACAAGTTTACTGAATAAGATTAAGAGCAATATGAGTATCCCAGTTTCCAGGGTGGTTCTAAACCAAGAGCCCAGACCTGAAGGTAACCAGCTGAATTAATCAAAAGACAGTGGATCGTTAAGTGAAATTTGTTGTAGTCAATGTGCTTGCTCTCTCGTCTCTACTTCCCCAGAAGCATTGGAGGTGTTTGCCATTGCGCAGATACCTCTTTTCTCAGCAAGTAAACAAATGAAGTGATATACAATTATCCAAAACTACCTTGGCCGATGAGTTAAGTGACTGTTGCTGAGCTAAAATTGCTTAGGCTGTAGAGTTGTCCAACTCTGCTAGAGTCAGGGAGAGATTGTTGATCATTTATTCATTGGCTCTCACTCTGATCCATGAGAAGAAAGCTCTTCCTATGGAGGCAAACCCAGAGTCGAGTATGCCTCCTGGAATTTCTCTTTTAGAGCGACTATGGAGGTTGAATGGGAGAGACCAATGAGAAGTCTCTGGTTATGCAGAGAGAACAGGACAGTGAATATGGCAAGGGCACACTGTTCTTTTATTCTCCAACTGTCAAGGCAGTGAGTTGCCCAAGCATAAAAACCGTTACTGAAACCTCCACAGATGAAGATGGAACCAGGGGATGGACATAAAGCTCCTGCATAAGTGATATTATCTATAGACTTATTCATTGGCATAAAGGAGTTAGCATAATATCACCAAAGCTCAGATACTATGTTGTTACATACTGAGAAGCAACCTAAATACATGGACATGTTAAGAAATATACAACTGATTCAACTTACAGTAACAGTCCCATGAAATTTCTCATACAAATATTCAAAATATTTTTTTTTTTGTCCTCCTAAGACTGGGCTAAATTAAAGCAAGGAATGAGTTTAGATGGGCTTAGCACCCTGACTTGCTAAAATGGGCCAGCAGAGCAATTTAGACAAACACAGCATCTGGAATCCCATTGAAATTACTTATAGGGTAAACTATGGGGTCATCACTGTCTTGGAAAGACTGAGGTTTATGATGGCAACTCCAGAAATCAGAAAAGCTTTCCCCTTTTGCAAGGGATTGAGAAATGCAGGTAAGAGAATTCTCCAGGAAAGAGAGGGAAAAAATGAAGGAAGAAACAGCAGTGGGAAGAGAGCATATAGGCCTGGTCCAGTCATCTTGGGAAAGCCGTCTGCCTCAGATGTCAGCTTCTTCTCTTCCTAATCCATTTGATTTGGAGGTCACTAGCATTTGCACATCTAGATGTCAAGTGGAGGCTTCTTTAGCTGTGAGATGTGTACTAAAGGCTTGAGTCCCTGAAGTTTGGCTGCCATCAGGGTAGTGAGGAGGTCCTGGTATAGTCCCTTCCAAGGAGATTTCAAGGGCAGTAAAATTAGAAATGTTGGTTTGGAATATCATAGCTGGATATTTAAAAAAAAATAGAAGAATTTAGGATCTAGTCTAGCTTTCAGGTATATAACAAACTTTAAAGACAATTAATAAAACTAGAATATAATATTTACAAAGATGCAAGCATAATTTTTCTTTCCACAATTACCCCCATTTTTATTAAAGATAATCATAAGAAAACTAATTTGTTTGTAGTAAACTTAGCCTGATTATTTATATAAATGCAGCAAGAATAGTGATTGACCATACAAGCTCTTTTTAAGATTGCTTTGCTGGAAACTTGTAAGCAAGGTACCAGGCCTATTTTTGAAGCAGTTTCTTAAAACTGTCTGGTCATATCTGAGTCTGTGTACATCCTTCTAGTCAAAGCCTTGGTAATGTAGTTCAGGGCATCAGAAAATCTGAAGGAAACTTTAACCTTCTCCCTAACTGCCTAAACGAATTTAAGATAGAAGGCCTGTCTCAGGACAGGGCATCACCATAGACAACTCTGAGTATTGGTAAACTGGGAGGGTCCTTACTAAGCCTATTTTTATCAAAAGATCTATTTTGGGGCAGTGGGGGCGGGGTCCTGTTGTCTATAGATGGCCTAGCAAACACTTGTTTAACAAACATTTACATTTAAATCTCCATGTAAATTACCTTCCTCCCTTTGAAGACCCAAACCGCTAAACCCAACATACTCCTTTGTCTTTGGCTAAAGATGGTATTTAAGGTGGCAGTTTTGGCCATTCTGGCAAGTTATTCAGCTTTCCTAGGTTTCTCTCATGTATGCATGTCATAAAGCTTTGTTTGATTTTCTCCTGTTATTGTGTCTCATGTCAATTTAATTCTTAGGCCAGCCAGAAGGACCTAGAGGGTAGAGGAATTGTCTTCCTCCCCTGCAGCAGCCGATATTTCTAGTTTGTCTTGTTACAAGCAGAGCATGCCTTCACTGAGCCCATGCCAACACATATATTGTCATGAAAACAATACTTAAGAGTTTCCAAATTCTGGAGGGATCATGTAGAAAGAAAAAGATAAATGTTTCAGAGATACACTTTACCATATTGCTGTAAGTTTTAGATAGCTTAAAATAGAGGAGAAAAAGGGATCTTTTACATCTGGAAAACAAAACAACAAAGCAATCAGTCCTCCACTCGAGTTCCAGAAACTCCCACCCAATTCAGTGCTATAACCTTAAAATTATCAAAAACCTGTGTCCCAAAGTACTTGTTAAAGTATTTTCTATGAATCTCTTTGAAAATGAAACATATTTATAAAAGCATCAGAGTAGAACACTAATTGTCCCTAACTGACAAAAGACTTAAAAGGCCATGGGTAAATACAAGTACTTGGGTTTGACATTAAATAGCTAACCATCATCTTAGGTTCCTTTCTTACTGACAGATTTTATAACAGAGATAACATGATTTTAATAAACTCAGGTAGAATGAAAATTATGTGTCTGTATTATATTCAGCATTGATAACTCTGAAGACATGCCTGTTTCAATTAAACCAAAAACCTTAAACTAGCTTTTATTTACTAAAGGTTAATCCTAGATCACATAAATTTGAAAAGCATTGGAGTTATTTTGCATTATATTTCTGAGATTAAAAATATTTAATTTATAAGCACTTAATTTCAAGCCAATTAAACAGAGCTCTTTACAAACCAATTTTAGCAATACCATCCAGAGGTAGAGAAATATCACATCTCTATAACATACATCCATAGACACACAGACAGACATATACAGAGATCTCATAGCTTTTATTTTAAAACTTTAACTATGGCTCAAGTACAATAATATAAAACTCAAAAGAATTGTTGGATCCAAATTGTATTCCTGGAAGATGGACTAAATTAAAGTTATTTGTTCAGATGGCCAAAGCTTTTTACTAAAGTTTTTTTTAGGAATCATAAATTAGTATATTTTATTTAATTATGATTATATATTAATAACAAGTATGAATCATTCATGTATGTATCATTATCATCATTGGTAAGTGTAAGGCCTGTCTATCTGTCTATCTATCCTAAATATCTTTATTTGCATGCTGTAAGTATCAGTTTAGAGCTGTTTTTGGAGTCATTTTGCCTATTATCACAAGTCCAGGGTAATTGCTATTTAAATTTTCCCTCCTAGTTGTTTATTTGCGCTAGTTAACTTAGAAATAGTCATTAGGAGTTCAGCATTTGAACCAAAAGAATTGCAATTCAGGACGTGCATGCTATGGCAAACCATAGGCAAACCTAGAGAACAAAGGAGGGAAACTTGCTTTTATAGAGAAAAGAAGCAGGAGTAGAGAGGGGCTGTTCTAAAGCAAAGACCATTGGGGGAAAGTATCAGTTTAGGGTAGTAACAGCTTCTCATTGACTGAGCTGTGGCTTTTCTCATTGGCTGGGCTGTTGCCAGGTGGGGAGAGAAATCTTTCGGTAGTAAAGTAGTCGTATCTCCTGTCAGAGATGCAAGCATATGTCTCTTCCTGTTTGGAGTAATTGATGATGTATGACAGGGCATGAGAGCTCACTCTACAGGCCTTCCTGACTTCCATTTAGCCGAGGTTTCTCTTAGTCATTTCACAAACATATTGATACATTGGACTTCGAAATATTATGAACATGCTCCTCAATCAATGAGGTCCATTATATGCTTTAAATGTCTCGCTTAGATGTCCTTCTGTGTTCACATTCTATCAGTTAGAACTGGTAGAAATGATGGAAAGCTGAATTAAAATCCAACTTAGGCAAAAAGAGAATTTATTAGGTCACACAACTGAAAACTCTGCAAGTGGAGTTGACTTCAAGGGAAGCAAACAAATTCATCAATAATCAATTCACCAAAACTACTTGTTTCTTTGAACCATTCAGATTTAAATAACTGGTTTTCATTTTGCATCATAACAATATTGTAAGGAATTCTCACTTTTTCTCTGCTCAAACTCCCTAGTCATGCTGGTGGAAACTGGAGGAAGCAATGAAAGGATATACTGAAGAAGCAGAGAGAAGAAGAAAATATAGGGACTAATTTTGCCACTAAGGGTGGATATTCCAGCAGTTGGCTTACAGTGAACTATTGGTGTTTTGTCCAAAATCTAGCTTCAATCACGGATTGACATAGGACTCAAGGGGGATCACCCTTTTGATTCATCTGGTGCAGGCTTTATCCCCAGGCTGGATCCCCTTCTGGCAGCAGGTTGGGGCTTGGCAGCCCCAAGTCTCACATTCTCATATGACTGTGTCCAGAGGAAAATTTGCATATGCTCTCTCCCAAAAACCTCAGCAAATGGGTCATCATGTCTCATGGGCTCTGAAAGTAGACACTTTCTTTCAGGAGCCTAAGATGAAACACCAAACAAAGAGATTATTTACATGCTGGTAGGTGGAAGAGCTGTCACACCCCTAGGTCCAAAGGGATCGGGGAGCGAATGGTCACTGGAACCTGAAAGGAGAGAGCGCTGCAGAACAGCCTGCCTCTGAGGAACAGTGAGCTGTGGTGGACAGACGCAACTAGCGAGAGAAGGCATTGCAGGGAGGAGCAGGGGAGTGACCCACCTGACCTCACTCTCCTCCTTTTCTAGCTTCTGCTGAGGTCACTCATCAACCGACACAACTATAGCACCAAAACTCAATTATCTAGGTATATGTGATCCAAGGCCTTCACTTCTCCACTTACTCACTTCATCCCTTTAAGTGTCCCCATTAGATGAACAGTAAACATAAATGAATGCAAAGCTGAAGCCTATTAGCTGAGCTATACTCTGAACTGGTGAAAACAGTTGAGCACGGAACTAACTGAAACCATAACTGAAAAGGGGAGTTGTGGGGTAGGAGACCAGACTATGCCTCGAGTGTTCTTCACGCCTTTAAAACTTTATGACTTGATTTTATTATTTTTCCATACATTGTACTGAAATTTCACAAAGAATTTTTAGTCTATTTTCTTGAAAGACATTTGTCTGTGGTTTTCTTTCTTTTAAAGTCTTTGCCTGGCTGTGGTATCAGGATAATTCCGGCCTGATAAACTGAGTTGGGAAGTGTTTCTTCGTCCTGTTTTCTAAGATACTTTCTGCAGTATTAGTATGATTTCTTCCTAAAATGTTTGACACACTTGACTGTTGACCGGGCCTGGACCTTTCCTTGTGAGAAGGTTTTGATAACTAATTCATTTTTTTTTTTTTAAAGATTGGCACCTGAGCTAACAACTGTTGCCAATCTTCTTTTTTTTTTTCCTGCTTTATCTTCCCAAACCACCCCCACCACACACACACATAGTTGTATATCCTAGTTGCAGGTCCTTCTAGTTGTGGGATGTGGGACGCCGCCTCAATGTGGCCTGATGAGCGGTGCCATGTCCGCGCCCAGGATCCGAACCCTGGGCCACCACAGTGGAGCGCGAGAACTTAACCACTCAGCCACGGAGCC
Organism: Equus caballus; assembly: GCF_041296265.1. Taxonomy (NCBI): domain Eukaryota; kingdom Metazoa; phylum Chordata; class Mammalia; order Perissodactyla; family Equidae; genus Equus; species Equus caballus. The sequence continues at coordinate 23,394,564 of NC_091700.1, read as the reverse complement.
GACCCCATTCAGTTTCTTTACTAAATATTTTCGGCATCTCTTTCAGTTAGTTTTGGTAATTTGTGTCTTTCAAGGAATTTCTCTGTTTTATCTAGTTGTCAGATTGGTTGGCGTAAAGCTTTTCAGAGCAGTCCTTTATTTATTTTTTATTTCTGTGTGATGTGTGCTGGTGCTCCTTCTTTCCTTCCTCATGTGGACAATTTCTATTTACTCTCTCTTTTTTTCCCTTGTTCAATTTTGCTGATCTTTTCAAAGGGCCAAGTCTGTGGTTTGTCTAGTTTCTATTTACATTCTGATATATAATATGTATCATATATAATATATTAATGTATTATATATGTATATAATATATAATCATAATACATAATAATATTATATTCTGATATATAATATAATATATTCTTATCTGTATTCTTTCTTTCAACTTACTTTTAATTTAATTTATTCTTCTTTTTCTGGCTCCTTAAGGTGTAGGCTTCTATCATTGATTTTAAGCCTTTCTTCTTTTCTACTGTAAGCATTTCAAGCTATAAATCTGTAAGCACTGATTTAACTACATCTTACAAATTTTGATACGTTGTGTTTTCATTGTGATTCAGTTCAAGGTATAGTATTTTCCCATTTCCCTTGTGACTTCCTTTTTCACTTATGGGCTATTTAAAAGTGTGTTGTTCAAGGGCCGGCCCAGTGGTGCAGCGGCTAAGTTTGCAAATTCAGCTTCAGTGGCCCAGGGTTCACTGGTTCAGCTCCCAGGCGCAGACCTATGCACCGCTTGTGAAGCCATGCTGTGGCAGGCATCCCACACATAAAATGGAGGAAGATGGGCACAGATGTTAGGTCAGGGCCATTCTTCCTCAACAAGAACAAAAAAAGTGTGTTGTTTAATTCCCACACATTTGGCTATTTCCTATATTCTTTTCTCTAATTTCTAATTTAAATCTATTATTGGATGAAATACTTTTTATGGTTGACTTTTTTTCCTTTCAGTACTTTGAATTCGCCATTCTATCTCCTCAGGTTTTCGTAATCTCACCTGAAATTTGAAAAAGTTAAATTCAAATTCATTTTTAGAAGCTGTTTTGTGGGAAGGGGATAATAAGTGAGGTCGTTTACTTACTAGAAAATAAAACCTTTGTGTGTCCCCTACCACTTTTGGGAGAGGTGTGTGTCCAACTTATTGAGTCAATGAATAAATGTGTGATGAATAAGAGATCAAAGTTTTGCTTCTCCTTTCTTAGAATATTTGTAAATATTTTATGGGCAGACAGGGTATACTAGCCTGACATTTTTTAGGAATATTAAATTAACTTTTGTAGCTTGTCTCAGAAAAAAAAGGATCAACGATGTATCCTAATCTACATTGGGCACAAAGCATGAGAAAGAAGCGAATATTTGTTATGTCACTTAGCTTTTGTTTGTTGTAGTAACTACAGCATTACCTCGATTCTCCTGACTGATACCTTCATGTTTTTATATCTCCTGGTATTTTTCGAGTTCCCTTGAGAGTAGTTTCATTTGCAAAGGCTGCTTTACATTCTATATTTTGGGCAAATGCCTTCATATAGTTTTAGAAATAGTGGACTTTCACTTCTTGCTCTCATGTAGGTAGATAATGTAAAATACTAGAGCAGGCCAGTGTCAGGCAACAGGGAGGGGCGGGGAAAATGGCAAACTGAAGAATTTATCTCCGTGTAAACTGGGCAACTGATATTATGTATTTCTTTGGGGATGTTAAAGAAGCTGCTGTATGGTTTTTTTTTTTTTTTTGCTTCTTTTTCTTTTTTGGTGGGGGTGGGTAAGAACTTGTTTATATATGTACAAAGTTTAATTAATGAGTGGGGAAATTTACCAGTAACTACCATTTAAATGTGGCTATGTGTAGATTATTGTTGACTCCTTCATAAAAGCTTTTAGAACAGGCTGAATAAAATGAACCAAACCAAAATGCTACAAAGTGGTTGTTTCTGTCTTCTTTTTCAGGTTATCTCTTCAGAAGGCTGAAATAGTGGACTTGGTTAAGAAGCATGTAAGGGCCATCACTCTTGCCATTGGGGACGGTGCCAACGATGTTGGGATGATCCGGATGGCCCACGTGGGTGTGGGAATCAGTGGAAACGAGGGCATGCAGGCGTCCAACAACTCAGATTATGCCATCGCACGGGTCAGCGATGTGGGCATGGAGAGTATTGAAGACCTTGGGTCCATCCCCGAGGTCTACCCTACTCCTAAAACTGCTTTCCAAATGAAACTACCAGCGCATTTTGGGTTCTCTTTAGTTTTGTTGTTATGCACTTTGCAGCAGAAAAGGTGTTTCTTGACTAGCTATGGAGCTGGTTAAACTGATGCTGCCAAGAATCTGTAGCTCTGCTAATGTAATCTCTAAATCCCTAGTCAATCCAGTCTGTAATGTGTGTTTTGCTTTGTGGTGTCTCTTGATGAAGAGTTCTTAAAGACTATAATTTCCCCGTTTTCTCTCTTTTGTTTTTAAAGGAGGCACTGCGTCTTGGCAGGCATTTTTTAAAAAAATAGACTTTATATTTTAGAGCAGTTGTGGCTTCACAGCAAAATTAAGCAGGAAATATAGAAAGTTCCCATGTACACCCTGGCCACACACACACACAGCCTCCCCTACTATCAATGTCCCCAACCAGAGTGGTGCATTTGTTATAATTGATGAAGCTACAGTGACACATCATAATCTCCCAAAGTCCATAGTTCACATTAGGATTCACTCTTGGAGCTGAACATTCTATGGATTTGGACAAATGCATAAGGATATGTATCCACCGTTATAGTATCATACAGAAAAATTTCATTGCCTTAAAAAATGCTCTGTGCTCCGTCTGGTCATTCTTCCCTCCACACTAACCCTTTGCAGCCACTGATCTCTTTATTGTCTCTCTAGTTTTGTCTTTTACAGAATGTCATTTGTTTGGAATCATCCAGTATGTAGGCTTTTCAAACTAACTTCTCTCACTTAGTAATATACATTTACATTTCCTCCATGTCTTTTATGGCTTAATAGATCACTTCTTTCTAGTGCTGAATAACATTCCATTGTCTGGGTGTATCACAGTTTGTCTGTTCACCTACTGAAGGATATCTTGGTTATTTCCAAGTTCTGGCAATTATGAATAAAGCTGCTATAAATATCCATGTGCAGGTTTTTGCATGGACATAAGTTTTCAATTCCTTTGAGTCAATACCAAGAAGTGCAATTGCTGGATCATATGGTAAGAGTATATTTAGTTTTGCAAGAAACAGCCAAAGTCCCTTCCACAGCGGCTGTATCATTCATTGGAGGGCATTTAAGAAGAGTGTGTAGCCCTGCGATTTATAGCCCCTGCATGTTTATGTAATATCCTTTGCTGTTTAATAAGAATGCCCCCTCTTTCTACATTTTAGTATTTTTACTTTTGAATAATATAATATTTTGATCAATAATTTGATATTGGCTTTTAATGGATATAATATTTTCATCACATTTGAGCAATTAACAATAACACTTTTCATTCTTGCTGAATTCAGGAGCCTTATGTAATTGTTGAGCAGCTCCTAGGAATAACCTGGTACTCTGGGGAGGCCACGCCTGCTGGGGCTGTTCCTATGGTGGCTGTCTCTGAGAGGCTAGATGATTTAGTAATCTGTCCACAGGTAAGTGGACGCCTAAAACTAGAGTGGTCACAGCATGGATTCCTAGGGTTCTGTACCACAGATGAAAAGCGTATTGCCCCAATGTTTGAATCAGATCAGTTTGGAGATTCTCCTCTTTACTCCTGGATTAAGTGTCCTGGCTTTAGAGATGGGAAAACTGGGGCTCCTATGTGTTAGGTGGCCCTGCCTAAGGAAAGTGTCAGTAGTCTATGATCAAGGCACCACTCTGTAAACAAGGAAACGGACACACCAGACTCACCTATTTCCTTTCCTTAATTGCTAAATGCCATTGGGATACATGCCTCCCATGGGCTCGGCAATGATATGTGACATAAGCCTTGAACTATTACACACCATAGATGCACTGAGCGCCATGGCAGGTGTCGTGTGTCTTGGGGACCCACGGCAATCTCTGTTCGCCATTTTCTCAAGTCTGTCTAGGGAAGGCAATTCCAACCTTCTCTTTTTAAACCAAATCTTGAAGGCGTTTAGAATCCTCAGGTTGTTCTCATCAAAGTTAAAGTCTGAGAGAAACAGAGAGAGGGAGGCAGGGTTTTATGAGTCTGCGGTGGTCCCCACCGTGTTTGTCATCAGCAGCAGAACTAAACTCTCTCTGCTGCCTGTGTCTGAATTCTCGTTGACCTTTGTCCCAGCCCCTCTTATCGCAGCTGCATTTATGATTAGGCAGATGTTGTGCGATATCAGGCTTTCTTTCATTTTTTTCCTTCCACCCACCCCTAAGTTGCCACACCAAGTCAATCACTAATGTGGGAGATTGGTTTGATTCTTGCTTTGGCCCCTATTAACACGCTATTTCAGGTTAATGATAACACTGTAAGCCGCATCAATTTTTTTCCATCTTACTTTTACCAGACAGCAGCTTTGAATGGAGACAGGGAGAGGGTATTATGCCATGGTGTATGCCGTTTTGTACTTTTCCCGGGATGAGTCTTGTCCCCAGCACTGTGGTGGACATTTTCCTGTTTCTGCCCACCCCCTCCCGCCATGAAGTACGCTGCAGCAGTGGCCCAACAGCGGCTTTTTCTTTGCCACCTCTTGGTGATGCACCACTTTCACTCCCTGAGTGTATCGGTATAACGTGCTCACAACCTGCATCATTTTACTCTCTGAAAAGAGTAAATGATTCGCTTCTCCCTCCCCAAATGTCTTCATATTTTTAAATCATCCCCAGAAATAGGAAATCATTGCAAAGCTAAAAACTGAGATGTTGGAATGTTGCCTATAATGACTCAAGTTTAATATCAAGTCCTAGGTCAAAACAAACAAAAAAAACCTTCGTTCTTTAATTCACTTATTTTCAGTTTAGCTATGCATTTTATGAGTCAATGTCTTACAGGCTGTGAGAGTAAACCTAACTGCATCTCAACCGTTTGTAAAGCTTTTAAAAAATACAGCCACCTAGAAGAAACATAGGCCTTTTAAATGCATTGAGACTTGCTTCATGGCTCAAAATATGGTCTATCTTCTAAACATTTCATCTTCACTGGAGGGGAATGCACGAATTAGGTCAAGTTCATAGTGTTGTTCAAAACTTCTGCACCCTCACTGATTTTATGTCCAATTGTTCTATCAATTATGGAGAGGTACTGAAATCTCCAACCAAAACTGTGGATTCATCTATTTGCCTTTGCAGTTCTACCAGCTTTGCTCCACGTATTTTAAAGTTATGTTATTAGGTGTATAAATGTTTAGGATTGTTATATTCTCTTGATTGACCCCTTTTTCATTCTGAAATGACCTTTGTTATTCCAGGTGTTTTCTTTGATCTAAAATCTAATTTGACAGTAATATAATCACTCCAGCTTTTGTCTTTCAATGTTTCTACAATAGGTCTTTTTCCATCCTTTTACTTTTAACCTATTTGTGCCTTCATATTTAAGATGTGTTTCGTGTAGGTCACTTGTGGTCTTGCTTTGTTATCCAATCTGACAGTATCCACCATTTAACTGAGTGTTTAAAACATTTACATTTAATGTGCTTATGGGTGTGGTTTGGTTTAAACTTACCATCTTTCTATACATTTTCTATTTTTCCCATCTGTAATTTGTTTCCTTCTTTTCTCTTGTTCTGCCTTCTTTTGGGTTAATTTTCATGGTTCCATTTTATCTCCTAGTTGACTTGTTAGCTTTAACTCTTTATTTTCTTATTTTAGAACTTCCTTTAGGGTTTATAGCATACATCTTCAGGTAATTATGGTCTGCCTTCAAGCGATTTACTACTTCACATAAAGTATAAAAACTTAGGGGCTGGCCTGGTGGTGTAGTGGTTAAGTTTACACACTCCACTTTAGTGGCCTGGGGTTTGCAGGTTCAGATCCTGGACGTGGACCTACATACTGTTCACCAAGCCATGCTGTGGCAGCACCCCGCATACAAAACAGACAAAGATTGGCACAGATGTTAGCTCAGCAATAATCTTCCGCAAGCAAAAAGGGGAAGATTGGAAACAGGTGTTAGCTCAGGGCCAATCTTCCTCACCAAAAAAAACAAAAAAACAAAAAACCAAACCAAACTTAATATAATATACTTCCATTTCTCTCTTTTTGAGTTTTGGACTATTGTCATACATGTTACTTTTACATGTTATAAACCCCACACCATATTGTTCATATTTTTGTTTAAAAAATTATTATTATTATTATTATTATTTTTTAAAGATTTTATTTTTTCCTTTTTCTCCCCAAAGCCCCCCGCTACATAGTTGTGTATTCTTCGTTGTGGTTCTTCTAGTTGTGGCATGTGGGACGCTGCCTCAGCGTGGTCTGATGAGCAGTGCCATGTCCGCACCCAGGATTCGAACTAACGAAACACTGTGCTGCCTGCAGCAGAGCGCGCGAACATAACCGCTCGGCCACGGGGCCAGCCCCTAAAAAATTATTTTTAAAAGTAATTTGAATAGTAAGAGTAACACTTAAATCTTTACCCATGTATTTATTATTTTCAGTGATCTTTTATCCTTTGTGTAGATTCATATTATCTGTTATAATTTTCTTTCTGCCTGAAGAACTTCATTTAACATTTCTTGTAGTGCAAATCTGCTGGTGATGAACTCTTTCAGCTTTTGTATGTCTGAGAAAGTCTTGATTTCACCTTCACTTTTGAAATTTATTTTTGTTTGGCATAAAATTGTAGGTTTCCAGTTTATTTCTTTCAGTAATTTCCATTGTCTTCTTGTTTGCATTGTTTTGATGTGAAATTGCTGTCTTCATCATCTTTATGCCTTTAATGTGTCTTTTTTTCCTCTGGCTGCTTTTAAGAACTTTTTCTCTGTTACTAAATTTGAGCAATTTGATTGTGATGTGTCTTATGTCTTCCTGTTTCTTATCTTGAGGCTCAGTGAGCTTCTTGAATCTGTGAGTTACAGTAAGAAGATCATCAAACTATGGCCCATAGGCTAAATATAGCAAATAAGAATACGTCTATTCTTATAAAAAAAAGATTTATTGGAACACAGCCGTGCTTCTTCACTTACAAATCATCCATGGCTGCTTTAGAGCTGCAGTTGCAGAGCTGAGTGGTTGCAGAAGAGATCACGTGGCCACAAAGATTAAAATACTACCTTGTCCTTTGCAGAAAATGTCTCCTGGTTTACAGTCTATATCAAATTTGCAAAGTTTTCAGCCATTGTTTCTTCAAATATTTTTTTCTGGACTATCTTCTCGCCTTTCATTGCTTCCAGTCATACATATATTAGGTCACTTGGAGTTGTCCAAAACCTCATTGAAACTATATTTTTGTTTTATAAATTCTCCTTTCTCTCTGTTTCATTTTGGATATTTTCATTGTTTTGGCTTCAAGTTTACCTCTGCAGTGTCTTATCTGCCATTAATTTTTTCTTCTGCAATGTTGAATCTGCATCAACCCCATCTAGTAAATTTATCTCACACATTGTAGTTTTTGATTGGTAGAATTTCTATTTGGACTTTTTTTATATCTTCCGTTTCCCTACTTAACTTTTTGAGCATAAAGAGTACAGTTATAGAATTATTTCAATATCCTTGTCTGCGAATTCTAACATCTGTGTTGGTTCTGGGTTGGATCTGGTTGATTTATTTCCCTCCTCATTCGGGGTACCATTGCCTGGCTGGGAATTCTGAATGGGATACGTGATTTCAAGAATTTCACCTATGTGAGTGCTGGATATTTCTGTGTTATTCTAAGTATTCTTGAGTTTTGTTCTGGAACACAAGCAAGTTAATTGGAAACAGTTGCATCCTTTTGGATCTAGCTTTTAAGATTTATTAGGCAGGAAAGGAGAGGTGCTGAGTCCAAGGATAGTTTTTCTCCACTTCTGAGGTAGAAACTTTCTGTGTACCCTACCCAATGTTCCATGAATGTTGAGGTTTTCCAGTTTGGCGTTATCTTTGTTTTTAACCAGTTTCTTACATTTTTGCCTAAAAACTGCTTTACTCCAGTAAATTTGGGTCATGGGCCAGATATGTTTTTTCTATGCTCTTTTCTTTTCTGGAACTTTATCTGTAAGTCTTCCTGGCAAGCATGAAAATAGTTGGTATATTTAGAACTGAAAGAACAAAGACTTGTTTTTATTTTTATTCTAGCATCTCCTAACCAATATGCCCCCTTGTTTGATTGGCCCCAGATATTTTATATTATTGAGATTTCCTTTGAGAAAATTGTATATGATCTATTAACAATTATTATTTTTTATTTGTTTTTGGTTTGTTTTTTCAATTATTTTATTGAGATCATATTGGTTTATAACATTGTGTAATTTCAGCTGTACATTATTATGTATCAGTTTCTGTATAGACTGTATCTTGCTCACCCCTAATAGTCTAGTTTTTATCCACCACCATTATGTATGTGCCCTTTTACTCCTTTTTCCCTCCCCCCATATTAAAAATTATTTTGATCACAGTCAGGGTGGGGATATAAAGATGCAGAGTGTATCACATAAAATGTTATGAAGTTATATTTAAAGTATAATTTAAAGATGGAAAATATTTTTATTATTTCTTTTAAAAATTACTTCTGGTTCTCTTGCACTGGATAATTTAAACCTTTATATTTTTTATAACAAGTATACTATATTTGAGTTCTACAAATTTATATTTAATAAGTGTTTTTCAAATAATATTATCATATAATTTCACAGTCATTTCTTTTGAAAGTAGAGTAAAGAGATGGAATTTTTCAATCTCCAGGAAAACATTTTAGCTTTGTAACTGTGTTTCACACAGCAAAGGTACTTCATAAAGTCATATGTTATTCGATTTAGACCAAGGTATTATCCTGACTTTCTTGCTTTATTTTCTTTTAGGTGTTTTGGATTCGCTGTCTAAGTGCTTTGGTCCATTCCTTCATCCTCTTCTGGTTGCCCACAAAAATGGTGGAGCATGGTAATGGCTTACCTGTTTCAAATATTTAGCAAACAGCATGTTATTCTCACTGGGGTCAGTGTTTCTAGGTGTGCCTATCTGTGTGTGTCTGTGTGTGTGTGTCTACAGAAAGAACTGAGGGACACAAAAATAAAATTTAAAAAAATATATTCACCTAAATCTAATAGAACCTGGTTAACAGATTGTAGTTTGAACATTTAATAGCTGACCTTTAAAACCCTTTTTTCTTTGCCTCTGACATGTGTAAATTGAGAATTAGTGCTTTTATTGTTAATTTTTACTAAATATTTGAGTAAGGAGGTCTGATAGAAAGCACAACAGTTCTAATGAATCATAGATGCCTCCTGTTAGTGAGTTTGAAATTTATGTATACTTTGTTTCTTGTTTTCACTTCCCAAACTTCAAGCCTCAATTTAGACTATAACACAAGCCTAACAAGATTATACGGAAATTTAACCTTATATTTTATCTTTAGTCTCCTTTTCCTGACATCCAATTTTCCAAATAACATTATCTGTGAAGTTTTTCTCCAAACTGGCTTGAATCTAATACATTGTAAAGTATGTTATTGGTGTGTAATGGGCTCACAGGCACAAATTAAGAAATGAAATATAATTCTTTTCTTGTATTCCGATTTAATTTTTATTGGGTGTTACTAGCAACATGTTCTTTTTCTTGGACATATTTTTTTAAAAGCTGAGTTTGAGTCGTGTGTGTTTATGTTTATTTGTATTTAAAGAAAGAATCTATCATAATATTGCTCAGGGCCTTCCTTGTAAAAAAAAAATTAGCGAAACTTTCAAATGATTCCAACAAACATAACAAAGTCACAAGTTTTCACCGAGTTGGTTCCACTTCCAGGAGCTCCTTGGACCTGCTCCCCACCCAAAAAAGCAAAGCTGGTCAAAACTATAAAAATACAACTTTGTAGGGGCTGGCCCCGTGGCCGAGTGGTTAAGTTCGCGTGCTCCGCTGCAGGCGGCCCAGTGTTTCGTTGGTTCGAATCCTGGGCGTGGACATGGCACTGCTCATCAAACCACGCTGAGGCAGTGTCTCACATACCACAACTAGAAGGACCCACAACGAAGAATATACAACTATGTACCGGGGGGCTTTGGGGGAAAAAAAGGAAAAAATAAAATCTTTAAAAAAAAAAATACAACTTTGTAAATTCTCTGGAAATTGTCCTAAAGACAAATGAAGCAACATTTACTCAAGCAAATCGACTGAAACTCAGTAAGAACATCAAGAATCCATGGCGTTTGAGCCATGACCCACTCCCTCCCTCCCCCATCACAGCCTAGCTTGATGGAAGCTCCACTCCAGGCGGATATAGTCAAGAATGTGGGACTACCACTCTTCTCAGTTCGCAGTCAAGGTTACCACATCTCACAGGAGGGGCAGGCCGCCAGCATTACTCATCCCCTCCAACTCTGAGTTGAAGAGGCAAAATTCCGATGAGTGTGGCCGAGAGGCTAGAGCTCTCTTTCTCTGATGAACTTATATCCATAGGATGGAGTCTATACCCCAATCTCTATGCCCAGGCATGACAGGACAAGAATACCATGCTTTTATAAAATTAGTATTTTACAGAAGTTACGTTGTTAAATGTCAAGCATTTAATAAGATAATTCTTGTAAAGACATTCATTTTTAAAATAATAAACAATTATTGATTTTTGTTCTTACTGGGTGGGAAGAAGGCTAATTTAAATAAAATGCTCTTTGCAAACTTGGTTAGAAGTTTATGGGAATGTGTGAATATATGTAATGTGATATATGAATATATGTAAATCGGGGACTATAACTTGAAATATATGATTATTGTTTCTTATCAAATAATCTTAAATTAGAAATTCAATAAGAGTAAGTTCAGCCCAAAAGTTTTATTGTATATCACTTATTGTTTATCATTATGACATCACTAAGATATTATACACACTTTCTTTGTGATTTTATTTTGCATTTATCTGATAACTAATCACAAAGAGCCTCTCTTCATGTGATTGTTTGCCATTTGTCTACTTTCTATGGGGAAGTTTATTTTCAAACACTTTGTCCATTTTTTAATTGAATTCTTGTCTTCTTATGGAGTTGCAAGAATTCTTTCTGGATAAAAGTCCTTTGTCCTGTACGAAGTGTGATTTTTTTTCTCAAAATCTGTGGCTGACTGTAATTTTCTTAATTTTATTAAAATCAGAAGTTTTAAATTTTAAGTCCAACGTATCAATAATTTTTATGGTCTGTGCTTTTGTTTTTATCCTAAGAAATATTTGCCTACCCCAAATTTACAAAGACTTAATGCTGTTTATTTTAGAAGTTTTCTGATCAGATTGTTTGTTTTTTTTATGTTGAGTTGTATGAGTTCTTCATAATTTTGGAAATTAACCCCTTGTTGGATATGATTTGCAAATATTTTCTCCCAATTGATGGGCCGTCTTTTTGTTCTGTTCATGGTTTATTTTGCCTTGCAGAAACTTTTTAGTCTGATGTAGTCTAATTTGTTTATTTTATCTATCGTTTCCCTTGCCCAGACAGACATAGTACTTGAAAATATGCTTCTAAGACTGATGTTGAAGAGTGTACTGCCTGTTGTTTTCTTCTAGAAGTTTAATGGTTTCAGGTCTTACATTCAAGTCTTTAATCCATTTTGAGTTGATTTTTGTGTATGGTGTAAGATAATGGTCTACTTTCATGCTTTTGCATGTGGCTGCAGTGTTTTCCCAACACCATTTATTGAAGAGACTTTCCTTTCTCCATTGTATGTTCTTAGCTCCCTTGTCGAAAATTAGACGTCCATGGATGTGTGGGTTTACTTCCAGGCTCTCGATTCTGTTCCCCTGATCTGTGTGTGTGTTTTTGTGCCAGTACCATGCTGATTTGGTTACCATAATTTAGTAGTATATTTGAAATCAGGGAGTGTGATACCTCCAGCTTTCTTCTTTTTTCTCAGAGTTCTTTTGGCCATTCGGGGTCTTTTGTTGTTCCATATAAATTTTAGGATTCTTTGTTCTATTTCTATGAAAAATGTTGTTGAAACTTCAATGGATTACATTGAATCTGTAAATTGCTTTAGGAAGTATGGACATTTTAACTATGTTAATTCTTCCAATCCAAGAGCACGGAATATCTTTCTATTTCTTTGAGTCTTCTTCAATCCCTTTCAACAATGTTTCATAGTTTTCAGTGTATAGATCTCTTTGGTTAAGTTAATTCCTAGCAATATTTTTTGTTGCAAACATAAATGGGATTGTATTCTTAATTTCTTTTTCTGCTACTTCGTTGTTAGTGTATAAAAATGCAATTGATTTTTGTATGTTGATTTTGTATCCTGCAACTTTACCATATTCATTTATTATTTCTAAAAGTTTTTCAGTGGATTCTTTAGGGTTTTCTATATATAAAATCATGTCATCTGCAAATAGTGACAGTTTCACTTCTTGCTTTCCAGTTTGGGTCCCTTATCTTTCTTTTTCTTGCCTGATTGCTCTGGCTATGACTTCCAATACTATGTTACATAAGAGTGCTGCAAGTGGGCATCCTTGTCTGGTGCCTGTTCTTAGAGGGATAAATTTCAGTTTTTCCCCATTAAGAATGATATAAGCTGTGGGTTTGTCATATATGGCCTTTATTATATTGAGGTACTTTCCTTCTATACCCATTTTATTCAGAGTTTTTATCATAAATGGATACTATATCTTGTCAAATGCTTTCTCTGCATGTATTGAGATGATCATGTGATTTTTATTCTTCATTTTGTTAATGTGGTTCATCACATTGCTTGATTTACAGATGTTGAACCATCCCTGCATCCCTAGAATGAATCCCACTTGATCATGGTGTGGGATATTTTTAATGTATTGTTGTATTTGATTTGCTAATATTTTCTTGAGGATTTTTGCATCAATGTTCATCAGTGATATAGGCCTGTAATTTTCTTTTTTTGCGTTGTCCTTGTCTGGTTTTGGAATCAGGGTAATGTTGGCTTCGTAGAATGAGTTAAAAAGCTCCCCCTGCTCTTCAATTTTTTGGAATAGTTTGAGAAGGATAAGTATTAGGTCTTTGTATGTTTGGTAGAATTCACCAGGGAAGCCATCTGGTCCTGGACTTTTATTTTTGGGGAGATTTTTGATTATTGTTTCAATCCCCTTACTGCTGATTGGTCTATTCAAATTCTCTATTTTTTCTTGTTCAGTTTTGGAAGGTCGTATGATTCTAAGAATTTATCCATTTCTTCTAGATTATCCCATTTCTTGGTGTATAGCTTTTTGTAGTATTCTCTTATGATCTTTTGTATTTTTGAGGTGTCCATTGTAATTTCTCCTCCTTCACTTCTGATTTTATTTATTTGAGGCTTCTCCCATTTTTTCTTGGTGGGTCTAGCTAAAGGTCTGTCAATTATTTTGTTTTCAAAGAACCAGCTCTTGGTTTCATTGATTTTTTCTTTTTTCCTTTTTTAGTCTCTATTTCATTTATTTCTGCTCTGAGTTTTATTATTTCCTTCCTTCTACTAATTTTGAGCTGTGTTTGTTCTTCTTTTTCCAGTTCCTTTAGGTGCACTGTTAGATTGTTTATTTGGGATTTTTCTTGTTTGATGAGGTAGGCCTGAATTGCTACAAATTTCCCTCTTAGAACTGCTTTTGCTGTATCCCATAGATTTTGGCGTGTTGTATTTTCATTTCTATTTATCTCCAGGCAATTTTTGCTTTCTCCTTTGATTTCTTCATTGATTGAATCATTGTTCAGTAGACTTTTGTTTAATCTCCACATATTTGTGGCTTTTCTGATTTTCTTCCTGTAGTTGACTTCTACTTTCATACCGTTGTGGTCAGAAAAGATGCTTGGTATTATTTCAGTCTTCTTAAATTTATTGAGACTTGTTTTGTGTCCTACTATGTGACCAATCCTGGAGAATGTTCCATGTGCATTTCAGAAGGAAGCATGTTCTGCAGTTTTTGGATGGAATGTTCTATATATCCCTACTAAGTCCATCTCTTCTAATGTGTTGTTTAAGGCCAGTGATTCCTTATTGATCTTCTGTTTGGATGATCTATCAATTAGTGTAAGTGGAGTGCTAAAGTCCCCTATGGTTATTGTGTTACTGTCTGTTTCTCCTTTTATGTCTGTTAGAAATTGTATATTTAGGTGCTCCTATGTTGGGTGCATAGATGTTTGCAAGTATTATATCCTCTTGTTGGATTGTTCCTTTTATCTTTATGTAGTGCCCTTCTTTCTCTCTTGTTAGACTTTTTGCTTTAAAGTCTATTTTGTCTGGTGTAAGTCTTGCTACCCTAGCTTTCTTTTCCTTGCCATTTGCATGGAGTATCTTTTTCCATTCCTTCACTTTCAGTTCATGAGTGTCTTTAAGTCTGAAGTCTGCCTCTGGTATGCAGCATATATATGGGTCTTGTTTTTTCACCCAATCAGCCACCCTATGCCTTTTGATTGGAGCATTTAGTCTATTGACATTTAAAGTAGCTATTGATAAGTATGTACTTATTGCCATTTTGTTACTTTTTTTCTGGGTGTTTCGGTAGCTCTTCTCTGTTCTTTTCTTCTTCTCTTGCTCTCTTCCCTTGTGGTTTGATGGCTTTCTTTAGTATTATGTTCGGCTTCCTTTCTCTGACTTATTTGTGTATTTATTATAGATTTCTTGTTTTTGATTACCATTAGGTTCATGTATAATAATCTATGTATATAGCAATCTATATTAAGTTGATGGTCTCTTTAGTTTGGCTCTTTCTAAAAGCTCTACTCTTTTCTCCCTTCCTCACACATTTTGTTTTTGATATTATATCTAACCTCTTATTTTGTGTGTATGTATCCATTACTTTCTTATCATTGAAATAGGTAATTTTAGTACTTTTGTCTTTTGACCTCCATATTACCTTCATAGGTAGTTGATTTGCTACCTTTATTGTATTTTTGCCTTTAGCAGTGACTTTATTGCCTTTTTTTTTTTTGATAATTTTATTATTCCTATTTGTGGTCTTCTCTTTCCCACTTAAATAAGTCCCTTCAGCATTTCCTGTAAAACTGGTTTCTTGGTGATAAACTCCTTTAATTGTTGCTTGTCAGTGAAACTCTTTGTCTCTCCTTCCCTTCTGAATGATAACCTTGCTGGGCAGAGTATTCCTGGCTGTAGGATTTTTCCTTTCAGCACTTTAAATATATCATGCCACTGCCTTCTAGCCTGTAAGTTTTCAGCTGAGAAGTCAGCTGCTAGCCTTGTAGGGTTTCCTTTGTATGTCCCTTGTTGTCTTTCTCTTGCAGCTTTTAGGATTCTCTCTTTATCTTTAGCTCTTGACATTTTAATTATAATGTGTCTTGGTGTGGGCCTCTTTGGGTTTATCTTGTTTGATGTTCCCTGTACTTCCTGTACCTGGATGTCTGTTTCCTTCCTTAGGTTAGGAACACTTTCAGCTACTATTTCTTCAAATAGATTCTCTGCCCCTTTGTCTCTCTCTTCTCCTTCTGGGACACCTATAATATGACTGTTAGTGTGCTTGATGTTGTCCCAGATTTCCCTTAGACTGTTCTTATTCTTTTTAATTCTTTTTCCTTTTTTCTGTTCATCTTGGGTGATTTCCCCTAATCTCTCATCCAGCTCGCCTATCCATTCTTCTGTATCATCTACCCTGCTATGGAATCCCTCTACTGAATTTTTCATTTCCAGTATTGTATTCTTCATTTCTGATTGGTTCCTTTTTATATTTTCCAAATCTTTGTTGATGTTTTCACTGTGTTCATCCATTCTTCTCCCAAGATCAATGAGCATCCTCATGACTTTTTGTTTGAACTCTTTGTCAGGTAGATTGTTTATTTCTGTTTCATTTAGTTCTTTTTCTGGGGTTTTGTCCTCTCCCCTTGCTTGAAACATATTCCTTTCCCTCTTCATTTTGTCTCTTTCTCTGTGCTTACATCAATGTTGGGCTCATAGAATGAGTTAGAAAGCATTCCATCTTCTTCAATTTTTTGGAATAGTTTGAGAAAGATAGGTATTAAATCTTCTTTGAATGTTTGGTAGAATTCTCCAAAGAAGCCACTTGGTCCTAGAATTTTGTTTTCTATTTTTATGTTTTATGTTTAGTTTTCTGATCTGTTTTGAGTTCATTTTTGTTTGTGGTGTCATGTGCTAGTTCAGGTTTACTTTTTGCATACAGATGTCTAACTGTTCCAATGCTTTTTGTTGAAAAGATTTTCCTTTTACCATGGAATTACCTTGGCATTATAAAAAAATACATTGAAGGTATATGTATGAATCTATATCTGGAATTTATATTCTGTTTCCTTGATCTGTATGTCTATTCTTAGACCATATTGTCTCTGTTACTGTACTACATATTTAAATATTTAACCATGTAGTGTATCTTCTCTGGAAAAGTTTTGACTAGTCTAGGTCTTTGAATTTTAATATAAATTTTTAAATCAGCTATTTGAATTCTAATAAAAACTCTGGGATTTGGATTGGCATGGTGTTTATCTGTAGATTAATTTTGGGAGAACTGGGGAATTGATATTTTAAGATTATTGAGTCTTCCAGACCGTGAATATAGTGTATCTCTCCAATTATTTAAGTTTTCTTAATTTTTCTCGGAAATGTTTTGTAGTTTTTGATGTACAGTCTTTGCACATCTTTTGTTAAATTTATCCCTCAATATTCAAGTTTTGGATGCCACCGTAAATGGTACTTTTAAATTTTATTTTTCACGTTTTCAGTGTTACCATATAGAAATACAATTTATTTTTTATAATTACCTTATATTCTGTGACTTGCTAAATTCACTGTTCTTGTTGCTATTTTTTGCTTTATTAGGATTTTATCTATATACAACTATATTGCCTGGGAATAAAGAGAAGTTTATTTCTTCCTTTATTTTTATTTCTTTTTCCTGCATTAATGCACAGGCTTGGACCCCCAGTACAATGTTAAGGAGAAGTGGTGAGTGTGGACATATTTGGGGTTCCCCTAATCTTAGGAGGAAAGAATTCATCTTTTTACCCCTAATTATGATGTTACTTTTTCATAGATGTCTTTTAACATGTTGAGGAAGTTTCCTTTTATTTCTAGTTTGCTGAAGATATTTATCATGAAAAGATTTTGGGTTTGATCAAATGATTTTTTTGAAATGCATATATTAAGGTGGTCATATTTTTCTCCTTTATTCTGCTAATATGATTAATTGTATTCGTTGCTATTTAAATATTAAACCAATATTGCACTTTCAGAATAAACCCCTGTTGGTCATGATTTATTGTCCTTTTTATATATTGGTGGATTTCATTTGTTCATATTTGTTAAGAATTTTTACATGGATATACAAAAAGGATATGTTCATGATAGATATTTGCCTACTTTGACCTAAAATATTCTTGGTCTGGATTTTTGAATCAGGATAGTACTTGCTTCTTGCATTGATTTGAGAAGTGTTTTCTTCTTCTCTGTTTTCTGAAAAAGTTTGCATAGGATTAGTATTATTTCTTCCATAAATATTTGATAGAATTCACTGATGAAGCCATCTGGCCTTGAGTCTTCATGGGAAAAATTTTAATTATGAATCTAATTTCTTTACTGAATATAGGAATATTTAGATTTTTATTTTTTTATGTTTTTATTTTTTTTTCAAGTTTTATTTTTATTTTTTTTTCTTTCTGCTTTTTCTCCCCAAATCCCCCCAGTACATAGTTGTATATTTTTTCAGTTGTGGGTCTTTCTAGTTGTGGCATGTGGGATGCTGCCTCAACGTGACCTGATGACCGGTGCCACGTTTGCAACCGGGATCCAAACCAATGAAACCCCGGCTGCTGAAGCAGTGCTCCCAGACATAACCACTCAGCCATGAGGCTGGCCCCAAGATTTTTATTTTTTGTTGAATCCTTTTCGTTAATTTGTATCTTACAAGGAATTTTTTATTTTCATCCAAGTTCTCCCATTTCTTGGCATAAGTCTGTTTGTACTATTCCTTTATTATCAGTGATATTCATGCTGGTATCTACTGTATATCCTCTCTTTAATTCCCAAGCTTGGTAATTTTGAATTCTCTTTTTTTGTCTTAATCGGTGTAGCTGGAGGTTATCAACTTCATCAGTAGTTTCAAATGACCAACTTTGGTTTCATTGATTTTATATACTGTTTGCCTTTTTTCTGTTTTATTAATTTCTACTCTTATAATTTCCTTCTCTTCTATTTAATTGACATTTAATTTGTTCTTCTTTTCCAGCTAGTTGAAGCTGGAACATTAGGTCATTGATTTGTTCAAGAAAAAGAAAAGCTTTTTGCTTTTCTAACATAAGCTTTGAAAGCTAATTTAAATTCTTCCAAATTTAAAGCAAATGAATAGTGTTTCAAATTTCGTCAAAAAAGACTTTATTTTGCCTTCAATTTTGAGAAAATATTTTTGCTGGATATAGAATTCTAGATCTATAGTTCATTTTCTTCAACACTTGAAAAACGTCAGTCTGTTCCCTTCTGGTTTGCATTAGTTTGTTGAGAAGTCTGTGATATTTCTTGTATTTGTTCGTTCCTCTTTATGTAATGTTTTCTATCTCTGTGTGATTTTATGATTTTTCTCTTTATCACTGGTTTTCAGCAATTTGGTTTGGATATGCCTTGGTGTGGTTTTATTTGCATTTATCCTTCTTGAGATTGCTCAAAGTTTTTGAGTCTGCTGGTTTACAGTTTTCATCAAATTTGGAAAAATTTGCTCATCATTTCTTTCTTTCTTTCTTTCTCTTTCTTTCTCCCTTCCTTCTGTCCTTCCTTCCTTTCTTTCTTATCTCACTGTGTTTCCTCTTCTTCTGGGACTCCAAATACACATCTGTTAGAACCTTTGATATTTTCCCACATCTATATTCATTTATACTATCTTCATTCTCTCTTCAGTCCATTTTTAGTTTCTTTTGCCATGTCTTTGAGATTATTGACCTTCTACTCAGTAGTGGCCCTCTGCTGTTAATCACAATTCAGTAACATTTTCCATCTCCAGAAATTCTATTTAGGTCTTCTTTACATCTTTTGTTTCTCTTCTCATTATGTTCATGTTTTTGTTTAAATCCCTGGTATAATTGTAATATTTATAATAGCTATCTTAAAGACGTTCCTACTAATTCCAACATCTCTATTATTTCTTGGTTGGCTTCTGTTGCCAATTTTCTCCTTGTTATAGGTCAAATTTTTTGCTTTGTCACATTTCGCACATTTTATAATGGCTGCTGGACATTGCAAATTTTATGCAGCTGAGTGTTTTTCTTGTGTACATTTAAATGCTTGGACTTTGTTTTGGTAAGTAGTTAAATTCTCTATGATCCTTTTAAGATTTGTTTTTCTTTTTATTTTTGAGTCTAGGGTATCTTTTACTGTAAGATTAATTTAGTTTCTGTACTAAGGTTATCTCTTCTTGGGTCTCTACTAAATGCTTCATATAGTGAATGATGTCCCTTCACTTTGGCTCATGGAAATTTGAGCAATTCCTAGCTCCGTATTAGATCTGGCAATTTTTGGCTTGCGATTCTGTGGTGATTTGGTTTTCCATGGTTATTGCCCATTGCAGGACTTGTGAAATTTCTCAGTCCACATATGCGAATTGGCATGCGGGCAAAGACTTATGAGGACCCCATGTGAATTTCTGGAGCTCATTCTCTGCTTAGTTCTCATTTCCAGTGTTCAGTTCTGCAATTTCCAGCCACCTTGGCTTCTCTAAAGCCCAATCTCTGTCTCATCAACTCAGCAAAAGTGTTGCTCTGTCTTTGGGCTCTTGCTGCACAGTAGTCTAGACATTGCCTCCAGGTGTGAAGCAAGGGCAATGGTAAAGCTCACCTAATTTTTTACCCTTCTCTCAGGAATCACAGTCCTGTGCTGCTTTTTACCCAATGTCTAAAGGAAATTGTTTTGTCCAATCTTCTTATTGATTATAGCAGGAGGGAAAGTCCTGTTACTTCATCAAGTGTCCTGGTCTTGCTAGTTTCTTTGTCAGCTGATCTTTCATGTCCTGAGAAAGGTGAGGGAAGGTCTTCTACTACTAACATATTTGTTTCCCTTTTAATTTTTTGTAATTTATGATTGAGAAGTCTTTCTTATTTGTTGCACCAATGCTCCTATTTCATAATCATTGCAACTTCTACCACTGGCTTTATAAATTAACTTTCTTTGTCTTGTTTAAATCTTTTTCTCTTCAAGTTCTTCTTAACTAATGTTCATACTGCATCTTGTCCTTTTAATTTGTATTTTCCTCGCCTGTCCTTTATTTTTCAAATTTTATGAATTTTTTTTTAGGAGTGTTGCTTGTGTACAACATAGAAATTGGGTTTTGTTTTAAGATACAATCTGAAACTCATTTTTTAAAAAGAGGTTTTGTTTGCACTATCTCTTTTGACTTTGCATTTCCTGTTTTAATATATTTTTCTAATCTTTAATTAGGTGGTAGGCTTTCTTTGTTTTTTGTTTGTGTGTGTTGTCTTCCGATATTCAGGAAGGTTTTAATTTTTGTTCTTATGGTTATTTTTATTATAAGTTTATGTAAACAGTGCTGTGTTTATTTAGACGACTCCATTTGTTTCCAAGTATGGTAAAATTCTCATGTTTCCCTTTCTTCTGTCTCTCTTCCCTTTCATCCAGCATCCCATTATCTTGCACATGACATACCTTTATACTGTTAAATAAACTTAGAATTCCATTGCTTGATTTGTTAGCTTTGAATTTTCTTTGACTCCCGGTTATTATAGATGAGAAAACCTGCAAACTTACTCTATGTCTCATCTACTCCACCTGTACCCTCATGTATTATATAAATTGCATCATTTCCACCTTCTCTGGGTATAGAATTACAATCAGATTGATCTTTCTAACACCACACTTGTTTTTGGTTTTTTAGTCTTAATTCTGTAGTTAAATATAACAAATGTTCCCAACAAGTCTTTTTGCTCTGGCTTCTCCAGTCATTTCTTTGCTGGCTGGTTATAATAAGGTCTTGTTGCAGGATTCCCTGGTTGAGTATTCTTCATCTAAGTTTTGCTGCTCTTCTGTTCATTTGCTTTTAAACCATTTGAAAACATTTTATACAATAGGCAAATTTATATTATAGTGAATAATAACCATATAAATCATGAAATAGAATATTTTGCCTTTTTTTAGTCTCTTTTTATAGATGCTGTGCCTGCTTCCTTTATATTATTGTTCAAGGAATTAGATTTTTCTTTTCCAGCCACTTAAAGAAGCTTCTTTTAAGGAGAGTATTTTTGCTGATATGTTCTGAGATCTGCAGCCCTTGGCCAGACTGATATTTCCTTTACCCCAGATCTTCTACTATCACTTACCAAGCAAAGCTTCTGTGCTCCCCTTAGCTGTCTGGAAGCCTTCATTAGCTTTCCGAGTCTGTGGATTTTTTGTCTCCTACTTTCCCTGATAGATTCTGTGGATGTTTTCTCTGTTTACATAGTTGGTTTTGTATAATATCCAGAAGGAAAGGAATTTGTGTTTCATACCACCAGTGCATACTGGAAGTTTCCCCTCTGTCCCGACGTGGCTCGTAATTTCTCTCCCTCTTTCGTGAACATATGTCTGGATAACATAACCTATAACCGATATGGCCTTTCTATGCAGTAATTTTCTCCCCTTTTCTAGTCCAGTACAATATTGTTATCATTTATAACTATTACCCCACTCCCCGTGAAATTCACCAAGGTAGGTCTATACACAATCCAGACCTATAATTGTCTCTCTTCTAGCTGGTCTAAACTGACCCACATATTTATCTACAGTTTCCTTCAATCAGATGCCCTAATATCCCATTGCATCTAGTTTCAAGAAAGGATGTAAGCCTTGCATGTTCAATGGGTTTAAAATCAGGAGAAAACAGAACAAGTGAGCTTCAAATACATGGGTATGCTACCTGAACTGGTGTTAGGGTCAGGGATTTGCACTCCAAAATTTTCACATCAAGCAGGACCAGAACCACCAATGTTCATCCGAGAATTTTAAAAAGTGAGAAGAAGCCCTGAAGAAATCATCAAAATTAGGATGAAATTTGTAAGTTTACATCAGACTTAACAATAGTTAAAGAGAATATGAAATTCTATTGTAATTTCAAATTATTTGTTAGATTTATTGTTTTAAAAATCATAGAAAAGGAGTAGTGTGAAAAACATGATGACAAAGTCCTTAAAGTCCAAGTCTTGTGACCTGTGTCTGTCCTTGGACTGTTTGGACTTTTAATTTGTCGATTCTGCCCATCGATTTAGATGCATGTGAAATTAGGTTTAATGAGCTCATTCATGTCCTCATTGTGATTTATTTACTTACTTATTTGCAAAATAGATCTTTGGAGAGAGTAAGAGATGGAAAAAAGTCACAATTGTGGTAGGCAAAGTAAACATTATTGCCACTGACAGAGCACTTTATATTTCTAAATATGACCAATAATTGATGAATACGTTTGGTGTCCAGTATAGGTTCCTTTGGTAAACATTAATTCAAAGTCTATGTTTCAGACTCTATATAAGATAAAAAAATGACTTTTTCGCTTTTCAGATATGGTCTTACGAGGTGGTCACACTACAGACTATTTGTTTCTTGGAAATTTTATTTATACAGTAAGATCATCCATGCGAGTTAAATCACTTTTACTAGTGTTTAATCAAAAGATTCAAGCCTTTTAAGCGGCTGGCCCAGTGGCATAGTGGTTAAGTTCAGCAAACTCCACTTTGGGGGCCCAGGTTTGCAGGTTCAGATCCTGGGTGTGGACGTACACCACTCATCAAGCCATGCTGTGGTTACTGCCCACATACAAAATAGAGGAAGATGGGGACAGATGTTAGTTCAGGGCCACTCTTCCTCAAGCATAAAGAGGAAGATTGGCAACCGGTGTCAGCTCAAGGACAGTCTTCCTCACCCCCCCGCCAGCTAAAAAAAATCAAGCATTTTAAGAGAGTATCCCATGAATTTTAGTCTCCCTCATGTTTCAATATCTTTTCAAGAAATAACTATTATAATGGTTGTGCATATATATGTATACGTTTCTAGAAAAGTGACATGCATATACAAACACACATCCCCCCACTTTTTCTTGTACAAGTAGGGGGATGCTCTTCTACATCTTGATTTTTATTACACAGCATGCCTTGGTGATGGTTTTAAATCAGTCCATAAATATCTGCCTCATTCTTTTAGGGCTACTTGTGTGAATAACTCACCCTTATTTATTTAACCAATCTATTAGTGGAAATGAGGTTGTTCTAGGTCCTTTGCCATTATGAACAATGCTGCAAAGACTATCTTATGCTCAGGAGTAAGTATATCTGTAGGACAATTTCAAGAAGTGTAGCTGCTGGATCAGAGGGCATTGTGAATTTTGAAAAACATTACCAAATTGACCCCCAAAGAGGTTGCACAAATTTAGTGATAAAAATGTCGGTTTCCCCAAGTCTCCATAGACAGCAGTCTCACCACACTTTTTGATATCGCAGGTGAAGCGGTACCCTAATACAGGTTTTGCTTTGAGGGCAAGTATATTCACATGAGGTTAAAAACTACTTTCATTTTCTTTTTTCTGTGAAGTGCTTGTTGATTTACTTTACCAGTTGTTCTTTTGGGCTGTTAGTATTTTTCTTATGAATTATTAATAATTATTTACTTATTAAGCATGTTAATTTTTTCTAATATTTGTTACAAAAATATTTTCCTGGTAGGGGCCAACCCAGTGTTGCAGCGGTTAAGTTCACATGTGCCACTTTGGCAGCCTGGGGTTCATCGGTTTGACTCCTGGGTGTGGACCTATGCATCGCTTGTCAAGCCGTGTTGTGGCAGGCGTCCCACAAATAAAGTAGAGGAAGATGGGCACAGATGTTAGCTCAGGGCCAATCTTCCTCAAAAAAAACCCAAACATATTCCTGGTTTCACATTTTCACTTTTCAAGGCATTTTTGTCATGCATATATTTTACATATTAATTTCATGCCCAGGAAATAAAGTCAGATAGGATATTTGTTCATTTAATTTACTCATCAATATTTATTGAGCTCTGTCATGTGCAGAACACTGAGTTGAGTGATGGACATATGGTGGTAAACCCAAGTCCTCATGAAAATTACATTCTAGAGAGACAGAAGGACATTAAATTCATACATGCATGCATGCACACAAACGTACAAGAGATTCCTAGTTAAGATGCCAGAGTAAATTGATCTCATGGAATCTCAATCCCCCAAGGCTAAAAAAGCAAACAAAAAAAACCCAAAATTGTAAAATCAGCAACAAAAACAAAAAGTTACAGCAAAATAAATTGACGATAGCAACTAAAGAAGGAAAGGGAACTAGATGAATGCTAGAAACCTGAAAATGTGATGCCAAAGGAGAGATACAAGGAGAATTGGCAGGCCCATCAGGGTGAGATCGTTCACCCAACTTCCTGACGTGCTGTTCCCAGTGGTAGTGAGTTGGAGGAAAAACTAAGTCTGAAGACAGTCCCCAGAGGAATGAAGTAAACTTCCAGTAAGGTGGTGTCAACCCTGGTGTTTTCAGGGAATTAAAAAAGTCTGGTAGAATTAGAGCACTGTGCAAACAACGTGTTGGGCAGGGGAGATTCATGGTAATGGCAAAGGTGGCCTTGGAGCAGAAGGTAGGGGCAGCGCCTTGGCACCTTAAAGGTTTGGGAATAGCTTAGGTGAGACGATGAGGCTTGCCAGAATGCTGATGCTGGAGACGGAGAAGTAGACGTAATCAAAGACTACTTCAAAAGTAGCATTTAAAACTCTAGGTGTATCACTCATCTGTTGCTGCCTAAGAACCCACCCTTCAACAAAATCACACTTAGTGAAACATCAAAAGCTTTTTCTTTGAGATTGAGACTAAGACAAAGATTCTCAGCGTTACCACCTCCCTTCGACACTGTAGTGGAGTTACTAATCAGAACAATAAGTAGATAAAAGAGAAGCAAAAGCTTGGGAAAGGGAAAAAAAATCCATTTTAAATCATAGATGGTATGAGTGTGTACATAGAAAATACAAAAAATTCTACAGATAAAATATTACAATTAGTAAAAGAGGTTGGCAGTTTGCTAAACACTGATCAATATTTTAAAATCAATTATATTTTAATATACTGACAACAAATCTTTAGAAAATTTAAAAATTTTAAATACTACTTTACAGTGGTGTCAAACATATGAAAAACATATGAATAAATCAAACAAATGATATTCAAGACCTCTGAGAAAAATTGTAAAACTTTATTGGAGATGTTAAGAACATCTAAATGGAGAAATATACCATGTCCGTTGACTGGAAGAGTCACTACTTTAAGGAAGTCAGCTCTCCTCAGAGGATTTATAGATTTACCGTAATCCCAATGGAAAAGGCCAACGATAACCAAGATGCTCTTTGATTGATGATGATTTTAATCTACCCTGTTCAACTGTGTTTTTTATCATTAGCACTTGGATTCCTCATCAGAATCAAATCTTCCGTGCTATTTATAAAGAATGTAAATATAAGCTTATGACATAAGCATAATTTTCATCATATGTTAAAGGGCTTCTAAATGTGGAACATTTATTGAAAAGCGCTGCATTCTCCCAAAAACTAAAACCTAGCAAAGCACTCAGCAAGCTCATGAGCCCGGAGTTCCCCAGACACGGAGGAGAACCGAGGGGAGGGGCCGGCAGGAGGGGAAAGGGAGATGTGGGTTCTGATGGAGATTTTTAATACATTTTCCAATCTCTTTCCTCTTCCCATCTGACCTCACACAGTATGTAGTTGTTACTGTTTGTCTGAAAGCTGGTTTGGAGACACTGTCTTGGAATAAAGTGAGTATTCTTTAGGATATTTCCTCGATCCAGCATAGTTGTTTGTATGTCGATTTACTTTTTAAGCTTTAAAAAAGTAATAAGCATTTTTTCTGGTCTCCGTATTTTACTTTCTTTTGTTTTGCATGTTCAAGTGATGATTTAAACTGGATGATGACATATTAGCCATCTAATGTCTTTAGAATGTTCATTTTCCTGTCTTACATTTGAAATAGATTCAATTTATCATCCTGTTAATTGAGACTCTTAATTCACTATTATTATCCAAGTACAGAATTATACTAGAAAATTTAGCAAGTACAGAAAAAGAAGGAAATACAAATTGCCCGTATCTTTCAATGTCAATGACATTGACATTTTGATTTCTATTCTTTCAGTCTTTGTGTATGCTTATATTTTTTCACAAAAATAGAATTATAATGTACCTAATATTTTATAATTTGCTTTTTTCACTTAACAGATCTTTAACATTTTTACAGATCTTTAATTTTTATACCTCATTTAATGACTGTATAATATTTTATACATGGATGTTTATTATTGAAATTATTTTTAGAATAATTGCTTTAACTTTTGCAACTATGAACAACATGTAATCAATACTACTGTGAGCACAGATGTACCTGTGTATTTGCAGACATAAGTAAGAATTTTCTTATGATATTATTAAAATTGAAACTTCTGTTGAATTAAACACAATTTTTTATTAACTTTTCAACAATTTAAGTGAATATATATATATATACACACACACATACATAGACACATATACACCTATAAGTAAGTTGTTTTCTAAGCTGTACTCAAAAATTTTATGAGAGAAAATGAATTTTTTATTAGTTTGTCCCCGTTGGAGAGCCAAGATTATGTAGCATACCATGTATTTCTTCTCTGACACAATCAATTTAGAGTTCTCACTGCTTCTGTCTCAATTGGATGTCAACACTAAGTTGGGACTGAGGAGTTCTGCACAAAAATATTTTATTAGCAATTCATAAGGTATACTAATTGTAAGTGTGGTATTATACCACATTAATGTAACATAAATATAGAAATGATTATTTTTGAGTCTTCCTTTTAGTTGTTGTGAAATTCCCTCTAGTAAGAGTATTTCTTAGATCCGTGATGACTTATATTATCTGCATATCGTGAATCTCGTTTATGGATAAGGCAATATTTCAAGGCCAAAGCAGACTCAGCAAAACACAAGAGGTCTCTCTTCTGGTCTAAGAGGTACCAGGCTCCTGCCTTCCAGCTCACAGAGAGGATAACAAGGAGCCTGGAGACGGGCAGGAAAGACAAGGGACTGGTTCTCGGTTTTTCTCTTATGCTACTCTGCCATGTGGGGAGGGTTGAGGCCTGGTGCTTCTTCCATGGGGAAGAGGATGCTGGGAGCCATCGTTCAGGTACAGAGAATGAGCCAGGGTGGAGAGATAACAAATACATCTCAAAGCAGCAGTGGTGTCTTGCCACCGCCCCCAAGGTAGTGGTCCCAACTGAGACCCACCTGAAAATACTATGAGCCATACAGAAATGCCTCACGTTGCAGCTAATGTATTATGTCGACTGATGCATACAGTATTTGAAAAGTTTAAAGTTCCCAGTCCTGGGCTGATCCTCTCCTCATCATCTCAGCATGATCACGAGAGAGACAGCCCTCAGGAGACCAGTTCTATTTAATCAGAGGGAGGAATCATTTAAGTGGGAGGTTATTTTTAAAGAGTGTGAAAAATTGCCCTTGAAGATGACTCATAAACAAATAATAAATACCCTGAGGAATCGCAGATTGTGGAGGAGGGGCATTCTCAATATTTTTGTTGTTCAGCTATGATTAAGTAATGAGTAGTACCTAACAGAATGAGAGTACTTGAGCCCTTATGAAACCGTCTTGTCCGGCTGCTCATCTTATTACATGTAAATGATACCTCTGAGGCTTGCAGAGGTATGCGGTGCACCCAGCATAGCCAAGTTTGGAGCATGGCTCTCCTACCTTTTCTTACTATTCCTCTGATAACACAAAAGGTACAAAGCAACAGACCAGACTGACAGCAGGGTCTGCCTGCTTAGCATTTACCATTATGGAATGCGGCAGAAGTTCCTAGTCCCAGACATGGGCAGTGATCTTTCAGCCAACAGTCTCAACCAGAATGACATACATCGTTGATATGCACAGCAAATCCTCCAGTTACGGTCGATCTGACATTCACAACTTCTGCCATTGCCCCAGATCTACTCACACAGAACAAGTATGACAGGGTCAAATTTTTATCCCTCTTAATGATTTCTTTTCCAACTTGTTTTTTTCCTGAAGAGAGCTTTGTATTAATAAGTAGGCAGAGGGGCTGGCCCCGTGGCCGAGTGGTTAAGTTCGCGCGCTCCGCTGCAGGCGTCCCAGTGTTTCGTTGGCTCGAATCCTGGGCGCGGACATGGCACTGCTCGTCAGACCACGCTGAGGCAGCGTCCCACATACCACAACTAGAAGAACCCACAACGAGAAATATACAACTATGTACTGGGGGGCTTTGGGGAGAAAAAGGAAAAAATAAAATCTTTAAAAAAAAATAAAAAATAAGTAGGCAGAAACAGAAGTCTCATTAAATAACCTATCAATTGTGTGAACCACATCTGATTGAGAGACGACCATTTTCACTGAATATCACTTGCCTTGGGTGACGAAGGTACATTTGTTTTAGGTCCTTTAAACAATAGTCCCTTGAGTCCACAGCAAAATATTCTGAGAAAATGTTAGAAAGGAAGACTCAAATATCAAGAAATTGAAAGATTATCGGTACCTTCATATGAGAACATATGGCCTGGATAAATGTATTTTGTTAGTTGATTGATAGTTAAATATTTTTTTCCTTTTAAATAGAAAAGACTGAAGTATTTCTACGCTATTCTTGTTTCTGCAGTTTTGTCATTTGGCAGTCTGGGGAAGCGCAGTGATATGGCTGGTGTTCCTTGCAGTTTACTCTTCCCTCTGGCCCACCGTTCCTATTGGTTCCGAAATGACGGGACAGGTTAGTTTTACTGTCATTGGTGAATATGCCTTGCATTCTTCATGAAAACTTATGTTCATTAACAAAAGCTGATGTTATCTCTTTCAAAATAGTTTGGAAAGAAAAGATAAAATCAATGCAATTAGAAGTAGTTAGTGATCCAACTAAATTCTGACTGATAACTTTAGTTATAATAAGGTTTTATCTAAAATCTCATTACTTCAAACTGTCTTTATTAACCATCTTTTCCACATTTTTTCTTTTGTGCATATCTGATAAAAGCTGCAATAATTTCAGAATCATCTAAAATAGCTAATGTTGTAATTATATTTTTCACATGATGTGCTATGTGCTTAAATTATTTGGTACTTGGTAATACATGCATGGTAATTAAGAAAACATTTTTATATAAACTGTTTAACTCACCAGAATAGACATTCCTTGGAGCTCCAGAAGCTCCAGCTTCTAAATATTTTAAAGTTCCACCGAAGCTGTTATTTCACTTATGTTAAACCATTTTTTAGATTTTTACACTTATTTGCATATTTCTAAATTCTATACTTTGTCTATATCTATTGTGAGAAATTAGGCACACAATGCTTACAAAATGGATCACAGAGCTGTACTATTTTAGGGCTAGAGGTAGGCTTAGTCCAAAACCAATCAGCTATCAAATGAAGAAACGCGAGTCTAGAGTTCCCAGCCCAATCCCTGTGGTCTGTCCATGGCACAGCCAACGCTCCCTGTCTTTCTTTGTAGAAATGGGAGAAAACCCTTGTACCCCGAGGCCTGGGGCAGCCCAAGGCCCAGGAAATAAGAATTCTGAGAGACTTCCTCTTTCAGCCAGGACCAAGTGTTGGAATAGCCTGACAAAAACAACTGTAAAAACCAAACAAAATATAAGAATTGTTTGAAGACATTGGCTAGACACCAACAGGCATAATACTGAAGGGTATGAGTCATGAAGAAGAGAAGCCTGCCCCTTTCTTTGCTTGTTCTTCCTGGCTCCTTCCCTAACGGTATCTCTCAGCTTGTATTGCAGAGGAATGAGCCTAAATATAATGTAGTGATCTTACTGGGAGGAGAACGCGGAGTTCAGAGTCTCAGGCTACTGAAATGCCTGAACTTGAGGGACAGAGTCCTTAAGAAGAGGCAGTCATGGAGAACTAAGAGGCAAAGTACCAGGGAAAGACCTTGATAGGGTCGAGGGTGGTTTTGAAGCTTTGTTTTGCCTTTAATAACAATCATGACCTTATTCCCAGGGTGTAGTACTTTCTCCTAACTTGAGGCATTTACTTCTAGGGCATGACTTTTCTGGGGGTCTGAAGAAGACCCTGGATGTTTACCAAGGCCACCCTAATTTAGCAAGGCTCAAACTACAATCTCTGACTCCGCAACACTGCGGGAGGGGGGTGCCAACTTTCTCCTTGATTCTGCAGCCCACCATCTGTTTTCTGCTGCGTCTCTTAAAGTCTCACCTCACACATGCTCTGTTTAAGAGTCTTCCCAGGAGTTGAGGGGAATTCTCATACTTCTAAATAATTTATGTGTCAAAGAAGGAATCAAAGAGGAAATTGGACAACATTGTGAACTAAATGAAAATGAAAACATGACGTGTTAAAATGGTGGGACACAGCTGATGCAGTACTTGGAGGGAAATTTTTAGCACTTTAACAGAAGAATTTCTCTGATCAACAGCCCCAGCCCCCACATTAAGAAACTAGGAAAAGAAGAACAAATGAAACCCAAACTAAGAAGAAGAAAGGAAATAATAAAAGATGAAATGACCAAATTATACAATGGGCAAAATATTCAAATAGATACTTCACCAAAGAATATATATGAATACCAAAAAGCAAATGAAAAGATGAGCAACATCATTAGTTATTAGGTAAATACAAATTACAACCAAAATGAGATACCAGGACACAACTATAGAATGGCTAAAACTATAAGAATGACAATACCAAGTGTTGACAAGGATATGGAGCAACTGGAACTCTCATATGCTATTTATAAGAATGAAAAATCGTGCAACTGCTTTGGAAAACAGCTTGGCAGTTTTATAAAAGTAATACATGTACCATAAGACCCTGTCATTCCCCTCCCTGGTATTTACCCAAAAGAAGTCAAAGCATATGTCCACACAGAGACTTGAACATGAATGGGTATAATGTATGTCAAAACATATCAAATTGCTCACTTAAATATGTATGGTTTATTGTATGTCAATTATGCTTTTATAAAGCTGTTAAAATAATGAAGTTTTAAATTGAGCCTTAATTCATAAAAGCGGTGGAACAAGCATTGTAGTAAGGGAATGGTGATAAGCTGACTTTGTTCTAATTTTAGGAGAGAATATTTATATTGTCATAAATTTTGTATTAAAAATGAGAATTGAAAATTTTGTACTTTTCTGAATGTTTTTAGCATAAATTGAGTTTTAAAATGAAGGAATATAGAAGTTTTGTGGTTTAGATATCAAATGAATATAAAATATTACTCACTTTGCTTGTTTCTCAGTAAAATGTCTATAATGATAAATTAAATTATCCCTTTAAAAATCCTTTCTCCAATACAACTTTCACGCCTAAATATAGAAGAAGATTCTCCACTGAGAGCCAAACATTGAGTTAGTCTGGGCTTGAGCTACCTGTTCCTGGATCCGAGGTGTTCAGGATATTTATTGTTTCAGTTCTTAAATATACTCAAATCTAGGGTGTGAAAACTATCTCCTTGACACTTGTTGCAAAGACGCAGTTATTTAATTTCTTTCTTACTTTTGTTTATTGTTTGTATTCATTAAAAAGTCTTTTTACCCTTAGCAGAACTTCCAAGGATTGTTAGCAAAGACACACAATGTGTTTACATAGGAAGATCTATTGATTTCGTTATACACACTTCAGAGAAAAGGTTTTTCACTCTGATTCCAGCATGATGTGCAGGAATTCCTTATTTCCCTGTCCAGTGGAACAAACAGACCTGCATGTGGCTCCATCGATGCTGAAATTACCTAGTTGGATTACTTTGGTTTTATATCTAAAAGTCAAGGATCTCAGAATTCCTGACCCATAATTTTCAATTCTAGATATTTGGGATTTTATTTGAATGGCAGGAGGATTCTTGGCTGTTTTTATGAAGTGTGCTGAATAGATAGAACTGAAGACACAAATTTATGTATGAGTGCTAGGTCAGGAAGTCAACTATAATATTTTAGTTTGAGTCAATGTTAAATGTAATAGGTTGAAGCAGAAATAGTGGATGAAGTTTTCATTCATTCTGATTACTCATTAAAGAAATCACTCTAACCTGCTGAATTCTTGAACTGAGCTGAATCTTCATTCTACTGAGCTCAAGTTGAACACTTCAGGACATCATATTCTCCTAGAATTTCTTGAGCCTATTCCAGTTAGTCTTCAAAAGGAGCTGTAAGGAAGAAGTGAACCAGCCAATGGATAAAAATAAATAAGAACAGTGGGGAACATCACCTGAATTTAGTTTTGATTATTAATTCAATTTGTGGCAGGAAAGTGTATAAGTGAACACTTGCAGCTGTAATGGTTCTGTTTACTGCAGCCTTAGCTGGAATGCAAGGGCCGATGGATATGAAAACCACATTGTGAGAACAAAAATGAAAGCACTGAGGAGGTGGAGTTATAATGAAAAATATTTTAGAGGTAGGACTAAATGCCAAAGGGGAAGCTGCCTTTACATAGACAAGATCATGACAAGTTGAGCTTTTCCAAAATCCTGAGATATAGATAGGGAAGAAACTGTCAAGATTTTGTAGATAGTTGAAGCTAAGGAGATAAGTAATTGGGACAAGGCCAAATTAGGACTCCGGTGTTTCCCTGTTGATGCTTTATCAAGTGGTTCTAATCCAAAAAATAAATGTCTGAAACAAAAGAGAAGCAGAAATGCTCTCTTGACCTGCTTTATCTTCTACCTAACATCTGCTATCTCTCCTTGCACACTCTATTAAATATTTTGAAAGAAGAGTCTACTTGCTATCCCTACTTCTTAAGCCCTGTTCTTCCCTAAGCCACTAAAATCTGATTTTCACCCCATCACTTTTCTAAAATTGTTTTGCAAAAGTTATAATTAATCATTTTTAGTAAAATCCAATGGGAATTGGACCTCTAGTTTGAACTTGTATCTGCTTTTTCACTTCATCACCTCCCTATTTTCTTTGGATTTTTGGTACTTCTCTCTACGCTTCTCATCCAACCTCTCTGACTAGTACTTATCCATTTCAGAACTGCTCCTTAAACATTGACGTACCGGGAAACTTCAAAAAACATAGGTTTGAGCAGAAATGAATATACATGCTAAAAACACTCATGCTGGATAAAATATTTTTACAATACATTTTATTCTACATCAGTGATCTCAACATATAAAGGATTCCCAAAGTGCCAGAAACAAAGGGGGAACTCAAAGACAGTGTGGAAAACTTGAGCTGACATTGGAATTTCAAGGTGCATTAGATACTGATATGTTACCAAGAGACAGGGGACTAGAGTTTAACAACCTCATTGGGTTAGGATGCATGATTTTTCAACTTTTCTTCTTTGCTAATACATGCATGTAAGGCTGTAGTTTTCCCTCTAAGAAATGATTCAGCTGGACACCACCAGTTGACTGTATGTTATCATTTAAATGACTTCTATTTGGTCCTTTGTACATCTCCTTGATTGATTTGTACCTTAAATCAATGACTTAAGCTTCTAGCTCAAAAAGCTAGAAAAAGAATAGAGAATCAAACCTAAGAAAACTAGAAAAAGGAAACGATAAAGACAATAGATCAGTGAAATAGGAAACAACTACACAATGGAGAAAACCAACAAAGACCAAAGTTGGTTCTTTGAAAAGTTTAATAAAATTAATAAACCTCTAACGAGACTGTTAGAATGGAAAAGACAGAAAACACCATTACTAATATCAGACATTGTGGCAGTCCTGGAGAACTCAGATCTCTTGCTGCAAGGAACATAATTGATTGCTTACCCCAGCTACTGGCCCTCTGGAGCCACCCCTGTGTCCAACCAAGTCTGTGTTCCCCACAGGCTGCTCTCGAGAAGTGAGGAAGAACATGGCAGTACTAAGGCAGGCCTGTTCTACTAAGGCACATTTCCCCTCCAGGGGCTGACTTTTACTTGAGTACTCCCCACCAGGATAGGTAAACATTTCTTAGAACTATACAATGATGCAAGATTCCTCCTACCCAAGTCTTCTTGCATCCCCATCTCCTTCCACAGATATCAGACCTTCAACATGGTCTGAAGGCTTTCTCTGCCCTTTCCAGCTCCCTCCCCCAGTAAGTCTCTTGCTCATGTAAACCTGTCCTGGCATCTGTTTCTTGGCCAACCCAAATTAACACAAATATCACAAAATATATTAGGAGACCCACATAAATATAGTCAACTTATCTCTGACAAAAGACAAAAGGTAATACAGTGGAGAAAAGATAGTCTTTTCAGCAAATGATGCTGGAGTAACTGGACATCCACATGCAAAAAAAAAATGAATCTAGACACAGACTTTACACCCATCACAGAAATTAACTCAAAATGGATCCTAGACCTAAATGTTAAAGGAAAAACTATAAAACTCCTAGAAGACAGCATAGGAGAAAACCTGGCTGACCTTTGGTATGGCAATGACTTTTTAGATATAACACCAAAGGCATGAACCATGAAAGAAGTAATTCATAAGCTGAACTTAATTAAAATTTAAAACTTCTGTTCTGCAAAAGACAATATCAAGAGAATAAGAAGACAAGTCACAGACTGGGAGAAAATATTTGCAAAAGACACATCTGCTAAAGGACTGTTATTCAAAATATACAAAGAACCCTTAAAACTCAACAATAAGAAAATAACCTGATTAAAAAGTGGGCCAAATATCTTAACAGGCACCTCATCAAAGAAGATATACAGATGGCAAATGAGCATATGAAAAGATGCTTCACATCATATGTGATCAGTACAATGCAAATTAAAACAATGAGATACCACTACACACCTTTAGAATGGCCAAAATCCAAACCACAGACAACACCAAATGCTGGTGGGGATATGGAGCAACAAGAACTCTCATTCATTGCTGGTGAGAATACAAAATGGTACAGACACTTTGGAAGACAGTTTGAGGGGTTCTTGCAAAATTAAACCATACTCTTACCTTCAATCCAGCAATTTCACTCCTTAGTATTTACCCAATGTAGTTGAAAACATATCCACATAAAAACCTGCACATATCTGTTTATAGTAGCTTTATTCATAATTGGAAGCAACATGGAAGCAAAATTTGGAAGCAATCTACATGCTCTTCAGCAGGTGAATAGATAAATAAACTGTGGTATATCCAGACAGTGGAATATTATTCAGCAGTAAAAAGAAATGAGTTGTCAAGCCATGAAAAGACATGGAGGAAACTTAAATGAGTATTACTAAGTGAAAGAAGCCAATCTGAAAAGACTACTTAGTGTATGATTCCAACTATATGACATTCTAGAAAAGGCAAAACTATGGAGATGGTAAAAACATCAGTGGTTGCCAGGGGTTGTAGGGGAGGGGAGGCAGAGCAGAGAGGTTTTTTAGGGCATTTCACTGTCATATGCTGTATGATTTTATAATTAATAATTAATAATAATAATGATGGATAAATGTCATTATCCAAACCCATAGAATACACAACACCAAGAGTGAACCCTAATGTAGCTATGGGCTTTGGGTGACTATGATGTGTCAATGTAGGTTCATCAGTTGTAAAAAATGTACCACCCGGTGGGGGACACTGATAATGAGGGAGGCTATACATGTGTAGGGGTAGGGGGTATATGACAAATCTCTATTCCTTTCTCTGAATTTTACTGTGACTCTTAAACTGCTCTAAAAAATTAGTAAAAAAAAAAAATGAGGCTAGTATTAACAAATATAACATATTAATAAATTTGTGTAATAATAGACAAATTCCTTAAAAGATACAAACTTACCAAAACTGACAGAGAAAGAAATAGACAGAGACCCTGCAGAGTTTGCGGCAGATAATTGGAGATCTTGGGCAGTCAGCCTGTTTTCCCCTCAGTTCATTTGGCAACTTCTAGGACACCATGTGGGAAGAACCTAAAACTTCAAAAAAAGCCTGTAAAGAGCACACAAGTGTATTGAGTAGACTCAGGAGAGAAATGTTAGAGTTTGGGACCTGCCAGGGGTATGGCCTCAAAGAAAACACTAGGCATCAGTTGGAAAAAAACCTGGAGAACCAAAGACAAACTAGAGGTAGAAGGACCCTGTTTTGTAGTCTTTTATGAGATGATCAGTCAGGTATCACCACAAGAGGAGACAGAGGAGAGGCTCAGGAAAAAAACAAACTTTATCTTTTTTCCCCCAGCTTTATCAAGATATATTTGATGTATAGCATTGTGTAAGTTTAAAGTGTATTATGTGGTGATTTGATGTGTATTCATATTGCAAAATGATTACCACAATAAGGTTAGTTAACATATTCATTATCCCACATAGTGAGTGTGTGGTGAGAACATTTAAGATTTACTATCTTAGTAAATATGCAATAAATATTATTCAAATACACAATATTGTTCAAATATTTAAACATTATTCAAATTATTCAAATATACAATAAATATTAGCTATAGTCATCATGCTGTGCCAACCGTCTCCCATTCCCCCAGCCCCCAGCTATTTTCTTTGTGGTTACCAAGGGAATTACATTTAACCCCCTAAAGTTATAACACTCTCATTTGAATTTATACCAGGTTAACTCTAATAATATAGAAAAACTCTGTTTCTTTATAGCTCCATCCCCATCCCTTTTGGTGGTTGATGTCACAGAATTACATTGTCATACGTTGGGTGCCACAAAACATAAACTAATAATTCTTTTAAATACATTAGTCTCTGAAATTATGTAGAAAACAAAATGTGGAGTTACGTGGCCGGCCTGGTGGCACAGCAATTAAGTTCACATGTTCCGCTTCGGCAGCCCAGGGTTCACCAGTTCAGATCCCAGGGGCAGACCTATGCACCACTTGTCAAGCCATGCTGTGGCAGGCATCCCACATATATAGTAGAGGAAGATGGGCACAGATGTTAGCTCAGGGCCAGTCTTCCTCAGCAAAAAGAGGAGGATTGGTGGCAGATAGCTCAGGCTAATCTTCCTCAAAAAAAAAAAAAAAATGTGGAGCTACAAAACAAAGTTACAGTAATAAAGTTAATACTAACTTTTACATCAACAATTTTTTTTAATGTATTAGTCTCTTAAATCCTGTAGAAGACAAAAAGTGGAGTTATAAACCATTGTTATAATAATTCTAGCTTTTATAATTGCCCATGTATTTCCTCTATTGAGATCTTTATTTCTCCAAACAGCTTCGAGTACTGTCTAGTGTCCTTTCCTTTCACCTTGCAGGACTCCCTTGAGCATTTCTTGCAGGGTGAGCCTAGTAGTCACAAACTTCCTCAACTTTTGTCTATCTGGGAATGTCTTAATTTCTCCCTAACTTTTGAAGAACAGTTTTTTCAGATCTGGGATTTTGGTTGATAGTATTTTTCTTTTAGCACTTTGAATATGTGGGTCCACTGTCTTCTGGCCTCCAGTGTTTCTGATGAGAAATCTGCTGATCATCTTATTGAGGCTCTCTTGTATGTGATGATTTGTTTCTCTTGCTGCTTTCAAGATTCTCTCTTTCTTTGTCTTTTGCAAGTTGAGTTGTGATGTGTCAGTGTGGGTCTCCTTGAATTAATCCTACTTGCAGTTTTTGAGCTTCTTGAATGTTCAGCCGTTATTTCTTCCAATATTCTCTCTGCCCCCTTCTCTCTCTCTCTCTTCTCCTGCTGGGACTCCAGTGATTTGTATGTTGGTGTTCTTGATGGTATCCCACAGGTTCTTTAGCCTTTGTTCACTTTTCTTTGAGCTTTTTTTTTTTTTCTGTCCCTCAGTCTTAATACTTCCCGTTGTCTTATCTTCAAGTTTACTGGGTCTTTCTTCTGCCTGCTCAAATCTGCCTTTAAATCACTCTAGTGAATTTTTCATTTTAGTTATTGTACTTTCACCTCCAGAATTTCTTTTCAGTTTCTTTTTAGGTTTTCTATCTCTTTACTGATATTTGTTCACACATGGTTTTCTTGACTTTTTCCACATCTTCCTTTAGTTCTTTGAGTATCCTTAAGATAGCTGTTTTAAATTCTTTGCCTAGTATATCTACCATTAGGTCTTTTTCATTGACAGTTTTGTAGATTTATTTTTTTCCTTTTAATGAGCCATACTTTCCTATCGTTTGTATGCCTTGTGGGTTTTTTTGACTGGAAATTTGAATCAAATACGGTTGTAAACTTGGAAATCAGGTTCTCTCCCTTCCCTAGGATTTGCTATTTTTTGTTATTATTGTTGTTTATTGTTTTTAAAATTGTTGTAGGCTGTCTCTGTGCTGAGGATCAACCTGAGGTGTAAACTTAACATCTTCTCATTTCTTTTCTGAGCCTTTCCCTGGGTGTGCCTAGTTACTTTCTAATTTTCCCTGTATATGCATTGTTTTTGAATGTCCTAGTCTTTAATGTCTGGCTCCTGAAAGGAGAAAAAGTGAAAAGCTTTAGGGAAAAAAAGGGTACTAGCCCTTTAAATCCCCTGGAAGGCACTTCAGCCATAGGGGAGGGGCTTGCAACAACGGGACCGGGTGCAACAACACTAGCTGCCTCCCCCTTTGTCTGCACCTCTGTGATCAGAAGCAGCAATCAGTGATTAGAGCAAAATCATCAATATTTGGAGAACAGGGTCCTTTTTGCCCATGCTGTCTTTCACAAGGTGTGTGCAAGCTGCTGCAGGAATAGATGCACACCTGTCTGCCACATGGCTGGGGTTAGAGGATGGGTAGCTGTTACTGTGCTAAGAGCTGAAATTGACTGAAATTAACTAAAATTTACCATCCAAGTCATCCCCTGAAAGTTGCAAGCCTTTAAAAGACTCCAGAGTTCCAAAATAGTTACATCAGACAGATGCTGCTGGTGTAATTGTTGGGGAGACAGATTCCAGGGGCTTCCTACTCTGTCATCTTCCTAGAACCCTCTCTCTCTGTTTCATTTACTTTTGCTCCAATCTTTATTATTTTCTTCCTTCTGCTAACTGTGGGCTTAGTTTTTCTTGTTTTTCTAGTTCCTTGAGGT
This sequence comes from Equus caballus, assembly GCF_041296265.1. Lineage (NCBI taxonomy): Eukaryota > Metazoa > Chordata > Mammalia > Perissodactyla > Equidae > Equus > Equus caballus. The sequence continues at coordinate 23,355,553 of NC_091700.1, read as the reverse complement.
GTAAAGTTAGGTTGCTTATTTGAGATCTTTCTTTTTCTTTAAGCATTTATCACTATAAAATTCCCTGTTAGAACTGCGTTTGTCACATCCCATAAGTTTTGGTATGTTGTGTTTTCATTTTTGTTTGTCTGAAATAATTTCTGATTTTCCTTTTGATTTCTTCTTTGATTCATTTGTTATTCAAGAGTGTGTTGCTTAATTTCCACACATTTGTGATTTTTTTTCAGTTTTCCTCTTGTTATTGATTTCTAGTTTCATACCATTATAGTTGGGGGAAAAATACTTGATAAGATTTCAATCTTCTTAAATTTGTTAGACTTGCTATGTGGCCCAATATATGATCTATCCTGGAGAATGTTCCATGTGAGCTTGAGAAGAATGTGTATTCTGGTGGTGTTGGATGAATTCTTCTGTCTATGTCTATAAGGCCTATTGGTCTATAGTATTATTCAGGTCGATTGTTTCCTTATTGATTTCCTGTCTGGATGATCTATCCCTTGTTGAAAGTGGTGTATTGAAACTCCCTACTATTATCATATTGCTGTGAATTTCTCCCTTCAGTTTTGTTAATATTTGGTTTAAATATTTAGATGCAGCAACGTTGGGTGCGAATAACTTTACAATTCTTATATCTTCTTGATGAATTGAAACCTTTAACACTATATAGTGACGTTCTTTGTCTCTTATGACTGTTTTTGACTGAATTTCTATTTTATCTGACCTAAGTATAGCCAATTTTGCTCTCTTTTGGTTACCATTTGCATGTAATATCTTTTTCCATCCCTTTACTTTGAGCCTATGTATGTCCTTAAATTTAAAGTGAGTCTCTTATAGGTAGTGTATTGTTGGATCTTGTTTTTTTTAATCCATTCACTTTCTCTGTGTCTTTTGATTGAAGAATTTAATCCATTTATGTTTAATTATTGATAGGTGAGACTTACTATTGCCATTTAAACAAAACTTATTATACTTACAGGTACTAGAAATAGAAGGCTCAGCATGCCACACAGGGCCACATGGGAAAGATACCAGGGTGGTTAAGATGCAAAAGACAAGAGCAGGGGGAGCACTTAGACCATGCCTTTATTGGGGTTTCCATGGGAAAGGCAAGGCAGGGCAGGGTGAACAGCCTAGGATTGGCTAGTTTGAATAATTTTTACAGCCCTGGGGCTACAGAAGTGATCTGTAGTTCCTTGGTAACTGGCCCTGGGATGATTAAGGCAGAGGAATATTGCCTCTTGAGGTGTACAGGCCAAATAGAGAAGATATGGTTGTGGATTGGTTAATTTCCGTATCAAAGGCACACTCCCAGCTGAGACCTTGCTATCTGTAAGAAATGGCTAGCCCTGGGAGGAGCAGTCTCGCCCCAGATAGAAAGGTTTTTTAAGAGTTGAAAATACCAGAATATACAGAAAAATTAAAAATATATGCAATAGAGAGCCTTACCCAGTCTCAAATCAGTAGAGTCCTGATTGAATTAAGATGATCAGTCAGCCACCAATTAATCTGCCAGGTGGAGAGAAGAGTGAATTCTCCCAAGGGAGTAATGACATAATTGTTTTACACGCAATGTCTGGCAGTTAAACAAAGTTGCATTGCTAGCTAATATAATGTTGAACCATCCTTGCATTCTTCGGATAAAACCTCTTTGATCAAAATATTTATTTGGTTGTTTGTTTGTAGAATATGCTATTAAATTAAGTTAACTAATACTATTTTTAGATTTTATGTACCTATGTTAACTTAGTAGCTCTAGGTTCATATGACTGCATCCATACCTTTTGTGGCATCTCCCAATTTTTTGGAGGGGAGGAAACTGAAAGCTGCACTTCGTACCCAATATTGACAAACTGAAAGGATCCTATTTAAATATTCTTTATTTTTGTTTATTTTCAGGTCAATGTGGTCCTGGTTTGTCCACACTTCTGCCTGGGGTTTTTCCTAGTCCCCACTGTGTGCCTGATTCAAAATATAACATGGAAATTGTAAGTTGAAAAATGAAGTTGATAACCAAAAAATATATTGTCATGGTTAATTACTCTTTTCTAATTACAGTCATTCATCACTTAATAATGGGGATATGTTCTGAGAAATGTGTCACTGGGCAATTTCATCATTGTGCAAACATCATAGAGCGTACTTATACAAAGCTAGACAGTACAACCTACTACACACCTAGGCTATAAAGTTCTAATCTTGTGGGACCACCATCATATATATGGGCTATCATTGAAACGTGGCACATGACTGCATATGGCTTTCAAAATTAAGCTAAGTGCCACTTTATGAATATTAAGTGTCATGGGGCTTTTAAAGGAAGTAAATGCCCTGTGCTTTTTGCCACTGGAGATTTACCAGAAATCAATTTAGAAAAAAAAAACAAGATGGAATCAAAATGCATGAGAGAGAAATTTGGTAGTGATATTATTTACCTCATGATTTTTTTTCTGAAAAGAGGTCCATTTTTTCACATATTAGAAGTGACTTATGTAACTTTTATCTACTTTTCAGGAGCCAAAACCTGATACCAGAAGATCACAGATTAAAAAATAAATAAAATGAGAAATAGGAGGGAGATGTTCAAATTAGAAAGGAATTCTTCACTTTTTAAAAAAATTTGGAGTAAGAATCTTTCAAATATAGTTATCCAAGAATATTTAAATATTAGATTAGAGGATACCAGTTTTTTTTTTTACCAAGTCTAACAGAAAAAAAAAACCTTTGATCTAAGGTGTTAGAAATCCCTGAAATTCCTAATATTAAAGATAATGTTAAAGGTAAAGAATCCACAAAATTATAAGGTTTCAAAATTAGAAATAATTCAATACATAATATTAATTATATCACATAATCTGTAAAATAAAAAACAAAGCTCTAAAGCATAAATTTAAACTAATTAGTAAGCAGAGAAAGGCATATTCTAGAAGGAATAATATTAATTTTGCTTTTCAATGTTCCATTCTTCCTTAATTCCTTTGTGTATCAGGACAAACAATTATTTGTAGACCCTGAAATGGAAAATTGAATCTTTCTCAAGTTTCCCCCCAAATATATCAGGTTTTCTGTGTGTGTGTGTGTGTGTGTGTGGTCTCTTCATTCATTCTGCCTTTAACGAGAATTGTCTTGCCTGAGAGTTTAAGAAGATAACAAATACAGGGACAAAGAGAACAGATTACTGGTTACCAGAGGGGAAGGGGGTTGGGGGACCAGCGAAAGGGGTGAAGGGACACGTACGTATGGTGATGGATAAAAATTAGACTACTGGGGGGTGAGTGTGATGCAGTGTATTCAGGAATTGATAAGCAATAATGTACACCTGAAATTACACAGTGTTATAAGCCTTTATAATCCCAATACAGTTACTTTAAAAAAAATCATATTTTCTCTTCAAAAACAAAAAGTCTTTTGAAGTCATATCAGTATTAACTCATCAATCAAAGTTAGCAACAGCAGGTGGAGAGAAAGCACTAAGTTTGTAATATCTATATTTATTCATATTATCCTGAAAATAAGAGGGGCAGAGATAGGCTATTATTACACACCTATAGCACCAGCCTCATTGGTTCCTCTTGCCTCTATCTTTCCCATTTCTGGGGTGATACAATGAGAGCTGGGTGGACAGGCCCGCAAGTATGGAAGTTGTAGCACACGAGAGAAACCAAAAAGAATATAGACCTGGGAGTTTCTGTAGGAGAGGAGCAGTTGTTCTTTCTTCCTCCTGAGAGAGGAGAGAAACTTTGCTCCCTGATGTAAACAAATTGTCCTTGGGAGAAGGAGAAGGATCTTTGGTTCTCACCCTTTGGAATGTAAATAAAATTCTCCAGCGGGTGAAACAAGTGTCTCTGAGTTTACAATTCGCGGAATGTCTCTGGGTCTCATCCCTTTTCGAAATACAAACATTTTTGCGCTAACATAAAATGTTTTCTCTACAGTCCCACGAGTACATCATATGTTCCATTTGATAAGTTTTGCCTTTTGGGAAGGAAATCATCCTGATTTAACTAACAGTTAGAGACCCAGCTTTGTATTAATAGATCTGTGGTTTCGTTCATTAAAAACATTCACGACAAAAAAAAAGGGAAACACTTTCCATTTGGGGGCACCTTCAATCTGAGTGCTAAAGAATGCACTGCCCCAAAGGCATCTACTTCACACCAAAGTGTTCCTGGTAGCAGAGCCAGGACTCCTTGGGGAGGCAGAAACTTGAATCAAACTGGGATACGCAGAAGACTCCCAATTTAAAATAAGCATTTCATATCTATGCCAGAGCATAATTTCCCCAGTAAAATATGTATTGGTCCTGTTTCAATCTATACTTTCTTTTGCTTACAGAATGGAATTTTTTATCATACTGTTTATATTCCATCTTGAGTATAAAAATTTCTATTAAACTGGATGAAATTGAAGTGCCTTTTTTTTTTCTGGAAAGAGAAAGCTTTCTATTAAATACTTAACCCAGGGCAATTTTAATCTACTGCTTGTTAACTTTGGAAAACTTGCAGTCTTTTCCTCCTAAGTATTCCTGACTATATTCTAATCCACATCCTATCCACCAGCTTTTCAATTTAATTTCAGAAATAATTATTGAGAAAGAAAGTAATGGATTAGGCACTAGATGTTGTCATTTAGAGGGTGAAGAAGAATGTATCCAATGTTGACAACCTGCAAGTATATGTACATATACTTTTAAATATTGGTATCACTGTAGATCTTGGATCTGGAGATTTTTAATCTTGGCACCTTTTGAAGATGTGTCTAACTTTTTAAAAGTTATTAAATTCTAGCACATGGCAATATTGCCATTACAAAAAATTAATATGAGCTCTTAAGGAAGTCAAGTGCATTATTTCTGCTCTTTTTCAGCCCATTTTTCATTTCTCCATGTCAGAACTCAAACCGTTAGGAGTAAAAAGCATCAGAATGAAGTAGTTCAGTCATTTTTTTCCCATGGTGTTTGAACACTTCCTGGATAATCATCCACTATCAGGCAACAAGAGGCAGGTTTGAGTGTTTAAACATACTCTGCGTTTTTATCCTCGTCACCACCAGAATTTTCATGTGGTATCAAACTTTGCTTAAAACATTTGATTGGGTACATGTGATATCTGGATAATATGTATTTCTTGAAAAGCATAAGTCTTGATTTTCTTATGGGAGGATAATTACTTTATTTTATTCTTCGAAATTGTTTATCTGAGACGGCATTTTTAAATAAGCTGCCATATACTCATTCACAGCACAATGGAGTTTGTTCTTTCAGGTTGCTGTAAAATGCTGTAAAATGCTGTAAAATGCTGAGGTCAAAGCCACTGAGAGTTCGGCGGCAGTGCTTTTGGTTCTGCTTTGTTTTTAACCTCAGTGTATCTGCTTCTTTTACTAATCTGTCATATTTCCTGCTTACAAAACATTCCATAATCCAGAATGATTTAAAATCCTTGATACAATCCCAGGAAAACACTTAAAGGAAAATTAGGTAAAATAATTCAAACGTGTGACTTGGATTTTAAAAGACTGTATGTACTACTAAACTAATTTCTGCTGAAGTACATAGTACTTACACCAAAGCACAGAGTCCGAAAGATTTCACATTCTCCTTTGAATTGCAAATTCTAACACGTCTATTTACCATGTCACAGAACAAAACAAACACAAGGAAAGTGGTGTGCTAAATTATCTTTACTCACAGAGAAAAAGGGGCCTCAAGTAACAAAACAGACAAAGAAAAGTTCAGGATTACTACTATTTGCCTTTGAAATGCAGTTGGAAACTTGTGGATAACCTTAGCCCTAGTCACAGTTATGTAGAAGATGCTTACATACTCATATGATAATTCTGATATGAGCCCCTCATCACCCAAGTGCACCCTTGTCTCTCTTTGGACATCCGCAATCTGTGGCTAGAGGAAGCCATCGCTGAGGAAGCAATTCACAGAAGCCACAGGTTTTAAAATAGTCCAAGCTAAGACCTAAGTTTAATTCCACTGATCACTTTCCAAATAATTTTTGGAGCTATTAGTATTAAATTTTAGCCATTTCACAGTTATACATTATCAAAGAAAGCTTTGATATCTTTTACATAACTGCAGAATTTATTAGACAGATTTTCCCGGGAAACATTAGTAGCAGATGCGTTTCTATCCTCACTTCCAGAAGAGTCCATTAAAATGCATGTAAGTGGCCCCCAACTTCCAAACAAACTATGTTCTGAATACTCACTTGCAGATCTATTTGGATCTAAGGGCATATTTTCTCAAAGCCTCAAATAGTAGTGTCTTTTTTTTTTTTTAAGTCAGGGCCATAAATCCTTATTTATTTGGTAATATAGATGAAAAATAATTTCAATGGGAAGAAAAGAGAAGAAATGCTGTTGGAAATGAGCAAGATTTCAGCTCCTGAGAGTACTTTACCACGCACACAGTGCTTGAAGCATCTCGCTCCCAGTCTGGAATCTAAGAAGGTGTGGCAGGGTGTGAAGTTGCAGGGGAGGGTGGTAGGCCAGGGGAGGACCTGAGAAAGGAGGGACGGGTGCAAAAATTAAGGTGGCCAGGAAATAGATGAGCCAGATGTTTTTCTGCTTAAGACAAGACTTCAGACTGCCTCTTAGGACCTGTTGCCAGAACTGCCACCCTGAGGCTCTCCCTCAGCGGCTTTACAAAGGACTTAGTTGACAGGATCCCAAAAGTTAACATCGTGGGTTGACTTCCTGCCGCTGCCCCAGTGGTGTGGCTTCCTGCCATGCGTGAGAAGAAAATGTGATGGCTCTGATTATCCGGGGAGCTCCTTCCTCTACAGCCAAACGGGTATTTCTCTCTATGATTTATGGTCAGACATGGTTCTGAGTTCAGGAAGTGCCAAATACACATTGTGATGAAAACTAATATGGTTTACTGTCATTTTAATATCTATTTCATGTAAAATTTGTAAGGTTTTTAATTTAATATAATATTAACATACAAATCTACATTTTAAATGATAGTTCTTTATTACATGAAATTATGATTAAATCAGTTAATAAATATAGTCTTTAGAAAATTACCTACCATATGGTGCTCTTTATCTCTTGATCTATCTATTTATTTATCATGTGTAAAGACTCTATAATTTAGTTCTCTTGTTTATTCTGTGGAAAAAAATACATGACATATACTGTATTTTATTATTTACGGTCTATTCCCTGATAGAAGATGTCTATATTCTGTCTTAAACTTTATTTCCGTAAAACAAAAACTCTTCATTTTAGAATAAACAGAAAATATATCCTATGCCTCTACTTCAACTGATTTACAAAATGTTCTCCTTTGTTACTCTTCTCCTTCCTTTAGCTTGTGATGGCCGAAAGTGTTCCTAGGTGAACACATGCCAAGGCGAGCCTTTTCAGAATAAGTAATTATGTACTTTTGAACCTTTAAAATAAAGCCTGGCCTTTCTTTTCCAAGATCTAAAACCATGTCTTGTTAGCTGCGTTTCCTTCATTTTATTTTATATTTTTGTTGTTGTTAAATTATCCCCCATCAGTAATTTCCTGATGTGTGTGATGGTAGGTCAACCTTGTGATCAGTTGTGTAACAGCATGGTAAAATCTTCACTTCTTTATATGCTACTCATTATTTTACTTTAACCAGAAAGGACTGCAAAAAATAAATGCAGTGCTAACAAAGGGACATCGTAGGTTTTCAGCTAAAATATTGGCAGAACAGTTGCTGACCAGGGAGAAAAGACAGGTTTTTTGTTTCAGGAAGCAGATTAGAAAATTCCTTAAATTGAATCTTACCACTTAGATATGTGTGTTTTTCTTCAGGTGCACTTTAGTATTTAGGTTTGTTAATGTTTTGTAATATTATTTTGAAGTGTGTGGCATCACAATCTTTGAGTTTTTTGTTCTAAAACTTGACCATTGACCTCTCTGATTTCTCCAAATCCACCAATCTTCTTTTTTCCCCACAATTTTCTCTCTCAGCCAGCCTAAAATTTATAAACCATCAAGTCTTACTAACATCCTAAACTCTTTTGCACTTTTTTTATTGTACTTTCCTGGGGGTAAAAAATAGCCATGACGAAACCAGAAGTCCATGAGTTGTCCTCTGCTCTGCTTCTCAGCACCTGCCTTTACTCTTGGGATAAAGACCAAATCCTCGCCAGGTCATGACGGTCTGCTCCGGCCATCTCTGCCGCCTCTCTCAGACCGTGCTCACTGATTTCCTCCCACCACAGGGCTTTTGTGTGTGGTGTTGCTTCTCTCTGGAATGCTCTCCCTCACTCGCCTCTAGTTACTGCCTTCTCCTCCTTTGCCCCAGCTCAAATTCTCCTTCCTCAGAGGAGCCTTTGCTAATACCCTTCCCGAGCTTCCACCTCTGCCTCCTGCTATTGTGGCGCCATGTTGCTCCCCTTCCATCATACCTGTTTTCTTCTGACATTGCTCATTTGTTCACTTTTCTATCATCTGTCTCTCTCTCTCTTTGTTGGAAGCTTTATGAATGTAGAGATGATGTCTGTTTTTGCTTTAGCACTTAATTGTGGCTCAAGAAATATATTTAACGAATGCGTAAGTGGATGGATGACCAATGCCTGAATATAGATATAGACCGCACTTAAAAGAAATTGCCAAAGAAAAGGAGAACATCTGTCTGGGTTGATGTGTATGTTTCAAGTCAATAGTCCATACACCTGATAGGCAAACCACTGAGATGCCACTCCACCATTATGATTGCTATGAATGGCACAGCCAGCCCTAGGGCTCTCAGATTGAAGTAAGGACTGGAAGTCGCACTCAGCTGAGTGAGAATTTAAGCATCAAGATTCTGGAACTGTGACTATGGTAGAAATAGCCATACAGAATCATGTCTCAGTTCTGTGAATCTTCAACTAACTTTCTGACCAGGATCAAGCAGATTGACTTTTCTGGAGTCAGAGTTCTCTGCAGCCTAGACACACACCCAGTAGATCTACAAGCTTGCATGCAAAGTCAGCAGTGATTGGGGTGGCTGGCTGCTAACATGCACCCCCTACCACCACCACCACCACAAGCTCTGTCTGGCATCCTTCTGGTAATGCCTCTCAGCTACTAGGAAAATAAAGCACAGGTCACACGTGGAGCCTGGGCATGCTGCATTGCATCCCACCATACCACTTAGCCATGGGATGTCCTGCTGTCATCCGAGAGGGGAGAAATCTGTTTCCAGTGTGTGAAGCTCATGTGTTATGATCTTTTTATCTTTCCCACATGGCACAGGATTAGAAATACCCACACGAGAACTTTACTAGAGGAGGTTCAGGAGATGGAAAGCAGCAGAGCTCAAGGACTTGATCTTCCTACAACGTTTGAAAAGGGGTGAGGCTGTTCTCTTCGTCCCGACTTCTGTTACAAACCCGTTCTCTTTGTTGCTCTTCCCACCTTTCCTTCCCGGGTACTTCCATACTCCCTATGATTTCCCAGGAGTATTCAGTGTCTGTCAGAGAAGCATCTGGAACTTCACGTGCCCAGCAGAGCAAGCCCCTCTTCTGCCATGCCAGCTCCCACCGTGGGCTTCCTTTCTGCTGAGGGCAACTTCATTTTTCAGGTTCTCGGGCCGAAATTCTTGGAGTCATTCTCACTTACTCTCCCTCATATCCCACACCCATTGTGTTAGAAAATCCTGTTGCTCCTACTTCAAAGTAAATCGAAAACTAGACCACTACTCACGATCTCTACTGTCTCACCCTGACCCAATCCCTCTCATGGATTATTGCAGTGGCCTCTCACCAGGTATCCCTGCTTCCGCCCTTCCCCCGGCTGCCAGAGCGGGAGGCTTAGCCAGTGTCAATTAGATCGTGTCACTCCCTGCTGTCCACCTTCCTGTGACCTCCCCTCCCACTCAGAAAAAGACAAGATCTTTTCAGCGGCCTAGAGTGCCCTACACACTCTGTCCCTTCACACGTACGCATGTATCCACACACGTGCAGGTATACACACACACGCACGCACAACCGGCTTGAGATCTCTCCTTATGACTTTCTCTCCTAATGTCTGGTTACCAAAAAGTTTTTTTTTAAATGACTCATTTTGAAAAATCATGTTTCCATTTCACCTCACATATTTTTAAAGAAGCTTCGTCCTTTTCACAGCCTCCCTTGCTATTATTCTACCAGAAGGTGCATTAAGCTTATGCACACTAACTTTGTCTTAACCTCTGGTGGTTGGTGAACAGAAACACAAATATCTGTGGTGGGCCAGAGAATCTGATAATTTCTGTTACTTTCCCCTGCAGATTTTTGCACAAAGGTTTGGACATGCAGGGGAAACCAGCTCCTCTCTCTGTCCTTCTTCCCTAGATGAAGCTGTAGATAGAGGAGGACAGCGAGCTGTACTGAAGAAGAAAAGGATCAGGGTTTCTTCTAGCATCTGAATTGCTCCCCTTCTCCCACAGCCTGGGAATAAGAGATCACAGTGTTTGCTCTTGCAGTTGCTGCTTTATTCCCACACGTCCTTATTCGACGGCCTTGAGAGAAGAACAGGCCAAATGCTAGGAGTGACAGAAGGTTTATGGGAATTAAATGTGTATTGACATTTTTAAATCTCTACACCCAGACTCTCTCCAGAGAGCAGTCAATCCCACTTGTCTGACACAGCCTGGGTGTTCTTTGGAGGAGAGGCACCATGCTCCTTCTCAGCAGCAACAAGAAACCTTTGTTCTGGGCTTTTGAATGAGGCCTGCTCATGTCCTGGAGTTTTGAGTGTGATTTCTGTGAATCTGGAATATTTTTCCAGCAATTGTAAGGCAAAGAATCAGTCTTTGCCTTATATTGCAGGTATATTGAATACTTGCTGAATTTTGACTACTTTGTTAAGCTTGAAGGAAAGGATGAAGAGCAACTGATGATGTGACCTCGGTAAAGAGGCCCAAAAGCACATTTAAAAATATCTAGGGAACAGCAACTTTTACGTACAAGCAAATCTAAAGTAAATGAATGGGATGTTAGGGGCTGGCCCCATGGCGCAGCAGTTAAGTTCTCACGTCCCGCTTCTCAGCGGCCCAGGGTTTGCTGGTTCAGATCCCATGTGCGGACACGGCACCGCTTGGCAAGCCATGCTGTGGTAGGCATACCACATATAAAGTAGAGGAAGATGGGCACAGATGTTAGCTCAGGGCCAGTCTTCCTCAGCAAAAAGAGGAGGATTGGCAGCAGTTAGCTCAGGGCTAATCTTCCTCAAAAAAAAAAAAATGAATGGAATGAATAATCAATATCCATGTACTTGGCACCTACTGAGTACTCAGCACTGACAGTACCAAGTGTGTTGGTGAGGATGGAGAGCAACTAGAATTCTTGTACAATCAGTTTGGCTAACTGGCCATTTCTAATTATCTTAAACAAATACCTATCCTGTTACCCAACTGGTCCATTTCTAGGTATTTACCCAAGAGATTTTAAAACATATGTTCACACATTTAGATACATGAAGCTAAAAGATCCCCAACCAGGTTCAAACCAAAGAAGATTTCACCAAGATACATCATAGTAAAACTGTCAAAAATCATAGACAGAGAATCCCAAAAGCAGCAAAAGAAAAGAAGCTTATCACATACAAGGGAACACCCATGAGGCTATGAGTGGCTTTCTCAGGAGAAACCTTGCAGGTCAGGAGAGAGTAGGATGCTATATTTAAAATGCTGAAGCAAAATCTACCAGCAAAGATTACTTTACCCAGCAAAGCTATCCTTCAGAATTTAAGGAGAGATCAAGAATTTTCCAGACAAACAAAAGCTAGAAGAGTTTATCACCACTAGATTGGCCTTACAAGAAGTGTCAAAGCAACTTCTTTATGCTGAAACAAAAGGGCACTAATAAGTAACAGAAAACATATGAAATATAAATCTCACTGGTAAAGGTAAATATATAGTAAAATTCAGAATAATCTAATATTGTAAAGGTAGTGGGTTAATTACTTAAAAAGCTAATATGAAGGTTAAAGGACAAAAGTTGTAAAAATAACTATAAGTACCATCCTTTGCTAATTGATACATGAGATAAAAAGATGTAAATTGTGACATCAAAAACACAAAGCATGGGGGCAGGGAGTAAAAATGTAGAGCTTTAGAATGCATTCAAAGTTAAGTTGTTATGAACTTAAACTTTTATAAATATAAGTTGTTTTATGTAAGCCTCGTGGTAACCACCAAACAAAAACCTATTGTAGATAAACAAAAGAGAAAGGAATCTAAACATACCACTACAGAAAATCATCAAATCACAAAGGAAGAGAGCAAGAAGTGAAGAAAGGAACAAAGAAATTACAAAATAGCCAGAAAACAATTTTTAAAACGACAATAAATACATACATATCAATATTACTTTAAATGTAAATGGACTAAATTTTGCAATCAAAAGACACATACTGACTGGATTAAAGAAAACAAGACCCATCTATATGTTGCCTACAACAGACTCACTTCAGTTATGAGGACACACACAGACTTAAAGTGAAGAGATGGACAAAGATATTTTATGCAAATGGAAACCAAAAGAAAGCTAGAGTGGCTATAATTGTATCAGACAAAATAGACTTTAAAACAAAGACTATAATAAGAGACAAAAAAGGGCATTACATAATGATAAAGGGGTCAATCCAACAAAAGGGTATAGCACTCATAAAGATGCAGCCAACATAGGAGCACCTAAATATATAAAGCAAATGTATAAATATATGATAAATATATATAATTATATATACATAATAAATTTAAATATACAAATAATAAATAAATGCATAAATATAAAATAAATAAAGCAAATATATAAAGGAAATATTAACGGACATAAAGGAAGAAATAGACAGCAATACAATAATAGCAGTGGACTTTAGTACCTCACTTTCACCAATGGGTAAATCATCCAGATAGAAAATCAATAAGGAAACATTGGCCTTAAACAATGCATTAGGCCAGGTGGACTTAACAGACATACATAGAACATTCCATCCAAAAGCAACAGAATACACATTCTTTTCAAGTGCACATGGAACATTATCCAGGATAGATCATGTTAGGCACAAAACAAGTCTTAATAAATTTAAGAAGATTGAAATAGTATCAAGCATCTTTTCTGATCACAGTGACATCAAACTAGAAATCAATTACAAGAAGAAAACGGAAATTCACAAATATGTGGAAATTAAACAACATGCTACTGAACAACCAATGGGTCAAGTAATAAATCAAAAGTAAAATGAAAAAATATCTTGAGACAAATGAAAATGGAAATACAACTTACCGAAACTTACGAGATGCAGCAAAAGCAGTTCTAAGAGGGACATTCATAGTGATAAGTACCTACATTAAAAAAACAAGAAAGATCTCAAATAAATAACCTAACTTTACACCTATGAACTAGAAAAAAAGAACAAACTAAGCCTAAAGTTAGCAGAAGGAAGGAAATAACAAAGACTGAGTGGAAATAAGTGAAATAGAGACTAAAAATACAATAGAAAAGATGAATGAAACTAAGAGCTGGTTTTTTGAAAAGATAAACAAAATGGTCAAACTTTTAGCTAGATTTACCAAGAAAAAAGAGAGGGGATTCAAATAAATAAAATCAGAAATGAAAGAAGAGACATTACAACTGATACCACAAAAATAAAAAGGATCATAAGAGACTACTGTGAACAATTATATGCCAACAAATTGGACAAACTAGAAGAAATGGATAAATTCTTAGAATCATGTAAACTACCAAGACTGAATCACAAAGAATTAGAAAATCTGAACAGATTGATTACTAGTAAGGAAATTGATTTAGTAATCAAAAACCTCGTAACAAATAAATATCCAGGACCAGTTGGCTTCACTGGTGAATTCTACCAAACATTTCAAGGAGAATTATTACCAATCTTTCTCAAACTTATCCAAAAAATAGAAGAAGAGGGAACTTATTTTATGAGGCCAGCATTACCCTGATACCAAAACCAGACAAAGACAGTAAAAGAAAAGAAACTACAGGCCAATATCCCTGATGAACATAGATGCAGAAATCCTCAACAAAATACTAGCAAACCAAATTCAACAATATGTTAAAAGAATCACATATCAGAATCAAGTGGGATGCAAGGATGGTGCAACATCTGCAAATCAATCAAAGTGATATGTCACATTAACAAAATGAAAGATAAAAATCATATGATCATCTCAATAGAGGCAGAAAAAGCATTTGACAAAATTCAACATCCTTTCATGATAAGAACTCTCAACAAACTGAGCATGGAGGAAATGTACCTTGACATAATAAAGGCCATTTATGAAAAATCCAGAGCTAACATCATACTCAGTAGTGAAAAGCTGAAAGTTTTTCCTCTATGATCAGGAACAAGACAAGGATGCCCACTCTCACCAGTTTTATTCAATGTAGTATTGGAAGTCCTAGACAGAGCAGTTAGCTAAGAAAAAGATATAAAAGTCATCTATATTGGAAAGGAAGAAATAAAACTGTCACCATTTGCCAATGACATGATATCATATAGAGAAAACCTTAAAGACTCCGCCAAAAAACAAATTAGTTAGAACTAAGAAATTCAGTAAAGTTGAAGGATACAAAATCAATGTACAAAAATCTGTTGTGTTTATATAAACGAATAATGAGCTATCAAAAAGAGAAATTAAGTGCTTAAGTTCGTGTGCTCCGCTGCAGGCGGCCCAGTGTTTCGTTGGTTCGAATCCTAGGCGTGGACATGGCACTGCTCATCAAACCACGCTGAGGCAGCGTCCCACATGCCACAACTAGAAGGGCCCACAACGAAGAATATACAACTATGTACCGGGGGGCTTTGGGGAGAAAAAGGAAAAAAATAAAATCTTTAAAAAAAAAGAGAGAAATTAAGAAAACAATCCCATTTACAATTTCATCAAAAAGAATAAAATACTCAGGAATAAGTTTAACCAAGAAGGTGAAAGACCTGTACACTGAAAACTATAAGACATTGATGAAAGAAATTGAAGACACAAATAAATGGAAAGAGATTCTGTGCTCATGGTTTGGAAGAATTAATATTGTTAAAATGTCTGTACTACCCAAAGCAAACTATAGATTCAATGCAGCCCCTATCAAAAGTCCAATGGCACTTTTCACAGAAATAGATAAAAAATCTGTATGGAACCACAAAAAGACCCTGAATAGCCAAAGCAATCTTGAGAAAGAACAAAGCTGGAGGCATCACACTTTCCGATTTCAAACTATGTTACAAAGCTATAGTAATCAAAACAGTATGGTACTGGCTTAAAAACAGATCTGGGAGATGGATACATAGGTAAATACCTTTGTTAAATCTCATTACACTGTACTTTTCAGATCTACGCATTTTACCATACGCAAAATGAACCTCAATAAAAGGAACCAAAACAAATATAAACCAAAACACAATATAAATGTGCAAAAAGAGAGCTCACATAACAAAGGGCTAATCTCCCAAATAAAGTGTTTCCAGAAATCAGCAAGAAGACCACTAGCCAGAGAAAAATAGGCAAAGTATAAAGACAGTTTACAGAAAAAGAAAAAGAAATGATTCTCAAACAACGAAAGTATTCTCAACTTCACTCATAATAAGAAATGAAAATGATAAGTACACAGAAAGGATATTTTTCACCTATCATAGTTGGCAACCTTTGGTTGGTAAAAATATAGGAAAGTAAATCCTTATGGCAGTTACTTTGGTAATATCTATCGGAAATACAAATACATACAGCCTTTGACTCAGTAATTCAATTTCTGGGAATATGTCTCCCCCTCCCACCCTCAGTGTTAGAGATTGCAGCAGGATTTGGCATAGCAGACATTTAGGAAAAACCATACCTGTGTGGTGCATACACACGCTGATAGACTCTCCAGCTGTGAAAAGGAGTGAGGAAGCTCTCTGATGCTGAGATATATTAACAGAAAAATTGAATGCGGAATACTGTGTACAATATGCCAAAGGACAGAGATAATAAGAATATATGATCACTTTTACTTATAAAGCACCTCTGCAAAATCACCTAAGACATCACTACCAGTGAGGAGCAGAGGGAGGAACCAGGCGGGTGGCACAAGGAAAATAGACTGTTCATCCTCTACCTTTGTTTATTTTCTCTTTAAGTTTTTGAACCATGTTTATGTTTTATCTGTGACAAATTTAACAGAGAGAGACAGAGACAGAGGGACAGAGAGAAGGAGGAAATGCAAATGAGTAAAGGGATTCTGGAAAGCTCAGAGTCAAATGCTCTTCGGCTCCTGGATGTATGAGCAAATGTAAAACCCTAATCTGCTTCCTTTAACTACTTTGACAATTTTCAACCGCTTTTTTTTTTTCAATTTTACACTTAAGTTTTAAAAACTCTGGTGTAGAACATTATCAGTGAATAGCCTTCATTTTGAGGGGAATTCGGACAGGGACATCAGTAGCCAGCTATCCAGAAGCCAATGCTGTCACGCAGTAACCTTCGGGCCATACCGCCCCTGGGACTGCGTCTCCGGCTCTTCAGGCAGTCCTTGGAAACCATGCTCTGGGTCGCAGAAGGGGAGCTGGCTCTTGGAAGGCCCTCTTGCCACGGGAAGATATGGCATAGGGACGCTGTGGTGGTGGTTGGAAGCAGCTGCAATTTGTCACACAAGCTCTCAGCCCCTCAGACCCTGGAAATATCAGGGTACATGGCAAATCCCAAAACAGCAGAAGGCTCCTCTGGCCTGGTGACATCCAAGAAGTGAGAAAACAGAGCAGGCGATGCTGCATGGGTATTATCTTTTTAAGCCCCATCTTTCAGGTTAAATAAAACAAAAGAAGAAGAAACCATGAAGTTCCCTAGTTCTGCTGCTCTGTTTACCTACAGCAGTGGCAGCCTTGGAGGGGGCACGTTCATCCAACGACCCCACTCTTTGGAATTTAGTATTGTATTTCAATTTCCAGTGTGGTCCCACGATAAGCCTGGGGCTCTGGAGGAGGTCTCTCTCGTGCCTAGAGCTGACCTTTCCTGACATACATTGTTAAGAGTCTTGAACCAATGTTGTTTATGGCTTTGCCATAAGAAAAGGAAGTTGGGACAAACGTTTTTAAAATACATGCCATAAAATCTCTAAGGTGCTCTGGGAGACCAGAAGACAACAGGACATTTATTGTTCAGTTCAACTATTTGGAAAGGACAGTTAGGAAAGTGGTATATAAGAAATGCTCACAGCAAACACTATTTTAGAAGAAGCACCTTGCTGAGAGTGTCTGGATAATATCCATTTTATTTTAAACATATAAACATTCTCCAAAACATGATGAGGATTTTGTACTTTTACCTTGCAACTTGTGTTTTTCCGGTACATTCCTTTGATATCTGTTGCAATGAACTAAAGCCAGGCTGTTTGATTTACTCATAGGGTGGAGGCAACAAATCTCCAAACATCCCTGACTAACCAGCCCTGCGAGGTTATCTTCCGGAACTATTCTGTTGACAAAGGCGCCCCACGTAAGTAACGCGCCGTCAAGTGGGCCACAGCTCTGAGACTCTGTCTACTCACAAGAAGGATGAGTAATTCAAAGTCAGGTCCTTCTCCTTGAAGACATTATGCTAAGTGAAATAAGCCGGACACAAAAGGGCAGATACTGTCTGATTCCACACATATGAGGTGCCTAGAGCGGTCAAATTCATAGAGACGGAAAGTAGAATGGTGGTTGCCAGGCGCTGGGGGAGAGGAGGGTGGGGAGTTTTGGTGTTTAATGGGTGCAGACTTTCAGTTTGGAAAGATGAAAAGAAGAATGCCACTGAACAGTACAGTTAAACATCATTAAGATGGTAAATTTTATGTTACGTGTGTGTTATACAATTAACAGAAAGGAAACTACCTGCATTATTATCTATTTGACAAAAAAGGAAGGTAGTTCTCATTGGGAAAGGCCTCAATTAGATGCGTGAAATTAGTGTGCTAGGCCTAAAGCAAGTGCAGTTGGAAAGAAGGCAGTCCTGGTCTCCTCTCCTAAATGATGACGTCCTTCGATGTAAAACCCTCATTTTTCAAGAGCCTCTCACAGATTCCCTATATACCATTTTAAATGTAAAAGTGGTATTTGGCTCCAAGTAATTTTTACCCAAAGAAAACTTACATACTCTTCTTTTTGGCATAATGTTATCATAGCCCAAATTAGGCATGAAACTTTCAAAAGTTACTTCATTTTCCCCTCCTTCAATAAGAAATCCGTCCAAGAAGCGCCTGGATGGAAGGTTTAGGCCCTATGTGACTCATGTCAGACTATGTGAATACTGAATACTATACTGGGAAAGGAAACAAGTCAAACACAAAGATAATAAAAATAAAGGAACATCTGGTATTTGTCGGGAATGAGAACTAATTGTCCTCCTTTTCTGGCCAAGATGTTCATTGGAAGTTGTAGGATTTTAAAATTCTAGGTTCTCTTATTGTTGATTTTTTTTCTATCACAGGTTTACGTCTCTTTGGGTTGGTCACTACTTCTCTTTTGCACACACACGCACTGCTGCTTCTTCCTGTCCTCTGCCCACCACGTCACCTTCCCCTCCCTAGAGATGTTTAGGAAGATAGAACTGAAAGGTAACCAAAGGTACAAATTGAACCAGGACAAGGAAACAGAAAGTCCAGCACATGCCTTGAGGATTTAGGTTACAGCTCTCCCATCCTTTTCCCCAACTGATGACCTTGTTTTCTACATCCCCAAGGAAAATGAGCCAGAAATGAACTTCCATCGCTTCTCACCACCGCCTCACCTGCCAGCCAAACACACCCACACATTCTGCCGGCCCGCCTGTTTCCACAGATATGCTCCCCGCACCCTGTCTAAAGCCAGTCCTTCTGTTTGTGCCATTGACTCCATTGCCCTTGCCTCCTCAAGAACATCACTCCAGAAATTCTCGCCTATACCTCCTACCTCATCAACTTTGCACCCTACTGGGTCATTCACACAATATAATAGGTTGTCTTGAAATGTAAGACTTTCTCTTGACCTCCCCCACCCATTAGATTTTGCTTCATTTCATTGCATTCCTTTGCAGCAACGGTTCTTAATCAAATTATCTGTATCCATTGTCTCCAATTCCTCTTCTTCCATTCTCTCTTAAACCCACTCCAGTCAAGCTTTCACTCCCTCCACTCACCTGACACCAGTGACCTCATGTGGCTGAGTTTACTAGTCTATTCTCACTCCTCCTCCTAAGTGATCTGTCAGCAGCAGATGGCTCAGTAGGTTGCTTCCTCCTTCTTCGTATATTTCTTTACCTGGTTTCCAATACACCATGCTCTCTAGATTTTCCTCTTACCTTGCAGGTCATTCTTTTTCATTTTGGCTGACTTCTTCCTTTTCCCCCCAACCTCTTATTACTGGAATGTCCCATGACTCAGTGCTTGATTTTTTTTTTTTTTCTTTTCTCTATCTATAGTCACTCCACTGGTAATCTCATATAGTCTCAAAATTTTAAATACCATCTATATGTTGATGACTCCCAAATTTATATTTCCAGCCCACACCTCTCTCTCAAATCCCAAATTCCTACTCATTCAACATCTCCTTTTGGCTATCTAGTAGATACTTCAAACTTAACATGTCCAAAACTGAGCTCCTGGCTTCCTCTCCCGCCAAGCCCACTCTATCTGCAGCCTTGCCTATCTCAGTTGACGACAACTGCATACTTCCAATTGCTCAGGCCAAAATCCTTGGAGTCATTCTTAATTCCTCTTTCCCTCTAACACATTAGGCCATTGCATTGGCTCTGCTGTCACATAGTATTCAGAGTCTACCACTTCTCCCTCACTCCACTGTTGACACCCTGGTCTGAACCACCATTGTCTGTCTGCACTACTGCAATAACCTCTTAACAAGCCTCTCACTTCTACCCTTGCCCCTCATGCAGTAACTAAAGTGATGTGTTACAAACTCTGTCAGCACAAGGACATCAATTTTCTGCTCAAACTCTTGCAATGGCTATCCATCATACTCAACCAAAAATACCTTACAATAGTCAAAAAAGATCTGGTACTGTTACTTTCCTAGTGTCATCTCCTACTCTTTTTCCTCCTCCCTCATTCTACTCCAGCCTCTGCACTTTTCTCATTATATACCAGGAATGCTCTTGCCCCAGGGCCTTTGCATTGGCTGGCACCACTGCCTAGAGTACTAATCCTTCAAAACCTATGCAGCCCCCTCCTTTAATTCCTTCAAGTTTCCCCCACTTATCACCTTCTCAATGAAGCCTATCCTGACTGCTCAGTTACGCCACTATCCTTACTCTGAGTCCAGGTCACTTTGTCTTTTGTTGATGGTACACTCTTAGGTACTGTATGATTCACTTTTTATTATGTGCTGATTTATTGTATGTCTTCATTGCTAGAATGTAAGTGCCACGAGAACAAGGATGTTTGTTTGTTTCACTGATTTATCCCAAGAATGCCTGGTACATAGTAGGCACCCAATACAAATTTTGTTGAATTAGTGACTAATTTCCAAGTGAACAGTCCAAACAGAATTATACATCCTATCAGATAGCCATTCCTTCTTCCATCTCTCCAACGTAAAGTATAAGTATGGACAAAATGGAACCAGTGTTTATTAAGCATGTACTGCAAGCTTGGCCCACTGTTAAACACTTGGCCTTTGTTACACTAAGTTTTTGGAACCCCATGTGGATATAGTTTTTTACATACTTGTTGAATGGAATATTAACTGAATGAATCCTCATTTTGCAGAGGAGGAAATGGTGGTTCAGCAAAGCCAAGTCACTTGCCTTGGATTACAGAGCTAGAAACGGGTGGAAGCCAGACTGCAACTTCAGTCCGCCTCACTCCAACGTGCCACATGGTGTTCAGTTCCAGAGCAGAGACCTGGAAATCAGATAGATGGGCAGCCGCTGCCCAGCTCTGCCACTTAACTTGCTGTGGACTCCAGGCACGAAGTATCATCTCTGAGCTGCCGCGTCTCTATCTTTCTGGTATTTCATGCTTTGGGGGTCATACAGGCAGCATGGAGTGTAAAAGGCCAAGTGTGTCTGGATTCAAATAGAGGGACAAATGCTTTATGCAGGAATCATACATCCTAAAACCACTAAAAAACTGTTCATAATATACGATAGTGTGAGTGACCTCAAAATACCATTGCATACATACGAGAAATAGAAAAAAGATCTTTCAGTTATTTTTTAAGAAGTATTATGTGAAAAGAAATTAGTTTCATGACTCACTATTTTTTGAGGTTAAAACAGAGAATACTATTGGATGTTTAGAAATCTTACTGGGTTGCCAGAGGTCCTAAGTTGTTTTCTCTATTTACGTTATGGTTGTTGCTTGAGGCAAAGTCCCTCGGCCAGTGTGTAGCTTTTTAGGTTCAGCATGTTTTTCTGCTGTATGTCACGATATTAACCTGGATTTGTAAAGTGCTCTGAGCAACTCAAATAAGAAATGGAGGAGCAAATTCTCTCTTAATTGCGATATACTCACTCTTCTCGAGACAGAAAATTCTGACTTTAAGATTCTGTCATACTCCCAAATTTATAATATAATAAAGTGAAATGAGACAATTATGCCAAAATAATGAGCCATGACATGGTTGACTTTGAAATCTGCTAAACGTTTTACCAGGTTGAAGAAAAAAATGACGAAAATTCCCACATCCTTCTCCCTCTACCCTCCTTCCCTTTCCTGCCTCTGTCGCCTCCTCCCCTGGGTCCTGGCTGTGGCTGAGTATGTAGGAAGCAGATACATTAGGAAGCCAGCCAGGGAAAGTTCATAAGCTGGGTCCCTTGAGCACTTTCTCCAGGCCCCATCATTACTTTCAGACGGTCAGGTCTTCCGGAAAGATGAATGAAAGTGGGAAATGCTCAGAGCTGGGGGCTTCCTCTGAGCTCCCATTTGGATGCAAAACGTAGTTCATTGCTCGTCAGACAGAAGCTGCTGATAATGGTGCATGCCTTCAGGCTGAGGGGCGCAGGCTGGGCAGGCAGTGGAGAGGGCTGTGGTCCCTGTTGTCCCACTTCAGCTCTCACTCCTTCCTGGGAACGGTGTGAAAAGGAAAACCAGCCCAGGTTTCTAAAACATCCATTTTGCCTCTGAATAAGGGCAGCTTCCGGTTTTGTGAGACCAGAACTTTAAATAGTTTGGGGGACCCTCTTTAGGAGAAGAATACGAAACTACAAATGCAAAATTAGGTTCAAAAGCAAATATTTATTTAGAATGAGTAAAGAAATCACAAAAAATCACTAGTATATGAAAGCAAATTCTGAAAATCATCCAGAGGCTTGTGCGGGGCAATGCAGCCGCAACTTCACCAGCTTGGGGAAGCGCCTCTCTGTGCACGTGACCTGCTGTGAACCCAAGAGAAATATTCCTTCTCGGCCAAATCTGCCAGGCCGTCTTCCTACTGCCTGGAGGGCGAGAATTAAAAACAGGAAAAAAGAGAGGTTTGGTTTCTCCATTTGAGCGGGGTGGAGACTATTTAAAATGCTAATACATCTCTCATTAAAAAAGGGTGGGGATATTTTTAATTTGTTCATCTTTACAGCCCTCCATGTTTTAATGATTAGAATATTCTAAAACGAAGGGACACGTGTTTTTCACCTTCGGTGGTGTGCAGGGCTGACACAGCGTGGGCCTCTACCTGAAAGGGGAGGCCGCGGAAGGCTCAGAAAACCTGCCTCAGGGCTCCCCGGCCTCATCCGCGGTCTCCTCCTGCCTTTCCCATGCTCCTCACAGAATCTGCGGCTACACACAAGAAACACCTGGCTGGTTCTAAAAAAAACACCCACGTTTGACCTTGAGATTCTGACTGAGTTCGTCTAAGTGGGAAGGAAGGAAACCCCGAGGGCTTGGAAGCTATTGGTACTGGCATCCATCCAGAGATTGTGAATAAACTGGCCTTAAACAGCGGTTCTCCAGGCGCTGTTCTTAGACTAGCAGCAGAAGCATCACCTGGGATGTTGTTAGAAACGTCAGTTCTTGAGCTCCACCTAACTCGCTAACTCAGAAACTCTGGAGACAAGGCCCAGCGGGCACCAGGCAGATTCCAGTGCATGCGTGTTTGAGAACCGCCGGCCTAGCGTTTGTGCTGGATACTGGGATTTTTACAGCTCCCAGGTGATTTTACTGTGCGGAGAAGGTCACGGAGCACTCATCTTTCCTTCTACACAGAAGCATTTCATTTAATTAATAATTCAGTACATAACACATGGATACGAGTTACTTTTTATTCTTTCAAAGAGCATGGCTGCTCACTAGTAAATCCATTGTCATTGATGAGCCAGGCGATAAATCTTAGGTATAGATGGGCGGAAACAGCAGTTGCCTGGCCCAGTGTTGTATTTTAATCTGAACGTATTATTCAAGTGTGTGATGCTTGATGCGAGATCGGTGAGCCGAGGAGTCGAAAGAAAGATTTCTTGGATTCTCAAGATCTGGCAGTAGTGCTCTTTTATTTAGAGAATAGTGTGGAATAGCATGGGGACAGGGCCCATGGGCAGGCAGAGCCGCTGCTGCTGCCCTGAGTTGAGGGTTAGGGTTAATTTTATAAGGCATGGGTATGTGAGTCATCTCTTTACAAGACAAAGGAAAGAACATGAAGAAAAGTTAAAATGGTATCAGTGCAGGTGGGGTCTGGTCATTGGGTGATCCCATGACTTTTAGACAAGAATCAAATCAGATTAAGTAAAGGTTAGAAAGGTTAGAAGCCACCACCCTAAATCGGTTACGTGAGATTGCCAGACAGCAACCAACTTAAGTTCTTGCCTTCCCCATTAAGAGTTTCTAGGGGCAAGGTCATCTCTCTTCTTCTTCCTGGTACAGAGAGGGAGGCACCTTTTACAGATAGAGATTTACCTTACAAATGTAAATGTGTCCCAACAAGGGCAAGTTCCATTCCCCAGAGCCTCCCTCCCTCTCCCAGTTTATCAAAAGCAATCAGCCCCAAACAATCCCGATGCCAAAGAGACATATCCTGGGGTGGCCAATTTCAGGTCCCTACAAGGTCATCCCCCCTTCCTTCACAAATGCAAATATCTCTCCAAGGGCAAGAAAATTCCAGTCCTCAGAGCCTGCTTCTCATCTGCAGTTTTTTAAAATTAACCAGCCTAAAATCCTCATCAATGCTCTATTGTCTCATCTGTTAAGATCAAGTGTTAAAATATGAAAGTACTCGTTAGCTCTGTCTACTGCCTGGTGAGTGCCAGCACTACTACTCTCAGAAATGTTTATAAGGCTGATTCTCCCAGGGAGACAGTGCTGATCAATGAATTAATTGCTCTGAGAATTTCCACCTGTGACCTTGTTATTCCTTTAACCTTGATTAAACCTCAAGGTTTAATACCTATTTAAGTCAGCCAAATTTTAAAACATGAATTTTAAAACATGAATCTTTCCAGCATTATGAATTCTTTACCAAATTTACTATTAACATTGTGTGTTGTCCCCCAGCATGGTCTCAACTTCATAAACTACTTTTTTGGGTTCCAGTGGCAAATTTCAGATTCAAGATTGAGACATTCCTAGAGCTTCTCCCCTCTGCTGGTGGTGGGAAGCTGACATTAGGGACCATGAGACCACTGTTTGAGCTGCTCAGACCAGGCCCAGCCACAGCCCCATATAAAGAGGCATGAGCCACATAGCCTCTCAGGCCAGGCTGCATCCTCCAGGACAGTGGGTCCCATCTGGGATATGGTGCCACATCAGAATCCCTGGGAGAATTTAAAAAGCGCACACTGATGTCCAGCCACCCACAGAGCAGTTGTGGCCCCAGAAATCGGTATGTTTAAAAGGGTCCCTAAGTGGTTCTCTAATACTGCCAGATTTGCAAACTGCTCCGATGCCGTGCCCTCGCCACACCTTGCCACTTTCCCTGCCTCAGTCACTGGCGTGGCCCATGTGGCCAATGTGTCCCGGTCCGGCAGAAGTCTCGATTTCTGTCACCAGAATGTTCACTGTACATTAGCGCTCTTAACAGATTCCCCTGTCTTTGCTCTTTCAGATGGGTATGCATTTTCTCAAACAGAACAATCTGTGATTTCTCAGGAAGAAATAGTCCGTTCTTATGACATGACTAAAAGCAAAAGCAGTAGGGGTTTCTGCACTTCCGAGGCCAGTTATGAGTGAGGCTTGGATTGCTGTGTCCTGTACCTGTCCTTCCCTGAGACTGCTGGAATGAGCCACACTCCTCAACACCCATTTCTGTGGCTCTGGACAGTCGATTTGTTATTTATTTATCTACTGAGTTACTTATTTAAACACTGAGTTATTTATCTACAATCCTCAGGTACAAATAATGGGAGAATCCTATTTGCTTTTGTTAATTTGTCTTCAATGTTTTACCTTATTTATTTGCTTTTCTGTGGCTGTGAGGTAATTTATCAGTTCACTCTGAAGTATAAAATTAAAACATTGTTTCACCAAAATTTAAACTTTGGTACAAGTTGTTTTGGGAAAAAAGGTAAAGGATGTCATGTTGCATAATAAGCCTATCTCTTGCTTAATTGAAAAGGGGTCACGCAAAAACTTTGTATTTTGAAAATTCACAGATTAAAGGCACAAGGCAGCATATAAAACATTTTTCTAAGTAGGATGTCCTGTCACTTTGAGTCACATCTTATCTCTGTGAAATTTGTACAGTATTCTTGCTTTCAGTGAACTCACAAAATGAGTGTAGCATCCACTGATCTTGGGCCTCAAAATCAGGTGTGCAAGAATTACCATATCTCATTATTCCCTATAAAGCAATTTAATCTCCCTTGTGAGTCCACCATGCAACAGGACTAGTAGAAAATTCAACCTCGATCACTCTTGTGGCTCTGTCTCAGGCTTGCACCAACTTTCCAGGGTTTCAGACAGTGCAAAGCACTGGGGCACCTCCATTCTTCTGTCATCAGCCCACACAGGTCCCCACTAAGACCCATGGTTTCTTTTGGTCTGGCCACTTTGTGAGGCTTCTCTGCCAGGTATGAGGAACTGAAATCTTTGGGGAGGCTGGAAATCCCCACACCCATGATCAAACATCCCCAGCACAACCATTCCTCTCCTGAACACAGTGTCCTCCCAGTGCACCTTGGAGGAACAAGGAGATGTCTTTCAAATTCTTGTCTAGTCCAGGCTAGAGCCCACTTTCTCAAACCCTATTCTATGTAGTGAGTTTTTAGAAGCAAAGACCAAGAATTCTTGAACGCTACCTCTATTTTCTGTCCGATGACTCCTCTGAAGAAATGAACTAAAAAGCCTGGTTCATGTCTGAATGGAAATAAGGCAACAAGGAAAACAATGGGAGAAAAACCCAATTAATATCTTAACAGTTGGGGCCGGCCCCATGGCTGAGTGGTTAAGTTCGCATGCTCTGCTTTGGTGGCCCCAAGTTTTGCTGGTTTGGATCCTGGGTGTGGAGACGGCATCGCTCATCAGGCCATGCTGAGGCGGCATCCCACACAGCACAGCCAGAGGCACTCACAACTAGAATATGCAACTATGTACTGGGGGGCTTTGGGGAGAAAAAGAAGAAGAAAAAAACCCCAACAAGATTGGCAACAGATGTTAGCTCAGGTGCCAATCTTTAAAAAAAGAGAGAGAGAGAAAAATCTTAAAATCAGCCAGAAGGTGTAACTTCATTACAAAGTTAATGAAGGAAAAGCAAATTGATAATGACTACTGATTTCTCAGAAAATCCAAAAGATAATTTCCCGAAATAAAAAAACAAACAAACTGTCAACCTAAATTCTACAGCTAGTGAAAATATCCTCCAAGATGAAGGGGGAAGACAAGCCATTTTCAGAAAAAAATTGAGAGATTTTATTACTAACAAACCTGATCATGTTAAAGGAAATTGCTTAGGCAGAAGGAACATGATAAGAGACAGAAAATCTGATCTACACAAAGGAATAAAGAGCTCAAAAAATGGTAATTCTGCAATAAGTATAAAAGAATCTTATTTTCTCATTTTAAAAATTTCTGTCTTTCTACTTAAAGCAAAATTGATAAAGATGAGTTATAGGGTTTATAACATATGTAGAAGTACAATATATGTTGACAATAGCACAAAGTAAAGAAGGGGAAAAAATGAAAGTGTACTATTATACGGTTTTTATACTATATGTTACATGGTATAATACAATTTAAAAGTAGGCTTTGGTAAATGAAAGATACATACTATACATCCTAGAATAACCACTAAAAACTTAACCAAAATTGTATGTCTAGTAAACCAGTAGATGAGATAAAATGGAATACCAAAAATAATCAAAAAGAATGCAGGAAAAATAGAAAATAAATAGAAGAAATGAAAAATCAAAAGAAAGCTGGTAGATTTAACCCCAACTATACTGATAAATACATTAAACGTAAATGGTTTAAATATTCCAAATAAAAGTCAGAGATTGTCAGAATTCAAAAAGGAAGATCCAAATATATGCTGGTGACAAGAAATGCACTTTATTTATTTTATTTTATTTTTTTGTGGGGAAGACTAGCCCTGAGCTAACATCTGTTGCCAATCTTCCTCTTTTTGCTTGAGGAAGATTGTCGCTGAGCTAACATCTGTGCTAGTCTTCCTCTATTTTATGTGGGATGCGTCCAAAGCATGGCTTCATGAGTGGTGCTAAGTCCGCACCTGGGCACCTGGGATCTGAACCTGCGAACCCCAGGCTTACAAATCAGAACGTGAGAACTTAACCACTATGCCACCAGCCACTCCATAAATGCACTTTAAATATAAATACACATGATGCAAAAGTTCCAGAGATCTGTTGCACAATATGAATATACTTAACACTGCTGAACTGCACACTTAAAAATAGTTAAGATGGTAATTTAATGTTACATGGGTTTTTTTTTTACCCCAATAAAAAATATGTATAAGTATACTCATAGTTTAAAAGGATGGAAAAGCAGATAAACCATGCGACGCTAGTAACAGAAAAGGTGGGTTGCCTATATTAATATCAGAAAAATTAGAATTCAGGTGAATTAATACTATTGGAGATAACAAAGTGCATTTCATAATGATAAGAGGGTCAGTATATCAAGAAGATATCACAATCCTAAGTGTATATGCACATAATTACAAACCTTCAAAATACATAAATTAAAAATTGATAGAACTTAAAGAAGAAATAGACAAATCCACAATTATAGTTGGAGATTTCAACATTCCTCTCTTAGTAATTGATAGGATAAGTAGACAGAAATAAGTAAGGATATAGAGGACTTGAACAGCACCTTTCAGCTAAGTTAATCTAATTGATATTTATAGAACACTGCTCACACCAACCAGACATATTTTTTTCAATTGCACATGGAATAATCACCAATACATGAATACCTTGGAGGCATTGTGAGTTCGGTTACAAACCATCACAATAAAATGAATATTGAACTAAAGAGAGTCACGTGAATTTTTTGCATTCCCAGTACGTATAAAAGTTATGTTTATGCTATAGTGTAGTCTATTAAGTGTGCAATAGCATTATGTTTAAAAACAACAACGTGCATACCTTAATTTAAAAAGAGTTTATTTAAAAAAACCACTGACATTGACCAAGGAGTGACATCAGCAACATGGTGGCATGAGCTCACCCAGGACTCTCTCCCCTCCAAAATACAACCAAAAAGACCAACTGCTTTCCAACCAAAAAATAAATCCTAATAACAGAAATCGTCAGAGACCCACAGCAGCCAAACGACGGAGGGCGGAGAGGCTGGAGCCGCCCTTTGAGAAGCTGGAACAGGGTAAGAGAGAACTTTGCCCCCTCCCCTAGAGACTGGGATCGCTGCTGTGGGTGCAGGAAGGAGCAGGGGAGAGATTGCGCGTCTGAGGATCATCCAGGACTACCACCGCCCATGTAGTGGAAACCCTCTAATGGGGGAAAGCTATCGTGTCGGGGAACCCGAGCAAGCCCGCCTGGGAGACCAGAAAGCGAGAGCTGATCCAATCCAGGTCAGCGCGCAAGAGAAAGTGCCCCTCCTCCCGCAACCTGCACTGTGCGCCACCATCATGGCTGAAGGCGGAAGGCTCAGAACGTGTGCTCTCGATCCCCATCTAGTGGCAACAGGCTGTAACTGCAACCTAATAATAGCATCATGTGCAAAAACCACTCTAACATCCAGCAATTTATAAATGCTCCAGACCAGAAGGAAAACAATAAAAACACAGAATTAAGTCTTGAGGACTTGGAAAGAGGTAAACTAAGTGAAAATAGTTCAGAACAGCTATCATCAAAATACTCAATGAGGTAAAGGGAAATATAGAGAAACAAGTCAATGAGTTCTGGAGTTACGTCACAAAAGAAATTGAAGCTATAGAGAGGAATCAATCAGAAATACTAGACATGAAAAATACAATGGATCACATAAAACAGAATATGGATTCCTTGAATGCCCGTGTAGACACCATAGAGGAGAAAATTAGCATAATTGAAGATAGATAGGCTGAATGGTACCAGACAGAGGAAGAAAGAGAACTAAGAATTAAAAAAACTGAAGAAAATCTCCGAGAAATAGCAGACTCAGTGAGAAAATCCAACTTAAGAATTACTGGAATCCCTGTGGGTGTGGAAAAGGAAAATGCAGCAGAAAGTGTGCTCAATGAAATAATAGAAGAGAACTTCTCAAGTCTGGGGATTGAGAGAGAAATGTGTGTGGAGGAAGCTTTCAGATCTCCTAGATTTGTCAATGTAAAAAGACCTACTGCAAGGCATATAATAGCAAAAATGGCAAAAATGAATGACAAAGAAAGAATACTCAGGGTAGCAAGGCAGAAGAAAATAGCCTACAAAGGAACCCCTATCAGACATTCAGTGGATTTCTCTACAGAAACCTTATAAGCTAGGAGAGATTGGAGTGACATATTCAAAGCTTTAAAGGATAAAAATCTTCAGCCAAGAATACTCTATCCAGCAAAAATATCCTTCAGATATAAGGGAGAAATTAAATCTTTACCAGACAAACAAAAGCTAAGGGACTTCATAGCCACAAGAAATCCTCAAGAAGGCTCTCATACGTGAAAAAAGAAAAGGGAGAAAGTGGTCACAAAACACAGAGTAGGGAGACACATAGATACAATCTGAATAGCATAGCAAATATTCAACTATAGCATTAGGATAAAGGGAAGTAAATCACCAAAGCAAAGACAATCTTATCACTCTAACCACAAACTCACAGCACAAGTTGGAATAAGAGATGAAAATAATAATTTAGGAGGTGAGGAGTAAAGGGACTGAAACAGTCTAGGCTAAGTAAGTAAGAGACTGCCAGAAAATGGACTATGTTATACATGAGATTCTGAATACAAAGTTCAGGGTAGCCACTAAACTAAAAAACAGAACAGAGACACAAAACATAAATAAGGAAAAAGCTAAGAAACACAACATAAGAAATTGCAGAAGTCAATGGGTAGGCCAAAACACACAGGACGAGAAACAAAGGAAACACAGGAAAACCAGAAAACGAACAACAGAATGACAGCATTAAGCCCTCATGCATCAATACTCACCCTCAATGTGAACGGACTGAACTCTCCAATAAAAAGACACAGAGTGGCAAAATGGATTAAAGAACAGGATCCAATAATTTGTTGCCTCCGGGAAACACACCTCAGCTCCAAGGACAAGCAGCCTCAGAGTGAAGGGGTGGAAGACAATATTCCAAGCTAATGGCAAACAAAAGAAAGCTGGTGTTGCAATACTTATATCAGACAAAGCAGACTTCAAGATAAGGCAGGTAAAGAGAGACATAGAGGGCCAACATATAATGATCAAAGGGACACTTCATCAAGAAGAAATAATGGTTATAAATATCTATGCACCCAACACAGGAGCACCAAAGTTCATGAAGCAACAGTTAACAAACCTAAAAGAAGATATCAAAAATAACGCAATAATAGTAGGGGACCTCAACACCCCACTCGCATCAATGGACAGATCATCCAGACAGAAAATCAACAAAGAAACAGTGGAGCTAAACGAAAAGCTAAAACAATTGGACCTATAGACATATATAGAACACTCCATCCAAAAACAGCAGAATACACATTCTTCTCAAGCACACATGGAACATTCTCAAGGACAGACCATATGGTGGGAAACAAGCAAGCCTCTACAAATTTAAAAAAATTGAAATAATAACAAGCATCTTCTCTGATCATAATGCTATAAAGCTAGAAATTAATTACAAGAAAAAAGCTGTGAAAGGCACAAGGATGTGGAGACTAAACAATATGCTATTGAACAAGCAATGGACCATTGAAGAAATTAAAGAAGAAATCAAAAAATATCTGGAGACAAATGAAAATGATAACATGCCATACCAACTCATATGGGATACAGGAAAAGCTGTATTAAGAGGAAAATTCATCGCAATACAGGCACATCTTAACAAACAAAAAAAATCCCAAATAAGCAATCTTAAACTACACCTAACTGAACTAGAGAAAGAAGAACAAACAAAGCCCAAAGTCAGCAGAAGGAGAGAAATAATAAAAATCAGAGCAGAAATAAATGCTATTGAAACAAAAAAGGAAGTAGGAAGGATCAATGAAACGACGAGCTGGTCCTTTGAGAAGATACATAAAATTGACAAACCCCTAGCCAGACTTACAAAGAAAAAAAGAGAGAAAGCTCAAATAAACAAAATCAGAAATGAAAGAGGAGAAATAACAACAGACTCCACAGAAATACAACAGATTATAAGAGAATACTACAAAAAACTATATGCCAGGGGCTGGCCCCGTGGCCGAGTGGTTGAGTTCACGTGCTCCGCCGCAGGCAGCCCAGTGTTTTGTAGGTTCGAATCCTGGGTGCGGACATCACACTGCTCATCAAACCACGCTGAGGCAGCGTCCCACATGCCACAACTAGAAGGACCCACAATGAAGAATATACAACTATGTACTGGGGGGCTTTGGGGAGAAAAAGGAAAAAAATAAAATCTTTAAAAAAAAAAAAACTATATGCCAGTAAAATGGATAACCTAGTGGAAATGGATAAATTCTTGGACTCCTACAATCTCCCAAAGCTAAGCCAAGAATAAGCAGACAATTTGAACAGACCAATCACCAGGAAAGAGATTGAAACAGCAATCAAAAGCATCCCAAAGAATAAAACCCCAGGACCAGATGGCTTTCCTGGGGAAGTCTACCAAACTTTCAGAGAGGATTTAATACCTATCCCTTTCAAGCTACTCCAAAAAATTAGGGAGGATGGAACACTTCCTAATACATTCTACGAGGCCAACATCACACTGATACCAAAGCCTGACAAAGACAGCACGAAAAAGGAGAACTACAGGCCAATATCACTGATGAACATAGATGCAAAAATTCCCAAGAAAATTTTGGCAACCCGAATTCAGCAATTCATCAAAAGGATCATACATCATGATCAGGTGGGATTCATACCAGGGACACAGGGATGGTTCAACACCTGCAAATCAATCAACGTGATACACCACATCAACAAACTGAGGAATAAAAACCACATGATCATCTCAATAGATGCAGAGAAAGCATTTGACAAGATCCAACAGCCATTTATGATAAAAACTCTGAACAAAAGGGGATAGAAGGGAACCACCTCAACATAATAAAGGCCACATATGACAAACCCACAGCCAACATCATACACAATGGGCAAAAACTGAGCACCATCCCCCTGAAAACAGGAACGAGACAAGGATCCCCTCTATCCCCACTCTTATTTAACATAGTACTGGAGGTTATGGCCAGAGCAATTATGCAAGAGAAAGGAATAAAAGGAATCCAAATTGGGAGGGAAGAAGTGAAACTCTCACTGTTTGCAGACGACATGATCTTATATATAGAAAACCCCAAAGAATCCATTGGAAAACTTTTAGAAGTAATCAACAACTACAGCAAAGTTGCAGGGTATAAAATCAATTTACCTAAATCAGTAGCATTTCTATACTCTAATAATGAACTAACAGAAAAAGAACTCAAGAACACAATACCATTCACCATCGCAACAAAAGGAATAAAATACCTTGTGGTGAATTTAACTAAGGAAGTGAAAGACCTATATAACGAAACTTACAAGGCTTTTCTGAAAGAATTGGATGATGATATAAAGGGATGGAAAGACATTCCATGTACATGGATTGGAAGAATAAACATAGTTAAAATGTCCATTCTACCTAAAGCAATCTACAGATTCAACGCCATCCCAATCAGAATCCCAATGACATTCTTTACAGAAATAGAACAAAGAATCCTAAAATTCATATGGGGCAACAAAAGACCCCAAATTGCTAAAGCAATCCTGAGAAAAAAGAACAAAGCTGGAGGCATCACAATCCCTGACTTCAAAACATACTACAAAGCTACAGTAATCAAAACAGCATGGTACTGGTACGAAAACAGGTGCACAGATCAATGGAGCAGAATTGAAAACCCAGAAACAAAACCACACATCTATGGACAGCTAATCTTCAACAAAGAAGCTGAAGGCATACAATGGAGAAAAGAAAGTCTTTTCAACAAATGGTGCTGGGAAAACTGGACAGCCACATGTAAAAGAATGAAAATTGACCAATTCTTTTCACCATTCAGCAAAATAAACTCAAAATGGATCAAAGATCTAAAGCTGAGACCTGAAACCATAAGGCTTCTGGAAGAAAATGTAGGCAGTACACTCTTTGGCATCAGTATTAAAAGGATCTTTTTGGACACCATGTCTTCTCAGACAAGGGAAACAATAGAAAGAATAAACAAACAGGACTTCATCAGACTAAAGAGCTTCTTCAAGGCAAAGGAAAACAGGATTAAAACAAAAAAAACAACCCACTAACTGGGAAAAAATATTTGCAAGTCATACATTGGACAACGGCTTAATATCCATAATATATAAAGAACTCACACAACTCAACAACAAAAAATCAAACAACCCAATCAAAACATGGGCAGGAGACCTGAACAGACATTTCTCCAAAGAAGATATACTGATGGCCAATAGGCACATGAAAAGATGTTCATCATTGCTGTGCATTAGGGAAATGCAAATCAAAACTACACTAAGATATCACCTTACACCCATTAGAATGACAAAAATAACCAAAACAAATAGTAGCAAATGTTGGAGAGGTTGTGGAGCAAAAGGAACCCTCATACACTCCTGGTGGGAATGCAAACTGGTGCAGCCACTATGGAAAACAGTATGGAGATTTCTCAAAAATTAAAAATAGAATTACCATATGATCCAGCTATCCCACTACTGGGTATCTATCCAAAGAGCATGAAGTCAGCAATTCCAAAAGTCCCATACACCCCAATGTTCACTATAGCATTGTTTAAAATAGCCAAGACATGTAAGCAACCTAAGTGCCCATCAACAGATGATTGGATGAAGAAGATGTGGTATATATATACAATGGAATACTACTCAGCCATAAAAAAGAATAAAATCGTCCCATTTGCAACAACATGCATGGACCTTGAGGGAATTATGTTAAGTGAAATAAGCCAGATAGAGAAGGACAATCTCTGTATGACTCCACTCATATGAGGAATTTAAACATGTTGATGAAGAGAACAGATTAGTGGCTACCAGGGGAAAGGTGGGGTGGGAGGTGAGCACAAAGGGTGAAGGGGTGCACCTACAACACGACTGATAGACAATAATGTACAACTGAAATTTCACAAGATTGTAACCTATCATTAACTCAATAAAAAATAATAAAAAAATAAAAAATAAAAAGACTTTATTAATAAAAAAACGTTAACCCTTGGGGCCGGTCCCGTGGCACTCTGCTTGAGTGGCTGGGGTTTGACCGGTTTCGATCCTGGTTGCTGACATGGCACTGCTCATCAGGTCACATTGAGGCAGCATCCCACATAGCACAACAAGAGGCACACACAACTAGAATATACAACTACGGAAATTTTTTACTTCCTCCCTTTTAGGTTCTTTGTCTTGTCTAATAATTAAATTGACGTAAGACAGATTAACAGGAGAAAAAAACAAATTTAATTTTGTATATATGGGAATCCTAAAGAAATGAGGTTCTCTGACAGTCAGGCTACTGAGGTTTATATGCCATCCTGAGTTAGCGAGAATAGGTTAGAGGTCTGGGACTTCAAAGGGGATGAACACAACTCACAGGAAAATGGAAAGAGCGAATGTTTGGTAACCAAATGTTGGCTGTGCTATGTGGTCAAGTCTTCCTGATGGAAAAAAAAGTTATCTTTGGTAATAGCTCTCTTCCTGGTACAGGCTGTCTATCTAAATTCTTTTAGGCTGTTAAGAAGGAGGTAAAAAGCTCTTCTTGAGTCTGTTGGGCCTTGATTGTCTCCAGCTTGAAATAATCCACATGCCAAAGTGGTACATTCTGGGGTAGCCTGCTTTGACCTCCATCGAAACCTTCTCCTAAAGAAAATTACAGATCCAAATAGTTTTATCGATAAAATATATCAAATATTTAAGGAAGAAATGTCAATTGTACACAAACTCTTCCAAAAACTAGAAGAGAAAGGAACACTTCCCAACTTATTTTATGAGGACAGTATTTTCCTGATGCCAAAACCAAACAAAGACATTACAATAAAATAAACTACAATAAAATAAAACTACAGACTAACATCCTTCATAATTATAAATACAAAAATCATTGACAAAATATTTACATATTAAATTCAGTGACATATAAAAGGGATAATACGACATGAGCAACTGGAATTTAATCTAGGAAGGCAAGGTTAGTTTAGCATTTGAAAATTCATCAATCTCATTCATCATTTTAACAGACTAAAGGAGAAAAACCATATGAACATCTCTAAAAGTGCAGAAAAGGCATCTGACAAAATTCAAAACTGTTCATGACAAAAAAAATCCTCTCAGAAAACAAGGAAAAGAAAAAAACTTAAACTGATTATGAGGGTCTATAAAAACCCCACAGCTCACATTAAATAGAGAAAGACAGAATGCTTTTCCCCTAAGAAGAGCTGCAGAACAGAAATGTCTGCTCTCACAACTTCTCCCCAACATTGTTTCAGACGTTCTAGCCACTGCAGTAGGAGAAAAAAATACAGATTTGGAAAGGAAGAAGTACTCTCTCTTTATTTTCAGGTGATGACATACTTACAAACTCCTGAGCAGTCTTACTAGAAGCTACTAGAAATACTGATAGATGCATAGATTAACCTTGAAAACATCATGGTAAGTGAAAGAAGCCAAATAGAAAAGGCCACATATTTTACAATTCCATTTATATGAAATATCCAGTATAGGCAAATCCGTAGAGACATAAAGTAGACTAGTTGCTGCCTAGGGCTCAGGGAGGGGGATTTGGATGTGATGTGGAGTGACTGCTAATGAGTACAGTGTCTTTTGAAGATGAGAAAAATGTCCTAAATTTAGATGATGGTGATAGTTGCACAATTCTGAGACTATACTAAAAACTATTGAATTGTACCCTTTACACTTAAGAAGATGAATTTCATGGTATATAATTTATATCTCAATAAAGCTGTTAAGTTTTTTAAAAACTCATCTATTAAAAAATTCTGAATTTAGAAATTTAAAGCTCGAAGGTCCATAAACAAAAAATCAATTGTATTTTTATATACTAGCAACAAACAATGGGAAAATAAAGTTTCTTTAAAGATAACATTTACAATAGCACCAAAAGACAAGAAATAAGAATAAATCTAAAAAATATATATGTGTAAGATCTGCATGCTAACAACCACAAAACATTGATGGAAAGAAAATTAGGAAGACTCAATAAATGGAGAGATACACTATGTTCATGGACTGGAAATCTCAATATTGTTAAGACGTCAATTCTCCCCAAACTGATCAATAGGTTCAACACAATCCTAATCAAAATCACAAATAAAATACCATCTACAATAGGGACTTACATTTAGGAATAAATTTAACAGAATGGTAGTGAACACCATAAAACATTGCTGAGAGAAATTAAAGATGATCTAAATAAATGAAGAGATATGCCATGTTCACGAACTGGGTAATTCTCACTGAAAATTGTTAAGATGTCAATTCTCCCTAAATTTATCTATAGATTCACTATAATTGTAAATAATACTCCAGCAGGCTTCTTTGGTAGAAGTTAATGGCTGATTCTAAAATTTATGTGGAATGTCAAAGAACTAGAATGGTCAAAACAATTTGGAAAACAAAAAAGAATCAATTTGGAGAACATAGATTACCTAATTTCAAAATTACTCTAAAGTCAGATATAGTAATTAAGATAGTGTGTATGGTCAAACATAAAGATCAATGGAACAGAAAAGAGTCCAAATATAGACCTATGTATATATTGTCAATTGATATTCGATAAACATTTCAAGGTAACTCAATGTAAGAAATGAGTGACCTTTTAAGAATGACCCTTAGGGGCTGGCCTGGTGGTGCAGTGCTCACATTCTGCTTAGGAGGCCCGGGGTTCCCCGGTTTGGATCCCAGGTGCAGACATGGCACCACTTGGCAAGCCATGCTGTGGTAGGCGTCCCACATATAAATAGAGGAAGATGGGCATGGATGTTAGCTCAGGGCCAGTGTTCCTCATCAAAAAGAGAATTGGCAGCAGATGTTAGCTCAGGGCTAATCTTCCTCAAAAAAAAAAAAAAAAAATGACCCTTAAATGTTTTCAGCAAATCATGCTGGAAGGACTGAATATTCATGTATAAAAAAATTGAACTTCAACCTCTACCTCATACCAAAGGCAAAATTAATTTGAAAAGGATGATAGACTTAAAGGTAAAAGCTGATGGTATAAAATTTCTAGAAGAAATTTTAAGAAGGAAGGAAGGTGTCATGATTTATAATAACACTTGCACTTAACAAGGGAAATGAACTTTAAACTTATTAGGAAAATTAGCTTTGAAGAGAAACTAGAGGAAAGCAAAGAAATGAAACTGATGAGAAAGGCTAAATAAATTTCCCCTCCTTTTCACCCTGTCCTAAGTGGTCTGTTGGTTGGTTTTAATGTTAAATTATCAATACCAGTTGGGTCTAGCAAAGTGCTTATCATTTAGAAACATCTGTAATGGCCTGTAGAGAAATTACAATAATATGTTCATGGGCAACCACAAATCAAGGTGTACATTTGTATGCATATTCTGGGCCCATATGTCAGCATATTTATGGGAGAATGCAAAATTCTAACAAAGATCCTAAAAGCCTATCTGTGGAGATCATTTTAGCATTGTGAATATTTTATTCCACTTGTGAATCCATTTGAAGAGTGAGCCAAAATTCAATTCTTTTCCAAGCATGCGGCTATTTCCTGAACTTGATTCTGATGAAGATAAATTAAACTTCTCATACTCCTTACCAAATTTCCTTTTTTCCTTCCTTATTTTCAGGGGTTGTACCCACCTATTAGAGTGAGTTCCAGTTCTTGCTATGATAAAACTCCATAAATTTATTGGCTAATAATAACCTAGAAGTTGATTTTGTGCAGATTTTTCTTCTACAACATTTGACTGATTTAATTTTCTTTTCTGATAGCATCCTGTTTCCTATTTATGCAAAATAAAAACAAATTTGTGGAGGACCAGGGCACCATACATTAATTTAAGAGTCAAATTAAAGTTGGGTAAAAGATTCTTAATAGTGATGATAAACAATCAGAAAAAGGAAGACCTTGAAAGATAGAAAAGGGGAGGCCAAGAGCGTAAACAACTTACAGATGCAGGAAAATACAAATGACCCTTAACAACGAAAAATTAAAACGTTAAGCTCACTTGTAATCACTAGCAAAAGTAGTGAAAAAGACAGCGAGCTACTACTTTTCACCTACCTGGAAATGGTTGACAGAGGAAAGCCAGCGTTTACAAGTGTGGTAAACCAAACCCTCTCAGTTGCTGCTGGTGAAACATTCAGTGGGGCAAAATGTCTAAGTGTGTCAAAATTTCAAAAATCTGCTTTCCCTTTTCTTTTTCTGCTGAGGAAGATTCACCCTGAGCTAACATCCACTGCCAATCCTCCTTTTTTTTTCCTTGAGGAAGATTAGCCCCAAGCTAACATCTGTGCTAGTCCTCCTCTGTTTTTTTTTTTTTTTTTTTTTAATGTGGGACACCTCCACAGCATGGCTAGTGGGCAGAGTAGGTCCACGCCAGGGACCCAAACCCACCAACCTGGGCCACCAAAGCAGAGCATGCAGGACCCTGACCACGCGGCCACGGGGCTGGGCCCTGTGCTTTCCCTTTTAACTAATTTTATGTTAGATGTTTACTCTGAGCATATAATCAAAGTTGTAGGTAAAAATCCAAATATACGGATGTTTGCTTGAAAATATTGTAAAGAAATAAAAATTGGAAGAAGATCTAAACGTCCTACCATAGGTCGCCAGTTAAATGTTATGTTATTTAAAATCATGTTATAAAAGAGTATTTTCCAGCATGAGAAAATGTTCATATGTTATATGGTGGGGGGAAAAATGGTCTTCAGAATGGTATGTGAGTTTATATACATTTACAGGTACATCAGACAAGACTGGACTAATATGCCTTGTATTTTAACATTGAAATGTTAACAATTATTATCTTGGGATGGTGAAAATACAGGCAAGTTTTTTTGTATTGCCCATATTTTCTACATGTCAAATATGATTCACAACATTAATAAGACACTTGGGTATGGGCATTTCAGTATTATGCTATGGTTTGTAATTCTCTAAGTTCAAGTCCAAACTTTTGTGAGCCACCAAAAGATCTCACCATGTTCGACTCATATTTTCTGTATTGGAAACTATTCTGAGAGGCATAACGATGCTTCCCTTCTAGCACCTCAGAGGAAATTATCACCAGTTGATCCAAAGAATTGCAAAAAAAGATTATAGTGTGCACAGATAGGTTATTTGTAATTGAAAATAAATCATGTTTTTCAGAGCGGAGCAAATGTTCCCAACCCACCAATAATTGCATGACATCGTGTTAAATGATATTTTAAGTAGTGATCATTCTTAGAAATACAAAACTACTTGTTTGCCATCTTGAATGGTGTTATTTGTATATGAATGGTTGCTTTATTTTCAGTGCCTTTCATATTGCTGCAACTCACTTTGGAAAATAGCAGCTTATCTTAGTCAAAACTTACTGACTTTTCTAGGTGATTAAAAACAAAGACCAAGATTAAGGAATCTCCCTCCAGTTATTTGAATATTTATAATCTTATTTTCCCATTATGGGCAGCACAGTCTATTGGATTTCCAAATTGAAAAAAGAAAGAATCATACCCCAAACAGCTTATGTCTCTAAAATAGAGTAATAAACCTAGACCCAGGAAGGACCTTGAAAAGTCAACTTAATCACCATTTTGTTTGTTTGTTTGACTTTAGGTAAAACAATACCTAAATCGTCTTTTAAAAATAAGAGTCCTCCCCCTTTTGAATGTGTCATTTATATTTAGAAAGTTGTGGTTTCCCTCGGTAACAACAAGTGGAGCATAAACCTCCATGCTGAGCCAGGCAGTGAAGCTGCCCCAGATGCTGGACCGCATGACCCTGCCCTTCTGAACCATCCTGGGCACGAGCAACAGGGCCTCTGCACAGCCCAGGCATCTGCGCTTGCTCCCAGGGGGACCCACCCAGGTTATCAATCTTTGCTCATGCGAGGCCAGCACATCTGTGGCCATGACCATGAGAGTACCCTACTATTAGACCTACAGGTGATGAAAGGGATGAGCTCGCATTTCCTTGTCATCTCTGCTCCCCGGCTGTAGTCCTGGATGTTCTTACTTCCTCCGGCTGCTCAAATCTTTTCACCCTCTTATATTCACAAAGAACTTGCTAGAATCCACAGCCAAAATACTACGGGAAATCCAGCCTCTTTCTTCAGTTCTTCTGGGGATTCACAGATCTTATGTTTCTCCTATTCATCTCAGCTCTGATTTCCTACCTCAAGTAAAGCCTTGATTTCTTTTTTATTTTGTCTCTTGTGGCTGTTTCCTTCTCTCCACCTTTCCTCAACCTAAACTTGGAACACGGCATTTTTTCTTTGATTTGCTTAAACACCACTAACACAAAACAATTATGGTAGTAGACTTTTACTGACTATTTGAGAGTGATGGGGTGGTAAGGAAGAAGGGCAATTATATTTACACAAACAGTAGGATGACCAGCTACCCCAGTTTGCCTAGGACAGAGGGTTTCCCTGGGATCTGGACTTTCAGCGCTAAAACCAGGTGAGTCTGGGCTAACCAGGATGAGTTGGTCATCCTAAGTTAGAGTTTGGTTGCTAAAGAGACAGGACTCAAAATGACAATGCTCACAAATTTACAGTTTATTGCAGGAAAAGGACACACTCCGGCAACAGCACCAAAGTAAGGTTATGCACCAC
Organism: Equus caballus; assembly: GCF_041296265.1. NCBI lineage: Eukaryota > Metazoa > Chordata > Mammalia > Perissodactyla > Equidae > Equus > Equus caballus. The sequence goes on along the minus strand of NC_091700.1, from coordinate 23,314,279 downwards.
AGTCAAGGCTGCCCCACAGCCATGGGCCCACAGAGGCCGGGCACCAGCTCCAATAGCCTGCCCTCAGTAAGGGCCAGTACGAACATACTTTCTCTCTTGGATCAGGAACCACTGACTTGTGTACCCAACACCTCAGAACCAGAGAGCCCAAATGTAACCTCAGCTGTTCCTTATACCCTCTGGTCACGTAGGCATATTCTTGTTACACGATGAATCCAAATGGCAGCGCAATCTTGGTGGGGGGAGTATCATTGAGACAAGGTGCAAATCATCATCCTCACTGTTGTCAATCAACAATGCTGACAAGCTAGTATAAACTTGTTAGATCCATGGTTATTAATTAGTATGTTCCACACCTTCCCCAGGGGTTAGTGCCCTGCAGGTACTTTAGGAAAACAGCTCAGTTCAATTCCAGGTCTGCCAGAATTAACCCTCACATTACATCCAGCAAAATAAGAAATTTAAAAGAGAATGGGACATGTTTTTATTCTAAGTCCTTTGGCTTCTCCTAACAATGGAAGTTTCTATTTAGCCTCCTTCTTGGGTCCTGCTTCCTTGCAGCAAACTCAGCCCACTCTCTGTCTTCATTTCTTATTTCTAACCAGCTTTCCTATTTTCCTGGGCCCTTTCATTCTACTTCTCAGGATGCTGCACAAACTGAAAATTCACATTTTACTTTGCGAAGCAATTTGATTCACTTTGTTGTACTCCAAGTTCTCATAAGCAGCGTCCCAGGGGCTACATTTTCACAATTACCATCATCTCTTCATCCTCATTATCATCATGATTATAATTATTACAACAACAATTACAGTAGTAGCAGCAATAGCAGTAACAATGCTTAATCTAGGTCTTACTCCTCCCAGGCTCTAAGCGCCTTGTACATATTATCTCATCTAATCACCACAACAATGCTACAAAGTAGGTAGTATTAATATCCCCATTTTACAGATGAACAAAGTGAAGCAAAACAAGTAATTTTCCCAAGTTCACACAGGTTGTAAATCATAAAGCCAGAATTCCAAGCCAGGCAGCCTGGCTCCAATGTCTGTGCTTTAAACGCTTCACTGAACTGTTTCAATGTGGCCCATCATGGTATTTTGCAGGCAATTCTCTCCAGAGGAACCCTGCCACTTTTAATCAGTATTTTGTAAAATCAACAGCATGAAATAGACAAAGATTTTTTTAAAAAAAATCACTCCTAAGCATATACTGATAACTTGTGAAAGACAACATTTATTAAAAAATTTGTAATTATACAGTATTCAGGTATTTTTGAGAATATATTCACAAAACAAGGAAAGAATGGTATAAAGAGGAAAAATCAAAGAACAAGAAGAGTTCTTGACAATTAAAAATAACATCGCAAAAGTAAAATAAACCCTCTAAAAGGGGGTGTGGAAGATAAAATGTTGGCAATATCTTAGAACATAAAGAGCAAAACTCCAGAAACTATGAACAAAGAGATAAGAAATATAGGGAATCAGGGCTGGCTCCGTGGCCGAGTGGTTAAGTTGGCGCGCTCCGCTGCAGGCGGCCCAGGCTGTCATGGAAAGGAAATTCTTTATGCACTAGAGGTGGAAAAGGTGTACGTCACGTCTGCCCATGCTTCACTGGCCAAACCGGTCCCATTGGCCAAGACCAGATGTAAAGAAGCTAGACAAAAAACGATGCAAAAACCTGGGAAATTAAAAAAAATAGCAGCTGCTTGGGAAATATCATCTTCCTGTGTAACATGGACGAAACAAACTGTTTGGTGAACATGTCACTTTGGCTTTACCACAGAAAGCTGATACAGATTGGAGCAGGAGGTCATAATGTTCTGAAAATACAGTCTTAAAGAATTAAGAGGATTTCATACAGTAGATAATATGATTGAGAAGTGCGGTTACATTGAAGACATGAAAAAGATGTATATTTCTTCGATTAAGAAGAAAAAGAGGAAAGGCAATTAGAAGGCTCAGGAAAACCCAAAAGCTGTAGGAGAAAATTATGGCCTGAATACAAAGGAAAATAAAGAGGAGTATGATATTAAATAGGTGACGGGATGTAAAAAAGAGAAGAGAGAGAGAACCAGAGGAATAGAGAGAATACATTTGTCCACAAAGCCTGTCATAGTTTCATTAAGGAAGACACAAGGTTAGTAATATTGAACATAGAGAATTGTAGAGAAGAAATTTAACCCTTAGATACTACTTGGCTCAGCAGGGAACATATATAATAAAAGGAATGTAAATATTGTTCATTGGCTTTCAATACATAGACTAAACCTGTGATGAAGAACAAAATACTTAGAATGCAAATAATAACTTTGAAAATGTAAAGCAAAGGTACAGTTAATAGAAGAGGAGATATACAGGTATAGTTAGGTATAGTTAATAGAAGGAGAAAATATAGAAGCATTCATTTATATAGTAGTTATTACGGACTGAGTTGTTTCCCTGAAATTCACATGTTGAAGCCCTAACCTCTGATATACTTGGAGATAAGAGAGATAATTAATGTTAAATGAGTACACGAGGGTGGGGCCTTAACCTGATAAGGCTGCTACCCTTATAAGAAGAGGGAGAGACTTCAGAGATCTCTGTGTGCACAGAGAAGAGGCCATGTGAGGACCCAGTGAGAAGACAGCTGTCTACAAGCCAGGAGGAGAGGCTTCACCAGAAACCAACCCTGATGGCACCTTGGTCGTGGACTTCCAGCCTCCAGAACTGTGAGAAAATAAATTCCTATTGTTTAAGCCACCCTGTCTGTGGTATTTTGTTATGGCAGCTCAAGCTGACTAATACAGGAGTCAAGTGTCTAAAGTTGATGGAACAACAGGCTTAAAAACATGATTTCAAGTTATGAAGGTAAGTAACCAAGAGAATATTTTTAAATAGTAATATAATTATCAAAAATATAAGACCAAGGGGCTAGCCCCATGGCCGAGTGGTTAAGTTCGCACGCTCTGCTTCAGTGGCCCAGGGTTTTGCCGGTTCGGATCCTGGGTGTGGACCTAGCACCACTCATCAAGCCACACTGAGGTGGTGTCCCACATAGCACAACCAGAAGGACCTATAACTAGAATATACAACTGTGTACTGGGGGGCTTTGGGGAGAAAGAAAAAAAGAAGATTGGCAACAGATGTTAACTCAGGTGCCAATCTTTAATATATATATATATTTTATATATATATATATAAAAGACCAAAAAGTGGAAGTAGATGGTGTGTGTGTGTGTGTGTGCGCGCACACACGCATGCACTTTCAAAAGATATGCTTATCTCAAGCAGGCAGTGGGGACCGCATCAGGAGGGACGAGAACAAATTGTCCTTATTCTTGGGCAACTTCCTCTGAGCTTTGCAAGGAAATGGGGCCCATTCATCCTAGCACAAGATTTGTGACAGACATTGTAATAGGTAGCTTCTAAGATGTCACCCAGTGACTCCTGCTTCCGCGTATTCATGCTTTGGGTAATTTCATTCCCTTGAGTATAGGCTACACCCAGCAATTTGCTTCCAATGAAAAGAACATGGCCAAAGGTATGTGGGATGTCACTTATGAGATTAAGTGATAAAAAGCCTCAGAAGCCTATCTTGCCATCTTTTTGGCTCTCTCACTTGTTCACTCTGATGAAAGCCAGCTGCCATATTGTGAGTTACCCTATGAAAAAGATCATATGGCAAGAAGCTGAGGAAGGTCTCCAGCCAATTGCCAGCAAGGTATGATGGCCCTTAGTCTGACAGCTTGTAAGGACCTGAATCCTGACAACAACCACAGGAGAGAGCTTGCAGGCAGATCCTCCTCCAAATGAGCCTTCAGATGGGACACAGCTCTGGCCAACACTCACCTTGGCTGCAATCTTGTGAGAGACCCGAATCCAGAGGGCCTGGCTAAAGCATGCCTGGACTCCTGTCCCACAGAATCCGTGCGATAACAAATGTTTGCTACTTTTAAGTCCCTAATATTTGGAGTAAATTGTTACACAATAGGTAACCAATAAAAATATCTTTATCATCTGTAGACCTAAATTTTGATTTACTTTTCTCATCCAGAGTTGTGACCAACGTCACTGCACCATCCTCCTCACATCTGGGGTGTGGCAGAGACTGCCATTTGTCTACCAACATCCATCCTCCTCATCTTCTCTATTAATTAACATAGTCTGATGGTATTTACCACATTTCCTAGCTTCCTTTGCAGATAAGATCCCCATGTGACACTTTTAGGCTAAATAATATAAAAGCAGATTCTTTGGGGGGCCTCCAGGAAAGACCCTTAAAGAGGACCATCCCCAGTTGGCACATGTGTTTTACCCTTCACCCTTTATTTCCTCATTGCTGCATGGACCTGATGCTGGAATTGGAGCAGCCATGATGTACTGTGAGGCAAGAAGCACATCCTAGACATGAATAAGTGGAAAGATAGGAGTCCAATCCTTGAAGGCTTTCTAGAAATATACCGGCCCTGGTCTGACTACCATAAAGCCACTAATTTGGTTAAGCTGCTGTTTTTCAGGTTTGAGTTACTTGTAGCCAAACTTAATTCCTAACTCGTATGCCGGTTCCTGGCATAGCTGCTGAGACGTAAGTAGTGCATCCATGCTCACCATTTAAAAGCTTTCCCTGTGCTTATACATAATGAATTCATGTTACCTATTGATACCCCCATGAAAGAAAGGGATTTATCTTACACAGCCCCAGGATCTCAGAAGAAACTTATTTTCTACTTTTCACAAATTTCTGTCTATAAGAAATAAAAAGCATTACAGTTTTAGAACATTTAGTGTAGCGGAAAACAGGAGTCTCAGAGACCATCAGCATACTGTAGCAAAATGTAACACCTATTATGGTCCCTAGCCAATAACTCAAGAGAGGAATAAATTATTTCAATACACATCTTAGGCTTTAAAACTGCATATAGCCTTTGGCACAGCAGCTCCACTTCCACTTCTATCCTAAGGAAATAAGTTGGTAAGTAGATAATACAGACGCTACGAGGGAAGTTTTCAGATAATCTATGAGAATTTAAAAGATCTTTTAAAGTTCTGTTTGACTTAACTTAGCCCTATTCTGCTTAAAATCTTTGATAACTTCATACTGCATTTAAGATTAAAGACAAAACCCTTCAGAAGTTTCCAATCACAGCAACATGATCCAGCCCCTCCTTCAATTCTCCTCACTTCCTTCTGTCTCTTTTCTGCTCTTCCTCATTCAAAAATTCCTTTTCATTTCTATTTCCTATTCATTTCCTATAATAACTTCCTTTTTCTTTTTTCTCTTTTTTTTTTCATTTAGAAAGCACCTTTTTTTTTTTTTCCTGAGGAAGATTTGCCCTGAACTAACAACTACTGCCAATCTTCCTCTTTTTGTATGTGAGCCGCCACCACAGCACAGCCACTGATAGATGAGTGATGTAGGTCCATGCTCGGGAACTGAACCAGGTGTGCTGAACCCAACCACTAGGCCACCAGGGCTGGCCCAATAATCTCTTTTTTCATTATCTCTTCCCACTCAAACCACCAAGGCTTCAGCTTCCATCACCAAGCTTTTTATTAAGATACTATATACCTCTCTTTTTATGGGTGCCAGCTATTAATTTTTTTACCCTGCTGCATTTCCTAAGGTAACTCTGTTGGAGGATATATCACGTCATTCTCTTTTCCTCAGAAATACTAAGTCCAAGCTCTTTAGGATGGTACTCAAGGCCTTTCACAAACTGACCCCACCTTTTCTCTCTAGGTAGGCTCCTGGCTGTTGTTAAGTTGATATTAATGTAAGCAGTTTAAAGTAGTGAGCTCTATGTGCGTTTTCTGATTACAAAAATGAAAACTGTAAGTATGTGGGTGTGATTCAGTAGAAAAGGAAATGCATACTATTTCATTGCATGAATGTATCACAATTTATTTACCCAACCCCTATCTTGGACACTCAGTTTGTTTACAGCGAAGCTCTTCACCATAGTAAACAATACTGCGTTCAACATCCTTTAAGTATGTCCTTATGAAATCCTTCACTGAAATATCTTAGTGATAAGAATTGGTTTTCACCTTTTCTTTCTAAATGTTTGAGATTATTTAATCTAATTACATAATTAAAGTGCTTTGTAATTGAATACTTTGACCTCCATAAAGGAAAAGCATTAGTCAATGATTATTGTAATAATATAGGAATAAAATGGTTAAATTTCATATTGATGATCTTCAACTAATAGTGTAACTAAACAGCCTTTCACTGATACATTCTTGGCCAACTAACATTGAATTTCAAAGCACCCATATCTGAAGTGCAGGAAATTATTAATCAAGTAGAATGAGGATTAAAAGACGTAAGAATGTATCCCATCAGTGTTGTCATGCTTATTTCATATGACATGGGAATAAGCATTTCTTTTGCATACATTACTGTAGCAAACATTGTTGGTTGACTACCGAGTATCCATTTTTCTCCACTTGCTTGCTAATAGAACCCTAATTTTGTTCAGGTACCCAGCCTTTCTTCACATTACTACACTCAGAAGGAAGTCCCTTTTTTGGTTTAAGCCAATCATGATGGTTCTATTCCTCATCTGTGATTGGCTTAGAGGTGGGCATGTGACTTAATTCTGCCCAATGAGATATGAAGAGAGTTCTGCTAGGAAGCTTTTGGGAAACGCTGTTTTCCTATTAAGAAGACCAGAGGAGATGGCCTATTTCTGCTTCTGGATGTTTCTGTATCTGGATGTGATGCCTGGAACTGCTGCAGCAAGCATAGGAGCATGAGAAGAGCTGGCCTGGAGGCAAAGCCAACACTCAGAGGATGGTACAACAGAGATGGAAAAACCTGGGTCCTTTCAGTCATAGAGTCGAGGAGCTATCTCAATCAACAGTCAAGCCACCCATAATAATAAACTGCCTTATGGTTTAAACCAAGTTAAGTCAAGGACTTCTGTTAATTGCAGCTGAAGTCATCCCAACTTACCTAGCATAAATTACTTTAAAAATAGTACCAGATCACCATATTTGAAATACTGGCAAGTTACCATTTTCAAAACTTTTAAAACATTTGTCCTGATGAAGTTAGACATTAGAACGTGGAAAAAGCAAAGCAAACAAAAACTAGAGAATGACTCAAACTTTAAGGGAGAAATAATTTCATCATCAGTCTTAGGCAGTTCTTTAAGTTGATCTACATTACCATCAGTTGACACTTCAAAATCCTACAGGTCATTCTACACTGGCACTTTATGAAAGCCCCTGAAAAAAGTGCATTTTTATACAGCATTTTTTTTTTTTTTGCCCAAGACCTAACTCTAACATGAACCCATAAGCAAGTGGTAATGTGAACCAGATAACGTGTATTTACTGCAGGTCACATCACATGTTTAAGTACTTCTGGAGGATTCCAGATCATGGGAAAAATGGCTGTCAGTGGAGGAGTAGTTGCCTATCTCAGAGAAAAGGGTGGGAGCTGGGCAAGCCTCTCAAAAGGTGAGGCTTGAAATGTGTCCAGAATATCATAAAATCGCGTGACAAAAAGAGAGAGGAAAAGATTGGAAGGGGATAGAGAATTCTCATGGGCCCACCATGCCAACGTGCGCCAGCATGTGAATTCTCTGCAGCTTAAGAAGCTCTACCATTCAAAAGTGGCCATGATTGTTAGTGGTAACTCTTCAGAGTTGTATTCACTATTAAGAGAGACAACAAGAAACCAAACCAACATCCATCACCCCTCCATATGTTCAAAGAAGAATATCTTGGCAGTAAAAAAATATATATCCTTGGAAAATGCTGTAAAAAGATGTGCATGGAGCGAGCCAAGCAGAAGCCAGGAAATGGCAGAACACATTGAAAAGGGATTCGCCTTTTGTCACAATTTAGTAAACTCCCCCAACTGCTGCCACGGTTGCAACATCTCACAGCAGCAAGAGCCTGCAAAGATCTGGACACACCCAGTAATAACTCCACTATTTCAGGTTTTGCCAAAGATATACCAAGTATGAGGAGCCTGTCGCAACATCCAAATGGAGATCTAAGAGAAGCAGCTGAGCACACAGACGGAGAGCCAGGGAAGGGGCTTCAGACAGACACCTAAGGCTAGGCAGTCGGATGACCTTGCGTAGCAGACAGTTGAGTGAGAAGATAAGGAAGCTGAAGCCTGAGTCTCCAGGGGTCTTAAATTACTCGCTATATACATGATAATATAACCCCAACTTTACCCCCCCAAATCTTCAGTTAATGTCCAAAACACAACTACCTTAACAGTGTTTGGAGAATCAGGTGAAAATGCCTGCATTCTGTTTTGAGGTCAGCACACACAGAACGACTGTAAATGAAAAGGGAACTTTTTTGAGGTCACCAAGAGCAAATCACTGACACCTCTGAAGGGGGACTATGATCCCAGCAGGATGTAGGGGTTGGGAGGGTGGGAGAGGACTGAGTCAATGTGAACTAAGTGTCAACAGTTAAGGAGGGTGCCCTCAGCTGACACATGGGTTACGTGGCTGAGTTTCAGGAACGCTAGACTCCTTCCATGACTCTTCAACGCTTTTATACACGTTTGTAGTAAATATTTATTACGCAGCTACTACATGCTATACATTTTGCTAGGCTTAGGGTGACAGCAGGAAGCAAGAAAAATCTGTTGCCTGACATTATTCAGGTTACAACTTGCTTAGGGAAAAATTATTAAATACACAACTTACTTTGACAGTCTTGCCTATTGTCTGGAAAATATCCTTTTCCCAGCCATAGAGGCTCACTGAGAAAAGATTTCCTGACGCACAAGACTAACCCAACTGTGGACACCATGTAAATCATTTGGGAAAATGTCTTGCTCCAAAGCTCCCTGTTCAAGTCTCATTTCCACTCAGAAACCGTTTTTTGGAGGTTTCCTCGTGGAAAGGAACTTATTAAAGACATCTGCGGCCTCTTGCCAGCCTGCATTTCTCAAGGCTGTTTATTCAGACTTTGTTGTTTGGTTGGTTTCCTAAGAAATAGGAGGCTAGGGGCTGGCCCCGTGGCCGAGTGGTTAAGTTCGCGCGCTCCGCTGCAGGCGGCCCAGTGTTTCGTTGGTTCGAATCCTGGGCGCGGACATGGCACTGCTCATCAAACCACGCTGAGGCAGCGTCCCATACGCCACAACTAGAAGGACCCACAACGAAGAATATACAACTATGTACCGGGGGGCTTTGGGGAGAAAAAAGAAAAAAAATAAAATCTTTAAAAAAAAAAAAAAAAAAGAAATAGGAGGCTAGATGGAACCTGCGGCCTGTCCATTTCCTCTCAATGGAAACACATGCCTGGGGCGTTTCATCTATTCCGCTGGCGTCTGCACTTGGGCCGCTGACTCCCAACCCAGGTAGAATGAAGTGCGATCATCACTAGGAAATATGCGATCACGCGCAACCATAAGACCAGGTTTTCCCTCAATTCGGTTTTTTACTCCTTAAGTCAGGATTTTGTCCCATTATCCTAAAGACTTTACATTGACGGCACTATGCCCAGAGAGACCAGCCACATTTAATACTTTGAAAACTAAAAAACAAATAAAAATTGATTGATACACTTGGACAAGTCGCTTCTCAGGAATTTTGTTTCTGCAGAACAAGGAGGCCGTCCCTGGAGTCTCTTGGAGTTTAAGCATCTAGGAATTCTCCTTTCTATGCACATAGGTGGGGGATCCGGAGAGATCCGGGACCACTGAACCTGGGGACACAGGGCCGCGCCGCTCCTACCAGTGCGTGCGTGAGTTGGGCTGAGCGAGGAGAAGGGAAGCTGGCCAGCCGGGAAGGCGGCCATCTGCGTAAAATTGAGTCCTGGCTGTTTCCTCCGTGCAGAAGCTTCCTTTACGCTTACCCGAATCCCCCCCATTCCAGCTACATGTCAAACAGCCAGAGAAGCCGAATACCACACCCGGGGGAAGGAAGCGGGCCTCTGAAGCGCCCCCAAAGCTCAAGACAGGTTGCACCTTCGCCCGCCATACCCTGCCCCAGCTCCGGCCAGGCCACCCAAGTTCATGGTTCGCAGTGCTCTTTCTACCGCCCCTGCGTTGCTGCGCACTCTGCCCACCGAGCGAGCGCCCGAGCCAGTGCAGGGGAGCGGGCGCGGGCAGAGCGCAGGAGGGGCGGGGCAGGGCTCAGGGGGGCGGGGTGGGGCGGAGCCGGGAGGGGCTCAGGGGGCGCGGGGCATGGTGGGGCGCAGGCGGGGCTCAGGGGGGGCGGGGCAGGGCAGGGCGCAGGCGGGCCTCAGGAAGGGGGCGGGGTGCAGGGAGGGGCGGGGCGGGGTGTAGGCGGGGCTCAGAAAGGGCGGGGCCGGGGTGGGGTGGGGTGGGGCGGGCAGGGGAGCAGTTGGGGCTCTGCAAGGGAGGGACAAGGCGGGGCCGGGGTGGGGCCCAAGAGGGTTCCCCAGTTCAGCGCCCTTCTTGCATCCCTAGTGGGAAGATGCCCAGAGGGCCGCCGGGGGTGAGCGGAGGGGCTCCCTTGTTGCTTAGGTGTGTGAGCTGCGCCTGCCCAGGCACTTGAATGAGCTAGAGAGAAAAGTGCCCGAGAACCTTGTAGGGAGCCGCTTGTCCCCAGCTGCCTGGGGATGCGTCAGTCCTGCGCGAGGTGGAGAGAGGTTGCCTCAGAGCTCACAGGGAGTTGAAGCGTCACCCTTTGTGGGGAATGTTCGCCATACATGAGGCTTCTCGCTCCTCACTCATCCAACTAGCGCCTCAAAGCCCCACACCTCCACAGCAGTGGTTCTCCCGGTGGGCTAGCAGTATCACGTTACCAGAGAACTTAGGGAAAATGCAAATTTCGCCACATCCCAGATCTATAGAATCAGAAACTCTGGGGATTGACTCTCCTCCTACCTTATCTGTATTTACTGAGTTCTCCAGGTGATTCTGATGCAAGCTACGAGTGCAAGCCAGCCCACAGGGAGGAACCCTGCCGGCACACACGGCCTACACCCGCCTTTGGGTTTTATCGCCATAAGCGGAGAGCACACGCAGGGGTTTCCCGCCCAGTGTTTCCCTTCACGTGTCTCGTGACACCTTCACGTGTTTCGCTTGTTAGAGTTTACCAGCTGTGCAGAAGTCCAGCTCTTGCTGAGCTGTGTGTAGATCGCCATGACGTAGAAACCTGTTTCCCGGAAGCTTGGCTAACCAAAAGCTCGAAAAGAGCGTTCTTGATATGTTTTGAATTTCATCTTGCGCCTTGGCCCTGCAGTCTGTGTGAGGAGTCCGCCCTCGATTTTGGGAAGCCACTTAGTTGCAGTTCGCGGCTTGAAGGTTTGCACCCCTGGGCTTCTTAGGGCAGAGTAAGGTTTCCGGGGCTTTCTTCAAGAAACTCGAATGGAAACAAGCTCATGGATTTAGCCGGTGGGGAGCATGATGCCCTCCCCTGACACTACAACTAAAATAAGTTGTCTAGTCCCTGAAACTGTATTCCTTGGTTCATTTACAGACATGCATTGCTTAAAGATGGGGATGTTCTGAGAAATTTGTCCTTAGGTGATTTCTTCATTTTCAAACACAGTAGTACTTAAACCTGGTGTGTGGTATAGTCTAGTATGCAGAGGCTATGATACTAATCTTATGGGGCCACCATCAGATGTGGTGCATGACTGTAGCGTGCTTAGCTGAAGATTCCTTTACTAGGCATTGTTCACATTCTTTTAATTCTTGGAAAAGTAAGTCTTGGCTGTGGTTTTCACCTGCCTCATTTCAAGAGGACAGAGGCATTTGTGTTGTGAGAATATTCTCACTGGGCCAGGATAACATCAAACACAGAAAGTCATGGACTTAAAACATCTGGTGTCCATGGGATCCAATTGTTTGGATTCACTTAAGTCAAAGGAAGGGCATTATTCAGTAAAAGGAAACTATTAATTTTCGTCTTCCTTTGTATAGGTTCTCTGAAAACAATTGAATTATGGTGGTAAGATAAGTTTTGTTAGCTGTCAAGCCTTATGAAGTTTTTGAGCAGCCGCACAAATTGTCCTCTGAAAAGCAGTGTCTTTGTGACTTTAATAATTACCTGTTGGAAATGCCTGACCATAAGGTACTCTTAGAGTAATATCATGGAGGGATGGGTAAATATGGGCAAAATCTACCCCAGCACATGGTAAGTAGTCAGCTTCTCAAAAATATCCAACCTGCTGTTAAATGAGTTGTTGATTATGTAGTGATATAATCGAGTGGTCGTTATTTTGTATCTGTGACACTCCTTTGACGCCTGTGTCATTTTGCCTTGGTCAGTCCAAACTGCACAAAAACAAACCTTTGCTGGGATCTGATGTGCGCTGGGCACCGTGCTGGGGGCGCAGGCCTCAGGCTTGAGATGAAGATTTGGTTCTCCAGGCAACAGGTAAGTAAAGATCCTCTCAGCCCTGTGCTCCACCTACTCTTATCAAGAATCACAGGCTTAAAAAGTGCGTTCCCAAAGGCTGTTGTCTGGCCTTTAATTTCATTTGTGTTTGTTAGATATTTAAAAATTTTAAATGTCCAATTTCTGAAGCTTCTAGTACAACTGGTAAGAGCAAATATATATACAGTAGTCCCTCCTTGTTCGTGGGGGATATGTTCCAAGACCCCTAGTGGATGCCTGAAACCACGGTTAGAGTACTGAACCATATATATATACTGTTTTTTCCTATACATACATACCTCTGATAAAGTTTAATTTGTAAATTAGGCACAATAAGAGATAAACAATGGTAACTTCTCTTTGGCATATCTGAATTTCCGGCATCACTACTCTTGCACTTTGGGGCCATTGTTGAGTAAAATAAGGGTTACTTGAACACAAGCACTGGGGTACCACAACCGTTGATCTGATAACCCTGTCTGCTACTAAATGGCTAGCAGGTGGGTAGGGCGCACAGCGTGGATCTGCTGGACAAAGAGGTGATTCCCGTCCTGGCGGGATGGAACAGGACAGGAGAGGTTTCGTCACGCTATCAGAACGGTGTGAAATTTAAAACATGAATTCTTTATTCCTGGAATTTTCTGCTTAATATTTTCAGACCAAAGTTGACCGCGAGTAACTGAAACAGCAGTTAAGCGGGACGACTGTAGAAACCAGACTCCTCATTTGTTTGGTCATGTTATTTTGATTATTTTTCTGAAATGGGATTTCTTTTCTTTCTTAATGGCCTCTTTTTGTTTGCTTGTTTTGACAGACGGTTATTTGATTGTCTGTCTTCGATCTAACCTGGATTGGAGTGATATTCAGAATTCCCAGTCCAAGCCAGTTTTTCCTCCTCCCACAGTCTGGTCACATTTGTGCTTCCGCACAGTTCTGACCTCTGGTTCTCCTCCTGCACTCTTGATTTTCCTCCTTGGCTCTGGGCTCTTTGCTCACCAAACTCTGCTGCTTTTCACAGGCACTCGGTACTTGTCCCTGTCCCTCCTAGTAACTAATTCAGAAGTTCTCACAGGTGTCTTCACTGATGGCAGCCATCTGTTTATGACCTCCAGCTCCTCTTAGCATCCTTGACTAGCCACTTTCACAGCTGGAGTAAACTCAGGACACAGCCATCAGCAAACACCAGGCCTCCTTGTCTCTCATATTTGGATGGGTATTTGAATTATTATTATCATAATAAAGTATCTCATTAGTAAGAATGGGGAATTAAAATTCATTCTCTGTGATACGAATTGTTCTGAGTTAGGGAAGAATCTACAGGAATCTTTTCTCTTGAAATGATTCAAAAATTTTAGAATGCTGCAAGTAGACCAAAAGACACTAGGGGGCATGAGAGACTGTCTTTCCTCTGGTCAGCCTTGTCACCCAGTTTGTGAAGAATGAACACACACTTACCTCCAGTGTTGTTTGCAGCTTTTCCACTTATGAGACCTGTATTTGTTTTTTCATAGTTTATATAGTTTCCTGTTAAGAATCTTGCTTTTCCCTACTGCAATTTAGTTGGCTATATATTAACTGAAAATAAAACATCTGGGCCAATCAATTAGTGTTTGTCTGTTTCACATAACTTCTCTCCTGATAAGTAGCTGAGGCCTGGATGTGCATTTCCTCCTGTGTTAAGCAGCATCCTTCTACTTCAGAATGTTAGGATGGGTCCAAAAGGTGCTTTAGAAAAAAAGTATATGGTATCCTTGTGCACTGAGTAGGAAGTATTTTCTAGAAAATCCTAACTGGGAAAACAGTCTCACCAGGAACCAAAACAAAATGTAAATGGTGGTCATCATATCATGTTCAATAAATATGAGTTACCTGGCTGAATTTATAAAAGGTGCTTTAGGAACAATAGTCTTCAACATTTTTAACCTTATATGCCCAATGATTAAAAATAATTTTTCTGTCCTTTCTTGAATGATATTGGGAAATTTCCAAAGAAGTGGTTTGCTTGTTTGTTTCATTTTCCAAATAGTCAGTGACCTTCTAACAATGAGTTTTATGCCTGGCCCCTTCAAAGACTCTGAAGTGTCTGCCTGCTTTGGTTGGGGAAGGATCAGCTTCGCTTGTGGGAGCAACTAGGACATATCATGTAACTAAGAGGAGACAAATGACAAATGTTCAGTGGCTTCTCTTGTCATCTCAGATCAAACACCCTGCCCTCGTTAACTCACCTATCCAGGCCACCTTCAGACTCCTGGTAGAGTTATCATCCGATGACACAACCTTGGCAAACCATGCTAGAGACAGTTGAATACCCCTGCTCTGCGCGTCCCCGTCCCCTCCCACCCCTGCAGAATGCATCCCCGCTGACCTCTCCCCCGTGGCCCACAGTCGGGATTCAGAGGAGATGTCTTTGCAAAGGCCTCCCCTCCCCCTTCTCCACTCCCCCTCGGCTCTCTCCTCTGCGCTCTGGTTGAACTGGATTTGTTTTAGCTCTCACCACATCTCATCTCCATGCTGTAGACTAGGTGTCTTTTTACATTATATACCCAGTGCTAAATTCATGACTCCCATATAGTAGATGCTCAATAAATGCTGGGTAAAAAAAATTATAGCTAGATTAATGGATGATCCACAGCTGAATTTCTCTGCAGGTTTAGTGTCCTCATGTCCTCTGACAAGGAATGATTCATCACAAGTTTTAACTAGACTTTTAAAACCCACTCTTATGGAAAACAATGAACTTGGAGGAAAAGAAAATCCAGATCTGAGTGATCACTTGAGTCCATCGTATCTATTATGTAAGACACTTTTAATTTCCGCCCCGTATTTCAGGCAATGTTCCTGAGTACGGTAGTCAGTTCACCCTGGCCAAGCGAACAGCGAGGAGCCCACCTTCCCGAGAATCCGCACTGGCTGCTTATCGTCTTCTAATTCCACAAGCCCGTAAATCTCTACAAGCTAAATTTCTTGATTTGAACTGACTTCAGAAGTAGCTTCATAAAAATTAACTAAAAGTTAGGCTATTCCAACAAAAAACTCAAATATAAGAGGTAAAATTATGTCACATTTATTCTACTGAGTGTGCTATTCCTTAACTCCGAGGGGAAATTTTTTTTTTAGCTTTTTCCTGTACATAAAACACAATTTTCTTGCTCTGTCACACACTCTTGTCTTCTGCAGTTTTAAAATAGCAACTACAGCTGCCAGTACAGACTCTTCAGGGATTTTAGGGCCACTAATCAATTTCACAGCTGGAGGCAAAGCACTTTGCTGGGAAATATTTTTCGCATGACATACAAGGCGCTTTGACCTTCTCAGGGCAGCCAGAGGGTTAAGCTGGAGGAGCAGAGGAAGCAGAGCAGAGTGGGGAGGCCACAGGCGGGCCAGCGCCTTTGCTGGCTACCTTTCCCTGCCTCCTCTCATTGTTCACACACTGAGCTGGGAACAAGGAGACTCCCACCCCTTCAGGAGCCGCTGGGAGCAGTGAGCTGGGAAGTCAGAGCTGCCTGCCTGGCACGTCTCGGAACTCAGTGCAAGACCCAAACTTAAAGTGTATACAGGTTCACTGAAGCACGGACTGCCGGGGGCCTCATCCAGGGCTCTGATCGTGGGTCTGGGGTGAGGCCCAGAGTCTGCATTTCTAACACACTCGCAGCTGCTGTGGCTGCTGCTGCTCTGGAACCACATTAAGAACCACTGCTCTTCTCTATCCCATTAGTTCCCTTCCTTGCACTGGAATATTTGCTCACAAGAGAGTTTTTCTCCTTTGTGTCTCTTGAAGCACACTGCTTCACTCACCCACACCTTCCCTCCAGGTGTCAGCCTACTCTGATGGGAGGAGGGCAGTGGACGGAGAGGCATATGGTCAAATAATTGCTCTTGCCTAATTTTAGAGTAAACGTGTCAGGAGAATAACAGAAAGACTGTATTATAAAATCATAATTTTAACAGGCTTCCTTTCTTTAAGCTGCTAAACATATTTCCCTGATATATAAGTTTCATTAACTCAATACACTTTTATTGAGCATCTGTGCCGGTATGCGGTGGGGTCATAACACTTCCTGCTATCCAGACTCTCTTGTCTCAGAAAATCAACTTAGTTTTCATACGTGTATCAGTTTTCAGATGGAAGCGGCTTTCTTCATTTCCTACCTGGAATAAATTGTCCATCATGCCGTAGGGTGACTTCTTGTAAAGTGAACTTCTCCACTTCGCTGGAGCTCAGACCAAAGACTATGTTAGAGAGAGAATGTAGCTTAGTGGTTAAGAACACAGTTCTGGAGTCAGATAGACCGGACGTGGACCGGAGAAAGCTTCTAGACCCTCATGAGCCTCAGTTGTGTGTGTGTGTGTGTGTGTGTGTGTGTGTGTGTTTTAAATTATAAACTGGAGATAATGATTCCTATCTCATAGAGACACACCAAATCCAAACTTTGGCTGGATTCTGAATGGTCAAGAGGCCAAAGCCAAATGTCACCACCATAATGTAGATTTCTGGAATAAAAGACTAAGCTTGATATTGTTCTTAAGAAGTAATCATGAACTGTATCAGTTATCCATTGCCACAATAATGCTGTGCAGCCACAAACTTCAGCAGCTTACGAGAACTACAAAACTTCAGTGGCGTGCCATCTTAAGCATTTCTTTTTCATTCTGTTGGTCAGCTGGGTGGTTGTGCTGATCTGGGCCAGACCTGGAGGATCTCAGGTGGGTTCATGTCTGCTCGCTCACATGGCTGCAGTCACTTGGCAGGTCAGCTGGGGGCTGGCTGGTCTAGGACCAGCTGAGACAACTGGCCTCTGCTGCATGTGGTCTCTCATCCTCCAGCGGATAACTGAGCTGGTTCTCAGGGCAGGGCAGGGTTCAGAGAGTGAGAGCGAAAGCAGGCCAGCATGCAAGGCTCAGAACTGACGCATCGGTCATTTCTGCTTCTTTCTGTTGGCTAAAGGAAATCACAAGGGTGCTGAGATTCAGAGGGAAAAAATAGACTCCACCTCTTGAAGGGAGGGGCTTCAAAAAGTCACATTACCACGGCTGTGGAGGGATGGAGAATTAGAATAATTTTTTTCAGTCCACTTACTACATTAACATGCTTTTATTATTAAAGTGTTTATCAGTCAGTGTTATAAATTTGACATTATAGAGAAGAAACAATAATTTCTCCACTGTCAGCTGCTAGATTTCTCCTATGGCAGCTACCTACATATTTACAATAGTAGAGAGAACCCACTTTCAACTGTGATTGGGAGAGAAGCAAGGTATTTGGGTAGCACATTTTAAAATAAATATTCTAGTTTTCTTTAGTCTTTATTATGAGACTTTATAAGATGACTTGTCATGTAGAATGATTTGGGAGTTTTTCCTTGTGAAATTTTAAGTGGCAAGGTTAACATGCTGATTTAAAGCACATATACAAAAACTGAAGAATTTCCAAATAGTATTTTTCCTTAAAAAGATCATGGCTTACATAGAATTTAAAAAAGAAAAAATAAATACAGTTTTGTTTTTTTTTTAAAGATTGGCACCTGAGCTAATATCTGTTGCCAATCTTCTTCTTTTTTTTTTTCTTCTTCTCCCCAAAGCCCCCCAAGTACATAGTTGTATATTCTAGTTGTGAATGCCTCTGGTTGTGCTGTGTAGGACGCTGCCTCAGCATGGCTTGATGAGTGGCACCATGTCCACACCCAGGATCCAAACCAGCAAAACCCTGGGTCAGCGAAGCGTAGCACACAAACTTAACCACTAGGCCACAGGGCCGGCTCCTAAATGCAGTTCTTAAATGTCACTTTATTTCATGCTAAGTATGCAGTACATCCAATTCGACGAAGTCTAGAATTAAGATATAATCAATTAATGCTTATTATTCTGCCCCATATTGTCATTTGAATTTGCATGAACATTTCTTGTCTCAAAAAAGGATATGTATCCTGAAGCTAACATGCTTTCTTTTACATAATCTTTATGACTTTTGCACTCATTGTAGTGTGGTTATGATAAATATAGATTTACACTTGAACTGACTGATAGAATTCCAGCCTCTAAACCTCTAGAGAGATTTTCACTCCAAGTTTCATGTAGAAATGCTCACCTGTATTTGAAAGTAAATACTGTATTTCAGTGTTAACAACAAATCCAAATGTCACACCATGTTTGTATTTCTGATGTGATAATAATTAGATATGATGGTAGCCTCTGTAAGCAGATGACCACTGATCGTACACAAGTTCATAGATGCCAGAAATATCATCAGAGCAGGCTTCCAAAGCTGAAACCAAGGCAAATGGCAGATTTCAGCTGAAAACTAAGGTCCAAGCTGAGCTCTGGGTGTGGCACTATGCTCCCAAATGGGTTTTACAAGATGAAATGAGGTGATGTGTGTAGATAATCCATGACACACAGTGAGTCTACAATAAATGACAGATATCATTTTTCCCTATTTTGGTCTTTAGTCAGAATTATGCTATTGCATTGTATTTTGACTCCTAGTGAAACTTATCAGCAAGGTTTCTTGAGTCAAAGCAGACACGAAGTTAAGGATGAAGCATGCATGTGCAAAAAGGATCTGGTCCCTTGGAGATTTCATTTTACTGTTGTATAGAAGGCTATCTCCTTGTTGCTTCAGTTAATCAACATGGCCATGTTTCACTCTGTTGTGACTCTCGGTACCACAGTGTCCTGACAATTATATCACCTGTTTTAAGGGTATGTTACAAATATGATTAAACCCAGAACAGGCTCCGAAAGCGCAGGGAATCTGTAGATGGAATCTGTAGAATTATTTATGTTGATGTTTCAAAACCAATTGGAGAACTTGATTTTGGATGTAAAGCCTATGATTATTATAGTCCATCCCAGGTCTAGAATATTAGGATTCTAAGTGGATAATTAGTGTCTGCAAATAGGTTGGATTTCAGGAGCAAATGAACATGTGACTAGAGAGATGTATATAATTCTTGCTACTGAAAAGCTATTAGTTCCTAGATATTTTGCTATTGTGTACTACAATAATTTATTACTTTGATATTTGTATTTCAGGTTAAAACTTTAACAGCATATCTGCGCGTGTCAAACAAAAGCACATAAATTAGTTTCTTATTCTTTCTTCACTCATTCAACAAGATACTCTACAATCTATGGATGGTACCAAGGTAAATTGGGCTCGGTTCTTGCCTGCAAGGAGTTTAGATTTAGGAGCGGTGGCTTGAAGAAAGTTTCCCTAAGATTTAAAGTAAAATCATGATGATCAGCTGATACTCCCTGTGCCTGGCCCTCCACCCCTCACCCCACCTCGTTCTCTCTACTTCCATCCCCCACTTGGCCATAAAACCTCCTGAAGCTGGCTTGTAGGATTGACATCCTAGGTAAGCAGAGGGTGTCATTTCAGCCTCGTGGTCATCCTCGTTCTGCTCACATGGATTGCTTTTTTCCTACAGACTTAGTCCATTTTCACTGGTATAATGTTTGTGGCTCTCTTGTTGAAGTCTCATGCCAGGATACTCTGTTATATAATTCATTATAACAATTGGTGTGTTCAACTTAACCGTCTCACGGTCCCATTAGCCAGGAGATGGAGTGCAAGAGCCAAAGACAGGAAATCTTGGGAAGTTTATGGCTTTCATATATTTTTCTCTATATAGAAAGGTCTGGAATTACATTCTTCAATTTAGCACCTGGAACCCAAAGTTCAGCATCGTAATACGTGTAATGTTAGCCAAGCTGTTAGGAGTGGGCTACCCAAATAATATGTTTTGACAACCATATGATTTAGATTTAATAATTTGTTGACAACAAGTAAAAAACATAAATCAATGACCAACATAAGAGAACGGGTTTTGATTCTATTCTAACAAGCAATGTACAATTAGTAATGTTGGTGCTTTTGTCTACATGTCTATATGACGGATAGTCCCAAATCAGAAGGAGCAGGATTAATCCATTTTTATGAGTCATTGTTTGGACATAAAACAGATTGCCCAAATGCTAACAATTGGTGAATATGGTAAAGAGTTCTTTGTACTATTTTTATTCTTGCAATTCTTTCTCCAAGTTTGAAATTATTTGCAAATAAAAAGTAAAAACAAACAAAAAACCGATTTCCTAGTTATTTAGTCAGTCAGACACAGCATGATTTTTATCATTTGGTTAAAAACTATAGCACTTACACTGCCCTTAACCTACTTCTTAGGGAAAAAAACAATCGAATACTAGAATTTGCTAAAATCCATAGCTAATTGTGAAAAAAAAGACAATGAGCATTAAGGAAATTTTAAGATTTGAATTATGTCAGTTATCAGAATCCCAAGTTTTTATTGTCCTAGGAATCTTGGAATCTCCCGTGAGCTGGAGACATGGCAAATAGTGTTGCAAGACTTCCATAGAGAAGCAGTGTTCACTTTCTGTGAAATGAGGACAGGCTGGGGAGACTGTTCTTGGATTCCTCTGTTGTCTTTTAAAAAGAATCATCTACAAAGAGAACTGATTGGTGATTACCAGGGGAAAGGGGGGTGGGGGGAGGGCACAAAGGGTGAAGTGGTGTACCTACAACACGACTAACAATAATGTACAACTGAAATTTCACAAGGTTGTAAACTATCATAATCTTAATAAAAAGTTTAAAAAAAAAAAGAATCATCTAGCTTAGTGAGCTTGCTCCCTATTCATGACTTAGCTACTGTAATACCAGCCCGTGTCAGAGCCCTCTGCTCCTTGCACAGAACTCAACCACAGGAGGGCTGTGCTTCCTGTATCTGGGAGGCTATTATTCCAACACTCGGACTTGAAAGTAAACCAAGTCCTGGTCCTCGGCTTCACCTCGAAGACAACCAAAACAGGACCCACCGTGATGAAGAAAACAGCAGTGAGTGCTGTGTCTCGGAGCCAGTTCCTCATTTTTTTATTTCTTAGAGTCTGGCTTAATCCTTCTCTTCCTATCAAGAAACAGATGGATTATATTTTCTCAAAAATTAGGCTGAGTTTGGCAGTCCTATACAGACTCTGGAAATGTATGAATGAGTTAAAAAGGAAGTGATTTTTTGCTGGTTTGTTTTGTTGTGTTTTCTTGTTTTGTTTTGTTTCTTAGCACTTATTATCCATTCTCTACCAAGAGGAGATTGAATGTTCAAATGCATGTGAAACAGTATTACAGAAGTGGGAAGTTCGGTTTAAGTGTTGAGGTCGCCTCTCCTGTGGTTTCAGCACTCAATATCATGACCACTGCATTCAATCCAGTTGGCAAGATTTCTTCAAGTCAAGTGAGAGATATAGGTTTTACTTGCACTCTATAAATATGGCCATTTATTGGTCCCAACATATTTATGTTCCCATTTATTCAGTGCTCACTTAAACTGTCCAATTTGCTTGACCCCGTCTGTAAATGTAAATTGCCTACATCTGAAACTCACTCTGGATGGCTTCTGAGTGTACAGGATGCGGAGTTGCTTGACTTCTCTAGACCAGACCAGGTCTCAGGGTAACCCCCAAACAGCAAGTCCCTCTCTCACTCTGCCTTTCCTCCTACTCTCAAAAGTGCTAAAAATGCATATTATTCCAAAACTTTAATTAAAATATTGCTGGAATGGGATACCAGATACATTAATAGAGGCAACAATCTTGTCTTGTTTTAAAATATTTTATTTGCTTAAGGAAGTCAGGAAGTTTGATCAATGTCAAAAGAACGAATGTGAATCATGTTTGCTGTTTTCCTCATTATAAGCCTAAAAATTTTGCATGGCATAGTAAGATTCAAAGAATACAAGTAAAGAATCTTAAGAATTTAACCAGTCCTGGCCCTATCTATTTGCAGTTATGCTAAGACACCCCTCCTCCTTCCAAGGCTAGAGTTTATTTAACGAGTTCTTAAGATGACAGGGGTTGGAGTTTTCATTCCCTCTTTAGTCACCTGCATTTCTGCTTCATCTGCACTGGTTAGATGGCGTTCTTCAAATATCGCTTTCTGTAATTTGACTCCACTTCCTCTAGTCTGCCTTCTCTGTACAGGAGGGCTAAGGGCCCTCCTAAAATAATCTTTCACATTATTAAAGGTAATTTGGAAGCAACCTCCCTCACTTTATTTTCTTTAGGCATAATACCTCATCACCTTTAACCTTTCTATACTTTTCTGCTTTTCCAATATTTTCTTCCAGGCCTTGTGTCTCCAGAGTAAATTGACTCACTTCCAGAAGTAAAATAACTAAAAATAGGTGCACCTTATAAAATCAAACCACTGTGTACCAAGACGGAAATTGGTAATAGAAATTAAGAATGCCAGTGATTTGCGTATTTTTTTCTAAGACATCTCATCTCATTTGTGTGACATTAGAAACCACTTCATTGAAAATAAGAGCTGGGAAAGGCATACTAACAATGCCTGTATTAAAACTAATTGAGTGGCATTCTGCACAGGCTGGAAATTTCTTTTTAACTTATTAGGAAATTTTAGGAAAATGCATATGAATTTGAACCTTTTTTAGCTTACTTAATAACATACTTATTGGAAGAGACACTATAATGATATCAAAGAATTCAGCACAATAGCTGGCACATACCAGCTGCTCAATACGTAGTAGTTATTAGCTGGTTGAATTTCAGTCTTGTAGCTATTCAAGTATATTTTCTAACATAAAAATATTTTTTAGAAAAACCTTTCTTCTAATTAAGTAAGGAAGGTCAGCCAGTTGGAGACTTTCCTGAAAACTGTTACATTGAGTAAGAACTTACAATATCAAGCAAGAAGTGTCCTGAATGCTGTAAAGCTGCAAAATGGTCTGAAATACTTAACGAGTCTTAAGGGGTTATGGGACGCTAACATTTTTAGGATATGGAACTCATTAAACATTCTCCTGCTCATTTGAATACTACACAATGCAGAACATTCACCCTTTATTCTTTCACTGGAGACTTTTTGAGGAAATGCAGATGCGAGAGCTATCCAAGGACTTTTAAACAAATATGAAGTTAATTCAGTTGTTTCCTGAGAGATTGACTTCTTGCAAAAGCCAAAGAAAATCTCTTACTAATCCAAAAGGTACAAAAAGAAGGTTGAAACTATAAAATGGGGGAGGGCTTGGTTTAGAAAAAGTTAAAGTATTTGGACAAGGCCCATTACGACGATGGTGAGGCTGCGCTGTGACTTCTGTCATTCCATTTCTGCTAAAATAAGCAGCACAATAGTTCTTTTATCTTTTTATGTTTTTACCGGGAGACTAGTGAGGCAGCTTTGATGAAGGAAATTCCCATTTATATCAAATCTAAACACCCAGCATGAATGGTTTTTTTCCTATCACCCGCCCCATATGAAAACAATGATCCTAATAATGAGAAATCCCAAGAAACCTGTGATCCAAAAGTGCCTTCTGAATTATTTTAATAAAAAATATGAAATTATATTCAATGGACCTAGTTTCTTAGTCTGGATGTAAGACAACATAATTTCATACTACATAACAATATCGGACAATTCTACACCTTCTCTTGCTCTGTTGGGACCAGTACCACCCAGCCCAGAAGTTCCTCTCAGTTGTGGGAATCCTCGCAGAGTGCCCCACGTGCTTCTCAGGCTCATCCTTCTGGTGACTAGGAGGCTGGCGCTGTTCCTTGTGTCAGCTCTAGCTCTCTGGGGGCCTATCATATGCTGAAGATAGCAGCCTCGGTCATACAGCTAGTGCCTGCCGAACGAGCTGGCCAGGCCATTGCCCCACCAACACCAGCCCTAAGGCAATGTTGAGAACACCAATGGCAGCACAGAGGAGCTGCTCCTGCCACCAGATAAAGTTGCTGGAACCAATTCTGTGGATGGCTTACATTTCGATTTCTTGTGGTGACATCCAGGTCACCACAAAGAACAAGCTTGTTCTTTTCTTGCATCTTCTTTCATCGCAAACTTCTGTCACCTTAAGCCTCAAATATAGGTCTGTAGGGGGGCGGGGCCGTGGGAAGCTCTGACTAGAGGGAAGGAATTCACTTCCCTCTGGACCTTCTGTCTAAAGATTTCTTCCCGAGCACCAGATTTTTTACCCTAATCTTACCGGATATTTAATATCCAAGCTGCTATTATACTCAGCATAGCTTTAATATTTAGGTAAGTTTTATTGATTTCAAATTCCTTGAAATTAACACTTCAATATTGAGTATTTTTGTGCCTAGCATATAGCACATGCTCAATAAATGTTTATGGACTGAGTAACCCGAACCTATGCTGTGAGGACTTGAAGATGAGCAAGATTTGATTCTGCCTTCAAGGAGTTATCGTCTAGAAGCGAAGACAAAGGGAATCATGATCCCAGTTATATCAATAGAGACATGAATAAAATGTTCTGGGGGGAGACTGAGCCTGGGTAAATTCCATACTCAGCTCTTAGCAGCCGGTTAGCTACATTCCATTCTCCAACCATTTTGACTCAGCACACATTCTTACTGTACCTTATTCTAGATAGATATCTAGTTTTCTTAAACTGTTTGTAGCACATACTCCTGTCACTCCAAGTCATCCCTCTATGGTCCATAGGTGGAGCTATGACTCAAGCTGCTGCGCCTTTTAGGAAGACTTCACAGTTGTCTTAGGGCATTCCCAGTGTCAGCCCGTTAGAGGGAGCAGGGGAAAGAGGCTGTATTAGTCAGCTCGGGGTGCCATAACAAAATACCACAGACTGGGGGCTTAAACAACAGAAATTTATCTCTCGCAGTTCTGGAGGATCAAGCCATCAAGGAGCCAGCAGGTTTGGTTTCTCCCGAGGCCTGTCTCCTTGGCTTATAGAGGGCTACCTTCTCACTGTGTGTGCCCATTCCTGCTGTCTCTTTCTTTCCTTATAAGGACATCAGTCCTTTTGGTCTAGGGCCCCACTCTTAGGACCTCATTTAATCTTAATTATCTCCCCAAGGGCCCTATCTCCAAATGCAGTCACACTGGGGATCAGAGCATTAACCTATGAACTTTGGGGGGACACAATTCAGTCTGTAACAGAAGATTTGCGACATGTAGCTTAGAGGCTTGGAATTATATTCAGAAGTATCTGGCTGTGTCACGGAACTTCTTAAATGATGATGTTTCAGTACCATTCATTGGTAAGAGAACAGAGCCTTGAAATTGGTGCAGCTTTTTTTTTTTTTTTTTTTTTTTAGCTCTAGATTCTTTCTTATTGTGGTAGGATACACATAATGTAAAATTTACCATGAGTGACATTTAGTACATTCACAGTGTTGTGCAACTCTTACCATTATCTGGTTCCACAGCATTTTCAACCCAGAAGGAAAGCCTGTGCACATTAAGCAATCAGTTCCCCTTCTTTCCTCCTGCCAGCCCCAGGCAACCCTGATCTACTTTCTGCCTCCATGAATATGCCTGTTCTGGTCATTTCATATAAACGGAATCATATAATATTTGCCTTTTGTGTCTTGTTTCTTTCACTTAGCACAATGTTCTCAGGATTCATCCATGTTGTAGCACACATTCGCACTACTTCATTCCTTCTTGTGGCCAAGTGATACTCCATTTGTAAGGCTACACTACATTTTGTTTATCTGTTCATCAGTTGCTGGACATTGAGTTGTTTCCACTTTTTGGCTATTATGAATAGTGCTGCTATGAACATTTGTGTACAAATTTTTGTATGGATATATGTTTTCAACTCTTTGGGGTATATATACCCAAGAGTGGAATTTCAGGGTCATATGGTAATTCTACTTTTAACTTTTAGAGGAACTGTCAAACTGTTTTGCACAGCAGTTGAACCATGTCACATTCCCACTAGCAATGTGCAAGGGTTCCAATTTCCCTACATCTTCCCCAACACATTATTTTCTGGTTGTTATTATTATTGCCATCCTAGTAGGTGTGGAGTGGTATCTCATTGTGATTTCAATTTCCATTTCCCTAATAACCAGTGATGTTGAGTATCTTTTCATGTGCATGTTGGTTATTGTGTTTCTTCTTTGGAGAAATGTCTGTTCAAGTCCTTTGCCTGTTTCTGAATTGAGTTGTTTGCCTTTTTGTTGTCGAGTTGTATATATGCTCTAGATACTAGACTTTTATCAGGTATATGATTTGCAAACATTTTCTGTAGACTTTTTAATGTCATGTTGATTTTGTTTATGCTACTCTTTCCTGCATTATTTGGAGAAGTCTTGGATGTTTTTTAACTGTATGTCTCCAAAAGAAAATATAACAATAGTGAACATCAAAATCAACGTAAAAATGGTTCAGTAAAACTCTGGGATTGGTTAGGGGTGAGGCTGGAGTCGGGGGGGGAGAGAAGTATGTCAAATGTTTAAAGTTAATGGT
Source organism: Equus caballus (assembly GCF_041296265.1). Lineage (NCBI taxonomy): Eukaryota > Metazoa > Chordata > Mammalia > Perissodactyla > Equidae > Equus > Equus caballus. Next base: position 23,287,694 of record NC_091700.1, on the reverse strand, counting down.
GGATGAGAAGAAAAAGAATTTAAAATATACAAATTACTTTTCTGAAAATATATTAGTATATTAGGATACTGTACACAGTATATAAAGTCAGTATGTTAATTACAAGGAAAAAATAGGAGGATGAAAGATGAAAAATTTTAAAGCAACAAGAAAGATGTTTTTCAAAATTTTATGACCATTTTTATTTTCAGATGAGGTTAGGTAACCACAAAACAAAATTAAAAGGAATGTAAATTAACATGTTTGTTTGAGTTTGAGGTCTCATTTCTTAACACAAACACTTTAGCTTAAAAGAACTTCTGGTAAACCAAATGTGAATTTTCAATACTACTCCTATTTATAAAAGAGGAGGAAAAAAATGAATGAACATAGTGAAAGCCGTTCTTCCTAACAGACTGCTGACTGCTGTACACATGGTGAGAACCTTCTGCTCTTGCTGAAACTTGCAGAAAAACACTGTAGATCTTACAGCTTTTAGAACTGCCAGCCAAATGAAATATGACGACCTCCATATGATTTGTATCAACTCCAGTTAGCAACGTTGTAAGTAATCATTTCTTTAGTTCTATGACTTTCTACTTGTACAATTGAAGATATGTCAGAAGTTTGTTTTTAAATCAACTGTATTTTATTCACATATACAGGCACAGACTGAAAGGCGAAATAACCTGAAAATATACTCCTGCAGTGAATGTCTATAGAATTCAACTTTTTAAAAGGGAAGAGAGTACTCTTTCATATGTGTTTAAATATATTTTGGCAGACTGCCTGACATTTAGTTTTGATTATAATAAATTATTATTACTACTACCTATGTGTTATGATTACTAGTTACACTTTCTCAAAAGAGAATAGTAAAATAGTTTAGGCTGTTTGTTAAAGATGGAGAGGGAACGTCTTTTTATTTCTTATGGAAGGAATAGACCATCTTACTATCTCCCAGTAGCCCCTCCATAGAGAAGCTCAATAAGTATTTAACTTATTTTATAAAATTTCAGTACAACATACTAGATACACAAATAAGAAGTAAAAGCAAGTCAGAGGGAGGAACAGAGTGATATAAAGGGTCTCTGAGCCTTGAAGACAATCAACACCACGTGAAGGAACAAGAGAACAGGCCTCTCCGTAACTCTCATGGAATAAAGCAAGACAACAATAAGAAAGAGGCCACGTTTCCTCAAAGCTCTGCACTTCCAGGTTCGCCAGCCGTGGACTAAATTGTGAACTATTGAGGAAAAACTTATTGTGTTTAAATTGTGGCACTAAGTCAATTCCAGTATGAAGATGTTCAACATTTCTTTCTCCATAAATTAACTCTGATAAACTGTGGGTGTTCTGGAGAAGAGGATAAATGGATAGTGGGAGGAGGGTATGGCACAGGTACTGTCTGAAGAAGTGCATAATTCTCTTGCATTAATTTTTTTTCCAAAGGAGAAAAAGTAAAGTGTTAACCCTCTGACCACCACCCAAATCAATTTTTGGTGCCATAGGAAAATAATGATACCTAACCATCTGGTGACTGGCACAGAGCTCACAGTTAATCCTGCGCTTACCCTTGTGGAGACTGCTAACTAGCAGCATGGTGGGCGGGCCTTGGAGTCGCTAGAATTGGGTGCAGTCCAGGCAAACTGACACTTTCTATCTGTGTGCACTGGGCAAGCTATCCTCACCAGTAAAATAAGGATAGTAATTCTGTCTTCTTCACAGGGTTGCTGTGAGGATTAAATGAGACCATGCATGTAAAACTCTTAGCACAGTGCCTGGCACAGATTAAGCCCTAAATAATAATAGTAGTAATAAAATGCTAATAGTATTTTCTAAGAAAAAGACTCAGTCTGAAAAACTGAGTCTTCCCTAGCGTATTCTGGTCTAGTTTTGAGTGTCATTCCTCGGAGGACTTGTCTGCCCTCCCTCCAGTCCCCATCCCCAGGTTATGTGCTGTCGTTGATCCTGAACATCACCGGCCATAGCTTTCAGCACACTTGTATTATCCTTGCTTATTCAAGTCTTTGTCTTCCTGTCTGATTTCTGTTTTACCCCTGGGACTTTCAGCTCTGTTGGAAGGAAATGGCCATGTCTGGCTTCTTGGTGAATCCCCAGTCCCGAACGCAGAGCACAGCATACTGTAAGTCCTTAGCATGTATTCGTTGAATTAATAATTCGATATTGAAATTTTGTTCACAGGTTAAGAAAAGTGGGTGACTGGTGCATTTAAAATACGTAATTTTATGTCACTAAAAATTACAACAAAATAGCACTGAAACGAAGTGCAATGCTTGAGAGAGGTTTAGTGAGAAGAAGGACTCGTTGCCAGGGAGGAGGGTGGGTTTTTCCCTTTCACCTGACTTTGTGGGGGTGAGTGGAAGGATATCCACAGGGTCGGAGTCCGTCCATTTACCAGGCATACCCAAGTGCCCAGTGAGTGCCTGAACAGCACGTCTTCGCTGTGAAGAAAATCGCCTTGTGTTCTATAGTCGTGGACTTGGAAGGGACCTTAGTGGCCATCCATCCTATGCTCCGCTTTAAAAATGAAGCAACGGAGGCCAACAAAACGCAATGATTCTTTACTGGCAGGGCTGGGCCTAGAATTCAGGTCAGCTGACTCCCAGACCCTATTGGAAGGGTCAGCAGTCCCTTGAAAAATAATCACTGCTGCTTTAATAGCATCAGCACCTGTTGCTCCAGCTTCCGCAAGAGAGAGGCTATTAATTTCTCCTTCATCAAAGCCGAGTTTCTGGTCTGTCTGAACCTTGTTTTCTTCCTGACTGCAGCTGTCTACACCACTAAGGCCAAATGGTGAACGGCGGCACCTTTCTGCTTGAATCCAATAAATCGCCACGCCCAAATATAGAAAGAAAAAAAGCGACACAGTTCACCCAGACAGTGGCCAGACCTGTGGTCTTTGCCGAACTCTCTTCATTCCACACTGTAGAATCCTGGAGCCCCCAAGACGCAGCCCCAGGCGCGCGAACCCTGCCACAAACAGCCGAGTTCTTTCTCGGCTGGGCCAGTGCCCAGCGGTGGCCAGGACAGCAGATGCTGAAAACCGAGAGAGACAGTTAATCTGAGCGGCAACTTCCTGGTCTGTAAAATGGAAAGTAATTATAATCCTTTTTTGGGAAGTTTTGAGAATCAAACAGAATTTTGAATGCTAAAGATCTTCAATAAGCAAGTTTCGTTTGCTTTTATGATCATGATTGTTGTCATTGTGTTAGCAAGGCCTAGATTCTTTAGGTTCTGTTTTCTCCCCCGCCCGCTCCAGCCGGCAGCCCACGGCCCGCAGCCACGCGGGTTCTTCCCCGCCGCAGTCGGAAGGTGAAGGGCTGGCGGCGTCCTGGGGCTTCCAGGGGCGGAGGGAAGCCCGCGCAGCGCGCATGCGCGCCCGAGGAGCCGCCGGCCTCTAATAAGAGCGCCGCGCAGCGCCGCGCCCCGCCGAGTCGGAGCTGGCCGGGGGCCGGGCGCAGAGGGGTGCGGGCGGCTGCGGCGCTCGGCGTCTTCAGTAGCCCGGAGGACTGAAACTCACGTGGGAGGCTCCCTTCGGGGCGCACCTCCCGACGGCGCAGCGGCCAGGGGAGACGGAGAGCCGGCCGAGGCTGCCCGGCGCCCGTGGGAGCCAGCTGCAGCCGGAGAGGCGGAGGAGGGGAGCCGGGGGCGAGCCGCCCACCTGGACCCGCGCCCAGCAGCAGCCGCGGCCGCCGCCAGCCGGGCAGGCTCCCGGGACTGCGGCGGGGAGCGCCGGACCCTCGCGCGCGTCCTGGCCGGCAGCGTGCGCTGGGAGCACTGCCCGTCGGTCCCGCGGAGGGGAGCGCTGGGGCTGCACCTGGGACGCCTGCCCCGGCGGCGCGGCCGGAGCCATGCGGACCGACTTCGGAGCTGAGAAGGCTGAGCGCGGCCGGCCGCTGCACTTGCTGCCTGGAGCCCTGCGCCTGCTGCCCGCCTTCGTGGCCCCTTCTCGCCGCCCGAGAGGGGAATAAAGGAGAGGAGACGCGCCCCGACTCGTGTGCGGGACCCCGAGGCTTAAACTCTGCGGCAGCCACCTGGCTCCGGGTGCACAGCGACGTGCCCAGCCGCCTTCCGACTGGAGTGAGCGTCCCCTCGGGGATGCACCGGGAGGGTCTTGTCGCGGGTGAAGCCTCCAGGGGCTGTAGGACGGCAGCCTCGGGGGCCCTTTGACTCTGCGCCCAGAGAGTTCCATCAGCGAGTGCCCACTCTCAAGACAGCCCCTACCGGGACCGGGCCACCCGGCTGAGGGAGGGGATGGCTTAGGAGCCCCCGACCCCGCAGCCCGGCGTCGTCGGCTCCCAGACGTCGTGGCAGAGGGCAGAGGCCCGCGCGGAGAGCGCCGCGGAAGGGACACTCAGCGAAGAGGTCCCTGCCTCCGCCCCGCTGAGACCAGGGTCGCCCGGGCCCCTGCTTCCCGGGAATCGCGCTGCGCCCTCTGAGACGCGCCGCCCGCGCCCAGGGTGGTGCCATGTGGGGCGGACGCCGCTCGCCCGCCGCCTCCCCTCGGAACGCCGCTTCCCTCCTGCAGCTGCTGCTGGCCGCGCTGCTGGCGGCGGGGGCGCGGGCCAGCGGCGAGTACTGCCACGGCTGGCTGGACGCGCAGGGCGTCTGGCGCATCGGCTTCCAGTGCCCCGAGCGCTTTGACGGCGGCGACGCCACCATCTGCTGCGGCAGCTGCGCGTTGCGCTACTGCTGCTCCAGCGCCGAGGCGCGCCTGGACCAGGGCGGCTGCGACAACGACCGCCAGCAGGGCGCCGGCGAGCCTGGCCGAGCGGACAAAGACAGCCCCGACGGCTCGGCAGGTAGGGTGGGCCAGGTCGAGCGCGAAAGGGGCAGGAGGGTTGGCTTTGCACTGACCTGGGAGCTTGGAGATGGGAAGGGAATTAGGAGCACTGACATTTCAGAAAAGGATCTGGGACCAGGAGGTGGTTGTGCGAGGTGGGGCACCAATTCACTGCCCTGGGCCTCAGTTTCCCCATCTGTCAGCTAAAGAGTGACTTGGCATGGATTTTCCGAGGATTCTCTAGGCTTGGATTCTCCACACGTCTAAGCTAGTGTGGGTCGCAGACAGCCCCACATTCCTCTTCTCCAGGGGCCTCTGCCCCCTCCCAGGTCTCCTGTCTCCATAGGTCTAACTTCTAGTAAGGTTACTGTCTTGGGAGCACCAAGGAAACGGTGGGGCGCTCCATCAGAAGGGGGCTGGCAGGATTTCTGCCTGAAGGCTCCTCAGAAGGAAGGCAGCTCCTCAGGACTTTGTCCTGGGTGAGGCGCTTTACGGGACCACGGGGCATTCTTATGCTCCCGTACGCGTGGCTGCACTGTCCCCTGCCGCGTCCGGGGCCACTCTGGTTTCTGGACAGTTCTTACTACGTCAGACTTGGTTGGTGTGATATCATAGCGGTGCCCAACCTTGCTTTTTGTGGCTTTAATGTTTTTTAATTACCTTTTTTATTTTTTCAAATTGCCATCGCTAGAGTTAGAAAAATAAACAAATCCGGAGAGGAATTTGATAGGTTCCACTTCCTCCCCTCTGCACGTACCTCCCAGACTGGCTGCCTCGAGGCCCTACACCAATGTGTGTGTGTTTGGGAGGGAAGATTTAGTTCACTTTTAGGGGTAGAGGTCAAAGGGCAAACATGTCACAGAGGGGGCATCTCCTCTCTTTTCTGTGACTGCTTATGTCAGGGAGAGGACTTTACCAGCACCCTGAGCCCGGAGTTTGGTCTGCCTGAGCGTTGGCGCTGGGTGGCGTCTGTGTTGGCGGCGCTGTCCCCGGGCCCTGGTAGGGGCAGCTCCTCTCAGTGACCTCCCCTTTGCAGTCAGGCATTTTATTAGCCAGGCTCCTCCCATTGTTCCACTGCCTTGAATCTGAGAGAGGAAGACCGGGTAATTCCAGAAAAGGGGCCTTCCTAAAATGCGAGCTCAGCCTTGCAGGGTGTGTGGCTGTCAGTAAAGCCGTGAGAAGTGAGCCCGAGGCAGAATTGCTATCTTGATGCGTCTGCGGAGCTGGGTGCCTGAATGGTCTAAAAAGTTGCGTTGACTTTGGGCAGATCAGTAGGCAGCTGACTTCTCGTGACGCCGTGTGAACTGCATGGATGCCTTCTTCACTCTGCTTTTAAATCTCTTTTCCTAAAAGTTCTGTTCCTCTCCCTGCTCTTCTGCGGTTACCGCTGGGCACTGCCGGGGCTTGGCCGAGCGCTGCCTCCTGTACCCTGTGCCGTTGTTCACGCCTCCAGTTAAAAATCCTGGGGGCAGAACACTCCTTCCTCCCGAGAACTCATTCTGTGGACTCAGCCTCCTTTCAGCTAGTTTCTGCTGTAGCGTTTGGAGTACTTTTTTACCATCATTTGTTACTTATCGATAACATAGTCGGGGCTGCCATGCTCATTTCTAGAATGAAATATTTATAGCATGCGTAAGGGAAAGCCCAGAGTCGTCTGCTCCCCTCCGCCGGCATTGGCCTGAGGAGGGCGCGCGATGAGACCACCGGCTGGCAGAGCCAGCTGTGCGCAGCCTGCGCAGCGAGCGCGCCGAGTCAATCTGGGATTTACTCTGTTCCCCCTGAACGGCTCCGGAAACCTTCAGATGTCAGCCTTTGCTTAAATACTTACAATGTTCGTCTTACTTATGAGACGTTATTTCTCCGTGACTCCATGTGGCACTGTATTCTGATGCTCCTGACTCCAGGAGTCCCAGAGCCGTCAAAAGAAGCGTGATCCGAAAGGCGGCTGACCCAGCGGACAGACCGAGGGTGTTTCGTGCGTCCGATCCGAGGTGTGGGAGGACTGGGCTCCTCCCGGAAGCGCTGCCCCGCACCCCTGCGCTGGCGCTGTGCTTTGCCGGGACCAGCAAAACCTGGTCCCTGTCCTCATGTTTTCCAATCACGTAGTCAAGAAGATCGGCAGGAACACAGCAAAAAACGTAGGTTCTTGGTAACACAGGGTGAAATTTCACAGAGGTGGTTCCAGGCATTCTGCAGGGCCTCCCTCCTGATTCTCTGCCCCCATCGGCCGGTGTGTGTAGCTTCTGAAAGCCCTGTAGTGCTAGCCCCATGGCTCCCAAAAGGTTTATGTAAAATAATTTTAAAATGGAGCTCACTACTAATTTCAGTAAAGTTTTTATTTTTCAGGGTAAACCACACTTGTTAAATGTGATGCCCGTTGCTTTGTGCTCTGCAGGCTTTCTGCGTAGGTCTTCACGCAGAATCCTGTGTCATAACTCCGGGCATAACTGCACCATCTCAGCCACCCTGGTCTTTCCTGGGTGCCTCCTTGGCTCACTGTGGGTGCTCTTCCTGGAACAGATGTCTTTTTGCTCCCAACATTTGTTCTCCTTGGTGTGTTGTTTCATCCTGATCTGCTGCCTGGAATAACTTCCCTCCGCAAGAGTCACTTCATGTCCCGCCATCCAGTGGCACATGCTAGGCCCACCACCACAGGCCCAGCCTTCAGCCAGACAAGGTTGGGTGGGGTTTTTTTCACCCTTCTTGGATGTCTGTGTCTTACAGACTGTTTTTGGAAATGGTCGTGGCTAGAGTCTGACCTAAGTTTTTTATTTATTTGCCTATGAAAAGAGAATTTGCTAAAAAATGGTAAAAGAAGTTTGCAAGAAATATTAACAACTTTCTGGGGAAAAAAGTCGTTTAAATAATTAAAACTGAATTCTATGCAGATCCTACAACTATCTGTTGGGGCAGACTTAAGTTTGGGCAGTTCAGTTATTGTAGGAATTTTAGAACAGTCTTAAAACATTAAACTGATATTTTTGCTAAATTGGATATTTGCCTCAATCAGTGTTGCAGCTGGTGAGTGTAGCTGTAAGTATGAACAGTTTTGCTTTGGGGGGACTGCTCCATCATGCCTGTGGTACCCTACTGCCTTTCCTGAGCTCTTGATAAAGGACAGTGCATCTCATGGGCTGCTAGTTAGTATGCAAACCCGCTTGGCCTAGGTCTTTCAATTCTTGGGATCAGTGTTGCTCAGTTATGCGTCTCCGCTGCCAATCACCGATTTTTACTGCATTCTCACAGTCAACCATAATGTTCTGTTTTCATCCTTCAGTCCCCATCTACGTGCCGTTCCTCATCGTTGGGTCCGTGTTTGTCGCCTTCATCATCTTGGGATCCCTCGTGGCGGCCTGTTGCTGCAGATGTCTCCGGCCTAAGCAGGAGCCCCAGCAGAGCCGGGCCCCGGGAGGGAACCGCCTGATGGAGACCATCCCCATGATCCCCAGCGCCAGCACCTCCCGAGGGTCGTCCTCCCGTCAGTCCAGCACAGCGGCCAGCTCCAGCTCCAGTGCCAACTCTGGGGCCCGGGCGCCCCCAACAAGGTCACAGACCAACTGTTGCTTGCCCGAGGGCACCATGAACAACGTATATGTCAACATGCCCACGAATTTCTCTGTGCTGAACTGTCAGCAGGCCACCCAAATTGTGCCCCATCAAGGGCAGTACCTGCATCCCCCATATGTGGGGTACACAGTGCAGCATGACTCAGTGCCCATGACGCCTGTGCCGCCTTTCATGGACGGCCTGCAGACGGGCTACAGGCAAATCCAGGCCCCCTTCCCCCACACTAACAGTGAACAGAAGATGTACCCGGCTGTGACCGTGTAACACAAGGTGCCGGTGGGTTCCTTTACGAGACGGAGGAAGACAGGGAGGCCGTGGCCTTTGGAAGGATTCTCAAGTGGAAGTCTTCGCATGTTGGTGGTGTTTATGGCACGGTTCTTTTGGATGGTTTTATTTGCTCCCTAACTGTATGAAAATGTCTCTCTCTGAATTAGCATTTCTGGATATGTTTCATCCCAGTGCATGATTGATTTATGATGGAAAAAAGCATCACCTGGAGATGGCTGTGTTGTTGCTGACGGTTGTGTGACAAATGCTTGAGCCCTTAAGTGCCCTTGAGGTATGGCTGTCAAAAGAATTTTGTAAACAGGTAGATTAAGGGTTTTTATTATATCGTTATTATTATTATTTCTTTTTTGTTGTTTACGGTACCGGATCAGAATACCTGTTCTCGCCTTTTTACCTGGGTAAGTTTTTTAATAAGCATTCGAGGTTTAGGGGAAGACATAAAGAACACAATTATTATAAAAGGAAATCCAGCTTGAAGTCTGAGGTTAGTCATTGATCTCAGTGTTTCACAGGCGCATCTTAGTTTCATTGTAAAAAGATATATATATTTTGTCTACTTTGTGATTTTTTGAGTCTATTTTGTGCTTTTTTACCCTGTGTAGAGGTCTTATTACAAAGTGATTTTCTACATTAAAAAGAGGCTGGAGGAAATTGTCTAGTTGCTTAAGCAATGACATTTCAGAACTCGGGGATTATTTCATCTTGAAGTAGTGGGTGGTGTGACAATAAAACCATTCATCCCCTTCTTGGTGGGATCATCTAATTTTCTGACTTCACAGTGACATCTGAGAAGTAATTACATGTTTTTTATATTGAAATCATAAACTATCACCTGCTTTCTCCAAGTTACTTTTAATTTTACCGTGTGGTCCGGCTTGGCATCTCGTCCCCTTTGGTCGTCAGATCCCCATTTTTGTGTAGTACCGAGTGCAGGTAATTGTCATAAAGGAAGATCAGCATTTCTGCCCAGATCTGCTCAAACGTTTTCTTGTTTCCCCTACAAAACCTCAAAGAAATCCTTTACAAAGATACTTAGTATAGCTTCTAAGCCATAATCTAAGATTTAGGATGAAATTTAAACCACCAATATGATTTACTTTGCAAATCTCGTTATCAAAATGGCGTATTTTTCAGGCACTAAGGACTGTTAAGTCGAGAAAAGCTTTTGAAAGAGATATTGCCTTTCTTCCCCCACAAAACTGGTTCTTGTTTTCCTCTCTTAGTTCTCAACAAGTGCTATATTCATTACCAATGTTCTGAATTAGGAAATTCAAGTGAATTTATTTGTATATTGTTTACTTATAAGAAATGAGGTTATGTGCAAATGGATTTCCAACTTCTAGCAAAACCAAGATTTGTAATTAAACCATTGTAAGATATGGTCTTTAACACATTTATATCTTTATCTATAGTTTATCATCCATCTGTCTATCACCTGTCGAGCTACCCTATTTATCTCTCTCTCTGTCTCATGGCTGAATACTGTAAAATCATTGTTAGCAATTGGTCTCAACAAAGATACTCAAATCAAAATTTTTTAATAACCAAAGGCAGGGGAAAATGATTTTACTTATTAATAAATATTTTATGTATAAATTCCTAGGGGAGTTGGGTTTTTTCATTTTCATTCTGCTTGGTAATTTTTCAGATGGTCTGTTAAACTTGTCAATAGAATAAAATTGCGAAAAATTTAAAATACTGCTTTCTAGAACCCAGAGCTTGCCTTTAAAAGTAATTAATATCTGGGAACTTAGTGTGCGTGTTCTGTGAGTCAGACAGTATTACTTTACATTGTTCCATAGGAAATGTTGACAACACAAAAGAAACAGTTTTTTGGAGATTATTATATCAGTGAATGTGTGTTCCGTGCATTGCCTTTGATGGAAGATTCGGCTTATCTAAGGAAGAAAAATTCCTGGAAATGTGGAGGTGAAAGGGACCTTAAAGATCACCCAGTCTAGGGATTGGCAAACTTTTTTTTTGGTTAAGAGCCACGGAGCAAATATTTTAGGCTTTGCAGGCCATGTGGTCTCTATCAACTACTCAGTGCTGCTGTCGCATCACAGAAGCAGCCGTCGAAGATACACCAACAAACGAGCAGGGCTGTGGTCCAGGAAAACCTTTTTGATGGACACTGAAACTGGAATGTCATACAATTTCCACATGTCACAAAATATTCTACTTTTGATTTTTTTCCCCAACCATTTCAAAATGTAAAGCCCATTCTAACCTTGAGGGCTGTAAAAACCAGGCTGTGGTCCAGATTTGGCCACTCCCTAATCTAGTTCATCCTTACACAGTACGGGAGTCCTGCAACTTTCCTGACAACCTTTTTTAAACAGAGGGATGGAGAGTGCTTGCTTCTCTTATAATAAGATTGTCTAACTTTTCCTTCTTTTCTATGTGGTAATTAAATATCATGATTCAAGCAAGAGTGCACCTTAATAAATGAAATGGGTTTTTCACTTAGTGAATGGTACTTAGTCTTTCCAAAAATATAACATCATTGGAAGCAACCTCAGACCTTTTCAATTTTGGTAAAAACTGGAGAAATTTAGCTGAAAAAGTAAAAAAGTTCAAATACCTGTCAAGTATACCTGTCTTACTGTTGTGAAATCAGAACCTATACAGTGAAATACCTAAGTCTGTTGGGAAAAAAAGGGGGGCTTACAGATAGAAAAAATAGTTTGCTGCGGCACATTTTCTTCTATATCTAAACCTCAAGGGTTGGTTCATGATGGTTCCAGGAGAATTCTGTATCCCTGTGTGTAGGAAATAAAGTCAGGCCCCTTGAGTGCAAGGAAGAAGAAATCAACTGGCTCTTTGTCTCCATTTAAGAGCCGGAAACTAAGCAACTCCTATCATTGCGGCTGCTGCTGGAAAAGTTAAAATTTAACAATAATATCAACATCCAAAACGGAGAGAAGACCGTTAGGGCAAATGCGGTTTGGTTTAGCATGTTTGCTCCGCAATACTCACCTTAAAGCTAGCCTTCCATTTCTGGTTTATGTTCTCAGAGGCTCGATGAATGAACTAGTCCATTAAATTTACTTTGAGCTCATCTTTTCCAGATTGCACAGTTTTACTTTCTGAATTCTGTGGCTGACGTTTTCTCCATGTTTTGTTTTTAACCAAATTGGGATTTAGGTTCCCTTCAGAAGCATTTCCTTCGTTAGAACGAAGCTGCCGGGGAGAGTCAGGGCAGATACAAGTGGACCGGACACGGGAGAGAAGTTTAAATTGGGCTAAAAGTTGTGATCGGAAGGAGTTTGGTGGAACACTACGTTCTCGTCTCGCTTTGGCCCCAACCTAGTCAGAGCTCTCACATTTAGTCCCCTTTATCTCAGAGTCTTTGTCTCTGTTTCCTGCAAATTCACAGTGATCTTTTGCTTATAATTTACGGCTCTTGACAACACATATCCTCAGTGATTCATTGAAGCAATTAAATTAATGAACACACACTTGCTTTTAGTTGCTTGAGCTTCCTAAATGCCTAAAAGGAATGTTTCTTTTTAATGGCCTCTGGAATTGAGATGTCTCGTTAATTTAGCCTGCTCTTCCTCCAGTCAGTCAGAATTGCAGCATGAAAATACGTAGTCCGTATTTTACTGCACTGTCCAGTGCAGACCTCCACTCACGCTATGAGCATGGGGAGCTCCTTGGAATCTGGGGAGAGGGTTCCAACAGGCAGACTCTCAGTCGGAAATGAGATTCTCCCCAGATTCTCCAAGGACCCTGTCAGTCGTTAGGATGGAGAACAAGCACCCCAGCCATCTGCCTACCATACTGGACTTGCTGTGTGACCGCTAAGTAGATATATCAGCACTCATGGCTAAGTGAACTTTCTAGGATTTTAAAAAATGTGATCACTTCCCCATTTTGCTTATTTCCCTTGCTTTTTGAGCAGGAGAAAAAAACCAAAGCGTCCGGGGGAGCAAACTCGAGTGGAGGAACCTTGAAGCACAGAGTGGGTGGTGGCAGTAGCTTTAAAAAGACTGGGGGGTGTGTGGACTCCTGGGGCCTGCCCAGAGCGGAGCCTGGGAGCTGGGAGTGGGTCTGGACCTGGCCACTGGGGCAGGCATGCCCTTTGTGCTCAACTTTTTGCGTTTTTACAAGGAGCAGCCTAAATATTGCAAGGAGGAATAAATCATGCATACAAATGAGAAGACCAGTCCTCATCACTCAACCTTAATCCGCCTTTTCTTCTCCTTGCTTAGATGTGGAGCCCGGAGGACATCTCCATCCTGCCACCGGCTCCCTCTTTCTCTCTCCCTTTTTTTTTTTTCAGAACCGGAGATCAGCTATTTTCATTCAGCCCATTCATTCCAAAATACTTACGTAGAAATTTCTTTGCCTTCTGAAAAAATTTTTTAATTGAAAACATGAAATGTTATTGTGATTCAAGTGCCTTTCAGGGGTCGGGTAAGTGAAAGATGACAAAGAATTAGAAATTACCAACTGTTTCCCTGAAAATTACAGCAGGTCTATGTGTGTGAGTGTGTTGATTTCCATTGCAGGCCTCTACCCTCTGTTCTTCTGCATAGAATCATTTATCACTGAAAAATGGAAGAATTAAACCCTAGAAAAGCAGTTCCACCTGTCTAAGATGTTAGCTATTTTTGACTATTAGCTGTAACCCCAGAGCACCATGACAGAATCGCTTTGTAATAAAATTACCAAGTTTTATGTGGGCAGTTGGTTGTGAGGGTCATTCCGCTTTTCACAGTGAAATCTTCAGAATGCCTTCTACATTTATACCCCAAATTGAAGGACCTAAACTCAAATCAAGAGCAAGGAATTCAAAATTAATGCTTCTTAAAAAAACTTTTAAATGAGAGATGATAAAAGGGGTAAAAAGTTTATGATGGCAGCCTTAAGATTGACTTTAAACATAAAACTTGCCTCTTAATTTCAACCATCTTGAAGTGTAGGTCTTTCCATTTAGAAAAATCATGGGTTACACAAGACAGTATTTACTCAGTAGACATAACAGCTGTAGAAGAGTGATTGCCATCTGTAACATGTATATAAAATCACCACATGTGTGTATACATATGTGTACAGAATGATCACAGGAAAATTTGAAACAGAAACAACTTATTATATGAGGCTATCTCGTCCAAGACTCTCATCTTATTTCTTGGCCGATTTTTTAAAACTGGAGTTTGTTTCAGTGCTCAGCTTCTCCCGTCTCGGTTGTAACTGGTTCTGTCGAAGCTCCTCTGGAGTTGGATGGACCCAAGTTAGAACCCATTTCTACCGCTTACGGTGTGGCTTTCAACGTGAGCCTTTCTGTCTTGGAACCTCAGCGTGCTCTCTGTAAAAGGGGGTTAGCAACACCCACCTCCTAGGCTAGGTATGGGGACAAAGGAAACAATATAGCATGGTGTTAGTGGCATCCAATGGGTTTTCATAATACACATATAATTTAACTTCTTTTCAGATATTTTTAACCTACCCAATATAAAGAAGTACATAATTTATATTGACAAAATATGTAAATATATATAGTTCCTTATAAGAGAACTAGCTTAGGAGATTTTCCCTATTTCTTGTTTCAGTAACTCGTCAGTTTTACCTGGGTCTAAATTCCTTGTGTTTTTAGTTGCCTGGGAGACTTGTATAGAATTGGTTTCTCTGACCCTTGAATGAATACTGCTCTTGGTAATGCCCTCACCGGCCTGTCTTATTTCTCTGCACTGTTGCTTTGCAAATACACAGCTTCTCTCATCCCCAGGTCTCTGCTAGGTTTGGCTATTCCTACCGAGCATTTCTAGCCTGCCACTTGGCATCTCTCTGAGCCACTCAGGGTTCAGTCAGGAACATAGACTGAATCATGTTATTTTAATTTTCTACTGAATTTTAGCCTCCACACAGTAGAGCACACACATCTCAAATGTCCAGATCACAAGATAGAAAGAATCCAGTTGACAGCTCCCTTCAAGGTAAGTGCTCCTCTGATGTCTGGCACCACAGATTAGCGTTACCTGGTTTTGAACTTCATGTCAATGGAATCACACAGCATGGACCCTTTTGTGTCTGGCTTCTTTCACTCAGTGTTATGACCAATGTTAAATGGAGCAGGAGTTTGTTTTCATTGCTGTGTAGTATTCCATCTTATGGATATGCCATAATTATTTATCCACTCTCCTGTTGAGGGGCATTTGGGTTGTTTTCCGTTTGGTGCTCTTAGGAATAATGCTGTTAGGAACATTTTTTTTTTTTTTTTTTTTAAAGATTTTATTTTTTTTTCCTTTTTTTTCTCCCCAAAGCCCCCCGGTACATAGTTGTACATTCTTCGTTGTGGGTCCTTCTAGTTGTGGCATGTGGGATGCCGCCTCAGCGTGGTCTGATGAGTAGTGCCATGTCCGCGCCCAGGATTCGAACCAACGAAACACTGGGCCGCCTGCAGCGGAGCGCGCAAACTTAACCACTCGGCCACGGGGCCAGCCCCTGTTAGGAACATTTTTAAACATGCCTTTTGGTGAAGAGAAGCACTCGGTTCTCTTGGGTGGAATTCCAGGAGTACAATTGCTATGTCATAGGATATATGTGCATTTGTGTTAGGAGACAAGGTCATTGTCACACTGTTTTTTATTTATTGTTTTGCTGAGGAAGATTAGCCCTGAGCTGACATCTGTGCCAATCCTCCTCCACTTTATATGTGGGACGCCACCACAGCATGGCTGATGAATGGTGTAGGTCTGCGCCCAGGATCTGAACCCGCAAACTCAGGCTGCTGAAGCAGGCTGCGCAGAACTTAACCATTATGCCATGGGGCTGACCCCCACACCAGTTATTTTTAAGAGCGAATTTGTATGAGGAATTGGGCAAACAGGTGTTAGAGACCTGAAACAGCAAAAGGAGACACAGCGGCAACACAGAGCTAGTAACTGCCCCCAGCAGTTACTACCCCTAAGGCCAAAGGAACAAAGGGGAGAAGTTGGGGCTATTAGCATCTAGAAGCTTGAAGGAAAGGCCCTGCCATGAGCAGAGAGGGGCACTTGCTGAGTGTTGCCCAGGGAGATGCAATGAGGCTGATTCTGGGAACGCCACAAAAAGCCGGCAACTGGTACCAACTGCTGCCGGGGTGAAGGCTGCGACTGTGGATACTGACTGGGCAGTGGACAGACAGGACCTTGCCCTTCTGCTCCTCCAGCCTGGCAGTCTCCCTCCAGTGCCCCTGTTGGCGGAACCCAGCCCGTGGCCAGCAGGCAAAGGGAAAGGGGCTTTGCAGTCCCACCTCAGCATCACTCGGTGGGATTGGAAGTCAGTAATTGGCATCCTTCAAGCTGAGGCTATGCCTTGTGGCTCGAATGGCTCTCTGGAGTTTCCTCCTCTTTCTGACGTGTATGTTGCAAATGTATTAATCTACTCACTATGACTCTATATAAAGTCAGTGATCGAACAAAGTAGTTCATTCGTCCCATTTTAAGGCAAAAATAAGAACCAAATGCGCCATCAGAGTTGAGTTTAACAGCATTCCCTGGGCACTTGCATTGGTGGGGACCTGGCAGGCTTCTCCATTTTTAAGGTACAGTACAGACGTTGGAGGAGCTGAGAGTCAGATTCAAATCTGTCTTCCATCCCTGACAAGTGTGGACCATTTCAGAGACCTCTGAGCTTCAGTGGGTTAAAGTGGGCCTCACGGTCACATCTACACATGGGCAGTGGTGCAGATTAAGTAACATAATAGGACAGTGCCTGCCACCACAGCTCTCTCCTAACAGGGTATTGCTTCTGTAGGCTGCTTTCCAGGGGCTCTGCTTGTATGTAAGTGGTACGGGTTTTTGGTTAAATTTTAAACCATCTTTAAAACCTCACCTAGCCACATTCTACTGGGATCCGTTTGTTGTTCCTCTGTTGTAATGTTATCCAGTAATCCTTGGAAATCCGTCCACAGGAACTTGGAGTAGAGCTTAGGTAGGGGACCCTGCTGCTCTCTGCTCCTTTCACAGACACTGGGCGTAATTCCTCTTTGTTCTCCGTTCCCATAGCACTTGCTTGTACCCTTACGTCATGCTGCCTGGTACTGTATTTGTGAACATGTCCCCTTAGATGGTGAGTCCCTTGAGGGTAGAAACCAAGACTTCAACTCTAAATGACTCCTCGGCACCAAGTACAATGCCTGCCTACAGTATGCATGTAGTTAATATTTGCAGAGGTGGAAAAATATTTGGATATAAAAATTTTAACTATTTCCAAAGGAATTTAATAAGAGGTATCCTTAGACCAAGGCAATACCATATTTATTTAAATGTAGCATCCAAGATAACTAGGCATTATGTGGAGCAACACACAGATTTTTCTTTGATTACAAAAATTTTCAAACAGCCATTCAGTTAACAATGCCTGAGATAGAATAGGAATGTTAGTGCTATTTGCTTTATTCTCGGACACTTCTTCTGGTGACCTTTGTGAGGATGATATCTGCTGCTTCTATCTAGGTTTTAGTTGCAGGTTAACTCCAAATATTTGGCCCAACAGAGCTAAGTGAGGATATCAAAAGTTTGAAATCACCAGAGCCATCTTAAAACAATTTCTCCCAATAATAAATCGAAAGACCGAGAGTGATCTCTGGAGTGGATTTTTTTCTAGCTTTTATTAGTAATGAGTTTTCTCTTTCTTCTTTTTCTAACCAGTACAGTATATTAGTTTTAGTTTTAAGAAATTTTATATCTAATGAAAGTTGTATTGGAACAGAACGACTCCTTGGTGACTATCTAAGGATCGATATTTATTCAGCAATCATTTATTGAGAAGTATCAGAACCTCATTTGATTCAGTGATTGTAAGAAATGTGGTTATAAGAAAAAACTGTGCTTGATGAATGGTATTTCAGCCAACATCCACCCCCATGATTAGTAGACAATGAGTTGGTTATGTTAGAACCTCATGACTACAGTTCACTCACCTTGGAGTGCTTTGCACATGGTGGCGTTCGTGCACGTTGGTGGCCTTGATTTGCCATAGAATAGAATACGGAGTGAGGCACCCCACTTGGACATCATCCACCGGATCCTTGGTTCCTGAGCTACATGCTCATCTCTTTATATAACGGGCCTGCTACATGCATTCCCAGGGTAGTAGCACAGAGTCCCTTAATGAATTTAAATAGGCTGAGAGTCAGGTCTCTGACTGCGTCTTAGCAATTGGGAAGAAGCTGCAAAACTTTGTCTTAATTCAATATTTACTGTCACCATCATTGATAATGCATTGGTAGAATATTTTATGTTTTAACTTTATGTTTTCACATCAATTACTTCATCCTGGATGAGACCTTCTCCTTTTCCCTGAAAGGCTCCCTGAATCCCCAGAGAGTTGTCTTGTCTGCACCTTAGTACCTTGTACACGCTTCCCTTATCACATTGTGGTAGAATGAAAATAGCCACAAATTCTTTGAAACTTCTTTCATGGAGAAGTGGGGGTGTTAGTCCCCTCTTCTTGGAGCTGGGTGGGCTCTGTGGCTTCTCACCAATAGAATTTTGGGAAGTGATGCCATGCCTGTTTCCAGACTCAGGCCTTAGACCCTGGCAGCTCTACTTCCTGCCTCTTAGATCCCTCACTCTAGGGACGCTGAGCTGCCACATAAGAAGTCTGACCACCCCGAAGCCACCGTGGCAGAGAGGCCACGTGAAGAGGGTACAAGGAGAGGCCCTGAGACAACATGAAGAGATGGAGATGCCCAGGAAGTCCCTGCCATTTAAGTCATCCCAGCTGAGGTCCCAACATCATGGAGCAGAGATGGACCATTCCTGCTGAGTCCACCCCAAATTGCAGATTTATGAGCAAAAGAGATGATTGATTGTTGTTCTTTTTTTTTTATTATGGTACAATATATATAACATAAAATTTAGCATTTTAACTCTTTTTAAGTGTACAGTTCACTGGCATCAAGTGCATTCACATTGTTGTAAACCATCACCATCATCCATCTCTGGAACTTTCTCATCTTCCCAAACTCGAACTCTATACTCATTAAACACTAACGCCCTGTACCCCCTTCACCCGGCCGCTGGCAACCACCCTTCTACTTTTTGACTTTGTGAATACCTGGGTATGTCATATAAATAGAACCATACAATATCTGTCCTTTTGTGTTTGGCTTATTTCACTTGGCATAATGTCTTCAAGGTTCACCCATGTTGTACCATGTGTCAGAGTTGTTTTCCTTGTTAAGGTTAATTAATATTCCATTGTATCTGTAGACCACATTTTGTTTAGCCACTCCTCTCTTGATGGGCATTTGTGTTGCTTCCACCTTTTGGCTGCTGTGAATAATGCTGCTATGAACATGGGTGGGTAAATATCAATTTGAGTCCCAGTTTTCAATTCTTTGGGGTATATACCCGGAGGTGAAATTGCTAGATCATGTTGTAAGTCCATGTTTGATCTTTTGAGGAACCTGTTGTTATTTTAAGCTGCTAAGTTTTGAATTTGTTACATAAGAACAGATAACTGGAGCACTCATCACCTCATTCTGTTTAGTTACATCTGTCTCCCCTACTGGGTTGAGCTATTTGGATGCTTTACTTTTCTTATCATTAGCACAAAACAGAATGCCTGGAACATATTTCTGGAATGAGTATGTGGAGATTCTCACAACAGGATGCGATTTTAAAAATATTTATCAATCTGAACAGCAGAGGCACTGAGCAGTCTTAATGGACAAGTGCATTGCAGGGCCAGGAGCCCCGCCAGGCAGGTGTTACCTCTTAGTTGCTGGATTGTGGAAAGGTCCAGAGATGGTGATGGTGTGGGTACCCATGTGTCCCTTTACTAACAGGGGAAGTGGCTATTTATCAACTGGTATGGAAGTATTTCAGTATTTTAGCAAGCCGTCGAGTTGTGCCAGTGTGGATGCACCTGCTCACCATGGCCCGGGAGGAGGGAGGGAAGGTATATTCTCAGCTCTGTAGGTGAAGAAATTGAGGTGCAGAGGAGTTAAATGACTTCTCCAAGTTCATGAGGCTAAAAGTGGCCGAATTTCTGAAGCCTAGTGCTTTGCTTCTGTGTCCGTGTTCACCCCATTGCACAATCTGTAGTGTGCATGTGTGGTGACATGGGCCTTGTGGGGAAGTTTATAATCTTCTTGGAAAGACAAGGCTCACACGTGTAGAATGCGTGCTATGATAAAGTGCAGGCCTGGAATGCCCAGAAGCTGCAGGTGCAGAGACGGGAGCACCGTCGTCTGAGAGGGATTCCTGGAAGAGGCTGACTAGAACCAAGCCTCTAAGGATAGCAAAGATTTAAGCCATCAGGGAGGAGAAGGGAGAGTGAGCAGAGGGTGGGTAGGGAGGAGAGGCTGGGGTGTTAATGGACCCGGGGTCTAGCTGAAGTAGAGATTCTCTTCGATAAGCAGAGAGACCACCATTAGGTATGAAAGAAAAGAGGACATTGTTGTCCCCCTCCCCTGCTCACTTATTTGTGTGGCCAACAGGGACAAGTCAAGTCACAGGGAAGTTTCACAAGGAGCTTGTTTGACAAGAGAAGGACAACAGCATTTGTTGAGTAAGACTAAACCATGCCCTGGGCAGCCGCCTAATATAGTCTGGTGTCAGGCCATGGAGCCTGCATCTAAGGGCAGTGACATCTGCTATAGACTGAATCTTTGTGTCCCCCAAATGCATATGCTGAACTGCTAACTCTCTCAACGGGATGGCATTAGGAGGTGGGGCCTTTGGGAAGCGATTAGGTCATGAGAGTGGAGCCCTTATGAATGGGATTAGTGCCCTCATAAAAGAGACCCCAGAGAGCTCCCTTGACCCTTCTGCCACATGAGGACAGCTGTCCGTGAACTAGGAAGCAGGCTCTCGCCAGATACCAAATCTGCATCGTGGACTTCCAGTCTCCAGATGGTGAGAAATAAATGTTTGTTGATTATGTCACTCAGTCGATGGTATTTTTGTTATAGCAGCCCAAGTTGACTCAGACACCATCTATGCTGCAGGACCTGGTATTAGATTGTATATTCTTTTGTTTATTGTGTCTCTGCCACTAGAGGAGGGGAACTCTGTTGGTTCACCACTACGTCTCCAGTGCCCGGAAGACAGCTTGTACGCCAAAGAGCAGTGAGGAAGGGTGTATGATAGCCCTCCAAGCTGAAGCTCCCCAGGACGGGCAGGGTTCAAGAGCATTAGCAAGTCTTGGGTGCCGCCAGCACAGGGGCTCACGGAAACTGCAAGGCCCAGTGCTCTCCGCCTCTGCCTGCAGCTGAGGCCTTTCCCGTGGAGCAGGGGCCTCAGCAGTCTTAGCAGAAAGGCCCCGGCTTCTCGGGCAAACATTTGGCTGTCTGGTCCGCAGGGAGTGAACGGGCCCTGAAGCATTTTCCCTTTAGCACAGACAGTTGACAGAAGTGGGTTTTCTCTTGTCTCCAAAAATAAGAGATGAATTAAGCCCTTCCATACCTACCATGGCATTGTCAGAGCTGCTTTGCCAAATTCTCAAGGTTAAGAAGAATTCTTTTCTTCTGTATTCGTATACACTTGTGTCTACTTCCTCCTCTCCCACAGAACTATTACATCTGTGTGTGTGTGTGTGTGTGTACGCTAATGCACACACAGTTTCGAAAGCAGCGTGCCGTTTGCATGGTCTCCCTCACGCACTAGGGCACGTGGTCCCGTGGAGCACCCTCGCTCCCAGCTCCCTCCACTGCAAGCCCACTGGGGCGTTTCACCAAATAAATTGGAAAGTGGGATTCCATTAAAACGTTTTTCAGCTAAAGTATTAAATAAATTTGCTTGGAGGTGGTTTCTTTTCTGGACGAATGAGTCTCCTCCACCATCACACCCCCCACCCTCATCCAATTTTAAATGTAATATTGAAACAAATTCAAGGACTTTTCCTGCAGCCATCTTTGTCAGTAATTTGCAGACAGCTTCTCTTAAGGACACTGGGAAGGAGAAAAAGTGACTTTAGCTGCTTTGTTTGTGGCTAAAGGGTGTTCTGTTTCGGCTCACAGCAGCTACTTCATTCCAGGCCTTTTGGAAAACAATGGTGACAATCACCTGTGCCCTCAGCCACGGGCAAGATGTGTGAAGTCGGCAGAAGAGCTTTCAATCAAACAACACTGAATGTAGGCACAACCACTGTTTTCAAAGTTGGGGGAGAATCAGGAAGAGTTTCTTGGCAATTAATTTAGAATATTTCAAATCAAAGCACATGTTCTTTAGAGGAGGGGAGAGTGTGCAGGGAGCTTTAAACTTCGCAAACAACTCTAATAACAATTCCACAGAAACTGCTGCGACCGCCCCTTCCAGTTCTAGGCGTAGCCAGGGCAGTGGCTCTGAGGATAGCCCGTGCTCCCTTCTCTAAGCATCCATTGCTCTGGAAGCCCAAGTCAAGGCCAGTTCGCGCAAAGGAGACCAACAGCTGAGGGCCGAGCTCTGTGGCCAACCCTCAGGAATTCTAAGTCATTTTATTTATGTGCGTGACCTACTTTAAATTAATGAAAGCTTGATGCCTGTGAGCTGGACTGTGTTTGGTGCTTTGCTTGGGTAAGTGGAGGGATCTTATTTGGTCCTCCTTTGGGGAAAGATGAAGTCCCTGTTACGACTGCTTGATGTTTCAACAATTGCTGGAAAGTTCCCTTGAAAGATTCAAATGTGGAACAGCATTTGGGCAGCAGCAGGCTCCTGTCATGCGCCCTGTTGCCTTGATATACATTTCAATCCCTCACTTTATCTATGTCTCTGTTTTTTTGTTTTTTTTTTTTTGAGGAAGATTTAGCCCTGAGCTAACTACTGCCAATCCTCCTCTTTTTTGCTGAGGAAGCCTGGCCCTGAGCTAACATCCATGCCCATCTTCCTCTACTTTATACGTGGGATGCCTACCTCAGCATGGTGTGCCAAGTGGTGCCATGTCCGCACCCGGGATCCGAACCGGTGAACCCCGGGCCGCCGAGAAGCGGAACATGCGAACTTAACCACTGCGCAACCAGGCCAGCCCTATCTATGTCTCTTATAGCAACATTTTGAAAATAAATAGCAGAATCTGAATGATTTTTCAAAGTATCTTGAGACCTCTTTGGAGAGGAAACTACTCTAAAGAATATTGCTTTCGGCCGGAATGTAGGGTCTTCCAACTGTCTTCAGCTGCTAAGTCTTCAGTGGCTAACGGCCTCTGGATGGCTCACTGGTGAGCACAAGTGAAGGATGACATTTCAGAAACAGCCCTGTAGCAGCAAAGGCAGATTTTGTAGACACGACCAAGAAATGGCGACAGTTGGAATACAGCACTTGCCTGTTGATTGTCTGAAATGATTTTCGGTTTTGCACAATTCCAAAAATAGAAGAAGGCCCAGCTTATGGAGAACAGGAGAAAGAGGGCCTTCCTGCTCCTCCCTGAGCTGCAGAACTCTGCCTGGAAGGGAGGCCCGCCTCCTATCCCCGCTCATGCCTGGGATGTGGCCTCCACAGTCGGGAGTGCCCTGAGCAGGCCCACTTCAAACGCGTCGCGGACTACCTGGAGCAAGCAGAGTCAACTGAAGGAAAGTGTGGTCAGTTTAAAGGGGGAAATCATGAGTTTTCTTGGGTTCCAGACTCAAGCCTCTGCGGGGAACCGTCTCCAGCAGGCTCTCTCTCCTTTCTGTCCTCCACCTCCAGGTTCTGCCTCGCCGCATGCTGGTGAAGCCTAGACCCAGAGCCCGAGGCTGGTGTCCAGTGAGGGTGCCCTGCCTCGATGCTTCCAAGGCTGACACCTGGCCCCTCCCGCTCCCACCTTACACAGGCTCAGTGTGGCCTCCGCAGGCGAACTGTGCATCCCAGGGAAGCTCAAGGCCGTGGACGTTTATCTGGATGCAGCGTATTGTACTTACAGGGCATGGGCATCTTCAACACAACATAGGGAGGAAAAGCCTCCTTCTGCTCTCTCAGGTTCTGTGGCTGGCCTAAGGATTTTTTTTTCTTTTTTAAGATTTTATTTTCCTTTTTCTCCCCAAAGCCCCGGGTACATAGTTGTGTAATTTTTGAATTGTGGGTCCTTCTAGTTGTGCCATGTGGGACGCCGCCTGAGCGTGGCCTGATGAGCGGTGCCATGTCTGCTCCCAGGATCCGAACCGGCGAAACCCTGGGCCACCAAAGCGGAGCGCGCAAACTTAACCACTCGGCCCCAGGGCGGCCCCCGGCCTAAGAATTTAACCGACATAAGGCATATCGACAGGAGTCAAAATACAAAGTTGTTTAACATTTTTATGTGTCCATGGGAGTCTTCAGAAGGAAAAGGGAGACCCCAAGAAGCCGTTAGGCCCAAAAGCTTATATACCTTTTTACACGAAGAAAGATAAATTTTGGGTATGTGACGAGAAAAAGGGGCTTGGGCTAGTGGCAGCAAACTGTGGGACAGTGACCAGGAAATATATGGGGAGACTAACGGAAGATCAGGTGATTTCAGGAGGTAGGTTTGTGCATGGCCATTCCAGCGTCGACTCCCAGTCTGGCGATAAGAATGTTCGCCTCTGCAGGCGCAGGGAGGGCACTGTCTCAGGGGAGATGTCAGGACCTGCTTTTAGGCAGAAGGTGGAGGACAGAGCCCTTCCGCACCTGCCGTTTCTCAAGTGCTTTCAGCTCAAAATTATCAAGATGCCAAAGTGGCATATTTTGGGGTGGCCTGTTCTGAACCCGTCCAATAACCATGTCATGATTTCATGCTTGACAATAGAATTTGAACTTCCCAGGTCTCAGTTTGCAGGGAAACTGAGATTAAAAAAAGGGAGTAAAGTAATTGAGAGAAGAAGCCCTCTGCACAATTTTTTCCTTTGCATCATCAATCCACACTCAGTGTGGCCTCGCGGAGCCCCGCTCTCGTAAAGGGGGCCTGGCCTCGCAGCACATTCAGCTCCTGTTAATCTGCAATTCAGATTCTCCTGCGCTCCTGCCATTTAACGGTGTGTCCAGGCCGTCAGCTCTGGAGGCAGAGCATGTATCTACAGTCTATCCCTGGTGATGAAGCCTCTGTGTTACAGTCCGAAGTCCCTATGGCAGGGACTGCTTATTAGTGGAAAAGAAAATTCCAGAATAAAACACGGTCCATCATTTACTTTAACAAAAGATTTATTTGAAACAGGTTTGTGCAGACATACACCAGTCAACAGGATTGATCAAAGCCACAAATCACTACATTTTTCAAAACCTCTAAAAATACAAGTAAATGTCCTTCATTTGTATTCACTCCAGGAGGGAACCCAGCTCCACTATAATGTGCTGCTGTAAGTTAACAACCAGAGGACATTAATAGGACATGAAAATGGTAACACTTCTAGGGGGAGGGAACAAAACCCCACACTCCGTAGCACTCGCTGCTCTGCTGGGAGCCAATTAAACGTGCCCCCATAGCCCGTGTCTCTGCATAACCAGATTAAACCTCCCTGTCGCAAACAATGTTTAAGCAATCTGAGCATAGATGTGACAGCAGACAGGAGAGCGATGGGCTTTGCTTGCACGAGAAACACACCACAAAGATGTTGCCTTCAAACAGCAATCCAGTGACCTGCAGGAAGGATGACCCACAGAGGCTGCAGACCTGCTGCTCCCGCTGGCCCTGCGGGCCGCACCCCTGCTTGCCGGCTGCAGCTGCCTGCACTGCCCTTCAGGGGGAGGCTGTGAGGGCAGCAGCACGGCACACTCCTGAATCCAGCGGCCACCGGCAACGGGGGAGGGAGGGTGGAGGAAGCGTCAGCACTGGCACTGATTTTATTCATGAAAAACCAGAAAAGTATTTCCTTGTGTGGGGATCTTGTTGGAAGGGGAGAAACTCTTTTTTTTCCCCCAGTTTTTTTGCTGGTGTTTATTGATCCACCTGCAGCTGCATTCCAAGCTGTCTTTAGAATACAGCTAAACCCAAGCCCATTGGAAGTGGTTCGCATCCTAATGTTTGGCTTTCTCCCTCTTTCTGGCCCTTTCTCTTCCGTACTGAGGAGCTGGCCTCTAAGCGGCTCTTGATAAGCTCTCTTGACCCCTGGGGTTCCTGGGCGGGATTATTTGGATAGTGCTATTACTTCAACTTTCTTCTTCCTATTTCTGCCATAAATCAAAGCCACCTGACACTTTGTTCCTGACTTTTAAAGCGAACAGGTCTCCTTTCTTTCTTTAGCCAGGTCAGGGCTAATCTGTGGAGCATGTTTTTCTTGGTCTGATGCCTGGGAGAAAGAGCAGAGGAGATATCTCTAAGGCAACGAGGGCAAGAGATTGTTACCTGAAAACGGGCCAGCCTGGGGCAGAGAAAATCAGTCTTCTGTGTCCCCTCAGCAGGGAGCAGAGGTGCCTGTCAGAGTTAACAGCTATGGATTAGGCTCGGGGTGGGGTGATAGGTGAGTGTGCCCAGTCTTTTCTGTTCCCATTTGTTTTGCAACTGCTGGCCACTTAGACTTCTGTTGGCTCAGAAGCCTTTTCTTCCCACTCGAGCTCACACGCCCCATTCACGAACCCCTCACACCCAACTGAGAGCGAGCTTTAAACAGAAGACTAGTTGGAGGTTTGGCATTAAATGAAGCTCTTGTTAGGTAAAAGGGAATGAAAATGCGTACTGTTGGACAATATGGGAGGCTGAGAGAAAAACAAATGAAGAGTACAACACATTAAGTAGAGTATTCCAGATCCACTCCTTGCAGGAATACTTATTAATATGTTATTATGGGGGATCGTGAGCCCTCACCTCTCTGACCCATCGGAAACCCTTCTAATTGTCCTCTTTGCCCTTCAAGATGGAAAAATGGCTAGTGTGAGGCTCAGTAATCTCCCCCAAGGCTAGACTGAGACAAACAACTGCCCCGAGCCAA
This sequence comes from Equus caballus, assembly GCF_041296265.1. Taxonomy (NCBI): domain Eukaryota; kingdom Metazoa; phylum Chordata; class Mammalia; order Perissodactyla; family Equidae; genus Equus; species Equus caballus. Next base: position 23,261,280 of record NC_091700.1, on the reverse strand, counting down.
TGAGGAACCAGCAGCAAAGCCAACTGATGTATGCCTTCTTTGGGGGGTGGGGGGGGGCGGCTTTATTTTCACTATCTCCATCACTATTATATTTGCTAGTTTAAGCCCCTGAGTGAAGAAAGCAATGACTATGATGGGGGATGCCATCCTTTAACTTGACCTGATAAACTCCTTTCTTTGCCAAGTTATTATTTCAGGCTTTGCTTAACCACAGTTTCCCTGTTCACATTTTTTATGGATCCCAGGAGATGAAGGCTACATTTCAAATGCTGAAGCTAAATCACGCCTTGAATTACTTTGGGACAAAGACCCTGGGCAGTAATTCAAACCCTGGCTGAAGCGTGTGCATGTTGAGAACTAAAGACTACCTTATCCTATAGCAGAGTTTTGCAAACATTCTATTCAACTTGTGGTTTAAGACATAAATCCCTAGGAGCAGGAATATGATAGATGTCTCTTCTTTATGGTTCAAAAAAATAAGATAAAGGGTCATTGTTAGAACAAATGGAGATTATAGACTATGGCTTTCTTTTTAAAAAATTCAACCTTAAAGCCTGTAATATATATAGGTCCATCTGTATTTTCAGACATTAGTTACCTATACTCACTTTGTTTTCATTACTCACTGCTTCTTGACAAGCTATTACTGATTTTCACTCTCAGCTCCCTACAGCAAGACCTGAAGCCTTATCAAGGAAAAGAAAACATCAACAGAGTTCTCAGCCACGCTCTGCTGAAACCCAGGCTCACGTATTAGGATATTACTCCATGAGTGTTAAAGAAACAGCATCTCCTTTGTCTAAAGCACAGGTTTTGTATGCTATACTGAGTCAGAAAAGGTTATCACATGTGTGGACGTGTGTTGGGAGATGGGAGGTGTAACACTGGCCAAGAAGCCCGGAATATTCTGCAAAGAGACAGGATTGACACATGAGCTACACCCCAAATTATTACAAAGCCCATTCTGATCAACAATGCAATGCTAATCCGGACAGCCAAGCAGAAATAGCTGGTTTGTTCTCTTCCCCCACCTTCCCTTTTCAATGTGCACTTTCCATCGCCGTCCTTACTGACTCGTGTGGGCGTGTGGCCGAACTCAGAACAGAGTTCACAGAACGGCTGGTCTTTTCCTTTTGCAGAGTCAGCCAGGACGGGACATAAACTCAAACCAAAGTCGGGCGACACTGGACCAAGGCCAGCCTGGGTGGATTCTGCCACTTTAGCCCAAAGTTAGGCGCTAGAGCACTAACCGAGTATGACCTGCCAGCCTGTGAGTCACTTACTGTGTGGCAGAATGACAAGTCCCATGTGGCATTTCCACTGAGCTGACAGCTAGAGTATGCAACTTAGTCCAGTCCCCGCTGGTCCCTGGGGAGGGGTTGTGTGTGACACTCTGACCTCAATTTAAAGATAGGACAACTGACACAGCCCCTGAGTCAGCGCCGGCTAAATATTATACATCACACGGAGTGACAGCTGCTCCTCCTAGAAACCCCATTTAGTCACTGGCTACAAGATAGCTTAATAGCACGAGAGAATAAATAGAAAGGCATCCTTCGAATGTTTTCTTCTGTGGGCATATTTCATTATTGCAAAGAATGTTTAGTCTACTTCTCAAAAGAATTGGAAAATATACTTAAATCTCAAATCTGAACTGTATTCTAACGTAAAATATAAAAGAAAAAGCCCAAAACAGAAACACACACTGTAATTCATAAATCTGACTCGGAAGGCTTCAGGAAAGAGCTGTTTGAGAAAGAATCGAGTTTGAATTCCCTCTTTCCAAACAGGCTTAGTTCCCAAATGAAACCAAATAGTCAGAAGGCCTAACAGTTCAACTCTGTGTTTAATTTTCCTCTCTCCTCTGTATTTAGGCCCTTGTCTTTCGTGGCGTGCAATAAAGACACACACCTTGGTTTGCTGTGTTAATTCCAGGCACATTTTTGTTGTTGGTTCCTGCACGGCGGTCCTTCCGTGATTCCCCTTGCTGGGTGCTCTAGTATTTAAAAACATTTTATCACCTTGAGGAGGAGGGAGTGGCGGGTTTTCAGAGCCTCACCTGTTAACTGCATTGTTCTGCTTCCCCTCCAGCCCTCTCTGGATCCCCGTTACCTCATAAGTGAGGGATTAATTTCCTTAGTCTATGCAAATCATACTCTAAATTATTTCAACACCCAGTAAGGTGTGGATGTTCTGAAAATAGAGTTAGGAAGCCAAGGGCACTATTGTTTTATTTCCTAATTTAGCACAGCCATCCCCAAAGGAATTATGCCATTTTAACCAGCAACAGCTGCCCAAATATATTTACGTTAAGCCACCCAAAAATTGGGTTTGGCAACTGAAGCAGAGAAGAGAGAACGTGCCTCCAGGCTGGTAGCTTATTCAAGGCTCCAGGTTCTGTCCAGACTGAGACTGGGGACTCTTCAGTTTGGAAAGTCAGGACTCAGCACTTCCCTTCTTTGTCTCTGATTCAGGACACTTCACATTCAGAGAGGTGCCTGGATCTAACTCTACCCGGACGAGGAGGAAGGAAATCTTGTCAATATAAAAAGGGCTGTTCCCTGAAATGTTTGGAATTCTTTTCAGTTTAAACTGTCTGGGCTTCAGGGTTTGATTTCAGAATTTCTACTGAGGAGATTTGGCTGGAAATGTCCTCTACGTCCTCCTCCCAGGGTCTCTGTGTCGTTCTCACTTTCCACTTTGATGGCCTTCTTCAATCACCGCCCGCACTGTCCCTTATGCTCCCATCTGGGTCACTCATCCTCTGATTCTAGAGCTACAGAGTGACAGGTGTTTTCCTGCGCTGGGGAGACATGCTAGAAATTAATTTGTTTCCCAATAGTGAAAACCCAAAATGTAACTCTCAAGAAAACAAGCGTGAGTTCTAATTTGTACAAATGCCAAAGGTCCAGTGGTCTGGAGGCTGGGAAATGAGCATCAAGGGCCTGACCAGGGCAGGGAGTGCCAAGTGGTTCTAGCACCACCCTCACCCTCAGGCTTCTATGTTGTCAGAAAGAGGCAGATAAACATTTAGAATATATGCAGAACAGCTATGTTTCTTTTCTTTAGTTATAGCAGGAAAAGGGCAGTGGAAGAAGGGATTTTGCATCCATATCTAAAACTGCCGTAGAACAAGGAAGAATGCAGATCTGGGTCGTTGCCCCGCAGCTGCCATGCACTGAGCCCAGTGGCCAGCCATGCATGAGATCTGAGCACGAGAGATGCCTGGGCAGCAACGGGAGGACAGGCCAGAAGGAAACCCAGGAAGGGTGGGGAAAACTCTGTTGGAATACCAATTGGTTTGCCCTGCTGGGAATGCGGCTAAGAGGTTGAAATAAACGTTCTTAGGTTTACTCCCAGATATATATTTTTGTGATTTCATCACAATTAAGAAGTTTATGCCAACTTCATACAAACAAAATAGGAATCAAAGCCAGGCAGCAACCTGCCTAGAGTGAAGTTTACATGCTGCCCGGTGGACTTAACTGTGTGCGTTAACAAAACAGGAAGCTGTGTGCCCCCTCGCCGATTCTGTGAGATGGATTTCTCACGCAACATAAAACTCTTTTACCTTTCTCCCAGAACAACTAGTACTGATGTTTAAATATTGGAGAAACATAATGTTTTTAATTTCACACCTCACAGAGCACAGTTGAATGCTTCATAACAACGTAAACAAAAGTTAGGCCAAGCACTGCAGACAAACTGGAAGGAAAAAAATGGCTTCCCCTGCGGTGTATACTCCAGGTTGCGAGGGAATATATAACTAACAAACTGTTGGCTAAGGCCACAGAAATGTGTTTTCTGGTGTTTTGGCTGCTGACACCAGTCCGTTCCCAAAAAAGATGTGTTAACACTGGGTGCAACAAACCACATCTCTTTCCTAGGATCAATCAAGAAAATTCACGTCTTATTTCTTCCTCGATTTCATTTTGGTAGTGTCATAAGCACGGACTATTTCTTCCTGAGTAACAGCTCCATGCTCTTCTTGAGAGAAGGCATACCCATCTGCAAGAGAAGTACACAGAAGGAACTGGTTAAGAGGCGAATCGGGGAAGCATACTAGGCACAGAAGCAGCTGCTTTTTTTGGGAAGACTGTAGCTGAGCTTGGACAGGCCGGGTTCATTAGCCTCAGGTAGGTGGAGGCCTGAGACAAAGAGACCTGTGACCTTGAGGGAGAATGAGGGCAAAGTGGGGGTGTGGAGCCAAGATGCAGCCTGACAGGCAGGTCCGAGTGGTTCTGGCTGCTGATGCTGGGATGGGAATGGCTCAGAGGGGTGGCCTCCTATTCTAGTGGGCTGAAGCTGAGCTCAGCCTGGGAAGCATAAACAGTGCATCACTGGTCCATGTCTGCACTTTCCCACCACCAATCAAGAGGAAAGGCAAGATGTTCTGCTCCGGAAATGTCCCGATCTGCCTGAAGCTGCAACCAGCCGGGTAATTTATGAAGCTGTAAACATGCTGAGGGAAACACACACGATGCTGACAGTACAGGCTGGCAAAGTGCATCTGATGCTCAGAGCATTCCTGTGTTTAAATTGGACTGATTTGGACTAGTAATAAGAAATTACATTGGGTTTATTTTTGTGTAAATAAAGAAAAAGATCACAAGATAAAGTCAAGAGAAATTTAGTGATTGGCCCCGTGGCCACAGAAAGACTGGTTTTTACAATCAGTTCCAATAATAATAATAATGATAATAATGACAGCAGCCAACAGTTATTTAACACTATGCGTATCAGGCGCTGCTTATGTACTATGCACAATCAGCTCATTTGTTCTTCCCAACAGCCCTATGAGATAGGTGACTGTATTCTTCCCGTTTCACAGATGGGGAACCTGGGGCCCAGGGTGATTTCAGGACTTGCCCAAGGCTGCACACTTAGTGAGCGGCAGAGCTAGGAGCCAAAGCCAGGCAGGGCCCGCGCTCTCCTGCATCTCCGGTTCTGAAACAGGTTTAGCATTCATAAGCCCAAGTAGGTTTTCCTTCCTAACTAGTCCTTCCTCCAGAATGGACATTTACAAAACTCCCTCTCTGTCGGCTGACCCTTCTGGGTGGGGGGTTTGGAAAAGTCCCATGGCTGGGTTAGACATTCTGACCAAAAAACAACACACTAAAAAGCCTGATAATTGTGACTTCCATCCATACATACTTTTTTTTTTTTGATTTATCAATGGAGCTGTTAATTCATTGTTATCTTCTTTAAAGGAGAGAAAAAATCAGAAATTGTGTCCATGTATCTTCTGGATCATTAATTATTTTGCTCAGACATTTGGGTTAAAAAGGAAAGTTTCTGGAGTAGAAAGACACACCATAGCAATGTTTAAGGGTCTTTGTGGGGATGGAGACGAGGAAGAGACTTCAAGACAACATGCTCAGGGTGAATCACTCCGAGTCTGCCCATAAACCCAGAGTCTCTGTCCCTGGCCCGGTTCCCCGGCACTTCCAGGGAGCGTGTCTTTCAGCCACTGCCTGAGAAAACCCAAGGGTTCAGGAGGGCCACCCTGGGAGGCAGGGGCTTGTCTGCAGAGGTGGCCTGGGAGCCAAGTGAGGACATGGCTGGATGGCAGGGAGCCAGCGGCAGCAGTGGGAGGGAAGAGCAGGACAAGCCAGCAGGCATGACCACGGAGGAGTCTTCTGTCTACTCTCTCACCTCTGTTTCCAACAGGACCAAACCCGCAAACCAAAACATCCCACTATGAGGTCGCCACGGGGGACCAGCCCCAGGCCGGCGTGAGCCCCAGCTGGCTGGGTGGAGAGCGGGTGGCGGTGCAGGAACCGAGCACGGCCGGCCCCATGCTTCTCCACACAGCAGGCCATGCCATGTCACATGGCCTTGCAGGCTTCATGGGTCAGAAGAGGAAAGGCCTCCGCTCACCTCCGGTCCCCTTAGAGCTTTTAGATTTTCGCTGAGTTCCTTGATCCAAGATGACCAGGGACGAGGAGACCTCGTTGTCTACTTCCGAGGGGCGCCACTGCCCCCGTCCAGCACAAGGTGCTCTGTGCAGGTTTTTACTGCACCCCCAGACAAGATGCCTTTCCTTGGGATGTTTCACAGCAAAATCTAGCAAATAACACTGCTTCCTCCTGGAACAGGCTGTGCACTGTGGTCAGCTTGGACAGTTTTCGTTCTCTGGTCTTTTACAGGCACTGTTCCTAGTAAACACCTGTTGTTCTCCTGAGGGGGTCAGGGAGCAGCTGTCTTTGGATCTGACGTGCGGCTGGCACGGCAGCCCCGCCAGGGCCCTGCGGGCATCTGTGCCACTGCAGGTGCAGCTTCCCAACCCGACAGAAATGGCTCGGACCCCAAGTAATGGGAACACCTTGTAAATGCTCTTCATGAGCCTTCTGCTGGCAGCCAGATGCCCTCTCCACCCTGAAGATGCCTTTCCCCACCTGCTCTGCTTTCATCTTGGATCCTGGGTCCCAAGGGCCTGAGACACGCGGGGCAAGAGGGACGGTTCTAATCTTTGCTTGGCTGTAACTTGGCCATGGGACCGTAGGCTCTTTAAGATCTCTGGGTCTTCTTGGTTTACTTTTCTGTAAAATAAACGGCCTGGAGTAGCTGAGGGCCAGGTTCTCACAGCTCCAATTCTCTCTGCAGGCACCGGGGCCTTCCCTTGGCTATGGTACCCAGTTCTGTGGGTTCTCCTTCCTTTAGGGCTAATTTACACCTGGCACCGCCGAGAGAGGCCTCGATCTCCATGCCAGCAAAGGGAGCCTGTATCAACCATCTGTCCAAATAGAACACTTGCTGCCTATGGTTTTTGGTGTATTTTTTGGGTGGGGAGGTGAAGGGAAAGGAATGACGGGACTTGCTGAGACATAAAAATAAACACTGTTCGGAGTATCCTTCTGGGAAAGGTACCTTAGCATTTAGAATTGTCTACCCTGTGTTCAAAGGGAAGGAGAAAAAGCCTTGTCCTTGATTTATCTTGTTTTTGACCCATCTCCTGCCCGTGCCTACTGGGAAGCCACCTGCAGTGGGTTTTAGCTTGTAGCTTTATGGCACCCTCTGCTTGCATTAGTCTTACTGGCGCAAGGGCCTTCCAGCGGGATTACTCAGTCACTCTGGGTGGGAAGGGTTTCTCGTTTCCATCAGAAGAGATGGCAGAGAGGACCAATAGCAAATCTCTTCTCCCAGGGAAAGCAGGGCACCCAGAGGTCACTACCAAAGGGTATCGCCTCAGTTCCCATTGGCTGCATCTACCATCATGCTTCCAAAATGTTGTGCACTAAGACTTTCTTAAGTAGACATTTTTAGCCTCAACTGAGGCTTAAAGTGGACCCTGCAATTCAAGAACAAAAGGAGGGTGGCCTGATAGTTACCCTGGGGGCAGGGGTGTCTCCCTGGTTCAAATAAAATATTTTCCTTGTTGAAATCAGGCCTGGTGAGAGTGAGAGCCATAACAGGAGAAGTTTCAGTAGGACAACAGGGACCCTAACCCTCCACTACCTGCCCAGCACGCACCCCTCAGACTGACAAAGATGCACCATCAGGTCACCAGCTTCTGCCCAATGAGCACTGAACTAATGAGCTCAGAAGCAGCCCCCAGCTCTTAGCATTTCTCACTGTCACTTATCTTTCAGGAAGTCCTGACAGCTAGAAAGTAATGTTGGGGGCCTAGAGAAAGCACTCAATGGACCCAACTCATGAACTTTCCCTGGCTGGCTTCCTGATGTATCTGCTTCCTAAATACCCACCCACAGCCAGAATCTGGGGACAAAATGGACCAGGTGAAAGGAGATGGAAGGGTAGGTGAATTTCTCAGTTATTGTGTCTTTTCCTGGTAAAACATTTGGTGAAGTCCATAAAAACATGTCGCTTTTTCATTATTTTGGAATAAAACTCCCCTTAGGTAGCATTCCTTTGAATCTGAGCTCTGATAACATCCTAATGAAAGTAGCCATTTCCTGTCTGGAAAAGTATTCCTCACAGCAATAGAAATGGGGATGATGAAGAAATTCGACTGTGTAGGACAAGGTGATCTCAGTTACAAATACTGTGTGTTGGTGGCCCACCCATAAGGAACTAAAAGTCCTACCAAGGTTAGCATTTTTCTTCTAGTTTCCCGGGGAGAGTGAGGTCCAGATAGCTGAAGGGCAGACCCAGGAGACGTACGTAAAGGTGGAGACCAATGACGCAGAAGTTTCAGAAGGCCAGGAGCAGTTCGAACTGCTTGACAGCCTTCTCAGCTGCTAAGGACAGAGCGTTCTTGTATCCGTCAGGTTCTTACTAGTCGTTGAGTATTTTTAAAATGTGGTGTCATTTTACAAGCTTTCTTATTTTTCGTACTTGCTCATTAGAATTTTTTTTGTCCTTCAAAATACTGAGAGTTAAGAAAAATGTTTAGCTGTTGTTTTAAGACATTATATGGACCTCCCGCAGAAGTTCTCACTCCGTCTTTGATCTCGGTATAGGGAACCAGCACAGAGAAGGGGCTTTATGTACATCATCGTGGAGCCTCACGAAGATTGTGTAAGATGTATATTATTATGATTCTACTTTTTCCCAGAGGAGAAAACAGAAGTTCAGAGAATACGTAAGCTGCCCAAAGTTATTCAACTGGTGACAGAATAATAATAGTAATAGTAATACCTCACATTCTTGGATTCTATACTGTCAGAAACTATTCTAGGCACTGTATATACGCGATCTCGTTTAATCCCCCTGATAACTCCAGGGAGCTTCACATATCATCTCTATTTTACAGATGTAGAAACAGAGAGTAACTTGCCCAAGGTCATAAAAGGTTGCAGAGCTGGGTCAGGACTCTAGAAGCCTGGCTCCTGAGGCGGGGGCCCACAAAATGCAGCAAGCCTCTGGACTTGACCTCTCTCTCAGATCAGAGAGACCACGGCTATGATCCAGATCGCCCTGCCACACTGGGCCAGTTCCTGTACCGGCCTGAGCCTCAGCCAGGCGCTCTCAGGGCTGACATCACCTGCCCCCTGGGACAGTGGAGTGGAAAAGGACATGAAGCCTGTGGGGCTCCACACAGAGCTGGCCTCATCCCCTTTCTCCCACGTTGCTATTCCATGGGGGAGATGGAGGAGAGGGAGTGGATTACTGAAAGGCGATGATATTCCACCCCTTTCCTCCCTCCATTGAGAAAGTCTGTGAAGATCCGTTGACAGGTGGAGTTCAACTGAACTTGACATTGATCCTTCAATGTACTATGGATACAATGATTTTTCACTTTTCCTAAACCGTTCTCGGTCTACCAGTTGTTTCCTTCTCAACTCCTCAGGGAGAGAAAGGAAAGCAGGATGCAGGACATAGATTGAAGAGACGGCGTGTGCGCCTGTAAGAGAGGGAGTGCAGGCAGTTGCTGACTGCCAACAGGCCTGGGCCCTGGGGAAGGCAGGCAGCCCAGGGAAGGACACCTGCACTCTGACCACCCCCTCAGCCGGGAGCCCAATAGCTGCATTGCCGCAGGAAGCCCACAGGCCGCCCGAGAGCTCCAGCACCCCATCTGCCTTTCACGGCCTTCTGCTCCCCGCTTCTCTGGGTTTGGGTGCATCTCCGGAGACCTCAGCGTGAGTCAGGCCCCTGCAGCAGAAACCAGGCCTGGGCCTAGTGTTCAGAGGAGGGACATCAGTGCTAGACACAGGGCACCCTTCCTGGGAAAAGCACAGAGATTTTTTTCCCAGTGATTGTCATTGTTTTAATTAATATGCTAACATTAAATAAGGCAGTACGTATTGATATCTTTGAGGGAAACAGTTTAAAGTGCTATCATTTCAACCTTAGAAAAAATGCTATTGGGAGGCTGGCAGAAGGATCTTAACCACATCAGGATTTTAAGTTGAAGGATTTTGTCATTCGGGCATTTGATTGGGTCCCTGGGAATCGCCTACATTCAGGCTGCACTTGCCTCGGGCCAAATAATCGAATCCCACTTGCAGCCGTGGGGGCAGCTCGGCGGTCTCCTTCCCCAGCGGGAAGCCCACCCGGCCGCCCGCCTGCAGCTCCCGCCTCCCTGGGGCCATCCCCAGCCGGCCGGGCTACTTACGGGGGACGCTCTGCTGCAGCGAGGCTCCCCGGAGGAGAGTGGGGGGCGTCCTCTTGCCGAGCCTCTTTATCAGGCGGTCGCGCTCGTTCACCCTGCGGGAAAGCAAACACGCTCAGCGTCTAGTTCACAAGGGCGCGGCGCAAAGACACTCGCTGAGCGACTCCAGGTTGTACAGGAAAACAGACAGACGGGAAAGAGCTTCCTCTCATCCAGAAAAACGTCCAGTTTCGCAAGCTGCCCTGTTATTGACAGGAGACGCTATCTCGCCACTTTGAGGGCACTGCTGCGCTCCTGAAAGGCGCCCTGTGCCGCCGCCTGTACACGGCACCTTCCCTCCCTCCCCGAAGCGCGCTACAAGCGCCCTTTCACACCGGGTCTCGGCCTCCCGCTGCACTTCTGAAAGGACCTGTTTCCACGCCACACGTCTCAAAGCCTCACTCCCGCCTGCAGCTGCCTGTCCCCGGGCGAGAGCCTCCCCAGGAGCCTCAGCACACTGCAGGAGGCGGGCTTTTTTTCTGCAGAACCTGATGCTTATTTGGAACCCTGATGAAAACCAAGGTGAGTTTTCTTCTAAAACACAAGGATTAGGAGCTCTTCCTGCTTTTCTTGAAATTGTTCCCACCTGCTGTAAAGTAATATGGAGCTATCCTGGAGGCCGGCTGCTGTTTATTCCTATAAACCAAAATGGGGTGCTTGAAAACGGTCCTGCTGGGCCAAGGTGTTTTGATTTCTTCCCATCAGGATGTCACTCTGCTTGCCCCCAGAGAAACTTCCGGTGTGCAGGAGTCTGCCAGTGCCCTCTGTTATGAGCTGAATTGTGTGCCCCCTCAAGGTTCATATGCTGAAGTCCTAACCCCCAGTACCTCAGAATGGGACTGTGATCGAAGAAGGTCTTTAAAGAGGTAATTAAGTTAAAATGACGTCATCAGGCTGGGCCCTAATCCACTCTGACGGGGGTCCTCATAAGGAGAGATTAGGACACAGACACACAGAGGGAAGACCACGTGAAGACAAAGGAAGATTGCAACCGTCTATAAGCCAAGGATAGAAGCCTCAAAAGAAACCCAAGCCGCTGGGACCTTGATCCTGGACTTGCAGCCTCCAGAACTGTGAGAAAATAAATTTCTGTTGTTTAAGCCCCCCAGGCTGTAGTCCTTTGCTGTGGCAGCCCCAATAAATGAATACACCCCCAATCTACCGTTTGTGGGAACTTGATGGCAGAGAAGTTAAGGAGCTGCGGTTGCTTGAGCTCTAAAGCACCTCCCCTGCATCGGCCTGTGAGCCTCAAGCCTGAGGGGGCTGTTCCCCTGACCAGCTCCCCCAAGGGCCTTCGAGAGAGGAGTGGGCCCTGGGCATTCTCAACAGTTCTATGAGCTTAAGTTCATTTTGCATTTGGGTTTCCAGAAGCAAGCATTTTCTGATTATCTTGGTTGAAAGGACAATGTTTAATTCATCAGCAATTAAGGGTGAGCCTCAGCTAGCTCAGCTTGGCAAATGTTTGATGGCTGATGAGGAAAAACACTCTTTCTGTCCCTTCACACTGGCTTTCCTTGCCTCTCATAGCTTTTTCTTCCACGGGCCAAATTAATCTCACCGGGCCCAGCTATGCAACTGCCCCGGACCTCAGGGACAGCGGACGAACCAGGAGGGAGCCCGTGAGCCAGCTAGTGCGCTGTCCTCCGTGTGGCTGCTGCTGAGTCTGCACCTCCCTGTGCTGGCTGGTTTCAGGACGTGGGGTGTGTAATGAAGGGCCGTGCTCCCTGTCTGACGCGGCCCCAGCCGTGATTCCTGCCCAGGAGGCCTTGCTCAGGGCACTGTGTGCACAGGGGGCTCCCTGAGGGCGGTGCTGCAGCTCCCTGGCAGCCTTCCCGGCCAGGGCCCATGTGGTGTGGTAAAGGGTGGCGAAGGTGCTCTCTCCCCGGGAACCCAGGGGACAGATACAGGACTAGGCTCTGCCATCACATCCCTCCTCCCTTCCAGCCATCCCTGGTCCCTCTAACATCTCAGCTCCAGAAGCTGCTCCTGGTGCTGGGCAGGTGAGGAAGCAGACTCAGCTGTGCCAAATAAGAAGGTCACAGGGTGCTTGCTCGCAGTGCTCCTGCCCCGCCTCTGTGCTGGGCAGATGTTCCTAATTCCCCTGTGGAATGGCATATGCTTGTCTCATTCTTCTTTTTCTATAAGGAAATGTTCCAAGCACACAGAAACAGTCAGAAACTCGTACAGTAAATATCCACAACCTGCTCAGCATCAGCAAACGACAGCACCACTCTTGACTCCATGCTGCAGGGGGACCCATTCTGTCCTATAACCCTTCCTCCCACAGGGTGAGTGGGCCACGGGCCAAGGAGACCTGTCCACCCAGAGCTCACGCCTGTCCCCAATCCTAGGTATTTGGGACCCTAGAAGTCCCTTCTCAGTGACCCCTGAGCTAGCATCCAAGGCCAACCCGACCTCTTCACCAGCTCCATCCCTCTAAAAGTAGATCATATAGCTAATGTCCACATTCCTCAGCCTGTGGGGGTGGCCAAAGGGTGGCTTTTTTGCATGGGACATGTGGACTGGGATGTCCACACACCACGCACCAATCCCCTCCCAGTGTGGGACGGAGCTGGGGTTGGGCAGGAAGAAAGGGGTGCGCACGGCTGCTACCTCTCCCCCACGCACCCGCCTCCTGGCCCGGCCCTCCGAGGGGTCTGGGAATCACCAAGGACTGCCGTCTTTATTCAGGTGTGTTATCAGGTTTGCAGCTGTCTGTCAGCTCGTCTTATAACTTGCACACGCTTAGATGTGGTACGTGGCCTCCCTTTGTAGTCCCGCACCAAGTCCTGCAAATGTCAGGAGTGGGCCCCCTTGTGAGAACTACTTCTGATTTTGACAAAATAAGCACATCTCAAACATAAAGGCCCCTTATATTCCTCTGTCATCCCATTTATTTCCATTCTACTATAATAAAGTTAGAAATAATCTTCTGTCCATATTTCACACCTTTGTTCTATATATATGCATTCACAATGTATAATCTGTTTTAAAATATGTGTAAGTGACGTCATTTATTTTGTTTCCAGTTTATCATACATTTCCTTTGCTCCTTTTCTCCCTTCTTATTTTCTTTTGTATTGTCTACTCGTTTAAAGGACTAGTTGTTTGCAGTTAATCTGTCTTCATTCTGGTTGCTTTAATAATCATTTGTCTTTGGTGCTCTGCAGTTTCATTACACTTGGTATGACTAAGCGTAGATTTATTTTTATATCCTGCCCAGCTGCTTAGACCTGGAAAGCGACAATAACCTGAGGGCTTCTTTATCTTCACTTGTGGAAAACACTCTGAATTCCCTCATTCTCTGTTTTTATATATCCAGAAGCTTCATATATATATGTGTGTGTGTATATATAAAATTCTATCTTCCACATCCCTAAATCTCCCCCACATTTTCCATTTCCTTTTGGCTTTATCTAAACTATTTTTAAACTGACCAATATGTTTTAATTTAAATTACTACCTTTTTCGTTTATATATTTTATTTTCTCCCAGATCTACCTGTTCCTACATATTATCCAACTTTTGCTTTTTGATTTCTGTGTCCTCTTTCACCAGTATTTTATACACTTTCAGACCCTCCTTGCATCTTCAGTTCTCGGGGAGCTAATAAATGTCTGTACTACTCAATGACTCTCCTTCATTGTGCTTCATTTACTACGTGTGCTCTAGTTGTGGAATCTTTCTTCAAAATGATTTTCCTTTTGCCTCTGCCAGGGCCCTACAGGTTACATCAATTTTTATATTATTATCTTAGCTTAGTGTTCCTGTAGCATTGGGAATAAGTCTAAATGGGATCTATATAAAATATATAAGCACAGCTTCCAGTTTCTAGTGGATAATTCTTTTTTCCACCTGTTTGCCTGGGCACGTAGAATGACTCATTGCTGTTTTGTTAATCTAGTGAGTAAAAGTTTTCTGGTTTCTGTTTTACTAAAATAGCAGCCCTACAAAATCTGCAGCTTTATGCATAGAGCTCTGTTCTATCTCACATGGGACTGAGGTTTTATCTCCTCTCCCTACACCAACCCCCGAACCTTCAACCCCTGAGCTTTTTTTTTTTAAAGATTTTATTATTTCCTTTTTCTCCCCAAAGCCCCCCAGTACATAGTTGTATATTCTTCGTTGTGGGTTCTTCTAGTTGTGGTATGTGGGACGCTGCCTCAGCGTGGTCTGACGAGCAGTGCCATGTCCGCGCCCAGGATTCGAACCAAAGAAACACTGGGCCGCCTGCAGCGGAGCGCGCGAACTTAACCACTCGGCCACGGGGCCAGCCCCAACCCCTGAGCTTTTATGAGTCTGTGCTGCCTCCTCAGCTTCAGGTCCCTCTTACCCTGCTGGCTTTGATGTCTCTCCATTTCTGGTACCTAGGTTTCCTTGTCTTTCTTTTGAACTTGATTATGTATTGAAAGCCTTTCTTTGTTCATATTTCACCCAGCATTTCTATGCATTTGGAAAAGTCCTCTCTGCATCAGCTCAGTCTACCATATTGACTCTCTGGTTTCCATGAATAATTTATACTCCCTTGACCCAATTACTGGAAAATATTATGGCCACAGGACAAGATCACAGAATTATTCTTTCCCAAGTCTTGCCATCCTCAGAAAGAGCCTTTTCTGGATGGAGACTTTTAAAACAGCAACGGATTTGACAAAGCTTTGGGTGATGAAAAGTGTATGAAAGCTCATGAAAGCTCTCCACTGGAGGTGTCTGAGGCACTGGCTTCTCCATGTGCTCCAGGTTGAAATGTCAAGAAACATTATTTCCCAATTTCCCTTTCTTCTTTGGGGAAGAAAAGACCACTTGTGAATGAACATTATTAAAATTTCTCATGAACAATAATGTTAGAAAAACTCAAGATAGAAAGGAGTGATAATAAGAATAACATTCACCATTTATAGTATTCCATCATCTGTATAGGGTTTGGAAGCTATCCATTCACAAAGACAAAGGAAAAAAGGTAAAGAAAACACAACCAAATATTTACTTGGTTAATTGTAAATAATGAGAAGAAAAGAAAAAAAGGGGGGCCGGTCCAGTGGCACAGCAGTTAAGTTTGCACGTTCTGCTTCGGTGGCCTGGGGTTTGCCAGTTTGGATCCCAGATGCAGATCTACACGCCACTCATCAAGCCACGCTGTGGCAGGCATCCAACATATAAAGTAGAGGAAGATGGGCAGGGATGTTAGCTCAGGGCCAGTCTTCCTCAGAAAAAGGAGGAGGATTGGCAGCGGATATTAGTTCAGAGCTAATCTTCCTCCAAAAAAAACCAAAACAAAACAAAAAACAAACAAAAGGAGTACAAATTAACACCGAGAAGAACAATTTAGATCAATGAGATTTTGCTTTTTTAAAAAAAGATATTCCTCAACAAAATACTAGCCAACTGAATTCAGCAATATAATAAAAAGATTATACGTCATGACCACATGGGATTTATCCCTGGAATGCAAGGGTGGTTCAACATACAAAAAAAAAATCAATCAATATAATATACCACGTTAATAGAACGAGGAAAAAATATCACATGATCTCATTGATACAGAAAAAGAATTTGACAAAAATCCAACATCCTTTCATGATAAAAATACTCAGAAAACTGAACAGAAGGGAAATTCCTCAACACAATAAAAGGCGTTTATGAAAACCCACAGCTAACTTTATACTCAATGATGAAAGACTGAAAGCTATCTCTCTATGAGCAAGAACAAGACAAGGAAGTCTGCTTTCATTACTTCTATTCAACAAATTTACTGGACGTTCTAACCAAAACAATTAGGCAAAGCCCCAACAGCCTTTTTTGCAGAAGTGGAAAAACTTGTTCTAAGATTCATATGGAATTGCAAGGGACCTCAAATAGCCAAAACAATCTTGAAAAAAGAACAACAAAGTTATAGGACTCACACTTCCAGATTTAAAAACTTAATGTAAAACTACAGTAATAAAAACAGTGTGGTACTGGCATAAGGATAGACATATAACTCAATTTAATATAATTGAGATCCCAGAAATAAATCCATATATCTATGGTCAATAGATTTTTGGCTGGGGTACTAAGACCATTCAATGAGGAAAGAATAGTCTGTTCAGCAAATGGTGCTGGAACAACCCGATTTCCACATGCAAAAGAATGAAGTTGGGACCTTATCTGCAATCATAAACAAAAATTAACTCAAAATGGATCAAAGACCTGAATATAACAGTTAAAACTATATAAATCTTAGAAGAAAACATAGGAATAAATTTTTATGACCTTGGATTTGGCAATGGTTTCTTAGGTGTGACACCCAAAGTACAGGCAACAATAACAACAAAAAGATAAACTGGACTTCATCAAAATTAAAAACTTTTCTGCATCAAAGGATATTATCAAGAAAGTGAAAAGACCACAAGATGAGAGAAAAATATTTGCAAATCATATATCTGATAAGCATCTGATATCCAAAATATATCAATAATCCCAACAGCTCAACAGCAAAAAGACAAACAACCCAATTAAAAAATGGGCAAAAGACTTGAATAGATATTTATCCAAAGAAGAAACATAACGGCCAACAGCATGTGAAAAGATACTCAACATCACTAGTCATTAGTGAAATGCAAATCGAAACCTCAGAGATAACACTTAACATCTACCAGAATGGTTATAACAAAAAGAAAACCCCCCAGAAAATAACAAGTGAAATTTACGTGAAATGTCCACAATAGGCAAATAGATAGAGCAGTGGTTGCCAGGGACTGTTGGGTGGGGAGCGGGGGAGGACAGTGACTGCTTAAAGCATACAAGGTTTCCCCTCGGGGAGATGAAAGCGTTCTGGAACCGGACAGTGGCGATGGTTGCACAACACTGAGAATGCATTAAATGCCACTAAATATACACTTTAAAATGGTGAATTTTATACTTTGTGAATTTTATTACAATTTTAAAAAAGAAAATTCAATTAAAAACCAAAAAGGAGGAGGAATGGGTCCTGAATTAAGGTAAATTCCCTCCCATCACCTGAACTGTTGGCAATGATGCCATCTTCACAGTTTATTTCTCCAGTGGTTGGGAATGTGGGAGTTAAGGTGCTTTCCTTTGAGTTTTTTGTCCCAGCTTAAGCAGGTACGCTGTCTGGGATCTACTGGTATGAAAGGTGTATGCAAACACAAATTCACCCGACGAATGTGTACTCTTGGTGCCTCCTCAATAATGAGGGTAAAACCCAGTCTCACACAAGTCCTCACAAGCAGGCTCTGTGTGGAAGGTGACATGTCCTACAGGAGGCAGCGTGTTCCTGTCTCAACAAACGAGCAGTGGGAGGAAGGAGTGGAGAGCTGAAAAGTGTTATGCTGGAGAATAAAACTCTATGTCCACATTTCTGTCAGGAGGCTATTCCTGCAAAAACAACACATGCAGAATTGCCAAAGAGCAGGAACATGGAGAATATAGTGAATAACCCCAAAGCTGAGTTTTAGATCTTGTCAGTAGTTACAGCCGGTAAGAATCGCAGCTGACACCACAATAAAGCCAAAAACAAATAAGTATTTTTAGAAACATTTTCAAATTACTGCTGGACTGAAGAGTCCGTTGCACCCCTATGTTCATTGCAGCATTATTTACAATAGCCAAGACGTGGAACCAGCCTACATGCCCAGAAACTAATGATTGGATAAAGAAGATGTGGTATATATACACAATGGAATACTACTCAGCCATAAAAAAAGACGAAATTGGCCCATTCACAACAATGTGGATGGACCTCGAGGGTATTATGTTAAGCGAAATAAGTCAGTCAGAGAAAGACGAACTCTATATGACTCCACTCATAGGTGGAAATTAGTATATTGAGAAGCAGATCTGATTGGTGGTTACCAGGGAAAAGGGGGGGTGGGGGGAGGGTACGGAGGGGGAAGTGGTGTACCCACAACATGACTAACAAAAATGTACAACTGAAATCTCACAAGGTTGTAATCTATCATAACATTAATAAAAAAAAAAAAAAATAAAATAAAAAAAAAAAATTACTGCTGGACTGACTTCAAAACATAAATCTGCACGTTCCTCAAGAAAAAACCTAGTTCAAAGTTCCCTTTCCTTCAGGTAAGGTCGAACATCTACCAATCTGTTAGACTGCTGAAATTCTGACCTATTTTTAAGGATCCCCAGAGAATGAGATTCATAGCCTCAACTGATAACTTATTTCACGCATTATAATCTGAACATTAGGAAATGAGAACCTTTTGGGCTCAAGTGTATTCCAGACCCACCCAGGCCTTTGCAGGATCAGGAACCTTACCTCAGTTAAATACACTTAACGTAATGAGGGAAAATAACAAGAATAAAACAAAACAAAATAGGTTTTGCAGCCTAAGATTGCATTAAGATAGGAGTTATATGTTGGAGCTAGGAGCCCTTCATAAATTCTATTCTATTAGATGGCAGTAAATTCTTCTCCTCCTTCCTTTCTGCCAATCCATACACATCCTGCTTTTTAAAGCTTGACTTCTCATTCATCCAGCCTTTATGCTGCACCTATTTGTGTGAGATCCAGTGCTGGGAACGAAGTTACCTAAGACACAGTCTCTGCCCTCACCAAGCTCACAGCCTCTGAGGTGATCTCACTGTGTAGACCATATCATGGCATAAGGCGATGAGTGCCAGAATGGAGGTCATATGAGGCTCAGAGTTTTACCTCTTGGTGAAACAGAGGAGGGAAGGACGTGGAGAAAGTTCAGCAAGGCTTAAAGAAGAATTGACAGTGAAGCTACATCCTGAACAATGGAGGACTCCTTGCTCATCAATCCAGATGGAAACACAGGCGGAAGAACAGGTTTAGTGGGAAAGACAATGAGTCCAGTTTTGGATGTGAGACTTCAAGTTGCCTCTGAGGCATTCAGGAGGCCGTGGGACGCTGGTGGCTAGAGAGGTGCAAGCTGGAGATGCTGCTTTGCATTCCTCAGCCTGTAGAAACCCATGGAGAGCAGGTGGCGGGTGGGGGGAGGCACTGTAAGTGGTGATTCCTAGAAGCACCCACATGTCGTCTGTGTGTTCAACTATAGAGGGTTTGTTCTCTCAGAAAGGGATCAAATCTTATACTTTGTCTGCATTTTTCACAGTACCTACCCTGGGCTGAGAACAGAGGACATTGTTACAGATATAAAATGGCATTTGTCCTTTGTATTTATGGATCTGAGCCGTGACTCACTATCTTACTCCTGTGTTTCTCCATCACTCGGTCCTGGCATCATTTGTCTTTGCACGTGTCCACGATGCCCAGAACTGAGCTCAGGACACAGCAGGTTTTCCAATAGCAGCTGAGATAAATTCCTGGGTATTATTCTTTAAAAATGATGGGACAGAACATCATCTCAATCCTCTTCCAGAGGAGAAAAGCCCCCTCCAAACTCTGGAGGATACTGTGAGCAAAAAAACCTCTGTGGCCTTTAAATAGCTAGGACAGTGTACTTTGTCAAGAAAAGAATTCAGGTTACATGGAACAGCTGGAGGACAGTCTGGCTGAGGACAGGGCAGAGTTCAACGTTAACTAACAATACAAATTCTATTCCAAAATACTAAGATAGATTCCTCTAGTCCTCGCTGGTTTCAAGTCTCCTCTGACTTTCAAAATAGGGAACTGGAAAGAAGGCAGGCTTGTACCAGCATGGTGTTTATT
Source organism: Equus caballus (assembly GCF_041296265.1). Classification (NCBI taxonomy): domain Eukaryota; kingdom Metazoa; phylum Chordata; class Mammalia; order Perissodactyla; family Equidae; genus Equus; species Equus caballus. The sequence continues at coordinate 23,241,571 of NC_091700.1, read as the reverse complement.
TTCCTCCGTTCCAGACCAAGTTTTGGATAGCAGGTGTAAGCGGGCCATTCTGGGTATTTGAAGAAATTTCATTCTTTTATAGTGTGTTTTGGGGGAATTCCTATACAAAAGAAGAGTCTGTCCAAGGAGTTGTAGTACCAAATGGTTAGGCAATGACTTTGTAAGGGGAAACAGCAGATTTGCAGCCTCAAAATAGATGGGCTCTGTCTGTCCACAACCATCCCAGGTCAGAACACAGATGTGCAGAAGCGAACTGTGCTGATGGACAGAATTGCCTAGCAAGTCTTTAACAAAAAGAGGGGTGGGGATATAGAAAAGATTTAAAAGCAAAAATAGATACATATAATCCTTTTCTACTGTGCCTGCTAGCTGGAGTGGTAACTTAAACAAACCAGTGAGGTAGGAGGAAAGTTCAAAAAGAAACAGAAACTAGCAGCCAGCAACCACACTGTTCTTTCACCTGGAACAGCAACTTGGGTAAAATCGGAAAAAATGGCTTCTTCTGAAAATTAGTACTGCATTACCATATCCTATCTACTTATAAGAGTTAACAAAAATCCATTTTTAAACATTCTTGGTCAGAGAGACTTCTGCTTCTGGGATGATGGAGTAGATGTATTTTCCCTATTTCTCTTAAGTACAACCGACAACCCCAGACATTATGTGTAAACAAATATAAGAAGATACTGAAAAAGTGGAGAGAAGAAGGAAGACCAGCTAGGAACCTCAGAGCACGAGAAAAGTGTGCTTTCTTTTGACCTTACAGATTCCAGACTTTTAGCTGAAGAGCCTGTCAATCCAGAAATGCCACAGGTGCAGACAACAAAGCCCAGGAAAAGCCTCTTTTCTCTAGCCAACGGAGCAGGAAAGGGGCAGCCTAGCACAACAAAAACTTTTAGACCATGATGTCTTTACTCTAGCCAAATACCCGCCAAAAAACTGTGGCCCCACTCTCACCCATGTCAGCAAAGACCAAGTGGGCAGCCTAGAGTTCCACACTTACAAGGCTGCAACAAGGTGCCCAACACCCCTATTCGGGTAGTGATAGAGGAGGCCTCGTAAGGACCTGGGGTTTTCATCCTTGCCAGCTGATCATGGTCCCCTGTCATGTCAGTGGAGACCATGTAGGGGACACATGGGGAGAATGGGCTTCCATCTACCACCCAGTGAGATAAAGAGGCATTCCTCTCCTTCCTTGCTGGAGTGGTGTCAGAAGAGGCCTAAAGGAGAATCAGGACTTTCATCATTGCCAGGCAGTAAAAAGGGCACACTCCTATTCCCCCTGCAGGGTCAGTGGAGATCATGTGGAGAGCAGGAACTTTCATCACCACCCATCAGGCATCAACAGAGGCCAACTAGGGAAACTGGATTATCTCTACCTGGCAGGAGCAAGGCTGTCATAAAATCCACAGTCACATAATATAACACCCAAAACATCCACATTTGATTTGAAAATCACTTTTCATACCAAGAAACAGAAAGATCTCAAACCGAATGTAAAAAAACACTCAACAGATACAAACTTTAAGATGACAGAGATAGTGGAATAATCTGAGAAAGATTTTAAAGCATCCAAGATAAAAATGCTTCAATGAGCAACTATGACATGTTTAAAACAATTAAAAAAAAAAAAAAGAAAGCCTCAGTAAAGAAACAGAATGTATAAAGTAGAACCAATTGTAAATTTTAGAACTCATAAGTACAATAACTGAAATAAAAAGCTTAATGGATTGGCTCAATAGCAGGATGGAGGGAACAGAAGAAATAATCAGTGAGCTAGAAGACAGCACAGTAGCAATGACCCAATCTGAATAACAGAGGCAAAATAGACTGGAGAAAAAATTAACAGAGCCTCAGGGACCTGTGGGAATATAACAGAAGACACAACATTCAAGTTTTCAGGGTCCTAGAAGGAGAGGAGAAAGAGGATGGGGCTGAAAAAGCACTCAAAGAAATAAAGGCTGAAAACTTAAATTTAGTGAGAGATATAAACCTACAGATTCAAGAAGGTACATAAATCCTAAATAGGATAAACCCAAGGAAATTCAGGTCAAGACAGATTATAATTAAACTTCTGGAAATTAAAGACAAAGAAAAGATCTTGAAAGCAACCAAAGAGAAACGACATTTTACCTATGGGGAAAACCAATTCGAATGACAATGGATTTCTCATCAGAAACCACTGAGGTCAGAAGTGGCATAATATTCTTCAACTGCTGAAAGAAAAGAACTGTTAACTCAGTGAAAATATCTTTAAGGAATGAAGAAGAAATCAAGACATTCTCAAATGGAAGGCAAACTAAGAGAACTTTCACCATCAGAACCACCCTACAAGAACAGCTAAAGGAAGTTCTAGAAACAAAAAGGAAGTGATAAAAGAAGGAATCTTGGAACATCAAGAAGGAAGAAAGGACATGGTAAGAAAAATATGGGTAAATACAATGGGCTGTTCCTTTTCTCTTGAATTCTCCAAATTACGTTTGACAAGTTTAAGCAAAAATTATAAACTGTCTGATACGATTTTAAATGTATATAGAGAAGATATTTAAGACAATTATATTATAAAGGGGGGTGGGTAAATAGATGTAAAAGGAGTCAAGGTTTCTGTATTTCACTCAAATTGGTAAAATGACAACACAAGTAGACTGTGATTAGTATAGTGTAATACCTGGAACAACTAGTAAAAGTTATACTATGAGACACACTCAAAAACACAATAGATAAATCAAAATGCACTTCTAAAAAATGTTCACATAAGTCATAAGAAAGAAGGAAAAAGAAAATAGAGAAATAAAAAACAGACAGAACAAACAGAAAATTAAAGATAAAATAGTAGACCTAAACCCCAACATATTAATAATACATTAAATATAAATGGTCTAGATATATCAATGAAAAGAAACAGACTGGCAGAGTGGATTAAAAAATATGACCCAATTATATGCTGTCTACAAGAAATCCACTTCAAATATAATGACATAGGAAGACAGAAAATAAAAGGATGAAGACAGATATATCATGCAAACATTAATCAAAGGAATGCCGGAGTAACTATGTTAATATCAGATAAAGTAGACTTCAGAGCAAAGAAAATTACCAGAGACAGCAAAGGACACTATATAACGACAGAGGGTAAATCCACCCAGAACACATGACAATCCTAAATGTCTATGCACCAAGCAAGAGAGCTGCAGAAGCAAAAACTGATAGAACTGAAGAGAGAAACAGACACATTCATAATTACAGTTGAATTCTTCAACAGTCCTCTCTCAACAGTTGATAGTACAGACGGAAAATCAGGAACGAAATTAAAGCACTCTAAAACATCATCAAAAAAAGGATCTAATCAGGGGCTGGCCCCGTGGCCGAGTGGTTAAGTTCGTGCGCTCCGCTGCAGGCGGCCCAGTGTTTCGTTGGTTCGAATCCTGGGCGCGGACATGGCACTGCTCATCAAACCACGCTGAAGCAGCGTCCCACATGCCACAACTAGAAGGACCCACAATGAAGAATACACAACTATGTACCGGGGGGCTTTAGGGAGAAAAAGGAAAAAATAAAAATTCTTTAAAAAAAGGATCTAATCAGCATATATAGAACACGCCACTCAACGGCAGCAGAATACACATTCTTTCCAAGGGCACAAGGAACATATGCCAAGAGAGACTACAATCTGGGCCACAAAACAAACCTCAACAAATTTAAAAGACTGAACTCATTGAGAGTGCGTTCTCCAAAAACAACAGAATCAGAGTAGAAATCAATAACAGGAAGATAATAGGAAAATCTTCAAACACTTGGGAACTAAACAGTGTGCTTCCAAATGATCCCTAGGTCAAAGAGAAAGTCTCAAGAGAAATAAAAAAAAAAAATTGAACTAAATTAGAAGAAAAATACATCAGAATTTGTGGGACACAGTTTAAGCAGTGCAGAGAGGGAAATTCATAGCAATAATGCATACATTAGAAAAAAACAAAAAGTCTCAACTTAGCATTCTAAATTCTCACCTGAAGAAACTAGAAAAGAAGAGCAAAAGAAACCCAAAGCATGCAGAAGGAAGGAAATAATACAGAGTAGAAATCAGTGAAACAATAGGAGAAAACCAGTGAAATAAAGAGCTTGTTATTGAAAATAACAATAAAATTAACAAACCCCTAGAAAGACTCATAAAGAAAAAAAGAGAGAAGATATAAATGACCAACATTAGGAATGATATGGGATAGCTCCCTAGACCCTACAGACATCAACAAGATAATGGAGGGATATTGCAAACAGCTTTATACACATAAATTTGACAACTTAGATAAAATGGACCAATTCTTCGATAAACAAAAACTACCCAAACTTACACAATTCCAAACAATTTGGATATCCTTATAACTATTAAGCAACTTGAATTCATAATTTAAAAATCTCCCCAAAAGAAATGTCCAGGCCCAGAGGGATTCACTGGAGGATTCTACCAAATATATTTAAAGAAGACGTAAAACCAGTTCTACACAATCTCTTCCAGAAAATCGACGAGGAAGGGACACTTTGCAATTCATTTATGAAGCTAGTATTACTTGGGCATTAAATCCATATAAAGACATTACAAAAAAAGAAAGCCATAGTCCAATATCCCTCATGAATATAGATGTAAAATGTCTGAACATAATATTAGTACATAAAATTCAGCAATATATAATAAGAATTAGGCAACGTGACCAAATGGGGTTTATTCCAGGGAGGCAAGGCTGGTTCAGTATTCAAAAGGCAATCAAGCAATCCACCATATTAACAGGCTAAAGAGGAAAAACAAATCACATGATCATATCAGCTGATGCAGATAAAGCATTTTACAAGATTCAACACCCATTCATGATTTAAAAACAAAATAAAACCTCTTAGTAAATTAGAAATAGAGGGGAACTTCCTCAGCCTGACAAAGAGCCTCTATAAAAAAATGTACAGCTAACACCACACTTTATGATGAAAGACTGAATACCTGCCCCCTAAGAGTAGGAACAATGCAAGGATGCCGACTGTCACCACTCTCATTCAACACAGTGCTGGAGGTTTCAGCCAGTGCAATAGGCAAGAAAATGAAATAAAAGACAAGGATCAGAAAGGAGAAATATAAGTGTTCCTATTTTCAGATAACATGATTGTCTAGAAAATCCCAAGAAATATAAGCATATAAATATAAATAAAAACACACACATATACATATAAAACTCCTAGAACTAATAAGTGAGTTCAGCAAAGTTGCCTGGTATATGACCAACACACAAAATTCAGTTGTATTTCTATATACTAGCAGGGAACACATGAATCCTGAAGTTAAAAATGCAATGCAATTTATGACTGCTCAAAAGAGTGAAATATTTAGGTGTAAGTCTAGCAAAACACATACAGGACTTGTATGCTGAAAACTACACAATACTGATGAAAGAAATCAAGGAAAATCTAAATAAATGGAAACATGCCATTTTCATGGATTGGAAGACTCAACGTAGTAAAGATATTCATTCTCCCCAAATTGATATAAAGGTTTAATGAAATTCTTGTCGAAATTCCCACAAGATTTTTTGTAGGTATAGATAATATTATTCTAAAATACGTATGAAAGGCAAAGGAACTAGAATAGTTAAAACAATTTTGAAAAAGAAGAAAATGGAAGAAATGGTCTACCTGATTTCAAGACAGTGTGGCATTGGTTAAGGGATGGACACATAGATTAATGGAACAGAATAGAACAGAGGACCCAGAAATAAACCCACATAAACATGCCCATTTAACTTTTAACAATGATGCAAAAGCAATTCAATGGAAAAAAGACACTTTTTGCAACAAAAAGTGCTGGAGCTACCATGTATACAAAGGCCAAAAACAAAAACAACCCAAAACCCCCAAAACAAACCTCTGAGTTTCACACCTTATACAAAAATTAACTCAACATGGCTCACTGACTTAACAGTGAAATATAAAACTATACAAATTTTAGGGAAAAAAAATAGGACAATATCTTTGGGATTTAGACTATGCAAAGAGTTCTTAGACTTGAAACCAAAAGCATAATCATAAAGCATAAAGAAAAATTAATTTGGACTTCATCAAAGTTAAACACTTTTTTTCTGAAAAAGACTCTATTAAGAGGCTGAAAGGACAAGCTACAAAGTGGGAGAAAATATTTGTAAACTACACATCTGACAAACGACTAACGTCTAGAATATATAAAGAACTCTCAAAACTCAACAGAAGAAAACCCAAAGAATCCAATTAGAAAATGGGCAACAGACTTCGGGAGACATTTTATTAGTAAGGATATACAGATAGCAAATAAGCACATGGAAAGATGTTCAAGCTCATTAGCCACCAGGGAAATGCAAATTAGAACCACAAAGAGCTATTACCACACACGTATCACCATGGCTGACGTAAAAAAACCAGTGACGACACCAAATGCTGGCAAGGATGTGGGAAAACTGGGTCACTCAGACATTGCTGGCGGGATTGTAAAATGGAACGGCCGCTCTGAAAAACAGTTTGGCAGTTCCTTAAGAAAACTAAACATACCACAACCTTGTGAATATACTGTAGAGCACTGAATTATCCAGTTAAAAATGGTGAAGTTTATGTATTTGAATTATATCTCAAAAAAAAAAAGATCAAACCTGGGCTAACGTGCAGCCCAAATTGCCAACACAGAATCAGGAGCTAAATAAATGGTTATTTTTAAAAAAAGAAAAAAAACCCATACCGCCTGAATATGTAACTACCACAGACCCAGCTGTTGCACTCCTGGACATTTATCCCAGAGAAACGAGGACTCACACTCACACAGAAACCTGCACATAAGTGTTTATAAGAGCTTTATTCCAATAGCCCCAGACCGGAAACCCAGATATCTGTTAGCATGCGAATGGTTTAACAAAGTGTGTGCATCCACACCATGAACCACACTTGGCAAGAAAGAAGAAGAAATTACTGATACTTGCAACAACCTGGAAGGTTCTCTAGAGAATTACGCTGAGTGAAAAAGGTCACTACCAAAAGATGACATAGTGTAGGATTCATTTATAAAACATTCTTGAAATGACAAAATTCTAGAAATAGAGAACGGGTTAATGATTACCAGGAGCTAAGGAGAGGGTAGAAAGTAGATATGGCTATAAAAGACAACATGAGGGATCCTGTGGTGACGGAAATGTTCTGTGTTTTGAGTGCACCAATGTCAATGTCCTGCTTGTGATACTGTTCTGTAGTTTTGCAAGATGTTACTACTGGGGAAACTGAGTAAAGGGTACATGGGCTCTTTCTGTATTATTTCTTACAACTGTATGTGAGGCTACAATGATCTTGACATAAGTTTAAATTAAAAAAAAATCCCTCTCAGTTTTTATGCATTCTCTTCTCTTTCATGTTTCTCTGCGTTACAGTCTGAGGAAATGCCGCATCTTGGAGCTGGATTTGAGGGGGTGGGAGACTCTCATCCATCTCTTGCAGGCGTACTGCCCCAGGGAGAGGCTGTCCACCCCAGGCAGAGCCGTCTGACCTCATTAGTGGAGCAGGCAAAACTGAATATGAATGACAGCCCCCGCACATATGGAAACCATTACCTCATTCCATGACTTGCAATGAGCTTGTGAGGCTCCTCTTAAGAAGTGAGCTCCGTGGTCCAGTGGGCAAGCCTATGGAAGGGTCAGGTCAGAGTCATGAGGCTGTTAGGAACAGATAAATTAGCAGGGCACCTGGCTGACCCAGAGAGGCCTCAGTGAAATGCTATGCGGTGGGTTGAAAAGCCCCAGGTGTAACGGAGTGAGTGTGGACTAGTCAAGGCTCTGTGCACTTCCTGATACCGTTGGGGGAAAGGACAAGACAAAACAACACCATAGTGGGGAGCACCCCACCCAGCAGGAAGATGCAGCTTTCGGAGCAGAAAGTTTTTCTGTTAAAGTTCTATTTCTACCCATTGGATGGTGCCAATTACCTGCTTCAAATCATATACTAAATGCAAGACCCTGGCTTCCTCTCGAACCCATTTTCCTACTATGCTTCCCCTCCCTCCCTCTGCTCCAGCCACAGGGCCTTTCTCGCCAGTCCTGGAACACTCGAGTTTCCCACCTCAGGTCTTTGCACTTGCGCTCTCTCTGCCTGGGATGTCTTCCCATGCTGGCTCTCTCCCTCAGTGCACTCAGAGCAGCTTCCCCCAACCAGTTTACAGTAGCAGCTCCCCTCTTCCTCCCTCCCCACGCACCCCACTCCCCTCCTCCCTACACCTGCACCCTGCTTCATTTTTCTTTATCCTACTTGTCACTGCACATTTTCTTTACTGTCTGTGCTCCGCACTAGAAGGTAAATTCTATGAGGGCCAGAATTTTGTGTTTTGTTCACAGTTATATGCCCAGCACCAAAAATAGTGCTTAATACATCGTAGATGCTCAAGAACTTTGTTGAAGGACTGAAAAATGAAGAGATGAATGAATAAATGCAGGCTAGGCGAAAAGTACAAAAGCAAAGACAAAGATAGAAATGGCAAGGCCATGGGGCCCTCCCTCTTCTCCCTGCAAAGGTTCTGCAGGCGTGGCCTCTTCCAGGGAGAAGGGAGGAGCTGGTGTGCTGACCTCCCAAGATCTTGTCTCAAGGAGCTTCTGTTTATGTATGTATGTAGGTACGTAGGTATGTATTTATTTTGGTGAGCTCTGAGCTAACAGCTGTTGCCAATCTTCTTTTTTTTTTCTTGCTTGAGGAAGATTAGCCCTGAGCTAACATCTGTGTCAATCTTCCTCTATTTTGTATGTGGGATTCCTCTGCAGCTAGGCTTGACAAACGGTGCAGGTCCGCACCTGGGATCTGGACGTGGGCTGCTGAAGCAGAGCATGCTGGACCTAACCACCATGCCACGGGACCAGCCCACAAAGTTTCTTTTTGAAAAAGAGAATTTTCAGGGCCACAGAACTAGCAGGTCTACACTCTAATTTTGCCAAGAAAGAGTCGATACGTCTCAGACAGATGTGCAAGCTTGTACAATGGAAACTGTGCACTTCAGCCCAGGTCCAAGGTTCACCCTCACATGAAGCTTGAAAACAGCGGCCTCATTTCAGAGTGTTAAATTAATACACAAGGAGGTCCTTAGACTGAGAGGGCTCTAATGCCAAGCTGGCCTACGTAGGCAAACTAAAAGCTTACAAAATTGAAACCTGAGGACCACCAATCGCAAGCAGCCAACTAGGCTTTAAGCGATAGCCAATCAATAATTTCCTTACGTGGCTTCTGTCTTTTCTCTATAAAATCTCTCCCCAGCTGCTGTCGGTGGCATGCTCCTAACCATTTCTGGTTTGGCACTGCACAATTCTAATTGATTTTTCGCTCAAATAAACTAAAAATGTTTAATATGCCTCAGTTTGTCTTTTTTTTAAAGATTTTTTATTTTTTTCCTTTTTCTCCCCAAAGCCCCCCCGGTACATAGTTGTATATTCTTCATTGTGGGTCCTTCTAGTTGTGGCATGTGGGACACTGCCTCAGCGTGGTCTGATGAGCAGTGCCATGTCCGCGCCCAGGATTCGAACTAACGAAACACTGGGCCGCCTGCAGCGGAGCGCGCGAACTTAACCACTCGGCCACGGGGCCAGCCCTGCCTCATTTTGTCTTTTAACAACAAAGTATGTGAACGCGAAGGAGAGAAGAACCCGAGAGAGTGGCATGGATACTTATAAAAAGACAATGAGGATTTTTAAGGTGTTTGAATGTCACAGATAATCAGCGGAGGAGAGAAATAGCACAGGGCGCTTGAAAGAAGCAAAGGGAAATTTCAGCTAGATTTCAAGGACAGTTTTTGAACAATGAAGCCTATTGGGCTGGAATATAATTTCCTGAGGGTATAGTTGGCAGCTTTATGATGTAAAATACTGAAAATTAAATGTGACTTGACAAAGTATATAATATGTGAAGGTAAAGACGTGGGGTAATGACTTAATAGTATTTTTCAATCGATTAAATTCCTTGAATGTGAACTTGCCCTTATATGAAAAATAAAACAAATCTGCCGATTGGAATTTAAGATTTGGATCAAGTTTGAAAGAGCTGATCTCTCTCATCACTGTTATTTTCTTTTAAAACAGCAAACTTTCTAGTCGGCCCATTAAGCTGCAAATTCATCACAATAAAAATAACTGTGACATCCATTGCCCCTCTTTTCCTAGCACCCCCTCCAATGCACATGGGGTGTGGGTCTGGGTAATAAACATCTGACTTTACAAATTCAAATAAGCATCCAAACAAACAGAATAATTCAAAGCAGCCGCAAGGTCCCCCTGACTCAGCTGTTGAAGTAGTTAAAGAAAGATGAGCTTCTCTACCGATTAACCTCCTCAACACTAATTACAGATAATGAGGGATCAAGGTGCCTGGCCCAGCCTGACCTCTGTGCTCTCCGGAGCTCACGAGCCAGCTGACGGCCCCCGGAAGACACAGAGGAAAAGGATCAAGTGGACGCAGGTGCCTGCCTCACTGTCCGCCTGGGCAGACGACTGGCCCAGGCTTCGGTGGGGAACACAGTCAACTCTCTTGATAAGAATTACATAGAGGAAATTTGGCAGATCTCAGCCTAGGATATTTGTTTATAGGACTTAAGACCATCGCTGAGTCGCTCAAAGTTCAGCCTAGCCGCTGGAGAGAGTCAGAGGACTTCAAGAAATTGTTTTTTAAACTAAAGCACTTTATTCATGTTTTTGAACTGCTTGAAGTCTGTTCTGGAAGAAGGTGGGGTGTGTGTAAATAAGAAGTTATAAAGGAATGAATGTCCTGAGTACTCTGGAGTCTAGCCATGCCACCACTAACATGTGGAAATATTTCCTCTCATCCTTTTTCCACCTCATCCCACATGGAGGAATGTAATATTCGCAGTTAAGTGCTAGGTAGACTCAGGAAAAGCCATAGAAACAAGTAATTTGTGTGCACTTGAGCCTCCCTCCCTGTTCCACTGAACGTGCTCCAGGTAGGACGCAGCGTGGGGCCTGGACATTCCTTCACGTCACAACTACAGTAACTGCAGGCTGCAGGCTGAGCTGAATGAATAAAAAGTGTGTGGCTGCCATTCTCAGCACTCGTGAGTCACGGCCTTTCCCCAGCTCTGCATGCAGGTGCTGGAGCCCAGTGTCTTCACTCTCAGAGCGGAGACGGCATTCGAGTCCTGTGACACTGCAGGACAGGCAGTGAACACCACCAGCTGAGGCTGACACCCACGCTCAGTTAGCTGGACATGCAGGCGCTTCAGCTGGGCCCTCCTCAGTCACTAACCTGTGACCAGGTCTCCACTAACTAGCTGAGTTGCTTTAGAGTTGGAGCTAAACTTTCATTTTCCATAATCCTGTAGGGATACTTATAACTCTGTTTCCTGCGGCCAAGCAGTTGGGCTAAATATCTGAAAATGTCTCTTGAAAAATGTCTGCATCATCTGGGAAAAAAATTAACCTGTAGTCTTCAGCAGAGGTGACTAAGCAGTGGGTTTTCAAATCAACAGTTCGAAGAGAGCAAGTGTGCAGTCATTTCTCAAGTGAGGCCACACCTGCAGAAAGTTCTACGTGGAACAAGCAGGAACCGTTCCACAGATGCCTTTTTTATTTTTGAGTTGATTGTTGAGTTAAAGTAAACGGAAAGGGAAAATTAACATTCAGTTATCTGGTGCCATTTGAAGGCTGTCCAGATGGAGAGCCAGACCTCTAGCCGGGGCTGCAGAGGGCTAAGAAACGTGACCCCCACCCCAAAGGGGTGGTGGCCATGGGTGGTCTTGGCAACACATCAAATTCTTTCTGGGCCTCGTCTTTAGAGAAGTGTCTTCAAGGTGGAGATGGGAGTGAGGCAACGCTCCACAGACATTGCCAGAGTCTTCCTTCATTACTTTTGAAGCAGGCCTTACTGAAAGCTGAGATGCACATAGACAGATGATGCTGAAGGGGTTCTTCAGAGGGAAGGCCCTTGCCTTCTGCTAGGCAGAACAGCTGCTAAATCTGCCCAGTATTTATGGCAAACCATTTCATTTTAAATTTCAGAATAAGATGACTGTCCACATCACTTCTTGCTCACATTTTCCAGTTTGGAGGAACTCTCCTTGAAAAGACTTAACTGGATCCACAGTGTGAAGCTGTCCTGACAGGTCTGGCTAGATCACCTTACTCTTGGGACCTAGCAGTCTGTGGAAAGATTCATTGAAACTGATGTTGGGATAGCGTTGTGAAAGACATGGTAAAAAAAAAAAGATATGGGGCACAGAAGAGGGAAAACACATTTCCCTTTCCCTTCCCAATGGAAAAAAAACCCCTGTGGCTTATGAAGTTTTTAAAGAATGAATTGAATGTTTCAAATTAATTATTGTATTTAATTACTTGGCCTTTGTCTGGGTTATCCATAAAAATTATGAGATAGCAACTCAAAACCACAATTTACCTCCAGCGTTTGATCACTCAACTTCCTGAATAAACACACAGTACAGGAGAATGCTGGAGTCTAAGAATAAGATGCCTCTCTGTTCTGGAAGCAACGTTATTTTCCTAAGTTAAAGAATGACACTCATCAGGAGGTTAGTGAATTCCCTAAAAATCTAATGCAAATTGACATGTACGGAGATGGGGCATAGCTTTCATAATCTTATCAAAGGCCTGAAGTAGACATGCTAATGTTCCCACCAATATCCATTTCTTCCCTCCTGTGCCAAGGAGCACTCATAAACGGAGTGACATCCCCCACCCCCAACCTTCCTACATGGATGGGTTCTGGTAATGTGAGCCTAAATCAATCCGCCATGGCATTTCCCTGACTGTAGGGATTGGCTCAAGACGGCCCCATCAAGGAAAACAGGAACTTGTTGTCTGTTGGTAGTGCCAACTCTCTCTCTTCCATTGGTTGTGAACAAGGTTGCACATGGGGTGACCTCCCTGTGATCATGACAGTGGGTGGAGGGCAGACTTAGTATAAAGTGTTGGAGCAAAGTGAACAGATAGAAAGAAACTGGATCCTTGATGACATTCTTGGCTAGGCATCCATCATCTATGACTGCCCTCCATCAGGATGTTCAAATTACACGAGCTAGGGACTTCTCAAAGCCTGAAGGGAAGTTTGAATTGGGGCCTCTGTTATTTGCAACGAAAAACATCCTCCATTGATAGAAGAGTTCTTGTTCCAGAATAATTAAGAACCATTGGCCCAAGGACCGACTTTAAGGAACCAAGGTATGTTCTCAGAAGAAAGCAGGGAGAGTGAATCGGAAGGATATGGAGTGGAAGAGAGGTGGGACTTGGCTACTTATTCTTGGCCTTCTGATCCTGAGGTACACTTAGCAGTTATTTTTTGAAGTCGACTTTTTGGATATAATTCATAAGAGTAATCTAAGTTTTATCATCTTTTCCATCCTTGTAACTAGCATACATTATTTCTACTAAATGAATAACTACCCATAGGTCTTATATGAGAAACTGCATTCCCCACATTAGCAGTGCCATGAGCTCCCTGGGGACGGAGGGTAGTTTATGGGCAGCCCAAGGGTCATCATGCTAAATTTGCAAACTTGGTTGCTTAGTGCTTATCTGCCAGGCAGTTACTAACCTATAATTTCCTTTTCTCCTCAAAAAGGGTGAGACCACTATAAGAAAACCTTTCTATAGTGTTGTTCTAGAATAGGGGTGAGGGGTGACTTTCGAACACTCTCAGAAGAAATATGCATGTTCCAAAACAACCCTGCATGGGAGAGGAATCCTGGGGACATATACACGTTGTTTTGGCATGGACAAACTCCAGATGCCTTGATGAAGAAAGGCCAAGTAGCTCTTTTCAATATTCTCTACTCGTAAGATCTCATCCCATAGCTATTTCTTATAAGTGAGGCTTTTGATGGTTCCCTTTACTACAGAATAAAGCCACAACCTCATCATAGGTCATTTGATTTGGCCCTTACCTACTTCTCCAACCTAACGTCTCACCACCATGCTGGACTCTTGGCCCAGCATACTGAACTTTTCATGGGGCCTGGAGAACTCTGCCGAGTCACCCTCTGCTGCTGGAATCCCCTTTCCTTCCTTCACTCCTTGGTAACAAATTCTAATCTGCACTGGGCTCTCCCAGCAGCCTCCCCATCACTCTATTCAAACACTTCCACATTGTATTCCCATTCTCTATCTACTCATCTCCCACCATTACCCTACTCTTTCTCTATTTCTTTACTGCCTGGCATGATCTCTGGCAAAATGCAAGGACTCAATACATGCTCCTGCCTGGATTAGCATCACCATGAAGGACAACAACATAAGCATCTCTGAGTGAGTGAATACATATAAGCAACCATGTGTGGAAAATTCTCAGAAGTTCTTCTTTTATTTAAGCTGACTCCTGAAGATTAGGAGGAAAATGCACCAAGGTTCTGTTAGAGAAACCTATTTTTAAAATATGGTCTTCAACAACAGGATATGCCCACTCACAGGCATTTAAAAAAAAAATCATGATACTACTTGATCAGCAGGTGTTTCGTACAACAAGTTTATAAGAGTTCAGACGTAAAATAGGTAATGGTAAATGGAAGAAAAAGGATTAAGGGAGCATTATGTCTTGCACTGCTCATAGATGGGTGGACAAAGTTTTGGGAGAACAAATTATAAATTTCACTGTAAATTCTATGATCAGGTTTTTCCTTTGTTGTTGTTTTTCCATTTTCATTTTCTTTGCTGTTCTAACAAATGGTAGAAGTATATCAGAAATGCTGCTCTCTATATGTATACATATTTACACACACACACATACATATCAGTTGTTAGGAATGTGAAAATATTTGCTGCTGTGACACTAATGTGAAAGCAGCACAGAAAATCAAAATGGACAAACAGAAGGTGCATCCCAGAGCACATACAACAGCACTCATGATGTCGTAAGTTGGACATGCTCCAACAGTTATAAAAGAACAAAAGTCAGAAAACATGAAACCTATGCATGGTATAAGCCACTGTGTTCAAGAAAGAAATTAATGCAAGGAATACAGCAGTGACACAGCTATGAGGTAAACTTGAAGGAATGATGTGGTTATGTCCTCTGAGAATATTACATTAAAAGGAAGAGGAAGGAAAAGTCGCCTGTAAGGAAACAATCAGAACTGAGGATCTAAAGTCCATAAATGAGGATGCATGCTGGGCCTAACGGAAGAATTCCCTGAAGATCCTTAAGAAAATTCTTTATCTGGAATCAGATGGTGCACTTTGTCTGCAGACATTCCTTACAAAACAGCATAGATACAAATCAATTGTTTTTGAGGCTATACGTGTATTTTCATTTTCAGATACTGAAGGAACTAAAGTGAAAAATTTTGAGGAATAGCAGAAATATGGTCTTCAGTCAGTTGAATCAGGACTGCATGATTTATGGATTCAAGAAGCAGAGGCCAAAATGGAGCAGAAACATGTAGCTGGAGCATTTCGCTGAGTCATCAAATAAAAGCTCACTTGCATTTACTTTGAAAAGTCATCGTGTCTCACATGGTCCAGGTACAGAATACCTGTAGATGTCTGGTCAAAGAATATAACCAATTTGTCTGGCAACATGGCCACAGAGAGGCTTATACACAACCCAGCCCAATGCCTCTTTGCTCCTGACTGCTTTAGCATCTTTCATCTTCTGCAGTGTGTGAAAGGTGCGGCACGAATTGGGAGCAGGCAAAGGGCTTTGTCTGTAGCCTGTGGCAACCTGGACAGTTCTTCAGTTTTCCATAAATTTGTGAGGATGGCGAAAAGATGATAGCTTGGACAGTGACCCCAAAGTTCCACATGACAAAAGTGCTTTCGTTCCTGTCCTCAGTTCTGTGTAAGAAAGCAAATGTTTTCTGAATAAGTAGGACAAAGCCAGCCAGGGAAAGGTCTGGGTGATATCCCAATGCTTTAATAAACAAAACAACTGTCATTCTAGAAATCCCTTGAATATCTAAAATTTCTTCCATCTGAAATCTTGACTATTTCTGATGAAGTGGCAAAAAGAAATATATGGTAGAATTAAAAATTTTTTATTCCACTACTAATGAAAAGTTATATTTATCAGTAAATTCAATGAATGTATGTAAAACTCTTGCTTAAATTATACTTTTTTAATTTAAATACCAAAATTTTAAGTTATTCATTTTATATTATAAAACTATATGTATAAGAAATACTAAAATAATTGTTTTACTCTCTCTAAAGTGCATATTCTTTCCTAAGACTTCAAATTTTTTTGAAGAATATATGTATGTGGATTTTCTGACTAAACTGAAATAGAAGGATAACATATGCTTTTAAGGTTACAACGCTATTTACTATTCTTTCAACACTAGCTTTTAAATCACATTCTACATACGTTAAACATTTAAAGAAATATTCAACTAGGAGTGATGTCAGCATCATGGAGGAGTGAGTTGTTCCCTCAGTCTCTCCCTTTTAAGTGACAACTAAATGGACATTGATTAACCAGCAGAGGATCCCCTGCTCAACACAACAGGACTTTTGAGAGATTCATGCAACTATACATCTGAAGGTGGGTGGACTGGATCCCTGGGAGGCAGTGGAACTAAGTAAGCACACCCCTCCCCCTCCACAGGGGCAGTGAGCCAGTTTGTGGATCCTTACACAGCAGTTGCACACAATTGTAAGAGGAGGTAGGGAGAACCCGGCATTCACGAATGCTTGCAGAGTTGCAGCCGGGCCTGCGGGAGCACCCAGTGTGCCACAGCAGCCTTGCCCATGCGAATGCTCTACACTGAGGGGCAGTGGTGATACTCCAAGCTAATGGCAAACAAAAGAAAGCAGGTGTCGCAATACTCATATCAGACAAAGCAGACTTCAAGATAAGACAGGTAAAGAGAAAAAGAGGGGCAGTATATAACGATTAAAGGGACACCACCAAGAAGACATAACACATAAATATCTATGCACCCAACACAGCAGCACCAAAGTACATATAGCAACTATTAACAAACCTAAAAGAAGAAATTAACAATAAGACAATAATAGTAGAGGACCTTAACACTCCACTCACATCAATGGATAGATCATCCAGAAATAAGATCAACAAGAAACAGTGGAATTAAAGGAAATGCTAGACCAGTTGGACTTAATAGACATATATAGAAAACTCCATCCAAAAACAACAGAATACATATTCTTCTCAAGTGCGCATGCAACATTCTTAAGGACAGACCATATGTTGAGAAATAACACTAGCCTCAATTAATTTAAGAAGATTGAAATAATAACAAGCATGTTTTCCGTTCACAATGCTATGAAGCTAGAAATTAATTACAAGAGAAAAGCTGAGAAAGGGACAAAGATGTGGAGACTACACAACAGGCCATTGAACAACCAGTAGATCACTGAAGAAATTAAAGGAGAAATAAAAAATATCTGGAGACAAATGAAAATGAAAACATACCGTACCATCTCATAAGGGATGCAGCAAAAGCCATATTAAGAGGGAAATTCATCGCAATACAGTCTCACCTTAACAAACAAGAAAAATCCCAAATAAGCAATCTCAAACCACACCTAAGTGAATTAGAAAAAGACCAAACAAAGCCCAAAGTCAGCAGAAGGAGAGAAATAATAAAAATCAGAGCAGAAATAAATGCAATTGAAACAAAAAAAAGCAGTAGAAAGGATTAATGAAACAAAGAGCTGGTTCTTTGAGAAGATAAACAAAACTGACAAACTCCTAGCCAGACTTACAAAGATTACTCTATCCAGCAAAACTATCCTTCAGATACAATGGAGAAATAAAAGCTTTCCCAGATAAACAAAAGCTGAGGGAGTTCAATGCCACTAGACCTCCCCTACAAGAAATGATGAGGGAAGTCCTCCTACCTATATCAAAAAGATAAACGTTTACAAAACCTTGAGCAAAGAGATAAATAGATAGAGGGAATCAGAAAATTGAAGCTCTATATCAGAGTAGGTCAGTAAACAATTAAAACATAAAAGACAAAGGGAAAGAAAGCATCAAAAATAAGTATAAACACTTTAAGTCACAAACTCACAACACAGAAAAGAACAATTTGTGACAACAATAACTCAGAAAGGGAGCGGAAAGGGATGGAACCTTCTTAGGCTAATGGAGACAAGAGGCTATCAGAAAATGGATTATCTTTATACAAACCTCATGGTAACCACTAAACAAAAAATCAGAACAGAGCCACAAATCATAAAGATAAAACTGAGAAAACCATCAAAGAAAACCACCAAACTGAAATGGCAGGCAGAAATACAAGGGAAGAGAAACAATGGAAACATAGAACAACTGGAAAACAAGAGATGAAATTGTGCTACTAAGCCCTCATTTATCAATAATCAGTCTAAATGTAAATGGATTGAATTCTCCAATCAAAAGACACAGAGTGGCTGGATGGATTAAAAAACAAGACTCAACAATATGCTGCCTCCAGGAAACACATCTCAGCTCTAAAGACAAACATAGGTTCAGACTGAAGGGATGGAAGACAATACTCCAAGAAAATGGCAAACGAAAGCAGGTATTGCCATACTTATATCAAACAAAGTATACTTCAAGATAAAAAAGACTATGAGAGACAAAGAAGGGCAGTATATAATGAAAAAAGGGACATTCCACCAAGAGGACATAACTCTTATGAATGTATGTGCACCTAACACAGGAGCACCAAAGTATATAAAGCAACTATTAACAGACCTAAAGGGAGAAATTGACAGTAAGACAATACTAGGGGACCTCAAAACTCCACTTACATCAATGGATAGATTACCCAGACAGAATGTCAACAAGGAAACAATGGCCTTCAATGAAATATTAGAGCAGATAGACTTAACAGATATAGACAGAAAGTTCATCCAAAAACAGCAGAAAACACATTCTTCTCAAGTGCACAGGGAACATTCTCAAAGACAGACCACATGTTGGGAAACAACGCAAGACAATAAATTTAAGAATATTGAACTCATATCAAGCATCTTTTTCAACTACAATGCTATGAAACTAGAAATCAACTACAAGAAAAAGGCTAGAAAAGTCACAAATATGTGGAGACTAAACAACATGCTACTGAACAACCTCTGCATCAATGAGGAAATCAAAGGAGAAATAAAAAAATACTTGGAGACAAATTAAAATGAAAACACAACATACTAACTCTACAGGATGCAGCAAAAGCAGTCTTAAGAGGGAAATTTACAGTAACACAGGCCTACCTCAACAAAGAAGAAAAATCTCAAATAGGTAAACTTAAACTATACCTAGCAGAATTAGAAAAAGAAAAACAAACAAAGCCCAAAGTTAGCAGAAGGGGGAAAATAATAAAAATTGGAGCAGAAATAAATGAAATAGGGACTAAAAAATAATAGAAAGGATCAATGAAACTAAGAGCTGGTTCTTTGAGAAGGTAAACAAAATTGACAAATGCTTAGCCAGACTCCCTAAGAGAAAAATAATAAGAAAAAAATAGACAATGCTCAAATAAATAAAATTAAAAACGAAAGAGGAGGGGCCGGCCCTGTGGCCAAATGGTTAAGTTCAAGCACTCTGCTTCAGTGGCCCAGGGTTTTGTCACTTTGGATCCTGGGCATGGACCTAGCACCACTCATGAAGCCATGCTGAAGTGGTGTCCCACGTGGCAGAACCAGAAGGACCTTCAACTAGAGTATACAACTATGTACAGGGGAGGCTTTGAGGAGAAGGGGAAAAAAACAGAAAGAGGAGAAATTACAACAGATAGCACGGAAATACATAGGATTATAAAAGAATACTATAAAAAACTATATGCCAACAAATTGGACAACCTAGAACAAATGGATAAATTCTTAGACTCATAGGAACTCCCAAAACTGAATCAAGAAGAAATAGAGAGTCTGAATAGAGCAATTACAAGTAAAGAGATTGAAACAGTGACCAAAAACCTCCCCAAACACAAACATGTAGGACCAGATGGCTTCTCTGGAGAATTCTACCAAACATTCAAAGAAGATTTAATACCTATCCTTTTCAAACTATTCCAAAAAAGTGAAGAAGATGGAATGCTTCCTAACTCATTCTATGAGGCCAACATTACTCTGATACCAAACCCAGACAAGGACATCACAAAGAAGGAAAATTACAGGCCAATATCGTTGATGAACATAGATGCAAAAATCCTCAAAAAAATACTGGCAAATCAAACACAGCAGTACATTAAAAGGTTCATACACTATGGTCAAGTGGGATTTATACCAGGGACACAGGGATGGTTTAACATCCACAAATCAATCAATGTGATACACCACATTAACAAAATGAGGAATAAGAACCACATGTTCATCTCAATAGACACAGAGAAAGCATTTGACAAGATCCAACATCCATTTACAATAAAAACTGTTGAGAAAATTGGTATGAAAGGAAAGTACCTCAATACAATAAAGGCCATACATGAGAAACCCATAGCCAACATCATACTTAACAGTGAAAAACTGAAAGCCATCCTTCTGAGAACAGGAACAAGACAAGGGCGCCCACTCTTGACACTCCTATTCAACATGGTACTAGAGATCTTGGCCAGAGCAATTAGGCAAGAAAAAGAAATAAAAGATACCCTGATTGGAAAGGAAGAAGTAAAACTCTCACTGTTTGCAGATGACATGATTGTACATATAGAAAACCCTAAAGAATCTACCAGAAAGCTATTAGAGATAATCAACAACTACAGCAAAGTTGCAGGGTACAAAATCAACTTACAAAAATCAGTTGCCTTTCTATGTATTCATAACAAACTAGCAGAAAGAGAAGTCAAGAATACAATTACATTTATAATTGCAAAAAAAAAGAGAATAAAATATCTAAGAATAAATTTAACCAAGGAGGTGAAAGACCTATACACTGAAAACTATAAGACATTATTGAAAGAAGTCAAAGAAGACATAAAGAAATGGGAAGATATTCCATGCACATGGATTGGAAAAATAAACATAGTTAAAACGTCCATACTACCTAAAGCAATCTATAGATTCAGTGGAATCCCAACCAGAATCCCAATGACATTCTTCAATGAAATAGAACAAAGAATCCTAAAATTTACATGGAATGATAAAATACCCCAAACAGCCAGAGCAATCCTGAGAAAAAAGAAGAAAGCTGGAGGCATCATAATCCCTGACTTGAAAATATAATATAAAGCTATAGTAATCAAAACAGCATGGTACTGGCACAAAAATAGACACACAGATCAATGGAACAGAATCGAGAGGCCAGAAATAAAACCACATATCTATGGACAGCTAATCTTCGACAAAGTAGCCAAGAACATACAATGGAGAAAGGAAAGTCTCTTCAATAAATGGTGTTAGGAAAACTGGACAGCCATATGCCAAAGAATGAAAGTAGACCATACACCAAAATTAACTCAAAACGGATTAAAGATTTTAATGTAAGACATGAAATCATAAAATTCCTAGAAGAAAATATAGGCAGCACACTCTTTGACATTGGTCTTAGCAGCATCTTTTCAACTACCATGTCTACTCAGGCAAAGGAAACAGAAGAAAAAATAAACAAGTGGGACTACATCAGACTAAAGAGCTTCTGCAAGGCAAAGGAAGTTACTAAGAAAATGAAAAGACAACCTACCAACTGGGAGAAAATATTTGCAAATAACATATCCGACAAGGGGTTAATTTCCAAAATACATAAAGAACACATACAGCTCAACAACAAAAAGACAAACAACCCAATCAATAATTGGGCAGAGGATACGAACAGACATTTTTCCAAAGAAGATATACAGATGGCCAACAGGCACATGAAAAGATGTTCAACATCACTAATTATGAGGGAAATGCAAATCAAAACTATAATGAAATATCATTTTACACTCGTCAGAATGGGTATAATTAACAAGACAAAAAATAACAAATGTTGGAGAGGATGTGGAGAAAACGAACCCTCATACACTGCTGGTGGGAATGCAAACTGGTGCAGCCACTATGAAAATCAGTATGGAGATTTCTAAAAAAGTTAAAAACAGAAACACCATATGATCCAGCTATTCCACTACTGGGTATTTATTCAAAGAACATAAAATCAACAATACAAAGAGATCTATGTACCCCTATGTTCATGGCAGCATTATTAACAATAGCCAAGCCATGGAAACAACCCAAGTGCCCATCGACTGCAAAATGGATAAGGAAGATGTGGTGTATATATATACAACAGAATATTACTCAACCATAAACAAAGACAAAATTGTCCTATTTGTGACAACATGCATGGACCTTGAGGGTATTACATTAAGCAAAATAAGCCAGACAGAGAAAGACAAACACTGTATGATTTCACTCATAGTGGAAAATAAATAAAAACATGGATAAAGAGAACGGATTAGTGGTTACCAGAGGGGAAAGGTGCAGTGGGTGAAAGGGGTAGAGAGGCACACATGTATGGTGACGGATAAAAAGCAGACTATTGGTGGTGAGCACAATGCAGTCTATACAGAAACTGATACATAATAATATACACCTGCAATTACACAGTTATAAACAAATATGACCACAATAAAATAACTGGAAGAAATTTAACTGAATTAAAACATATAAATATTTCATTTAATACATATCAAATCCTTATTTATTAAAAACCACCAATGTTTTCAAGTTAACTTGCTTTTGTAAAGATCTCAAATTAAAGGCGTTTATATTTGATCTAACAAATAGGTCACTTATTAAAAAGGCCCCAATTATATATTGCTATTTTTAAAAAGCATTCTTATGTGTCCATTCATATAAAATAATACTGGCAACCTGCCTATTCTGCTCCAAGGGCATTGCTTTTTTTTTAAAGATTGGCACCTGAGCTAACATCTGTTGCCAATCCTTTTTTTTCTTCTTCTTCTCCCCCAAATGCCTCCCTCCCCAGTACACAGCTGTATATTCTAGTTGTAGGTCCTTCTAATTGTGGCATGTGGGACGCCGTCTCTGATGAGTGGTGCCATGTCTGCGCCTGGGATCTGAGCCAGCGAAACCCTGGGCCGCAGAAGCGGAGCACACAAACTTAACCACTCAGCCACTGGGCTGGCACCCAAGTGCATTGCTTGACCATGTTGCTGTCTGCATAAGTCAGTCGCATAACGAGGAACAATCAATTTATCACATGATGTTATTTTAGAGAGTTTTAGAGCTTACATAAACCATTGGTGGCTTCTTTTTATTTTTTTAAAGATTGGCACCTGAGCTCACATCTGTTGCCAATCTTCTTTTTTTTCCCTCTTCTTCTCCTCCCCAAAGCCCCCCACTACAGAGCTGTATATTCTAGTTATGGGTCCTTCTGGTTGTGCTACATGGGACGCTGCCTCAGCATGGCCTGATGAGCGGTGCCACGTCTGTGCCCAGGATCCGAACCAGCGAAACTGTGAAGTGGAGTGCGCGAACTTAACCACTCAGCCACGGGCCAGCCCCAGTGGCTTCTTTATATGCTTTGTACATTTATGATGAGAAATTTAAGCTAATTTATTTTATAGAAATTATTTATATTAATATTTATATATTATTTAATATTTATAAAATTACAAAATTAAAATCATAAAATTTATTAAAATTATAAAAACTATTATTAAATTTATTTAACTATATATTATTTACACATTATTTATATTATTTTATATAGATTAATTTAAGCAAATGTTATTATCATATTAAATATAATGGAGAATAAAAACGAGAAAGTCTGAGGTTACAAGGTTAACTGGGAAACACTTAAAACTGGCAACTAATCTTTGTACATTGGAGCCTTTCTCAATACCACTCAAAAGAAAAACAGAAAAAAAATTGGACACGGAGATGATATGAGACATCTGTCCTCCATAACACTAATTTCAAATTTTTGTCATCTTGAAAATCATCTCATTGTTACCACTAATTGACTTTAAAACAAATAAATGTGTTAATTTGAACTTTTATAATGCATTCATGCTAATAAGTGCTTTCTGTTTTATACACTGAGATTTTACTAAACTTTTTGAAAATGGGACTCTATGGCTTTCAAGTGGCATGGCAATCGCATCTTCTAGAAAACTGGGTCATGCATTTCCCTTGCTGGCCCCCTCGGCTCCTGGTGGCTGAAATCCTGATCCCTGACCCTCGCCCACAAATCCCTGAGCACCTCTGCTGCCTCTTAGATGGCTTTGTGGGCACCAGCAAGACCAACTGTGCTCCCCCTTGGGCCTCCCCTCCAACACTTCTGCTGCATGCAGTGCTCCTTGCCCACACCTTCATTTGGATGGCTATCTGACTTAGTTAGGTCTCAGTTCACCGGTCATCTTGAGAGGCTTTCCTGACCACTCAAACCCAGTCATTCATTCCCCATTACAAACCTGTTTCATTTTCTCACAACAGTCATCACTGATTCTCTTGTTTATTCGCTTGTCTGTTCATTGTCTGTTACTCCCACTAGAGTGTGAGCTCTGCCACAGTGGGAACCTGTCTCTCTTGTTCTTGCCACACCCTGGCCTGGCACGTCTTCAGTTTTCAATGTCTATTGCATAGATGAATACATGACTTGTCCCATATTAAGGCAATCACTGATTCTATTTGCTATGAAGCCAACATGTTTACTCATTAGCAAGTGTGAATTCCCAATTAGCACCACATAAGGTGCCTTGAGCCAATCCTAATTGCTAGAGAAAGAGAATAAACACTGAATACCATTATCACCGCCTTGTTAGAAAGGGAAGGCTAAACTGAGAATTACTGAGTGGCTAAAACCCAAGGCTCCATGACGATAAGCAGTCCTGGTCTCCAGAAGGATTTACTCTTAGGTGCACTAGTGTGAGACACACCCATTTTTTTCTGCTTCTATTAATAGAGAAATCTCCCCAAAAGTCCAATAAATCTATTGCTAAATGCAGTGATTCCCACTACAACGACCATCTCCTAGCCATAACTTTTACATATTCTCCAAGTTCTTCTCAACCACAAGATCAATGATGTCATACTCACCTGTGACCAAATGGGCCTTAACTGGCTTTCCAAGTGCCAGCCACAGAGATGGGAACTACAGCACCTTACAATAAAGACCACACCTGGGACTTGGGTGGATATGTTGAGAGTAGTGTCAGGTGCAAAAGGAGACATCAAACATAAACAAAAAAATGTCCCGCACTGCCCCTCACGTTCTTTTTTCTTCCCACAGTCCAATACATCCAGAGGATTTATTAATTCTCTTAAATGCACTACAAAAACAACTTTACACCTGTACTCGGAGGGTGCCAGAAAGCCTACACTTCTTGCCTCACTTCCCTCAGGATTTAGGAGCAGCCCACTGAGAAAAGAGCAGTAGAATCCGCCTCTGCCTGGACTCTGTGTAAAACCGTAACTCAGTTTCAGAAGCGGTGTTTCTGGTCATCTGTTTCCAGCTGGCTGGAATGCTTTACTCTCAGAGACCCATCACATCACAGTCGGAGATAGGGAAGAAAGAAAGTCAAACTGAAAAGCAAAAACTCACTGATAATGAAGTAGAGAGGTGATTAGCCAAGATCTTCTAAGAACCTCTCACAGAACTAATCCTTGCTTGGAATGTGAATATCATTATTCAAATGATATGACCTATACAACAAAAAAACACTCTTTTTTGAAAATCTGCCTTTGTATGCTTCTATTGTTGCTCAAATGGGGTTAAATAAAACCAACTTCTAAAAAAAGGATTAAATTATTTCATACTACTTTAAAGGGATACAAGGAGCCATCAGTAGTTTGTTAGTGACATTAACCTCATGAGTAAAACGATTTTTGAAAAGGGGTCTGGTAGGCAAATAGAGAAAGTTGACGTTAAACTAACTTAAGTCATAATCCAAAAGTAAATTTACTCATGTCATCCTGGAAATACAGTCTGAGGATGTGTTACTGGCAAACTAACACAGAACCTGCCTCCATACCTGTCGGCTCACCTCCCTACACCAACAGCAAACGACTGCTTCTCCTCCGGCAGCAACGCCTCTCTCCAGGCATCTCAGAAAGACGCTGCCCGCCTCCACCACAGCGGCGGCGGAGGCTAAGCTCCTGAGTCGACTTCTAGCACAGTTCAGGCACCACTTAAAGGTGAGCAAGGAGACCTTTTCTTGCTTCGTAACAAATGAAAAATGGTATTTACAAAAGCTTTTTAAATTATGAAACATCAGACCATAACAACACCAAAAAAAGGCACCTGGGATTTAACATCCATAAAATAACACAGAATCAATTATTGTAGTTGACACAGGCGGCTTAGGCATTAACTAAATGCTAATGAGGACTTTTACTTCCTTGAAAGTTTATTTTCCTCAGCCTATTCTTCCTGTGCCCAGGATGCAAACAGTCAGCAGAATCCCCGTTTGGGTAATCCAGTCAGCCTCTCTGTAATTTCCTGAACCATTTACTCCCTTTGTCCCACTAACGCATTTCCTCACCTGTTCTGAGCATCTGCCAGGGAGCCTAGAGGTTTAACTGGTCTTGCTTGGGAGCATTGTGGACTCTCCAATTGTTCTCCTAAGAACGCTCCCTGTTGTCTCAACCAAAATATTTGCCAGTGTTAGGCCTTGCCCAAGCTTCTTCCCTGCACAAGATTAAATCCATTCAATTAATTTCTTTTATAGACTAGTCTTCATTAAGGTGGTTCTGGCTGGAAATCATCTTTCTCAACAAAGCTTCTCTTTTCTGAACCATATCAAAGCAGTTAACAGCTCTCATGAGCTTCTTTTTCTTTATTTGCCCTCGAGTGGTCAGCTTGTTTGGCTTCTGTATTCCTTTATGGGAGGGTATAGTTTCTATGTTTGCTCCATGTTCTTTCTACATTTAGGGATATAAAAGGCAACAACTCATAACTATTATTTTCTAGCTTCCTTGGAGTTCTGCCTGTGACTTTATCAAATCAGCAGACTTTGACCCTTTTCTGCGGCCCCTAATCAGACTCCCACTGCCAGGAAGTCGCCCCTCCTGGTCCCTCTGGGGCTCCGCTGCTCTCCAGGCACTCTCAGAAAGGGGAAATTGCACATGGGAGCTTGTGTGTGACTCTCGGTATCTTGGCTTTGGGAAAAGAACCCTGGAGTTCAGAGACACGGGTCCCCTGTCTTTAGTGGGGCAACTCGAGGTGGGCGACTCCACTTCTCTGAGGCTGAGTCCCTCCTTCTGTGCAGGAAGACACTTTCACTAGCAGCATGTGGTGATAACTGTTATGAGAAAAATAAAATGGGACATAATTTCTGTTCAGCCCGTGGCACTAAAAACAAGGGAGCGGAGCGGGGCTTCTTGAGATTAAAAGACTTAAAAAATACAGCAAACAAATGTTACATGTGGACCTTGCCTAGATCCTAATACAAACCTAATAAAACACTAAAAGGACAGGGTTGAGATGATCAAGAAAACCTGTGTATGGACTGGGTATCAATTGGTAGCAGGGAATTATTGTTGATTTATTAGATGTGATAACAGGCATTGGAGTTACACTGTTTATATGTAATAACATAAACAAGTATAATATATATTAGTCATAACACGTCATGACGTATAATGTGATATTTAGAGCTACATCTTGAAGTCTGTAAGGGTGAAATGTTGTGATGGCCAGGATCTGTTCTATACGCTTCAGCAAAGGAAAACAGGGCCAAAAAGAGGCTACTTGAAGCAACTGTGGCAAGATCTTGCTAAGCGTTGAGTCTGGGCAATGAGTACATGGCAGTTCGTTGTGCTAGTCTCTCCACAACTCGGAATGCTGAATATTTGAATAATTTAAAAACCTTTTAAAACAAATGTATTAAGGGAGTCCCAGGCCGAAGTTATCATAGTGGAGAGGTCGGAAACAATGGAGCAAGGTCAGAGGGTGTGTCTGGAGGTGGATGCATTTGTCCTCAGGGCTGCAGGTCCCTCCAGGACAAGGGTCTGTCTCCTTTGTCCCCGAGTCCCCTTTGCTTGGCCCAGTACTGCCACAGCTGTATGAAATCAGAAAAGAGAAGGGCCCAGGGGCAGCATGAGCCACAGAAGGGCATGGCCAAGCTTGGTGAGGGGAAGCGTGGGAGGGCAAGGGGAGACAGGAGGCCGAGAGTCACACAGGTCAAAGAGGCCGAGGAGAGAGACATCATTCGTGTCCCTGGGCTGCACCTAGCTCAGCGGACAGTGGGAAACCATCACAGGTTTAGACCAGAGAGCAGCATGGCTTGGGGCTGCGCTTCAGAAACCCAGTTTCCAGCTGTGTGGAGGGAGGAGAGGGGAGAGAAAGGCACCACGGCAGGGGACCAGTTGGGATAACAGAGCTGGAGAGAAGTAACGGACCTGGGAAAGGATACTGGCCGAGGAGGGGAAACTGGCCCTTTATGCTTGAGACCTGGTGCCCCGCCGGCTGCAAAGACGAAGAGGGCACAAGATGGGGCTGAGAGGGAGCCTGTGGTACTGGAACAGCTGGTCATGAATGGGAGCAGAGAACCCTGCAAGAAGAGCTGGTTCTCGGGGAGACGGCGAGCCCCGGCCGACATGGGCCTTCACGTGGACGCGACGTGAGCAGAGCACCTCCTCAGGGGAGTCGCAGCCTGGCTGGGAACACCCTCTTCTTTGCCAACAGGAGGCAGTCAAAGCAGGAATCCAAAGGCTGACTTGGGAAACTGTCAGGATTTTGAACCCTCTCCCATCCCCACAATCTAAAACTCACTGTGGCTTGCCCACACGCTCTGAGGTGACTGGGGTTCAGTCGGATCTTTGCCCTTTGCCCCAGCCTGGGGGGTTGAACCCCGACTATACAAACCAGAGAGTGCTACGGACAAAGCGCCTATGTGTTAAAACGGCCAGTGAAATTTAATTGTTATTCAGCTTCTAAGTTAGGGGACCCATGAATGTTAGTTAACACTTTCTGAACGTCTACATATGCTATAGATTTAATATGTATTATTTCATTTGAACCTCAAAGGAACTTTATGATGAGAAAACTAAAGTTCAGAGAAGTTAATAACCTAGCCAAGGTCACACAGCTACATGAGTGGCAGGGCTTGGAGCCCAACTCAGGTCCGTCGGTCTCTACAATCTGTGTTCTTGCCTCTGCTTCATGACACAGTGATGGAAAAAACGCAGCTGGAAGTAAAATAAATCTTAACCAGGTGTTGGAAGCAGACATTTGCCACCTGGCCTGGAGAGGCTTGCTAAAATGATGCCATAATTTCCTATCCTTTCAGCTAATAAAAAACTAATAGATATTTTAGGGAAAAAAGTGTGGGAAGGAGTACAGGGGAAACAAAGGGAAGACAGATATATTAGTATTGCCAACAACCAAAATTTGAGGAAAAAAAAATTTTTCCTGAAATGATATAAAGTCTATATTGGAGAAAGAATATACAGTAAAGCTGGTGCATCTCACATTTTTGGGCTTGCTTCTACTCATCTTTGACTCAGCAGTTGTACCAACTGTGATTTGGAGGTGTGACAAAACCAAATAGCTTTTTGAACATTATTTTAAAGATCAAAGGATTTCTGCCTAAAGATAAATGCATAATGGCTATTCTTTAGTTGAGTACTCAA
The DNA here is from genome assembly GCF_041296265.1 of Equus caballus. NCBI lineage: Eukaryota > Metazoa > Chordata > Mammalia > Perissodactyla > Equidae > Equus > Equus caballus. The sequence goes on along the minus strand of NC_091700.1, from coordinate 23,212,067 downwards.
TTCAAAATATATCGGGAAGTTTTTGTTTTTTAATACAATTGGTTTTTAAAAGAGCACTGGGAGACTGCTGCCTGGAGTGGAGGAATAATCGTTTGTCTGAAAATCCTGCTGATGTGTTTCAGGCTCTGTCTTCTACTTTTCAGCAGATAACACTCCATTAGGATTCCCAGATCGGCCACTTGGACCAGCGCCCTACCTACGGAGAGGGAGCCTTGATGAAATGGAAGCTGAGTGAGCACCGTGGATCCCAGACAGAGCAGTGAATCAGATTTCCCTCCCGAATTCCCAAGACGTGGACAGGCTGTCTGGATTACCCCGTGTGCGTGGTTCAGCCCCGGGGTCACAGGGCCCACGCATCAGCATTCAGGGAGGACATAAAACCAAATGGGAGATTCAAGAGATCGCTCACCATAAGGTGAAGATCAGTCACACAGATGCCTTTATCAGAGGCACAGAGAAAGCCATGCTTGGGGAAAGCACTTAAGTGAAAGAAAATTCCACCGCTTTGCTGGGGAAAGGCAGGGGCAGCAGCCAGAACTCCACGACCTTGAAACTGGAGAAAATCAGCCTAGCCCCCTCCCTGCCCCCACCAACTGTGATGAACAGAAAGAAGGTCTAGAATACAACAAGGTCTCCTTTTTGCTTATTCAGACTAAGTATAACTAGATGTTTTCATCAAATATATTCACCTTTCTTCTTGCTTGTCAAAATACCTAAAACATCAGAAGACTCTCTACCCCACACCACGGGAGAAAAACAATTTAAGGGGAAAAAAAGTTAATTTGTCATCTCACATAACATTTTAGGCACTTGTTTAAATTATATTTGCAGAAGTAAGTGGCCATCAGTAGATTTTCTTCTACCAGAAAAAAAAATTGTATCAGATACACTTTAGAAATAAAGAGGGGAAAAAAATATTACCAAAACATTGAAAAAAGGAATTCTTCCATTTAGCTCCTCATTTTTCAGACTTGAAAAATAACGATATGCACGATAGACTCTCTTCCACACACAGGACAGGGGAATAGCTCTTGGTAAAGATTACTGGGGAAGGTGGTTTGGGGAAAGATATTCTGAACAGGGCAAGTATTAACAAGCGTCTAGTGTCTGTAAGGTACACAAACAACATGTCAAGAAAAATGCTCCACCAAGAAAAGATGAACTAAAATCAAGACCAACTTTTTGTTCATTACCTTAAGCATTTTCCTACTTCACTCCACTTTCTAGATATCTAATTCTCCGACTTTGCCCTTTCTCATTATCAGCTTGTTTTATCTAAGTCATGATAACAGGCTTCTTTATGCATAAATTACACAGGTTAATCTTGGAAGACAAGATGTACTAATGAAAAAGTGCAGAAGCACACTAATGAAATTTTAAAGTTTACCACAATAGTGTAAAAGTTTGGGGCTTAGACAAGATCAATAAAATGTTAGGTTGAAGTATTTTATTGAATGAATAAAGCGTATAGAGGGACACTTAGAACCCCTAGCTACTGTTTCAAAATTGTAATTGTAAATTTGGCACAAAAGTGTTTTTTAAGATTAACACATAAAGATTTTTGTTCCATTTCTTCTGAGTACATTCCTGAGAAAAACTGCTAGAATATTTGCCAGTGACTTGGACCCGCATTTTACGACTTGGCAGAAGGTCCTGAAGGGGCCTTAAGAAAGGCTTTCCAAACTGAAAGCCTTTGTAACCCTCGTAGTTAGGGATGCTGAAGACACCAGGGGGCCAGAGGCTTTGCTGGCCCTGGGGGGGGGGGGCGGGGGGGTGGAGGGGTTGGGGGGATGGGGGAGTGGGGGGGTGGCAGGAGGGCTGTGGGCTGCTGGGGAGTACCACTCCTATCTGTTCCTCTCTGTCTGGGTAGGGCGATGCTAATGCCCTAAATGTCTCTCCATCTGTGATTCTATGTAAGCTCTGTTCTTACCCCATGAGATAAATGGCCCTCGAACTAAAGGCCAAGTGACTGCCTGCATATCTCTCAGCATCTCTCTGGCCACTTTCAACACAAGCTAACACACCAGGCACCAACACCAGGCACAGATAATGCAGATTCCCCTTCCCTTCCTCACTGCCACCTCAGTGGACTTTTGCGTTTCCAGCCAGCCAGTCAACAAATATTTACGGAGTCTCTCCTATGTGCCAGACTAACAGCTAGAGAGATGCATGGGTCAACATCAGGCGGGCGTGGGGAATAAGGATGAGGAGGTGTGAGAAGAAGCAAAAATGCTAAGGACCTCTCAAAGACGGCATCTATAAATCTTTAGAGAGAAGATGGAGCTGAAGAAGCTTCTACCCCACCCCTCCTGGGCTTACCCTCCCCTATCTCTCTCCAGCACCAGAGGTACACAGGATCCCAGGCAGGTGCGAAGGAAGAAAACAAAGGTGATAAAGGAACTCCTGGGAGGCCAAGCAGGACAAAATCATCTCTTGCAGAGAGCAGCATGCTGCCATTATCTAGTTTGCAGATGGACCACCCAGAAAATCTGGGAGCAATTAGGATGGAGAAAAACAAATCCGGGGGTGGGGGAGGCTGAGGATGATAGGAGGCACAAAGTCCCCAAACTATCTTCTGCTAGGAACACAAAAGTGAGGCAAGACACTGGGATTAGAGGAAAAAGAAACCCGTGTAACCAAGCATAAGCAACCACATTCACACATTCATACACCATCACGTCAGCTACGAAGCTGCGAAATTCTAGCTGCGAAATTCACAAAGGTAGGAAACCGCATTTAAATTTGAATTATCTTCTGATATCCATTTGAACACTTAAAAGTGATTTTTTAACAGGATAAGTGAATTTTTAAAAGTACATTCTTTTTATCAGCAACAAGCAAAGACAGGCTTACACTCTCAAGGCTGACAGCCCACGGTTCCTTCAACATGGCCACTCTCCTGCCAAACTGAAGACTGATTGCTGATAGTTTGCCTTCCTGCTGTGGATCAGGCAATATAGTGTGTTGTACACATTGTTTCATAAACCCTAACCCCCCAAATAATAGTCTTCTTCCATAACAGATGAAGAGACAATCTCATTACATGAAATAGCTTGCCCAAGGTCCCGTGGCTAATCAGTGGCTGAGCCAGAATTGAACCGCAGGCTCGCATTCTCTGTGGAATGCACAACGGCCCTCCAAACTGAGTAGGGGCTTCTCTTGGCACACAGTCTGACTTGCGCCTTCGCACAGACTGCTCTCTCAGCCAGAAACACTCTCTCATCGTTTCTCTCCATCAAGTCCATCTGTCCTTCACATCTTCAAAGCCTTGTTGTCCATTCTATCTCCAACATGAAGCCTTTCCTGATTCTCAAGCCAGATGGCCTCCAGGACTGCTCCTCTTCGGAACGCGCTCTGCGCTACTGACCCCATGTCTGGTCTGTTTAAGAACCTCACAGGCCGGAACGAGACCCTGCCCCACATCAGATCAAGCATGCTAAAGTGTATTGTCATGTCACATTATATGGAACATCTTCCTGTCAAATATTTGAAAGGAGTTTTAGAATTTGGCTCTGATTTCTCATTTTACTTAGAAATTACTTATGATTTCTCAGCAATCACTGGGTATGCTTGAGAATTCTTGAGATAGAGTCTATAAGTTGTTTTCAAATATGATAAAATTTAATGTTCTTATTAAGCTTAATAATTATTGACTGGTATTCATTTTAGAGTTTTAAACATTTATTTTATTTATTTATTTAAAATTTTTTTTGAGGAAGATTAGCCCTGAGCTAATTATTGCCAGTCCTCCTCTTTTTTGCTGAGGAAGCCTGGCCCTGAGCTAACATCCGTCGCCATCTTCCTCTACTTTGTATGTGGGATGCCTACCACAGCATGGTGTGCCAAGCGGTGCCATGTCCACACCCGGGATCCGAACCGGCAAACCCCAGGCCACTGAGAAGCAGAATGTGCGAACTTAACCACTGTGCCACTGGGCCGGCCCCCTAAACATTTATTAATTTCAATTTGCAGAGGCTTCCTCTACAGTAGTCCCTCCCTCCCTTATCCACGCAGGATATGTTCCAAGACCCCCAGTGGATGCCTGAAACCGTGGACAGTACTGAACCCTATATATACTATCTTTTTTCCCATACATACACACCTATGATGAAGTTTAATTTGTAAGTTAGGCACAGTAACAACTTCTCTTTGGCATATCTGAACTGCCAGGGTCATACTCTTGCGCTTTGGGACCATTACTAAGTGAAATAAGGGGCACTTGAACAGAAGCACTGCGATGCCAAGACAGTCGATCTGATAACCGAGTTGGCTACTAACTGACTAATGGGCAGGTGGTGTACACAGTGTGGATATGCTGGACAAAGGGATGATTCACATCGGGGGGGGGACGGACGAAGTAGGACGGCATGAGATTTCATCGTACTACTCACAACGGCACACAATTTAAAACTAATGAGTTGTTTATTTCTGGAGTTTTCCATTTAATATTTTTGGACAATGGTTGACGTGGGTAACTGAAACTGCAGAAAGCAGAACTGTGGAAAAGGGGGGACTATTATATTTTTAGAGCCCATGAATATTTTTTTTTTAAGGTCTCAATGTCGTAGGCCCTTGAAAATCTAGTAGGTGCTAAGCACTGTGCCTCAAGTGTCCGAGGGACAGAAGAGCTGGCCAGCCTGGCCGCGTGCTGTCCGTGTGCGGGTTACACAGAGATCTGCTCTATAGATCTGCTTGAGACCCTGATGGGGTAGGTGGCCCTGCCCATCCCGTCAGGACCTCAAGCCCACTGAAAACAGTGGTTTCTGTGTTGTTGACTGACCCTTTTTACAGCAACAGCACAGCTGCCATACAATGAATGCTAATGGATGCACTTATTGAAAAATGTCATAAACAAACACAAAGCCACCACTTCAACTACGCACTCTACAACCCCTTTCCTAAAACAGCAATGGTTATTTGAAATTATACTCCTGATACTTCTAAAAATGTTTGGATTTTCTTTCCTTTAAGAAAAAATATTGCTTGGAAAGATGATACAAATAAACAGAATATAAACAAAACACAGTAGGAATGCCTAGCAGTATTCCACTTCTATATTTCTGTTTCATCAGCAGTTAGCTACAAATTTCCTTCTAAGCATTTATAGGGGAGTTGTAGTCATAATTTTCTAGACAATCTGTCTCTAACGCAGCAATAGCTCTTTATTACCCTGCAAACTGTCCTGGGGTCCAGGTAAATTTCCTCTGGTAAACTTTAACCAAACGTACTCTAATAACACTTGAACATACACGATTAAACAAAAACTACTCAGATGCCCCACTGTGAGGTACAGGGGAGAGGAGGGTGATGCTCCATGAGAAACAAGGGGAGGGAACAGCAGCATTTGCTTCCATGAACTAGCATGTCTGTAGGTCACATGATACTTTCTCAATGCCAGTAGAAAATAATAATTCATTAAAGACAAAACACAAAAAACCTCAGGTATACTTGAAGTGGACTATAACAGGATTTACATGAATAATTAACAACATGCATAATTCAGCATGAAAACCTCTACAGTAGATACTCATCCTTTCATATAATAATTGAGCCTGATAGCAACAGGCCTCGCTTTTAAATACTCTTTGGTAATACTCCTTTTCTACCTTAAGATAATATTGCTACTATTTCTATTTTCTACATGTGGGTTGTTTTGCCCACGTCCACCAACAAAAACCCCAGTGTTAACTGGGGCAGGTCCAGTGACTCAGAAATTCAGATTGCATGTTGCCACTGAAAGAGTGAGATTTAAATCTATGACCACATCCTTAGAGAATAAGCAAAATGCTGAAAACCGAGCAATCTCTGCTCACATTGAAAACTGGGAGGAGAAAAAGAAACACAGGAAGGAAACGGGAGGAAAAGGGCCAGAAGGACTCGTGTTCTGCACATACTCGGATGGCGCCGCCCCACCTCTTTCCATTACTGTCCCGAAGCATCGCCTTTCCCATCACTCTGGACTTAGTTTCCAGCTCCTGCACCTCCTCCAGCAACGTTTTCTTGCAGGTATGCTTGGCCCTGTGTCACAAAGAAAGACAAAAAGAACATGACATGACACAGCTGGAAAGATCAGTCGCTCCCCTCATGGGACACATCTGAATACTCTTTCACCAAATCCGAGGCTTGTAACATCACAGAACATTCATGGTCCCTGTTGCATGGCAAGGGCTCCATCTTCGTAACCTGGGAAACATCCCAGTCCTGCCGAACAGACTCAGACCACGAACATCAGAAGTGACCCTCCTCCACCTCCTAAAACCCTGCAGATCTGGCTGGGGACCCCAGACACTCAGAGCAAAGACCGGGGTTTATGGATACTCATGGGTGTGTCTCTAAAGCTTTTCACTGTAAGACCTTAAAACCTGGAAGGTGCTTTCAATCCTCACCTTAGTGGATGTATGCGGGTCCCTTGGCCCTCGCCCCGACTGTGATCAGAGAGCCCGGGGTGAGCAGTTTCCTCTTTCTCTTTTTGGTGTGAAAACAGCCACTGTCAGGGCAGGCATGGGATTTATAATGCTAGAGTTCATGCTCTTCATGTCAAAGCCTTGACCTAAAATTTGGGGTCAACACAAATATCCAGGCACAGCTTTTCCATCCTGCTCCTGCAGAGACTTACCCGTGGGGCCCATGTATGTAGGCCTCAATGGTGTTAAACAACCAATGGAACAACGAAAGCAAGCTGGCCTTCCCACCAGGACTGAAACCGCAGCCTGGACTCGTCCATCTGCTTGAACTGTCGGAAGAGTTATCTGCACCCTTTTTCTGATTAAACTAAGGAATACCTCACAACGACAATGTTGAATAAGAGGCTGATCTCAGGGTCCTCCTACAACTGAGACTAAACACAGAGCTACTGTTTGGAAACAATATAGGCGAAGAAGAGGCATTTAACAAGATACAGGTTATAAGTGGCAAAAGAAAAACTATAAAAAAGGCTCCTAACTGAACAATATGGGGCGGGTTCCCTTATTAAGAAAGTTTTCTATGAGGTTCAATATAAATGAATGTGAGGGTCCCGCTAAGGACCAGGACTCCCAGACAGAACAAGAACAAAACTGAGCACGTCTGCAAGGAAGTGAAGCCAGCGTAAGGGAACACTGTAAGGCTGTGGGCTGTTTCCGTGGGATCACATGCTCCCGCCCACCCTCCACCTCCAAGGAAAGAAAGTCTGTTAAGATAACGCCCAGCCATCCCGCAACACTCCAAGTTAATCTATAATGGAGTATTAGTACTAAGACACTGTCTATGCGCCTGCCATTCCTTTTCCCCAAAGTAAACAAGGGAACTGAACCACACAGCTTCTAACACATAATACCTTAATTACATCAAGCAGAGTCCTGAGACTCAGGAGGGATAAAACACTGCAGTTCAAAGCAGGGACTGTGGAATTTTAATTCAAACAGTAAATGAGAAAATGTTAAACATTTTGCTGGAAAGGAGACAGTCAAAAAGAAGGCTAAAATTTACACTGTTCAATATTAATCCAAATGCTGGGCCCCAAACATTATCTTTTATCTCACGGGTTTATGGGACTATACTGATAAGAAGTCGGCTTCGCGGCAAGCCCCATTCTGTTCAGATTCACCCCCAACGTATAGATCCCATGAGAACAGATCTGCTCGTCCTGAAGGAGGAGCTCACTCTCCGTTTCAGGACTGTCCTCACTCCACCATCATCCTCCGGTCCTCTTCCCTCTCGAGCCCACACAGAGTAAGCATTCTTCATCGACCTCTAGAACAGCCCACAGTGTTATCTTCTGGGCTAGGTGAGAAGGGTGGCACTAAGAAGGAGGATTGGAACAGGAAAGGCTGGGCCACTGGGTATAGGGCACTGGATATCTACAGCTTAGGCCAAGGAAGAAAAGAATCTGATCCACTGCATTGAAGCTGCCAGTTTTCACTCATTCACAAAATCGCCTCAGAGGGAAATGATCTGAGTATCTTGATGCTACCAGGCATTGTGCACGTTCTCAGTGGATGAAACTGCATCCACGTCCATGAGTTACTCAGCAGCTTTGCAGTATTTCCCTTAGGCTAGCTCCTATGAGCTAGCCTGGGAACTTAACCACTGTTTGAGAACGCTGAATGGCAACTCTGGGATGATTGGCTAGGCTTTCTGCGTGAGGCACTGGAGTAGACGTGATGCCAGCAACGTAAAACCATTTTCTCAAGAACCTTTACCTAATAAAGCCCTAACTAGATAAATGATTCCAAAATCTCCCGTCAGAGTCTACGTGTGAATTGACTAAAACCTAATAGTTATAGGTTTAAAAAGCCAGTCTTGAAGCATTAGCCACTGGCATGTAATTTAGGTGTCACCAGGAGCTGGGGTTTGGCTTATTCTGAGTCACACCTTAGGCAGAGTGAGCCCCATTATCTGTGAACAGCTTACCCCAGTGGCCCAGGGCTGGCTTCATCTAACTCCACATCGAGAGCCAGACAATCTCATGGGGGGCAGGGCAGGGGTGCACAGCCATCAACAGAGAGTGTGACAGTCGCCTGGGAGCCTTCAGATACAGCTCCAGGTATCTCCAGGCTATTAGGGACTTTAAAATAAAGAGATCAGCTTAGAATCTTGAACTTTTCATCTTTTGATTTCTGAAACTTTTTTCCTGAACTCTTTCTCTTGCATGGAAGGATAGTAAATTAGAAGGAAATGTTAAATTCTAAACGTAGATGAAAATGTAAATACAATGTACTTCAAAAGAAAATAGTTTAATCATAAAGTTTTAAAAAAAAATCAAGGCCCATTTGTACACAGAAATTTCTTATTACCTTTATTTCCATTTAACTGCCCATCTGGGATTATAATAAGGGAATGAAGTCATTCTGGAATTGTGGAATGCATTGTGCGCTGACTGGTAAAGTACAAGAGATACGGCTAGAGAAAAGGAGACGGGTTCCTGTGTTCAGTGGCCTTGAGTTTTTTATTATTTTTATAAAGCAATACTAAGGAATTTGTCTGAGAGGAGAATAAGTACACGGCGGCTGAGCTAAGAATGCTGCCACAGGTAAACACTGTGGAGAGTGTGAGCTGAAGGATATCAAAAAAGTTCTGGGCAATTTAAACTTCATGCTTCTAATAAAATACTCAGAGCCAGGTATCACATATAATCAATCAATTTTTTAATAAAACATGTGTTAGTTTGGTCCCTCAAGAAAATCCTGGTTCACAGGATAACAGAGTAGGTATTTCATGGTGTCCAAATCTGACTTAAGATAGTCTAATAATGGATCTTCATCCAGAAAATTGACAGACTTCATGGAAAAATGACCGAATTACCTCATGCTGTCTTTTTTCTTATTTTTAACACTTCAGGTCCTGACATGGAAGAGCGAGACCGGGCAAAGAAGGGGGAAAATGCAGAAAGACAGAGCAAGTCATGTTCTCAAGCGCTCAGAGAAATCTAGGTGAAAAGGCAGGCCTGTCTCGTGCTGGCATTTAAAAGCTCTTTCAAAATAGAGTTAACCACCAAAACTCAAAACAAAACAAAAATTCCTTAAGACTGGCCCAAGGCAAGATGAAAGTATTACGACACAGCAGGAGACTCCTCCCAAGGCCACATGGCCATCACAGGGCAAGTTCTTCAACTGCTCCTTAATGCCTATCCACTGAATTTAAAACTCTTCTTGGAAGTCCGAGGTGCATCATAGCACATCGTGTTTCAATAAATAGCTGACAATTTGAACCAAATGATGGGTGGTTGTGGACAATCAGGATTAATATTTTTGTTCAGTGTGCAGGGAGAGAAAACAGAACGTGTTTTACAAAGCTGGAATTCAGAAGGAAATCACAGTGCAGGCTGTGGCCTCATCAGAGGTAAGGAACTCACAACATGCTTTCTCTTCTTGGGAGCAGCCTCTATAAATGTACTCAACTCAACAACAAATATTTCAGGCTGGGAGTAAAATGCAGTAAAACATGGGCCCCATGATCAGAGAGAAATGCCCAAAGAAACTTGCAAAATTCTTGTTTTCGAGGAGAGAGGTGACTTCATTAGATAGTAAATATACATTACAAATTGAGCATATGCTTTGGGCAAATACTCCAGCTGAGAGCCAATAATACATGCCATTCTCCCTGGTCCCCCAAATGAAACGAGACAAACATGCACTTTAGAAAGTGTCTCTGGGAGTCAGTGGGGTCCTTCCCGCTCAGCCCGCCGCCGAGGTGCTGTCTCCTCCTGGGCAGGGCTGTGATCTGAGTGCTCACCAGGCAGTGGGCAGCAGGGAGGACAACACGCACGGCCAGCCTCTGCTCGCCACCCCTCCAACCCCCGCCCCAACATCTTCTCTGTAGGGTCCTGTCCCTGCTCCTACCTGGCTGGCAAGTTTCTTGGGAAGGAAGTGACTTTTACTCTTCCCATATGGTGGAGCTAGAAGCAGTGTCATTTGATTTATCACTGTTAAAATGTAAATGGTGCTAATTATACCGAGCCCAGGAGACCAAAAACAAGTCCTGTTTGAGGGAGTAGATAACTTGCCTCACAGTGATGGGGAACTTTTACTTAGAATATATTGGAAAAGATCCAGAAAATAAACAAGTAGGCAGAGACATCGTCTCTTTGAAACTCACTTTGAAATGGTAGAAAGATACTTCTGCTAAAGTCTCACTTGGCAAATACACAGTCTCAGCAAAAATTTCTTTTTCACGACATTAAGATAGTTGAATTTAAATAGGCTGAGATTAATTTATAGTCAAATTACTGTTCTCAATCACTATAACTAGAAAAGTGACTTGATGTAACCAAGACAGTGTTATATTTATCTAAAACTAACTTGATTATCTTGCAAAATTGAAGAAATTTGGCAAGGTGATATATTGTGCCACAATTGGGCTCTGTGCTAAAAAAGCAAATAATAGAACTAACATTTTCTTTCAGTGCATTTATTAGATTAAGAAAACATCTCTCCTGGCTATAATAATTTCATTTCTAAGGATTCTGATTTTGCTATTTACAGAGCAGATATAATGGAAGTAGTGGTAAATCAAGGCATTTAAGAAATTAGAATTATTTAATTTTTACTAACAGTTGCAAAACCTAGTGAAGACAAAAACAACACCCAAAATATGTGCTATAAAATTCTCTACCTCTTTCTGCATTAGGTATCATCAGTTGTCAAGATAATGCCAAAATGAAAACTTTTTCAAAAGACATCCTTAACTGTCAGGCAAGAATAATTCTCACTGAGTGTGGGAGGAAGGGAGAGAGAAAAATGAAATCTGATGTCTCTTCCTGGAAGGTCTGGATGAAAGGCTCAATTCTCTACCTCAAGGCCCTAAAATAATCATGCTTTGCCCAAAGTAGAGGCAATCCAAGAATCTCACTTTTCAGGGAAATTGGCAACTATTTAGAGGAGGAACTCGGTCTGCCCCAAACAAAAACCAGTATTATCTCACTCAGAATATTCCATCTTTTGCTCATGGATGACATTAAAATGCATATTATCTTGGAACTTAGCTGGCTGCTTCTTTTACGTTGTACATAAGGTATTTCAGAAACAACATATTTTGAAACGTATAAATAAAAATTGATCATGAGTATTTCCTATTTAATCTGTTATAATTTCATTTTTGTGATTAATTTTCTTATTAGACTTATTAGACTGTAAATTGACAGTCTAGAAAAATGATATTCGAAGGATTCCTACTGTAAATTATTTGGAAAAATGAAGACTATCTCATTCTTGTATTTTGAAATGAGTTACATACACACAATTTCAAGCATGGGATTTAAAGCCAGACTATATTTGTGATCATTTAGCATTGACTTTTAGGTACAAGGAGAAATGAATTTTGAGTCATGCTCCCTAACCTTGACGGAATGGGTCTGTACTTAGAAACTGTCCCTTATAACTATGTACAAGTAACACCTCTCTTGACCTTCAGACAGCTTGTTTCGGGACTTCTTTTTTGCCTATATTCTCATATCAAGGTAAAGCACAGGTTAAAAGAAAAAAAACCCCAACATCCTCTACATCCTCTGCTGGCAGGTGGCAGGAAACCTGTTCCTTCCGAAGTCCCAAAGCATCTATTACGCTGTGGCAGGGCTCTTGTGAAAGACAACTGCAAGGACAGATGAGCAAGACTTCAGGTTACTACTTCATTTTTCACTTACGCTTTCCATGCCACATCTTCGATCAGACATGCAGTAGGAACCAGAAATAATCCCAACCAGAAGTGTGCAGAGCTCAGGACCATAGTTGCCTGCAGGAAACAGAAGTGACATGTGCATTAATACTGACTCCTTCAAAAACAATGAGATGTAATTTAATCAATGTATAATATCCCATAACACAAAAGCAACACAAAGTATTCAATTCAGTGAAGATTAAAACATCCACCTAGGAAGAATGTCAAGGGGGACTGAGGGGTGAGCCTCTCTCCATGATCTCCATCAGCTTTTGTCTCCATTCTTTAATCCTGACAAGTGTTGTTGTCTCCCTCTTTTATAAACGGCTTCAAGCCCCCTTCTGGTCAGAACACTGTCCTAAATCCTCCCTCTGGAGAAATGTGGGAGCCACCAGACACCAACATAATGAACTCCACGAGGCTGCTTCCATCCGCTCACTCACGCATCAGTTCATTTTCCTTCGCTGCTCATTCATCCGTGGAGCCAGAATCCTGGTGCAAGGCACAGTGATTCTCAACACAGAGAAGAGAAAGAGGAACAGGGGGTAGTCGTTGCCTTCAAGGAACTGAAAATTGTGTTGTGCGATCTGCATCACACATGGAATATGATATGTACATTATAATATTCTATGGGGTTTCAGAGGAAGTCTAGAAGGCTGGAAAGACTTCCTAAAGAAGACAGAATGTAGGATGTGCCTAGAAGGATAGACAGGATTTCAGCAGCTAGAGAGAGAGCCATTCCGAGTGGAAGGGTGACAGGGAGGAGCAGCGAGGAGCACAGTCTTTGACGAGATTGACCCATGCTGGGTCACAGACAGCTTGGGAGGAATCAGGTAGAGGGTTTTAAGGAACTGTATTGCAGGGCCAATTAGACATCAGTTAGGTGAGGAGCTGAAAAGAGAACTTAGGGCAAAAGCAGAGGGAGGGAGGAGTTTGCTTGGAACAGAAATGGGGGCTGGGGAGCACAGGTTCCTTAAATTTTGGTTTCCAGTGAACAAGGCCGGGAGTGTGGACCTGGCAAGCTGGCCTGGAAGGATGGGCTCCTTAGAAAACGGATCAAAGGAAGTTAAAGTGTGACAGAATCCTTCATGTTCATCAGTGTTTCTTTTCCGGCGTTCTCACCATTTGATTCGACTGGAATAGATGGGTTTTGCTGTAACAATATAAAGCAGAGCGAGGCTTATGGAGGGAGGGAGAGCAGAGAGGCTGGGGCACGATTAACTTTGCTGACCCTGTGGGGACTTGGTGGGGCTGAGAATCCAGGGGGCCCAGAGCAGCTCTCTTCATGCTGCACAGAGAGGGCAAGGTGCACCCTGGCCCTAGCCTAGCGTCCAAGCTTCAGCTCCCTCTTTGATTTGGATCTTCTGTTCCAGCCAGCCGGCCATGCACACTGAGGCCCTTGTTACTGCATGTAACTTCACCTGAGCAGGCTTCCCCCTCAGTGTGCGTCCTCACAGCTGCTCCATCCACACACCCTCTCCCATGCAGCCACAGCAGAGTCCACGCCTAACCACATCTGTCTTGCCTCTGAGCTCCATCACAACCCTGTTTATGGGACTCAGAATGTTATGACAACGAAACCGAGAAGCAGTGAGGTTTGGGGTAAAAGAGCTGAACTCTAACCCTGGCATTGGAGGACGTGCTTTCCTTTTCTAAAAACGAGAGTACCAGCTTTCTGAAAAAACAATTTATAACCTTAAAAATATGTGAGTACATTTTGCCCATCAATTGCATCTCTCAGAGTTCATCCTCAGGAAGTAAGTAAGAAAATGTGTAAAGAGGCAAGTACGAGAATATTCACATAGTGCTGTACCAGCAAAGAAAGTAAGAAATAAACGTCTGAGGGCTCACTAAACGTGACGCGGTACCTACATTCAGTGGACCGCTACGCAGCAATTAAAGTGATGGAGAACTGTTTGTTGACAGAGGAAGATATGTTGCATTGTTCATGAAAAATATGGGTTTTGAGACAACATCTTCTAGGGAACCTGCCACGACAATGAGGGGCATGGAAAAGGAAGCACCATTAGCTCAAGTCTCAGAATTAAACTTGAGATGTTGCCCCTGATGCAGGCCACCCCCAAGTTATTGCATCTCCGTGTTAAGCGTTATACATATGTCAATATACATCAATATATACTATAATTTTTTAAGTCCTCTTTTGGTATTTCCTCACCTTTAAAAAACACATTCCAAGATTTCAAACCCAGTGGAGCAGCTCAGGCTCGGATGGACTTGAGACTACCAGCCCCCGTACCTATGTGCACGCTCTTATGTTCAGGAAAAATGCAGGCAACCGTATATCAGGAGTACGACTGCTCATTTTTATTTTTATGTCTTTTCGGCTATCTCTACTTCCTGTTTTTTCTACAGAAAACATTTCTTACTTACATGAAAGAAAGATTTAACTGGCACCCCCTCTCACCCCACCCTCCCCCAGCAAACCCCAGGAAGGATTGGGCCAGCAGTTCCATTCTGCACGTCCAGCCATCCAGCCTGCCCCCTAGGCTGACAGGGGTCCCAGGGGCCCAGCTTGCACCTTGGGTTCTGCTCTCGCTCCCAACACCTGGGGTGGTGCTCAGCCCACAGAAAGTGGACTTGTTCACGCTATACTGTGGGGCCACATCCTGGATCACCTGCCAGGTGTGTTTATCAAAGAATACAGTCATTAAAAAATAACATTTACAACACTAAATCAGGTATTACTTAAAATAGATTATGAAACTCAGTCAGAACTTTTTGTTGCTGACGGAAATAAGGAAAATGAACTTTGAACTCCCCTGCTGGAAATATGAAGCCCCTCCCAACTGGAGATTTGGAAGTACTGCTGTTTTGTTGGTTTTTAAAACTTGGAGCTGTGAAGATATTTTAATTTTAAAGGTGTTTCTCCAAAAAGGTTTCCACCATCCTGATTTTCACATTGAGTTGGAAAGTCCTAAAAGCCCTGCTAAAGCCACAGCTTTAGTTATTTAAATTTAGTTAGATTGTTCTTGTTCTCTTAGCATGACAAAAAAAATGTTTATTGAGTTGGGCCTAGGTGACAAATGGCACTTAATTACTCTCCCCCTTGTCTCTCTCTCTCTCTCTCACATAAACTCTTTTTTTTTTTCTGCTTTATCTCCCCAAATTCCCCCCGGCACATAGTTGTATATCTTAGCTGCAGATCCTTCTAGTTGTGGCATGTGGGACGCTGCCTCAATGTGGCCTGACGAGCGGTGCCATGTCCAAGCCCAGGATCCGAACTGGCAAAACCCTGGGCTGCCACAGAGGAGCTCGAGAACTTAACCACTGGGCCACAGGCCGGCCCCTCTCTCTCACACAGACTCTTGAGTGAGGCTTTAAAAACATCCTTTTGAGGTGCTAAGAGTTCCAAAGGGAAGAATGCAGCCCTCAGTTAACACGTCTTTAGCTGGCAAGGACCATTAACCACTTAGGTGCCAAATGCATAGGAACCCACTGAGGTAAATTAGAGGAAAGTGACACTCAGGTGGGTGAAATTACTTGATAAATTAGGACACAAACTGGTGAGAGCCCAGACAGGACTGGAGGCTTGTCTGATGGTAATGAACTGTGCACAGCACCGTCTCTCGTTAGGTGAGGAGTATTATCCAGGGACACCATGAAATGAGCAGTCAAGGATTATGGTGTCCGTTGGCTTCAGTGTGCTACTACCCAAACCACACATCCACGGTGCCCAGGACCCGCCATCTGTGAACGTGCTGACAGACAAGAAAAGGCTTTAGGAAGGAGGCTGGAGCAAACTGAGCTAGGTAAGGTACAGTTGTGTTCTCCACTGTGGGGAGAACTTGAAACAATGTGATAAAGATGCAGAAGGCAACAGCTCACCTATGAGGAGGCCACTAAGATTTCTCTGTGCATCACTATGTACCAAGACTTCCCATAACGCACCTCACCTAAGCCTTCACAGTCCCTATTTTACAGAGGACAAGTGAAGTCCGCTTCCCCCAAGGACCTACCGTGGGAGAGTCATCAAGATTCAAACCCAGGCAGGCTGGCCCCCAACCTCCTCCTTCCCTGGAGTGTGAGGAGTGAGGAGCTCCCTTCTCCCCGCCTGCCTCTCCCAGGGCAGAGGAGAGCATCTCCAGGCTTACAGATAGCACAAGACTCCAGGTGCTATCTTCGTTAAATCGAGTTTGATTTCAATTTAACACCAGAAACACTAGGCACCACATTCGAAATTTAAGTAAATTTGGAGAACACATAAAGTTATAAAACAAAAAGAAACACAGGAAGAAAAACAATTCCTCAATTCCTCCACTCCAACCCAGCAGCAATAACGACAAAATAAACCCAAACCCATCGCGATCATCAGCTCTGCAAGAACACTTGTACCTGCAGGCCCGTCTCTTCTCCTGGGGCCTTGCTGCTCCTCACCTTTCTCTCTTAAATTATTTTTCCATTTGAGGGCCAAGGGAGCCCCAGTTTTGTGAGCCATGGCTTTCTGAAAACCTCATGAATGTCCACGTGAAAAGTCAAATCCTGTTCTCTCTTTCCTGCGAAGGGTGGCAACGAAGTTCTAACTCTATTTGCCTCGGTGGCTGTGCGACAGTTACACGTTTAGGAGTCGAGCGCCCCTCACAAGCCTTGGCTGCGAGGCAGGTGTGCTGCAAGCTTCCATCATCCGCAGGGAATGCAAATTCTCAGCCACGCAGAATGACAGATTGCTGTTAACTGGGCGACCCCTCGGAGTAGAAAACCCCATGGCCTGAGAGAGCACTTAGTGAGCCAGCATTTACTTTCCACCGGAGGGAGGACGCCAATTCCAGGCTGAAATGGATCACATCCTTCATTTCCTGGAATCACTCATGCCTCCCTCCCCCTGCCAAAATGCCTAGAGCCTGGTGCCAGCTTTAAGCTTAGATTTACTGAAAACGGAAAGACATCAGTCGTCTTCCTTGGAACACCCTCTGAAGACTAGCCCACCAAGCATGCGTGCCAGACACCCCGTGTGAATGCAGGTGATGTTTTAGAAAACAACCAAGGGATCCCAGAAGCACCTACACACCTCAGATAACTCAAAAACCACGCGACGCCCAATCCTGACATTTCAATGCCAACCCAGTGGCACGTCTAGGTCCGCCTGCCCCAAAGGGGATTTGAGCCCACAGCCTCCAGCACAAAAATCTGCGACCTCAGTCTATTATCTGCACCCAATGGTGGGAGAGATTAAGCAACCACCTAAAAATACCATTCCTACAAATGTACTGTCATTAAAAACAAAAGATATAACAAACACTTTCTTTTTGACACTAGGCTTTACTAATGTTTTTTGTCACCAAAGGGAAAGGGAGCCTTCTCAACGGATGTTACTATTATGAAATCATCGAAAGTTAGTGGTGGTTCATTAACATAGTTGCATAGTTTCTCAAAAGAATCCCCTTATACTTTCAAAAAGCATATTCATCCTCCAGGATGAGGCAATGCTTTTTGGGGGATTATACTTTAAACACATGAAAATGCACAAATCTTAAGTATTTAGTTCAGAGAGTTTTGACAACTGTCTACATTTGCGTAACTACCACCTGAAACAAGATATAGGATATTTCCATCACCCCAGAGAGTCCTCTTGTGCCCTCTCCAGTCAATCTCCACCCCTAAGATGCAACCCCTGCCCCAATTTCTGTCACTATAGGTGAGTTTTGCCTATTCTAGAACTTCATATACATGGAAAGAACAGTATTCATTCTTTTGAATCTGGCTTCTTTCATAAGAAAGAACATAATGTCTTTCAGATTCATCCATGTTGTTGCTTGTATCTGTAACTCACTCTTTTTTCTTTTTTGAATAGTAATCCATATACTATTATGAACTATATCACAATTTGTTTATCCAGTGTCCTGTGGATGGACATTTGGGTTATTCCCAGTTTTGGCCTATAATTAAGAATAAGGCTGCTGTGCACACATGTGTACAAGTCTCTTTTGTATATGTGTTTCTGTTTCTTATTTACTCCCCGGCCAGTGACGATGAGACATTTCCCAATTTTCCCAAAAGCAGTGGCGTGTTGTTACTGTTATTTGCCTACCTAATAGAGAGAAAAGTGAGGCTTTACAGCCCTTGAATTACTAACATTTTCTTTTTCAGGTAGTGGACATTTTGATTTCCCATTTTCTATTTAGCACCCATTTTAAAGACCAAATGGTTGGTCTAACCAATCAGCTGTATTGTATCACCCAGGATGACCCCTGCACCCGCTTTGCACTAACTTCCTAAAGCAGTTGTTTGGATGAGAAGACAATTCCCCCCATTCTGCACAGGGCTTGGTGTGGGAAACGAAAACAGGGACATTAGCTCTTGCTGCTCTGGGACGTAGGGCCTGTATTTCCACAGTGAGGACGGGACAGGTTTAAGACGGGCACCGCGTGTAACTTAGAGACAAGCAATCTGTATTCTCTTCTACTTTCAGGAGGAAAAAAAAGCAACATTCACTGCAGACACACGTGTCGTCTCTACTGCCTATGTCACGGGACAGCTGTCCTGCAGGGTGGCAGAGAGGGCTGCAGGAACACCAGGGTACCAGCTCTGACTCTCCTTCTGCAGAGGTGAGGCTTCCGGAAATTATGCTGTGGATCTGCGTGCTTGTGATAGTGTTTATAGGTAACTTTAACAATCACTCTTTCTAGACTGCAATCCTCGTGTGGTCGCACAGAAAGCCAAAAGAGTCATTGTGCTGACACAGAAAGTTATTCATCTTCCCGAAGAGAAAATTAGATGCTGATAATCCCAACAACCCTAATAATTGAGAATACTAGGGTCAACATTAAGGCACAATATTGAGGACAGACACCAATAAAGATAGCTGATCATTTCATTCATTCATTGGCTGCCGGGGGGTCTGAATACGGGCACCAGCAGCATGGTCTGTGGGTCACCCACACTTCCCATGCAGAGGAAGGAGGTGTTTGTGCACTCCTCCCACAGAGGGGATGAACCAAAGTCTCATCAAGAGCTTGGTGGAGGCCCTGCTGAGGAAGGCGTCTGAAAGGACCAATGAGAGCGACCAGAGAGTTTCCTGAAAAGCCGAGGGGCTGTGAGGGCTTCTGTGGGAGGCTGGACCACACAGTCTTTAAGGGCGCTGAGTCAGCTTGAGCTGCCATGAGAGGACACCAGACACGGCGGGGCTTGAAAACAGATATTTATCCTCACAGGGCGGAGGCTGGGAGTCCTCCATCAGGGGCCGGCACGGCTGTTTCTTGTGAGGACTCTCTTCCTGGATTGCAGATGGCCACTTTCCCACTGTGTGCTCACACAACCTCTTTGTGTGAGTGTGTATGTATGTGTGCACACACGTGCGTATGTGGAGAGAGTGAGCAAGCTCTCTGGTGTCTCTTCTTGTAAGGGCACTAACCCCATCATGAGGGCCTCATCTCACGACCTCATCTAAACCTAATCACCTCCCAAAGGCCCTGCCTCCAAACACCACAACCATGGGGGCTAGGGCTTCACCAAGGGAATTTGAGGGGACTCATTCAGCCCATAACAAGCATGGACAGTCTGTCTAGGCTCCAATCCAAGCTCTGCCACTTACTCTTACTTAAGTACCCTGCCTCAGTTTCTTCCTCTGTCAAATGGGAAAAATATAATAGTTCCTCATAGGGTTACCATGAGGCTTAAATGAATTAATAAGTGTAAAACACTATAAACAGTGCCTGGCACATGGTAAGCACCATACTGTTACCTACAACTAACTGAATTTTTTTACGCTATTAACATAACAACAAATGTTACTTAGACATCCTAGCAATGGTCAACAGTGATGAGGAGTGACTCCTGAGAGAGTTCTGAGAGAGAGTTGGGTCCAGAGGACAATGTTCTGATCCACTAGTCAGGAGGTTTACCCACCGCTGTTCTCAGACAGGCGGAAGGGTTGAGCTGCATGCTGCAGAATTCCCAAGTTATATTACGAACAAGTTGTTTATTGGTGACAGGCAGCAAGTGCTAATAGCCATGCAGATAGGAAGCTAAAATCTATTCTTTACATTCAAGTATAAGCATCCTCACTTGTGCTTAACTGCTGAAACGCTGCCGTCTATTTTTAATTGATCAAGGTCAACTTCTATCATCATGCCAGGCCAAGCACTGCCTCTTAACTCCACAGGGCACCACTCAGAGCACAGGCTCAGCTGTGCTCTACAATGATGAAGGATGTCCACCAGTAACTTTGTGCCTGAGCAGAAAAGACAAAAGAGTAGGTACTAATTGCTCATGAACAACGTTCCCCACGTAGCTGTATGTCAAAGGCTAAATATGGTTCCTGCCTGAGTCATGGTCCCAGGAAGAAGAGGAAGTTCTCAACCCAAAGAGCCTTAGCTGCTCCACAAGGCTGAAGGGTGAGTGAGGTCTCCCCAACCATGCAGAACTGAACTGCTGCAGAATAACCAGCCCATGGTCATTTGCTTATCCTTAGCATAGAATGAAAAGGAACTCAGAGCTGGAAGATCCTGAAGATGATCTTGGCCTTCAGGTTTTTCTGTAGATTCCTAGATGGCAGGAACCACAAACTAAAGACATAAAATTATTGTTTCTGGGGGTCTGCCCCATGGCCTAGTGGTTAAGTTTGGTGCATTCTGCTTTGGTGGCCTGGGTTCAGTTCCCAGGTGTGGACCTATACCACTTGTCAGCAGCCATGCTGTGGTGGTGACCCACATACAAAATAGAGGAAGACTGAAACAGATGTTAGCTCAGGGTGAATCTTCCTCAGCGAAAGAAAGAAAAGAAAAGAGAAAAGGAAGGAAGGGAAAGGAAAGGAAAGGAGGGAAGGGAAGGAGGGAAGGGAAGGAGGGAGGGAAAGAGGGAAGGAAGGAAGGAAGGAAGGAAGAAAAATTTATTGTTTCTGACAACGATAACCACTTCTCCCACCCCAGGAGCTAGCCTCACAGGCAGATGAGGCACATAGCCACTCAAGCGCCTGAGTGACTATCTCCCCAGCTTTTCTACTCGAAATTAATGAAGACATAGACAATGGCAATTACAAAATTAATAGAATAATGCACTCACACATAGCCTGAATATGAGATATTTTATCTAACTGAAAAGCCCTTATCAATCATTGCTTTAGCATTTAGAATGCCTTTTAACAAGCTATTACGACCCGGAAGGTTTGTGTATTCCCAGTTAGAGTACCAACGTGCTGGTAGTTACATAAAACAACAGGATAAATAAGACACTTCCTGGACCTTCAATTTCACCCAAAGTTTTGAAAAATAGATCATTTCATATTAAAGCCAAGAACACTTTCACAATCAAGTTGAAAGATTCCCTTTTTTCCTAAAACCGGAGTCTTCAAATGAATATCATTTTGAGACGCACTGCTGCAGGACATATGCCCAGGCCACCCAAGGGAGGCATGTCTTCTCTCTCCTCCACTGCCAGGGCTGTTCCATGGGTACTTTTGAGGAAAGTGGAATTAACAGTCATAGACACACATCTGGGTTCAAAAATAATTCAGACATTAGACGGCCCATCAGCAGGCATGGGACGTTCACAGGAGTTGTAAGCAGGGCTGACAGGGTTGGGGCAGAGGTGGGGTGGATGAGGAAAGGCCATGAATCACCAAGCTTTAGCCGCATCACAGTTTCTCTCAGATCCGGGCTTTGCGACTCTTGATCACTGCTGTGGATCAAGGTTTTTCTGCTTCTCACCCCACTAGGTTTCTTGGGCATGCTTCTCAATCTATATCGCAGAATGGAGGTCTACGAGGAGGATTCTCAGGAGGAGAGAGATGTCTCCTTGGGGACGTGGCCATGCTCCTTCGCCTAAGTCACATTGAGTATTTACATACCGAGGGCGCAGAGTTCTAGGACCCAACACAGCAGCCTTGGGCTAACCCTTTACTGCTCTCGAGGATTTTCTCAGCAGCTGAGTACAGTAGTGAAAAGTGAGGAGTTTGGAATCAGATGGACCTGGGATGGAAGTGTGCCTCTGAGCCCTAGACTGTGACACTTAAACGGCTTAACTAACTTCCTCGCCTCTCCGCTCCTCCGCTGTAAAACCAAGATGGCCCAGCACCCACCTCATGAGGCTGTTGTGTCCAGTACACCATTAGCTGTGTTCATACACATTCCATCTTACCAAAACCTCAAGAGGCCCTGGGCTAAATCTTCAAAAATAAGCACGTATTTCTTCCTTCCTTAAATTCTACCTTGCTTCCCAACCCCCAAACATCTGTAGAGGGCCTTGTGCAGATCTTGAAACAGCTTTGACTGTAAAATGACTTAGGTGGAGCAAATGAGCTCAGTGGCTGGCGCATGGTACCCAGGCGTCTGAGCCTCTGCCAGCTGGCGGTGATCCATCCCTCAGCTGGCCTTCCTGGAGCAGAACAACTCGGAGAGCCCTCGATGAGACATTTTCTCCAATGTTTTCTTTAACTCTGACAACTGCAACTGAAATTTAGCAGCAGCTTGCAGCCCCTCAGGGATTCCTCCTGCACATTTCTCCCTCTCTCTCTCTCACCCTTGCTGTTACTTTTTACTGCTCCTTCACACCATAGTTCAGATTTCTTTTCTTAATAGAAAAATGTCCTTCAGGAGAAAAGACTTCACTTAATAAGGTTTTCATGGTACCAAATGAATATTGCAAAATATCCATCCCAAGTACCAAATTAAGAAGTTAAAATAATGCTTTCTGCTTTTAAAGTTGATTTCCTTCTTTCATGAAACTAAAACTTCACAGTCACAACCAGTCTGCCTTCCTTCCTCCAGCAGTTTTTGAGCACTCATTCTGTGTCAGCCCCTCAGTGACTTATGAGAGACACGAACTCATCTTCAGGCAGCTGCATGTTGACAGAATGCAGCACACAGTGTTAAACGACTTATTCATCTCTCTCTATACACCGCTGGATGAACATAAGGATTCACCAGCACACCCTGCAAGAACTCCAAACTCCCCACGACAGTATCCCAAATAATATACATGTATATTATTAGTGTAAAACCTCCTTCACTTCTCCCCACCCCTTCCCTACCTTTTCCTGTTTTCATTAACGACATCATTGGCCTCAGGCACAAGTGAGAGAGAAGTTTTGGTTTTGACTTATACTCTCTTCTATCAAACCTCTCTTCCTGGGTACTCCCACATGTGTCATTTCTAAGACCCACGAAAACCCCTGCAAGAGAGATAATATTGTTCCCATTTTACAGGTGAGGTGGCTAAGGCTCAGTGGTTAAGTGGCCAATTCAACGTCACACAGTAAGGGGCTAGGTCAGGATTTGAACCCAGGTCTGTCTGACCCTAGAGCCATCTTCTTAGCAGACAATTGCTTTACCGTCTACTCATAATTTACTAGTATTTTCCAGCATTTCAATAACTTTTTATTTTAATAAATTACAAGCCTTTAAATTTGTATAATCCAGCTCCCATTTTTAGCCCAGAAAGTTTAGTCTGACTTTACTGCGCATAAATTCTTTTACGACATTTCTGACCCTTGTCTTTTTCTATTCTGCTTAAAATGTAACATTTTTCAATGATGACTTTAATAATTGGACTGTTTCATGAGAACGTCGTTACTCCCCCAGCATGATGCAGCTGTGCTACCCGAGTAAGCAGTCGTACGTCCCCAGTCGGTAAAGCAAAAGCTACCATATCGTGGTGCTTAGGGAACAAATTGGCGCGTATGAGTGAAGAGACGGCCCGGAATCTAAATAGGCTGTGGGATCTGATTGGATTTCATGGTTCCTCACTGTTCCTCAGTAGGACAAGTCTTATTAAGGTTAGTACTTATGAAGCAAAAATAACATCTTAGTCTTCAAAGCATCCCAGAGGACAGCAACACATTAGAAAATACATAATCATTTTTCTAAAAGGGAAGGAATTTGAGAGAGGAGAGGAGGCCTCCAGTTGATGGCCCAGCAGCTCTCCAGAGGTTTGCAGCACACAGACGCTCCGACTTCACTCTGCTGAAGGTCTCATTACTCAGAGACTCTCCAGAGACACACAGTCTCCCATGCAGGGATCACGGACCATCTCAGGCGCTCTTTAGGTTCAAACCCTGGAGGGAAATGCTCATATTCCTCTCAGTGTGGCCAGCAGAGTATCACCAGGCCCCGCTCTGCTCAGCTCCTGCCCCTCAGATGCAACACCAGAGGCTCTGAGCCTGGACGTGAAGAATCCCACGCGGCAATACTCAAGACCTAGCAGGCAAGGAGCCTGTGCATCAAGCGGGGAAGGAGGACTCGCCAGTGCGTGGCGCTGCTTATCGAGGTGGAAAACATCCAGTTACGCCCGACCACAGGCACATGTCACTTCCAGGCAGACCAAAGACCTCAAGGTGAAAAGTGAAACTTTAAAACTTTTAGAAGAAAACGTAGGAGAATATCTTTGTGACCTTCGTTAGCTTTTAGGAAATAAACAAAACAGCAGAAACCAAGAAGGAAAAGAGATGAATTTGACTGAATTAAAACGGGAAGCTTTTGGACTAAAAGACACCATAAACAAAGTTTAAAGAAAAGTCACAGATTGAGAGATTTCCAGTGTGCATTCCACTTCTGGTTATATACTCTAGGGAAACTCATACATGACCACAAACAGATATGGACAGGAAGGTTACTGTAGCATTTTTAGTAATTGCAAAAAAAATGTGGAAACTTAAATGTTTATCAGTAGGAGAAGAAATAAATTTTGGCATATTTATATAACTGAAAGCAGCATTAAAACGAACGAACTACAATTATATCACTATGGATAAACTTAAAAAACAGTTTTGAAAAAAATCCCCAAATAACCCAAGGTTGAGGAGAAGGGTATATATGACACAATCTATATAAAGTTTCAAAACCCTGCAAAAATCCCCATTGTGTATTATTTGTATTTTCTATAGGTTTATACATACATAATACATACATGGAAATAGCAAACATTGAAGGGATGAGAGTATTTCTATCTCAAGGGGAATGAGATTGGGAGGGTACTAGGGGGACCCAACAATATGGTTAACATTTTATTTCTTTCAAAAATATATGAAATATATGAAGCAAATGGCATGTTAATATTTGAACAGGCTGGGTATTTAATTCCATGTCCTTTGTCTCTACGTGTGAAATTTGTCACAATGTTGAAAAGTTCCATTCATGGCCCACTCTGGGGTGTACAGCACAGCTGTGAGAGGCCCCGTACATGATGCTGGATTTAAAGGGCGGGTCCACAGGTGAATTCACAAAGGTTCAGTTCAGTGTGTGATGCTGTTAGGACCACGTGGGGAATAAGAGGGGCAGTCCTTGTCCTCTAGCAGGTTTCGGTCAGCCTAGGAGAAGTACACAGATAATTCTAAGGCAAAGTAGAGAAACACAAGTTCTGTGAGAGAGATCCTTATCAGGGTTCATTGAGATTCCATCCAGTTGCAGGTAAGGAGAAGCCCTCTGCCAGAATAAGAGCAGGAACAAAGACCCAAGTGGGGAACAATGAGAGTATATTCTCCTAGAGAAAGCTGTACCTGAGTTTAGGGCACGTGTAGGGAGGCAGGCCTGAAAAGGAAGGGCAGAATGTCGGACTGAGGGGTCTAGAGTTCATTCAGTAGACAAGAGAAAGCCAGTGTGCATTCCTCTTCTGGTTATATACTCTAGGGAAACTCATACGTGACCACAAACAGATATGGACAGGAAGGCTACTGTAGCATTTTTAGTGGAGGTATTTGGAACGGAGAATGTTAATCAAGGCACCAGCTTATGGGAGCGATCAAAGTGAGGGCAGAGTCTGGAAGGCTAAAAGGAGGCCTCTGAAATAGCCAAGGGGACAAAGGAGAGCCTCAACTGGGCGGGAGGGCAACAGAGAAAGGAAAGAATGGAGCCCGAGGCAGAAGCAGGAGCCAGCAATGAAAGGGAAGGTGGAACCAAAGCTTCTGTGGTTGAATGACTCTAACTTTCAGACAGTTCTGATTTTGGAGAGAGGCTAAGGAAATGTGGGTGTGGAGCTCACAGAAAAGGTTAATGTGTGGAGATTGATGAGGACGGCCATGACAATGAGAAAAGAGCTGCTTTACTCCATGCTTGCTGTGTGCTAGGCAATGTTCTCATCCTTTTCCATGAATCAGTTCATTTCATCCTCCCCAAAACCCTGTGAGGTAGGCACTATTGTAATTCCTGTCTTACAGATGATGTAACTCAGGCAAGAAAGGTCAAGTAACTAAGCCAGGATCACACAGCTGGAACATGGCAGAGCCAGGGTTTGAACCCAGCTACCTGACCCCAGAGCCCAAACTTTCTCACAAAAAGGTGGGTTAGTCCTATATATTTGGGGATCATTCGTACCACAGCGATGGGTGAACCTGTGGAAACATACAAGACCACAAAGAAAGGGAATATGGTAAGAAAGGGCTTGAGATTAGAATCTGTGTGATACCTGCCTTAGGAGGTGGGGAGAAAGAAAAGAAGCCAGGACTCAATTAAGCCTTAGTCGGGGAGGAGGAAGACCCAGGATGGAGCTGTATTTTGAAGGTGAGGAAATTTTAGGGAAGACATGGTGGAGGATGAAAGGGAGCACAGCAGTGTGCATGAATAAATGGGGGATGGAGGATGGCCAGACGGAGCTTAGCCAGAACAATGAGATCAGAGTGGGGAGTGAGGAAGGATCTTGAAATGTAAAATCAAGAGGGAAATTGGTGAAGAATGTCCCAGAGTGACTGAGAGGGGATGACATCAGGAGCCACGTCGGACGACGTGGCTTTAAAGAGTTCAAGGCCAGTTGTTAACTCAGAGATGGGAGGAAGGCAGCATCATAGATGGAGCTCTGAAGAGATTTCTGGATGGCAAGAAGGCTAGTGAAGAAACTGATGGGAAGTGACTTCAAGCTCCATGAATAAGTAGAAGGCTAAGTCAGACATTCAGAACACAGTAGTCTGGGGCTACGGAGGAGCGAAAAACCTTTGCAAATGCTGCTTGGAGAATGAGAAGTCAGACACATAAATATTACAATACCAATGAGAGTCCAACTACAAGCATGAACAGACGAATTTGATGAGGATGGAGATCATCTGACTTTCTCTAAAAATGCTGAACAAATGAGAGCACAGAGCTAAGCAAGTGATGGTGGGGAGTGACAAGGTTGAAATATCAGAGCCAAAAAGGGTAAAGGAGTTAAGGACAAGAATGAATGAACCACTTAAATAATCGATTTTGGAGCCCGGCTGGAAAAAAAGGAAGACGAAGGCTGGGAGAATGGGTAAGAGTATATTCATAGGCTATTTGCTGGACACCAACTACAAGGCTGAGAGACTGATAATGACAATTAAGGTGAAAAGTAGGGCCATTGGGAACGAGGACCTAGAGGCGGAAGGAGAACAAGGGGTTGTTGTGAGCTGAGGTGACTCAGATGCTGACGTGACTCAGATGCTGACATCTTGTAGAAGACACAGATTTCAGCAACCAGGTTGTGGAGGTGTAAGCCTTGCCAAAGAATGGGGAGGAGGCTGCGGAGGACCTCACAGGTACTGAGGAGGTCAATGGATTATGAAGACATGATAAACAGAGAAACTGTCCACATAGGTAGAAAATCCCCAATGATGTACCAAAAGTCAGGAGTGAAAAAGCAGTGAGTAGCTATGATAAGGGCAGAAGATGCCATTAAGCAGACCCATAAACTAGAAGAGAAATGGCCCAGACAATGCTTCGGCAAGAGGTGTGTGGACTCCATCCTGGTCCTATGTGTGAAGTGAGAGATGTATCGGAATATATACCACATAAGCTGACTGAAATTTTTTTTTAAAGCCAACAACCAATCAGATCAGTAGATTGGATGCTTTCAAAGGAAAACATTTGAGCTGTTGTAATGAGCCCAGTAAGAGAAAGCGGTATCTAGAGAGGAAAATGGTTGGTAACTGGGCTAAAAATAGGAGTAAAAGGAGCATGTCAGAGAGAGAGGGAGTAGTTTGCATGAGGCAAGCAAAAGCAAAGGAGAAACTAGACTGGGGACATATTTAAATCCAATGTGTCGTCTCCGGAATGTACTATAGACTTCCTTCCGTGTACCCAGGACACTCATGACTTCTTTACAATTGTTAAGAAATGTGCATATCTTCCTAACTTCTTTGGTGAACAACTGGACTTTGAATCAAAACCTGGCTCCTCCTCTGCTCTATTCCAAGGCGCATGAGCCGCATGGCCTCGAAGGCTCCTGGGTGACTTGTGAAAGGAGCAGGCAATCCATTATGTGTCCTGTTTGCACCTTTGTTCCCATTACAACCGTAATTCAGACGAAACACACACACACATACATGTTTAGGCGTGAAAGTTAACACCATATACAGTAATATGAAATACTACATATGTGCAATGGGGTTAATTTACAGTTACTGCGGGATCCATAACTTTGCAATTTCCTGGCTTTGGTCTGTATAGTTTTTCAGACTCAACATTTTATTAACTTTTCCCTTAAACCAGCTATCTGTCTTTTGGCTGGTATTCCCCATCGTATTAGCTTGCATATTTCCAAGCTGAATATCATGTTGTAAAAGTCTGTCCATTTCCTCTCATCTCTCTCAGTCCATCTGTACTTTTTACATCTAACCTCCTGGTCTTCACCTTTCTTGGCTCTGTAAATTTAATTAATGTACTTTTGACTTTCTTAACTAGGTCACTGTTGAAAATTTACATAAAACAGATCCAAGTTTTTCCATCACACCTTAATAAAAACACTTCAGCTGCATTTCCCTTCCCCATATATCTCAATTTATCTTTGCAGTACAGCTTCCTAGTTTAAAAATTCTTAGATACAACCAAACATAAATACTTTTGACTGATATTTCTACTTCTATAGAGAGCCACCTACAATCGCAGTGTTCTCCCATATTAAAATTAGATTAATGTGTAAATAACATTTGACATCACATGCTCTTCATAAAATCATCGACTGCCTCTTCCCATGTCTTTGTTCCCCTTAATATTGTTAAAGGCTCTCAGGAATTTCTTTCGCTTTTATAGAATTGTCTCCTTATATTTCTATTAATTTTGGAGGAGTAAAAATGTGTTCAGAGAAGAAGCAAAACACAATAATTAGACTTTTATTCCCATTTCTTCAAAAAATGAAACCAATGTGGTTACTTTCAGTTGCTGTTTAAAAAAAAATCAAGAAACATCTAGCTGATTGAATGAAGGAATTCTTTCTTCTTTTTTTTTTAGGAAGATTAGCCCAGAGCTAACATCCAGTGCAAATCCTCCTCTTTTTGCTGAGGAAGACTGAGCCCATCTTCCTCCTTTTTTCTTCTTCTCCTCAACCCCCACCAGTGCACAGTTGTGTATTTTAGTTGTGGGTCCTTCTAGTTGTGGCATGTGGGACATCACCTCAGCACGGCTTGACGAGCAGAGCTAGGTCCACACCCAGGATCCCGAAATGGCGAAACCCCAGGCTGCCAAAGCAGGGTGCGTGAACTTAACCACTTGGCCACAGAGCCGGCCCCCTGAATGAAGGAATTCTACTAACACATTTGAGATTCTGAATTGCAGAATATTTACTGCAAGGATCCATTTTGTTTTTCCTCATATTTTTACTTGCTTACTCTCTTGGCATTTAATGTCAATAATATATAATTTTATGTCTCCTTTATCTCTGTTTTCTTTAAAAAAAATTTATTACTAAGCTATTGTCAGTTCCCTTGTCTCCATATTAACAACTTGCCTTCTCCCTAGCAGATATATTCATATGCTTACCCCCAGAAAAAGCAACATACATACTACATTCTTGGAAAAAACAAAAACAAAACCTTCAAATCAACTCAAGGCAGTCATGGCTGAGCTTACATCTTTGCCTGTAACTCTCTCTACTGAAATTCTTAACAGGCTATAAATAAATTGGTAATGGAACCAATGGAAGAGAAAAATCTGAAAAACATGTTTTCTGAATTCAATTCCTCTTGGAATCCCTGTTTAAATACTTTGCCTTATTTCTAAATTTTTCTTAGATGATCCTTACTGGTCAAGACAATTCTCATTTTATCAGCCCTTTCTTTGTGGCTCTTTAAATAATCTAATTTTCAAGCTAACAGTACTTATTGAAAGGTTCCAACCAATACATCTGGATTGCTATGAGAAGTATCAAACTTAAGTTCACTAAACCTATAGAGTGCCACCCAGAAAGACTTAAGAAAAAAGGAAGCCATCTTGGGGTTGGCTCTCCACAGAGCAGTGCTAGCGTAGGAGTGAAGGATCATAGGTGGTCCACTGAGCAGACACTAAAACTGTCATGACTTACAGTGTTCTTAGGATTTAGATCTTTAACTCAGAGTAGCTTGGATAGTGAGCTCAGGGGCAGACAATACCACTGACAAAGAAATGGCAGGACAGCCAGAAATGGCCAGGAAGAAAGAGCCTGTGTTATATTGGGATAACCTGAGCCCAGCCTTAAAGGAATTTTCCCAGGGCGTGAGTGTGTATGTGTGTGTGTGTACGTGCGTGTGTGTGTGCGTGTGCGTGTGTGTGTGCAGTCAACCTTCCAGTGCTCTGTAAACCATCTTCCAATGATTCACCATGGAATCAACTAGAGGATTCTACTCTGATGCTTCAGTGTCAGGATCTAATTAATTCATAGATTAGAACTTAAATGAAAATGTGTGGGATCAGGATTTCTTCCCTTCTCCATTCAGCTTGACTTAAAGATGATTTACTATTTTTCTTTCAATTACAGGACACCAGGAAAACATTTGTTTTGCGTCCTGATACACCGTCCCACTGAGGCTTCTTTCATGGAACTTCTCACTGAAGGTTCAGCAGGGCCAGCCTGCAACTCCACAATGAATTACTTCCGCAGACACTCGGGCCCGCAGCCTCCCTGAATCCTTCCCTCTAATCCCCAACATCTGTTCTATGTCCAGTGCTGACCAACGTGGGAATCGGCAAGTATTGGCTGTCAGCATCAGCACAGATGAGCAAACATGCTCACAGAACGTCAGCTGGCCTGTGATTTCAGCTGAACACGCCGGACATCAGTGAGGCTCTGGTTTAAACCATTTGCGACACAGAGGAAACACCTGTTTAGACCTCATCCAAAATAAATGTGTTGAGTATGTTGAGGGGTTGGGGTTGATGGCAGCAGTTCAGATTACAGAGCCCCGGGTACTAGGGTGCATTACACACCCCAGATTCCTAGGCTGATGCTGACATGGACTTTTCCAATGTTTGCATCGAGGATGGTTTGACTCTTACTCCTTTTTGACTGACGTGCAAAATTTCGTGAAATCCATAGCTTCAACCTCAACCAAATGTCCCCTATTACCTTATTTTGGACTCAAGCCTAATATGTATCATACAAAATTAAAATATAGTGTGCTGTTTTTAATATAATGCTTGATTTACTTTGGGAGAACGATATGACCTAAAGTAGAAATGAATCTTTTCATCAGAATTACGCTATAACAGTGAGCCACATCTCCACTCCTGCCTAATCAGCTGCCCAGCTGGGGAAGGTAACCAAATTCATTCAAGTTTGATCATCAGTGGAGACAGTTTATTTTATTTATTTGTGGTACTGCTTTATTCCAAATGTAGTCAAGGGAGCATAGTGAGTGTCTAGGAAACAAAACAATAAGGCAACAAAATTTAACATGAAATATCAAATAAGATAAAATATCCTTCAGGTGGGCAGCTTGCTTAACTCACCATAAACTAATATGGTGAGTTTAATGATTGAGTAACAATCTCCTTGTGACCGAGTTTATGTATCTGTAAAATGGCGTTATCTTATCCTTGTAGGGTGGTTCTTGGGCATCCAATAACATATATAAATAGCCTAGTATAGTACTTGGCACTGAAACTTTTAGTACATTGCAAAAGTTGAAAAAATCTCCTTTTCTAGAATGTTATTTGAGAGCATTCGTGGTCTGGCCCCTGTCTTTCATTGAAGACCCTGTTCTCGGCCTTCCCTCACCAGCACCTTGCATTCCAGAAATGCTGGACTGTCTGCATTTCTCCAAATCCTCCAGGTTCTTTTTTTGGCCTTTGCCCATTTTCTTTGCTCAGCTGACAATGCCCCACTCCATCATTGGTCTGAGTTTGAGAACTCCTCTTCCTCCTTCAAGATTCAGTTCAAATATCACCTCCTCAGCTTCTCCAGGTGAAATTATATGCTTCCTGAGTTCCTCTATAATGATAACAATTCTATTGCTACCATTTCTTGCACGACTACTGTTTGCTAGGTTCTGCACTAGTCATTGCCCTCACCTAATTTAATACACACAGATGACCCTCAACAACTGCACTATCCTCCATTTTATAGATGTGAAAATTTGGTGAAAGAGGTCACACGATCTTCCTAAGGTCACACTGCTGACCAGAGGTAAGAACCACCATCTGACACAGGTCCATAGACCCCAGAGTGCATGTTCTTCCCACTGTGCCTTGTGATTTTGCATTATGCTCAATGTTACACCTGTTTGCTCATTTTCATTAGACTGAGAGCCTCCTCATGGTGGGGATGTGTTCTCTACCCCCCTGTCCTCAGCACATGGGTCTATTTTGAGCTGCTTAGCTGGAAGCATACACTCTATGAGGGGCCTGCAGTGAGCACAATCAGGCCAGACCGCCTTAGTGCCAGGAGCTATGGCTTCCTGCCTTTAGATTTTGCCAGGACCGTCATCCTGGCAATGAATCCCCCTGGAGGCCTGACTCTGAATGCTGTCTTCACAGTGCGAGTCCCATAATGTAATGACAAACTGCAGCTGAACTCACTGCAGTAGTCCTTGCCACTGAAAATGCCTGCTGGGAAAGCCAGTCATGTGCGCAGGTACTCCATTGCCCTCAGCATGTGTGTGGTCACATGTGGAGTCTTCTCATGTGACCTTCAAGGCCTTCTTAGACTGGGCTTGCTCAGAGCACTGAAGGTAGGTCTACTCCAAGACTTTGGGCGGCCTAGGTGTACAACCCTTCCAGTCTTCCCTGATCCATTGGCTGCGGCTAATGGGGATGTGCCTCCCTATGTCCGGGGGTAATCATGACAATGGTTGCGACTTACTCAACACTCATCCTGAGCCAGGCATTGTGCAAGCACTTTAACGTGAATTCTTTCATGGAATTAACACAGTAAACCCTATGATGTTGGCACAGTTTCCACCACCCCGACCTCCACTTTGCAGACGATATAACAAGGCATAAAGTGATGAGGTGACTCATCTAAGGTCAACCAGACAAGAAGTGGTCTAGCTGGGAGATCCTGTGCTCTGAACCTCTGTGCTATACTGCCTCTCAGGCAACCCTGTGCCTTATTAAAGCAAAGACCGTCAGTGAAAAGTAGGAAAGGAATCCACGTACATGACTGCCAAGCCAGGCAGAAAAACTGGGCTGGCCCTGCCGTGGAATCTGGTATCAGCGGAAGGAGAAGCTGAGTAAACAGAAGTCGGAGTAAAAGTTCACGTGCAGCTCACAACTGTGCACTGAGAATGGGAAGCATAAAGAAGAAGATGAAACGTGAAATTTGGGGGCATTCAATGTGGTTCCTTTCAGGTCTAAACCCCATGACTACTTCCCCAGCAGGCTTTGAGCAATCAAAACACCCAAGACAAATCCCATAAGCAGACCTAATTGAATAATCCAGATTCTGTTTGCTTGGGTTTGTGAAGCATCAAAACAGGCCCTTTATATGCTGACTTTGGCTCCCCTGCAGTTTTAATTAAGCCTCCCAAGGCTCACAGCCATATTAAAATGAGGCGGAGAGAAAACCTGTGGCCTTTGACGGCAATGAGCACAAGGTGCAAGTATTCTGGTTTGATCTTTGCTGGAGCAGCTACAGCTGAGGCTCAGAGTCAACCCGAAGAGAGAATTTTCCATTTTCCTTTGTGAGGAGGGGGCAGTGATTACTCAGGTGATGAAACGGTTTCTCTTTTGAGAGAAGCTGCGACAAAGCAGACACCAGGGACTCCCCAAGTGGACTGGCGTTTCTTCTTTGGCCAATCCCAAGAGACTGGGGCAGGCACACTTTCCAATGACCACACCAGGGCATTTTCCCTTTTGTTCCTCTGTGATCGGCATTCAGTACAACATCCGCTTACCGGCTGAGCCAATATAATTGAGAGCTGCTTTTTTTTTCTACTTCAGGGGAATAAAGTCAGGTCCTGCGCCCATACCTTGTAGGTAAACTTATTATAAAACCTAAACTCTCTGGCTCTACCCTTTCTTGGAGGCCATTCAGCACTTCTTATCAAGTATCTTCTCTTCTGGGGTTGGCCAAGAACTTCAAGATTCTTCCCCCAAATTACCTCAGTTCAGTTCAGTCATTTTAACAGTTTGCTCAGCTCACTCTCCCTGCCTTGCGGTGTGCAGAGCACCAGCTGCCCCCCGCTGCCTGTTTATGCAGCGCGTCTACACCCAAGGCCCTGTGCTCAGCAGCGTGTAGGCACCAGAACCAACGGGACACACTGCTTCTCCAGCATCTCACATTCTAGTTCAGGAGAGAAAAAGCACACACAATTTCCGTATCGCACAGGAGAAGGGCCGAAATGAAGATACAGCAATGTATTACGGGAGAGCAAGTGAGGAGGAGACCATGCTGGGTGAGGACAAATCCAAACACATCACACAGTGACATGAACTGGACTTGTCAAGAATGGGGAGGGTTTTGATATTAAAAATGGCAATGGAGGGAACTCCAGGTGGAGGGCCAACAGCAACAAAGGCATGCTGGTGATAGTGAACATTTCCATTTGCTCAATCACACATCACTCATGTGGGAGCTGTGAGGGAAGAGGCGGGAAGGTTGGCTGAAGCCAGACCCCAGAGGCCCTTGAACAAGAGGCCGAGGAGCTGAGATCCTGTTTGATAGGCAATGAGACAGCACGGAACCTTCATTTGCTATTTATCCAAAAAGTTATGTGTAAGACACTGAGCTAGTTGCTGGGCACATGAAGAAAAAGACGTGTGAGGTTCTGCATCTTAGGGTGTTTACATTCTAGGGGTTGGGGGGAGCGGACGGATCGTTAAACAAATAACACACAATTGAGATTCTGGTCATTAATGGCAATTAAGGAAAAAATTTTGATGCCATTACAGAGAATAATGAGGGGACCTAGGGTTTCTCTTAAGAAGTATTATTTGAGCTGAACTCAAAATAAGGGGTAGATATTGGCAAGAGAGGTTGGGCAAGGGGTGTGGAGTGCTGCACACAAAAAGAATAGCACATGCAAAGGCCTCCAGTGGGAAAGACCTTAGTGAATATGAAGAACAAAAGAGCAGGAGTATGGCCAGACAGTGCTTTATGGGGAAGCTGGCAAGACGGATGGGGCTAGATCAGGCTGGGCAGATCATGTAAAGGATTTTGGTTCTAAATAAAATTCTAAGTCATTAAAGGGGGAGATGGCCTGGAGATGGGGATAAATGGACACACTGGGAAGATATTTGGGAGGAACAATGGACAAGACTTACTGATGGACCGAGTGTGAGACTTAGAGAGAGGGAGATGCCAAGGCGGTGGTCTCAACTAGGATACATTGAAACAGAAAAACGAATTAGGATATTCCTATACTTAAGGGCTACCACTGGGAGATGGCATTGGAAATAGAAATCGCAGGAAAGGTGTGAAAAATTTTGCTGAGGGAAAATTGGTAAGATTTGATGCTTGAATGTAGAGTTTGAGGGAAGAGGATAAGAAAGATTCAAGGATGAGTTGTAGTAAAGATCTACAGTCTAGCCCTGGGAAACAGACTGGTTTAAACACTGGGCCAAAGTAGAATAGATTTGGGAATTATTCACATGGAAATCATATTTGAGGCTAAGTGTAGAGTAGATGAGATTAGCACTGGAGAAAGTGGAGAGAGAAAAAATGTGACAGAACTGGGAGGAACCCTTACGTTTCAGGGGACAAAGAAGAAAAAGGGGCCAGCCCCACGGCCTAATGGTTAAATTCAGGACACTCTGCTTTGGGAGACTGGGTTCAGTTCCCGAGCACGGACTTACACCACTCAGCAGTGGCCATGCTGTGGCAGCAACCCACATACAAAATAGAGGAAGATTGGTATAGATGTTAGCTCAGGGCAAATCTTCCTCAGGAAAAAAAAAAGAAGGAAAAGAAACATAACAAGACAGGAGGGTTGGAGGAGAACCAAGAGCATGGAAGAAATTCAACGTGGTGGGAGAAGAAAACAATACCAAATGCTGCAGAGAGACTGAGGAAGAGGAAGACTAAGGCTCACAGGTTCCGGAGACTAGAAAAGACATCTATGAGCTGCGAGAGAAAGTTAAACGATGAGGGCTTACGTCCAGGGCAACGAGTAAAGGGGCGTGAGGGGAGTGGCACAGCATGTGTAGGTTACGCTTCAACAAGCTTGAGGTGAAACAGTGTGGGTAAGCAAGGGAGGGAAAGCAACGACAAGGAAGGTGTTTGGGGAGCTCATGTTAGAGAAAAGCCAGTGAAGATGGAAAAATTAAACATGTACAAGAAGTCCCAGGATTAGGCAAGGTTTTTGTATTTGTTTTGTTTTGGGGAGAGGGAGTATCAGTCAGGAAGTGTGTGTAACTAAAAATTCAACTAACAGTGGCTCAAACAACAAACAGTGGCTGATTTTTCTCTCAAAATATTTCTGGAAGTAGGTATTTGCTGCTCAGTGCTACCGAGCACCTAGGCTTTTCTGGTCCTCAGCCCTTCAGTGTTGGCTTTCTTTCCTCTTGCTTGTGGCCTCATAGGCCCAAGATGGCTGCAGTAGCAATAGGCATTACATCTGTCTTCAAGGAAGGACGAGAAGCTAGCCCCACCCAACTCCGGTCTCATGATAGAAGCCCTTGGCAAGCTTCCCCCTAGTGCTCACTGGCTAATTCCAGCTCTTATAGCTACAAGGGAGGCTGAGGTCCGAAATATTTATCTTTTCAGCACCCTTCGTGGGAAGTGGTAGGAATGAGAGAGGCTGTTAATGGCGTTTGAGTCAGCCATAGAGATGCAGAATATAATCTAGGGAACAGGTAGTTAGTCTGAAGCATGTAGAGAAATTACATAGTTCCAGGGAGAGAAAGAGAAGATAGAGAATACAGAGGAGTTTTGAGACAGAGAAACATGAAACTGAAGGTGTGTGAGACAGCTGTCATCCGTGTGAGACACGGACCCATCCTCTCAGAGAGCCCGGGGGCGGGGGGTACAGTCAGGAGGGAACTGGTGCGCTCGGGACCATCACCTTGGGCAACATCACAGAGACAACAAAACGTGTCATCCACAGGGGTTGGCTCCAGCATATGAAACCTAGAGCAATGTTCTATTATCGAAACACCACTTCTAATTATCAGTTTTCTTTTAATTATTTAGAATAATCATTTTATTTTTCTTAGAAGGTTGGCTTTTAAATTTGAAGCAAGTTTTTGCTCTATACTCCTTTAAATTTTTAAGGGAGTGGTTGAGGCAATTTGAAAGAGGTAAATATTGATACAGGTTTAATGTAAAGTAAGGAGACAGGACTGAAAAATACCGTCAACAATTTTCATTTGAACACAGACAAGTAAACTGAATAATTCTTCTACGTTCTTCAGTGACAGAAGTGATATAATTTTGAATCAATTGAAAGGATTCTAGTATCTATTCTTCCACAGGCAGTCTTTAAATGTGTATGTCTGCTGACTCGTGGCCTCTTCCTTAAAAGAGGCGCCCCCGCCATCTGCACCGGGAAGCCCAGTGTCAAGGAGGCCGTTATGGCTGCCAAGCTGGAGCGACGTTCCAGCCGACAGGGAGAAGATGTGGGTTTGTAGAACTTACCAATTGTTTTCTCTGGGGTTTGAAACCATAACATTTCCATTCAGAGGAAATAGTCTAGGATGTTTATTTTTTCAAACTTCATGAATATTAAAAGCACCATAATGGAAGCCAAAACATAAAGAAAAAGAATGCAGTGATACCAAAGGTGGGTGTTCTGCTTTCAAAGCAGTCTTCACCAATGTAAAATGTTTGAAGCAAAAGAAGATAAATGGTATAAACATAAAGCTAAGTCAAACACAGTTTTGGAGATGAAGTGATCAGTTTTCTCTGGGCTGTTGCCATCCTCTACGATGGAGGCAGCAGCAGAAGGAAAAGCATTGTTATGTGAGTGACTGCAGGAAAGAAGGAACAGACATCCACTGAAAATTCAGTGTGCCAATTCTTTTTTAAAAGTTCAGATTTATTCAGCCTGGATATACTATGAACCTCTGAGGATTTACATATCTTTAACTTAATGGGAAGAACTAACAACCAGTAAGTGGCTTAGATAAGACTTTATGAATATTCAAACCTTTTCAACCCTTGAGTGCCAAAACACACATTTCTCAATATGAACTCATCTACTGCAACACGCATCATATTACTTCTTTTCCAACCCTGC
Source organism: Equus caballus (assembly GCF_041296265.1). Taxonomy (NCBI): domain Eukaryota; kingdom Metazoa; phylum Chordata; class Mammalia; order Perissodactyla; family Equidae; genus Equus; species Equus caballus. The sequence goes on along the minus strand of NC_091700.1, from coordinate 23,173,672 downwards.
TGGCCCAAGAGTAGCCCCACGGTTGGAGAAACACTAACTGGCATTATGACAAAAAAAGTTCAGAAGGCTGACATCAACAGCTACCAGCCTATTTTGGGGTTGAGAATGATTCAGGGCCCCCAAAAAGTCAAATCTGATTTATATTTTAAGAGAAAAACCAAACACTGAACTCACTTTTGAGATGAAGAAGCCATAAAGTTTTGTTCAACAAAGGTGATAAAATACAGAATCTTAACCTTTTTATTCAATGCTTTTTCCAGTATGTTGAGCGGCATAGGAGGTGTGAATATGAGAGCAGGGTTCCTGAGCACAAAGACCAGCCATGCGGTGGGCTGGGAGAGCAATACTAAACCAGTGTTTATGCGCTCGTATTAGGACAAACCGCGTACACGAGACATGGGAGAGGGAAGAAGCAAAGAATGGAGAGTGGGCAGGAGGATCAGGAAACACAAAATAAGCAGAGAAGAGAGGGGAAAGGAGGAGACGGTGGCCTGGGAGAAGCTAGGGAAAGCGCATCGCCTATCATTCCTGTGGTCCTCCAGGGCTTTCTGACATCAAGGTAAGTTACTGCCAAGTCATCTTTCAGTTTATTAGTTCATTCTTTCAAACATTTCTGAGAGTTAACTAAATACAAACTATATTAGCTCTGCAATAATTTAAAATGTAACTTTCTTGTGACTGATGATAAATTATTTTTATTTTCAAACTTTAAGCTTATTTTTTGAGACATGATTCATTAATTATGTGTTTCTCATTCATTCATTTAGCAAAACATCCATTGAACACCGACTATATGCCAGAAACAGTATTACATTCTGGAGATACAGTAGACTATATGGCAGACACAGTTCATGCCATCCACAGCCTCCTGTCCATTGGAAAAGAAAGAAACTAAGTGAATAAGTACCATGAAAGTGACCCAGAGGATCACAGGGTGCTCTGGGAGTTGACGGCAGTTGGGGAGAGGCGTGGGGAGCAATTGAGAACACCCATCCTGAATAAGCCACTTTTCAGCAGAAGCTTGAAGGATGAGTAGGAGTCGATCAGGTGAGGAGGGGAGGAGGCATGCAATTGGAAGGAACAGAAGACCCTGTTCCAGGCATGGGCAAAGCTCCAGAAGCTGCAGAGAACTTGGAACATTCCAGGAACTAATGGCAGAGACAGCAAGAGACAGCTGACGCAAAGAGGAGTTAAGACTGTGAACGGCCTTTCAATCTTGTTAAGAATCCTAGACTGTATCAAAACGTCAAGTTGAAGCTATTACAGGGTTTTAAGCAGCAAAATGACACACTCAGATTTACACTTAAGAAGGATGATTTAACCATGGAAATTTCCAACAACTGAGAAGCTTAGCTTGAAATCTTCAACTCTAAGCCTTTTTTATATTTATAGATGTACCTGCAATCACACCCATATTGATTATTTTCCTTGAATCTCAGATGATAAGGGCTCTCTCTTCTTGTCTAAAGCTCCTATTTTGCCCTGAACACTTGATTCCACCTCTGCGTGTCCGCTCACTACTCTTGCCACAAGCCACTCGCTCCCCAACCTTCTCTCCTGTCTCTCTGGTCCTAGAACATATTCTCTCCTATTGAAATGCTGTCCTGCCCCTTAAATACTGGGAAAAATCTCTATTTTCCTTCAGGATCTTGCTGAGGGGAGTCACTACTATCCTCAAGAAGTCCTACAGTTTCCTTGACCCCACTCCAAAGTTGGCCATGTCCTTTTCTAGTCTGAGATAATTTGTTCCATGGACATACACTCATTCATTACACGGAACATATTGTACACGTCTGTTTCCTTCGCTGACTCTATAAGGGCAGTGACCAAGCATTTTATTTTTATATTCTCAGCACCTAGCTCAATGCCTGACAGAAATGAGATCCACTAAGTGTTTTCTTTACCCGAGTTCGGTAAAAATAGCAAGCATTTGAAAGTCCTCGTCATTCCCCAAACCTAGCTGAGAGATGACTCTTCTAGGAAACAGAAGCACTAAACTATTTGCAAAAAAAGGACAATCCTGTTTTACCTGGTTAGTTCTTAGTGAGAATTACATATAACAGGAACCAAAAACATCTCAACAAAAAAATCACTTTAAGATATTGTTATAGGTTGAACTGTGTCTCTCCCAAATTCTTGTGTCGAAGCCCTAGCAGCCAGCACCTCAGGATGTGATCTTAATTGGAAGTAGAGCCATTGCAGATGTAGTCAGTTAAGATGAGGCTATTAGAATGGGCCCTTAATGCAGTATGACTGACGTTGTAAAAAGGGGAAATCTGGGCACAACATGCACACAGGGAGAACATGATGTGAACATGAAGGCAAGGATCGGGGTGATGTTTCTACAGGCCAAGGAATGCCAAAGATTGCCAGAAATTACCAGAAGCCAGGAGACAGAGGCATGGAACAGATTCTCCCTCACCGCCCCCAGAAGGAACCAACCCTGCCAACACCTTGCCCTCAGACTTGTTGCCTCCAGAACTGTGAGAGAATAATTTCTCTTGTTTAAGTCACCCAGTTTACAGTACTTTGTCACAGCAGCCCTAGGAAATGAATACAGATATTAATAGGTGGTTGATTGTTCACAGTTTAATTGCTCTTATTAATCCTTCAGTTACACTGCTCTGAATGGGAGAGGCACAGCAGACAGTTGGGAAGGAAGACTAGGAACGGCCTTAGGGGATGTATACCATGGAACATGATCAACCCATTATCAACACTATCCTCTGATTCTTGCTTGACATGGGAAGGTAAGTTGGAGGGCAGTATACCGACTAGTATTTGTTTCCCCTGTCCATGTTGCTATTCAGAAAAAAATGACCCTTTGATGATGATACAAATCCATCAATTAAAAAGCCAGACACTTGTAACTATAGTATCATTTTCTGTAATGTCTTATGCAGCCAGAGAACAACTTCACAGAAAATGCTAGAGTTACATAATCCCATCTAGATGATATTCTTAGAAAAACAAAGTCAGAAAGGATTTAAATTGTTCAACCAACTGTCTACAGACAGATGACGATCAAAGCCATCATAAGTACTCCTACCCTGGATGGGGCAACGTCTTCAGTGAGAATACTGCACAGGACCTCCATGTCCATCATTTTACTAACTTCTAGGTACAGGGGGACTTAACGTCATCCCTATTTTACAGAAGAGAAATGAAGGTTGGAGGCTGAGTTAGCCCAAGGCTACCATGTCAGTAGATGGTAGGACAAAATCTGGACTTGATCACTGGGACTTCAGTCTCAATCACTTTTCTAAAATAAATGATATCTGGATGGACATCAACATGGAGAGAGTAATACTTCTTAACTTGAAAGAGCTAATAGTAAAAAGCAGAACAAGCTTTCACACCTTGTGCATGTCATGCTCTTTAGCCCTCAGACCAGCCCTCAGTGGCCACAGACTGCGGCTTACCCTCAGTGCCTAGCAGAGTGCTGGCTTGTAGGGGGCAAATGATAAATGTTTGCTGAAGATGAAATAAGACACTTTAATAAAATACTATTTCAGAGGACTTCATGAACTGGCAAGTATATTGCTGCTGCTCTTGGCAGGGCTATGCTGGTGGATCTGGTTATGGGAAAATTTTACTACATTGTTCAGGCAAATATGATAACTGCTGAACCTTTTCTGATGGGGAGAGGCACTGTTTTTCACTCTATATTCCTATCAAGACATGTGTTCCCAGGTTGTTCCTTTGCTTTCTAAAGTAAAGAGGGTCTGGATCTGTTTAACCCCACCTGTCCTTTCTCCTTCAAGTTGATAATAAAAAGAAGAGAATCCACCTGAGATCTGGACCAACATGGCAATGAGTCCGAGGCTGGGTCCCCACAACAGAAGATGTTCCCTGGGCTCCCTAACAGCGATGTCACAGTGAGAAAGCGCGGCTGCCTGGCAGTTGCCTCGGAGGCGGACAGGTGAGCAACAAATGTGTAGCAGACCAAATCTCCCCACTTCTGGGAAACCACACCCTGTGAGGGACAGCTGGACACATGCAGGCGTACTGGATGTGGCATACTAACTCCAATAGCAAGCCAAAAAAAGAATGTGAGGAGTCGCTAACCCTTCTGCTTAATGCTCTCTGAAGGGGCTCCAATAATTGCTTATTTATAACCTCCGAGCGCTTGGTGGCCTTCCATGGAAGGAGCAAGCAGCTGCCTACAGGAAACCAACTGCCCTGCCCACTGACTGGAAACACATGTTCCTTTCTGTCATCTTTGGAATAGTTGCCATTCCATAATGTGATAGTTGTCAACTTATTTCCTTCTATTTGTGGTTCACTGAAACGTCAGGATCTAAAGATCTCATCATCCTGTCACCAGCCGCTGTTAATGCCTCAAACATGTTGCAATAATAAGAGTAATCATGCTGATTCTTGTAAAATCATCCTTTTATTCTAAACTCCTGCAAAATCACATGGGGCCCTGCTCAGGCTCACTCAGATATCCAAATTCTGAAGGCTGGAATAAAATTCTGAAGGTGTAGAACAAAAACTCTCAATAAGTGTAATGAACTAACCACAGAGATTTTTTTAAATTGCATGTTACTGATTAGGATGATGGACCTATTCATAGAATTTTAGAATTGAAGAACTCATTGATCATGTACTACATTTCTACCTCCTAATTTTATACATATGACACAGGTAATCACCATGCCAGGATTTTCCTGTTCTATCATAAAACTGAAACGCAGCTAATTCTTACTCTTCAAAATGAAATGCAGTTAATTCTTACTCTGCAAACTTCACAAAACAACGGTGTCACTGTTTTTATATTTCAAAAGTCTAAGAAATAAACTTAGAAGGAAAAATATTCACTACCAAATAAATTATTTAACTTACTCCTGGTTTAGAAATATATTTCCATATACTTTTCACACTTATAACATTTGATCAAATAAACACCATGAACTATGCTTCAAACTATCAATATTGTACTGTCCTACAGCGTGTCACACAATCAGTCAAAATGGCATATCTTGGCTTTTAGGCTTAAATCTTTCATGCCAGCACAAGGTTTCATAGGTAAATAAACTAAACACAATACAAAAATATAAATTTACTTTCAGTTCAGCTTTTCTAATATCTGATCATCTTTTACATATTTTAAAGGGGAAAAAGGTTCGACAGTATGTTCTCTGTGATACTGACTTACACTAGCTTATTCTGGTGGAGGCAAAGATGTCAGCCGTGCTGCTGAATTCTGTTAGATCCAATTCATTAGTCATCGCCTTATAGTGCACGTGGTAGTGGGAAAAACAGGACAGTGTCGCTTCTTGGGATACAAGGAAGGAAGACAGAGTTTCTGCCCTTCTGAATCCTCAGTTTTTTTCAGAGTACAAATAAGTAAAAGTAAAATAAGAAAATGTTGGGAACATTCAGGAAAAGGAGTCTGCTAAAGGCAAGGGAAGGGCATGGGAGCTCAAGACTGCTGGGGCAAACTGCGAAGTTGCAGGATGGGGACCCCTGCGGTCATGCCATCAGAAATGGTGAGATTCTAATGAGGTCACAGGGTAGAATGCAGGGAGACTTGGCAATATTTCGGAGGTAGAATTACTAGATTTGGTGACTGATTAGACTGTTGAGAGGGAGGATTCTGGTTCCTGGAGATGTGAGCTGGTAGATGGTGGAGCCACTTATAGTGGCAGAAACACAGACAGGTCGGGCGTGTGTGGGGAAGTGAAATACCTGTCACACAGGCTGAGTTCAGGATGTGTGTATGTGTCATCCAAGTTGGGAAGTCTGGAAGGCACTGCGTCACCGAGTCTGGCACTTAGATGAGGGATCTAACCTCTCAGAGATTTAGACTTGGAGGTCATAAGCACAAAGGTATTGGTGAAAGCCAGAGAGTAGATAAGACCATTCGGCAAGAAGGAACCAGTGGCTAAGAACAGAAGCTTGGGGAGTATCAGCATGGAAGTTAACAGGGAGGAAAAGGAGCCCAGAATGGAGAAGGAAAGGGGCTGGCTGGAATACAGACAGAATCCCAGGAGAAGACGGCTTTAAAGAAGCAAGGGGAGGAGTCAGTTTTTTTTTTTTCTTTTTTTTAAAAAAAACCAACAAACTACAGAGAGGACTGTAAGAAAGAGACAGAAAATATTCTTTGGAACTGGAATTAAGAGCTGGTTGTAGTCTTGGGTGAGACTAGTTTCAGAGTAATGATCAAGGCAGCAGCCAGCTCTGACAGGTTAGGGCTGAACTGGAAGTGAGAAAGTGGGTTGAGTAAGGGAAAATTTCCCTTGTAAGTCTGACTGTGGAGTCTTTTCAGGCTGAAGCTGGCGGGGTAGGGATGAGAATCCAGAGCGCTACCTGCCCCCAACCCCGCAGCCCTTCCACTAATTTAGAGCTTACAGAATGTGCCCTCTCTACTGAAGCATTCTCCTCAGCACATCAATATATTACATTCTTTTACATCCTAAAAACAAAACCCAAACCCAAATACCTCCAATCTCTTGAATATAGTGATCAGAATACAGTTAAAAAGGAAGTGGTACACTCAGCTAAAAATCACACCAACTCTAGGAGTGATGTCAGAATCATGATGGAGTTTTTGAAATCTGGTGTGTATTTCACAACCAGTGTATCTCAGCTGGGACTAGCCATACTTCAAGCACTCAAGAGCCACAATGGCTTGCAGCTACCATATTGGAAAGCATACCTATAAAAACTGATGCGAAGAAAATTATTAGGGTAAAGAGGAAAGAGTGATGGATTGTGAAAGTGGATGGATACTTTGGACAAGATACTTTGCTTCAGGAAGTCTGAAGAGTGGCCCTGGAATTTCCATTTCAACAAGCCTCCACTTGCCCAGGTGAGTGAGTCAGGTGATCCCCAAGGCACCCGTGGGTAGCAAGGCCTGAGTAGGCAGGGAGTAATTTAATCCTCCCAACAGTCCTATTAGCTACGAATGATGATTATGTATACCCATTTAAGAAGAGTAAACTGAGGCTTCAGAAAGGTGAAATTAATAACCAAAGACCCTGTATTTTCATTCATTCACAAATACTAAATACAGATATTTCTTGACCACCAAAAAAAGAAAATCACACCAACTCTAAATGTTAAAAGTTAATATTCCTGGTCAATGGCCTTTGTGTGATTCTTGTAATACATAACATAAAATAAATATACATATACATATTCTAACAAGTATACATATTTGAAAGGAAAATATTTTAAAACTCAAATTCATAACATAGTAAAAAGGTTGTAATCAAGGTAATGGTCATAATGACAATCAAATAAAGTTTTATATTTAAAAATTAACCCCTGGTCAATTAAACAATAAGTATGAATAATCAGCACAAAGCAGAGCCTTGCAAACAGTAGATAAGCTACAAACGTTTGCATTCCAGGACACCACTGTGATTGTGGCCAAAGCTCTGAGCTCTCACACTAAGTCTAGTACCACACCAGCAGACCAGGGAGCAGGGTTTCCTGGGGGTATAGGAAGCCAGTCTCCTGGAGATGACTACCTTTCATGAACACCTATAAAGGCCATCAATACTCCCGGGAAATAGACTAGCTTTCCTCTATCTTACTAAAATACGTGTGTGTGCGTGTGTGTGTGTGTGCATATAGCATTAACCAAATACTACTTTTAAAATATCTAGGAAGAGTCAGATGTCATGATGTGCTATAGTCTCAAATCCTACAGTTTACTCCTGAAAAGTATTCACAAGTACTTGTCTCCCCCCTTTGCTCAAAGTTCAGGTGTATGTAAGGAATCAAGGAAAGAGAAGGACAAGTCATTTGGCATAATGCTGAGCACCTTAGCCAAGATCTTTTTGGTGTTTTTTTCCCCCAGATGAACATGTGTAGTTTTTCCCTATATCAACTTTTAACTATGAGCTCAGCTGAACATTTCCAGTAAAAAGAACAATGTATAAGTTTGGAAGAGAATATATTAAAACATGGATGGCTTCATATCTGGAAAAATATGCATTCCTCTAAATGTGAATTTCATTTACTTTCCAGGCAGCACTTAGTTCGGGTTAAAAAAGCAAATTCATTATCTAAGATCTTGGTTGGCTCCATCCTCCAGTTCATTAACCGTGAAAGGTCTCGAGAAACACAGGTGCTCATACTGACTTTTAGAGATCACATGTATGAATATCCCTGACTAAGAGAAATAGTATTTTAAACCTCCTTTTCCTATTGCTTAACCTCCATTCCAGTACCAAACCCCAGGTAACAATTTGCTTTCTTTAATAATTCTTCTATGAAGAATACATGGGAAGTTAACTGCAAATAATCACAGTAGGCCCCTAACATTATGTTACAGGTAGGGTCCATAATGAAATGAAAAGTCCAGGTATGGGCTGCTGGGATGGAGGGGAGACAAGTGCCAACCACGATGCTGGAAATTCACATTCTCTTCAGTTTCACCGCGTCCAAGTCTTCTGTGTACTGATTCATGAATTTTAGGGGGACTAAAACTTTCACAAATTGGAGCAAATCTTCCTTAAAATAAGCCACTGTAATGTTTTATCACATAAACTTCTGCTCATTCCCTTCTGAATTAAGAGCCCCTTTGGTTTGAGAGTGGGCTTTTCTTTCCAGGTTTCCTTTTGGTGCTACAGGGAACAGACACGGTTTTCACATGTCGAATATTCCACACATTCAAGACATTGAAAAAGACATTGGTCTCTTTCTTGTTTTTAACCATGGATCCGGCTCTTTGTGCAATGACACAGTCAGCAGCAAAAAGTGACCTTATAATTGGAATATCATAGAGTTGGAAGCACACACGGTCCAATCAACAAATATAACATTTCGGCTTCCTCATTTCCTGTTACAAATTTCCCTCCCTTCTATTTTAGTAATTGATGTCCTCCCCAAGAAAACCTCCTATCTATCACTCATGCACCTCTAGCATCTTGAAGTATTTTATTTTTATCGGAATGCTTTGGGAAAGCATATCCTGCAGGCTGCACCAGTGCCCTTTCATTTTTAAAATGCTCCTTATCTGGCAGTCAGTTCAAGTCCATTTATGTGGTTTGGCCAGGATTTCCACTTCATAAAAAATGAATTCACTGAATCTAAAAACATATGTCCCTCTACAGATAATTATTCTCTTCAAACATCCGCCTTCTCTTATTTTCTCTCAGCCTCTTTCCTCATGGTCAACAATCTTTTGGGGCCTCTAAGATTCAAAACACAAAAATGTATTCTCTGACATTTAAGAAATTTTAGAATTAAATAAGGTTTCTTATTCTATTACGGTCCATTGCTATGCTACATCAATTAACATAAAATAACACATCCCATTATGAAGAAATTATTTTATACTTATTGGGGGAAAAAAAAACGTGTCTTTCTTTAAATATTTATCAGCACACTGAAAGCCATGCTATTTTTAAACTTCACCAAGACAGAATTTTCCAGTGAATTATTTATGTCAACATTAATTAGTCATTGTTCCTGAAATTATATTTATATGAATTTTAACTGGTATAGCTATCAGTTGATTATATATATCGTAACATAGTACAGTGAGTAATCTAGCACAGTGAGTAGGTCTGAGATCAGTGAGATCTGGGATGGAGCCCAGCTCTGCGACCCTGGCTAAGTTACTTAATCTTTCTCTCTTTCTCAGTTTCTTCATAAAGTGAAGACAATAAAACTGGCGCTTCAGGGTTAACTGTGAGGAATAGATATGATCTATGTAAAACAACTGATATAGTATTCGGCTTGAATTAGCCATCTACTAATCTAACCTGCAGAAGTAAAACTGGCTCTCTGCGGATTTAGGAAGTCTTTAAACGAGGGGAAAAAAGGAAGGGAAGGAAGAAAATGAGGATAATATAACGTTACTATGCTTCACATTTGGGGGCAATTCTGATGAACTGGATCCTGCCCTGGCCAGGAGGTGACCTGGATGATGATGTTTTTAAAGACACTAAAATTCTATCTACACGTAGAGGTTGCTAGCACGTATGGGTGGCTAGAGTCACTCCTCTGAGTTGAGTACAATCTGTTCACGCACTGAGGAGTCAAAATGAGTGCGAGATTTAAGGGCTCAGGTGTGAGAGCAATTGGACTGATGGGAAGGATGCAGGTGCTGGAAAACACAGGAAACATGCACCTGGGACAACGTCTAGAACTCTTCAAGTGCTCAGTGTATGATCTCTGAGTCCAAACCTAAACAAAAGCTAATAAAAGAGGTATATAGAAAAAAATTAACACAAATAAGTTAGAAATAAGAGAAAACAAATAGAGGAAAATCAAATTTGTTCCCTAATTTGGCAATGATGACACTGCAACATAGTATGTAAGGTCAAGGTTTAAAACAACTTCTGGAACCTGTGCAGCAAGACAAAAACAACTATGGGCTAGGAATGACAGGAGTCAGGTTCTAGGCCAGGTGTGTTGCCATTGAGTTATGGGCCATGAGCAAATCCGTCACCTTTTTCTGGGCTTTGATGTCTCCCAGATTTCCTCCAACTTTGCTTGGCCACATGCCTCAAACATTAGATCCCGTGCCACATTTTCAGTTGTAACCCTACGTCTGACAGATCCAATCTACAGGATTTTGCAGTGGCCAGGCGACATCAGAAGAGTAAGGCCGAAGGCTGATTTATAAGCAAGACTGTGACCTCTGAAGCACATGCAGCTGAATGCCAGGGTCAAGGGTGCTGCTGCAGCGACAGCCTTTCTTCTTTGGAACATCTCCTTTGAGGGAAAGCAAGACAACCTGGAAAGGCAGGCAGGGGCTGGCTACCCAGCCTTCCACCTTCCGTCCAGCTATGCTCTGCCCGCCGCCAGGCTGCTGTGCTCCTGAAGGTCTGTTCTGAGAGGCCAGGGGAGCCTGGCCACAGACCAGGGAGGGAGCCTGTTCAAAGGCATATTTAGGATGAGTTATGTGAAAATTGCCCACAACACCATTTTTTTTCTTTTTCTCTCACATTGTTAGCATTTATTAAATCAACATCTCCATTTCCCTTCCTGTATTTTAATCTGACTCACAGTTGGCGGAGAATGTTTTCAAAACCGACCCAGAGTTGATAAATAGCATTGGCTTAATGTTAATAAAGAAATAGGGTCGAGACTGAACTAAAGCATGAGTTTAAGTAAATAACTACACAAAATGTATGATTTTATAATGAAAAATCTCATGGAAATGTTTCATGTTTTTGTTTCAGCAATATGATAAATGGAGGCAATGCACTGGGAGAGAAAGCATAATTCTAGTCTTGGAAGGAAACTTTAGAGCTCATTTCAATTCACTAAATATTTATTAAACCTTACTTGGTGCTAGGCACTGTGGTTATACAGGCACACAAGATGAGGCCCCTGTCTTCAAGCAGCTCAAAATATATTAGGGAGACAGACACAACCTGTGCCTGTGCTCCGTCTCTTTTGCACTCATATCCCTTCTGCGTTGTCCCTGCGCTGCTCTGGTTCACAGGGGGGACCCTTGCAGGACGAATTTTTTGGTAGCTTCAGCTGGGTTCTGCCAGTGGGAGGTTCTCGCAAGAGATTAGAGGGTAGGAAGAAGGGAAAAGCCAGGATTTTTCCTCTCTGCCTGGAGAGCTCCAGAAGTGGCCATTTATCCCCAGGGTTCTTGCTCCTGCTGGACAGACCAACCAGGATTCCCAGTCTGCAGAATGACCCAGCTCCTTGGCTCCCTTCGGCCTTCCAGCCTAGGGTGCTGGGGCCTTCCTGTTGTGGTTTACCTCTGGGTTCTCTCAGCCCCTATATTACCTCTGCAACCAATTCTTTGAATGAAAATACACTACTTTAAATAATTAGCCTGACTTCTATGTATTCCTGGTTAGACTCTTACAGCTCTACAACCCATTAATGATAATACAGTATAATAGATATCCTTCTAGCAGTTTAAACAAAAACCCTTAAGAGCTACGGGTGGGCACAGAAAGAAAGGTTAATCTTGCTGGGAAGTCTGGAGAAGACTCCACACAGGTAGTAACACCTGCCCTGGTGGACCCTTGACAAATGATGAAGGTTTGATCTTTGAAAGGTGAGCTAAGTCTTAACAATTGAGGAAGGAGGAAGAAGGGCATTCTCCAGAGGAGACTGCACAACCAGAAGCTTGGGAATGCACAGCATGTTTGCAGCACTGGGTGGAATGAAAGGAGGTGGTTAAGAGGGTAGAGAAAGGCTCCATTCTGGGATCTTGAAAGCCCTTCCAAGGAGTTTGGGGTTTGCTCTTTAGGTACTTGTGACCTTTATCAAGTTTCTAAGTGGTGACAGGGTTGCACTATAGGATAAAGCACGGAGTGAAGAAAGTTACGACGTGGAGATCATCCAGAGTAACTGCTATGGTGGAGCTGAAAGTGCAGAGGGCCATAATCAGCGTAGTAGCAGTTGAGAATGTGGAGAGAAGTGGATTTACAAGACATATTGGTGAAGGAAAGAATGGGATTGAAAAAAGACGGATATATAGGTCAGGGAGTAGTAAGAGTATAATAAAAATTCCATGTTCCATGTTTGAGCATACAGTGAATAATGATACTCATAAGCGTGCAGGTTGTAGGCAACGAGTTTGCAATGAGTTTGATTTTTGTGCATGTTTAATCTTAGGTGATCATGTGAACAGACAGGTGCAAAGTATGAGAGGTTCTTAGAAATGCAAGTCTGGTAGCCATCCAAGAGGTAAGGCTGGACGTTGATATTTGCAATATAAACATTTATATTTAGCTGAAGGATGGAAATGAAAGAAATAAGAAATACAAGAAGGACTGAACTGAACTGTAAGGAACAATACCCTTAAAGGCCAGAAAAGAAAAGAAGAACCAGTAAATGAGATGGAAAGAGATGGGCAGGAGGAAAGTAGGCAACAGAGATAATTTGGACGTCAACAGAGAAGAGTTTTAAGAAGTAGAAGGTAGCCATGAATATACACCAGTACAAACATCAAGTGAGATGATGACTGGATGTCTTTTGGTCTGGCCTTGTGATGTTAATTCTATGTGCCAACTTGTTGAGGAGTTACATGAGGTCATCTGGTTCTATTCCCTCATTTTACAGTTGAGGGAACGGATCCTGGGGTGACAGACTAAACTGCCTGAGGGCTCAGACTGCTTATTAGTAAAGCTGGATTAGACCTTTGGCTTTTGATGGCCAGTTAGAATATTTTCCACTAAAGAGTCCACTCTCCATGATAAGAACCTAGAGTTGGGGGTCGCTTTTTTCTTTTTGCCAGTTGCTTTTTATATTTACCTATATAGACCTAAGAGAAGTTAATTCTCAAAGACTGAACTTACTCACCAAATCAAACATCCAAACAAACACAAAATAGACTTCTGAGTGAGACATTCAAAGCCTAAAATATCCTTTACGCCAAGTTTAGGAGTTAGCATGTACCCCTGCAATCTAGTTTACAAATTGTACCTTTTGTCTGTGGGAAATAAATAGCTATCTTGAGAACTAACAATCAATATCTTGCTTAAATGTTGTCCTTCCCCTGATAGAAACTTGCCAGAAATAAATAAATCCTAGTTTTAGGAAAGGAAAATAGTTTTCTGACCAAAAAGATCACAATGGTACTTAGGAATGTTTAGTTATATTTAATGTACAGTTTTTCTCATCTGCTGTTTTAAAAGATGGAAATGAGCATTAATATCCTATCTTTCATCATTTTTGAAGTATATTCATATTTTCTCAAACTCTAGGGATGAATTGACACTGAAGTGTCCTGGAAAAGCATAGTCTTTAAGAGTCAAACAGTAGTCAGTACAAACTGTACCTCCATCACTTCCTGGCTATGCAGCCTTGGGCAGTAATTATAATAGACGCCATACTCAGTGCTACTATTTACCTAGTGATGCACTGAATAAAATAAAGGATGAGCTCACTTAATTTCTCTCTGCAATTACTTTATGAATTAGGCATTTTTATCCCCGTACTGCTTTTTTTAAGGCAGAAACTTAAGATTACGCATTTTTAACTTGCTTAAGGTCACATAGGTTGAATGTAGCTAAGTTAGGAGGAGGACCCAGTTCTGTCTGACCTCCAAGGCCACACCTTACCCAATGGGCTGGAGCATTTCAGCAGTCACACAAACACCTCCTACTTAGATTGGGTTGTTATCATCACCAAGTGAAGGCTCCAGGTGAAATGCTAGGCACCATGTAGTGCTAATTGGGCCGGGGGGGTGGGGTGGCTGGGAGGGGAATGCTAGTTTCAAATGCTAACCTTGATTAGAATTAGAACCTAAATGGCAAAGTAGGATTTTCCTATGTAGTGCCATCCCATCCTGACCGATAAAGTTTTAACACAAATTCTCCAAGAACCTCAATACTGTACAAAATTATTTGTAAGACAGCTAATGATTTGTGATAATAAAGAATGAGGTGACACTAGGTTTTGGGACTCATTTAACCTAATACGTGAAACAAAAATGTCGCTTTTTAAAAAGGGAGAACTGAGGTATAGGCTGGACACGAACCTTGTGTCTTCCTGTGTCGAAGCAAAAGCTTTGGGACCTTTCTACCTGTGCTGGAGCCCTTCGCCCCCACCACATCACCGACCACGAGTCCTAAACTGCCAAGCTACTAATTTCTTTCAAACCCCTTCCTCATTCCTTTACGCACTCCTTTATGATTCTGAGGATAGACTCTAACGGCTCTCAGCACACTTCCTCCCGGTTCAGTCTAAATTAGTCCCCTCCCTAGGATTCCCACTGGGCTGCCTTGGCACATCACAGAACGCTGGCTGAGAAAATCTTCTTTCAGTCCCCACCAATCACTCTAGTACCTGCTACTCTGACCAGGCCTGTGCCATTATTTATTACAGAACAAGCGCTAGCTGTTGAGGGTCAATTATTCCATTGACCAGGCATTACAATAATTCCTGGTAATTAAAAGAGGTACTTATGTGAATCTGGGTGCATATTGAAAGAAACATTAGTCCTTTTGTCAACTTGGCAAGTCTATTGTTCTGAGCCAGGCCCAACCAATTAACATCTTTCGCCAATCCCTGTCAGCTGGGGCTTAAGAAAAGGAAGAGAAAGGAGGTCAGTCAGATGCTAATTTAGATACAATTGTGTCAGGGCTGTTTGGAGGGGGCTGGCTCTAAAGAAGCCACCAGGGTTTAATGAAGCAAACAGCTTGGGTCCCAGTGACCCTGCAGGGGTAATTTTAAAAAGACCTCTCTGTGTTCCTGTGCCAAATAGCAAAGGGGCATCACAAGGAGCCCATCCTTAAAAAAAAAAAAAGAAAAATTAAGAGAGGGATAATCATCCGTTTAATCTGCTCATTAAACAAATCTCTCAGGCGGACTTAACATGAATTAGCACTTCTTTAAAAAGGTAAAAGGTGACACACAGCAAACAGTTCAGATAATTCGAAAGGTCACAATTTTTTATTATAAACTCAATTGTGGTTAATGTGTTAATATTTGATGATATCGAGCAAAGACCACCACCTTCATTCAACCTTGGAAGCAAAATAGTATGTTTTCCGAACTGGAAAACAAAAACAAAAACACTTTCATCAGGTCTCGATACAGCTCCAAGCACAAGCTAAAATGGATGACACTTTTTGTTTCATGTTTTTCAAACACAGGAATTAAGAGAGAGAGAAAAAAACCCAGCTGAGTGTGTTGACTCCCTCTACTGCTTTCCACCTAACAGCCGCTAGGCGCACACATGTGGCTAATAATGTGCTCGCCAAGCTTCAGGGAGACTGCAGCTCTGCACGGAACTTCAGAAACCTCACGCCCGTGTTGCAGGGGGCCATTTGGTCTGGAGCACCACAGCCTGGGCGCAGTGACTCAAGACGCTGAGGCCTCTGGAAGATTCAGGACTGAGAGGGTCTGGACGGCAAACTTCCTGGAATACAGTGGAGTCTTTGGTTCAGGAGCTAAACATAACCCTGACACAAATGCCTCTCTCACAGATCTCCCAGCCCATCAGCTATGGGAGATACTTAGTTTTCTCTTCACATTTACTTAGCATGTGTAGGTGCTGGCAGTGGGCCTATTGTCATGCTAAGGTGGCCTTTGCAACGAGGCCTGAAGACTTCCACAATTCCCTAACTAGTCAACCTAGACTATCAAATAGGAAGCTGATACCCACAGAAGTATTATTTCATCTGAAAAGAGCAAAAAGGCCAATCCTGGACCACTTTTGGAAGTATATTTAATATTTCTTGTCAAGAAGTATTTCCTATCATAAGAAAAAGAGAGACTGAGGCACATTTCAAAATAAATCATCACTAAAACAGAGACTTGTACACGAAT
This sequence comes from Equus caballus, assembly GCF_041296265.1. Taxonomy (NCBI): domain Eukaryota; kingdom Metazoa; phylum Chordata; class Mammalia; order Perissodactyla; family Equidae; genus Equus; species Equus caballus. The sequence goes on along the minus strand of NC_091700.1, from coordinate 23,157,460 downwards.
GTTCATAGCAGCATTATTCAAAATAGGCAAAAGGTGAAACAACAAAAACGTCCATCAACAAATGAATGGATAAACAAAATGTGGTATACATCCATTATATACTGATGGGTTCAGGGCATACTACCCCAAAATATGGCACCTTGGCATACTGAATATTTTAAGCTGAAGGAGTTTGAGAAAACGGTAGAAGCAGGAAGGTCTCTTTGAGCTTCTCCCACCGTCCTTCCTGAAGCACATCATTAGACCCACCTGTGAGTGGTGCCCTCCGATGCCCAGAGTAAAGGGGCACGGACACCGAGAAGGATCGAACAGGCCCTGCTCAGTTCCCCCAGTTTATCACAGCTCATACTCTTTGCCCTATCATATCTTTCCACGACTTTCCACTCTTCTTCAAACCTAGCATAAAAACACTGGGGTTTAACCACTTCTCTGGGTCTTCATTTCCTTATGAAGATTCTCATGTCACGTAAAACATATATAAATAAGTCTGTATGTTTTTCTCTTGTCAGTCTTTGTCAGTTTAATCTTCAGACCCAGGCAGGGACTCTAAGAGGGTCAAGGAAAACTATTTTCCTCCTCCACAAAACATTTAATGGAATAATGTTACTCAACCTTAAAAAGGAATGAAGTTCTGACACATGCTACAACATGGATGAGCCTTGAAAATATTCTAAGTGAGATAAGCTAGGCATAAAAGAAAAACATTGTATAATTCCACTTCTATGAGCTACCTAGACTAGGCAAATTCACAGAGACAGAGCGTACAAAAGGGGCTGGGAGACGAGGGGAAGGAAGGAGGAGTTATTGTTTAGTGGGTATGGATTTCCCATTTGGGATGCTGAAAAAATTTCAATTTAAAGCCACATATAAAGTATTAAGTTTTTTTATACTCCTTAACACTGTTTGCATCTCTTAGCATCCAAACAATATTTTCTACCTTATTGGCTTGTTATTTAAAAGCTAAGTATCATGCACTAAAATTATTCAAAATCATTGAGTCAACTGTCCCCACTAAAAAAGGGCCAGGAAATGGAAATGCTGTTGAAGTCAGTGGAAGCAGGATCCTGAGGGCCTGGAAGAGCTGTTTCTCGAAAGTTCCTTCCTTTTGAAGAAAGCAGCAGTTAGTTGGTATGTGAAATGTTTTCTCTCTTTGTCACTTGTTGCCTGAGCAGTAAGTCATGTCAGCTTTGGCTCAGCCCCCTTGAGGCCTGAACCAACTGAAGCCTGAAGTCACCATCCGCAGCCACGGGGCGTCTGGCATTTGTTGAGTGCACTGAGCCTTAAAACAGAACAGCTGCTGTGGAATGCTGTTACAAGACACCTACAAGGGACCTGGGCCTCAGGGACACGCTCCTCTATTCTGAAGAGGGAGGCTAATCGCTGCTTTACTACTTTCTTACAAGACGGGAAGCTGCAGAGATGAAAGCATCCACGAGCAGGGCACGGACTAGTGAGGAAATCCTCAGTTCCTCTGTAGTCCCAGCTGGACAAGACAACCTGATGGGTGAAACTATGTTGAACGCAATGAAGTCTCTGTTACCACAGACCCAAAGTGCTTAGAATAGAGCACGTGTGCTGGGAGGAGCCACAGTTGACTTACACAAATTACTGAACCTGTCTCATTAAAAGATCTGCTATGTAGGAGCAAAGAAAGTGTATCTCAATAGGCAACCATGAGGCACTGAAGGACTGTCTTTAAATGAGATCTCTAAGGTTTGTCTCAAATGGTGCCATCTATACAAATTATTTCACTTTTGATAGTCTGGTAGGGGAGATACTAGATGATAGACCTGGCTTGTTATTACAGAACCTTTATCTGGAAAGATCTGTCAAGGATATAGAAATAAGTCAAAGGCTTAAGATGAAAAAACAATGAGATAGGACTTTTGAAAAGAACACGCAATCTCCTACTTCTATATTAAGAGCTATCTCTATCATTTCATGCTTTGGTCCATCATGGAACTTTGACAAAACCTCTCTCTCTTTTTTTTTTTTTTGAGGAAGATCAGCTCTGAGCTAACTACTGCCAATCCTCCTCTTTTTTCCTGAGGAAGACTGGCCCTGAGCTAACATCCATGCCCATCTTCCTCTACTTTATGTGTGGGATGCCTACCACAGCGTGGCTCGATGAGTGGTGTCATGTCCGCACCTGGGATGGGAACTGGCGAACCCCAGGCCGCTGATGTGGAATGTGTGCACTTAACTGCTGTGCCACCGGGCCAGCCCCACAAAATCTCTTTTTACTCGATATTCTATTGTGTTTACTTAAGAGTGTAGTATGATGTTTGATACTGAAAGCACAGGGGCCTAGCCTCGAATTAGAAATAAAGATAGGACAAAAATAAAGGGAGGGAGCATGTAGAAAGCCTGTAATGGCACAAAGAAAATGACAAAAAAAATTTGAGAGGCCTGCTAATCAAGAAAGGTCTTTGTTTTTCTTTAGAAAATGTCATTGCTATTGTACTGTTGAAAGGGGCCTTAGAAATCAACACGTCCTCATCGTATGTATTCAAGAAATGATTGTTGAATGGCTGAGTCAACAAACCCTTTTACTGTATAAATGCAAAAAGCATGAGATATAAAGAAATCTAACACCGCTGTCATGGAGCAACCCACTGAGGAGGCCAAGATTGCAAATGATTATTAGTAAATGGCTGTCCAACTGGAAGTTGGATTTTACTTTAGCTCCTTTTCAAAGTTATCATTTGTCGGAGTGCAACAATATACCAGGTCCTTGAATCTTTTCCACCCTGTTTTGACTGCTCATTGATAAAACATATTACCAAGGACTCAGGCTCCGAGCATTGATGTAGTCAGCAGGGAGAAAAAGACGAAGCTCCAAAGCCCAGTCACGGAAGAGCGCAGGGCTATGTGTCATAGAAACCAGATTTCCTATCCTAAGGCTCTCATTTTGTCATCTTGATAATTGAGTAGAAAAAGCAACAGAAAAGCAAAGACCTGTGTAGGATGTACTCACAACAGAACAAGAACAGGAAGAAAGGGCAGATACGGCTAGGTGGAGAGACGGGGACAGCATTTTACACAGGAAGAACCACAGCATTCAGAGAAAGGAGAGAGGAGGAGACCCCAGTGCTGGGCAGTGGGGCGCTGGGGAATCAGTGGGGTGGGACAGGCTCTGGAAAGCCTTGAAACTGGGGAGAGCGGTGTGGAAGAAAAATAAGGGAATCAGAGCAGATTCTGAGCAGAGCGACAGAAAGAAAATGGGCCTTTCGGAAAGTCAAGGTTGTAGTTGTGTGTATCACAAAAGGAGAGACTGAAGGCAGGAAGACAGGAAGCAATAAAGGATATAAAGGTTTACACTAGGACGGGGAAGAAAAAGTCAACAGGATGCAAAGACTGATGGGCTGTGAAGGGCAAATAAAGGCGGAGGAACAGCGAGATGATCAGAGGCCTGGGACGCAAGTCAGAAGACGAATGGCAAAACAGAAATTGGGAAAGATCTATTTTAAAAGGGGTGAGGAAGAGAAAAGATAAGTTTTAGACAAGTAAAGTTTAAGGTAAGGACAGACCACATGAGGCGCACAGTTGGAAGTACAGACTGTGCTAGAATAAAGATTGCAGACGGAGTGGAGATAACTGTCACCTTTGAGAGAAAGCTTTTCTTGAGGAATATCAACAAAGGACAAAGAGAAAATGACCAAGACTTGAGAACAAGACACAGGAGTGTCCTGAATGCTTAGTGGCCACAGACTTTCTTCTGGGTTCTCTCATTTATCCTACAACAGCCTGGCGAGGTGAGGAAGGGCTGGAAGAGAGAGGATCATCAAAGAGGCAGGAAGGGACCCAGGAGAGCACAGCCTCAGAGCAGCCTAGAAAGTGTCCTCCAGGGAAGCAGAAGGCTAGAGGGCGGGATGCTGCTTGTCAGCAGGTGGAGGAGAACGGGATGGGGATGGGCACAGAGTCAGGAGTTTAAATGGCAACCGGCGACCTCTGCATTTCCAGAGAAACTCAGATGGTGGGGGCTTTCTGAGCAAATGGTGAGGAAACTGAGGCACAAGCAGAAACTCGATACTCACTAACTATGGACAGTGATTGGTGGAGAGAAGAAAGCAGCAAAGAGAGTGCAGCATCAGGGGTCAGGCAGGGCTTTTATTTTTAAGAACGATTCTTACTTTTTAAATGATAGGAGAGACCAGAATATTAAGAGACAAAAGGGGAGGGAGGGAGGGAGAGAGAAAATAAATGGGGGTTAAAACAGAATCAAGTCCATTAAGAAGTGATAGAAGATTGGACCAGAGAAAAGGAAGAAAAGTTAATCCGGAGCAGGAGAGAAATTCTTACCTGTTTAGAAATGAATATATTAGAGATGACACTTAGAAAGTCTTCCTTTAAAAAAATTTAAAAAAAACAAAGTACTAAGGAGGTCATCTGCTGCGAGAGAGCAGCAGAGATTAAATTTAGGGAAAGAGGAGGAAGTGGGCGACTGACAGGAACCAAGCGATGAGTAACTTGCACTCTCTTTTCTGGACCAAGGACCAGGACTGGACACACACACTTCTCCTTAGAAGTGTTTGTGTCTCTGTGCAGGTATCTACTTATTGAACACTCAAGAAAACCCAAAAAAGGTATCTCATATCATTAAGACAATTTTTCTTTTGGGATGGTAGATGAAGAATTATATTTAATAATTTGCTAGATGTTCAGGATAAAGCAATGGGATGTTCCTATAATCTTTTAGGAGTTTCGAGTCTGATTATAATGGAATATAGTATAGATAGGATATATAATGTGCTATAAAAAGTAACCATTAATTATTGGGATGGTTGTGGAGAAAAGAGGGTATAAAGGAAAATTATATCTAACAACTGACATTGAATCAAAACTTTAACCATGAGCAATCCACACAACAGAGAGTGGGAAGAAAGCACTTTTGGCTGAGAAAAGGCACATGCATGTGAAGCAGCACTCTGGGGAAGAGACAAATGTCTCCGTAGGGTGGGAAGGAGAGGCAGGCAGATGAGCGGCGGGAACCACGACTGAAAAGTCCCCCAAGCCCCATCCACAGAGTCACCTTAAGGAGTCCGGGAGGACTCCACAGGAAAATGGGGAGATGCTGAAGGGTTTTAAGCTGGGGACATCTACAATTTAAGAAATCTCTCTGGTAGCAATGGCTCTCAGCCTGGGCTGGGCATTGGATTACCTGGAGACCTTGTAAAAATATCAGTTTCTGGACCCCACACCCTGCAGTTCTGATTCCGTAAGTCTGAGAGAGAATTTGCACAAGTGTTTTTTACATGCTCCCCAGATGATTCTCATTCATTTAAAAACTATCCATCTACTTCCTACTATTTTAGCCTGAGAACTCAAAAGGGAATAAAATAGACAAAAATTTCAGCCTCCTAGAGCTTACAAGTGTGGGAAGACAAATCAAAGACAAAGGTAAAGTATACGGCATATCAGAATGTGAGCAGCACTATGGATAAAAATTAAGCATGGAAAGACGGATAAGTGGGGTGTGCTGGGGATGTTACACAACATGTATACCACAGTTGTTGAGGAGGGCATTGCTGAGAATTTGAGCAATGACCTGGAGAGAGTGGGAGTGCCAGGACATGGAGTTCTAAGGAAGAGAGCTGACAGCAAAGGGAACAGCAAGTCCATAAGCCAGAGGGCAGAATATACCTCTGGTAGTTGAATGACAAGACCTGTGGGATAGAGAAGAATGTGTGAGGAGCGTAGCAGCAGGGGATGGTCATGAACAGTCTGCTAGACCATTATAAGGACTTACTCTGCGTGAGGTGGGAAGCCACTGGAGGTTTCTGAATAAAGGGATGACATGAGTAAGTTAGGTTCTTCAAGGATCATTCTGCTTGCTGTATTGAGAATAGATTTAGAGAGGCCAGGATGGAAGTAGGGAGACCAGGTGGGAAGTGGCGGGGTTGGTGAGAAGTGATGGAGTCTGGATGCATATTATAGGGAGGACTGAGATGAAGGGAAGGGAGAGAGAAGCAGCAGCCAGACCAGTCAGGAGGTTATTGCTACGGCTGAGGATGAAAACGACTGGGTGTAGGGAAGGAGAGACTAGAAGGCAACGTCAGGGTTAACAGTGCCATACTTGGGAATTTGTGCATATGGTGAGTAGGGGACAGGGAGAAGTCAAGAATGAATCTCGGGTTTCTCGTTGGAGTTACTTGAAACCAAGACAAGATTTACAGCAGGAGAAACAAGTTTTTGTTCTGCTTTGTTCCCCTACCTCTGTTGCACGCATGTGTGTGAGTGTGTTGGGGGTGTATAAAGTTAGTTACGATTTTGACATGCTGATTTTGAGAGACCTAGAGTCATTTAGGAAATGACCAGTAGACAAAGCTTGGAATTCTTTCAATAAGTGCGGGCCTGAGGCTCAGGAGGCGGTCTGGGCAGGACAAGGAACTGGGGCCAATGTCCAGGAGCAGTGGTTGATGCTGTGCTGTGATGTGACTAAGCATTTCAAATGAATGGATATAACTGGTTGATTCAAATACCCATGATTCAGAATATAAATACAGACACACAGTATTTATACTCTATTATTTGCCCACCAGATATGGGGATTTCTATAGATAGAAGCTGGATTTTCTAGTTCAAAAATGTCAGTCATTTGGACAAATAACTCGATCTGCTTGTATAGAGAAATGTCCAATGCCCCCCAAGGTTTGGGGAAGGAGATAAAGAAATATTATTGAAGCTTCACTGTGCAAAGAAAAAAAAACCAGATAGATGATTAGCGTACCCCTCCGCAGTCAGATAATGTCTTCTGACTCAGATTGCATTTGCCTTTTGAAACGCAGAGATGGTTTCCTGCAGATCTGTTGAGCAATCTTCCTTTCCTGCTCAGTGAACTTTTTCATTGTCCTTTTTAAAACCCATATTCTTGTTTCATTTGATTGCCAAGAATTTTTTATTTTGTTATCCTTTTCTATAAATACTAGGCTAGTTACTTAATAGATCCCAAATCTAGGTAAATATGACTAAATTACGCTGAGCTATCTTTACTTAGGCATCTTCCAATTTGGTAAATCAGTAGTATTTATATGGTTGTACATATGATATTTTCACTCAAATAATCTTTCTATGCATGTTTAAAAGGAGCTGTTCCCCTGAGCGCCCTGTGATGAGCTATTGTCAGAAAGAGCAACGATCACTTACAAATAATCACCATATCCTGTTTGGAGATAGTTTCCCAGCCAACAGGCTAGCAGAGGCCTCCATGGAGTGGCTGGAGCTTAGCTAATAGACTCGAGAGTGAAATCTAATCTAACGTTGAAACCTCAGCCATCTACAGCAGTTTCTTTGTTATCAACGGCAATTTAAAGCATGTCTATTTGCTTCTCTTAGAAACTGACTCCTGTGAAACTGCTCTGTTCCTGCTTCTAAGATTTGTATATGAAAATAACGTATTTGTATATGAAAATAATGAAAAAACAGATAATTAAAATGTTTACTTTTTTCCTAACTAGTTGCTTTAGCTTCTAAAAATCACACTTTAAATTATGTGTATGTAATACAGCCATGAATTTGTATTCATAACTATGATAAATTTTTACATTAAAACGTACATCTTTTGAGTATAAAACTTAATTCCTTTAAAAGCATACACACGCATATAAAACAACTTCAAGAACTATGTGATTTTTCTTCTTTTACACAGATGCTATTGGAGCTCCTTACTTAAGACAAATTCCCCAATCCCACAAAACTCCCAAGGCCCTTTCAGTTCAGTCTGTTTTTCTTTTTCCTCCTCTTCAAACCAACTCTTAGCTACCCTTACCTCAATTCTACCTACAAAATCCCCTGGCCCAACACTATTCATTAGCCACTTCTAGTACCACTCAGACTGGCAGAAGCCTCCAGAAGTGTTTCTTCTCCCAGGTCTGGCATTTTCAGCAAATCTCATGAGCCTTGTTTAGGCGCTCACTTTAGCCAGTTTCTCTGCAATCCCAGCATTGTCGCCACCACCCTGTCTCCTTTCACCTGCCCGGCTTCTCCTCCTTGTTAGACCAAGGGAGAGTCATGCCCTGGGCCCTACCTCTCAACACAACACTAATTATACTATCTATTTGATTCTAAGATGGGTCACGCCTTAGATACTCTCACCTCAAATGTGGAGTTAGTCTTTTCTCTTGCCTAGGTCCAAACTCCATGAAGATACCCATTGATTCTCTTGCTGCTTCTGTGTATATCCTCCATTAGCAAATAACATGGCCAGTACAGAGGGATTGATTTCCTCCATGAACCCTCTCATCTCTCAGTGTTTTCTGTCTTGCTAAATAGCACCACACTATCTCTACACTTGCTCAGACCAAATATCTAGAAGGTGTTTTGGATTCTGCTCTTTCTCTAAGCCTCTAATCCAATCCCTATGCAGGCTCTACGTATCCCAAGTACATTCCTCTCATTCCACCCACCACTCCACTCCAAGTCTTCAGGATCTAACCTAAACTGTTGTGGTGGTCTCTCCACCTCGCCTCTTTCCACTATATCATCTATTTCTCACACAGCGGCAGGTGATATTTTAAAATGCACAACATGTGGTTTTCATGTTTAAGACTCTTCAAAAACTTTCCATGCCATTTAGAGTAAAATTCAAGTTTCTTATTTTGTCCTTTACAAAGGCCGCCATGATCTGGCCACTGCTCACCCGCTCTGTTTTCCTTTCCTGTCACCTGCCCCCACACTCACTCCAGCCAAACCAGCCACTGCTCTTATTTAGAACACAGCACACTCTGCATCCTCTGCTCGGCTCCTTCTCTCCTGGCTTGGGCACCATGGGCTCCCCAGTTTGTCATCAGATCTCAGCCAAGATGGTGGCCCCCCTGAGCTACCTCCACTACAGCTCGATCTGAAGGAAGCACACAGCCACTTGCTGTTGTCATTCTCTGCGTAACCGTGAGACAGTTGTTTTTCCTGTTTAGATATCATTCACTTGTTTCTGCCTGACTTCGCTAGAATGGAAGCTCCATTAGAAAAGGAGCCTCAGTCTCTTCCTGGCTGTATCCCCAGGTCCTGGAACAGGACCTGGTACATCACAGGCATAAATTAATTTGCGTCGAATGACTACATATAGGCATATCTTGTTTCACTGTACTTCATTATATTGTGCTTTGCAGATAATTGTGGGTTTTTTTTTTTTTTTTACAAAATGAAGGTCCGTGGCCACCCTGCCTCGAGCGAGTCTATTGGCGCCATTTTTCCCACAGCATTTGCTCACTTCATGTTTCTGTGTCACCTTTTAATAGTTATCATCATATTTCAAACTTTTTCATAATTATCATATGTTATATGATCTGGGATTCTGGTGTTACTATTGTAATTATTTTGGGGCACCACGAACCACGCCCACATAAGATGGTGAACTTAATCGATAAGTGTGTGTGTTTTGACTGCTCCACCTCCGGCTGTATCGCCATCTCTCCCCCTCTCCTCAGCCCTCCCCATTCCCTGAGATGCAACAAGATTAAAATTAGGCCAATGAACACCCTACAACGGCCTCTAAGTGTTCAAGTGAAAGGAAGAGTCGCACGTCTCCCACTTTAGATGAAAAGCTAGAAATGATTAAACTTAGAGAGGAAGGCATGTCGAAAGCCAAGATAGGCTGAAAACTAGGCCTTGTGCCAAACACTTAGCCAAGCTGTGAATGCAAAGGAAAAGTTCCTGAAGAAAATTAAAAGTGCCACTCCAGTGAACACATGAATGATAAGGTGAAACAGCCTAACTGCTGATATGGAGAAAGTTTTAGTGGTCTGGATAGAAGATCAAATAGCCACAACATTCCCTTAAGCCAAAGCCTAATTCAGAGCAAGTCTCTAACTTTCTTCAATTCTATGAAGGCTGAGAGAGGTGAGGAAGCTGCAGAAGAAATTTGGAAGCCAGCAGAGGTTGGTTCATGAGGTTTAAGGAAAGAAGCTGTTTCTATAACATAAAAGTACAATGAGAAGCAGCAGGTGCTGCTGTAGAAGCTGCAGCAAGTTCTCCAGAAGATCTAGCTAAGATCGTTAATGAAGGCAGCTACACTAAACAGCAGAGTTTCAATTCACAGGAAACGGCCTTATATTGGAAGAAGATGTCATCTAGGACTTTCACAGCTAGAGAGGAGAAGTCAATGACTGGCTTCAAAGCTTCAAATGTGACTTATGTTAGAGGCTAATGCAGCTGGTGACTTTCAGCTGAAGCCAATGCTCATTTACCATTCCAAAAATCCTAGGGCCTTTAAGAATTATGCTAACTCTACACTGCCTGTGCTCTATAAATGGAACAAGAAAGCCTGGATGACAGCACAGCTGTTTACAACATGGTTTACTGAATATTTTAAGCCCACTGTTAAGACCTACTACTCAGAAAAAAAGATTCCTTTAAAAAGGTTACAGCTCATTGACAACACACCTGGTCATGCAAGAGCTCTGATGGAATGTACAATAAGATAAATGCTGTTTTCATGCCTGCTAACACAACATCTATTCTGCAGCCCATGGATCAAGGAGTAATTTTGACTTTCAAGTCTTATTATTTAAGAAATATATTTTGTAATGCTATAGCTGCCACAGATAGTGATCCCTCTGATGGATCTGGGCAAAGCAAATTTAAAGAATTTACCTTTCTAGATGCAATTAAGAACACTTGTGATTCAGGGGAAGATGTCAAAATATCAACGTCAACAGGAGTTTGGAAGAAGGTGATTTCAAACCTCATGGATGACTTTGAGGGGTCCAAGAATTCACTGGAGGCAGTAACTGCAGATGTGTTGGAAACAGCAAGAATTAGAAGCGGAGCCTGAAGATGTGACTGAATTGCTGCAATCTCATGATAAAACTTGAATGGATGAGGAGCTGCTTCTTATGGATGAGCAAAGACAGGCGTTTCTCGATAATTCTCTAATAGAATTAGATTCCATCTCAATTGGAATCACCAGTTCCAGATTGTTGAAATGACAAAAAGGATTTAGAATATTACTTAGTTGATAAGTAGCAGCAGGGCTTGAGAAGACTGACTCCAATTTTGAAAGAAGTTCTACTGTGGGTAAAATGCTATCAAACAGCATCACACACCACAGAGAAATCATTTGTGAAACGAAAAGTTGATTGATGTGGCAAACTTCATTGTTGTCTTATTTCAAGAAATTGCCACAGCCACCCCAACTTTCGGCAACCACCACCCTGATCAGTGAGCAGCCATCAACATTGAGGCAAGACCCTCCTCCAGCAAAAAGATTACAACTCACTGAAGGCTCAGATGATGGTTAGCATTTTTTAGCAAAAAAGCATTTTATAATTAAGGTGTATACATTGCTTTTTCTAGACATAATGTTATTTCACACTTAATAGACTACAGTATAGTGTAAACATAACTTTTATATGCACTGGCAAACCAAAAAATTTGTGTGACTCGCTTTATTGTGATATTTGCTTTATTGCAGTGGTCTGGAAACAAACCCACAATATCTATGAGGTATGCCTATACAGGCTTATTGACAAAAAGTGCTTCAAAACTATTTGACGGGTTCATATTATAAAATGAGAAGAATCCTATAATAAGTAGCTTTTATCAAGTAACTATCTTAGGAATATACCAGATACTTTCATGTGTTATGTCACAAAACCTTTAATAAATTGGGTCCTAAATCCTCCACTTGTCAGATATGCTCAGGAGGTTAAAGCAGCTGTGGCATGTCACACAGCAAGGGGCAGAAATGGACAATGGCTTCCTGAGCAGAAGCTGAAGTGGCAGCCCCTCTTTATGCAGGCTCATAGCGGCACGTCGGTGGGACATCCCAGAGGTGCCCTGGCTCTTCGGACCTCCGGCATTCAGACGGGGAACCAAGGAGAGCACGCATCCATGCCTGTCACTAATGACTTCCCGCAGACCCATACTAAGACCATATTTGATTGATATGTCCAAGATGTTCGACAGCAAACAGTCCAAACCCAGGCCTATCTAATATTAACCACCATGTAACACTATGCTGGCACTCAATGCTTTGAGCCCTGGATAGTGTTTGAAGAATATTTTCAACGAGGGGTCATTTAATGATCCAGTCCTCATTTTTATGCAAAAAACAAGCACACAAAACAATGCGTCTGTGCTTCACACAAAGGCAACATAGCCTGTGGCCCCGTATAAGTCACTTGTTCCATCCAGTAGGGCATGGCTGGGGGCAGGAGGAGCTTCCAGCCACAAATGAGAGAGAACACTGCACTCTGGATGCACAAAACTTCCCCAAGTATCTCAGTGCCACAGGGGAAAGGAGGAAGAAAAGTCACAAAGGGGAGTGTGTGTGAAAAGAAAGTTCCCACTGACTTTAAGGTATTTCCACAGGCATCAAGAAAATTCCACCCCTAAAGCCAAAATAAATATCTCATAACCCGAGATGCCACACACGCCAAGATAGGCTCTCCGCTGCACGCACCCAACTGACACCACCTACTAACAAAAATGAGAAAAGACTTTAGAGGTCACATACCTCCATTTTCTTAAAAGGGTATGAAGCCTCAACAATCAAGCAAACAACAAAAAACACCTGTCCAATTGATCTGTTAGATACGTTACGTCGGGATTTTCTTTTTTAATGTGTCAGACAAAAGGAAACCACTGTAGGTCTCTCTGCTTTCTCTCCTTTTGTGGGACACTTTGGCCCTTCCTGGACAAACAGAGTCAGCACTGTGTCCCCTCCAATGTTACTCAGAACCTACGGCACACAGCCCCCTGATGTAGAGATGTATATAAACATAAACATATGTTTAATTTATAGGGACCAAGGGGGGTCATATCAGGGATCAAATGGTTTACATTTAAGAAGCAACCTAATTTCTACTCCATTTCAAATCCTGTAGGCTTTTAACACGACCATTTTTGAGCGGCATAACTTTGTCCTAAAGAAACATCACATGCACACTGAAGAAAACCATGGGTTTTCTTAGGGCAATGTACAGGATCTATTAAAACACGTTTTTCATTAGGCAAAGGTAAATCTCAGAGACAACGTAGCTTGCATTTTCAACTTCAGTCTTCGGCTGTACTAAGTGGACTCACGGAGAGAAGCGGGATGCTCGTCCAGCCCCCTGCGCCGTCTCCCCTCCCCAGCCCGACAGCGCCCGGCCCTCACGCAGCCCCAGCGCTCCTTATCACGGCAGACCCGCAACTGCCGAGCTCTGCTGAGCTGTCAAAACGTGTTCCAGGTCGTAACTTGGCAAACATGACTTAACCTGAGAGAAATGCTTTAAAACAAATTTTCATAACATCTGCCGTGTCATTTTTAAGCAATACCTTCTGTTTCCACAGAACTCAAACACAGCTTTGTTTTTAAAAGCTAAATTTCATAGGTCTTTCTTCAGCTCTATGGGATATTCACTTCTGGCAATAAAAGGCTCCCACTAGGAAATAAAGGTTCCCAAATGTTTTAACATTTCTGCTTGACGGACTTATGTTCAAAATCAGTCTGTCCCACAAGAATAAAGGGAAAAAATTATTCAGCAATGTGTCACCTCAATCCCCAAAATGCACTTCCACAAGAAGTCTGATAGAGTCCTTTCTTAAAAACGTACCCATCGTGAGGGTGGCCTGTGGGTCATCGCGGCAGAAGTATAAATATGTCTCAGGGAAAGGAAACATCTATATTCATTTTTCTAGTTCATCATTGCTCCGGGGACATGTCATTAGAATAAAATCGTAAAGCTGAACACAGAAATTAAGAAACTTTTACTAACGTGAGCATGTTTTTCATCCATCTGATGTTTATCATGTACCAGGTATTCTGTTATGTATTTAAAGAGATACAGAAGATGAAAAAGATCTGTCTCCATTTTCAAAGTAAATCAAGTTGTAGGCAACTAAAAAGTGTTGGCCTAAAGATATATAGTTGGAAGTTGATAGTTTTTAGCTGGAATTGAAGTCATTGGTATGTATGATGGAACCTAGGGAGAAAGTAAAAAAAAAGAAAAAAAGATGGCTGAGGAAAGAATCCTTCAGACCAATTATGTTTAAGAGACAGGCCACGCAGTAGGATAAACCAATGAAAAAGTGGTAAAGTAACAATCTAGAGAGAGAAGAAAGAATTATGTTTCAGAAGTAAATACAGAGTTTCTAGAGGCAGTGAGAGTTGAGCGTGCCAGGAGATCAACCAGCATGAAGGTGAAGGGGTTACGGCACTGGGGAGGGGGGATGTGGAAATGGTATTGATAATACACAACCGGAAAAGAGCGAAGGTTCACATAAAAACCCATACTGTGCCTAAAATAATAGTCCTTCTTAAAGAATACTTTATTACTCTACCATTGAGCCTCAAGCAAGTGTGAATAGAGTTACGATCGGACCACGTCTCGAAGACTTTCTTAAGAGAAGTGAAATCATTTCTTAAAGAGTCTTGTAGCCAAGAAATAGGGGACAAAAAAGTGATTTAAACAAAACTTATTCATACAATCCCCTGCCCAGGGGATTTTCAACTTCATGAAAGCTTTTATTATCTTTAAAACATCATTTAAATTATATATATGATAAATGACGATAGAGAAGATTTAATAGCAATGAATAGACACTGGTTCCCTGTTGGGAAATGGGGAAGAAGATCAGAATTGAAGCAACATCAAAAAAATAGTAAAACGTACAAATTATGGCCTGAAGATGGTACACAAACAACACATTTAATTATTCCTTTGTAAGAAGGAAGTCTCTCTTATGTGGTGGAACTTAAATTGTTTGCTTCCTGGCAGTCCTTGATAGGTCATAGAAAAAATGCCATATTAAGGTGAAGCAGAGAAGGGAAGCTTCAAAAGCAAAATTAAACATAGGGACAAATGTACCTATTTCCATAAAATTTCCCTCTATGAGAATAACCACACGAGCCCTGCACACTTCTGGATCCCACCTGGTTGAATGACCCAGCTCCATCACTTGAGCTCCCTGAACACCCCACGCATGTTGACGCTCTTGAGAAGGTACTGCACACGGTACCCATATTTGGTTGCTTTCCATTTTGGTTTTAGCTTTTTCCAAAATTGATAAAGAAAAAAAGAAGAAATTATTATCAGCCAATTTCAGAAATTTCACGCAAAATATTTATAGGCATCTTCTAAAGTTCTTTAATGAACTGTGGTGCTACTAAGCCCTCAGTCAGGGTACTGTTTTGGTACTAACCTAAAATTTCAGACAGGAATTTCACAGCAGCTCAAAGCCACTTCACTATTTAAAGGGAAAACAAGACTGAATTATTCAGCCAACCTTTAGAGCGCGATCACTGTACTCTGTCTAGCTAACCTGTGCCACCTTTGGTAAGCTTTCTATCCACCCTGTGGATGCCAGTATTCCCTGGGGGCTCTGGGCTCTGGTCTTTTTTTTTTAATCTCTTTGCCAACTCACCATGGGCAGTGATGTCCACTCCGATGACTCTAAGTACCATCCAAAAGGTGGTGGCTTCCAAGTCAGGGTACTGAAATGAATTTTTTAGACTATTCATTGCATAAACAGCAAGTGAAACATTCATTGAAAAGCATTCTGAGATGAACGAACATATTGATATGTGTATTATTAGTCTGTTAAAAAAAATCAAAACTGAAATACCAAGCTTGGAACCCTCAAGAGACAAACTAATGCTTAATAAGAAGAGTTATTAAAAGCTAAACAGTGCACGGGGCCAACGTGAGGGAAGTTCCTACCTCGGAGCGCTGAGTACAGAAACCCCACTTAGGTTTGTTGCCTTCCTTTGTCATCTGAATTCACTATTAATGCAAGTCGGATTGAGGAAAGAAGTTTCTTCTTATGCTATTATGTCATATTTCGAAATGTAAACTTTTAGTTAAATATCTATACACCAACAAAGTGCACAGATCATATGTGCACATCTCAAATGAGTTTTTGTTTTCACAAAATGAATACCTGTGGACACAGCACTCAGATTTTTTTAAAAAAACACCAGATTTTTAAAAAAATCACCAAGAAACTTAGAAACCACCTCATGCCTCTTCCATTTCTTGCTCATCTTCCCTCCACCCAAGCGTAACCAATATCCTGACCTCTAACACCATAAATTAGTTTTGCAAGTTTTTGAACTTTCCACAAATGTAATCACACAGCATGGATGTTTCTAGAGACCACTTAGACATTATGGATAGTTGACTAGTATACAGAAAAATGTTCTATGTCTGCTAGTAGACTAGGTGTTGTCAAGGTGCCTAAGTTGATTCCCCATTTCTTTGCAAATTTGACTCTATAATGAACAACTGCCAATACCAAGTATATAGAGCCTACGGAATGCCACGGGGCTGGGAATTGGAAGCCTCTTTATGTTTTTCTCATAATTTCCCACTCTCGTGGCAGTAAATCTCTGATGGTCCCTCTGCAGAAGGCCCTGAGTTTCAAAACATTTTTCCTATATGCCAGTCAACAGCTACCAGATGGCACAAAGAGGCTCTGGGCTGCCGCTCGGCGCGGATTTCCACAGAGTGCCTGGGGAAGCGCTCTGTCCCATGAGGTCGAGCCCTCGGGGCGCCTCCCTCCTCTCCCTGTCGGGGTCCAGCTCATGTGGAGCATGTCAGCTGTATTTCACGCCACTAGCCTGGATTTAGTGACCTGTTTACAAAAGGCAGACTACACTTGCAGATGTGATAAAAAATAGGGAGACCAGAAGGGTGGGCAACATACGACAGGCACTGTATATAAAGCAGAGGCACAGAATCCCTTTCTAATTATAAAAACACACAAAACATGGAGTCAAACCCAAATTCCACCATTTCCACAGTGACAATCTTCTAGAACAAGAGCTAATTTAGATTTATGACCTAATGCCAGCAACAAATACTTCATTCTATCATCACCACCCCCACATTCCAACCTCTTTTTTGGGGGAACAGGTGCCATATTAGGGAATTTGGAAAACTTCATGCCATTATTTATTAGTTATATAAAACCATATACCTCATGTAAGAGATGATATAACACGGCCCGACAATTTCAGAACCAGCTACTGTGATATTCCTGGAGGAGAAAACTTCCTCCAAACCAAACGCAACTTTGAAACAATGGAGAATCAGCACAGACAGCTAGCCATGTACTGCTCTAGAAAACTGCCCTCTTAATTCACTTATTTTCCCACATCCTCTTTGGTAGGGTTTTCTTCAGCATTTCTCTCGGGAATTTTGAACCCACAATTCCCTTTGCTTTTCTTTGAAAAACCCCTTCCTTCAATAGGAATCCTGCTTATTACAAGTTAATATTAGATTACTCAAGGCAAGAGAGAATTGTGTGAATCTGTAAATAAACACATCATTAAAGGAGTAATGCATGGAAACAATCCCCGTGGCTGAATAAAAGGCCAATTTTGAGAGAGAAAAAAATGCCTTGACTCCACAAATACTCTGCTCTGATCAAATTCCCCTCCTATCAGGTTATAACTGCTTAATTCTCAGAGGAACAAGACGATAGAATTAATAGGAGAAAATAGCATAATCAGAAACAGTGGGACACGAAGATGTGTCTCGGTTAGGACTGACCTATTTGGGCCACCAGCCACCCGCTCTTCTGTTAATGAGCTGGAAACAGGAAGCGATATTCCTCAGACAACTACCAGACTTAATATTTAACCTTTAAATTCCCCTCTTTAAGGAAAATGCCTCTCACCCCAGGTGGAAGGATGGAAGGAGAGAAGGACAGGGCCAGGGAAAGAGACACAGGAGAAAAGAGGCGAAAGACTGACCTTTAGGTTGGAGTCAGGAAGTCAGTCCTGGGTGAAGCAGGAAGTGGAAGCAAGAGCGGCAGAGCGTGGCCTGTTCCTGTCCTTGCCACAAAGGCAATGGCCCAGGAAGGCAGCATGGGGGAGCGCCACAGTGCCAAGTCCCTTTCATCTCTGTAGAGTTCTCTTGGTCCCCACAGAGCGGACAGTCAGCAGGACAGGGAGAGGAGGCAAGAGCAGACTTAGAGGCGATGACGAAGAGGCCCAGGGGTTGGAGAAGGCTCAAGGGAGGGGGCCGAGTGCCGGGGTCAAGAGGAGCGAGGGAAGCCACAGCGGGGGAAATCGAATTCCGTTCACGCAGGTGCTAGGATTTGGGCCCCACTCCTCACACATCTTACTTTTCAAAGCATGCTCAGGATATCCTAGGGCCAAAGTCAAGAGCAAGAACTTGGAAGTGAAAGTACTCATATCATCTGAGGAAACATCAACAGTGAGAAAGAACTTGTCATGGACCTG
This sequence comes from Equus caballus, assembly GCF_041296265.1. NCBI lineage: Eukaryota > Metazoa > Chordata > Mammalia > Perissodactyla > Equidae > Equus > Equus caballus. The sequence goes on along the minus strand of NC_091700.1, from coordinate 23,139,291 downwards.
GCTCGAGTGATCAGGGTACAAAGTTCTCTATCTTCCCAGGGAAGCAAACTGGAAGTGCAAGCCGAAGCAGATACTGATTTTAGAATTATCTCCTTGCTTCCTTCCACAGCCTGCTTCCAGATAGCCTGCTAATAAGCAGAAAAGGCTGGAAGAGACAGGCAAGAAAGGAGTGGGAGAAGCAGGGAACTGCATTATCCACAAATAAATCAGTCCCTGAATATTTGGGAGTTGGGTGTGTGGGCGATGAGTGACAGAGAACGAAATCCTGAAATTATTTTCTTCCTCCAACTCTGTTCAACCACCATCCTAAATCCCTAAGGACCGACAGGAATTTGTTGAGTCCCTTTGCAACACTGCTGCGATGGAGAAGGGAGCAGAGACCCACTCAACTTCAACTTGTACCGGTTTGCTAGAGCTGACTAAAGGCCGCTGTCCCCCGCAAAGGTTGATCTGCACAGAAGGCAGGAGCGAAACGCCCACTGTCCTTTCCGATCTCCCACAATGTTGGTGAAAGTGAGAAATTTGACAGTGGGCTAGATGGATGAGCCTGAAGAACTCGATTTCTCATCCCCTCCCACCCCCACCCCTGGAACTCCCTTTCTCCTGAAGAGAAAGGCTATTTGTACAAAAGGGATGGAAACTAGAAATGAAAATGCCTTGCTTTGCTTCCTGTCATTCTCAGCCCGAGAATAAATCCCTCCTAAGCTAAGCAGGGTGTCTGCCAAGACTGTCAATCAAGGGCTCAACGACTTGCAAGATTTTTCTGCGTCCGTTGACTTACACACGCAGGCCATGTCAACGTCAACAGGAGCTCCATGTGCGTCCTGCAGATCCTGAGGTGGTGATGTTTTCTCCAGTTTCAACCACAGTGGCCTATCGGGGAGGACTTTTCTTTAGCCTTTTAAAGAAGCTGGGACAAACCCAAGAGGCAAGGGCTCTCCACTCTTCCCCAGACCTCCACTCAGTGTTGGTAAAGTCCAATTATGTTGCAAGTCCAACTACAAGACCAGGGCAAGGCACAGGAATGAAGATGCTGGACTGCCAGCATTCAAGAGGAATTAACTACTGTTCATTGGGCCCTTATTGTATGCCAGTGCCTTCTCTAAAATTCCTAACAATTCAGTGGGAGACTTGTCCACGTATTAGGCTTGTAACAATAATAAAAATATTTTTCTATAACAAAATTACACAAAGGGTTCTAAGAGCACAGAGAAGGCATGCAGCACTCTGCAGAGGCAGTGCCATGGAGTGATTCAAAAAGAAGGTACTGCTGTGTGTTGAAGGGTGAGGGGTTGCTGTGAGGGGCCCTCGAGACAGCCTGAGGTGGAACCCTGGCTCCCCTCCCCACTATGTGACCATGGGCAGGTTCATTAACTTCACCAGGACTCAGTTTTTCTTTTGTTTTTTGGTGAGGAAGATTGGCCTTGAGCTAACATCTGTTGCCAATCTTTCTCTATTTTGTATGTGGGATGCCACCACAGCATGGCTTGATGAGCGGTGTGCAGGTCTGCACCTGGGACCTGAACTGATGAACCCCAGGCTGCTGAAGCAGAGCACGTGAACTTAACCACTACACCACCAGGCCGGCCCCAGGACTCGGTTTCTTGCCTATAAAATAGGAATTGTAGTGAGGATTAAACAAAGCATTCAACAGAGTGCCCAGCACTTGGTTAGCTATTCTCATCAGCATCAGGCCAGGCACAGAGGCATTAAGGAAACCATTTCCAGATAAAATTAAAGAACGTGACTCTTCTCATTTATAGCCATTCCATTAGTGAATCGGGACAAGGGACTTGTGGCTAATTTCTAAGCTAGGAAACAGATGTCTGTTTGGAATAAATAACATTCAACGAGCTCCTAAAAATGACAGTATGAGAACCGTCTTTTAATGGTTAGGCGAGTGTCTGCCCAGCACACCACAGGGGCTTTAATAAACGCTAATTGGTGATGATCGCTCAGCCCCCAGAACAGCTCATCAACAGGAAGTGCCAAAAATCAAGCCTATAAACATTTTACAGGTTGATGGCACAAAGGAGTTGCTCTTAACCTATAGAACTCAGTTTTCTCTTCCCTGTTTCTCATGGACTCAGTTTTGTAAGGGAAAAAGTGGATGTGAACAGGTTTTTATATGGAAATGCTAACAGGCTGCGTAGGATCCTGGAACTGTCCTATTCATTTTAACCCCTGGAAATCTGATCTGTACTGACTTTAAAAAAAGAGAAGGGAGCAGTCAAATAAGCTTAATCTTTTCAAATAATTAAGATTTTATCTATGCTAGCACAGCCTCTCCGGTTCCACTTGGTTTGGCACTTAGCTCTGCATTTAAAACCTCCCTAACACAGCACGCTCACACCATCCTCACCGTCATTATCTCGTGGTTGCAGGGCCAGCTGACAGGTCCCCAGGCAGCTTTTCACGGCCATGCCCTGCTTTCCAGCCTGATCCCTGCAGGAAGCAGCCTCCGCAGCTGCCAGCGTTTATTTACACACATTCCTGCCGCAAATTGAATTAATGAGCGTAATTTAACTCAGGCGATGTCTTCCCTGGCTCTCCTTCCTCTCTGCCCCCTGGCCAGCTCGCTTTCTCCCTTGCAGCCTCCCGTGGAGATCTTACTGGAATGGACTGAGGCACTCTGGCAGCATGGATGTGACTCAGGGCTTCTCCACCTTCAACATCCTGTGAGCCACCGGGGCTCCGGTTAAAATGCAGATTCTAGTCCAGGAGCCAGCTCCGGGTTGGGGCCTGAGATGCAGCATTCTAACAAGCCCGCTCTCTGGTGATGCCAGGCTGCCCAGCTGGGGGCCACACTTTGAGAGGCGGGGGTTACTGAAGAACTCTCCTGCCTTGAACATAATAAGCAATGCCCCTAATGTGTAACCAGAAGGCAAATGTTAACTTCTGATCTCTCGGATCAATCTGATGTAAAGTAAGGTTTATCAGAAGCATATCCACAGGGGAGCTGTTCACCTTGTCTACCTCTTCCATGCGTGCATAAAGAACCACAGAATGAGTCAAACCACAAGTCCTATTAACCCCTAAACACGGTCCTACACAAATTCCAAAGCCTAGGAGCTAACGAAAGTGTGGAATAGGAAAGCTGGGACCCTTAGCTTTTACATAAAAAGAAAAGTAACCCCACATAAGAAACTTCAGCGTGGATGTGGTGAGGCAGGAGGTCTGTTTATTGCATTGGGCAGACGAGTGAGGAATTTCCTGCATGCTATGCCAAAGTCAGAGTGCAGGGAACTTTCTCTGAAGTCTGTGAAATGAAACCAGCAGCTCTCCAGTGTATTCACACATTGTATACCTGCACTAGTTATCCCTGGCAGAAATCCTTACAAATTCTACCAAGTGTGGAAAAGGATTAAAAAGGGGAGCAGGGAGAGAAACATTCCCCTTACAACAAAAGAAAGTAAATTAATACGCTTGAAAACCAGTGTCAATGTGTTAAATTTTGTTCTTCCTGGATACGAATACATGTAATACCTCTAGCAATAAATATCTTTAACCTTGGACCCAGAACTCTTTCCCCAGGTCCACACAAATTCAGTATTTGGCTGCTTCAGTAGAGAAAGGCCTTCATGTTGAATTTTGCACAGAAAAGTAGATTTGGGGAATTTTTTTTGAGGAAAGATTGAATTTATCATGAAACATATTTCTTCAAGAAACCGGTAAAATGAACCACCTTTTTACCCAAACCACAAAGACTGCAAATTCCTTTGCTAGAAAAGTTGGCTGCTTCTGTTGAAAAGATTAACTAATGCTGGATAGCTTTTGGGGGCCTGCAGGCATGGACGAGACGGCGTTTTCCATGTAGGGGACAGAACTATAGTAGATCCGGGAGGGGAAAAATGGTAGCTATCAACGCCATCTCCTTACTGTAAAGGTTCTTCTAGCAGATTTACATGAATTGATCTAAATGTGTTCTAGAAAGATCCTCACAATGCCTAAATTCTGCTGCAAAAACAAAATTCATCTCAAATGTTTCATTACCACTTAAGGCCTGACTGTAACGATTATGGACAGGGAGCGACTTTCCTTGGTTTTAGTAATTTGCTAGAGCTGAAACTGCCACACTGTTTTAATTAATACAATGAAATAATGCTAATCACATTTTTTTCTCTTCTCCTTTTTTGGTTGCTCCTGACGTGACAGTATCCTGAGAAAACACAGAAATTACACTTTTTAATCTGGTGGAATGTTTAACTACTTCACATGAGCAAGTTTGCCAACCCTCTATGAATTAGCTAGTGGATTTTTCTTAAACATAAATAAAAGGAAAATTGTCATTTGAATTGCCATAGACATTGACAAGTCATAGATAATTACAGGTCTATACATCATTACTTTCCGATTTTAGGATTATCTGATATCTGATATCTGATTATCCACCACAGTTCGTCTACCCCAAATAGCCCACCCCCTGGACAGGCCCCTGCCCCTGGGCTTCTTCCAGGATGCCACCTCTTCTTTACCACCTACCTTCTTTTAGGCGTACCATGCTCATCTGCCTTTCCCCAAGCTCCAGTCCTTACATGGATGACTTTTGCTTTGTCTATGCTCATTACTGAATATGATACTTTTTAACTGTACTTCTTAAACTTATTCCAATTATCTGTTAAGTTAGGCAAATTTGTCTTCTCATTGAGAGCTGTTCGAGAAAAGGTCTGAGATTCGCCTCCACGCTCCTTCTCCCTATGGAAGCCCAATGGAAAACATGTTCTTTCCTCCTGTTTTTTACAGGAGAATGTGGACATTGCCAAGATCTTTCTAAAACACATTTGGGTCACTTCATAATAAACCTGCTAGAAGAACCGTGGCAGAAAGGAAACAGCTGGGGCGTGGCAGGAGACCTGGGCTTGTCCCTCAGATGCTCCTGCTGCACTCTGGGTGCTTCAAGGATTATTTCACAGCGGCAGAGTCCAAAGCCCATCACCAGCAGGGGCACACAGTCAGTGGCACCAGCGCCAGGTCCTGTCCCGACCACATGGTCCCAAGGTAGCCTCCATGGCTCCTACCAGGTCTCTGAGACTGCTTCTTAAGCCTTTCCGCACATTCTGTGGGCTGCATCATCACCTTCTACATATTCTTTTTCTGTTTATTAAGTCAAAGTCCGTTTTTTTTTTTTTTCATTCATTGCAATGAGGAACCCTGACTGGTATAATTAATAAAGAGAAGTTTAGTATGTTTGGGTTATAGCTCCCAAATGGCAAGACCAAGTGCCAACAGAGCAGCCTGCTCTTCCTCAGGAGCCTTAATTTAGTGCCACCAATGGAGATATTTTCCTGGGTACTCAGTAAAAAAATTCTAAAAAAGGGACATTAGCAGGGAACAAGAGTTTAAGATACTGTTTCATGGAGATAAGCCAGAATAATAGACATTATCCAGAGTCCTGACTCTTTGAGTTTACTTCAAGTCTTGTCTTCAGTGCCAAATGCTCTCTCCTCTTCTGCCATTTCAACATGTCCTATAGACCAAGTATGTGTGCAGACCATTTGTGTCCTCCGGGAGCAAATCACATAAAATGTCTGACGTGAGACTGGCGGTGTAATGCTATAAATGCTATAACAAACATACAAACAACACGGGCACCCAGGGGAAAATTAATGACGTCAGGTAGGTCTCTGATGTGTTGGGTGACGCTCTGGTGATGAGGGACAGAGGCGGAAGGTAGCTTAAAGGTTTAAGCATGTGTGACTGGGGAGAGTGATGATGCCACTGGACAGAGAGGGAACATGAGAGAATGCGTTAGGGTGACAGGAAGGCAATAAAGAGTTGTGCTTTAGATATTTCAGAGTCGAAGGCCTGGCCCCATGGCTTAGTGTTTCAAGTTCCGCGTGCTCCACTTTGGTGGCCCGGGTTCGCAGGTTTGGATCCCAGGCGTGGACCTACTCCTCTCACCAGCCACGCTGTGATGCTGTCCCAAATACAAAAAAATAGAGGAAGACTAGCACAGATGTTAGCTCAGGGCTAATCTTCCTCAAGCAAAAAAGAGGACTGGCAATGGATGTTACATCAGGCCGAATCTTCCTCACCAAAAAAAAAAGAAAGGTATTTCAGAATCTAGGATCCTGGGAAGCCAAGCGTATGGATGACATAGAATTATTCAAAATTATTTAGATTCACCATATAGTTACTATCCTATAAGATTATTCATTAGTTCTGACACAAATTTTATAGTAAATAACAAGTAACCCAGCATGTCTGAGGGAGCTTGATTGGCAGCTCATTTGGTTTATATTCCGGCCCTCCCCGCCCTCCTCAGTCAGCCATTCCTTAACACTTATTCAGTTGTCTTCAATACGCAGTTGAGTATGCTGTCCTCGAGAAGTTTTCTAGCTAAAGGCAGTAACTGAAAACTCATTTTTCTCCAATGCTGAGTGGAATTGAGTGCTTTGAAAGTAACCTTCTGCTTACAATCTACTTACCAATTTTGTTATTTTCTTAGGCAATCTTCTAAGATTGACATACATATTTCAGGTCTCGAGGGCTCTCTCTCTGGGTACAATAGTGGCTCTGTTAGGAAGCCACCAGAAAAGGAGCATTTTCCCGTTGTCAGCAATAGCATGTAATAAGTAAGGCCCTTAATGAACAAAGTACTTTCCAAGCCATGTCTGAAGGGTCGGGGGGCTTATCAAACGGCTTCAGAATTCATGGTGATAGTGATTTGGTAGTAAACAGCTTGAGAGGGCTCTTTGGCAAAACTGTGATCAATAAACTAAAATTTAAACTTAAGCCAGTATGTGGTGACCCTATGAACGAGTGCTGTCCACAGTGTCCCGTCCTAACAGCCCTGCTCAGCTCCTGTAGACTCAGGCCTGTGGCTTCCTGTACAGAGTCAATCCATCTCATACTTGCTCTTCCTCTTTTCCTGCTGCCTCCTACTCTTCCCAGCATTATTGTCTTTTCCAAAGAATCTGCCTTCTCATGATGCGCCCAAAGTCGGGCAGCCTCAGTTTTATCATTTCTGCCACCAGTGATAGATAGCTCAGGCTTAATTTGCTCTGGGACCCACTTGTCGTCTTCCTGGCAGTCCAGGCTATCTGTAGGGCTCTCCTGCAAAACTCTGTCTCAAATGGATCCATTTTTTTTCCTGTCAGCCTTCTCCACTGGCCAGCTTTTCCACCTGCATACAGTAATTGGGAATTCAAGGGTGTGAACAATCCTGACCTTAGTCGCTAGTGACACTTCTTACACTTGATGACCTTTCCTAATTCTCTCATTGCTGCTCGAGTCTCAGTCTTCTCTTGATTTCTTGGCTGCGGTCTCCATTTAAACTGATGACTGAACCAAGGTAAACAAAATCTTCAACGATTTCAGCGTCTTCATTGTCGATGTTAAAGTTGTAGCTCTTCTGTAGTCATGATTTTTGTCTTCTTGATGGTCAAATGCTGTCCTGCCACTGCAGGGGTATACACAAGTTTAGAAAGGGACTTGCTCTAAGAAACATGAGAGGAGATGTTCTGGAGAAACTACTACTGAATGGGGACTAGAGTTAGAGGGAAGAGCAAGGGTCGAAATGACAGAGGACATCAAAAGAAAAACAATCAAGAACTAGCTTTAAAGAAGGCAAGGGGCTGGCCCCGTGGCTGAGTGGTTAAGTTCGCGCGCTCCGCTGCAGGCGGCCCAGTGTTTCGTTGGTTCAAATCCTGGGCGCGGACATGGCACTGCTCATCACACCACGCTGAGGCAGTGTCCCACATGCCACAACTAGAAGGAACGAAGAATATACAACTATGTACTGGGGGGCTTTGGGGAGAAAAAGGAAAAAAAATAAAATCTTTAAAAAAAAAAAAGGAAGGCAAAATATATATATAAAACTAATGAATATAAACAACTCTCTGTGAAACAGAAAGTAAAATGACATAGAGAATTCACAAACAATATAGCTTCAAACACATCACTTTATTAGTCAGATGTTCAATGTTTACAGTTTTGAGTTCCGGAAGCTCACTTCACCCTATTAGAAATTTAGAGGATAAAGAGGTGGGCTCTGTAGACCACTTGGACTCAAACCATAACTTTCTAGAATGATAACTCCCAAGCTCGGCAGTTACATATGTGATATTGAGAAATGAAGGAGTAATTACTTTTATTTAAAAAAAAAAAGGTTTAGGGGCCAGCCCCATGGCCAAGTGGTCAAAGTTTTGCATGCTCCACTTTGGCAGCCCGAGTTTGCAGGTTCAGATCCCAGGAGTGGATCTACTCCACTCATCAGCCATGCACGCTCCCACATACAAAGTAGAGGAAGATTGGCATGGGTGTTAGCTCAGGGCTAATCTTCCTCAAGCCAAAAAAAAAAAAAAAAAGAGGAGGATTGGCAACAGTTGTTAGCTCAGGGTGAATCTTCCTCACTCACACCCCCACACACACCACACAAAGAAAAACGGTTTTTTTTGGAGAAAGTGGTTCTAAAACGGCATCTAGTAGGCTGCAATCTATCACTAAGACCCATGTCAGAAGAACTTCATAAAAGGCTTGAACGAAATCCACATGCATGCTGTGGATGAGAATATTACCTTTATTAAGTTATTCCACTAAGTTTGAACCATTGAAAATATTGAAAAAAAAGATCAGTTTTTCTTTTAACAAAATTAACAAATCCCCAAGTAGACAACTTTGTTAATTATCTAAAGTTGCTTCTAGATTTCATATTTCCTGTTCAAAACAAACAATTCTGGCATAATAAGCTATTTTCTGAAATCATCTTGGATTTTTATAATTTCACTTAGAATCAATGTCTATATTACTGAAAATTACTATAATGCCCTAATCAATATTTAATTCTCTTTGAATGGTAGATGGATTCAATTTATTTACTTATTTTTTACAGCCCAGACAAGAGCTATTTTTTTAAGATTCATTTTAAACGATTTAGTAGTCAGAAAGGTTAACAAAAAATAACACTCACATGCCCTCTATTTCCTTTTGTTTCTAAGAATTACTTTTCCCACATTAATCATAAAAAGGTAAAATTCTGACTTATTATATTACAGGACCTTTATTCGCGGTTAATCTTATTCTTTCTTGATGTCTCATCTAGGAAAATTTCTCCACAGCCCTATAATTTCCTTCAGTGACATTTACAAACCCTCTCCTTTCAGGTTTCATTGCTCCACCTGGCCTTCTCCATCACACTAAGACTTCTTGTCCTTCCGACATCAATCACTTTTCTCTCTGTCTTTCTCTTTTTCCCACCTCTGCTTCTTCTAGTTTTTCTGGGCATAGATCACTTTACCTGCTGCTTTTCTTTCCTTTAATTAACATGCTGTGTTGGGAACAGACAAGTTTCAAATCTTAACCTTTTTCTTTTCTTGTAATATCACTTTACTTGACACTAAAATTCTATGCCCCACCTTGGCTCTTGGCGCCTGATCCACCCACGCGTTAAGCCTCTTCCAAGGCAATCCATGAGCCTGGAATGCTCCACCACCTGATCGACTAAGGAACAATCCCCCAGAGAAGGTCCATTTCTCCCACGAAATCAACTCAGATTTATCAGAGGCCAGCTGCCGACTACACTCTACCTGAGCTTGACATTTTCTTGACCAAAACCTCCTCTCCAACTCTGTGCTCATTTATCAATCCAAAACACCAATCCCTTCAACATAATAATGAAAATGTTGTCCAATGATGTTTAGGGAACCTACATTTCTGCCAGACTAATCTTCATCAGTTTTATCTCCCATAATAAAACCACTGGATAATGATTAGCTTAGTACTTCTTCAAATTAGGTACTCAAAAATCTGTCTTCATTTCATTTTTGCCTTTTCTTTAATATCAGCTCCAAAACATTTTCCATGAAGTAATTAAACCTTATTACTCGTCTTTTACAAATACCAATATCAATGAATATTATCCCACAAATATCACTCATGTAGCTAAAATAGTTTGCCTAAAATCGTGACTGGAAAAGTTCCAAAAACAATTTAACTGGAAATCATTCTTTGGTGGGAAAACATGCATGGTGTGTGCTGCTGGTTTCTTGAGTATACCTAAGAAAAATGCTAAATTAATTAATCTATCAATCACTTATTATGTGTAGATCCTATGGTAGGCTATTTCCAATTATTTGAATATTTGGCGTCTGCTTTTGTTACCAATTCAGCAAACAAATATGAAGCACCTATTTGCACAAAGCCAACTACATTCCCCAACTCTACATGAGGGGTGTTTAATTTAATTCATTCATTTATTTAAATATTTTTCGAGGAGTTCTCGTCAAGATGGCGCTGTGAGCAGACGTTGAACTCGCCTCCTCCCACAAACACAACCAGGTTACAACAATTTTAGGAAGAATCACCCTGGATTGAAAACTGAAAACTGGATAAAAAGAACCCCCACAACAAGGGACAGTCCTGACGAAAGCAGAAGAGGCAGTAACTGCGGCCAGAGAGGAAAAAAGCCACCTTTGGGAGCAGCGGAGCTTCTCAGCTGGCCAGGCGGGAACCAACCTAAGGTACGAGCCCTCCCTGGAGGAGTCAGGTCCGGAGCGGGGGCAATACTGCTATAACCATCCTTCGGACTCAGCCCAACTGAGAGCGGGGGTCTTACTGTCTGGCTTTGCTGGCTATTAACTGCAGCTAGGACACCCCAGAAAAGCTATCGGCCGAAAGCCGAAAAGATCCGGGTCTTAAAGGGCCCACGCACAAACTCATTCATTGCAGCAACCTAAAATCACCAGAGAGAAGGCTGACTGTCCTTTGGTGAAACAAGACTCACCTGGTGGGCTCTGGGGGCATCTTGGTGAGAGGAGGATCCCCTCCGGAGACTGAGACATTGGTGGGGGCCGTTGTTCTGAGTTAGTCCAGGCCTGCTGATACAGACACCAGTGGGGGCCACTGAGGTGCATCCCTTGGGCTGTTAGCCCAGGGGTCTGCCACACCCACTAGAGCACAGATTTAATCCAGTTCAGCCAGGGCAGGCAACCCGCCCTAGGGACTGGCCTCACCTAACAGCAAGCCCTCAGGCTACTTTTCAGCCTGCATTGACTGAGTACCTTGATCCTCTACAGGCAGGCAAAGGTGTCTGCCTCTGTGGGGCAGGGCTGGTATGAGGACCAGGTGAACTGTGGGGGGCACTGGGGCAGAGGTGGGGGCCTCAGCAGTGTGGCGTTGGGGTACGCTGCAGGGGTTGAGAAGTGTGCATGGACCAGGACTGTGCTGACAGTGTATGTGGTCCAGAGGGGGGTGAGGCTTATGAGTGGCAGAAGACTTGTGTTTCACCAACAGCCATAAAAAGGATCAGCCTCACCTTCCAAAGCCTGAAACAACTGAGTGCCTCCATGCCAAGGGCTAGCCCCACTCAGCTACATTCCTAAGAGAACTGACATCAGCCTTGTTGGCCTCAGGCCTATCACAACTGTACGCCCCTGAGCCTAGCAACCAGCTACACTGGGTACCAACCCAATTAAGAGGACAATTGCAATAAGAGTGTGCTAATAGACTTTGTAGCCAACAGTGCTGAGGCCCCTCCAAACCAGATTTACAAACAGCTTGCCAGGGAAGGAAAGATCAGACTCCCTGGGGACCTGCAGTGGGAGCGACCCTGCCACAGCAGAACACAAGTAGCCCACAAAGGGGTCACTCCTGGTTCCTATGGTCTGGTGATGAGAGGGAAGCACACTGCTGGGCCTCATAAGGCATCTCATACATAAGGCCACTTCTCCAAGATCAGGAGACATAGCTGACTCACCTAGTACAAAGAAAATAGCACAGAGAAAGAGGCATAATGAGGAGGCAAAGGAATACTTTCCAAGCAAGGGAACACTATAAAACACCAGAAAAAGAACTAAGTGAAACAGAATCTAGCGACCTCCTTGACAAAGAATTCAAACAAAATATAATGAGGATGCTCACAGATATGCAGAGAAGAATGGATGAACACAGTGAGCACATCAGCAAAGAATTGGAAGATATAAAAAAAGAACCAATCAGAAATGAAGAATACAATACTTGAAATGACAAATTCACTAGAGGGACTCAATAGCAGAGTAGAGGAAGCAGAAAAACGGATCAGCGAGCTAGAGGAGAGATTAGAGGAAATCACCCAAGCAGAACAGAAAAGAGAAAAAAGAATTAGACAGAATGAGAACAGTGTAAGGGAACTCTGGGACAATATCAAGCGTGCTAACATTCGGATTATAGGGGTCCCAGAAGGAGAAGAGAGAGACAAAGGGGCAGAAAATTTATTTGTTGAAATAATAGAGGAAAATTTTCCTCACCTGAGGAAGGAAACAGACATCCAAGTTCAGGAAGCACAGAGAGCTCCAAACAAGAGAAGCCCAAAGAGGCCCACACCAAGACATATTATAATCAAAATGTCTAAAATTAAAGACAAAAAATCCTAAAAGCAGCAAGAGAAAGGCCACAAGTGACATATAAAGGGAAGCCCATCAGGCTGTCAGCGGACTTCTCAGTCGAGACCCTACAGGCGAGAAGAAAATAGCACGACATATTTGAAGTGCTAAAAGGAAAAAACCTACAACCAAGAATACTCTATCCATCAAGGCTGTCATTCAGAATGGAAGGAGAGATAAAGAGCTTCCCAGACAAGCAAAAATTAAAGGAGTTTATCACCAAGAAACCAGTTCTACAAGAAATGCTGAAGGGACTTATTTAAGTGGGAAAGCAATGACCACAAATAGAGATAAAAGAAAAAAATTATCAAAAAACCCCAAAACAACAACAAGAAAAAACAGGCAATAAAATGACTTGTAAGGTAAAAGTATAGTAAAGGCAGCAGATCAACTACCTGTGAAGGTAATATGAAGGTTAAAAGACAAATGCACTAAAATTACCTGTTTCAATGATAAGAGGGTAATGGATAGACACACACTAAACAAAAGACTATATATGATGTGAAAAACATATAATGTGGGAGGAGGGGAGTGAAAAAGTAGAGCTTTTAGAAAGAGGTCAATAGACTGTTATATGCATAGTATATTAAATAGGATCCTCATGGTAACCACAAACCAGAAACCTATAACAAGCAAGAAAAAAAGTAAGACAAAAGAAATCAAACATCTTACTAAAGATAGCCATCAAACCACAAGTGAAGAGAGCAAGAGAAAAAGAAAGGAACTGAGAAGAACTACTAAAACACCCCCAAAAAAGAAAAACTGACAAAATGGCAATAAATACATATTTATCAATAGCTACTTTAAATGTCAATGGACTAAATGCTCCAATCAAATACCATAGGGTGGCCAACTGGATAAAAAAAACAAGACCCATGTATATGCTGCATACAAGAGACACACTTCAGACCTACAGACACTCACAAACTGAAAGTGAAAAGATGGAAAAAGATATTCCATGCAAATGGCAAAGAAAAGAAAGCAGGGGTAGCAATACTTATATCAGACAAAATAGATTTTAAATCAAAAACTGTAATAAGAGACAAAGACGGGCACTACATAATGATAAAGGGAACAATCCAACAAGAAAATATAACACTTGTAAATAGCTATGCACCCAACATAGGAGCACCTAAATATATAAAGCAATTATTAACAGACATAAGAGGAGAAATAGACAGTAACACAATAATAGTAGGGGACTTTAACACTCCACTTACACCAATGGATAGATCATCCAAACAGAAGATCAATAAGAAAACACTTGCCTTAAAGGACACATTAGACCAGATGGACTTAGTAGATATGTACAGAACATTCCATCCAAAAACCACAGAATACACATTCTTTTCAAACACCCATGGAACATTCTCCAGGACTGATCACATATTAGGCCACAAAACAAGTCTCAATAAATTTAAGAAGATCAAAATAATACCATGCATCTTTTCTGACCACAAAGGTATGAAACTGGAAATCAACTACAGAAAGAAAACCAGAAAAGCCATAAAAATGTGGAGATTGAACAAAATGCTACTGAACAATGATTGGGTCAATGAAGAAATCAAAGAAGAAATAAAAAAATTCCTGGAGACAAATGAAAATGAAAACATGACATGCCAAAATCTGTGGGATACAGCAAAAGCGGTTCTAGAAGGGAAGTTTATAGCAATTCAGGCCTACCTCAACAAAGAAGAAAAATCCCAAATAGACAATCTAAAAGTGCACCTAAAGGTACTGGAAAAAGAACAACAAAGAAAGCCCAAAATCAGCAGAAGGAAGGAAATAATAAAAATCAGAGCAGAAATAAACAAAATAGAGACTAAAAAAAACAATAGAAAAAATTAATGAAACCAAGAGCTGGTTCTTCAAAAAGATAAACAAAATTGACAAACTCTTAGCTAGACTCACCAAGAAAAAAAGAGAGAAGGCTCAAATAAATAAAATCAGAAACGAAAGAGGAGAGATTGCAAAGGACATCTCAGAAATACAAAAGATAAGAGAATACTATGAAAAGCTATACGCCAACAAATTGGATAATCTAGAGGAAATGGATAAATTCATAGAAACATACAACCTTCCAAAACTGGACCAAGAAGATATAGAAAATTTGAATAGACAGATCACCAGTAAGGAGATCGAAACAGCAATTAAAAACCTCCCAAAAAATGAAAGTCCAGGACCAGATGGCTTCCCTGGTGAATTCTACCAAACATTCAAAGAAGACCTAATACCTATCCTTCTCAAACTCTTCCAAAAAATTGAAGAGGAGGGGAGGCTTCCTAACTCCTTCTATGAAGCAAACATTATCCTGATACCAAAACCAGACAAGGACAACACAAAAAAAGAAAATTACAGGCCAATATCACTGATGAACATCGATGCAAAAATCCTCAACAAAATACTAGCAAATCAAATACAACAATACATTAAAAAGATCATACATCATGATCAAGTGGGTTTCATTCCGGGGATGCAGGGATGGTTCAACATCTGCAAATCTATCAACGTGATACACCACATTAACGAAATGAAGAATAAAAATCACATGATCATCTCAATAGACGCAGAGAAAGCATTTGACAAGATACAGCATTCATTTATGATAAAAACTCTAAATAAAATGCGTATAGAAGGTAAATACCTTAACATAATAAAGGCCATATATGACAAACCCACAGCAAATATCATTCTCAATGGAGAAAAACTGAAAGCTATCCCTCTAAGAACAGAAACCAGACAAGGATGCCCACTGGCAGCACTCTTATTTAACGTAGTATTGGAAGTCCTAGGCAGAGCAATCAGGCAAGAAAAAGAAATAAAAGGGATCCACATCGGAAAAGAAGAAGTGAAACTGTCACTCTTTGCGGATGACATGATTTTGTATCTAGAAAACCCTAAAGAGTCCACTAAAAAACTTTTAGAAATAATAAAGGAATATAGTCAAGTTGCGGGATACAAAATCAATGTACAAACATCGGTTGCGTTTCTATACACTAACAACAAAGTAGCAGAAAGAGAAATTAAGAATACAATCCCATTTACAATTGCAACAAAAAGAATAAAATACCTAGGAATAAACTTAACGAAAGAGGTGAAAGATCTGTACACCGAAAACTATAAAACATTGTTGAAAGAAATTGAAGAAAACACAGAAATGGAAAGATATTCCGTGCTCTTGGATTGGAAGAATTAACATTGTTAAAATATCCATACTTCCTAAAGCAATCTATAGATTCAACGCAATCCCTATCAAAGTTCCAACAACACTTTTTACAGAAATAGAACAAAGAATCCTAGAATTTATATGGAACAACAAAAGACCCCGAATAGCCAAAGGATTCCTGAGAAAAAAGAACAAAGCTGGAGGTATCACCTTCCCCGATTTCAAATTACACTACAAAGCCATAGTAACCAAAACAGCATGGTACTGGCACAAAAACAGACACACAGATCAATGGAACAAAATGGAGAGCCCAGAAGTAAACCCACACGTTTATGGACAGCTAATATTCGACAAGGGAGCCAAGAGCATACGATGGAGAAAGGACAGTCTCTTCAATAAATGGTGTTGGGAAAACTGGACAGCCACATGCAAAAGAATGAAAGTAGACCATTCCCTTACACCATGCACAAAAATCAACTCAAAATGGATTAAAGACTTGAATGTAAGACCCGAAACCATGAGACTTCTAGAAGAAAACATAGGCAGTACGCTCTATGACATTGGTCTGAGCAGCATATTTTCAAGTGCCATGTCTGACCGGGCAAGGGAAACAAAAGAAAAAATGAACAAATGGGACTACATCAAACTACAAAGCTTCTGCACAGCAAAGGAAACCATCAACAAAACGAAAAGACAACCTAACAATTGGGAGAAGATATTTGCAAACCACATATCAGATAAGGGGTTAATATCCAAAATATACAAAGAACTAATACAGCTCAACAAAAAAAATCCCGACAATCCAATTAGAAAATGGGCAAAAGACCTGAACAGAGATTTCTCCAAAGAAGATATACTGATGGCCAACAGGCATATGAAAAGATGCTCAACATCATTAGCTATCAGGGAAATGCAAATCAAAACTACAATGAGGTATCACCTCACTCCGGTCAGAATGGCTATAATTAACAAGACAGGAAACAACAAATGTCAGAGAGGGTGTGGAGAGAAGGGAACCCTTGTTCACTTCTGGTGGCAGTGCAAACTGGTGCAGCCACTATGGAAAGTAGTTTGGAGTAGCCTCAGAAAATTAAGGATAGATCTACCATACGATCCAGCTATTCCACTGCTGGGTATTTATCTAAAGAACTTGAAAACACAAAGGCATAAAGATACTTGCACCCCTATGTTCATTGCGGCATTATACACAATAGCCAAGACTTGGAAGCAACCTAGGTGCCCATCAAGGGACGAGTGGATAAAGAAGATGTGGTATTTATACACAATGGACTACTACCCAGCCATAAGAAATGACGAAATCCAGCCATTTGTGACAACATGGATGGACCTTGAGGGTATTATGCTGAGTGAAATAAGTCAGAGGGAGAAAATCAAATACTGTATGATCTCACTCATAAGTAGAAGACAAAAGAGACAAAAAAAAAAATACATAGCATTGGAGATTGGACTGGTGGTTACCATTTGGGATGGAGGGAAGGGGGAGGGCAAAAGGGGTAATTAGGGTCACATGTGAGGGGATGCACTATAATTAGTGTTCGGGTGGTGAACATGATGTAATGTATACAGAATTTGAAACATGCTGTACATCCGAAAAAATTAAAATTAAAAAAATAAAAAAATAAAAGACGCAGACAGTCACATTAAAAAAATAAACAAATAAATATTTATCGAATGGCAGAAAAGACGGGAAGGATATATTGAAGACCATTCACTTTCTTCATGGACCCTACAGTTTAGAGGAAGAAACTGATATTAATTATGATAACACACAAATGTAAAATTTTAAAAAACTGTGGTAAAAGACACGCAATGCAAAACTCACCATCTTAACTATTTTTCAGTGTGTACGGTCATGTGCTGCACGACAACATTTTGGTCAACAATGGACCATGTATCTGATGGTGGTCCCATAAAATTAGTACCATATCGCTTAGGCGTGTGGTAGGCTATACCATCCATGTCTGTGTGAGCACACTCTGTGATGTTCACACAAGCACGAAATTGCCTAACAACGCATTTCTCAGAACGTATCCTGTCCTTAAGCGACGTGTGACTATAGTTTAGTAGTGTTAACTATATTTCACATTGTTGTGCAACAGATCTCTAAAACTCTTCCATCTTGTAAAACTGAAACTCTGTACTCATTAAACACTAACTCCTCATTCCTCCCTCCCACTAATCTCTGGCAACCCCCATTCTCCTTTCCATCTATGAATTTGACTACTCCAGGTACCGCAAATAAGCAGAATCATACAGTATTTGCCTTTCTGTGGCTGGCTTATTTCACTTAGCATAATGTCCTCAAGATTCATTCATATTGCAGCAGGTGACAGGATTTCTTTCTTTTTTAAGGCTACATAACATTCCATTGTGTGTATATACCACATTTTGTTTATCTGTTCATCTGTCAATGGACATTTAGGTCGCTTCTACCTCTTGGCTATTGTGAATACTGCTGCTATGAACAAGGCTGTGCAAACATCTTTCCAAGATCCTGCTTTCAATTCTCCCAGGTATATGATCAGAAGTGGAATTACTGGATCATATGGTAGTGCTACTTTTAATTTTTTGAGGAACCTCTATATCATTTTCCACAGTGACGCATCATTTTACATTGCTACCAACAGTGCACAAGGATTCCATTTTCCACATTTTCACCAAAACCTGTTATTTTCTGTTTTTTTTTTTAAGTGGCCATCCTAATGGGTGTAAGGTATTATCTCTTATACAAATATAAATTTTTAATAGTGGTAAGTGCAACAAAGGAGAGGTAAATTGTGCTAAGAGTAGGAGGAGGATTTAACCTGATCAGGGATGCAAGGAAAGACACACTCAAGAAGCAATGACTCATCTGAGGTCTGAAAACTATGTAAGCATTTCTACACAGAAGGCCGAGAACAGGGCAATCAGGAAGTGAGGTGAGTAGATGCAAATGTACTGTGCACGAGCAGCACATGTGGGGAAGTGAGAGAAGACCAACCTGGGTGAGTGAGGAGTGAGGGACAGTATGACAGGAGTAGGGACTGGGGCTTCACAGGGCCTAACGGGGCAGGAAAATGACCTGGACCTGTATCCTGAGGGCCATGGGAAGCCAGGGGAACAACTACATCAGATTTGTGTTTTTGTTTGTTTGTTTGTTTGTTTTTTGTTTTTTTTTTGAGGAAGATTAGCCCTCAGCTAACTACTGCCAGTCCTCCTCTTTTTGCTGAGGAAGCCTGGCTCTGAGCTAACATCCGTGCCCATCTTCCTCTAGTTTATACGTGGGACGCCTACCACAGCATGGCTGCCAAGCAGTGCCATGTCCGCACCCGGGATCCGAGCCAGCGAACCCCGGGCCACCGAGAAGCGGAACGTGCGAACTTAACCGCTGCGCCACCGGGCCGGCCCCAGATTTGTGTTTTGAAAGACTACTTTGGCTACAGTAGAGCAATGGATCCAGACAGACTGGATGCTAAGAAACTAGTCACGAGGCTACTGCACCGGTCCAGGCAAGAAATGCCACAGCACCAACTAACTGGACAGGACCAGAACTGGATGGAAAGAGACATACGTAAGAGATATTTAGGAGGTAAAAATGATAGGGCTTAGATTCAGCATAATGATGGGGGAAGGGACCTGAAACTCTAGAAGGAAAAAAGGACCAAGGTTCACACAATCTTAGGAATTAAATAATAATCCTACTTAGAAATTGCCATTTATTGAATAAATTAACCATTTTTTAGGAATAGATCAAATTTATTCTCAGTGGCATATGTTATTATTGCTCAGCTGATTGCAGCATGACATAAACGTGACCAAAGTCCTGGGTCCTGACCTCCTCCCTCCCACACACAGCAGGAAATGGTGGAGTAATAGCCAACACTTTGGAAAAACTACTTGAAGTCAGATCCACACTTTATAAATCTTGGTTTATAAACTCTGCTTAAAGCAATTAATCAGCATAGATTAACAGCTCAGTTGTCCCCAGATTTTGTTTTTCAGGGAAAGCCTTGAGTAAGAGCCAAGACCCTTTTAATTGCAAGTGACTGAAGTCAAAGTCGGGTAGTCCACACCCTGGGTACAGGGGAGGGACCCGGAGCGCCAAACTTCTCCCAGGCCCGAGTCTTATCTGAGGCTGGGTTTCCCACCTCTGAATCTTGCCTGCACTAAATTTACCTTCGGAGAGTGAATCTGTGTTCCAGATCTCCGGTGGTCAAGAGCTGTGCTGTCCAACCCAGAGCCCTGGCCAGATGTGGCTATGGAGTGCCTGCAGTCGGTCTAGTCTGACTGGGATGTACTGCCAGTCGAACAGCACACTGGATTTCAAAGATTTAGTGCAAAAAGAATGTAAATAAGGTCATTAATGATTTCTTTTCATGTTGATTACACGTTGAAGTGATAATATTTTGGAATATTTGGAAATCTTGGTCTACATATAGTAATAAAAGTAATTTAACCTGTTTCTTTTTACCTACTTAATGGGGCCACTGGGAAATTTAAAATTATACATGTGTCTCCCGCTATTATCTCTACTGGACTGCACGGCTCAGGACACTGGACTCCTACCATTTTGAATTGCTGGCTGCTGAGAGATAGGCGTCTCTCAGAAAAGCCTCTATCTCCTCCCATCTCTGTTCCCAGCAGTCAGGTCTACCCAAGCCTGTCTTCTTTTTCTTGGGTGGGAGAGGAGGGACAGGGACATACTGAAGACTACAAAAAGTAGGCAAAGTCCCTTGGTCCCCCACCCCGGGAGACTCGGCGCAGGGAGAGGCCACCAGCTGCTCTGTGCAACAGCACAATCATGGCCAGCTTCCCAGACGGGACAGGAGAGTTCTCTCTATCTTAACTTGACCCAGTCAAGTTAAGTCACACCTTCTGTGTCCGTAACTTATTCATTAGGATTCTTTTCAGAAGTAACAGAAATCCAACTTGAATTGTCTTATGCAAAAAGCCTATCAGTTTATACGTATCTGAAAGTTCAGACATGGCCCTAGCTACAGGCAGAGCTGGATCCAGGAATACTCTCAATGCCATCATGTCTCAGTTCAGCTTTCCACTGTGCTCGATTCATCCCCAGCCAGGCACCTTCTCTGTGGCAGGCCCTGGCAGCTCCAGGCTACCATCCCTATATAGCAAACCTAGGAGCAAGAGAGCTTTCTCCTTCCCCTACTAGCTTCTATAAAAAAACATGCCTGGGTGGTCTCTAAGAGTCCTGGTGTGGGTTGCCATGCCCATTCCTGAACAGTCATTGTGGTCCATAAGATGAAGATTCTGGTTGACTAGTCCTGGGTGGCAGGTCCAGACCCAGAGGTGAAGCAGAAGTAGAACCAGCATTGTTTGAAGGCAAGTTCTGAAAGAGGGGAAGGGATTTAGGGACTGGGACCAAAAAAGGAGAAACGGATGTAGGGCAGGAGACAGACGACAAGAAGACACTGCACCTGCCATGCAAAAGGCAACTTCGCTGCTGCTGAGTAGACTGGGCAGGGCCTGCCCTCACAGCACGCCCAAAGGTATCTGCACATTTAAATATGTCCTTCTTTCAGTTCCTATCCTTTATCAAAATCATGTTGCAATAATTTTAAAAAACACCTGCGAATGAAACTGCATTATAGGCAGAGACACAGGTAACCTAGTTTTCTCTTTTCTTGTCTTTACGACAGCTGGTTAATCCAGGTTCAAGAGCATACGATGTCCTCAATGGACGTTCAGCTATCTTACAATGCCGATGGCAACCAAAGTAACTGAAAAGCTCACCGACTGCAAGTCCTCTTAGCATTTTAGTCTTCTTGGATACTGTCAGCAATAGGTTTGCATCATGATCTACACAAAAGAGGAAAACCTTGGCACATGCTCCACAGCACGCTGTGGTTCTCTTTGCTCCCTTCTGAGTCTAACCTGCGCTGGTTCTCTTTCCTTGCACAAATCCTTTATCTCGTGGCCTTTCTCAGGCACCTCTCTACCTCTTAAACAGAACAAGCCCAAAGAACAGCCATGGCTCTGGGTGGGAGAATCCAGCGATGGTCACAGACAAGGCCACCTCCCTCTGCAGAGGTCAGAGAGTAAAGCCCTGCCCGGAGCCTCAACTCCCGCGCCTGAGTACGCATTTCCACATGTTTGGAGAAAGGAAAAGTTCAAAACCACATCACACACACTCCACGGCCACTGAGTACAAATATTACAAACAAACAAAATCAGCATGTAATGTGTACTTTAATTTGCTGACAGATATTTAAAAAATTAACATCCGAATGAATGGCAAATGCCAACACCACAACAAAACCTTTAACCGAAGAGAAAAACAACTCACAATCAAAGCCGCCTGGCCTCTAATTAGCACACAGCATCCTTGAAACGAGAGGCCAAAATAAAATAAACTGCCAACACAGAGAACCACGCAGGGGGCCAGGGGCAGCAGGGACTAAACACTTACTGCTTTCCATAACGTACTTAAAAAAAGACTGTTTGAAACCTGCCTTGCTGGTGTCCACGGGCAGGAGCTTGCTGCTCAAATATGAGCACCTTCTAACGCTACACTGATTCCTTAAACCTTCAACCGCACTGCAGGGAAAGGTGCTTCAGATACTATTTAATAAAAGCACAACTTTAAGGAGAACTGAGTGACATTTAAGCGACACCTGGTTTGTACCAGCATCCCACAGGTGCTTCCACAGTGACAAGCATGGGGTTCACGCCCTAGAGTCCAGCCAACATGGGAAGTCCCAGCTCCTCTGCTCCCTGGACCGAGGTGCTGGTCCTTTCTTTCTAAGTCTCTGTTTCCTTCCGCGGTCGTAGACTACCAGCTGAGCTAAGGCTTAATTCACTACTAAGTAACTGCATACGTAGAGCATCTTTATATAAATGTACATTTTGTCTGAGACGGAGTAACTTCTCAGTAAATATTACCTAATATTACTTACATGCCTTGTTTTCTTTAATGTCCCTATTATCTCTAAAAATAGAAATTGTCTACTTCATATACTTGATGAAACTGAGGCTCAGAAATAATATAGTTATGGATACTGTGAACGACAGACTTAACTTCATGAGTTTCTTAGGCATAAGGTTAATTCAGTTCAAACTGCACTTTTGCTGTTAGCATTTGCTCTGAACAGGAAAGAAGCTGGATTCAGGTCACTGTAACCCAGACTGAGTCTGGCGACACTGCGGCCTTGCAGAGACGCAACCAGGGAAAAGTGGCTGCTCGTCCCCTTACTGCCTACAGAAAAAAATCTAAAATTACTTTAAAGAGCTAACAAATCTTTAAAAATATACTTTTTCTCCTGTTTGGTAATCAGGAAAAGAAAAACAAAACAAGTTGGCATGACCTGTAATGACTACAAAAGTCACTTTCTGATAGAACTGTTATCTGATGCCTTAATTTTCAGAACTTAGAGCCCAAATACTTATAGGGCTGTGAGAACCCATCTAGCTATCCCTGATCAAGTGCATGTTTCTCACTTTTCTTTTCTTTATCAATGGGGAATTTTTTGTCATGGTTTTAATTCTTTTCGGTTCTAGTGCTTGCCTCCCACAGGAATGAGCGCGGGTGCCAAACACAGAGGAATGGGGCACCCTGGACGGGTGACGAGAGATCCGTGAGGAACCAGGAAGTCCGTGCCCTCCTAATTTTGCTCCTATTGCTTTTTTTTCAGATAATTATGTCATCCAGAAACACGGCGTGTTCCTTCTTGTTAGTCAGTCTTATTATTATACAAAATGTACACGTTTAAAAGCCAAAATGTAAATTGAACTTCAACAAATTACTTGGCCGAGTTCAATACACAAGAAAACTTTACAAAGAAGATGCCAAAAAGTTATTTCAAACCAAGAGGCAAGTCTCTACTGACGGGACTTCCTACCTCATGAGGTTGGCCACTTCTCTCACCAGCCAGGCACAGGCTTCTGAAATACATTATTTGAGGAACATAGGACCTACTTTATTTAATACTGCTGTATTAAAGATAATTCCAATAAGCTTACAATATTCATATTAGGTGCTTCTGGGATGTTATTACCTAAAACACTAATAATCGCAACACTAAAGTACTTATTCACCAAATCTTTAAAAAAATCTACAAGCACCTAACTTCGAGTAGAGTATAACATGCGATGTTAGCCTTAAGCCTGTTTTTTCAAATCACCTATTTTCCTGGTTGACCACATACTTTTGAATTGAAAAGAAACATCCTAACATCTACAGGCGGGTGAAGAGCATTTCGTAGGCACCTGCTCCTCACAAAGGACAGGCAGGATGTGCACAGGCTGCTCCCTGGAGAGCCCACGCCAGGGGTGGGCTTCAAGCATGGCTTCATTTGGTGTCTCGACAACTACATAAGAGACTTTCCTTGTCTTTCTATTGCACCTTTCACAACCGCAGTAGGATTCTGGACGTGCTTCCCTCCTTGTGGTTGCACAATTCCAAGCATCTCAGTAGCAACTACATCATGCACATGAGAAGGCCATCTCTTTGATGGACTTCTTTCAGGAGCAAACACGCTTCTATCTCAGAAAGCCCCCCCACGAATGTCTCCTGGTGTCTCCGTCAGGGTTTCTAAACCACTCGCAATAGCATGGGGGTTGGGATCAAGCTCTCCCGGAGTTACGGGTGGAAATAGCTCTCCTAAGGTGCTGGGCCTCTTGCACAAGGCATAGCATGGATGCAAACTGGGCCCCCTTAGGAAAGGGCAAAGGAGTACGGATGCTGGGGACAACCAACCATGTCCCCACATCATGGAAGTTAACCTGAGGACAAGTCCTCTCCTGGCCTTCAGGTGGCCCTGTCCTACAGAGATGTTCTGGAACTGCCACTGAGCAATGATGGTGAGGGACACAATCGCTGACCCTACTTCTCGGCTCACCTCCTAGGGCACATGAAACTTGCAAACAGAACTCCTCTTTTAACACTTCATGTGGAAAATACCTGGGCCTGAGATCTTACTAGGCTGCAAAGTCCAGGAGACGGCAATTACCTAGGGAAGATGAGTAATTAATTGCTTTGATTCAAGGATGGCAAACAGCAACCATTCCTCCTTCTGTTTACTTTCAGTTCCTTGGGGTTTGCATTGTGTATACATAAGTGTGTATATAAAACTCAAAAGTAAACCCATTCCCTGTGTTTAGGGTAAAAAAAGCCTGTCATTTGCCAGAAACTGGCTGGAGCCTGGACTTGGCACTGCAGCCAGAGTTCGCAGTCTGCAGGCTTTGAAGTGAAAGGTTTCTCTCTTTTACTAGCCATGAAAAGAACTTTAAAGGAAAAGCACCACAGTTGGTGAGGAGTATTTTTCCATGGTGAACGATGTAATGTCTTTCGGTATAAGCCTCTATTTAGAAAGCTAGATGCCTTCAAGCAGTCACTGGCACTACCTGCTGTGTCTTACACAACCAAGCACATGAGAAGTCAGTCAGTTGTGAATATTTGAAGTATACCATCTTCTCCTTTGATACCCAGCACTGGCTCAAACATTGTAATAGAATACTATTTTAGGTATTTTAGAACAGTGGTTCAAGCTTTAAAAGGAGGAATAGTCAGGAGATTTATTAAAATTCAGAGGCTGGGGCCCCACACCCAGAGATTCAGATTCAGAGAGTGTGTGTGTGTGTGTGTGCGCGCGCGTGCACATGCATACTGTAAGTACGTACTTTTGGGGAGGAGGTTGTCATTTTAGCAAACAACCCAGACGATTCAGACATAGGTGGTCAACGGACCTTACTGAGAAATATCACTTCTAGAACCTAAAAAATGTTAAAGTTCGTTGGCCAAAACAAATGGGAGTTTAAGTCGCAATATTCCTATTTACAAAAGTTCACAAATAATTGATCAGCCCAGGAAAAAGAAGAGCAAGTATGTTTTACATTTCCCATAGGTTATCCTATTATAGCCGCACCACATTCCTCTGAGATAATTAGGGTGGGTAATATCATTCCGACTTTGCTGATAAGGAAACTAACGCAGGCTGTGATTTACCAAAGGTTACAAAGCTGGCTGGAGCCGCTCTCTTGACCTTTAAACAGAGGTCAAACAAGAAGGCATCCTCACAGATACTCCCAAAGTAAAAAGCCTTGAGAAATACCTGCAGAAAATATAAGCACCCTTCCTGGTCCAGTTTTCCTATTTCTCTAATCCAAAGCTCTGCTCGAGCAGGCAACTTTGGGCTAAAGGAAGTTTGCCATTTTCCACCTTTAAGCACTGCCTCTGGGACCCATTATGGAGAGGATTATAACCCATGGTTATGCTATTGGGAGAAAGAAAAACATGGTCCCCTGTGGAAAAACATCATCACCTGTTTTCCCTAGTTGAGGACTTTGGCATGAACCAGGACAGACACACCTGAGGTTTTAATTCACTTTAGATCTAAACTTGGGCCTAGAAAAATGGAAAAACAGGGTGCCCCTTAAAATCCCACAAATGTTGCATATTGTCAGGAGAAGCAGCACAGAGATGACTGCTTTGATTTCAGAAACTTCCACTGGGACTTCCTGGCTCATTGTCTGGTGGGGTTTCACGTACCACATCAGGAGGTGCTTTAGGGAAGATAAAGCCTCTTTGACAGTGGAAAAGAACTCTAATTCTACAGCCCTTCCTTTCCTTTGCCCTCCAGGGAAAATGTGCCTTCTCCCTCGTGAGAAAAACTCCCAATATAAAGCACAAGACAAAGAAATATTTAATCACATTAGTTTGGGAAACCCCCACAGAAACAATGCATCTTTTCAACAGTTTAAGATGTTATGAATACACAGAATGTTCCATGTGTTGAATCCATCTCCGGCTCCTGGGTGAGAAATGCTGTTTGCCATTAGACACTAGTTTAATTTCTAGAGCTCAAGAAAACCATGCTCATTTGCCAGAAACCTACTGCTTCATGAACTACAAAAAATGGTTTATAAAAGTCACTAGAAACATTCTTAAAATAACAATAACAATAATAATAACAGTAATAATAATAACAATAAACCAGTCTTCTCCCAGAGTATCCCCACTCTGAGCATTCCCCACCTGTCTTCGTCAGCGCGGGCTGGCAGAACAAAATAACACAGACTGGGTGGCTATCAACAACAGAAATTTATTTCTCCGTTCTGGAGGCTGAAGGTCTGAGATCAGGAGGCCAGCAAGGCCGGGTTCTGGCGAGGCCCCCTTCCGAGGCGCAGGTGTTCACCTTTGCACTGTGTCCTCACACGGCAGAACACAAGTCAGCTAGCTCTCTGGCCTCTTCCTATAAGGGTACTAATTGCATTCACGACCTAATCACCTCCCACAGGCCCTGCATCCAAATACCATCACTAGGGCTTCAACAAAGGAATTAGAGGGGGCCCCAGTCAATCCATAACACCAGCCAGAACCAAAGAGAGGCACGCGGCGTGGGCATATTTTCAATAGTCCCCAAGAGAGCCAACTCCTGTTACTGCCTACACCTGAGCCCAGTTCCCGTCTTTCTTTGTGACAGCATGTGATTCCTCCGGAGGCAGCAGAAAGCCTGTCTGAGACTTCAGTCTAGTTTTAGCCACTCTCCACCCAAACGACTGTTCAAAAGTGTTGAAATAGTTTTTAATACTTCTCTGCCACTTTTCAAAAAATGAACAAACCATTGGGCAGCAGAAACCAGGAGAAAGAGTATTAAAGTTGACTCTGACGTTGTTTTCTGACACCTTGTCCCCACTAAGAGCTCCCTGCCTGAGAAAGACTAGAGATGACAAACAGCTCTTTAAAAGATGGCCATTACCCACTCAGAAGTCCTGTGACATGAAAAGTACATTCATCATCTCAGTCAATGTCTAACGAAAACCTCAGTCTCAGCCAGCTATGTTTGATTTCAAAACAACATCATTTGCCTCATGGAAACAAACCAACCAACAAAAAAGTTAAAATGAAGGGCTGGCCCCATGGCCAAGTGGTTAAGTTCGCATACTCCACTTCAGCAGACTGGGTTTGCCAGCTCGGATCCTGGGTGTGGACCGACACACCACTCATCAAGCCATGCTGTGACAGCATCTCACATAGAAGAACTAGAGTGACTTACAACTAGGATATACAACTATGTGGCGGGGCTTTGGGGAGAAAAAAAAGTTAAAACAAGATGGTTTAAGTAAAAAAGAAAAAGCTTTTATACCAAAGTGAAATAATATTATATAGTGATTTAGTATTACAATTTCTTTGCTTTTGGATGGTAGGAATAGTTCATTGAATTTCTTCAGAAAGTCCCCAACTATGGAAATGACACCATTAAACCGAGCCTTTGAACCACACAGACCAGCACGCGACTTGGATAGTGAAAATGTGGCATGTTAGTGACTGCGTGGCAAACGTGGTCCCTTGGCGCTTTGAAAGTCAGCCTTTTGATGGGAGTGAGAGTCGGCAACCCGCCTAATTTGTGCACATGTGAACTGAAATTACTGATACAAATGCATACAGAGGGTGCTCACTAGGGCATCTCTTTGTGGGGGCACCGGGAGGGGCTTTCAAAGGAACAGGCTTTGTCGGCCAGTCACATATCAACTGACCCTATCCAGGCAGCTGTCATTCTCCTCTAATTCAGGAAACTGTCTACAGCAATCAGCTGCAGTCCCTTTTATTGTCCTGAACCAGAAAATACCCTGCAGGAAATATTCATCAGACCATACTCACCCTTAATCAGAAGGAAGAGAACACAAAGCAGACATTCTAGGCACCAACACCTTACCAAATGATCCTCAGTGTAGTGAATACTTTCCCTGATTTGTTTTTTGGGGGATGAATCACACTGCTTTAAAATATAACCGATTTCTTTGAATGTACAAAGTATCTTTGTTGGGAAACACTTATTTTGCTACACAACAATCTTCTCGGTTCTTATAATTTCCTCTTCCACCTGGATTTGGCAAAGAACTAAACAGTGTGTTACGTGTTTGCCCTGGTTCCTTACAGAGAGCAAAGATGCATTAGGGGACACATGAGCTTACTTGTGTAGGATATTTCTGTCCCACTCAGCACCCACACTTACAGAAGGTCCCAGACAGCCTGGGGTCTATCAGCTGACTGTCCACCAAGTAAAAAAGGTAAGCAATGCCACCCTGGATTATTTCAGGTGAAATAGCTGCTGGACATGTATCCAAACTTGGGTAGACCCAGGAATTTCGGTACATTTCTGCAGAGTAAGTGAGGCAAAGATGGCAGCCAGATGTGCCATGCACAGGCCTGCCCCTAAAATACATATCCCAGGGCAGAAACACCAGTAGAAGTCCCCAACTCACAGTCCTTCTCTTTCCATACTTAGTTCTGTCCCACAGCACAAGCATCTTCATGCAAATGTGGGTGGATATACCAATGGACCCAGGGCACATCCCTTGCAAATAGCTGCCCCTTGGACCCGGGGGTGCGCACTCTGGCCTGGATCTGGGCAGAGAACCAGGCAGACCTGGGAAGTGGGCTTTTGG
This sequence comes from Equus caballus, assembly GCF_041296265.1. NCBI lineage: Eukaryota > Metazoa > Chordata > Mammalia > Perissodactyla > Equidae > Equus > Equus caballus. Next base: position 23,110,359 of record NC_091700.1, on the reverse strand, counting down.
CTGTCTGGGAAGGAAACTCAGCGTCCTGGGAAGCCAAGGAATGGACTAGAAGTGGGGTGCTCGCTTTGTGCACCATGGGCTTCTTACTCTGTGAAAGGAAACATATCCAGCCAGGGACGGCCAATGCAGAGGCCTCTAAAGCAAAGGAACTGAGGCGGCCCCTTGTCAGGGTCTCAGGGCAGTGCTGGCTGTGGTCTGTGAGATGGACCTGGGGGATCTGGGTCTGAACAGTTTCATTTCTAAATTGAGGAGGTTTGGACCACAGGATTGCCATGCTTTTCTCCAGACCCAATACTGTGGGATTCTAAGATCCACTTTGTCACTTTTGATGGCTCAATCTCAAACACTGGACAAAGATAATAAAATAAAGAAGAAAATATTACAAAAATTCAAATGAGTATAAAGGTCTTGAATCTCAGCCTCTCCAGTTAAAGAGATGAACAATGAGATATTCTGATTAATTAATGACCTGGTTAACAGAGTCGTTAGATTTATCTTTCACAGGTGACTAATTATCAACTCATCAGAGTATAATATACACTGAACATCAAAAGTATAATCAACATAATCATTAGATTATGAATAATTCAAAATATCTCCAGTTTTCCAAGGGCCATGACCTGTACGCATCAGAACAGTGTGTAATCAACATTGTGGAAATGTGGACAAGCAGGGTGAGTCAGAGGATTCAAGTCAACAGTTTTCATGATAGCTAAAATTTCAAATGCCATTTCTATGAATTGGACAATCTCTTCCAGGTGCTTTCATTTGGTTTGTTTTGCTCCTGATAAATTTTGATGGAAGTAGGCAATACCAACCTCTCCTGAAGTTCATCATTGTCATAAGACATGGAAAGCCCACACACAGAAAAGCATTGCTGTCATGAGACACGGAGAGTCCACTTACAATGACCAGCACTGACCTGTCCTTTCATATCTGGAGCAATGGGAATGGTAGGCCAGATGGTTGAGTAGATGCCAAAAAACACCAACCAGATCAGCATGCTTCCCCAGACAGCCAGATGACTGAACTGCAAAGAAAACACACGCTCAGGCAGGGCTTCTCTGCTGGCACGGAGAGCCACTGAACGCCATCGGCCACAGAATCCCTGTGTCCAAGCTGCCTTTCTTTATGGAAAGATTTCGACAACTCATCAGTTATTGGAGAGTTCCATCTTTCTAATTTTCTTGTCTCCAAATTTTGAATAATGAATTCAAGTAACCAGTGGCCCTGAACTCCTCTGAAGATGAAAGTGCTTTTGCTGCTACAGCTGACCTTCCTCCAGATCCATCCCATACTTTTGGCAGGCTCTCTCCATTCCTCACCAGTGTTTGCCCCAATTTGGAGTTGTATAAAACAAGGTCTCATTAATCTAGTAAGAGAGCACTGAACAGACCAAATGAACAAGATGTTTTTATTTATCATTTTGAGACTTTGATTGTTCTTTTCATTTTCCAAAGAACTTTTAAAAAATCTGGATATTAAAAAATCTGGAATAGATATCTTAACAACACCCTTTAAGAATCTACTGAGTTGTGAATTTTTTCTCCTTTGTCCTCTTAATGTGATGATCCTTGCCTTCTTGCCTTCTTCCACACTCCATAATCTCATTCATCAGCAAGTTCTGTTAGCTTTTTAAAAAAAGTACATCCAGAATCTGCGCCCTTCTCACCACCTCCTCCTCAAACATCCAGGCTAAGCCAGCATCACCTCTCACGTGGGTCAATTTCCCTTGTCCCTTAACAAATCCCCACTTCCACGTTAATCTCCCACCCCTCCCCCATTTTCTCAGCACAGAATTCGGAGCCTATTTAAATAGCAGTGACAGAAGACATGAAACATTGGTCATAATCCCCAAATGTTGGAAATAATCAAAGCGTCTAAAGTTGGGGATAACGATAGAAGTTAATACTCTTTAATCATGAACAAGAATCATATAGAAGTATATTTTAAGGTGTGGAAAATGTTCACGATATATTTTTAAGTGAAAAAGATTACAAAATATATGTTCTGTAATGCATTACCTTATTAAAAAATAAACACAGAGAACAAAGTTTGGAAGATGATACAGCAAAGAGTTAACAGTAACTATCTTTTGGGGGTAAAATTAAGGAAATTATAATTCTCCTTTTTGTGGTTCTGTATTTTCTGTGTGTATTTTTTCTTTGACAAGGTGCATATGCATTTGAAATGAAATGACTGTTAATAGCTTAGATCTGTATTAAGTGTCAAGCAAATGCATCCTCAGGAAACTTTGGATTGCAAATTTGCCCTGATAAAGATCAAAACACAATTTTAAATATGCAAAACTTAAAATAAGATAGCTAGATATTGCACACTGTTTTCCCAAGGCTTAAAATGATTATCAAACCATAAAAAAATACCTATACTGGAGAGAAACAATTCTAGAGAAAACTTACTCTAGTCCAAGCTGTAGTTTCCAAACCAGCTTTCAGACAAACAGTCACAACGACATACTGTGAAAAGAAAGAGGAATTTGGGAAAACATATTATCCTCAGTGAGTTATTTTTACTTCCCAGGAAAAATCCCAAGGCTCCCCTCTAGAGGCACTGCCCCCAGGGCAGCTGTGCATGGAAAGTGCCATCTTGGGAGCTAATTCTCTAGGGGTTAGTTTTAGGACAAATACAGGCAGGTTTACTTCAAGAAAAGCTCATTTTAGTGACTATCTTCTCACAACTAATAGTTTCTTTTGCCCTTTTCTTAGCTCGGAGGCTTTGGGGAAAATGACCTCCCTCAGCACTGGTTTTTCACAGGAGATCTGAAATGGTCATTTGCAGAATGAGGAAATCTGTTAATCACTTGTCCAGAAATCTTGACTCTGCATGATCTTCTCTAAAAAATGAGGTAAGATTTCACAACCATTCTGAGCTTTAAGAAATCTATAACATACAGTTTAAAGATTTAAAACAAATAGTAATGAGGAAGGCCTCACATAAAGAATTTCCAGAGGCAGAACCTACACACAGGCCACTTAAGAACGGTTCAAGAAACAGAGAGAGAAACTTACCGTGTAAACAATATTTCCAACAAATAAGTAGTCTGTGGCATGACCATTGGCCAACACAGTATCTAAAAGACAAAGAAGTTACTTTTAACTTCTGGAGCAGAGCACTGAAATCTATTTTATTCAGAACATAAAAACAGAACTTTAGGAACGCTTATCAAAATACAAGGGAATTTCGAAAATTGCATCATCTGTGATTCTAATGCCTTCTCTTTCTAACTCTGAATTTTTTCCATCTTACATTTTCTGCAAATGAAGCAAATGAACAAAGTTAGCTTTCCAAGAAACCAAACAACCAAACACTTGATCTGCATTGAAATTTACTTTTTTATAAAGATTAAAATCTCCCTTTGTTGGGTTAAAAAAAAGGGATAGAATAAAAACATCTCAATCTCTTTATTAATGTCAGTATGAGTCCTTTTCCAAGTGTTCATTTACTACTCATTTTTAGTTTTTGCTAAATTGAAATTATAGGCCAATAAAAGAAGATGTCTACCGGAATACAAAATCAATTCATAATTATTGAACTCAGAATTTTGGAGGGTATTCACTACTCATGTTCTGAAATGCAACTACATGAACTTCTGGAGTCTATAAATTTGGGGAATGCAGACAATCCAATGAGAGACCTCTGGAAAATACAACTAGGATTTTGAAGCTTTAATTTTCAAGTCTTTTCCACTTTTTTCTTTGTTATGGATGACTATTACAACATATATAACAATCACTAAGGCAGCACTCTAATAGAATTGTCTAATTCATGTCAGCTAGCCTGCTGTGAAAAATCTGGTTTTTATCCGGAGGGGTCAAAGCCTGTTTTAAGATCAGGATGGTTTCTTTGGATGATACGGCCAATCTCCTTTTATTCTCTTTTATACTCAGATTTAGATCTGTGTCCTATAGGCCAAGTGTATAGGGATTTTTGTGTTCAAATTTCCAACCCAATAACTGCTATGCACACATATTTGGGCTCGCCAATTTATCCATGTGCTTGTTGAAGATTCCAACTCTTATTAAAGAATCAAGATCTGTTTAGTTTTCTGAAACACTGTAATGATCAAGTAGCTTCACAGGCACAATATGGAAATTGCGTGGCCCTGGATCCAGCTCCACGGCATGCCCTTTCTCCTGATTCTAGATAGGTAAATTTGTGGATGAGGAAAGATTAACCCACCAAGCAACATCATGGGCTGCATTAGGTACAGACCTAATCTGAGGGTTTCCTTCATCCCAGGAGAACAGAGAGAGATATGGCCACTGACTTAAAAAGGAATGACCTCAAAGCCTAGGGGAGAGGTGGTGGAGAGAGACTAGAAGCTTAGGCAGGACTTCAATAAAAGGAAGCAGAGAAAAAGTTCAAAAAGTAAGAGAGAGGCTAAATTAACCTCAAGAAAGCAACACATTGACGTATTAGCAAACAGTTCTTCAAAACTGTGGGGGTTCACTTTTCAGTAACTGGTCCTAAAATTGATAAACGCAACACTTTTAAAAGCATGCCTCAATCAAAAACACTTGAGATTAGACAGGAGACCATTCCTTTGATTCTAACAGAGATTATAGCCTTGAAAGGGGTAACATTATTCTGTCATTTACTCAACAAGTATTTATTTAAAGTCTACTTTATGCCAGGTACTACTATGAGAACCAGGGAGGCAAAGACCCTGTCTTCAGGAGCTCACATTTATAGTTGGGGAAGCAGAACATAAATACACAAACAGATACACAGTAAAATGTCAGGTGTAATAAACGCTACAAAGAAATATAAGGCAGGGTAATGGAATCGAGAGTGACAGGGGCTATTGTTTTAGATAGGGAGTTCAGAAAAAGTCTTTTTGGGAAGGTAACATTTGAGCAGATCTGAACAGTATGAGGGAATGAGTTACATGATTATCTAGAGCGAGATCATTCCAGGCAGAGAGAAGAGGAATTGCCAACAGTCTGAATATAGACAGCATTGGATAAGCTCAAAGACCATCACAAAGACCATTTTGGCTGGAAACACTGGGAGAGTGCTCAGTTACAGGGGCAAATTAACGTGGGCCATGGTGAGGAGTTTGGATTTCTTGGCTAATTGTGCTAGAAAACCACAGGAGGATTCTGAGCAGAGTGAAATGGTACGAGTTATGCTCTTAAGGGAATAGTCCAGCTTTTATGGAAGAATAAATCTTGGACAACCAAGAATGGAGTAATAAATGCAATGCCAGTTTGGAAATACATCCAGGAGGGCGATGCTGGTGGTGTGTAGAGCTGTGTCCAATGTGGTAGCCACTAGCTGCCGCAGTTGTTTATATTTAAATTAATCAAAATAAAACAAAAAATTTAGTTCTTGCCAAGTCCTGGGGAGGAGGGGGAAAATGAGGAGTTATTGCCTAATGTGTACAGTTTCAGTTTTGGGTGATGAAAAAATTTTGGAATAGATAATGGTGATGGCTGCACAACATTCTGAATGTAACTAATGCCTCTGAATAGCACACTTAAAATGGATCATAGAACTAAAACTACAAAACTTATTAAGATAAAACGGGGTAAATCTTCACGGCCTTATTTGGCAATGGTTTCTTAGATATGACAGCAAAAGCACAGTGACAAAAGAAAAAGATGGATCAGCTAGATTTCATCGAAATTAGAAACTTTGTGCTTCAAAGGACACCAGCAAGAAAGGGAAAAGACAACCTGCAGAATGGAGAAAGTACTTTCAAATATTTGATAAAGAACTTATACTTAGATATATAAAGAACTCTTACAACTCAACAATAAAAAGATAAATAACAATTTAAAAACAGCCAAAGGATATGAATAGACACTTTTCCGAAGAAGATGTACAAATGAGTGCATGCAGAGATGTTCAACATTAGCCATCAAGGAAACATAAAATCAAAACCACAATGAGATATCATTGAGCCACTAGGGCGGCTATAATAAAAAAGAGAGATAATAATAAGAGGTGGCAAGTATGTGGTAAAATGATAACCCTCATATACTGCTGGTGGGAAAGTAAAATGATACAGCCACTTTGCAAAACTGTGAGGAAGTTCCTCAAAGGTTGTGTATAATTACCATATGACCCAGCAATTCCATTCCTAGGTACATACTCTAGAGAAATAAAAATATATGAATGAAACATAGAAAAACTTGTACATGAATGTTCACAGTAGCATTATTCACAACAGCCAAATGTCCATCAGCTAGTGAATGGATAAAATGTGGTATATCTATACAATAGAATATTAGTGAGTAATAAAGAGGAACAAAGTACTGATGTATGCTATAACATGGATGAACTTTGGAAATCTTATGCTAAGTGAAAGAAGCCAGTCACAAAAGGCCATATATTGTATGATTTTACTTGTATGAATGTTCAGAATAGGCAAATCTATAGAGACAGAAAATAGATTAGTGATTGCCAGGAGGTGACGATACTTCGGAGGAAATGAGAAGTGATTGCTAGAACGTATGGGGTTTCTTTTGGGGGCAATGAAAATGCTCAAACATTGATTAAGGTGATAGTTGCACAACTATGCGAATATATTAAAAACCATGGAATTGTACACTTTAAATGGATGAATTGTATTGTATGTAAATTATATATCAATAAAGCTGTTATTTAAAAAAAATCAGTTCCTCAGTCACACTTAGTCACATTTCTTAATAGCCACATGTGGTTAGTACTATTGTATTGGACAGAACAGATACAGAACGTCTCCATCATCACAGAAAGTTCTGTTGGACAATCTATTCCAGGCCATAGTGGTTATTTTGGAGGTGGAAACAGGTGATAGAAACTGGCACATATTTTGAAGGTAGAGATGATAGCATTTGTTTATGATTTGGATGTGGGGTGGAAAAGAACGTGAGGAATCAAGGGTAATTTCAAGGTTTTTTTCCCCGAGTAATTAGGGAAACAGTGGTATCATTTACTTGAGATGGAGAACACTGGTTCTGGTCACATTAATCCAGGAATAGTTAGGAAAAGAGTAGCGCAGGAAAACTTGGTAAGAAGTGATCAATATGTTAAATCCATGAAGGAAGAACAGATAAAGTGTGATGCTATTCAGAACGGAAACAAAAGGATATTTAGAAGTGTGAGGTAGAGAGAAGGAGTTGGGTTACTAGAAAAAACCCCAGGAATGAGTGAGAAGCCCTTGTTCCAGCCCTGCTCTCCTCTTCCAGCTCTGCCACTATTTAGACTTCTAAAATTTTAGGTTCTGAGTCCCAGTTTCCACATCGATAAAAGGGGTTTTCCTATCAGATGCAGAGGATGATGATTCAATTATCACTATGGTTCCTTTCAGACAGACAATTCCAAGATTCTAAGGTCCACATTCTTAGGTGCTCAATCAGCTCAAGGTATTTAATGGGAGAAACTTGAGATCTTCGGATCTTCCTCCCATTTGATTGAGCTTAGGATGTAGTTCCCAGTCTCAGCCTCATCCCACGTGTTCGTGAACGGAGGACAGGCACTTTAATTGAGAAGAGCAGTGGTCTGAGTGCCCTGAAGTTCATTCGGCTCTAACGGGGTCTAGAGAAAACTCTAATCAGATGGAAGAGTTGGAAGAGGTGGGAGACTAAGCTGAAAATCAAAGTTTACAATTTGATTTGACAACTTTTTGAGTTTCCTTTTAAAGCCAATATTTCAAATCTTGGTTGATTCATATACCAAAAGAAATAAATATACAAAGCATTTGTCTAATATGGAGGGTTTAGAATGTGTTTCATATTTTATGGATGTACACAAAATAAACAGAAAATTGTTAGACAACATAAATTCCACATCGAAAATAGATAACATGTTACTCACTACATGACAGGCACTGCTCTAACCACTTTCCATACATTAGTGTACTCACTAACATGCAAAATTCTCTAAGACATATAAAACTAATACATGTAATATTCCGGTAGGACTCCAAGCCCCCAGAGTTGAAGAGTATGAAGAGTCTTCATGTCAATCCAGATGATATGCAATAGTAGTATTATCTGCATATTTCAGAGGAGGAAACTGGGGCAGCAAAGAGAAGTTAAATCGTATGCAAAAGGTCACGCAGTTAGTAAGAAACTGTAAATGTTGTAAATGAGTTTGTTTTCATTGAGTTAGAAAAATGATCTCTAAAGAATAAAAGGGGAAACAACTTCAAGAGGAAAAATAATTAGATTAGGAAGTACTCTTTTGAAATACCAACACCTAACGGGAAAGAACTTTCTCGGAGAGAACTAAAGTGGACAGAAAGTTAGATTGATGTGACAGAAATTCTGTACCACAGAAGGAAATATACATAAAAAGTGCACAAATCCAGGGAGCAGCAGGAAGCCCCTGAGACCTGAGCTTTTATTCTGAGTTAACGTGGGCATTTCATCAGTCCAGAGTTTCTCAACCTCACCACTACTGACATTTTTCCAGATAATTCTTTGATGTGGGGGACTGTCCTGTGCATTGTAGGATGTCTGGCACCATCCTTGGCCCCTACCCACTAGAGGTCAGTAGTACCCACACCCTGGATGTGACAACTAAAAATGTCTCCAGACATTGCCAAATATTCCCTGGGGGCGAAATCACCCAGTCTGCGAACCACAGCACTCGAGGAAAGAAAAAAGACTAGCTGGAAGAAGTACAGAGAACACATCCTGACGTAAGAGCGCCTCATGTATGAAGAGAGCCCCGTTCTCTCCAGTCAGGCTAAGACTGCAGGAGAGCATGTGGTGGGACCTAAGTGTTTACACGACCAGCACCGAGAAACAGCGAGAGGCTTTAGCACAAAGTGATGCAATTCACAACGCTTGATGGCCTTTAAAAGGGGGCAAACTCTTTGATTATCTATGGGACTGAGAGCTCACTTAAAGCGAAGAGAGCACCTCATGGAGACCCTTAAGACTATGAACATTAGACTGGGGACGCGGCACGGACAGAAGAAATAGATAGGGAAACCTAAAGGACATTTCCAACTATAGCTCCTAGAGCTTTATAATGGATTGATTTTTAACTTGTGATGATAGTAAAATGCTACTGGCATCACAAAAAATGTTTACACTTGAGGTAATTTGAATACACTGAAAGCAACTATTTGTGAAGACAGGATAAACCTAATATTTCAGTTCATCATTTTGGAAGGGTAACTCAACATTGCGTTTCAGTTTTCTGCATAGGAAAGAGTATCTCCTGCCCCAGTCAAAACTAATACCATCTGGAAATAATTTATTCCTTGGAGCAGAAACTCCCAAACCAACTTGAGATTCTGGGACATGCCAAGAGCCTCTGAAGATAAAGCATCCTCTAAACAAGTCACCATCATCTCTCTGCACACCGTGCTGGGGAAATTCCCATGCAATAGCTTTTCTCTTACAGGTTATATGCCAACTGTTTTAAAGGCAAATGCCTGTGGGCATCATTCCTTGTTAAAACTTGCCAGTAACATACCCCTGAAGAACAGAGCAGACTTCCTAAGAAATCGTTGGAGGATGAACACATTAATAAGCTACAGCTTGCTGAGAATTTGAGGCTAGAAAAGCCCATTTCGATTGTCCAGTTTATTCCTGAAGCATGTTGCTGACAAATTATTTCTTCCCACTTTGCTTAATCTTAGAACTGGTGTGATTCCATTACCGTACTCAAGAAAACATCTTTCCTGTAATATGGCTGTTTTTATTTTAGTTAGATATTTAGAATCTCAGCTGATTTTTTTTTGATAGGGGAAAAATAATCCCCAAACCAAGGTGAGTAGTTGGGCTCCCCAGGCCAACCTTCAGAACGTTATTTAAACTCCCTCTGTGTAGACAATAGTAAGAACAGTAGTTCAAAGCAGGATGGGGTAGTGTAGATGGATCTTTGGGAGGAAGGGGGCAGTGAGAGGGGAAAGGACAATTCAGGCATTAAAGAGCAGTCCACAGAGGCAAGGAGGTAGACACCTGCCCCGTCAGGACGGAACGGTGAGCTGCAGGAGGTGGGGGTGGGACCACGGTGGTTTGTGCCAGACCTGAGGTCAGCAGCAGCCAAACCATGCAAGGCTTTAAAAAGGTCCCTATAAAAGAGCTCCATCACAAGTGCATGTGGAGAGATGTGATCTCACCAAAGCTTTGTTTTCCCACCTTACCCAGCAGGCTGCTGAGCACTTTCCCAACAGAAACCCATCATTAGCACACAAAGGCGTAACGGAGCAAGGGGAGAGGTAAGAAGGATTAAGCTGCCTATTGCATCACAACAGCTGGCCTTTAACTGAACGATCTGAGTTCAGTTAGCCTTTTGCAAATCAAGATCAGATTCATCCAGATGAGAGCTGAAATGAGAAAGGAGGGTGTAGCCTGTCCCAAAAGTCCAGGGGAGGATTTCCACACAGTAAAGAACCTGAAAGAGCAGGAAAAATTCCCCATCTGCTTTGTTTGATAAAACACTGAGTCACATTTAGAATGATCTGACTGTGGCTACATATGATGTAAAACCTAATATAATGATGGTGTGCCTACTATACATCCAAAGTGCTACAAAATGACAGAGCTAGAAACACTGTCCTGAACAGCCAGCGCATTCTCCTAGAGGCCAATATAATGCTATGGCTTCAGAATCCACCGACCCACAGCAGCAGATCAGCCTGTTCTTGCAGACTTAGATTATCTGCAAAATCTGGTTGGATTCAGGGACCAACATAAAGCAGGATTAGCCAAATGCGGTTTAGAAACACAGTCACTAAAACAGACTATGGTGAACAACTGAGACAAAACCAAATGGGCCCTCCACATTAGTAATGGCAGCCCAAAAATGTTATATGCAAAAACCTCTTTGAAAGTATCTGTGGGAAAACCCACAATTTGTAAGAAACGTATGTCTCATTCTCTAAACAGAATGATGAATGATCAAGGAACTTACTTTACAATATTCCAAAGGGCTAGGCTGATGACATTTCATAAAGAAGCCATTTCAATTAAATGCTTGTTAAAAACATTACCTCATTATCCAGCGAAACCACAAAAATGTATTCAGAAATGGCTCTGACAAAAAGCAAAATCTGAAGACAAAGTTACAGCATAGTACTGTACGGTCAGGAAAGACAGGGTTTAATAATCAAGAAAACAGATGGGGTGCATCTAGATGTGTATCTTTAATGTAGTAAGAAGCCATGGAACACCTGAATTGAACACCACAGGCACCTCACTCCACAGGGAGGTTAGGGTGGAAGTGGCACCATTCCCTTGACATCAAGGCATTTGCCAAGAATTTTGGTTGGAGAGCAGATGCCAAGTTTCTCCTGCTTTCTCTCTCCCACACTTTTGCTTCAGGAACTTTCAGCAGCAGTAGTTCAGAGCAGAAAATTCTGATCCAGAATATTACCAAGGTCTCTTTTCCCCACCTCACTCTCTGGGCCTCTGAAGACTCCAGAGGCTCAGACAAGCTACGCTGCCAACCAGCTACTATGAGAGTAATATCAAGAGGGAAAATGTATTCCAAGTTTCAAATAACTAGTTTACAAATAAGCTCTTAGAACTCAACCTGCTCAAATGCCTGTACTGTAATTCAAACTATTCTCTCTGCTTCCAACACGATGTATTCATGAAGAGAAAATTTATTTTTTCCTTTCTCCATAAAGAGTGGTATAAAATCCTGGAGAGAGTTTATAAAAGGTAGAGTTTATACAAGTGTTAGTGATTATAATTGCATTCACAACCAGTCCTGGGTTAAGTTCCTGGTTATATAAGCCTCTTGCTGGATTTTCTCCTTTCTACTCCCATTTCTGACGGATAAAGTTAAGGATATGAAACTCAAATTTCAATCTTTTTCTTTTTTCACTTTTGTTTACTAAAAATAGATTGCAAAAAGAAAGTAAAAATGACAGAAAGTAAACTTGGCCAATGTCAAACAGCCACCTAGTGAGACCACAGACTCCTTTCTTATTTTTGGGTGCACAGCTAAATGATATTCCCCAGCCCTGTGTACCCAGGTGGGGCCCCGTGACTAGTTCTTGCCAATCAGACATGAGCCAAAGACATGGACCGATTCCTGCCAGAAATGGTTAAGAGCAAGCAATCCTTCTCCCAGCTCTCTCCCCTCCTAGTGTTCAGGCTATGGGTGAACTCAGGGGCCTATGTACTAAACGGAGCCCTGCTGTATGAAATGGACCCAGGGTGTGTTTTAATCAAGTATGGTAAGATACACAGACATGGGAATGACTGTCATGAAGCAAGAAGTTTATGCTCACAGATCCCTGGAAACAGGAGAAGTGGGACGTTATGCAGGACCACAAAGAGAAGCAGCAGGGTCAGCCAGGAGGCAGAAGAGGAGAGGAGAGAGCATGGCCCAGAGCCTTTATTGGGTTTTCACGGGACAGAGTGGGCAAGGCAGGGTAGGGATGCTGTGTGAGCTTAGGATTGGATAGTTTGAATAATTCCAACAGGCTCTGGGTTATAGGGTGATCCCTAGTTATCTGGTACCTGGCCTCAGGGTGATTTAGGGCACGGGGGATATTGGCTTAGTGTGTGAGAGTTTGATGAAGGAGATGGTTGGGGGTGTGGCTCTAGACTGGTTGGTCTTTATATCAAAGACAAGCTTGCAGCAGGGTTGTTTGCTCTCTCTAGGCATTAGCTAGCCCTGGGAGGGGCAGTCTCTCCAGGATCAGGACTCAAATGCCAGAGCATCAGAATAAGAAAATAGTCAGTACACTCACCAACAATGCATTACTCCCTTTGATGGGGTCATGAGCAAGAAATACGCCTTCACTGGGTTAAGCCCTGAGATTTGGGGTCGTTTATTGCAACAGCTATTCCCACCTTGGCTAGTACACTGTGATTCGACTTCCTGATAAAGTCATAAGGGTGAAATTTGGGGACTCTGGCTTGCATTTCTTACAACATTAAACCAAACCCTACTGTTTAAAATACATTTAACATAGAGTCTACTAAAAGAGACATTGAAACATACAAAATATTTAACTGAATGAAAACAGTGGCCCTACCAACCCAATCTGTGTTTCCAGAGAACAAGGCTACAGAGAATAAGGCAGAGCAGCAGCAGAGCTTCACCTTGCCAGCTCAGTGTGCGTGAAACAAACTGAAACGGGGAAAAACAGTTTGAATTTGAAAACCTGGTTTTATTTTAAGTGTATTACAACAATGGAGTTGGTAACCAGTTATTTAGATTTATAAGCTGTAGTTTCATTTGTGTAAATCTACAAAGCTTCCAGAGTGTTGTGTCTTTCCAGTTTTTAGCGACCAAGTTCCATTTCCTTGATTCATATGCTTCGGGGTTTTATGAATGTCCTCCACGCCACCCTGTCCTCTCAGCAGGAGCTTCCAGATGGCAGAGGCCCCGTGGAGGTACTATTCCCATTTTCTGTCCCATTTAGCATTTAATGTTTATCTCTGGATCTTTTTCATTTATTTTAGATCTTTTAAAATCTGTACACAGTATGGTCAGCGACTTTTAAAGGGGAACAAAATGTTGGCTTATTGTTTCACATACCTTATTTTAAAATACAGTATTTTGTTGGTAAACTACGTAACTGCAACAGCACACTCTCCTAACAGGTGCAGGACATAGAACAATCAGGCAGATCAGGGAAGTATTAACTGATGCAGTACTGGGTCCTTCCAGCTCTCCCTCCTAAGTAGGCAGCTCTTTAATCCACCCACTGCTGCTGTCACTACCCCAGACCACGCACCAGCCAACCAACTGGACTCAACAATCATCCTCGCCAGTGTGGTTACATTAAAATAAATCAGATACATGGCTCTCTGCTTATAACTTATCAATGGCTTCCACTAAACTTACACTACAAAAGGCTCGCTACTCCCAAAAGGCCCGGAAAGGTCTGATCTCTTTGTCTCCATCCTTATAATCACAAGGCAATCTGTGTCTTACAACCTTGGCCCCTGATCCTCCATCCACATATGCCTTCATTCACTTGGAATCACACCCTCTCACTCCACGCTATTCCCACAACCTGAAACCCTTTCTTCTCTACTCTTTACCTAGCTCACTCCTACTCACCTTCAACTCTGTTGTCACATCCTCCAGGAAGCAATTCTTAAAGCCAGGACCAGGTTAGCTTTTCTCAGAATACATTCTATTTGACCGTGACCGTCCTCTTTCGTAACACTTCTTGTTCCATCCTGCCTTCTCTAGGTGTAAGTGCCGTGAGGGCAAGGACTTGCCTGTTCTGTACACTACTGCATGCCCGGAAACCAGGACTGGTCCAGCAGAGGGAACATACTTGTTTATCTTTTTTCTCTTTAATGAATGAGTTTAAGAAGTTCAATCTCAGAGAACAATGGCAGTCTTGCCCAAACTTAGCTTAATATGAAACGATGCAAGTCATCAGGATTTACATGATATAAAATAGCCAGATTTACAGTAACAGGTATAGGTCATAAGTAGTTCAAGCTAAAATGACCCAATAATGCCACAGGCAGAGAGAAGCACGCTACGTTTCATTCTATATACGTACACTATTATTTCAGTTTATAAAAAAGCCTGATCTTACAGTAGTACATTTATTAAAAAGTATAAAATAGCCTTCTCCAAAAATGTTGAAAGACTCTGTTGCTTAATCAGTAAAAATACAATAAGTATCCATACGGTATTTTTTTCTTCTGAAAAGGGGTGGGAATGGTTTCCAGGGTGTGGTCTGTGAGGCATTGAGAACAAATTTTTTTAGAAATTTTTCTCTGCTGGTAAGTATATTTTCTTTCCCATCACCTCCCTCTTAAAATGCATCAAGAAAAATCTGAAAATTTCCTTTATTAAAATCAAAACTGATTTTACGTCCTTTTGCCAATAACCACATTCCACTTCAAGGAGGGTTGCTCAAATATGCAGACTAGATAGACCAGTGGAAAACCTGAGTGTGGCCTGACACCAAGGCTCTTGATGAATTTCAGTCCCTGCAAAGGTGACATCTCTAGTTTTAACCTAGAGTCATCTTTCAGATCAAAGGGTGGGAGCTGCAGGCAGGCCATGGGAGTAAGCATAAGGTTGTGATGGTTGGAAGAAATCTGATTTACTGAACTGCTTGAGTGGAAAAATTTATTTTGAAACTTGAAATGAATCATCACAAACTCCATCAGCAAAGGAGAGCTTTGAAAAGTCTATCCAAAAGCACTCAAAAATAAGCAAAGCAAAATTCTTGGAAGCTTTCTAAGGAATGAACAACGTGCTCACACCTTCTCAAAAATATTTCTCCCCAAGAATTATATGCCTACAGTGAATAGCACTGATCTTGTACCTAAGCCTCTCTCTGTGGAGAGTGGAGAGAATTTCCTAGTAAAATTCACTATCTTTGTGATATAATCCACACAGTGCGAAACAATGAAATGAAGCTACTCGAGGGACCCTAGTCTCTGGTCAGGGAAAACCACCCTTAGGGCTCTGAGTGTGGGCAGGACCTGGGGGTGGAGGGAGGCCTCGGGCGCTTTTCAGATAGATCAGGGTCCCCAAGCTTTGAAAGTGCCGCAGTTTATCTCAAATTGGAGTCACGTCCCTATGCCTCTTTGGGGGTGAGGTAAATACATTCTTCTAAATGGCAATTCAAAGTGTAACAAGAACTCATTTATATTTAGAACAGTAAATCAGCATATATAAATAAGTAATTCAATCAGCGGCCATATTGGTCTTCTCAAATTTGCAATCTTTCCTGATTTCTACCAGTGACTCCCCCTGCCCGACTCCCCCAAATATACCCCATGCTCTTGACAAACCTTATGTGTTTCTCTACATAGTAGTCGTATCTTATTCTGAGGCAAACGCCATCATGTAGCTCTCCTTCCTCGAACCCTTCACTGAGAAAACGTCCCCACCTGGGTTTTAGTGATCTTACCTCACCTAACTTCTCTGCCGTAGCTGTCTCAACCAGGGGTGCTGTCGCTGACCTGAGAGGAGATGTGGGGAATGTGTGCAGATGTGTTTTGATTTATGGTGGCACAAGGATGGGCAAAGAGGGAGAGGAGGGTACCAACATTTACTGCCCAGGGCCAGGGATGCTCAGTGTCCTGAAATGCTCATCAGAGGCTGAACAAAGTCTAGAATCCAAGGCCTCCCCATTGGGAGATACCGTGCATGGCCTCTTCAGGTGATGGGCAGCACAGGTCCTGTGTGCTTGCTTATTCTGGGCCAGGAATGCTCTTTCTCGCCACCTAAACCCACACCTCTCCTGCCCCACTTGATCACCCTCTACTCGTTTCTTTCAAGAACCTAAATATCACTTCCTTGGAGAAGACTCTTCCTTGATCCACTAGACCAGGTTGTGTCCCTGTATTATAAGCTCCATGCGCAGCCTGGCAGCACGCTGGTAATTAGCAATTACATATGTAATTCCTGATCATCAACCTGACCTTATGTAAGGCCCCAGAGGGCACGATATCTATTGCACTCTCTGTGTCTGGCACATCACAGATATGCCATGATTTTGCTGAATGAATAAGTTCTTCTCAAAACATATTCCTACTTCCTGGGTTTAACCTCCTGAAGCTCTCCCCTGGACACCCAGAGACAGAACCAGATTCTTGCCACCAGTTCTCCTTTTACCAGTCATCCTACAAGACCTGATAGAGTCATTTCCCCAAACTGCTCTGATCAATACCCTCCTTGATCTAAATTCTATGTTGACTCTTCAGTGCCTAAACAAGGAAGTTGCAGTTTCTTAAGCTCAGGGTCGGAGCCCTCTACAACCCAGCTTTCACCGACCTTGTCCATCTTTTCCCCGTCTTACTCCCTTCAAGGACTGAACTTCTGACCACCTTCCACACCTGCCCTAAAGTCCCCCATTTTGCTTGGCTCTTCCCTCCACTTCTACACATCTCAATCCCACTTGGTCTTTCAGGCAAAGCCTAAATGTTACCTCCATTAAGACTCCCAAATGACAGGTGTTTCTCTCTTAGCCCTCTGAAATCCAATAGCACTTTACCTGTATTTTATTTGAGACAGTTATTTTCTAACTTGTTCTAGAATCATCCATGTGGGAATCTAATCTCCCTGACCAGACTACAGATTCTCTGAAGGTAAGACCCACATTGGTTCTCTTACTTGTCACCCTTAGAATCTACCATAGTGTCTTGGACAATAAATATCATATGAATGAGTTTAATGAGCAATAATGCAATCATTTTTGCTCTGTACTAATAGTGAGAATTTAAAAATTAATTCTAAAATATTCATTCAATTTGTTAGAGGAAGTCAACTAATGAACTAGAACGCCAATGGCCTTCTGTTGTTCGATGCTAAATACGCTTAATATTTGCAGTTTATTTCAACTTAAACAGTTTCACTCAATAGGTTAATGTTTTCAACACAACTAAAAAAAAAATCTCTATGCTGAAGGCTCAGTAAATATAATGAAATAATGACATTAATGATGATGGTGATAATAACAAAAACTGGAAAAAAATCATCCTATTGGCTTGCTGCTAGGCAAATTGTGAAATTTGAGGAAAGCAGATATGGGTGGCAGAAGCTAACTTGTAGTTTACTTGGTGATATCTCTTAGGTAGACTAGTAACGATTGGGAGTCTGTCTCCTTTTAAATATAGAACACATTAGGTCATTGAATGGATTTACCTAATGGAATCTAGGTAAACTATAGTAATTCCACCATAAACCTCAAGCTGCAATCTCAAAGCACATGGTCATAACTCCAGGATTAGAAAAACATTGTCTCTACTGCAAAATGGGGCTATATTAGTTCCTTTGGAAACAGGCAAGTAAATGATCATCTTGTAAAACTTCTGATAGTCCAACAGTGAGCACTTTGGAGTCACGATCACAGTGCGATGTCTAGAAAAAAAGGGTAGGAGGCTAGAGAGAGTGCTTGTGGTCAGCCCCGGCTATCTGCTGTCTCTTCCTACCTATGAAAGGCTAGGCTCAGGGAGAAGAAGACAATTGCCAAAACCATTCTTACGCTCATTGACATTGCTCCCCATCATCAGTGCATCCTGATACAGAGGGCTGCTTCTATCACCAAATTGTCACAGCCTCTAAGACAAAACTACATACGACACTCTTATATTTATAAACTGTTACTTACAAAACCATTCCAAAATAAATTAAATCCACTATGAATAAAGATGAATCACAGGAAAGCTTCAGAGTTAAAAGAAAATGATTCCGCTAGAATGTCCCTTTTGAGGTGGGGCTAGAAGTAGAAAACTTGATTTTCTGACTTAGAGACTTCGGGACTCTTGAAGGCAAAGGAGGTCTAATGAAATTGAAAGAATAGGTCATATAAATTGGCTCCGCGTGCACTTTCTCTCACTATCAGTATTTAACAGGTTAAAGAATACCAGCGAGGATGAGTCATTTCTGTTTGAATCACAAAACACATTGACAGAGAAACAAAGAAGCTTGGAAACTCCATATTCTTTGGTTCTCTGAACAATAAAAGCCCCTGTCTAGTCAACATTTGGGGTAATTTTTCCCAGGGGGATTATTACTATTTGAGAGGGATTAAAGAGTAGCATTCTAGTAATACATTTTTGTTTTCTGAAGCTAAAAGATATGTCTCTTGAAGGGACAACGTTTTGGATCTATGAATAAGTGTGAGCAAACACAGAGAGGCCACATTTCCCACAGACCCTCTTCGAGCTCCAGGGAAGACTAAAACCAGTTGGGAGAATCAGTCTGCAAATAAACTTTACAAGTTTGCTTGAAAAGTGTGTCAAAGAAAGGCGACTACTTCAGAAAACTAGGTGGAAGATGAAACTTTTACAAGATTTGAGGTACTCTGCATACAGGTATGTGAGGTTTGGAAAAGGAAGGCCCAAGCAATTAACAGAAAATTTCAAACTCATGGACAAGAGGCATCAATGTTTCACTACAGTACAGTGCTTTTCTTCAAGATCCTCGACTCAAATAGTTATTAAAAATTAAGCTTAGAATTCTTAGTATTTAAACTTTCCAGGCAACTGGAAAGAAAATGTGTTCTCAGAGCCAGAATGGATGAAACCTACAAGCTGTAAACCTGAGACTAGCTCTCATTAGATTTTAGGTATGTTTTTCTTCTAAAATTTGTTCTTGTGATTTCCAGTTCTGCAGAACCGGGAGAAAAAAACTGTGAACAACTGGCCCCAGAGGGACTGCAAAGCTACTCGCTGACAGTTGAAATCCTGAAGCCGTTACCGTGCTCCAGCGCCTTCATGGGAAACCAGAAGAGGATGAGGGAGTGGACCAAGGCGTTGATGCAGTGACCCCAGAAAACCTAAGGGAAAACAAACCAAGGGAGTCAGGAGCTGCCCACAACTCTTGACCTCTGTGTAACTCAACAAACGCCTCATTGTGAAGGATACTGGCAGTGTGCTGCACGGTTCCAGAGGTAGCATATTATTCTTGAAGTTAAAAAAAAAACCCCGCTATTTCCTCATTTTTACATACAAATGACTGGAGTATCTCCAGATAATATTAATTTAGTACAAAGACCTAAATATTTGTATACACATATACATAGACTAATACACAATCTATCCATAGCCAAAAGATGAATTATGATCCATTTTCTTTAGAATCATTAAGAAAGACAACAAAACTTTACAATAATCCATAATTGTTAATAACAGCCTGAAATTGTGTACTTTTTGAAAGCTTTAAAAACATTTTAAATGTAAATTTTTACATGGCATTCTCATTCTTTACTTTTACTCCTTAAAATCTGTCCCATTCCACTTTTTCTTTAACTTTTAGGATTTTGGTTATCACACACATTTAAAAATTCTGTTTCTTTTAATACTTGAAAGGTCAAACAAAAGAACACAAGGTTTAGTTTCTTTTAAATTATAGTTTCTTAAATGCATTTCAATCATCCTTTAAGCACTGAGATGCCAGAGCTACTAAAGCCACACTGAATTTATTTAATAATCTACAAATTGTTCTGGAAATTGTCATACAGTTTGATCCTAAATGGTGCTGGAATAACCAAAAATAATGAAAAAACTATAAGACAATAGGATTTTCCCATTTTAAATGTTCGTTTTCTACTTTTTCCCTGACCTCTGCACCCCGTCCCCCCCCAAAAAAAATCTTCAAGGTGCCTGCAAGTCAGTCTCAAGGGCATTCCCAGCCCTACTACCTTTGAAATGGGTCCGCCCTTACTTACTTCCTACCTTATATGGCCTTTGAATTCAAACTCTGTAAAAAGCAGATTTGATTTATGTAAATAATGCAAAACAAACAGACCATATTTCCCGATGCCAGAATCACAGTAAACAAGGACTGACATAGTCATCTAGATCTCCTTGTGTATAGAAGATACTAGAACCAATAGGATGCCTTTCATTTTTTCCAGTCTTGGACATGTCTATTATGCTTTCCCCAAAACAAAGCAGCTCTGAAGGGAGACTATCAGTAATACCTGGCTCAAAACGAAGCCTCCAGAGATCCTCCCCTCACTGAGGACTCCTACAACAGCCCTCCTGAGGCCCCAGAGCTACCTGCCGCACATGCGGCCAGCACACAGCATGTCAATGGCCTGGGCAATGAACCTCTGTTTAAACTTCCTAATCCCCTCCTGCACCAAAACCTAAGACAGAAACGTGGCAGTGCAGTTGTGTTCACATCTTTGCCTCCTCTGCCAAGCTGGGCACACGTCTTCCCTTCTGGCAGGTGGCACTCAGCTGCACTGCCACACTTAGCCATCACTGCCAGGCTCAGGGAGAGCCCCTCTGCCACTCATGGGCAGAATCCTGTAACACCTGACCTAGCTTCTGCCTGGCTCTTCTCAGGACTGCCTATTCCTTTCCTGTCTAGATGCTTTTCCTTTTCTGATTCTCCAGACTGAAAAAAAAAAAAATACCCACGAATACCTGATTCCTGTGTTCACATCTGGCCAGTTTTACTCACTAGTTAAAGAAACATTTTCTTTCAAATGAAAAACCAAGCAGTGGTGGCGAGAGGGCCCTGGGTGCTGCTGGCCACACTGATGTCGGAGGCATTGTGTCGGAGGCACTGATGTGGAGAAGAGTATAAACAGGAACCCAAAGAAGCGCTACATGCAACGCGGAAACTTCCTTTCCCATTTGGCACCTCAAATTCACTGGGCTTGCTATATTGGGAGAGGGCCATGGTCTCAACTCTTTTCAAGTGCTCCCTCTAAAGCCCCGGCGTCTCACGGGCAGATAACAGGGCTGGAAGACAGAAAACAGCGCTCCACTGTTTGAGGCGACAATTCCGTAAGCACACTCTGTTTACCTTTGTGTTGAAGCCTTCGGCATTCTGGGTGATTCTGTAGAGCTGTGGAAACCTGAGCATGCTCTCCTGAGTGCAAGACCTCTCGAAGATCCCCAGAGTGAAGGGTGGCAACGCGGTGAAAATCTGTAGGAGAACAACGAGCCATCAAAAGAGGCCCTTCTGAGTCACACAGCCCAAGCGACTCAGTTCTACGGAATGAGGACTCAATTTTCAGTCAAGTCCAAACCTGAGGGTCAATGAGTCACCACTCCCAGACACTCTCCCACCAAGGAAATCAACAAAAGACCATTTTTAACTGTTACTCGTTCAGCATAAAATGAATACACCGAAGACTAAAAACATCATCACAAATACTTGATTAGCCAAGAAATCTTGTTAAATTCACAACTACCTTCCTTTGCAAAATGAGCGGTGATTTAGAATCATGGCACAGTCAGCTGTGTGAAGTGCTGTCTTTTCCGGCAGTGCCAGCCGAGGCGAGGTTTTACAACTTCCCATCCTAATGTTATATCGAATTTCAGGAAGCAAGGCATACTTTATCCATTCACTCATTTGACAGATAGTTACTGAGAATGAATTATGGGCCAGATACTTTGATAAGCACCAGGAATACAGAGATTTATAAACAGAAGAAGAAAGAAGGAAAAGAAGCAGGTCCCTGACCTCCAGGAACTCCGTCAAATGCAGAGGTGGGGACAGGGCAGCTGGCAACAGGCATATAAATAAACACATAAAACACAGTGCTCTGCAAAATTACTCCTGCGGGAGAGGAAGGAGATGAAGGGAGGGTCAAGAAAAGACTCCTGGACCAAAGAGTGTCTGACCTGTAAGATCTTGGACCTATAGGATTTGGCAGGGTGCTAAGGGATAGGGGTGAAGGGGTGCAGAAGGGAGCATTCCTATGAAAAGAGCATCCCTCACAAAGCTTCAAGGCATGAGTGACCATGGCACATTTGGGGGGAGCTTCTAAGACATGCAGGATGGTGGCCAGCTGAGGGCATGGTGCCAGGCAAGGCTGGGAAAGAGACAATCTCTTGTGGCTACAAACTCTCGGGCAGATGGTGCCTCCTGAGACTTGTCCTTTTACCTGTACTCTTGGAGTGTGGCATGCTCATATCTGTGTTTTAGAAAGAGAAAGGCAGATGCTGAAGAAGAGGTCTAGAATAAACATGTCATTTCAGCCTGGGAGGTACAGCAGCTCTGTGGGTCATGCTCTCACTTGGTTCTGGGCATGGGTCAGAGAGACTGGGTCACTCACTGCTCAGCATCAGCAGTGAGCAAATCCACACCCACAAAGCCAGCAAGCCCTCAACCCATGGGAACTGGATGTGTGTCTCTAAGAGAGCTCTGAACACACACCCATTAATGGGAGCCTGAGTATCTGGCCAGAGAAATAAGCCTTTTCCAAGTCTGTTGGGATAAAGCAATCAGAGATGCGGTGGGGTGAGGCCAATAAAACTTTCAGGCTCCTCCTCCACCCTAGAGCAGAAGGGATAACAGCCCTGGGATTTCAATGTTCTACAGAGATTTCAAGGTGAAAAAGACCAAGAGTTGTACTCATTTCCCTCACAGTAGCATAAGTTATCTGTTCAATGGCTAGAAGACGGAGCTCTCAATGAACATCTCTGAGGCTCTGCATGCTCTGAGCGCAAAAACTCACTTTAACTGTTTTGCTTAAATGTGCCATCATGCATACTGTTTATACTGTCATCTTTACTTTTTAATTTTTACTTAACTTTCTCCTTCTACCCACTTCAAATCCTGCCCCACCTTTTACCACTAGGCTAACAATCTAGTATGCCTTACTATATTTTTCACCCTGCTTACAGCATGCTATACACACATGTGTAGACTGTTTGGGAATCATTATTTGTTTTATAGAAACAAGACACTATACACATTTTTCTTCATCATATTTTTCTCACTATAATCATTGGAAGGTCTCCAGGTCCCCTGAGTGCAACACTAGGTGGTCTTTTTCATGCTCACATAAGAATTCGTAGCATGGATGTACCATATTTTTTCAACCATTCACCTACGGATAGGCATTCATTCCGTTTTCACTTCTTTGTTCTCAGAAACAATATGTAATAAACACCTATAACATATATACTTCATCTTTTGTTTCTATGGGAAGGATTCCCAGAAGCAGGGTTGCTGGGTAAAATAACATAAGTATTTTTTTGTGTGTGAGGAAGATTGGCCCTGAGCTAACATCTGTTGCCAATCTTCCTCTTTTTGCTTGAGGAAGACTTATTGAGATAACATCTGTGCCAATCTTCCTCTATTTTGTATGTGGGATGCCGCTACAGTGTGGCTTGACAAGCAGTGCTAGGTCCACACCCAGGATCCGAACCAGTGAACCCCAGGCTGCCGAAGTGGAGTGTGTGAACTCAACCACTACACCACAGGGCTGGCCCCAAGATACAAGTATTTTTAATTTCCTAGATGCTGTCTGGTTGCCTTCAAGAAAGTGCCAATCATTTATCATTCCCTCCAAATAGGACAACAATAATCTTTCCCTGCTTCCCTATCAGCAATGGATGTTACATAATATTTAATATTCTCCAGTCTGAAAAATTAAACATATTAACTCTTACTCTAAAAAACTTTACATTTCCCCAACTACCAGTGAGTTTGAGCATGTTCTCATATATTTGTTCTACATTTAGATTTGCAATTCTGTGAAATGTCTAGTCAGGCCCTTTGTCCATTCTCTATTCATGGTTTATCCCCTTTTCTAATAGGTTTTTGAGTATAACAGATATCAACTCTGATTTATTTTATGAAATTCTATCCAAATATACTCTTTGTCCAGTGGCTTTCTTTATGGGTTTTTTTTTTTTGCCATATAAAAGCTTTTACTTTTTATATGGTTAAGAATAGCTTCGGAGTGTCCAACTGTGGTTATGGAACTTTTCAGGAGTTCCTTGCAGGGTTCTTACAGTTTTATTTTTCACATTTAAGTCTTAATATATCTGGAATTTGTTTATCTATGTGGCACAAGATAGAAGCCCAATTTAATTTTTTTCCAAATATTTAAAGAGCCATCTGTGAGAACACAATTAATCCAAACTTTCCCAATAAACTGAAATACCATCTTTGACATTTATTCTCACACATTACAGATCTAGAATCTAGAACTGGGAACTACTTCTAGATTCTCCAGCTTATTCGTCTAGATCTATGTAAATATCACATTGACTTGGTTATGGCGGCTTTATAGTCTTGAGTGACGTTTAGTAAAAATAAATCTACCCTTATGATTGTTCTTTTTTGAACATGCTTTGTATATTTATTCTCAGGGACTTGTTAATTCTATTTATACTTCAATAACATTTTTTGCAATCCCCCTCCTACCCTCCAAGACCATCACCTGTTGGGATTCTATTTGGAATCACATAAATTTATACACTAATTCTAGAAGAGTTGATTCTTGTATGATACCAAGTCTTCCCACACGAGAAAATGGTATGCCTTTCCATTTGTTTAAATCATGTTTTGTATATTTCAATAAGATTTTGGTTTTTTTCATATACGTATTATAAAAATTATTTCTAGGCAATGTATAATTTTAATTGTTATTTTGAAAAGAATTATTACGTCCTTTACATTCCTAAGTGCTCACTGATGGAGTTTTAAAAAAGCTATTGATTGCTAGGATAGAAAATAGCTATTGATTTTTATATGTTTATTATGGATCTGGTCACCTTATCAAATTCTCTTATAATTCTACTATTTCTTTACTCGTATCTTCTGGGTTTTCTAGATATACAATCATATATGAACATACTTGTATGCCCATTTTTTGCATATTTATATAAGCACAGAAATAGTTCATCTTTTTTTCTGGTATTTGTAATAGTTATTTAATTTTCTTGGCAGTTGCTAAAAATTCCAAAACCATGCTGAATTATATAGTGATGGCAGGCAGCCCTGACTAATTTCTTATTTAAAGTGAAATAGTTTTAGAATTTTGCCATTTATGGCAACATGCTACTGGCTTTTTATAAAAAGTCTTCAGCAAAGTTACTTGGCTTCCTTCCTTCCTATTTCGCTTAGTGTTCTTTGGGGATGGCAGCTGAACTGCCTCCAATACTTTTGCAGCATCTACTGATGGGATCATGTTTTCCTTCTTTATTTTGCTGATATAATAACATTTAGAAAGATTTTTTTGTTTTGAACCTTCTGTATTCCTGAAATAAATCCTAGTTGGTTAAATATTTTATTCTTTTGATACATTGTTGAACTCTATTAGCTGATATTTTATTTAGAATTTTTGTATTTATGTTAATAAGTGAGCTGGCTCACAGTTTTCTTCTTCAAATTATGCTGGTTTGATAAAATTAAATGGGATAAATTTTCTGAAACAGTTTAAATGACATTAGAGTTATCGCTTCACTGAAAAATAGATAAAATTTAGCTGAAATCCATCTGATCACAGTAGCTTTTGTCACTGGTGGCCTCTTTAGTCTCATTTTACTCGTAAAATAAAAGGATGTAGGAATTTGACTATGGATATAGTGAGAATCTAATAGGACAGCATTCATTCATTATCTTGAGAAAGGTAAGAATTTCAAGCCAGTTTTACTGCTATTTAACCTGCTCTGAGACTGAAATTGAGAAACAGTGACTTGCTGCTTTAGCTGGCTTGGGGAATCAAACACAAAGAATAAGTACAGAAGAAGAAAAAGCAGGAGAGAAATACTGCTTGAAGAAAAGGGAAAGGGGGAATCCAACTGGGACGACGGCGTCACCAGCAAATGCCTGAGATGTCACAAAGTGCTTCTTGCACTGGGTCTCTGTGAAGTGATGCTGGAGCAGAAAAAAACTGATGAATAGGACATTATTGGCACAATAATGGCAAAACTGAAATATGGTCTAATAAGGATTACATAATGGTATTGTATCCGTGTTAAATTTCCTGCTTTTGATCAGTATACTGCGGTTACGTAAGAGAACAGTCTAAGCAACTATGCACTAAAGTAGTAAGCAGTAAGGGGGTATGTCGTCTTAACTTAGTCTCAACTGGTTCAGAAATAAATGAGTTCGCATGTGTGGGTATGCACATGCATGTAAAGAGAGGGAATGCAATGGGGGCAAAACGCTAATAACGGATGAATCTGGGTATACAGAAGCCCTTTGTACTCTTTTTGGAACTTTTCTCTAAATTTCAATTTATTTCAAACAAAAATTACCAAAACAACTTCCGTGGGGGCAAAGCTCCAAGCTTTCAAAAGGTTTGGCCCTTCCAGTATGATTGATTTTGGAGGCCAATGAGCCTTCGGAACCCACTTTACAGATCCTTGACATCTCAGCTCTCTGCCACCACTTCCTGGTGGCCGATTCCGACACCTGCACTGTGGGCTCCATAGCAACACAGGGCTGTTTCACCTTGAAATTCACTTCACTGCCACAACATTTTCTTCTCTATAGTCTGGGGGACACAAAGTACATAAAACACATTCCCAGCCCTAGGGATCAAAGGCCACTGTGAGTCTTAGACTTTATGTGCATAACCATCACTAGAAAAATTTGTTTAAAATGCAGTATCTCTAAGAAACTCTGTTAAGTCAGGTGGAACTCAGGAATCTGCATCTTTAAACAAATCCTGGCTATTCTCACACAAGTGGTCTGTGAACCATGCTTTGACCAACACTGTCCGACAGCTTGCATCTTACGTTTAGTAGGCCCTCAATAAAAGTTTGTTGGATTAAATTTGAAAGGTGTTAAAAGAAGAATCAAGCTCTCAAGCCTGAGCATGAAAATAGGGCTAAAATCCATTCATTGCATAACCAGGTGACACGTATTCCAGTCCTAGCTTTAGCTCTAAAGGACAGTCTCCTAGGTCTCAGCCTCTTATTTATAAAATACCTACATGGGCATTGGTTTGTGTGAGGTGTCAACTCTACAACACTTTGGCTCTTTCCAGGACCAAATCATTATGGAGCAGTCAGCATATTTCTTCCTAAACAGTTGCATAATTTTACCATACTCAAAATAGTTTTAAGTCCTGCAAAGTTAACAAAGTTAACAAAGTTAACAAAGTTAGTGCTCTCCCCTTAGTATACCAAGGGGAGGTCCGTGAGCCCCTATCCATGCAGTAGGTACTTAGAGTAGCTTTTCTAGCACAGGTGATAAATGAAATCCATTCAGCCCTGCTCTCACCACCTGTCATCTTTGTCTTTCTGGGCATAAGTATTAGCGGTGAACATGCCAGCCCATTTTGTAGTGAGTAACACAGTTACTAACTGACCAACGCTGTTTAAACTCAAGATCCAAACTCAAGTCTCAGTGGCCTGTTAGTCTACACATCTGACCCTCTTAACCTGTAAGCTGCACAGGGTGAGGGCAACCTGTCACATGCAGAATTTTATACCTAGCATCTAGCATAGTGGCTACTCAAAAAATAAAGGTCAAGAGCATGGATGACTTGAATATCCAGCCACTAATGTATATACAAACCATAAATATTTATAGCACCGCGGTTTGTATTATTGCATGTGTGGTAACTTCCATCTATATCTATCTATGATGACTTCAGAGTATAAACTCCCACAGGGCAGAGAATGTCAGCGTTAAGGTCCAAAATCTGAGTGACAGTGCAACTCAAGAAATATGCCAAACTAAGGTCTCTAAACCATGAAGCTACAAGGCCCTTCATTCTTCCTGCCAGTCAAACAAAAAGTTAAGTAGCTACTTAATTATTTTACTTTATAGTTTATACTTATTTCTAGCTTTTGAATTCACTAAAGTCAAGTAATGAAAAAAGAACTCTAAAATCATGAAAAATACCAAATAAGCTATTTACCATTTGCCATTCCAGGAGTCAGAAGTCAGAATTCATTACTTTAGCACTAATTGTGGGAGAAAACATTCTTCCACAAAGACAGATAACTCTTTTAAGAAGGACAAAAAAGACACTAGATCATATACTGTATATTAATATCTATGTTTAAGAATTCAGAAATAAAATTATGAAGTGGAATGAGTTTAGATGTAGTTCAGAAATTTTTACTTGAGCTAAAAACATGGAAATGTAACAAAGACATTTAGTAAGGAGGTAACAAGGGTCTATTATCAAGATATATGGGTTAATAATTTCATGGGGTTATTCAAGAATGATCTGCTATGATTGAAACCATGTGTGCAGAGTTTGCACTTCTGCAGGATGTGTCGCAGCAACAAAGGCCCTAAAGATGTATTTTTGCTGCCTGCTATGTATACAGATGATTGACTTAGATACACTTCCGAGACATAAACAGTAAAGGAATGTCACTGAAGTCCTGCATGCTATCAGATAGAGATAGGGAATGCTTACCACATTGTACAAGCCGATGCACCAACGTTCAAATAAAATCTGCCCAGAAAATCCATTAACAAAGGCGAACCAAAGCTGAAAGAGAAGAAAGTTCATGAAGTTTTATATCAATATTGACCTAAATGTTTCCATTTACTGAAGAAGTAGCGGGGAATGTGGACCACCAGCTGGACACAGCTGCTGAGGGATGAAGAGCTGCAGAACCGGAGCAGTTGTTCTTTCATAAAATATAAATTCTCAATATCACAATCACCAACATTTTAAGGAAAATTTATATTTAAGGCACAAATCAATTTTAAGAGGTAATATGCACATATTTACAGGAAAGCAATTGATGTTTAATTTATATCTGTTTTGTGTCAATACTTTCTCATTGACTAGAAGAGTATCAACTTCACGTTCTTTTCCCCTATAAAGTTTATTTGATAAATATAATTTACCTTTGTAGGCTTTTAAGTAGATAAAAACGGTAAACAAAAAATAGCAAAAACTCCTGTCGGTCATGTGTGTTCTTAGTTCATAAAACAGTGACCCTCCTTAATGGAATGTCCACCGCTTCAGCAAAGGTCAAAATACAGTAGTATGAAAGAAACATGCTCAAATCATCATTTGGAGTAACATGGTATGTATAAATAAATAAAATGTAGACTATTATTTATGTCTTCAAGTAGACTATAATTCTAATTGATTAGGCAATGCTGACATAAAAACAACTGCAGAGCAAAGTGCCAGGGACATGCACGAGAGGGGTACAAAACCATTTTAGAGAAGAAGCCATCACCGGGTATAATTGGGAGAAGACGCAGAGGTGGTATGAGTAGAGTAGAAGAGGGGCGAGCCATCAGGAGGATGGGCGGGAACCTGCTTTAGAAGGGAGCAAATCCGGAAATGTGGAATACAAAATGCTGCTGTTTAAAATTCAGTTAAATGTACAGGATAAGTCAGTATTCCAGTGATTTGGGGTAGACTTTAGAGTATCCCATGCTAAAATCACAGAATCCACCTTGTGGTGTAAAATCCTGACAGCCTGAGGCCGTTACCATGGTGGAACTACACTGGCAACACAGCTGATCTCTGCGTAGAGATCAACTCTGATACTGAAATTTTACTGCGTCAGATTTTTCCAAATCAGTTTCTAGACTCCACCAGACTTAGTTTCTTAAGATGGTAATTATTACCCTAACTGTACAACTGTACCCAGTATGATACGTGGTACAAACAGGGACTCATCACGTTCCTGTGGGATCAAATGAAACACCTCAGTTCAATTGCCAGATGAAGTTTCCTTAAGCACAGCTTTCATCATCTCATTGCCCGGTTCAAAAAACTCCTAGGGATCCGTCCTAAATCTAAGATAAGCTTGCTGACCTTAAAAAGTCCTTCCACACTCCTAGTCACTCAATTTCAACTACCTCCCAAGAGGTCCCCATGAGGCCTGGCTGTTCTCGGTGAAGAAATATTGGTAGAGAACTATAAGAACCAGAAATTTGTGCTGTGCTCTGTGCTCAGGATATTTTTACAACACCAACCCAAATATTAGCCATCCCTACAACAACAACTGCAATCGCACTGCCTCCCCACTACTCGAGGTCTTGGCAGACATCCTTCAACCAAACTTTTAGTGCAATGAGAGTCCAGATCCACGCCTGATTCAAACATATTTGTCTATTGTTTAACCTAATTTTCCCAAGATTATGTTATACCTCTATATTTTCCTAGTCAAACAACTGAGCGAACACTGATAAATATCTAGTGATCATTTAACTATTTTCTTGCATAATTCAGTTAATGTATTGTCTTTTGTTGAAGATGGAGTACTGATATTCCTGTTGCCTTCCCCTCGCTAATATCAATCGAAAACAGCAAAAATAATTGAAAGTAGAAAAGAACTACTTTCAATGAAATCATGAGATAGCCTTAATTAAAACTACAAATGACATAGAAAAGAAGTTGATAAATAGGACAAGATTAGATCACATTGAGGTAGAATGTTAATAGCTGACAAAACCTACAGATTAAAAAGGTTTCTAATCTAAGAAATAGGTGAAACACCCAAGAAATAGCTGAACCAACTCTTACTTAGAAGGTAAAATTGAGAAGTAGGACAAGTCACACTGAGGTCCCTGGACCAATTCAACACAACAGATAAATTGAAGTTGAAGGACAATATATGCACATATGCTTTTATCCCCCAAGAAGCAAGTGACAGGTGCAGAAGAGACAGAACATTTGATGAGAAAGTGTTCCGAGACAACTTTGAAACCCCGCTCCTCTAGACATCATCAAAAAACAATGGAAAAAAAAGGAATATGACAAAAAGCACATGAAATAATCTCTATAGAAGGAACCAGATCACAGAGCAGAAGAAAATTTTGATGTTCTCGGAGAACCTAAAAGACGTAAAGAAAGGGTGGCTTTTCATTGAAATAAGAATTAAAATAAGATATGTAAGATAGCAAAGAAGGAAACAAATAAGAAACAGTCAGTGTTACAGACTAAAGCCACATAAAGGGAAATAAAACCCAGAATTGACCTTGCTGAAAGCAGTCAGGGATAGGTAGGGTAGGCTTGAGAAAACAAATGCTAACCAAAGGACATGAGGTTAACACTGATTTTAAGAGAAAATGATAGCCTTTCAAAGATAATTAAAAAAAAATTCCAAAAAGTTGCACCTAAAAAAAGAAAGCCCTACTCTGTAGAGTAGAAAAACAAAATGTCTAAAGACATAATAGAAGAAAAGTTTCTGAAATATTCTAAAACCTTAACCAGCTTGCAGAGAGGGCATCCTTTGTCCCCAGGAAACAAAACAACAGATAGAGAAGGATCAACACCCACACATATCCTGATACATGAACTAATGAGTTTTAAAATTTTATAAGATCAATTCTTTAATATATTCAGGCGGAAAAGGCAATTAACCTACAAGTGGAAAAATCAAGTTGGCTTCATATTTGTCTCTGGTGGTGTACAGGACCAGAAGCCAGTAGTGAATGTTTACAAATCCTTAAGGAAATAAAGTATAACAAGACTTTTAGCAAAAGATAGAAACCAAAGAAACATCAAGAACTGAAAACATAACATAAAATGTGATAATAGAAGTAATACTAAATATGGCTGTTATATTAATAATAGAAAAAATTTAAAAGGCTCTATGGATACAAAAATAAAATCCAAAATATATGCCATGTACAAGAGAAATATGTCAAACAAACATGGAAAAGAAACACTATTTGAATAAGATCAAACTTATAACACTGACTTACAAAGCCCCACAGACGGAGCCCTCGCCTCCTGTTCTGACAACACCGCTTGTCCTTCACTAAAGCCACAACGGCCCTCTGTCGGTTCCTTGCAATCGCCTAGTATGGATCCAACTTTCTGATTGTGCACTCAAATATGAGGCAATTGTGTCAAGAGCATTTGGTTAATAAGCCATCTTCATCTCACTTGTTTGAAAGGACCTTTATTATATAATAAATTACCACAACATATAGAAAAAATTTGTGGTATTTTGGTCTCACTGCATATACTCAAATTAATTACAGATGGCGTGAATATTTACACATAAAAAAATCAAAGCATTAGGAGAAAACAGGAAAAGAAAAGGTTTTTTTTGTATATGAAACTGACTATAAGACATTAAACTCAGAAATTATACAAAAAGAGGGATAAACTTGGAAGACTTTCTATAGAGAAAAATATTAATAAATTTAAAAGAAAATAAATAAACAGTAGAAATATTTGTAACATCTTTGAAGACAAAGGCCTAATTTCCTTAATATATAGAGACTTATAATAAATGAGGAAAAAAACACCTGACAGGCTGTTAGGAAAATAGGCCAAGAGTATATGCAGTGTGATCACAGGGGAAAAAACAATTTATAGATACAGGAACTGTTACTTTTTATGAAACACATGCACAAATGGATATCATTTTTTACTTAACAGACGGGCAAAGATTTAAGTTTGATAACCCAAGGAAATAACTACTCTCATACACAGATGGTAATCTAGCATTGTCTACAAATATGTTCAATGTACTTTACCTTTGACCCAGGGATTCCATTTTCAGGGACATACTCTAAATTATATCTAATAGCTATAATCACATAGTATTCTTCATGAACATACAAGGATGTTTACTGTGGCATTATTTGGAAAGATAAAAAATTAGAACCTACATGGACATTGATAGCTGGTTAAAGGAACTATGGCTCATCCATAACAATGAAACACTATGCAGACATTAAAAAGAATAAATAAATCTATAAGCACTATAATTAAAAAATGCCATAGATCCTATTAAAATGAAAAATATCAAGGTATATGTTGAATCATTATGATTATGCAGAATAGATGTCCATACTCATTTATGCATGGCAACTTTCTGGATGACATAAGAAGTGTTAATATTCGTTATCTTTAGGTAGTAGATGTGCTATCTAGCAGGTAGTATGGAGACTCATACTTCTCGTACTATTCTGAACTTTTTAAACACGTTCATGTCTTATGTATATAACTGTTTCAAGCAGTTATTCTCCACCAGGGTTGATTTTGCCTCTGAGGAGACACTTGACAATGTCTGGAGACCTTTTTGAGGGTGCTCTTGGCATCGGTTGGGTAGAGGCCAAAGATTCTGCAAAATATCCTACAATGCCCAGGACAGTTCCCTACAACCAAGAATTATATGATCCAAAACATCAGTAGTGCCACTGTTGAAAAACCCTGGATGAAAGAAATAGATTTATTAGGTCAACCTGATAAAACTTAGAACTTCTGTTGTAACAGATGTTTGTTACAATGTACAAACATTGTATAAGCAATGTACAAGCAAAACAATGACCTGTGACAGACTGCAGGAAGCCATGATTATATTTGTATGTATGGGGTGTGGGTTCAGAAATCTTCACTTCTCTTTGAGTCACTCCCCTCTGGCCTAACCTCATACACAGAACCATAGGCCCTATTCTTTAAAGGCCATAGTAACATGCGATGTGAACCAGAACTTCACAAATTTACATCCCTAAGCCAGAATTACATCTTTATAACTTATTAATGAGAAATTAAGGACTGTGAGTGAATTTCATATAACTAAGACACTCAAGCTGTTCAAAACATACAAGGGGAAAAAAATCCTAAGAAATTGAGCATCTCTTTCCCAGCATTAACCTTCGCTCCA
The DNA here is from genome assembly GCF_041296265.1 of Equus caballus. Lineage (NCBI taxonomy): Eukaryota > Metazoa > Chordata > Mammalia > Perissodactyla > Equidae > Equus > Equus caballus. Next base: position 23,076,685 of record NC_091700.1, on the reverse strand, counting down.
AGCAATCCTGAACCGTAGAAAAATTTTCAATCCTTATTTCAGATTAACATCTTTGATTAGCTGAATGTTGAGATATTTTCTCTAAAAGCCAGTGTTCTGTTTCTGTCCAAGTTGGCAGTGGCTCGGCCACGGTTTTCTTCAAAGACTTTTGATCTGTTTGTACTAATTTTTATCAGTTGCAGGTGCTGCAGCTTTTTGAAAAGTATAAACAAGTTCATTCTCAACATTTTCAATTCAGTTTCAATCTTCATTCAAATAATCCACCATTAGATGGTTACACTTGTTTATCTCATTGGAAATATTTATTTGGTAGAGAAAAGAATTAAAACCAAAATAAACAAAACAAACAAAGTCCATCTCCTAATTTCAAAATCCATGAGCTGGTTTTCTCTTACATTGTAAACGCTCAAACTTGATTTCATTTTGGCAAGACTTCCATAGGTGAAATGGAAAAAGTATGCGAACACACTGTATTTTTAAATATTTTTACAAACTTATTTAGTTTGTATTTATTCATGAGACAGGTACACGATGGCTCCCTGACACATTATAAAATCAGACTTTCACACTGGTTAGTCACATACAAATGTTAATTCACATACAAAAAAGAAAACACTGCCCAATTCCTCCACATTAATGTCATTTTTGGTGGACCACAAGTTCCAAGCTGCATACACCAATGCCCTCAATGCAAACAGATGGCCATTCCTCTCTGATGTGCAGTTCCCTGGACCGTGGCTTGCTTACAGACACTAAATTTTACTCTTCTGGACTAATGTGGAAAAAGACTCCTCTGCCTTTACTCTCTTGTTAACTAGGAATGCTATTAAATGAACGCAGTCAAAGCGGAGAGGGCCAGGTTCTGCCTGGACGGCCTCAGACTTGGTGAGTTGGTGGGAAGATCTGCCAAGCACCGACAGCTTGCCAAGCTCCTGGGGTTTTTGGTCCTCAAATGCAGTGCTGTTAGGAGCAAACTGACCCAAATTTATTAAATGGCTTTTCCTTCTTGGAAAAAGATCTTTCTTTGCTTTAACTGCTGCCTCTCTGCCAAAAATGCAGTAACCGTCTTGGCTAATTGCACAGAGTCTGGTCTAGAGGTCCCGGCTGCCATTGCACAACCTCAGAGGCTGGACCCGCCACCACTCAGGCTCTCAACTAACAGCCGACGTACTTAGATGATTGCTTCCTTTGGGGAAGGGAGGACCTGTTCCTTGATTTATTCTGTTCTTCCAAGACCTATGGCAGAGACTGAAGTGGAAAAGAACCCTACTGAGAATAATTAAATAAATTAGCCATTGAGTTTCTCTCTAAAGTGGCAATAACATCTTGATCTACTGATTTGCACATCAAGTCTGAACTGCTTAGCTAGCATTAAAGATACCTGTTTAAAAGTTAAAGCCCTACAATCTTTTTGGAATTTGATCTGGCAATATGTATTAGGATAAAAAATAAGCATCTTGAAATTCTGTTTTCAGAAATTTATTTCTCATAAATAAAAGCACCTGTACATAAAAACATACCCTGTTTTTGAAGTATTGTTAATAGTGAAAAATACAACAAAGCAAAAAGCATAAGGAAAAAAATCCCCCTAAAGTTCTTTATTAGGGGTCAACGTAGCAAGTCTACGAAATATTAAGCACTTATCTTTTAACGTGTTAAATCTATATGTATGTAAATGAAGGAATATATGCCAAAGAAATAGGATTAGACTGATAAAAGAAAAGGCAAAATAAATAAGTCAGTAGGTAGGAAGGTAGATGATCAAGGGAAAAGAATCAGGAATGCTATAATAGAACAAAGGTTATCAGAAATAACAATAAGTAGTAGTAATAATAAAAATGGTAGTAGCAAAATACCCCAGAAACTTCTCCCTCAAGTATCTTTTGTCCAATAATTATAGGATTGAGTGGCCAGAATTAGATGCAGACTATTGTAATAAATGGGCATGGCTCCATCTTGAAAATCTTTGGTGAGTTTTCTCTTTCTGAGTCAGTCCCGGGCAGGTACAATACTAGCAACAAACACCAAATACTTAGAAAACTTCTAAGGACTTTTCAAGGCAAACAAACAAACAAAAAAGAAAGCTACAGAGGAATGTGTATAGGATCCAATTTTGTAAACCACAACAAAAATGCCCCATGTTGACACACATTTGTATGAGTGCAAAGAGAGGTATGGAAGGCTCGCTAAATTTCCCTACTGATTCCCTGAGCAGACATGGAGGCAGATGAGGGGAAACCATTTCTACTCTGTACATCTCTATTATCGTTACAACAAATAGGCGTTACTTCAAAGAAGTATGCAGAAGAAAAGACCTTGTTATTCTCTAACACTACACCATGCTCATTTCTCTCTTCACATCCTATGATTTTTGTTGCCTTGTTATCTGTCTACTCCACCCTTTGAAAGACACAGGCAGGCAGAGATTATATCGATTCCATTCACCGTTACATGCTCAGGATTTAGCGCAGTGGCTGGCATATAGTAGGTGCTAAATAAATGAATACACGCAGAAAATTAATATTTAACATTAAAGAAGAAAGGTCACATAAAAGTGAGCATAGGACCGATCATGGAACTGGCCAAACAGGTTCATCCTAGTTCGAGCACTTAATTGCTATGTGAGCACAGGTGACTTTTTTTTCCCTGAATGAATGGAAAGAAAACCACACACTGTAGAATTGTCATTTTTCCTGTTTTTGATGATGATGATAAAAGCTAACATGCATTTCACACTTACTCTATGCCAAGAATCTTGCAACACTCTAAATGGATTCTCTCATTTAAACTTCACAGCAATCCTAACAAGTAGGCATTATCCCCATTTCACAAATGAGGAAATCAGGGCACAGAACAGATTAAAGATAGTATGGCTGGTACCAAATAGGTGTTTACTAGACTGTAGTTATTAACAATAGACCCTAAATGACAAGTAATTTTTTAAAACATCAAAGTAAAGGCAATTCAGAATTGAATGAATATTTATGGCTATGAACTTACAAAGCAAGCCCTGATGGTCTAGTGGTTAAGATTCGGCGCTCTCACTGCCATGACCCGGCTTCATTCCCCGGTCAGGGAAGCACATCACCCACCTGTCTGTCGGTTGTCATACCTTGGCGGAGGAGGAGTGTTGCTGTGATGCTGAAAGCTACGCCATATCAGCAGGGTCACCCAGGGTGGAGTGGATTTCAGAAGAGATTTCAGACTAAGATAGACCAGGAAGAAGGACCTGGCCACCTACTTCCAAAAAACTTGGCCGTGAAAACCCTATGAATGAATTGTCTGATACAGCACCAGTGAGTGAGAGGATGGCCAAAGAGATGGGGCAGCGTTCCACTCTGCTGTATATAGGGTTGCTAGGAGTCGAAATCAAATTCATGGCACAAACAACAACAAAACTTATAATGCTGTTGATATTTTAAGACTGTAACATTAACAAAATACTTCACATCTATAAGCACATAAGCAGATTGAAAAACTTAAGAAAATGATCCAAATCTTAAGCTTCTGATGCCATGTAAGGAAGCTAAAGGATCCTTTTTAGATTAGGGCATAAACTGTTTTGAAAATCAGGCTGGAAAAATCTTCCCCATTTTGCATAATAAAGTACAATCACTCTAGGGGCCAGCCTGGTAGTGCAGCGGTTAAGTTCACACCTTCAGCTTCAGTGGCCCGAGGTTCGCCGGTTTGGATCCCAGGTGCAGACATGGCACCGCTTGGCATGCCATGCTGTGGCAGGCGCCCCACATATAAAGTAGAGGAAGGTGCGCACGGATATTAGCTCAGGGCCAGGCTTCCTCAGCAAAAAAGAGGAGGATTGGCAGCAGATGTTAGCTCAGGGCTAATCTTCCTCCAAAGAAAAAAGATACAATCACTCTAGTTTGAAATATTTTCCTGCAATATCTGAGCTAAAATACTGCAATCTTTTGCTAACATGGATGAAACTGACCCAGTAGACAATCAAAAGTAAACCACTTACCTTTCATTATCCAAATTCTTTGAATAAAAGAACCCCACAAATTAATACTAATGTGACAATCTAAGTTATGTTTAAAGGGGTTCGAATTTCAAAAAGTATAAAATAGAAAGTATTACATGCAAATAAATGCATACACATATGATGTGCACATACAAATTTCCTACTTTAGAATTTTATTTTCTATTAAAATCTCAAATAATGCAAGAAGTTGAATCTATAGCTCAAAAGTCAAAAAGTTAATAAGGGGAAGTCTGGTAAACACTTTTAAAGTTTCCTTAATTAATTTTTCAATGCTACAAAATGCCTCTGTTTCTGCAAAATTACATGCTTATACTACGGAACATCAAGTAAATACAAAATCGTGTTTCCCTCCCATAAAAGGCCATAAAACCAACCAGATGGTGTATGCAAAATTAAATTGATTTTTAATAAGGAATTCTTGGCACAATAGAATGTAATCGCTCCAAATTGTGTCAAGGACTACTTACATTTTTTTATAGTTTAAGGCTTAGATTCTTCAGCTCAAATCGTGTGCTACAGTGTTAGGCGACCAAACGGCTCTGGAGACCAGTAATGAAATAATGAGTCTTTCATCTGGAGGGCATTGGTTAGGATCTGCTAGCGTTCATTAATGACACAGTCGTTTCCAACCTCTGGTGTTGGAACAGTGGCGGGGGTTTTATTATGGAAGGGGTAGCAGAAATATGTATAAGATCATTTCATTTATGGACAGGACCTATGGCAAATATTTGAGAACATGCGTTGTATAACCAATAAAGTTACGTCTTAACATATTGACAGTAAGATTTAACGCCTATGCCTGGTTCCACAGACTAGAGTCGTAAGAAGGCAGCAGAGTTTTGATGCTGTCCCCCTACCCCTGCCAGCCACATGATCCCTGTAGCCTGGGCAAGATGTGACATTTCTTTTACTTATTTTCTTGTTCTAGAAATTGGCAGAAAGGTCTGTCTACCCTCTCAGGGGAGGATTACAAGGAAAGACTCACAGGTATTCTTTTAAAAATTCAGCTATTGAACCATTTATTAAGACTCTCCTTCAAATTATGCTCTGTGCAATGTGTAGGGGTCACAAAGGTGAAGCAGATGCCATCCTTGCCCTTAAAGAATTCAGTGCAGCTGGGGACAGGTTTGGGACAAATCAGGGTTACAGAAAAATTCTTTGGGAACATAAAAGGAGGGAGAAATGGGCTTTGTCTATAGGAATCACCACAGCTTTTCCAGAGGTGGTGGGCACTTGGGCCGGTCTTACAGCAGCAGATTCCATGCATCAATTGGGTGGGGGAGAAGGGACACTAAACGTAGAGGGAACAACTTGTACATAACTGTGCAGATGTGAATTTCCAGGTGGCTAGAGCAAGGAAAGTGAAGCGAGAGGAGAGGGCTGAGTGCAGGCTGTGCAGGACACTAGACAGGTTCTTCAAATATGTGGACAGCGCATACATTGCCTTTGAAAAAAACTATGAATCTCAAAAACTATTCAATATATTTTTATTTATCGTGGTAAAATATACACAACATAAAATTTACCATTTTAACCATTTGTAAGTGTACAAGCCAGTGGCATTGAGCACATTCGCATTGTTGGAAAACCATCGCCACTATCCATCTCCAGAACTTTTTCATCGTCCCAAACCAAAACTGTTCCATAAACAATAACTCTCCATTCCCCCTCCCTGCAGTCCCTAATAGCCACTCTTCTACTTTCTGTCTCTAGGAGTTTAACTATTCTAGTTACTTTATACAAGTGGAATCATGCAATGTTTGTCCTTTTGTGCCTGCCTTCTATCTTTCAGCACAATGTTCTGAAGGTCCATCCATGTTGTAGCAATTACCAGAATTCATTTTTAAGGCTGAATAATATTTCATTGTATGTATATACCACACTTTGCTTATTCATTCCTCCATGGATGGACACTTGGGTTGTTTCCACTTTTGGCTTCTATGAACACTGGTGTCCAAATATCTGTTCAAATCCTTGCTTTCAATTCTTTTGAGTATATATCCAGAAGTAGAATTGCTGGATTTTATGGTATTTCTATGTTTAACTTTTTGAGGAGCCTCCATACTGTCTTCCATAGTGGCTGCACCATTTTACTTTCCCACTAGCAAGGCATAAAGCTTCCAATTTCTCCACATCCTTACCAACACTCGTTCTTTCCTTTTCGTTTTTTTTTTATAGCAGCCATCCTAATGTGTATGAATTGGTATCTCACTGTGGTTTTGATTTGTATTTCCCTAATGGTTAGGAATGTTGAGCAATTTTCATGTGCTTATTGGCCACTTGTATATCTTCTTTGGAGAAATGTCTATTCAAGTCCTTTACTGACTTTCGAATTGGGTTTTCTTGTTGTTGTTGAGTTGTAGGAGCTCTTTATATATTCTGGATATTAATCCCTTATCAGATATATAATTTTCAAATATTTTCTCCCATTCTGTGGGAGAATCCAAATGTCATAATTTTCTCCCTAAGTGTTCTTCTGAGAGTTTTATAGTTTTAATTCTCCTCTTTAGGTCTTCGATCCACTTTAAGTTAATTTTTCTATATAGTGTAACATAAGAGTTCAATTTTCCTTTGCATGTGGATATTCAGTTTTCCAAGCACCATTTGTTGAAAAGATGGTCCTTTCCCCATTGAAGAGTCTTGACATCCTTATCAAAAATCATTTGGGGGCTGGTATGGTGGTGCAGCAGTTAAGTTCGCATGTCCCGCTTCTCAGGGGCCCGGGGTTCGCCGGTTTGGGTCCCGGCTGCTGACATGGCACCTCTTGGCAAAAGCCATGCTGTGGTAGGCATCCCACGTATAAAGTAGAGGAAGATGGGCGTGGATGTGAGCTCAGGGCCAGTCTTCCTCAGCAAAAAGAGGAGGATTGGCAGTAGTTAGCTCAGGGCTAATCTTCTTCTTCAAAAAAAAATCATTTGACTGTATAGACAAGGGTTTATTTCTGGGCTCGCTATTCTATTCCATTGCTCTATATGTTCATCTTTATGCCAGTACCACACTGTTTTGATTACTGTAGGTTTTTAGCAAGTTTTGGAATCAGGAAGTGTGATGCCTCCAACTTTGCTCTTCTTTTTCAAGATTGTTTTGGCTATTTGAGGTCCCTTAAGATTCCATAAGGATTTTAGGATGGGTTTTTCTACTTCAGCAAAACATGTCATTGGGATTTTGACAGGGATTACATTGACTGTAGATTCCTTTGATCTCAATATATTTTTAAAGTAATGTAAATTTTTTAATGATAAGGTTAAGTAATTGGAAAGGATATAATTTCTGGCATATTGTAAATATTGACATTTTAAAATAAATTTGCTTCATTCTTTTAACGTAGCATGGATTCCACGTACCACAAATGGACGCCCATCACAACCCGCTTTGAGAAATACACAAAGAAATACTTCAACAGTCATAAATTTTATATCATTTTTTTGTCTTGAACTTTTTCCATTCTACTTGACCTAGACATAATTTAACCCTAATTTAATGTATTTTTGTTTGAAAGCCTTTTATTGATTATCCTATCATACTACACAAAAATAATGAATAGAAATGAAAATTAACTTTTTTTTAATTTCCTGTGGCTATATGGCTCTAAGTGTTAAAAAGTTCTTCTGGATTGAGTTTTTGTTACAATTACTAGTGGTACACAATTGATAAAATTATGTATTTTGATAATTATCAAATAATAAGATTTTGTTGTAAATACATCTTTTAATGAGATAAATGGAACAGAGGCCTCCCCTAGCCCATTAGTTCACATAACTATGGAAGAATATTACCTATTATTAGATTGTGACAGGGTTCAGTATCATTTCTATAGATCTAAGTCCCAAGAATCTAGTTCACATAGTAAATGAGAATGGAAAGTTTTATTAGAGCAATATCCATTAACACTTTGGACCTCTGAGCCATGTGCCAAAAAATAATACAGTGCTCTAATAGTAAAGTTAATTTTTTTTTTTTAGATTTTTTAAAATTTTTTTCCTTTTTCTCCCCAAAGCCCCCCGGTACATAGTTGTATATTCTTCGTTGTGGGTCCTTCTAGCTGTGGCCTGTGGGACGCTGCCTCAATGTGGTTTGATGAGCAGTGCCATGTCCGCGCCCAGGATTCGAACCAATGAAACACTGGGCCACCTGCAACGGAGGGCGCGAACTTAACCACTCGGCCACGGGGCCAGCCCCAGTAAAGTTATTTGAAGTGATCTATCTGCTGATATCTTGATTAGGTCCTTTCTAAAGTTTTCTGAAAGCAAAGAAATAGAAACCACTGACTTGCAAAAGAATTTGTTAACTATCCATCAGAATAATTTACTTTCCTAACTTCTAGGAAGTATACCTGAATGCCATACCAAGAAGTTTCAAATAACTTCTAATTATTCCTGCTATGTCTTCAGTTAAACACATCTTTTTCATCTAATACACTCAGCAAAGTTTGGGAAAAATAAAAATATTTTTCATTTTTAATACACTGTTGCTATTACATTATTGTCTGATAAACAGTTTCCTCTTATCACATAAGTGCTACCTTACTCACACCATATTCTCTGTGCATGAGATTCTCTGAGTGTGTGACACCGTCACCCAGGATCACATGCTTTAAGTATTCTTCCAAACCTTAGAATTGCAGATTTAGCTCATTTAAGTTTTGGAATATTTCTGCTATATAACCTAACTGGCAATACCCATCTTCATTTTTTTTTAAGTAATCAGTTAAATCAGGAAAAAACAATTCTGATTTCAAATTTCAACTAAAATATACATGTTAATATATATCCCCATAATGACTATTTCATTCTGAGCTTCCCTTCACAGATACAGATCAAAGGAATGAACAGAGCCCTGCCATGAATATGGTGTCTACATGAAATAAAGGACAGCTGCCTTCCATGTTTCTCTCCGAGGATCTCTCTGGACAGTTCTTCTTCAGAAGCAATGTGTCGTTGACGTGGGGTAGAAGAGGTGGGTTTTATTTTTTCAATAAATGTTGTCTTCTCGGTTTGTGTCCTTGAGAGTTTTTTTTTTTTTTTTTACCATGGAGCAGGCCCCACAGTATGATTCTGAAGAGGCAAGACGTATGCTGGTCATTTGTATAGTGGGAAATGTTGACTATGGAGAGGGAGGTGGGGACAGAGCATGAGAAGAACCAAGAGCACCGTGTAAGTCAACCACTGGGAATGGCTGCCGTGGAAAGTCTTCAAATGCTCCCAGAGTTCCTTCTGCTCTAGGACCTGCTTTCTCCTAAGAAATGGGGAGCCCAGGGCAATTACATCTAGGCAGGGAGGTGGTATGAGCCATTTACCCTTTTGGAAGTTTACCTTGCAAATGAAAATGTAGGAGGAAGATGGGAGAGTCATGAAAGGCAGAAATCACACTGGGGATGAGTCTTAGAAAGAGTTCTTGAGAGGTCCTGATTGACGGAATTAATACGGAGAGGCAGCAAAGGATAATTCCGAGAGTCTTCTGAAGGAAGACTGGAGAGATAGTAATGACCACAATTAGAGGTGAACCTTGGTGAGATGGTAGAAGACAAATTCATTTTGGGAGCACGTTAAATGTGCAGTACCTGTGGGCTCTCCAGGAAGAAATTCAAAACGCAAGGCTGATACCCAGGGGAGAGTTTTAGGTAAGAAAAATGTTTGTAACATTAATAAATAGATAATAATCGCATCAATGGGAGTAGAAGTCATCCAGTGGGATGTACAAAGGAAACCTGTGCAAGGAGGAAAGAAGAAATCCATGGATGGGCCTTTGGGGTTTCAGCAACATTTACAGGTCAAGGGCCAGAGACAGAAGCAGAGAAAAGGCATTTTGTATTAAATTTTATAAATGGACTTAAAGTTTATAGCTAATTAATTTTAACCCTAAGTAAATATTTATTTATGGGCCAGGCACTTCTGAAAGTCCCATCCAGAGACTTCCACTTGTACATCACTGGCCAGAACCAGGTCACACAGCCACCTCCAGAAAAACTGAGTGTGCTATGGGGAAGGAATTTAAAGATGAAGTCAAGTTAGAACAACAACCCTGTCTGTCCCATCAGATCAAAAACTACACAAGATGATAAAAGCTAAAACCATACCATCCACTGTAAAACTACCCACCTACTCTGCCATTGGTCCCAGCCATTATGCCCAGTATTCCCAGCTCTCAGCGTCTGCCCCTTTGAAGTGGCAGCTTCCTCAAAGGCCCAAAACTGAGAGCTGCTTCAGCAGGCTTAGTTATAAGATCTCTGAATGAACTAAAATGGGAGACATCCTTAGGAGCATCACTTCTCCCAGTCAGTATCATACATCCATCTCAGGCCTTACAGAGTTGTTAATATAGGGCTTAGAGCTTCACGTGGAAAACCATTCCTGAACGCTTTTTCCTTTCTCTTCCCCCTTTTCTTTGCCCTCAGCTTTTATTTTAAGAAGGAAAATGTAATATTTCCTTAAGAAATTCATAGCAGTCAGGCTACCATGATGGTCATTTTATTGCCTTATGCTTAACTATGGCATTATTAATATTTACAATACAACATAATTTATTTACAATAATTTTAAGGCATTGATATAGCAACTTGTCTATTTTAAGTGTACATATTTATGATTTCAGAATGACAGTTTAACAACTAGCAGAAATATTTTTCAATCTTGCTAAAAGGCCTAGACAGGCTATCAGCAACTGCTGAAGGCACTAATTGCAGCATGGTATGTGCTTTACGAGGAGTTAAATTCTCAAAATATCCTTTCTTGCTGCAGATACTTGTCAATCTTAGAATTGCACTAAATAAATTAATATATAATTTAACCTGAATATTATATATAACACAATTAATTATTAATGCCTGGGAAAAATTCCAAAATTCATTCCTGAGAAGGTCCTCTTGATTACTATCCAAATGTACATGAACATATATAGTAAAAATGATGTGTTCTTCATACTTGCATGATGTAAAACTCTTTTTCACAATAGGATTTGGGGAGCAGGCACAGTGCTCATCATTATCTAGATTTGCTAAGAAGTTCGTTCTCTGATATTTTCATAACTCTTTTGGAGATTCTTTCCGGAGAGGAAAATAAATGCGATAGACAATGGAAAAAGCTGTTAACTTTTATCACAGGGCCAAATTACTCTGAGCATACATTAATTTTATTAGTATCTGAAATGTATTAACTGTTCAATATTTCAGTATTTGCGTTATTAGATAAATGTTAAATATATAAATAAGAAACAAAAATGTTCATTGAAGGAAGACTAAAATCACATATTGGAGCTTCAAAGAAGAGCTTTCAAAAACAGAAAAAGACAACCAGACAAATGGAGACAAATAAGGAAACAAAAGGAAATTTCAAATAAATTTTATTTCATATCCCCAAAGAAACATTTAGAAGATATTACATCCATAAACTAAGATCAGAATGTTACTATAAAAGTAGGAGGGGAAAAAAAGAAAATAAAGCACTTGCACATTAAAAAGAAAGAAAAAGACTGCTAACATTAAAAAAACCCAAAAACTCTCACTAGTGGGGCTGGAGGATAAGTGCAGGAATCTCTAAGAAGGCAAACACAAGATGAAGAATTAAAGAAAATACAACAGCTTAGGCGATAAACCCAGAAGGGTCAACATATGACCAAATTGTAAGAAAGACGAAATGCAGAAAATGGAAGGGAAGATATTACAAGAAAAAAACATAAGAAATGTCACAGACTAAAGAAAACCAGTTTATAGGCTGGAAAGGCACATAAAGGAAAGAAGATCCACACAAAAACACACACACCTTTGCAAATTTCAGAACATTAAACAGAAAGAGAAGACAAAAATATTCCGGAGTCTAAATACAAAGGATTGAGAATTAGAAGTGCATTGAGTTTCTCTCCAGCCACCCAGAAGGAAGCTAAAGAGCACAGAGCATTCCGAGAGAAAAAGAATCTCAGCCTAGAATTTTATACCCAGCCCATCTACCAGTCAAATATAATCAGAGAATAAAGATATTTTCAGTTATCCAATGTCTCAGAAATATACTACCCATGTAAAACTTCTTAAGAATCTACAGATATGTGTGCTTCAGGAACAAGTGAGGAAATCAAGAATAAAGGAGACAAGGAATCCGGGAAACAAATGTCAGCAGGAGCAGAAGCCCTAGAGAAGAGAGTCTGCAGGGGACCTTGAGGAGAGGGGTCCTCTGAAGGGAGAGGCAGGTGAACAGGAAGTTGAAGAAAACACCTAATATAATGGAACATCTGGAGAGTGTTCTGGAGAATTAAAAGTATGCAGAATTCCACTAGGTCAAGAGACAAAAAGAACAGCTTTTACAAACTACAGGAAAAATTGAAACCTGAGCAAGAAAGGAAAAATAATCATAACATACTTCTTGCTCCACAGAGAACATTATTTACCTAATTTTAAAGAGGTTAACATGGATCTCCACATTAATTACAATGATAAATATATCTATATTGGAATGGAGAAGGAGGGCAGGGCAGTCATGTCTGGGAGGGAAATTCTCACCCACCAAAACAGGAATCAAAAGATAACGTCTAAAACAGACAAATCAACACACAGCACAAGTACATATTTAGCGATATGAAGATAACTTCCAGAAGAAACATCTAAAAGATGTTCTCTTTTGGGATTATGACCAGAAGAGGAGTACAGCAGGGTAAGGATTACCATTTTTAACAGTACATAAATATATACATATGCACAGCATATACACAAAAATACACCCACACACGTATACTATGCTTCCAGGTACTATGACTTTTAAGTAAACAGCATGTTTTATTTTAATTTAAAAATTTAATATAATTGACAGTATTTCCCAAAAACATTATCTCAAATTATTGACTACTTGATAATGGTTTTATTTCTGCGTTGACATTTGGATTATATTTATATTTTTCTATTGCCAAAGTTATGCCACTGATATCACTGTGTATTTCACTGCCAAGTGCCTTCCACACACTAATTATCAATTTAAAATCATGTTATTACATCCCACTCAGTACAGCTTACATAATTAGGAGCAAAAAATCCAGGAAAACAGCTGCCTGTTAATTAAGATGACAGGGTTTTTTAATAGAGCTATGGATATTTTTTCTTTTAGGGGAGGCAAATGGCAAAAATTTTGGATAACTCTCTACAAAATTCATCTCTTATGATCCTTAACTACAACATCATGCACAAAATTTATAGGGAAAGCTGAAAACAAAATGATAAAATGTAAACACGATCATAATTCCATCCTTTAATATTTACTTTCCAAAAAAGTGTCAAAGTTCACCAACGATTTGATGGTATAAATGAATATACCACAATCACATCAACAATTCTTAAAAAAAAGATCAAATAGTCAACCCAGGAAACAAACGGCCTGTGTGCAGTTCTGCAATTGCAGGTGAAATCGGCCTCCCCCGGCTCTCCCCTCCTCACTCTCTCCCACCCCTCCTGCCCCGGCTCTCCCCTCCTCGCTCTCTCCCGCCCCTCCTGCCCCGGCTCTCCCCTCCTCGCTCTCTCCCGCCCCTCCTGCCCCGGCTCTCCCCTCCTCGCTCTCTCCCACCCCTCCTGCCCCGGCTCTCCCCTCCTCACTCTCTCCCACCCCTCCTCCCCCGGCTCTCCCCTCCTCACTCTCTCCCACCCCTCCTGCCCCGGCTCTCCCCTCCTTGCTCTCTCCCACCCCTCCTCAGTACCCTATTCCCCTCATTGAGCCATTAATGTCCCTGTATTTGAGCTTTCTGGAAATTTATTTACTATTACAAACAAAGTCACATATTACTGCTGCTGAGAATGGACCCACGAATCAGAGAGACCAGCATTTTAAAGCTGGAAAGGACTAACTGATTCAACTTACTTTTATGAAGCGTTTACTAGAGATAGAGTAGTTCAAAAGAGACATGTTCTCTGGCCTTAAGGAGTTTTTTAGACTCGGGCTGGGAACAACAGACGGTACAATTAATTTTGTCATCCAGAAAGTGATAAATGCTATTAAGGATAGTAAAGGCTGCTAAGGACCCGAAACAAGGCTTCTCTAAGGAAAAGCCCCCACAGCTAAGGTTTGAGAGGTGGGTGGTGGTTAGCTGCAAAGACGGATGGGCAGGGTCTGTGCTCTCCATTCACACTCTAATTTTAACTTGCTGTTTAAAGAAATAGAATCTTGTGTAAATTAATCAGCAATAAGATTAGAAGTACGGGTAAATTCAGAAAGAATACAAACAAAGCCTCATTCAGAGAAAGTGCTTTTCCCACAACTGTCAATACTGAATGAAGGTCACAAACTATAGGAGTGGAAGGAAAGCTGTTATGACAATTACTTTTCTGAGGTTCAAAGCCCAGAGAAAAACAACACAACCCAACAAAACTGAAACAACTTTCTCCTTTACCGTCTTTGAGTGGTTGAAGTTTCCATAAGTGGCCCCCCAGGCAGTGAGCAGTTTAGGTGGTCCCCTCCATGGCAATAAATTAATTATCGCTCTACACATATGAACGTTTTCTCAGATTCTCCAGGATTTGACTTTTGGCTATAACTCACTAATGTTTGATCATTTATAGGTACACATATTTATGGAGCATCTACTACGTATCAGGCTCTACTCCAAGTGCTAGAGATTTAGGCTGAAAGATGGAAAGATCCTTGCCTCCACGGCAATTATGGACCAGTGGGGGACATGGGTAATACATGAGTAAATATACAAATCCGAATATCAGGGCTATGAAGGAAAAAAAAAGGTTTGTGAGCTGCAGGTGGGAACAATCAGCCTTGCAAAGGGAGATGAGACAACCCAGTTAGAGAGGGAGGAGAGTTCAGTCTGTACCCATAACAGTAAAGGGTGCAATTCAATTCCTCTGGAGCTTGAGTCATTGGGAGAGTGGTGCGAATAGGCTGAAAGATGGTCAAGAGCAGATCACAAGGGGAGGGGCAGGGGCAGGGGGGAGGGAGCAGCAAGAACAGGTTTTGAGAAGAATCCATAGCTGTCTCTTGGACATGTTAAGTTTGAGAGGGCAAAACAATGTAGATTTTAATTTCAAATAAGAAACTTCCCTCTTAAAAGCAGTATTTCACTGTCTAATAATTTTAAGCTAATATTATTTCATATATGAGCCAAGTCATTGTCAAAATCCAATAATTTAAAATGTAGCATGTGCATGTTCACTGGAACAATAAATTTCAAAAATATTGCATGCGTTTCTCAAGTCTAGCTCTTGAGTAGGACGCAATCCTTCCTTCTGAGATTTGAATTCCTTAGATCCCTTTCAAATATTTGGAAAATCTCACAGCTCTCTGAAAATATGGATTCCCAGTTTGGTTCTCAAGAGATCTCTTTGTTTATAAGGTCACAGAGGTTTCTAAAAGTTAAATCATGGGTATGAAAGTGTAGGTATTTGGAGGATTTTTAAAAAAAATTCAAGCAGAAATACGCTTTAAATAGATATTTCAAGTATAAAAAAGTCTTTGGGAAGCAAAGAACCCAGCTCAAAAAAGGTTTTAGTTCAGGATGCTATTATTTCATGCCCTTAAATTATGGTAACTTGTGATTCAAAGCTCTCTTGAAAATATTTCTAAAAGTGTACCAAGAGACACACAGAAGTGCACAGCTGGTGTACAGCCTGCGTACTGCACTCGGTAAATCAGGGGCTTACAGCAGAGAAAGGGAACGGCAAAGTACAAAATATGGAAAGGAAATTTACTGTTTACCCCTTCCTCTGTGTCTATGTGCGTAAAGTGATTTTAGGGGTCCTGATGCTTTGTGTGTTCCCTGTGTCTTCTGCGGTATATAGGGAAAGAAATGAGCAATGTGAACAGAGTTAGTGAAAAAAAGAAACAGGTAAGAATAACAATTGTAAAATAATTAAATGGTCGAAGTCTCACTCAAGGGAAATATGTCAAAACATTTACAGTGACAGGATTATAAATTCTTTTCCATGCTCTATTTTCTGTATCAATTCAGTAACATGACTAAGTTAATGTCTCACTATTCATTTTTATTTAAAGAATTTTGAGGTTGGACATATAGATCAAGAGAATAGAACTGAGAGTCCAGAAATAAATCCTCTCATTTATAGTCAATTGATTTTCCACCAGGGTATGAGGACAACTCAACGAGGGACAGAATAGTCTTTTCAATAAATAGTGCTGGTGGATATCCACATGCAAAAGAATGAAGTTGGACACCTACCTTACACCATATACAAAAATTAACTCAAAATGGACAATAGTCCCAAATTTAAGAGCTAAACTTATAGAATGCATAGAAGAAAACACAGGAGTGTATTTTTGTGACCTTGGGTTAGGCAATGACACCAAAAACATAACGGACAAAAGAAGAAAAAGATGAGTTGTATTTCATGAAAATTAGAAATTTTTATGCTTCAAAAGATACCATCAAGAAGGTGAAAAGACAACTCACAGAATGGAAGAAAATATTTACAAATCATATACCTGATAAGGGATTTGTATTCAGAATATATAAAGAACACTTACAGCTCAATAATAAAAAGACAAATAACTCAATTAGCAAAGAAAAAATGGAAAAGGATCTGAATAGACACTGCTCCAAAGAAGATACACATATGGCAAATAAGCAAATGAAAAGATGCTCAACATCATCAGTCTTTAGGAAAATGCAGATCAAAACAACAATGAGATACCACTCCACATCCACTAGGATGGCTATAACCAAAAAGAAGGGTAACAACAACTGTTGGGGAGGTATGGAGAAATTGGAATCTTCACATATTGCTGGAAGGAATATAAAATAGAAAACAATTTGGCAGTTCCTCAAAAAGTTAAGCATAGATATAAACATAGCTGATCATATATATATATATATGATTCAGCAATTACATTCTTAGGTATACACCAAGAGAATGGAAAACATATGTCTTTACAAAAACTTGTATATGAATGTTCATAGCAGTATTATTTATAAAACTGGAAACCTCCCAAATGTCTATCAGCTGACAAATGGATAAACAAAATGTGGTAGATCCATACAACGGAGTATTATTTTGCCATAAGAAGAAATGAAGTACCATTACATGCTACAAAACATGAAAGAACCTTGAAGATTTTATGCTAAGTGAAGAAGCCAGACACAAAATGCCACCACACTGCATGATTCCACTTACACGAAATGTCCAGAATAAGCAAATCCATGAGACAGAAAGTGGACTGGGGACGGGGTTTCTTTTTGGAGTGATAAAAGTGTTCTGAAATTATATAGTGGTGATAGTTGCACAAGTCTGTGAATATACTAAAATTCCTCAATTGTAACACTGTTGAGGGGTAATTTTATGGTACATGAATTATATTTCAATTAATAAAGGAACTTAGCTCTCACCTCTCCTTCCAATAGCAGCTATCTATCTACAGCTGCCTACCAGACATCTCATCGGATCAGCTCAAATTCTCCATTCCTGTGATGATGTAGAAGAAGAAATACAAGATTGCCTGAGAGAAGATTTCCATGATAGTCCTGATTGTACCCCTGAATAGTCCTGTGACTCCAGGCAATGCACATAACCTTTCCTTATGCCACTTTCCTTCTTTGAAAGAAGAGTGAATTGGGTGTGATAATTTCCATGGGATCTTTTGGATTAAAAATGATGTCTTTATGCAGTATATTCAGAGCACTTTACTGTGGGGACTTCAAAGGAAATGCGTCAAAACTTCATCTTAGCCATGCTCCAGCTGGTGCAACAACTCAAACACCAAATAATCATCAGGTAAGTTGAACTTTTCCCTTATTACAGGTACAGAGATGGTATAACTTTAGTCTGCCCATCTAGTTTCTTTTCAAAGCCAAATCTCTGATGACAGGCACACTAAACCGCCTTAAGTATTCTGCTTTCATTCGTCTCCCAGTTCCTTCTGGTTTCAGGGCTACTTCTTAATCAGGGTCTTGGGTCCATTTCCATCTTTTTCTACCATTTCTCCCAAATGTACAGCCTCTACCAGAATTTTCGCTCTATAGTCTCTTCTTATAACAGATTGTCTTCCATAGTTTAAAAAAAAAAAAGAAATAAAAACCCTTCCTCATCTTCCTAAAAGGAAAGCTGTTTACCTCTTAAAAGGAATCTATACTTCTAGCTTCTATTTCCAGATCAACTGCATCTTAACCTCTACAACCCAACTCCAACGGTATTGAGACCACCTCTGACAGGTTTCTCCCCACCTAATCATCAGATTTAATGGCCATTTTAAGTCCTCATTATTCTCCCTCTCTTAGGAGCATCAGTACTGACCTTTCAGATTCCCCTCTCTTGGCTGCTGTGCTGTAATGTGACACCTGTACTCCTTCAATTTTAGTGTCATTCCTTTCTGGTCCTCACCCTTTCCTCATCGTGAGCCACACAGCTATGTGGGAGGCTGGGTTCTGGGCCTCCACATCTTCCCTTTCATCACTCCCTATCAGGAGCTCATCTACTCTGGAAGCCCAAAAAGCCTCTTTATATAGATGACTTTCAAACTGCGTTTCTGACATCAACCCTTCACCACCCACAGGCTACTGACCAACTTCATGCATCACTACAATTTTTAAAAAATAATTAATAGACATGCCTTTATAGAGCAGTTTTAGGTTTATGTAAAAATTGAGCCGAAAGCACAGAATTCCCACCCTACCTGCACATACCCAAACAGTTTATCCTCTTATTAACATCTTGTATCAGTGTGGTACATTTGTCACACTTGATGAGCCAATGTTCATACATTATTATTAACTAAAGTACACAGTTTACAGTTCTATAGGTTTTGACAAATCCAAGATGCATGTATCCGTCATCCCAGTATTACATGGAGTACTTTCATTGCCCTAAAACTTCCCCGCTCTCCACCTGTCCATCCCTTCCCAATTCCCAACCCCTCACTGGGATTTTAACATCTCTAAAATCAACTTGTCAGATTTTACCAAATCAGCCTTCTCTCTAGATGTTCCCATTTGAAGGCTTAAAATCTTGATTTCTTTCCTCCCTCTCTCACTCATTCTCTCCCTGGTGTCTTGTGTTTCCCCTACCTTCTCTTTTCTTTGATGTTCTACTCTACTCTAAGTTGTGAGATTCAGTTCAAGCAGGGAACTTGCTCTATGTGCCTGCAGATCAGGTATTTTCAGGGTCTGAAATAAACCCAGTCTTCAAATAAATGAATAATGACCTCCCATCATATCACCAGGAGCTTGATCTTGGGATCTGCTCTCCAGAGTAGCAAATGCTATATTATCTAGTTACTGCTGCATATGGTTACTGTTTATGAGATTAAAGTATCTGCAATTTTTTTCACTTTATTATAAGCATTAAGATATACCTGCAGGGAATGAAATAGTCCAGGAAAACAAATAGCTCCATTGGCATTTAGAATCTATGAATGTCTTCAAATCAGTGTAAGAACTTAAGGTTGTAAAAGCTGTAGCCTTCATTAAGACAGTAACAATTATTTCCAAGCTTTCAAAACTGAACGCCATGTGCCATTTTATAAACACACTTTGTACTTAATTTCTGAATTGCCAGTATTGTTTTCAGTTTGGAATACGTGTAGAGACTATATATACATAGCTTCAAATTGCAAGCATGTGGAAATTTCAAAAGCAACCTTCGCTTTTGAATAAATTACGCATAGTAGTTTTTTATAACCAAATAAAAGATATATCACCTCATTACTCTTAAATAGGGTTAAATAAGACAAAATAAGCTAATTCTAAGTATCTATATCTAAAACAAAGTCAGAATTTACAGGAGATGAGAATTCAAACAAGACATATTTTTTTTAAAGGGAAGCATACAATATGTTCTCTTTTATTTATTTATTTTCCCTGCTGAGGAAGATTAGCCCTGAGCTAACATCTGTGCCAGTCTTCTTCCACTTTACATGTGGGTCACTGCCTCTGTATGGCTGAGGAGTGGTATAGGTCCATGCTCAGGATTTGAACCCACAAACCTGAGCCACTGAAGCAGAGAGTGATGAACTTAACCACTACGCCACGAGGCTGGCCCCCAAGAAAAGATATTTTAACAAAATCCTTAGCCAAGCACCTAAGACACATGGACTGAAAATTAGCAATCAAGAAAACAGAAGATAGAAACTGAATACTTAACATCAGTGAGTCGGATAACTGTTACATTCTGGACCTAAGACTGGAATAATTCAGAGCCACTAATCAATGCTCAAACTCTGACGGCAATGTCTGCCTGTTTAACACCTCGTGTTTCTGCTAAACGAATCTCTTAAGCCTCAGCTAGCTTCTGACTTTTCTTTATGCTAGAAGTGCCCTTGGACAAGGGATATGATTTTTAAGTTCACAGAATTCATTTTTCTATACACTAAATGAAGAAGTCATTGAGCAGGGCCACCAAGTGCAGACTGTGGTAGCCTGGTAGCGAGGCCACAATAGGTTCAGAGCTTCTCTCCCTAAGGAGCCCCTTTATAGTAAAGCAAAATGCCAGCCCAATTGAAGCTCTGTCTTAAAAGAAAAAGTAAAAAGCTTCATTTTTAGAGATACATTATATTTAGAATGTGTTTCCAGAAAGCTCTTGACAGTTTTGGGGACCCAATAATAATGGAGAAACTTCCCACAAATACTCGTCTTATAAATGCAGGCATAATCGTTTCTATTTAATTGTTAGAGCAATACAATCACTCTACTTGTACAATACAATACAAAAGCTCATTATATGAAATTGGTTACTATCATAGAAAATTAAGTTTCAAAACACATGGAGATTATATTTCAGAGTTAAAATTAGCTTTCCCATTCCTCGTCAGAGTAGGTAGGCTTCTAAATTTTATAACTTTTCAAGTAGGCTCCACTCATTTCTATCTTCACACTTTTGACATAAACTGTAATATTTACCAATTTTACTAACCAACCAAGAATCCTCTCTA
Source organism: Equus caballus (assembly GCF_041296265.1). Taxonomy (NCBI): domain Eukaryota; kingdom Metazoa; phylum Chordata; class Mammalia; order Perissodactyla; family Equidae; genus Equus; species Equus caballus. The sequence continues at coordinate 23,055,832 of NC_091700.1, read as the reverse complement.
TGTTAGTCTCATTAAAGCAACCATTCCTCATACTCCCCAGAAAAAGATGATAAATTAAGACAAGCATTTTTTAATATCCTGGCAAAAACTAAAAGGCTCTCTAAGTTTAAACAAAACATTTTGCCAAAGTATACAGTGCACTATACGTACAGTCACTTCACCAGCAGAACATTATTAATGCGCTTTTTTCTCAAAAAACGTATCTGCGCTTGCTGTGGACAATCATTTGCTATCTCTTCCAAAACACAAATGGAAGTTCTTGCTACTCTTCACAGTAGCTCAGTGTGTTCTCTCACATAAGTTAGGCCAAAGTGCCCACGACAGCGGTTCAGAAAAAATGGAGATGTGGTACAGACAAACATACACACAAGTGCAAGGATGTTCTCAGATGATTCCAAAAATCCTAGTCCCAGGACCAACTCTAACTAAGGCCAACAGTAGGTAATGATCCAGTGTACTATCAGCAAATAAGTTTCATGAGCCCAGCGCAGCTTCACGGAGAACCAACGGAAGTCCTCCAGTAAAGGAAGTGTTGGAGCTGGTTGTTGAAGAACGAGTAGAATTTCAATACCAAGATACAGGGAAGAGGCAAGTGGCATTTTGGGTTTAGATGCCGACACAGACAAAAGCGTGAGAGCAATAATCTGTGTGACAATTATTTATTAAATGACTAGAGCTACCTAAAATTTATACCTGGGCCAAGTTTTTACAAATGTACTATTTAATAATATACATATATATTTATATATTACAGGATATACCTTAAATTGACATCATGAACCTCTATTAAATTAGTTACAGATTTAACTGTTCCCCAAACACTGAATTATAATTTTGATATTCAGTTTCAATTATATTACTAAACTCATTTTAGCAATCTGTTACAATACCGTCATCTGATTTAGTTGAGACCTGCAGTAAGTCAGTTAATTGAAAAAGCAGTCAAACCTGACACACAAATATTTTATTTACCTTAGGATATATAAATGCAAATTCATTCACCAAAACCGATTCCACAGTCAGGAACCGCTCTCCTGGTTGAAGGTTCGTTTTCTCCATCACACATAGATATCACAACACATCAATACTTTTAAGTTATAAAACGTCCCGCTTCAGGTTGTTTTTTTTTAAGTAAAGAGAAAACTTTCAAGGCAATTTGAGTGTAAATCCTCCATGACTTTTTTTTAATCTACCGGTGTTTCAGTTGTCTTACTCACATCTAATTTGTTTTTAAACACAACTTCCGCTTTGAGTCTTTCCAAATCATACAAATTAGTTTTCATTAAAACAACACAACTCCCTTACTTTCTGCACATGTATTTCATCCTCTTCTGTGATGGTTTATCCCATACAGTTACAGCAACGTGAACTATTAGTAAGGAGGCGACGAGTGAAACGACATATGGCATGAAAGGGGAAGCGACTCCATTTTTCTTCCTCACAACTCGAGCAGCGAAAATTTCAACGTGGAGGGTTAGAGGCTTACTTTTACCATGAAATTAAAAACAAGTCGATGTTCAGGTTTATCTATTGCTAAATTAGCATCTAGCATCTAAGCCTTCTTTTTTACTAATAAAATCAGAACTGGCACACACTGACAGCAGAATTCTAGCAGTTAACATTTTCTATCACTCCCCAGTCTGCTGTTTTCAATTCAACTTGAGAAAAAGTTCTCAAGTACAATGAACAATTACCATCTCCCTATATTTTGTGGAGAAAAAGAAGCTCACTTGGGATTATTGTATTTTCTAATTAAAACATCCAATTCATATCTCATAATACTAAAGTTGATTTGCTTATTGTTTAAAAGTTGGCAAGCATTACTGGGCATTAGTCATCCTGTCTCTCTCTGCTTTCGCCTTCTCCCCGGGGAACAGGATAGAGAACATAGCTGCTCGGCTTCAAGGTCTCTGTGAAGTTGCCACTCTAGAAACTGTGCCTCAATTACTAAATCCTGATCACTTGTTTCACTGCAATTATTGATTGTGCATATTTGTAAAGACAAGTTCTAAAATGACGTTTGCTTCTCTTTAACAATGGGAAGTGTCTCTAATGCAACGCAAAAATTTCAAAAGTTCTATTATCCAAATAATGAAGCTCTAATTAATATAAGTTACCGTGTAGACCACATTTTTAATATCTAAAGAGTCAAGTAACACGTCCAACTACTGAATTATCTTCAAGTTGGAAAGCTTATTTTAAAATCTCCCGGTAGCCAATCCATGTACTCTGGGAAGGGGAGGGAACAATATCCAGAAGCAATTCCTCTCTGATGATTCTGAGACTTCTTTCCATCTCCACCAGAGTACCACCCACAGACAGGGATGTGGGAGGCAGATTTTAAGAGCAGCACTGGCTCAAGTTTACCTGTATGAACTTCCGAAAGAGTTATGTGTTTGGCCAATGTGTTAGAGCGATGGAGCAATACTGAAACCTTAAAGAATCTGGCTCGAAGCTGAGAAACAAGGGGATTATTATTTGGGTCAGAACACTAACCCATTCTAGGTGAGCGTGTCGGGACAGTCTACCAGACATGGAGAACGCCTGAGAGAGAGATGCCCTGGGCTCCACAGCCATCCCAGAAGAGGGAGCACAGATTCCACGTGAACCCAGAAAACCAGCCGTTGCACAAAGTGGAGCATCCAGAGAGGCATAAACCCCACCCAGCAAATTTTCATTCTCTTTGCAGAAGGCAGATCTCTTTTCTGGTTGTAACTGTACGTATCTTATTCAGACAACAGCCCACTGTGCCTCTATAGACAGACCTCAGAAAAGCAAGCAAGACTAGGGTTCAGATTTAGGTTCTGTGGCTGAATGGAAGTACAGTTTTGCCAAGGGTCAAGATACCAGTAATTCTTGACCTTGAAGGATACTTTCTGCTGCGTCCACCCAGGATTAATACAGAGCTGGGCAACTGACAGTTTCTAAGGAAGATCTTAGAATCATGAGCCCCTTTTGGCTGCTGAAACCACGTCCTAACAATAACACCCTACGGTTATTCTCACTGTTGCTTACTGAGAATTTTTAAAAGGTGAAGTTTTCCTCCATGGATCCAGATGGGGAAGCAGGCCGAAGCAGGGCTTAGAGATGGAAAAGCTCAATACAACCATTATAGCTGCAATACTATTTCTCAGCAGTGAAACACACGCATCCTTCCAGGCTCCCATTCAAGCCACATCTGTCTTCCAATGAGGCAGACTTGTTTAAAATTATTTTCTAGTGACGAACTTCTGTCATGCCCAATATAATCATTCACCAAAATGACCCTGTGTTTAGGAAGGGAGTGTGTTTAGGTATTTAGACTCTGGCAGGAGCTCATATGCTAATACCACTTAACTGCCATAACTAACTGGGTCAGTTAAGTCCCCTTTTACATTAGGACACTGAAGTGCAGAAAAATTATGCAACTGGAGCTTGAATCCAAAGGCATGCCTCTTAGCCTCTTCCTTCTAAAGATCAGCCTTTAGAATATCCCATCCCTTTAAGTACTATCTTAACGCACGGCAATTTGATATTATTTTCTTACCAGGCATTTAAAAATGTTTGAAATCGTCTTTCCTCATTGAGTACTGGACACTCAGTTATTAAAAAAAAAAAAGCCATCTATAGGGCTGGCCCCAGGGCTGAGTAGTTAAGTTTCTGCACTCTGCTTCGGTGGCCCAGGGTTTTGCTGGTTCAGATCTTGGGTACTGACCTAGCACCGCTCATCAGGCCACGCTGAGGTGGTGTCCCACACAGCACAGCCAGGGGACCTACAACTAGAATATACAACTATGTACTGGGGGGCTTCGGGAAGAAGAAGAAGAAGAAGAAAAAAAAAGAAGATTGGCAACTGATTAACTCAGGTGCCAATCTTTAAAAAAAAAAAAGCCATCTATAATCAGAGAAACCTTTACCTTTGATAGGCCAGGTGGACAAAATAGTTGCATCAAAGTACATGACTGCTTCACGGTCGTGTGCATCAAATCACCACCAACATGCTGTAGATACCTCCCACCATATTCCTTTGTCTCACCCCGAAACATACACAGAAAGCCAAGGAAGTCCTTAGAGAATCAAGTGACATTTTCCACAAATAACAGATGCTTCCCTGAGAGAGTTTCAGAGTTATGTGAATCCCTGATCATTCTGTGTTGAGTGCCTTCACAGTAGAATAACTACTATTTCTTCCAGTACAAATGAAACAGATAGGGTCTGATATTAGTCTGGAAGCTCACTATATGACATATGGCGGCCATTAGTAATGTTCATCAATTGGAGATTCTCTAGGGCGAAAGAACCTGATGCTGAGGGCATCATAGCCTCGGCAAAATTAAACAGGGAAAATAACACAGGGTGTTAATTCTTGAAATATAAACGTGAAACACAAAAAGGGTCACGTTATTATTGGCTATAGATCAAGTCAGCATAAATTATCTAAGCATCTATGACTCATTCATCTCTAAACAGGTCAGATTTACCAAGGCCCTCCCTAGGGATAACCACTCATACTTCAACAGAATCCATCTGCGAATGCTACACTGTTTCTCCCTTTCGATTATAATTAAATATCAAGACCCTTAATTTTTTATGAATTCAGCATGGAATGTTTAACAACACTTGAAAAATGTGCCATTCTAAGAGCATGGAAACAGCTAATAGGCCCTTGGAGATTCCGCCGGTAAACAGCCATGCCATCAAATAAAACGAGTTTGAGCCCTCTAAAACTTGAAGAAAGAGAGAGTTCATGAAAGGCTGCTGAGGTGATGCCATTTTGAAAAACTACTTAATAGTATTTATCTTTCAGGGAGAGCTGTTTGTAAATAAATATGTATTATTGACAGCAAAGGTGTTGTAATAATGTAAGATTCCCTAAGTGAGACTTTTCCCATAATATCCTAATTTTTGTTGCAATAACCTACTTTTGTTTCTATGGATTTTTTTGGTAATTTTGTTTTAATATGCATGTCAGCTAAACTTCTAGCTGTCTTTCTCCTAACCTTCTTCCTTAGAGCATCTATTCACATATGTATAAATTAAAGTGACATTTTCTGCACATAAAATCAACATATTTTAGAACATTTAAACATATCTATAAAACATAGGAAAAAATCATCCTACATTTACTAGCTCAAATATAAGCATGTGAATATATTGGTTTTCGTCCTTCTGGTCTTTTTTATATGCACATATATTTGCATAGCTGAATTTATATGGTATAAAAAATTGTCATTACATATCTTAACAAAGCTCTCTCTTGTTATTAAAAATGCTTAGTAATCACATTTTTCACATTACTCTTCACCTTAAAAGAATCTGACACAGGTTGAGACCAAGGGCACAACGTGGCCAAGGGGTACAGTTTTGGAGTGGGCAGTGAAGCTGTGAATGGCACTTGAGTCTGCAAATATGTTTTACTAGTTTTTTTTTGGTATTCTTTTTGGATTTATTATCACCATCATCATTTTATATTACCGCCAAAGCCCTCTTTTATTCCTGCAACTGGTGTGGTAAAAAGCCCTAGGGGCTCCTTCCATGAAGGAGTAGCAAAAAGCCTCCTCTTTGCACAGTCAGGTGAGGACCAGGATGGGGTGGGGCGGCTAAAATGAGACCTGAAGCCTTGTGGGTGCAGATCAGCCGGCCAGGCTCGAGTTCTATGGCGCCAGATCCATAGTCCATGGATCCACATTCCATGGCGCCACGTCCACAACAGGACGTTTGTGGATTTGCCTGAAAAATCTCCTCTAGTGATCACACCAAGGAACCTATGCTGTTTGTAGACAGTTGAAGGACTCATGGTCCCTGGCAGCTGTTACTTATTTTCCAGAGAAAAATTACAACTGCTTTTTCCTGTATATAAAATTTACCTTCTTCACCAATTTTATAGTGTTTTCTCCACCCTGGATCCATATCCTTAAAGAGCTCTCCTTTAAAATCTTTCCAGTTTAAAAGGAATCAAGGTAAGGCAGGCAATGTTGTTGTGTGGCACAATGGCCATTTCAAATGAGTGTGAAGAAACACATCCTTTTGGGCCAGTGCTGGAGATTTACGACAGTCCCTTGGGAAGCCAGGCTTTTTTCTCTCCAGTCAGGAAACAGCTCTTCCCCAGTAGGTCCTTGCCTAATTTTATCCTCTGGGAACCAGCCTGGCCATTCCTCACATTAAAAGCGATTTAACATGTGTGTCACCCTCCTTTCCTGTTTCCAGTCCTCAGGGCTGGTACACAGTAAAGAGATGGTCCCAAATGTTCAGAGGCAGAAAACACACACAGCCTTCTTACCGAATGATTTCCGCAACCTCCAGGTATTGACAAGGTCATAATTTAGCCCCTAATCCTAAAAAAGTACCCTTCATAAGAAACCAGGATCTCATGAAGTGATCATACTTCTTAAAATAGACATGTTAGGAAAATATTGTCCTGTGAACTCCAGATTTTAGTTCACAAATAAACGTAAAGAAATGCCCTCTCTATCTACCAAGTTTTGATCAGTCCTTTTTCTAAAGCATTGTCTAAGTAACAGAATACAACAAAGAACCAGAGACCATTTTAAACTATTTTTATTTTTTCTCTATCTTGGGCTAAGAAGATTGAGATAATTTTCTTTACTATTTATCAACAGGTCTATTCTAGTAGATGTTAGAATGTTGTTCAGCAAACTCCAAATTTCCTTTTTCTTTTATAAAATACTTGTTAATAATTACTAATTGGTTTGACCATAACCCAAAAAGGAAAAAATTCTGTAAGCTTGACATATAGAATAACAATTCTTCTCCCTATTATTATATTTCTGAGAAAAGCTCACTTAAAAATCACTCATTCCCACTAAAAATATACATCTAAAACAATCTATGTCAATGTGCTGACACTCTGTCATCCTAAAGAAATCCCTTCAGCTGTCATTGAGTGGATATGGAAAGGAAACTAACTAAATGTGCTAAACGTGGGCAGAGAAGCTGTTTGCATTTTTGAGTTGTGGTTTATGATTTACTATAATATTCATATTTGAAGGTTAAGGAAATGCATAGAAACATGAGCATTTTAACTATCTTACAACTCAAATATAATGAGGAATATGAATCTTTGACAGCCCAATCGTACATAAGTACATTCCTGCCTCAGCACCTTTGAACCATCTAACCTCTCCGGGAGGAGAAAATAGAACGGAAGAAAATTCCTTGCTCCTATTCACATATGCTTATACATATGCAGAAATAAAGTCCATGCATAACTTTTCCAGGCTTAAGTTGTCTTGAAGGAGACTAAGTTTGGTTTTTTTCAAATGCTCCCCAGGTTTATAAGGTATAGAACCAATATTTTGAACATAGCCCTATTTGTTGAATCAAAACTCAGGCGTGGATGTATGGAACACCCTTAGCAGGCCTAACCATGAAAAGCGATTATAAGAAAGTGGCTGGGATTACGAGAGAGAGAGCGAGAGAGAGAGAGAGAGAGAGAGAGAGAGAAAAGGGAGGAGTTCAATAGAAATGGAAGACCTCTCTGATATATGTGGTGTTTGGCTTGATTCAAATATCAAGAAGCAATTACTAGACTCTCTCTCTGCCTATTTTTATTTATTTCTAGATATAATTTGCACACAGGAAAATTCACCCTTTTCAGTATTCAGTTCCATGAGTTTTGACAATGTCATACACTGTGTGGCAACAGGAAAATCTGGTACTTTTCTGTCATCAGGAAACTGATAGTTTTAGTCCAGGTAAAAAGAATACGAGGGTAGGGAGAGCAGATTGTGCCGAAGGCACTGGTAGTTCGCCTGGTGCCTGATCATTAAACTTCATGGTGACAAGGTCCTTGTAAGTAGGTTTCTTTTCAAGAAATTTTTCACCTGTACAAAACACTCCTTTGGGTTCCCAAAAGCGACTGGTTCAAGGGAACATGACCTGGCAGATAAAGAAACTTGCTGGTCTGTTGGGACATTAACTAATTGCTTAAAGTCACCATCTGCCCAGCTGTTTGTTCTAGTGACGGTGATTACTTAACAAGTTATCCCCAAAACGTAGTGGCTCGAAACAAAGACATTAGTTTTGCTCACAGATCTGTAACTGGGCAGGGCGTAGCAGGCATCACACTGCTCCACGGGCATCAGCTGGAAGGCTGGGGCTGGCCTCCTCTAAGTCCGCTCACTCACAGGCAGGCAGCTGAGACTAAGAGAAGCTGTCAGCCAGAAAGCTGCACGTGGCTTAGTGGCCTGATCTTCCTACAACAGGACAGTTGGGTTCCAAGAGTGGCTGTCCCTTGTCATGCCTTACCCTTGGGAGTCACCTGGTGTGTAATGTTTGAGTCTGTTACAAAGGTCCACCCAGACTCAAGGGAAGGGAACACAGCCCCACTGCTCAGTGGAGAACTGTCAGAGGCACTTTGTAGGAAAAGGACGGGACTTAAAGACATATTGCTGTAACCGCCTTTGGAAAATAGAATCTGCTGCTCTGTTATAAGCCGCCAAGAAGAACAGCTACCAGAATGATCTTTCAGAAGCTCCAACCTCATCACATAACTGCTACTGTGCTTAAAATGCCGTGACACACACATCCAACGCTTCACTGATATCACCCTAGTTTTCTCTCCCCCTGCATTTCTAGACACTTCTCTCATGTCCAACCTTCAACCATTCAGACCTACTTGCAATTTCCCAGGCTCACTTATATATCCTTTTCCTAGGGAAACCTTCTTTCCTTGCGTTTCTTTGCTTACTCTCAGTCATTTCTCTAGGAATCATTTCTCCTGATCCAGGCTGGGCAAGGCTGGGGCTGGCCTCCTCTAGGATGCTCTCCTCGGAAGCAGCAGCCTATAACTATGCTATACTGAGAGCAGGAACATGTCTTCTCATCCTGGCTTTGGCCCCTGGCCAACTGTCCGACCTAGGGTTTCATTCATTTACCTGAGCCACAGTTCCTTCGTGCTCCCTTCCCTCCCTTCGATAGATGTTGATCTCAAGGGCATTCCTTAAGAAACATCCCTCATGCTAAACTCCCTCTTAGAGTCTCCGTCCCACACAACCCAACCTGCAGTGAACAGTGTAGGATGATTCCAATCTTTTACTACAATGAAAAATAAAATGCTTGCAACTCACGTCACTGACAATGGGCTAATCTCCCCAACTTATAGAGAACTCTTAGAAATTAAAAAAAGAAGGAGGAAAATGGGAGTATTTATCAAAATTATTAATGCATTTACCCTTTGACATGGAAGTCCCACTTCTGGGAATTTATCCAACACTGCAGCATAATTTGTTGAAGGAAAATGTTGAAGTTGGAGAAAACCCAAATGCCCATCAATAGAGGACTGGCTAAATACACCATTCACCTAACTGACACTCTGCAGTTTGAGAAAGGACGAGGAGGCCCTCTGGTACGGGCATGGGAAGATTCCTGGGATATGCTGTGATGCACAAAAGGAAGGTGCAGAACACCTCTGCGGAGCCCAACATTTTGTGTGAAAAAGAAAGGCACAGTGATGAACAATCACATAAGCCGGCATCCACATAAACAAACGCCAGAAGGATGTATTCGGGACGCCTTGAGAGGGCAGGGGCAACGACACGGACAGAGACAGGAGGAGATTTTACGATGTTTAACTTTGGATGGGGTTTTAAAGTTTAGAACCATGTGAAGGCATTATGTTTCCATTACATGGAGTTTTTTAAAAACAAAAATAAACCTCAAATCCATTTGGAATTAATTTTGGTGAAAAGAATAAAGCAAGGATTATGAAGCCAATGTAACATTTTCTCCAAATGGCCCCCTGTTGCCTACCATCATTTATGTAAAGTATTTTTTACCCACTCATTTCAAACGCCAGTTTTACCATAAACCAAAGGGCCAGCTGTATTTGGATATGTTTGCTTTCTTTATGGGGTTCTCTTGATCTGTCCATGCACATCCCAAATTGCTTTTTTGCTACACCTTTATACTGTGTTTAACAAAGGTATGACAAACCTCTCCACACTTCTATTTTCCAAATTTCCAGGCTATTTTCTCATATTTATATTTTCTTATGATCTTCAGTATTTCCTTGTTTAATAATTGTTTTGATACTTTAATTGTGATATATTATACAGATATATGTGTATGCATATGTATGCATATATGTATGTATGTGTACACCTCTGTGTGTGTGTCCGTACGTATTTCTTCTTATCCAAGGGTAGGGTAGGTCTTTTGATTTATTCACATTACTTTTATAGTGGCACTTTTCTTACTACAGATTTAGTACATTTAAGTTCATTTTAAATATTATATATTTTTTTTTGCTGAGGAAGATTAGCCCTGAGCTAACATCTGTGCCAATCCTCCTCCACCTTATATGTGGGTCACTGCCCAGCATAGCTTGATGAGCAGTGCATAGGTGTGCACTAGAGGTCTGAACCCGCGAACCCAGGCTGTCCCCAGTGGAGCACGTGGAACTTAACCACTACACCATGGGGCTGGCCCCAACATTATATCTTTTTAATTAATATTTAAGTTAAATACTTTTTTCTAATCCATTGTAGGTTTTTTTCCCATTTATGCTTATTGTTTAGAAACCATTGATTGGCATTTCTTGATATGGGCAGATACCACTTGTGGGATTAATGCTGTGACGTGCTAGAGAAGCAGGGGCAAAAGGAGAGGCAGCAGAATTGTCAGTCATCACTCCTAGCTGCATACCTCCAGCTAGAGGCAGGAGAACCACGGCCCTGGCTACCGTTACAGTTGGTGGCCGACAAGGAGGAGAGTTGTAGGAAGAGGCATCCTGTGAGAGTTCCTGTGGGAGGCAGCCCCAGGAATTTCCATCACAGATTTCTATCGAACCACAAAAGAAAGAGGAAAGAAAACAAAACCCCAAGGGCATGTGTATATAATGGTTCTTATAAGTGTATGGCACTGCTTACTCCAGGAAGCACTGCTGGGAAGATGGGCCCAGGAGACCAGTGTAGAAACAATGGCCATCTGTTTGATGTCATTCAGGTGGGAAGAAAAACCCCTAACTGCTATATGACTTTCCCATAGTGACTACTCCATCAGTCTTTTCAGACACATTCAGGGCTAAAGCAACAAGATATTGGGAATGCTTAATGTGAGTTTTTAACATTTCCAGTAAGAATTACTAAGTCACATGCATACTTTATATCAGCTAACGATGCTATGAACAGATGAAGAAAACGGGAGATACCAGTGGCCTTTATCATGATCTATCAAATAGCAAAGGAAATTTTCACAGCATTGCCTTTTCGGGTAAGTTTTTCTGGCAAGTCTCCTCCCCCCTTAAAAATGTCAGCATATACAAAATGCACCCAGCTTTTACAGATTTCAAATAAATTCAGCAATAAGAACAGCAATGAGTCCAAGAAAACTTATTTTTCACTTTCATATCAACACATATAGTGGCCAGGATATATCTAATTGTCGCTTGTTTTTATGGTGGTGTGTTCCAAAGCAGGTGAATTTCAAAGCACCCTGAAGGCAGATGTAACTGTGGAACTCCTGGATATTTTAAGCTTATAGTTGGTCCAGGCGGAAAATATCCAAGATCAAAATAGCACTTCACCCACCTGAAAGAACTGACATTATCTTTGTTGACAGTAGAATCCCTACCCAGCTGGCACACGGGGAGAGCGGAAGTTGTGTTTTCAGGTCATTAGTAGGCGCCCAGAGGCAGTGCTCTTCTTGGTCTCTGAAATAGGCAGACGTCTTAATCTAGCGAAGCCTGGAAAACTAGTTTCAGTCAACAGGTGATGGCTTAGCTTTGAAAGAAACCAGCAAAACTCATGTTCTATTCCTTCCAGCAAATTCCACCAGAGTGGACTGTTTAGGGGCTGAAGTTTTAAGGTACAAGTACATCAGTTTTAATGTTTCATTTCAATGCTCTTGATTAACTGAGGCAAAGTGTGTGAGCATCAAGAGTTCTAGGCTAATTAATGAAATCTGTAAATACCACTCTGGGTCAGGAGAGAAGACTGGGTTAGAATTAACGTTAGAAGAACTGTTTCTCAGTTTTGGTTAGGTGACCACATTACTGGAATATAATTATTTATCAGCACCTCAATTCTTAGCAATGCACAGACAGGAAGCAAGCAAACTTCAAGTTCATCTAACAGATTTCATCATGGTCCTTCTGCTCTACAGTGATTAGACTTAGTTCCAGGGTATAAGAGCTACAGTTAAGGTAGGGCTGTCTAGAGATGTAGTAAGGAAGACTTGGCTCCTCCTCAGAAGGTTCCCAGCAGAGGGTGGACTAGACGCCTGTTAGGCTGATGGGGGGCAGATTCCTGTTTTGGGAGGAAACCTGAACTAGCAGAGCCTCAAGACCAAAACCACACCATAGTCGTAAGGTTTGTCAAATACTAACTACCTTAAAATAATGCTAAAGGTGAACCTGAGGGCTCATTATGTGGTTGATGGTATGCTAAAGGCTTTCCTATATGATTTCACTTAATCCTCACAAACGCTTCAATGTATGTGCTCAATTATCCTCAATATATTGGGAAGGACACTGAGGCTGGGAGTGGTCAGGAGGCATGCCCAACTTTGCATGGCTTGAGCTGGAAGCAAAGTCCCCAGCTGGTCTGACCTAGGAGCCTTGGCCTGCCCTAACCCTGCTGCTCTCTGCTAATGGCAGTCACCAGTGACACAGCAGATGGAAGAGTGGTTCTAGGAAAACAGTTCCTGGCTTTTCTCCTCCCCAGGAAGCGTCAGCAGCGGGGTTTCACCAGGCCAATTCAGCCCTCCACCACCATCATCTTGCTTTATTATGGTCAGTATTGTTCTAGTCAAATTTTACTCAAGCCCTTCCTTAAACTACCATATTACCTGGAGTCCAGTGACTTCCTGGTCCTAGTTCACAGCCCCAGGGATTGGGCGTCCAAAACTCCCAGAACAAGTGAAACCCTATTCCTATAATGGAATACTACTCAGCAATAAAAAAGAAGAAACTACCAATACTCACATGACATAACATGGATAAATCTCCAATGCATTACGCCGAGTGAAAGAAGTCAGAATCAGAAGACCATATACTGTACAATTTCACTCATATGACAGTCTAAGAAAGCCAAAACTATAGGGTCAGAAAACTGACCGGTCATTGCCAGGGACTGGCTGGAGGGGGCAGAAGCTGAGTACAAAGCAGGGCTGGGGACAGTTTCTGGAGTGATGGCACTGATCTGCATCTGAGTGCAGCGGCGATGACCTACTATGTGCATTTGTTAAGACTCAAGGAACTGTACACTAAAAAGGTCTAATTTTCCAGCACGTAAATTATGCCTTATGAAAAAAGAAAGTGGTACACTAATAAATACCTTCAAAGGAATAAAGGAAACCAATAGGGTGAGGCTAATGAGGAGGTATAAGCTTTTAGTTAATAGCCAATGTTATGAAAAAGCAACTTCAAATTAATAGGTGACTGACAAAAAGATTATCAAAACAACATGCAACTTAGGTAAAGAGGCAATAATAACCTTCATCCTATACTCTCCAGATAAAAGAGGCCAATATTTTCATCACTATTCTTTTATTGGCATGTTCTGGAGGAACAAGTAGTATTTAATAGTACTAATCTACTGTGGCTTCCCTCGGTTTGAAAGATCAGGCAAGAAAGCATGTACATCACTCCTATTCTTGAGCCTTCTTTAAATAGCCCACTGGATCTGCCAGGACACTGGAACTAAGACATGAGGGGCACTCTAAACCCCCAGGACATCTGTGGGAAAACCAAAACAGTGGCTCACGTGAGTTGTCAGAATGTGATGGAGATTATTTACCACTAGAAAGTACAGGCATTTACTAGAGAGATGGGCTTCCTAATGTGAAATTTACTAATATGATAACTACTTTAACTAAAGGTCAAAGTAAAAAAACTCCTAAGTCCAAGAAAAGGAAAGATGAATTGTATTATCACAAATAATACATTTTACTTGCCTATAAAAAGATTTTAAAACTATGGGCCAAAATCTATGTCTCTTTCCTAAGTCAGGCTGACCAGTTTAGAGAAAAGGGGCAGAAGAGAAGGCATTCTGTGCCTGATCCCCACCAAGCAAATGTAGGATTGTCCAAAACAAGCGATCATTTTCCACCACTGGAGCAATATGTTACGAATTCCCTTCATCTCCTCCTGTCATCTTCTCCTTCATCTGCTACAGAAGGTGTTCTTTTTGTGGTCACCTTATCCTTTCTACAGCCTATAATCGGAGTCTCCATTCTTGATCGTGGACTTTCTACCACCCTTGAATCAAATGTCACTGAAATGCACTTGCTCAGAATGGTGCTTTTTGAGTGTACAGAGATGAAAATGCATAGACAGGCATGACTAGTGGATTCGTGCTTAGACACTACCACAAAATTAATTTTAAAAATTAAAGGAAAACTGATTTCAAAATTTTTAGAAAATCTGGTCTCTACCGGCAGAAGAAAGGATAGGAAGAAAAACAGAGGAGAATGATACAGAGTAAAACGGCAAGAAAAACCAGTACAAAAATCCCTAATTGGTAAAATCAACTGAACAAAAGTGAAAAATCTTTTTGAGAGTTTCAGCCAAAATAAAAGATAGTTTAAGGTAGGAATGAGCTTAAAGAATGCAACCAAAATTATCCCTTATTCTACCAAATGATGAGATTAAACAAATTGCAAAATGAATTAATTTTCTAACACTTGAAGGCTATTCTTCTCTGTATGAAAATTCCACCAGGAAAGATTTAAGTTAGATCACAAAGGCAGTTCCTAAAAGCAAAGACAAATAATATAACATGCTACTTAAGTAATCTTCTCTCATATTCTAAAAAAAATCAAAAAACAAAGAGCCTGATAGATTCCTGCACACTGGCCTACACTGAAATGCGCACAGTTGACTTTCCGTTTATTGAGCACTGTGTACTTAGTCCTCTCCGGGGGCAAAGTCAGAAAGAAACAGTCCCCGCCCTTCGGGACGTCATAATCATTTTGTTAATTAAATAGGAGTAACATTTGCCCTCACCAGCACCAGTACTAAACCATGCAGCTGCTGTCCCTGAACGCAACAGGATCTTAAGGGAGGGAAGCAAGTCGGAATCTGTGAGTGTTAGCGCCCCGAGGCGATGACTGCAGCCTTGGCTGGGGGCTGACTGGTTTCTGCCTCAGCACCAGGTGGGGAGGAAGGGTGGCACCCTAGAATAAAGCACAGCGCCAGCACACAGCAGACCTCTCAAAGTTCACATCAGCTCCATGAGGGCTTTGCATCGATTATGTTTTTGGACTTGTACTTTTTTTTATTCCAGAGAAGTTTAAACATTATCTGGAGTTAGAGACTCAATTTTTAAAACATGGCCTAAATACATTTTTTTGAATATTAGGTCTTTATAATGATCCTTTTTAGGTAAAGCAGTTGCAAAAATATCATTTACAAAGCATATATTGTCACACGTAAAAGGCAGTAAGAGTCTATTTTTACAAAGTTCAAAGTGATGGTGTATCTTGTAGAGGAATTCCTCCAGACTGCTAATATTGCTCTGGCTTTGTAACTCTTCCTCCCTGTCACCCCTCCCCCCTCTCCCTTTTGCTAATAAACTCTATAAACGAGCAGTAACCAACTAGGCTTTGAGAGAACACTCCTAAGCACATGCCTAACTAGTTCGGCAGCCACCTTCCTACTGAAACATAAAACCCCAGCAAACTGCACTTCTTCCCTGATGTTTACTAAGGGCCAGCTGACTTCTGACATTCATCATAGAGCTGAGATAAACAGAGAAGGCGGAATTGGAAAGACAGGTGCAGGCCTCTCTGGCACACTGATCTAACAACCTTTTCCTCCAGCCCCTTCAACTGGTTAGGCCTCCTCATCCTTCTAGTCTTAACTCATTTCATCTTGGAGACTTGAGGCCCCACCCACCACTTCTAAGAGTCCTCATGGCAAGTTGTCTTCCTCTAACCAGCACCACCGCGCTGTATTCTAATTGCCGGAGTTCTTGTCTGCATTCCCCGCTCAATTGCAAGAGCAAGGGCTGTCTTGTTCATCTCATCCCCATGACCCAAGAGCGCTTGACTTGAAGGATGAGAATGCACAAGGCAAGGAAAGTACTATTCAGAATGTTTCTATTTCTAGTTAATTCCCATTTTCAAATTGCCCAATGGAAGTCATTCTTGAAATAGTTTTTCTCCTGACATATTAAAATTGTAATTATCAACAACTATCAGCACAAAATAGGAACCACTCAGGTAGTCATGGACTCCACAGCTTGGGTGTTCTTGGAATGGTTCTGACACCACACCTGTGCAAATAACCATCAAACACTGCAGCTCTTCTCACGCTGTCCTCACCACCACCACTCCACATTGAATGGGGAACTTGGTGGGGCTTGTCCCAGGGCCCCTTGTCTTAGCATTCTGCCTGCCAACTCCTGATTAAAGCTTTTAATAGAAAATGGATGGTTTTGCCTTTACAGAGAGGTCCAAATGTTGAGTGTGTTTTTCAATTCACCTTTACCTGTTAACACGCTAACATTAAGCTTGTGGCTGCCTACCTAGCCCCTCAAATAATAAACCTATATGAGGAAACATAAAGCCACCTCTGGCAAGGCAGATGCACAGGCCAAAAGAGGAAAGCTTAGCTATCAAGAATTTTGTCTTTTACCACAAAGAGATTTCTTGTGTGTCAAGAATGAAACACATATATCCAAAATGGGGAAAAGTTACTGGATAAAATTTTGGTCATGGTTTAGAACATCTATTCTCTGTCGTTCTAACATTTAGAGCAAAATCTAGCAAAGCCAGTGCCTTCTTTTGCCATCTGCAATGCGATCTGGTCATTCTGGGACAACAGCCAGCAGTTTGGAATAGGGCTGAGCAAACCCACAACATCTCTGCACATTAACATATTTAAGTAAAGCTCCCAAACCAGAAACCAGTCAGACAGTAAATGAGAGAAGGGGCTGCCTACAAGCAATTTAGATATAATCATTTTCAAACAATAATGACCTGAAAAATGGAGAAAAAAACAAAAAGTTGTAAAACAGCTAAAGAGAACAGGCATATGTTTTTAGAAAAAATAAAAAATTCCAAGAGCTCCTCTACTGAGAATTTTTTGGATTAGAATGGCAGTTTATACATGAACCATAATTCATTTTACTGTTTTAGTTTGAAGACACAGAAAACGAAATGCTGGTAAGCCTTTCTCATACCCCGTAGTACGTGGAGCACAGGTTTTTTGTTTGCTTGTTTTAGGTTTGTCAGATATTGACAAGTCTTAACTAGCTTTCGACTAAATTCTGTTGGTTAGGTTTCATTTGGCCTCAAAGTTGCCATGGTTTAAGTCCCTACTTCTCATTCAGTGATAATATTTCCAGACCTCCATGTTAAATATGCATCTCATTTCCTGGCCTGTATCCCATACCAATTTAATGACCACAAGAAAACATTAAAATTTCTTATATACGTTGCCAAAAATAAGTAGACACTCTAAGTGGTATATAATTCTCATTTTTTCACAATAATATCCATATGTTATCGTTATTCTCTGTATTAGGAACGACCAATTGCCATCATAATTTCAAAGTCACATCTCTATTTCAAAGATAATTTGGCATATTTTCTAAAGACCCACGTCATAATTTTTTGAAATATAGCTTACATTCAAGTAATCTTCCTATTATTTTTATATTTGAGTTTCTTTATCACTAAAAATTTTCCAAACGTTTTCCTTTTCCTAAGGATTCAGAAAGTCCACGGACAAATGCACACCTAGCAAATGCTTAAAATGCCGACACTGCTATGCTTTGAAAATATTCTGAACAACCAACTCCTAGTTTGTTAAATAATGTAAGAACTCTAAAGAATTTAATCGATGCTTCTCTTTAGGAATCACCATAGAGCAATCACACCAAGACTTCGAAAACTTATAGAAATCCTTCTCGAACCTCCCACTCCCAATCTTTGCATTTAAGGTAACGTCCTCCCATTATCAAAATCAAAGAGTTTTTAAAAATCAGTCTTTCCTTTCTGCTTATAAATTATGTCAGGCAATTGTTACATAATGGTCATGATTTGTGCCCCAGGTCAAAACTACAAAATTCCATTAAAGGTCTCTGCTTACCATCCACCCCACATACTGACAGACGAATTTTCTGAAATCGCTTTTACCATGTGACTTGCCCACTCCAGAAGGGAGGGGCCACCCAGCTTTCAACTCCTGTGGGGTCATCCAGATCACTTTCCCGGGCTGCTCCTGTACCGCATCCACCTCATCCCCCTGCCTTTCCTAACTGTACTCCTTTTCCTGTCCCCCAACCCAGACACACAGGGAACGCACTCCCTCCAGCTGGCTAATAGGAACCCCACCTGCCTGCTGAGGCTACGAAGTTCTGCCCACAACAGGATCTTACCTTCTGAGAAGTATGGTCCATCTAGTCACAGCTACAAAACTTAGCATCTAATTGGTTTTAATACAAAACACTACATGTAACGTTTGTTCTTCAGACCTTCAATAAGCTCCCCAAGCACACAGTCTGTCTATACATTTTTGTTTCCCTCAAGGAGACTAAAGCCTCAAAGTGCTTGTGACATTCTTTTAAAAATTTTTAGCATTTTTAATTGTGGTAAAATCCACTGTGAGGCATACAATTCAGTGGCATTAAGTACATTCACACTGTTGTGCAAACATCACCACCATCTGTCCCCAGAACTCTGTGACATTCTTCTCATCATCTGTGGGAGGCAGATGGAAAACTGTTAGTTTCTCATGCTAAAAATCCAATGTTAATTCATAGAACTGTATGCCTGAAAAAGGTGTATCTTACTGTATGCTAGTCATACTTCAATAACACTGACTAAAAACAAAATGAGAAGGATGTGGAGGGAGATGGGGCTGGTGACATCAGGACTCAAACCACGATGGGGCAGGGGCAGGCAGGGAGAGATGGGGACTTTATCTGAAGGCAGAGGAGCCCTTAAAGAGTTTGATGAGAGTAGTGGCATTCACTCACTCATTGCCAACATTTTTGAGCACCTATGTTCCAGACACTGTACCAGCCACTGGAGTTGGTCAGACGTATGTTTCAGAAAGTTCATCCTGGCTGCAATATAGGTGGTTAAGGGGCAAAGCTAATGATTTTTGCAATCATCCAGGTAAAAAGTACTAAATTAAGGCAGTAGCAGAGGGGGAGAACAAAAGTTATATGTATTTTTAGTTTACCTATTAACAGGGCCACCACTGAATCACTGATTCCATCATTTAGTACTGTTGTTTCATCACTTGAACCAGTAGTTACTTTAGGCTGGATAAATTTTATGTGGCACACCAAATAAGCATCAAATAAGATCTGTCAGCAACAAAGAAGCTGTGGCACAGGATGATGATACATAAATTGAACATGAGTTATGTTCAAGGCACTAGGGTGAAAAAGGTCCAATTAGATCAATATCATTTTGGTGGAATATTTACAGCCTGCTTAGAAGGAAAGCTGTTATTCCACAAGGCTTTTTGTAGATGAAACTGGAGATGACTTGAATATTTAACAACACAGGAGTGGTTAAAAAGACTGTAGGAAACCATACTGTGAAAAACCACACAATGGATCTATATGTAGTAATGGGGAATGTTCTCCAAAATATACTAAGTAAAACATGAACTGCGGAACGTATTACACAGCGTGATGACATTTATGTAAAAACACTGGTATGTTTGTACAGGTAAGTATCTCTATAAATAGAGAGAAAAAGGTCAGAAAAGAATATACATAAGGGGGCTGGGAACGAGAGTGGGGGGAACTTTCAGTTTGTGATCCATAGCGCAATGAGAATATAGCCATGTATACTTTCCATAGAAAAATCCAGTTTTATAGGTTAGCATACCAAGTCAGTAGATGGCATTACATCATAGGCTCATAGCTCCTCCATATAATCTTTATTGGGAATTCAAATCAGCTAATGATGCTCATAATAATGGCTAAGACTATATAAGTGTATGTGTGTGTGCACGTGCACACAAACATGTGAATCTTTTCAAAAATTTGTCAAATTGCTTTTACACTGTAATTTTTTTTTAAAGATTTTATTTTTTCCTTTTTCTCCCCAAAGCCCCCCAGTACATAGTTGTATATTCTTCGTTGTGGGTCCTTCTAGTTGTGGTATGTGGGACGCTGCCTCAGCGTGGCTTGATGAGCTGTGCCATGTGCGCGCCCAGGATTCGAACCAACGAAACACTGGGCCGCCTGCAGCGGAGCGCGCGAACTTAACCACTCTGCCACGGGGCCAGCCCCTACACTGTAATTTTTAATGACTGGTAGTTACACGTATCAGAGGACACTTGCCATGAAAACATACTGGCTGTTGCAAAAGGTTTCTCCTTGAGTTACAAGAAAATCATTTAAGAGAAATACATAATATATTTACTCTCACTTAAGTAATTAACTATAAAGTAACCTTTAGAACACAAAACTATTCTTTGCAAATGAGCAAGTCAAATTATAACAATCTTTGATATTTTAGTTCAAAACGCACTAAAATAGCATGAGGTAGTACTTTCCTATTTTTACCATTATATTTGAAGTGCATGTTGATGCCACAAAGTCATTTAGCAATAGTAGACACCGGGTCAGTGTTCTAAGCCTCTGGGCTCAGTCAAGGATTTTGTTTTCTTGGTTTTTAAATTCATATCTCCTAGAAATACTAAGTAGAAAATTGGGCACAGAGTGGTGGAGACTTTTATTGCTTATTTCTTAATTTTGTAAAGAATATTTTAAAAGGCTGTTACAGAAGACCATTTAACAACTCTTGCTCAGCTACAATTGAAAAATTAATTTAAGGGCCTTGTTCCAAATAGAAATTTTCAGACAAACTTCCCAGCCTCAGCCCATTTAAAGTTAAAAAAAAAAAAAGGCAAGATAATTGGCGTAAATGACTACAAAGGAGCCCAGAGGATGCTCTGGAAAGCTGAGGGTTGAGAGCTTCATGCAGAAAGCCTTGATAAGATGTCTAGACTATCTGTAATCTGCTGATTGTGAGGAAAACCAGGTTAATAAGAAAACTTGTGAGGCCAATGGCTACAGGAATTGAAAAATGCGTGTGAAATTCGGGATGACGTGTGGGAACAGGGATTCCAACACCCCTTTACTTTAGTTCACAGCACTAATTATCTACGACCCCAGTGACATTTAGGAGTGACTCCTATCACAGATGCAAAAACGCCACAGGAAGGAGGGGGACAAACGTCTTTAAGCGTCAAAAGGGAATTGTAAAAATGAGGGCAGGAAGAAGACAGGAACTAAAAACCCCATTACACCTAGTTCTTAGTATGGACTGAGTTGAATATGACAGCACCAGGGGAGGAGACAAGGCAAGCAGGCTGCCCTTTGTGCAAATAAAAAAAACTGTGTCCTTTTTTCAGGTGGGCTCTGGGCACTAGAGGGGTGGAGAGGCACGGACTATGTTTCAGTCCCTTTTACCTCTTTCGCTGGGCAGCCTTGTGCAGTGAACAACCTGTACAACTTGGGAAAATTACGGTTAGTAGTTTAGTTAAAGGATGAGTGACGTGAATCTATTTGTTTGACCTGAATGATTGAATGGTAAAGCGTAGACAATTTGGTAAAGAAACAGTCACAGTTTCATTTAGTAAACCACTTGTTAAATTATCTGAACTGAGAATTTTAAGGGACTGCATTAGAAAAAGTTCATTTACATCTTGGTTATTATTTTCATCAAGAGTTGAGAAATCAGTCACAAAATAACCCATAAAGGAATGAGATATTAACACCTGTGATATTGTGATTTATAATACGAAATATATATATATTTGATCTTAGATCCCATTTCTGGCCAGAGCTCCTAAAACCCTTGGAATTTCTTAAGTGATGAGAGCTATAAAGGTGTCTTTTGTTATGTTAATGAGGCAACTTTGGGACCAGCACCTCAGGATGGGGTTCCTTGCAAGGGGAGCTGACCATGTGATTAGAGCGTTGGGACTTTCCGTTCTACCCATGCCCCTAGCCCCGGGAGAGGAGAGGGGCTGGAGATTGAGTTCAGTCACCAATGGCCAGTGATTTAATCAATCATGCCTGTGTAATGAAGCTTCCATAAAAACCCCAAAGGAAGGGGCTGGCCCCGTGGCAGAGTGGTTAAGTTCACGCGCTCTGCTGCAGGCGGCCCAGTGTTTAGTTGGTTCGAATCCTGGGTGCGGATATGGCACTGCTCATCAAGCCACGCTGAGGCAGCGTCCCACATGCCACAACTAGAAGGACCCACAACGAAGAATATACAACTATGTACTGGGGGCTTTGGGGAGAAAAAGGAAAAAAATAAAATCTTTAAAAAAAAAAAAAACCCCAAAGGATGGGCTTCAGAGAGCTTCCACGTTGGTGAAAACGTGGAGATTCGGGGAGAGTGAGGCACCAGAAGAAGGCATGGAAGCTCTTACCCTTTTCCCCATACCTTGCCGTATGCATCTCTTTCACCTGGCTATTTGAATTATATCTGTTTATAATAAATCAGTAATCTAGTAAGTAAAATGTTTCTGAGTTCTGTGAGCCGCTCTAGCAAATTAAACAAACCCAAGGAGGGGTTCACTGGACCCTCCCATCTATAGCTGGTCGAAAAGCAGCACAGGTGACAACCTGGACTTGCAACTGGTTTCTGAAGTGGAGGTTGGGTGAGGGGGCATTCTTGTGGGACTGTGCCTTCACCTGTGAGATCTGAGGCTATCTCCAGGTAGACGGTGTTGGAATTGAGTTGAGCTGGAGGACACCCAGCTGGTGTCTGAGAATTGTTTGATGATGTAAAATGACACTGCCTATACACACATTGGAAATGGGTGCAGAACATATTTTAACACCAGACACAATGAACATTACTTTTCTATTTCTCCACAGAGTGACTGCCTGCTTCCTTTCTTCCTAACACATTTAGAAATCTGTCAGTCCTAACGGCCTCAAAAGCTGCAACTTTAGAGCAGAGCTCTTCTTAAAAAGGAGGACTGAGGTGGCTGGGACTCCCACTGAGATCAAACATAAAGTGCCTTTTCCACTTTTTCCTGGGCCCACCCCTCTCCCCATCGAGTCCCTCTGGCAAGCGCATTGATTTTACTTATAACTGAGTCAGCATCTTGAAAAACAGTTTGACAGCAGAATATGAACTCATTGAGATATTTTTAATTACCTTATTGGTTTACTCCCCACTCACTCTCACACCTTCCCCAGTTAAGTACTAGCATCCAAATATCCCAGAAGCCATGAATGAATGCTCAGGAAACTTGCAGCTTCTATGAGAAATACAGCAAGAAATCAGGCCCTGTTGATTCTAGTAAAGGCAAAACTGACCCAGGTTGCCTAGAGAGGTCTCAGCCCACCAACAAAGGTGTGAACACCTGCTGCCCAGCTTCTGACCACCCTGGGGGAGGAGGGGATGAATGACAGCAACATTCTCCTGGGGCCAAGGACACAAAGCAAGAGGGAGGGCTGAGAAGAACTCTGGAACAGAGAGGGCCTTCACTCACCCATGGGGAGAGTGGGTGAGGAAGGCATGGTAATGCAGAGAAGAAAGGCTGCTGACTCCTGGCTTTGGTTACTCCACATAAGCACCTAGATCTGGAAGGTATGCTTCAAAGAGATTACCTGCATCCAGGTTTCAATACCTCACAGCAGCACTTTTCTTTTCTTTTTTTTGAAAGATTCGCCCTAAGCTAACATCTATTGCTAATCTTCCTCTTTTTTTCTTTCTCCCCAAAGCCCCAGTACATGGCTGTATATCCTAGTTGTAAGTCCTTCTAATTCTTGTATGTGAGAAGCCGCCACAGCATGGCAAGTGACAGACGAGTGGTGTGGTTCTGCAACCCGGAAACGAACCTGGGCCGCTGAAGGGGAGCGTGCTGAACTTTAACCACTAGGCCATCGGGGCTGGCTCACCTTTTCATTGTACATTAACAAAATCCTAACTTGAAATTACCTTAAATACCTAAAGATGCCTCTGGAAAAGGTTTTCTTCTTCAAGGAAAAAAAGTGAGTCTTTCTTACCTCAATAATGTAGAGGACCACGTTCTTGTAGAAGCAGTACAATATGCACTTGGTCACCCGATTGTAGCTCCAGGCGCCGTGAACCAACAGGAGCTTCTCCAAGTAGGAAAACTGAAAAAGGAAAGTAACATGTTCAGAAGAACCCAACACATAGGCGTAAAAGTCACAAAATGTCTCTCTGAGCAGAAGGCAGATGAGTAGCAGAGGAAACCAGATTCTGCAGGTAACCGGAGAAACCTGTTCACTAAAGGCAGAGCTTTCAGACCCAGTAAGAACAACTAAAATCTCCTCTTAAATCTACACAATTATTATTTCCCCAAACACGCTGCTGGACTTGGTTATTCTCATGAATTTCTATTTACCCAAATGCCTTTTTAAGAGCTTAAATATTAAAGGAAGGTGGACATCTGAACTGGAAGAAAAGAAAAATATAGTGGGAATCAGACGCCTCTTTAATCACAAAATTTATGGTGACACCAGGAGCAAGGGACAGGGACACTCGTCCACCAATACTCTTTTAAACAAAAGGACACACACATATATACACGACCTATTTCCATTGTCAATCTGCAGGTTAAAAACAATTACGCATGCACAGAGACACACACACACACACACACACACACACACACACACTCTGCCTCCTTCTCTATCTATTTTGTTGCCCTTTTTGCCTCCAAATAGTACAGAGCACCTCTTGCTAGAGTACTATGTGGCCAGGAAAAACAAAACACCAATAGGCAGGTCACTGGTACTATGTCGAGAGTGATGTATTGGCTTTGGCAATTTGAAATATTCAGCGATATTCCAATAAAATATTAGAGTCTTCTTTGGGGCAAGGGGTCATTGGGCATCACTCAAATCACTTCTCCTCAGCCTCCCCTTAGCCTGGCTTTGCCTTCCATGTCCTACTTCTCGAAGGTCCCAAAACCGTGAACATTGCACTGGAGGGGGCAATTGAGTTTTTTCAGTTTTGTAGATTGTGTTGTGCTTTGGCATGGTGCACTGTCAGGGGAAATCCTGTTTAAATTCACAGCTTCTATACATTCGATTAGCCTCAAACAGCACTGAGTTCCCCGTTGGTTGCCCTGACTTTCAACTGTAATCCCCTGTTCTGAGTCTCAGGGCCATCCACAAGCTCAAACCCCCTATTCTCCCAGGAGAGATAATCAGGCTGCATTGAGAACATCCACAAACACTGGAGATTCTTTTGCTTTTGTAAACTTCCTATTAGTTTCAGTTTACTTTTGAAATTAAATTTGTAGAAAAGAAAGACTCTTACTGAAAATACAGTATTTTTTTAAAAAACAGTTCTCTCAAAAGGAAGCCACATAATTTCCACTAGCACCAAAGAAGGGAACTCAGTCCGATATGACATCACCTTTCAATGAGTTCTTCCAGAAGATCAGGGTAAGGCAGGTCACTCATCTCTGGACTCCAAAAGCTAAACGACAACTTCAAAATGGCAAGAGTAGGTGCATATGGAAAAATAAAACTCCCCATAAAGGCTCATTAAGGATTCCAAAGGGGAATGGGGAATCATAAAATAACTAGCTAAACAAATAAAAAGGAAGTTAGGATGTGACCTAGACCCCCCGATGCTCAACTTCAATGGGCACAAAGAACATCTGCTGGAGTCATCCGCAGGACTCAGCCTCAGCGCTGCATTGATTTGTTTTCAGGAAAAGAAACATAGATCCTAAATCAAAACGCTGTTTTCATGAGGCCATTTAAAAAGCATTAAGGTAGGGGGCAGGAACGATTCTCTCTGAGGAGAACAGGCCGCTGAGGGCCAGAGGCGCCGGCACAGGCTGCCCACCGGCAAAGCAGCAAATCCGGGGTGGTGGTCAGCGCCGGGGCTGCCCCTGTGGGTAAACGGACAGGCAGGCGGAAGGGCAACGGAACCAGAGCGTTGCGTGCTTCCTAATTTTCCCAAGGACAAGCCTTCGAGCTCAGTTCTTTTCTTCTGTACACAACCCTCCAGGGCACTTTCTCAAAAACTCAATCAAAAATTTATTCATCCATATTAAAATAAAAAGATAAAGCACAAGGTGTTAACTTCAACCAAAGATATTTACCATTTCATTAGGGGCCAAGAAATTCATCAAAATGCGGCACTTCCCACTTAGCAATTAAGGCGGAGGAGGCACACTGCCAGGCGGAGGGTGTGGAACAAGGAGGGATGCTGCCCTGAAAGAAGGGCATCTCTGTCCACTCGGCACAGGACCGCGAACAGGAGAGACGAAGACCCACAGACCCGCGGGCGTGCCTCAGTTCCTCTGGCAGAGGCGACTACTATGCTGGAGGGGCAAGAAAGCCCCTCAGCAGAGTTACAAAGCCCTGCCCCCTCTCCACCCTTCTGTGATGCTTTTAATTTGAAGAGAGCAAATGCTCGGTTCCTCATCCTGTGAGTATGCAGTTTCAATAAAGCAGGTCATGGAATCTCCCTTCTCAAGGCATTTTAAAGAAAAAGACAGACAAATATTTGCCTGGAACTCCTAGGAAACCTCTAAAGATCCCTTCCAGCCATATGATGCTATAACTCAAGTATTTAATAATGCTGGGGTATATAACATCTATGGTTGCTGACAGACTACAGGAAGCGTGAGTCCCACAGGCCTTAGAGTAGTTGACTCAGGAAAGTAAACGGGCAGGTGTGCGGGGCTGGTCCCCAAGGTCACACGCAGGGCTGCTGTTCTCTGACCCTGGATTCCTGGACTTGAAGCAGGTCACCTAATGTGAAGGAGCCCCAGTTTTCCCACCTGTAAACTCAGAATTCCTTTTCCTACCTACTTTAGCAATTATTTTGAGGATTTATTTGACGTCAACAAAGGAACAGGATTGCTATGGCGCACTTTTCAGAGCCATAAGGATTTTGTGATCCCTCTGTGTTTGCAGGACCTCGAGCAGAGAGAGGATCTGAGAGGTGATCTAATGCAGAGCCCTCTCTTGGGGAGGTGGAGCCCCCAGGCTACAGAAGACCAGCCTGCAGCCCTGGGCTTGTTGGAAGCTCTTTCCTGTTTTATAGGCAGGCCCTGGTTTCAGCTTGAAGGGAGAAAAAGCCATTATTACTGGTGTTCATGTGATTAAGGTTGACACATTCTTCAAAAGACTAAACATGAGGGAACTCTAGCTAAGCAGCAAACACACAGGCATGCAATCACGACACACTGCGATCTGGAGACAGGAGCAAACGACGTGTGTGCATTGTGATGTCTAGATTTTCTAGATGGTCATCTGATCTAGATCCGTACCCTAGGGGTCAGGAGGTTAGTTATTTTCCTTCACTTTTTGGCTGTCATTAAGGAGTAGACAATTTCTTTCATCCTCAGGCCACCTGTACAGTAACCCCCTCTGCACGCAACGTTCGATCCACAGAGGGCTGGGCTGAGACGACCTCCTTACAGAGGCTGTGTGCTACTGACCATGGGGTAATTACCACCCAAAACTGGTTCATGCTCTCAGCAATGCATCTCACAACAGCGGTCCTGGGCAGCAGCTGTAAATCACTACTTTCCCTTGATCTTAAATGCCTGATGAGAGAGTGTTCCAGCACCTTCTGAAAGAGGTGAGAGGCCAGGATGGGGATTATAGAGACCTTTCTCTATAATGTTAGGAGTACAGCCACTCTTTGGCATGAGAAGGCATAAGGAAAAGCACACACAGCAGATGTAGGAGTTGAGGGTAAGAGATTATTATTAGCAGGATCCGAGACCTGTCTGTCAGGAATGACACCTCACCTGGATCACAGAAAGCTCAGGCAATCCCACAGCTGGCCAAAAGAAACCCAACCAGCAGGAGAGGGTCTCCAAACTGCACAAGATCAAGACTATAAAGAAATAAAATACACTGATGGTTTCATTTAGACAGCAACCTCAAAAGGAGCGGCAGAGTTATTAGGGCTGGACTGAAGGTCAAGCACCAACCAGACCTTCATGCCCAGATGACATCTCTGTCAACAGGATGGGACAGCTGGTCAACCATGCCTCTGACCTGTGCAATGGCGTAATCCGAGTTGTTGGTCGCCTGCATGCCTTCGTTCCCACTGATTCCCACACCCACATGGGCTGTCTGGATCATCCCAACATCATTGGCACCGTCCCCGATGGCAAGGGTGATGGCCTTTACCCGCTTCTTAACCACATCCACTATCTCAGACTTCTGCAGAGGAGACACTCTGTAAGAGAAGAAAGAGAAATTATGACTATACACATCTTTCCAGAGGAAACAGCTGTAATCTAGATTTAGTTGTATTAAAAGGGCAGTTACGGGACAATTTCCAAATTCAATGCATACGTTTTATGCTCATGTGCAAAGAAGCTTTCAGAAAACAGTAGCTTGTGGCTTCCAAGTATTTGCCAACTTTACAGATGAAATACACAACTCAAAACTAATTTAAAACACAGCCCATTTGTGATCCCTGTGCTCAGTGGGGCCTTACGTTCAAACTCCTCAGAGGAGCATGTGCCTCCTGAATGATAAAGGCTGCTCAGCCAGCTACAGAGCTTTCAGGAAATGTCTTCCCAGTAAATCATAAAACTAGCAAGACTCCATTTTTGCTTTGCTGTACATCATACACAACCTAGGGCTGGCAAGGGAATTTTCTATAAAAATGTGCTTTCACAGAAGGGGAAGAAAAGTGGCAGGGCTTGAGAAGTGCAGAAAGAGGACTAGAGTAAGAGGAAGGAAGAAAAACTTCTCCATCTTCATCCCAGAGATGGAGACAGTGTTTGAAGGGCAGCCAAGGAAGAAGGATTTAAGAAGAAGAGACATGGGGTAGAAAGCTTACTAAAGCTGAACTGCGTAGAAGCACAACCCAAAGAAGAAGATAAGAGCAGCCTTTGCCTAAGAGGGGCTGTTTCCACAAGGAAGCAGACAAGGTGGGGTATTTTTTGCAAGCCCTCAAGTTGTCTGGAAAGAAGACCCAATATAAATCTATGGGGTCTATATCACAGCAATGTCAACTATAATGGAGTGTTTGTCCAGAGTATAGGACCAGACAATACAACAACAGGAATATCTCAGGACTGATTTATTTTAAATTCTGAATTGGTGAGCTGATATTTAATTTGGCAAATTTACGGGTAAACTACTGAATGGCTAAAGCGTGCGCACGCATGCGTGCACGTGCGCGCGCGCGCGCACACGCACACAGACTAAAAGATCTTTCTGGGTTTCCCAGAGGTATATATACTGGCCACACTCACATATGGACTATGCAGTGCTTGTAAACTAGAATGGACACTCAAAGACATTCTCAGTAGAACTATGATCTCTCATATGGCCTCCAACCCACGAAAAGACCTAATTCCAACAGAAAACTTAAATTTTACCTTATATTGAATTTTACCAACCCTAGAAAGAAATGTGTTTGGTGAGACAGTAGCTGAATTTAAAGCACAGGTTCTCTGAAAGCCTTTGCTCAGTTATAAAGAAATGAAAATTAGCAAGTTAGAAAAACAGAATTAAGGGTTGAAAGGGCTTTAGGAGCCATGTTGTATAATCTAATATCTCTTTTATCATCTTCACAGGGATTTTCAGTGATGGGAATTTACTGCCTCCTGGGAAAATTGCAACCATTAAAAATTATTATTACTTTTTTCTTGTTGATAAGCATACTTGAAAGCACTCATTCTGTCGTCTGGGTTAGACTTGAATAAGTCTAACTCTTCTTCCGAATACTAGGAAGCCTGAAATATAAGGACCCCTGTCACATCATTCCTCCTAAATTTAGCTCAGTTTCTGCTGGCTGAACAGCTTCAGGTCCTTCAACCATTATTTAATAGGCATGCTTCATAACTTAAAATAGCTTCCAAGTATGATCTTCTAGACAGCTAAGAGCAGAAGAGAACAAAATCACCATCTCCCTGGTAGCAGATGCTAGACTTACTTTAACATAGCTAAAAATGTAAGTACTGAAAGGTTTACTATTATTTATTATCGAGCTTCCAGTCACCTAAACGTAAGCAATTTTAACATACAGGGATATCAGCTGGATCGATTCCCTCCAAGTTTGTTCAACTGCTACTTGGAGCCAAGGGCTGATTTTTACATTCCTCTTTCTCATTAAACTTCTGATTGGCAGACACAACTCAGAGTTCTAATTTGCTACACAAGTGCAATTCTCCATTTCATTTTTGAACTCAACAGAAGCAGAGATCAAATATGGTACAGGGAAAACAACGTAGGATTCAAAGTTAAATAACTGAGCATGATCTTTTCTATGAGTCCTTGCCTTTTCATCAATGAAATGAGGAAAATGACAACCACTCACCCAATGAGAAGGTTGTGATGTGTTTATGTGAAACCACTGTGTTAACTAGTAAGTGTGAAACAAATGTTATCTCTCATCCCACCTGCAAAACCTCAGTTCTTGGAAAAAAATAATTGGACATATTTGAGAATTGCATGCCATCTGACCCATTGTTCCCAAACTCTGTATGTAAGTATTCTGGGGTGCTATAGTGGGAAACCATAAATTTTCAAGGAAAATAAAGCAACATCTTTTATGTAAGTAAATATCCTGTGAAAAATCAATGTGGATAGGCAATGAGGGAGGCAGCATTCACTCTTATTCCAAGGTTTGAGAAGCTGTGCAGTGCTCAACACGTGTACCATACCATACCATCAGTAAGTGACTAGGTTAAGGATGACAGAAATAAGTATTATTTCTTTCCATTTACGTGCGTTATTGTTTCAAATGTCTGCTAAGTTGTTAGGACATAAACACTTCTTAAATTGTTTGACCTTACCTCCTGAATAGTTAGAAACCGTTCAGTTTTTCTTTTCGCCTAGGGGCTTTGCAAAGGAATTACTGTGGCACTAGGATACTGTGAATCCAGGGAGTCTGGGAACCTCTGCGTTCCTAACTTCTCTCCATGATTACATTAATCATTCTTCAAGTACAATTATTCACCCACTGAAGTGGAACTTTACCAATCAAGTGGTGCCATCATTTCGTCTCGAACTCCTCTTCTGCATCCACAAAGGTATCACGAGAGCATGGAGTAGACACTTAAACAGCACTAGGCTGGCCTGAGGCTGCAACTCCTTGAGATTCTATATGCCACCCAAGTAACCAAGCAAGTTGGCCTCTTTATCAGCTGACCTGAAGTGTTCTGGAGAGAAAGGAGGTCCACAGGGCAGAAGGGGAGCCTGCGGGGCAGAAAGCTCAACCACACGAACACCGTGCCGTGGGAGGTTGCAAGGGTTGTGGTGGCGGAACAGGGAAGTTACTAAATAAATTCAAGGTTTTCTTTGAGCTTAAAGTCATTGCTTTTCTGTCAGGGGCTTTAGCAATAAGCCAACCATCAGGAGACAAGCAGCAAGTCAAATATACTCACTTCATTTGCCACTCTGGGATGTGGATCTCAGTAAATCGAGTCAAGTCATGATTCTGATGGCTTAAAGTAAAACTGTGAAAGTCCGACAGCTGCCTTTCCCCAGAAAAGCAAAAATAAAGAGAAAACCTGACCAGGGTATACAAACCAAGTCATATCCCAGTGTTTTAGAAGCATGAAACTCTCATCAAGGATTATTATGCCCTTAGCTGTAACGCCTTGAGAAAACACGTCTAGCATACACTAGGAGTTCAAAATGGACGTCAAAAAGCTAATTTCTACAGAACTGAATAGGCACCATTACACTTCAGCCATGCACAGTATTTTACTATGCCAAGTTACCACAAAGCACAAACTAGCTTTTTTAAAATCTTAATCTGTGACCTGGAATCACATGCCATACTTAATAAGGATTCCCAGCACATAATACATTCCACCCATAAAATAAGAATTCCAGAACACATCTGAGCCAAGCTAGGCGTTTAGGACACTGCCATAACCTATTTTGGTGCGTTATGAATAAAAAATAAAATCAAAAATCTTCAACTGGAGAGATATTCTACTTGCTTTTTTTGGCTAAAACAATAGATTCCAAAATAATAAAAATGTTTTTTTTCTTTTTGAGACTTAAAAAAAAAATTCAGTCTCCTGGAATATCTCATTTTATGGGATATGTGTTCCTGAAATTTAAAAACTCACTTTCTAAAGTTACTTCAAATATAACACTTAAGTAAAACCTTTGGTAACTGCTTCTATAGAATTAATGATCATGCATTAATTTATCTGATCTCCCAAAGACCTGGTCTCAGAGCGAGTTTCTAAATTCTGAATTGTAATATCACCTGAGCAAACTTAAATGCGTCCCCTTCCCTCTCAGCTGTCAGAGGGGCTGGCCCTCCATCACTGATTTGTAACTGAGCTCAGCTGAGCCAGGGGAGTTACAAGGAACCCCGCTCAGGGCACCCAAGAGAACTTCAACCAGAGCCACCACACTTACTAATTAACCAGATTCACTACAGACTTTAACTGTAAAGAATAACTTCTTTACTCTTTATAGTCAGTCCTTATGACTAAAAAGGAAGGATGAAGAGCACGGGCCTACATCAATGAGTCTCAGATTTTAAGTGAGCATCAGAATCACCTAGAGAGCTTGTAAAAACACAGATTCCCATTCAGCAAGTCTGGGGCAGAACCTGAGAATGTGCATTTCAACAAACTCCCAGGTGATGTCAGTGCTGCTTGTCTACGGACCCTACTGAAGTAGCCAGCACTGGCCTGGGCGTGATCACAAGTTGTCTCTTACTCAGATGTTGTAATTAGCTAAGCTTACATTTCCATAGCACAAGATACATGTACAACTTCACACAGCAACTTTAACAGTTAGGCAGCAGAAACACCGAATCTCATCTCTTCTTTCAAGCTTCGTATATACAGGTTCTTCTTTGCTTTTAAACCCAACTAGTAAGTACAAATTTGCACTGGAATTTTCTTTAAAATAGTCTTCTAATCTGAGTGTCTCACATAAGAGGGTGAGAGGCGAAAAATACTAACCAAAATAAGGTATACAGGACCTCATAAGTGATTTTTTTTTTAATGATGCAGAAACCAACATAAATGATTTCATTTGTGAAAGTTTCCATTTTCCTGTTAACGTAAACTTACGAAAGAGATTTTCTTTGATCAAAAAACATTGAAATAAAATATATCTTATTTCTTAAAGAACCCAGTTACCTGACAAATTAAAAAAAAAATTTAATCTCATATAGGGTTTGCAGATATACAAACACCTAACATGTAAGTCTAAAAATCTAAAAATAATCAAATTCTCCTACCTGTTAATAAGTGCTGCCATGGATGGCTGACCAACACCCTCTCTGACCTGTGTTCTTTTTTAGGTGCATTTAGTACATTTATGCAGAGCCAGTTGCCCAGGCCTTCCGGACAGTTACCCCCTTCTGGAATGTCCTATATCTGTGCTCTGATCCAAAATGTGTGACACTCTCAGATTTAATCTCATGTCCCAGTTGTGGCACATCTCACTGTAGCTCTAAACTCCAAAAGCAGATAATTGTGTCAGCTTGGGTTTCTCCCTAGAGCACAGTGACAGATGTGGGACTATAGGGGAGATGGGGCAACAGGAGGAATAAAGGGGTGTCCAGGTGACCCCAATGGGTAGCTGTAGGCCAGCTTATTTGTAGGCACAAAGAAGTGACATTGAAACTCACTCAGTCAATGGTTCTAAAGTAGATTGAAGGACTCCCTCATTATAAAAACTTACACACAGAGAGGAGCTCTATTCTACACGAGGTAGCCGTGAGAGAAGGTGCCTCAGAAAGATGCAATAACTAAAGCACCCGGTCAGGCTTTGTTTCAAAGAACACGGTGCCTGACCAAGTGGCAGCCTCAGGAGGGCTGGAGCTGGTATGGAACACATCTAAAAAGCAGCATGAGAGCTTACAAAGAAAAAGCAATCCATGAGACAGCGGGTCTGGAGTGGAGCACCACGCACCTAGGTGTCAAATGAGCGACACACACAGACTTTCAGGATGAGCGTTTCTAGCATTGGTTGCTTCAGCTGTGAAAGGCTCTGTCCTACCCCAGCCTGTCCTCCACAGATTACGCTGTTGTGGAGACCCCCTTAGGAAGGATTTCTCTCAATCCTTAAAAATTTCAAAACCACATTAGATCAGTATTATAAAAGATGGAATTTCCTGGAGTCACTATTCTTTCCTTACCTCACCAGCTGCCTCATGAAGAGCGGACAGACCACAAGGAGACAACATGGACTACCAACTACCAACGTTTCAAAAATTCACCCCCAAGTTATGTAATAGGCACATGTATTTCTGTAAACTGTTTCTTCAGTGTAACCGATTGTACCCATTGTGCAGATATGTTTGTCTCTCTAACCTCCACCTTTCATTCCTCTCCCACCCTTCCCTTTCCTCACCCTACCCTAAGTGCTAATCCAAGGATTTATACAGAAGATATTCAATAAATGGTGACTACTAAAAGCATGATTCTAAGACCACTTACATCTCTAACTGTAACTATGAATAATAGGAAAAAATACAGTTCTACTCAAACAGGAATACATTAACTTCCAAATAAATAAGAGACCTAGAAACATGCTCTTGGTGTATAATCGTGAACGACTACTTCCACTCATAGATGGAGAGAATGAAAGCAGTACGCAATGACTGGACACCTCCATGAGACCTAAATTTACCACCCACGGAAAGTAGTTAGAAACACCCCACTTTTCCTGTGGTCCAGGGATGAACAGTGTTTGCAAACTTCCCGACCAAATGCACCAATGGTCTTCATTCTGTTTTCTACTAATAGCCTGTTGTTTTTTGCAACAGCTCTTAAGGATGTACAGCTAGCAATAATCTTTGCCTTCACACAGGGGTCTCTTGCTAGCACATAAGCCTGGCCTTCTTTCCCCTGCCTCTTTCGATCACAATGCTTTGACTCTTATAAGGCAGTAGTTAGCCCCTGTATATCATCTTACGTAAGCACTTTGAGGGCTTGACAGACACCAGCTCACCAAGTCTTTAAAGATGGTCTCAGGGATATTAGATGATGCAAATCACTCAGTCTTTATATTTAAGCACCTCACCATGTATTTGTTCTTCATACAATGATTTAAGTCTAAAATCCCATTCTATCACAATCTCAAATAACTTGGTACCTTTGCACTGTTAATAACTATTCAACACAGTGCTTAGTAGAATAAGCATCTAGCTTGCTGACTGAATAAAATGATGGACCTATAGCTCATGATTGGTGATAAATTTGTACGAAATAACTATGAACCCTGATGTGATCCAGCCACCCCTGTGAAACACAGGCCAGTAGGCCACAGGATTTGTTGAGCAATTAATCTAAGAGCCCAGGTGTACTGATGGCATTACTTATTTTGGTATGGCTGAAACATATGGATTTTGATAACATTCTGTGTATTTTGCCATTATTGGCAATAAGGTCCTCTTCCCTCAATTACAGTAAAGGTTGGACTCATGCTCTGGGCACAATGCGACGTTTGACTTTGCCAGGTGAGGTGGAGAGCAGGCAGTTGCACTATCATCTTGCTTTATATCTTGGTATGCAGTTCTATGGTCCTTTTAGGAATTTGATACATATTTGGGCATACATTAAATTTAAAGTGAAGAAAGCTTAAAATTTCCATGGCATCCTATAAGTACAAGGATTATTTTCAACATGGTATAAGTATTCATTTTTCAAAACTACTAGTAGGTTAAATGTTTTCACACTCCAGAAAAGACTCCTTAGGTATAACCTAACTTCCACAAACAGGAGTTGAGCTCTCCTTCACACTGTACCAAAAAGGGGAAAGACAGAAGGAGAAGGGCGGGGGGGGGAGGGAGGCTGGAAATGAGACAGAATGTGAGAGCTTTTTAAAAATACTATTTCTATAAATTTGCCTCTGTAACAATATATTTACAATTACTACTACTGATTTCCTTGTTGTTTAAAAGGTTCATTTAACTCATTCAATATTTAATGTTTTTTTGGTGAGGAAGATTAGCCCCGAGCTAACATCTGCCACCAATGCTCCTCTTTTTTGCTGAGGAAGATTGTCCCTGAGCTAACATCCGTGCCAGTCTTCCTCTATTTTGTACGTGAGATGCCACCTCATCATGGCTTGATAAGCAGTACGTAGGTTTGAGCCTAGGATCTGAACTGGCACACCCTGGGCTGCCGAAGTGGAACATGCAACCTTAACCACTACACCACCGGGCCAGCCCCAATATTTATTATTTTATAATAATAAAAAGTTTTAAGGGGTCATTGATTATCTCAGTGTTATACACACACACACATTCACACACTGCACAAAATACAGTCTTAATTCTCCTCCCTCTTAGTATTGTGCCTTGAAAACAGTCTTGCTAGTGTCTGAAAGTATTCTGCACTTTCGCCTTGGATGCATTACCCAGAGTTCAACACGAATAGTTTTCAAACTAGATATTCCAACCATCTGAAGTCACCTGTTCTAGCCATCAGAAGTTACCCTTACATGGCCTCTAAATCTTGATTCCAAAATCTACAAATTTCCTCAGGAAACAGGAATTTTAAGGGGAAGGAACCCTAACAACTGCTTTGGGGGTGAGGCAACCTATTTATCACTGATCTTAATTAGCACAGGACTGGCGACGCCTCCAGCGCCCTGTGACGCTCTCTCCTCTCCCCCCGAGGAGCAGATCAACCATGGTGCAGTAGTGAGTTGTGAGGGAACTTGATATTCTTTATTAACCGAACAAAACCTTATAACCTGATCCTGCGCCACGGCCATGACTGCTGCCCGTGCAGCTGAGGCTTTCGGAGTGGGTCTCAGAAAAAGGGAGGACACCCCGTCTGCTCGAGATCAGTTTACTCTGCAACTGAGAAAGGGCTCTCTTTGAAATAACTATACCCTGCTTGGGGGTTCAGAATTTATGCATCTGTACTTGTGTCCATGACAATTTTATCGCATGTCCAGGAAACAGGACAATTAAAGCGGCGTTCAGATAGGAGTCTAGCTTCTGAAAACCTAACAACTCCACTAAGTGATATAGAATATATTAAGATCCGGGCAACTGCATTTTGTGTAAAAATTTAACAGGTCGTATGTTGTGAATTACATACAATTTTATGTTCACAGAAATCAACTGGTTATAGTCTGTTTCTTCCTGTTAGTACTTCAAGCTGAAAAGAATGGGGCCGTCTAGGAAGGCTGGGATTCAAATAAAAGATATGAGATCCTTCTGTTCCCAGGCTGAAACAGGGATTAGAATAACACATTTAAATACCTTAATGTTTTTAGCACAAAAAGCATTAATTCGATACTCTGCTTCCTTGAAATGCTTTATTAAGGCCCCCAAGACCCTCTCAGGAGTATCTGCCTTCCTTGAAGTTAACACACATTTATTGTTCTCCACTGCAAATTTCACTAGAATTTCCAAACAGCGTGCCTGGCCTCTGCTGTGGGGAAGGTGGGAATAGGAAACAGAACCAAGAGGAAAGCTGAGAAGTGTTTCGAGTTTTGACATTTCAGACCAAGCTTATGGCTCCTTCAGGACCAGGCAGCATGAGCTCATGCACCACTGAAAATTAATGACGACCAGGATGCTGAATAGAATGATTTTAATTAGACCTGCCCTTCACTTGTCACCTGAGCCTGGAAAAAATGTCATCTGACTACCAATCCAATAAATAAGCCAAACTGTAACTACTCGTACTCTGGAAAAAAGTGAGGCAGCCTGTCCACCTCTGACCTTCACCCAAGTCCTAACACAAACAACCAAGAGCCCTGACAGCCACAGGGACGCAGCGGCCAGCACCACGTGCATCCACACCCGGGCAGGCCAGGCAGGGGGTAGTTCACAGGTTAATGCATCTCCTTTTTTTTTTGAGAGTGGAATTTGTTGGGTAGGAATGGGAGTAAGGTAGACAAAGCTCTTTCTTTCAAGTAGCATATGCCCTTTCTCAAAACGAAAGCCTGTGTTTAATAAGGCACTAATTCTGGATCTCTATAGCAGGAAATGACGATGCTTTTTTCATTAGCATATATGTAAAACTCTTTAAACAAAGAGGTACATTTGTTCAAATCCAAAGAATGTACAACGCCAAGAGTGAACCCTCATGTAGACTATGGACTCTGGGTGACAATGATGTGTCAGTGTAGGTTCATCGATTGTAACAAAGGCGCCACTCTGGTGGGGGCTGTTGATAACTGGGGAGGCTGAGCATGTGTGGGGGCAGGGAAGTCTCTCTACCTTCCCCTAAATTTTGCTGTGAACCCAAAAATGTTCTAAAAAATAAAGTCAACGGGGGGACAAAAGGCAGCAGCATTCGACCATTCCCCAAACAGAACATGAAAATGACTCTTCAAGGTTCTATACGTCTGCTAAAGTCCATACAGACATTAGGCAGATGGGGCAGGAGGTCCTGGTGGTGGCGGGAGGAGTATGTGTATAGTGATCAAGCACAAGAGGGTCTGCATAAAGAGAGGACATGAGCCCCAAGACATTGAGCACCTGCAGAAGAAATCAATTATAATAGCCAATTATGATTAGTAGTCAACTTAATCTACTGCAAAGCTTAATTTATAACTTGCCCTTCTAATTGATTAAGACCATTAAAATAGCACTTCTAAGGACAAAGTCTGGTCTGAAATGCACTGGCTGTATACTTCTGTCTCCATAATTAGGTTATGAGCTATCTGGTTTTAGAGATTTGTTTTACTCATCTTTAAATCCCAAAGCACCAAACAAAATAGGTATCAAATGAATGTTTGTTGAATTAACTGTTTTTTAATGATTGTTGGACTTCAAACAGAGCTCTTTCTCCTCCTTCTTAATTATAATTGTTTCCATTTCATGTTCAAGGACACACTTATCATACTAAATGAATAACGATCATCTGGTAGTTTTGATCAAAGAAATAAAAGATTATTTGTTCATTACAATGCCTGTTCAGAGAAGCCCAAATCTCAACCTCTGAGTCCACCTGGTAGCCATACTTTTCAAAGTAAATTAATACACGGAAAGCCATGTTGATCAGGTTACCACTTTTCCTAAGTAACAGCCACCACTTAAAAATCAAGTTTGCCATTTATGGAGTCTGATAGGTGGGGTCATGCTGCCAACACCTGCCCCATTCACCTGGGCTGGCAGCTGCAGCGGGCAGTGAGCTGATCACACGCCTTTGGGGTGGAGAGCCTAACACTGAGCTTGGAAAGGAGATAAAGACCAGGGCTAGCTACATACACCACTGCTTGGCTTAGGGCTGGTACCAGAGGGGAGTTTAGAATGAAGAAACTTCCACCCGAGAAACTTGAGAAATAGAGGGCAGGTGCTCAGGAGCACACATGGGGGGCTCCCAGCTTTTTGTGCTGATCTCATAAAAGTCGAAATACAATGAAGAAGGCAAGAAATGCCTATACCTTGCAATTACACCTCGCAGCTAAAGATGTGAGTCACCAACCAAAGTGAGCCTCAACTAAGGGAATGTGACAGAAGGAGAGGCTACCATAGTGTGGCAGCAAGCAGAGAGACAGTGAACACCCTCTCTCTCTTTCATTTTCATACACACACGCACAGATGCATAGTATCTCATTAAATTGAAAGGGTATATACTACAGACAGAACCTAAAGTAGTGATACTTTTCATATTATAATTGTTTTCAAGCAAAGAAACAAAAATGACCTATCACTCGCTTAGAATAGAGTGACAGGGCTTCCAAGGCAAAGTGACAGGCACATGCCAGGGCTTCGTTTGGGCTCCAGTGATATAAAGGTGATAAAAGCATGCACTGCACCCAGTGAAGCCACAGGGCACCGTTTTTTCTTTTTATCACATGGCCAACACCCAGAGTTGTACAAGATCCAGAACCAGATTCTGTGATCTGAGGCCCAAGGTGATAATAACGCACAAGTGGGGAAGCCTTCATGATCCTCTGGGTTGCTGAGAGAATTCCACCCTTCCTCCAACAGCTCCCCCAGCCCTTGAGGGCCAGTTCTCGTCCCTCTCAGATTTTAGTGTGCTCACTGTTAAAGCTGTGGAGAAGGGAGGATATGACTCAGGTGATGACCACGTGTGAACAAATGAAGAGGGAAGAGCAGTGGGGAACAGTTCAGGTGAGAAGCATCAAAAGACGGGCGTCAATGGGATCCTTGCCTCTACTTATCCAGATGGACAACCTCCCTGGTTGTGCTTTTTCTCCTCTGTGACTAACAATGAGGATTTCTAACGTTCCTTAAGCTCCAAAACCTGTACTTGTAAGTTGAAAGCAAAAATATGAAACTATAAGAATAATAGTAACACAGGAGCAGGAGCAAGTGCTGGTTTAGCACTCACTGTTTATTCATCCACAGCTGGGCTAAGTGCTTTCCGTGCACGGGCTGATTTAATCCTCACTTTAACTGAGAAATTGGCACCAGTATCCTGACCATCTCATGGGTGAGAAAACCAAGCTCAGAAAGGTTGACACAGTGTGCCCAAGGTCACAAACCTAACAAGTGCCAAGACAGGACCCGACCCCAGCTGCCTCACTCCAGGGGCCGCTCAAGCACCCTGCTACACTCTTGGCTATGGTGGAAACACCCATTTGGAAGCTCCGCGTGGTTCTGCTGAGCAATCGGGCCAGGCAAGGCTGGGGGATAGAGCACAGGCAACAGATCTACTCCCAACACTGTGAGAACCCAACAAAGTGACATTATCCCCTGACTCTCAGTTTTCTACTTGTAGTTTGGGGATGTCACCACTGCCATCTGCCTCACAAGACAGCCAGGAAGACTGAATGAATGTTAAAGGTGAACCAGCATTTTGAAAGGTAGGGGGAAAAAAACCCATCTCTTAGTTTCTACCTGACTCAGATTAGGTGCCAAGCACCACTCATCACCTCCCACTGAGGACACCATCCAGACTCCGAGCTAGTCCTGGCTGGGAATGCTCTTCTCCCAGAAGTTCCTGGCTTCAGGACCTCTTAGGATCTTCAGGATGGAGATGGGAAAGAACCAGCAGAGAAGAAAATTTTGGCTGATGTGTCCCTGCTTGAATTTACCACCCTTCCCTTAAAGTCCTGTATCGGATTGTTTCCACATACAATTTTATATAGTTTCTTTATATATCAACGCATTAAATTCTATAATAATTCACGCTAATATACATACACACTGAACAGAAATACATGTAAACACAAACAAGATTGTGAGTTCTTGCAGGGCAAAGATTATGTCTCCAGTTTTTAATATTCCATACATCCAACGAAGTGCTTAGCACATAATGGCTGCTGCTAATTTCACCTACGTGAATCAGACTGCAGAAACAGCGACAGCAGTTCTGGTATGTGCTGTGAGGGGAATGGTACACGTGGAGGTTTGAAGCAGAGAGCAAATGAGGAAGGAAGAACGAACTCTTGTCATGGTCAGCAGGCCTCTCTCAGTAGTTTTGTCCCTGGGTGGAGGTGGGAGCTAAAGTGAGGAGGGCCTGCCTCTGAAGTCCGGACTGTAATATTATCAGAGTTTTTCTTGAATGATGAGAACTGTGCAATTAGCCCAGTCTGTGTCACGCCCTAAGACAATATCAGCTGTTCACTGGAATAAATTACAAACAGACGAGAAACGTGCAGCCACCACAAGCACCATCTCCTCTCAGCAGTTTCACACACGCAATGTGGCTCTTCTCCATTCAGATGCTAGAAATAGTTTCCCTCTTACTCTTGTCTCCAAAAGCAAAACAAAACAGCAAATAACCGAATTGGGATGCAATTAATACAGGTGGATGTCTATAGTCAGTTTTACTCTTTCTAAAGAAAACAGACAGAAATCGATATAAAACAAATTTCAGACAAGCCTAACTATGTAAAATAACACCAATGAACAAGTCAAAATTACCCACTCCAACAGATGACTGCTTTCAGTTAATCTAAAATCCTAATGAAATCTGAAATTATTCCCTTACATCAGATGATCTATTGCTATAGTAAAAAATAATAGAATCACAAAGCATTTCATCTCTGAAATGATTAAATAGTATGAAAAGAAGTTAAATTAAAATTTGAATTTGTTGTTTATATTTGATCTGAACAATTTTAAGAGCTAAGACCTCTCTACCTACTTTTTGGGATCAGACAATTCTCCAGGACATTCTTAACTTATGCAATGTTTTATTTGAGCTATAATTTAAGGCATTAATTTTTAGTCAAAGATTTTTCAACATTGTTGAAAAATATAGTTTTGACTGGTTTCTAAGAAGCTAGCCATAGCTCATTAAGTCATATTAGTAAAAGCTAAAAAAAAGTCACATGGGGTTTTTTTCCATTCGAAATGCTTAACAGTTGAAGTTTCCCTAAGAAGCAATCAGAAGGCCACTGCTTCCTGGGAAGATAATGCTCTGGCGGGTCTGGGCAGTGAGCGTGGTAATGAGCCAGTTCTGTCTGACTCGCTCACTGATATTCCCAGCGGCAGCAAAGCAGCTGCTGGGGCCAGCTAGTTTAATGAGGCATCGATGTTCTTTGCCAGTTTTCTTTGTGTGCGTTTTGGAACTCTTTATCAGCATATCACGAAGTTCAGGTCATGAGTAGAACAAAGAAAAATATAACAATCCAACTACGCAGATTGCAGCAAACTAGTCACTCAACATGAACGCACGGGGCAGTGGGCTCAGATTTGCAGACATGGTCCCACACTCCTGAGCGCTCCAGTGCTGAGGCGGAATCAGTCTTGACCGAGTCAGATGGGATCTGCAGGGCGCCTGACAGCTCTTGAATAGTCACACAGACATGTTAAATGCAAGGGGAGCAATTTCTTTTCAAGTCCTCCAGTGAATGAAGGAGAGAAAAATATACACAAACGTTGGTTTAATACACTCTAATGGTAATTAAGAGATAGCCATTTTCTATTTCTTCCAGGTGCTATGTTAACTAAGGAAACAGAATTTTCCTTAACTCTGGGGGCTAAGTTTTGATGCAGGTGGTGTTTCTCTTTTGCGTGCACACCCACTCACCAAGCGCTGGGAAAATGGGGACCCTTCACACGGTCAGGGAGATGCTTCACTTCAGAGCACTGTCACATGACTCTCATGGGGCTGTCAGCTCTCATGACAACAGGTCTCTAAGAAAGAAACTGGAAAAGGACATCACAGACACGGAGGACCATCCCTCTACGCTGGGGATCGTTTTCCCTCTGTGATCCCTCCATGGAGGCCTGCACCGCATTCCTTGTGTCACAACATAACCCCGATGTTCACCTCAATACCTGGCACACGGCTGGCACTCAGATATTGGTGGACTGACCTACCACTAGAATGAGAGTCTCCACATTTACCACTACACATTG
Organism: Equus caballus; assembly: GCF_041296265.1. Taxonomy (NCBI): domain Eukaryota; kingdom Metazoa; phylum Chordata; class Mammalia; order Perissodactyla; family Equidae; genus Equus; species Equus caballus. Next base: position 23,012,704 of record NC_091700.1, on the reverse strand, counting down.
CTCCAGTCTGTAAAAAAAGGCAGGGTATTGTATTCATTAAAGGGAAAGGGAAGCAAATAACCACACAACCCAGAGCGTCTGGCCAACACCCACATGAATCAGCACTGAGCTGGGTGGCTGAATAAGCTAGAAATGGTTTTATAAATGTGTGTAGGTCGAGTCAAATGAGCAGCTGTGGGACTGCCCCCGCACGAGTGTTATCACTCGGTTTGCGGGCTCCAGATCTGCATCAGCCAGGTCTGTTTGCGATGCCGCTGCCCAGATGCACCTACGTTTTTGCTCACGCAGTGTTCTTAAACGTGCTGCAGCTGGTTGGGCCAGCACTCTTCTGAACAGTGGTGCCCGACGCCCACTACTCCCGCAGCCTGGTTTGTTCTTTTCCTTGGCAAATGAGCTTAAGGCCCAGCGTGGTGAAGAGTACTATGGTGGGGAGTCCAAAGACCGCATAGTGACCCAGACCCCATCCCTGGCCCCAGAACTCCAGGCTCTAATAAAAGAGAGAAAACCAGTTTATACAGCACTCCAGCCAGGTAGAAAGTGAAGACTGCAGGAACATAGTTTAGCCAAAGACGCAGCGGAGGGTAGTGAGTAAAGAGGAGGGGAGTTAGGAAAACAGTCACAGAAGCCTGTCTCCGAGCTTGTTCTAAAACAATGGACAGAGACGGTGGGCCAGACCCACAAAAGAGCAGTTCAGGGGGAGAGAAACGTTTGAATAGAGTTTGGCAAAGACAAAATAGACTAAAAATACATAATGTTGATGTGTGAGTAAATAAGCACCCCAATATACTACCCATGGACATATATGTGTGTGTGTGTATATATATATATAAAGCTACATATAGCTTCTGAACAGGCAACTTAACTCCAAGAACTTATGCTAAGAAAGTAAATGGATACACAGGCAAGGTCATAGGTGTAAGTACAGTCCAGAGAGCACTATTCACAGTATCACACGGTTGAGAATGCAGGAGCTCTCCAATGCGTCCACACGGAACACAGACATGTATTCTCATGTACTGCTGAATGAAGAAAGCAAGTTGCAAGGCTACATATACTAAATACACACATACACACATATACAGCCCGAGATGAAACTTCAGGAGAAAATAACTTAGAAAGTGGTTATCTCTGAACAGAATGGACTTAGACATATTCCTTCATTTTGTTCTGTTTCACATCATTAACGTATTACTCTTGTAATGAAAAAGCAAGTAAGTTCTTAAAAACAAAAGCTGATTAAATGTCCTTCAAGGCCTCATACAACTCCGTCCTCCTCTTTAAAGTCTTTTATGACCACCTTTGCCCTAGATTGTAGCCATTAGAGTTTACTACATTATACAATATTTATAGTCTCATATAGACATGTCTGAACTTCCCAAACACAAAGCATATGAAAAAGTCCTCGAAAACACGATGCGGACGTTTCTTTGCACTGTGCCTCTATCCTTCTCCTCACAGGAACAATTTCTTACATTTGTTGATGAGGGTGAATTCAGAATAAGCCAAGGGTGTGGGAGGGTAACTCAGTTACCTTCAAATGACCACAGAGAAGGTTGTAGAGGAATCAGGAAACCCACCAAATAAATCGCCTTTACACAGCAAGATAAATTTCACCAGGAAAGTGTGGCGTTCACACTCGGAAGACAGCAGCGCTGGCGCCAGCTCACCAGCACCCTTCCACTGCACGCCCCTGAGCCCTCTACCAGTTTCCAACACACTGAGAGGCCATCAGCACACGCTCTGCAATTTTAGACCCTGGACACACAGACCAACAAGTTCTTAGGCTTTAAAAATGGATACATTGCTACTATGTTCCTATACTGAACTACCAAAATAATCCCTAAAGGGTTTCTATTTCTTCCCCAAGTGACTCTTTCAAGACAGAAATTTTATATATAAGCAGGAGCTCTTCACATGCAAAAAGTTATTTTTAAAGTAAACCTAGATGTCAATGACCAGACTAAGGAGACAATACAGTTGTCCCTCGATAGCGCAGGGGATGGTTCCAGGACCCTACAGATACCCAAATCCACAGGTGCTCAAGTCCCTTATATAAAGTGGTGTAGTGTTTGCGTATAACGTACGCACACCCTCCAGTATACTTTAAATCGTCTCTGGATTACTTATAATACCTCATACAATGTGAATGCCATGTAAACAGTTGTTACACTGTATTGTTTAGGGAACAATGACAAGAAAAACAGCCCACAGGTGTTCAGTCCAGACGCAGCCACAGCAGGCCCTTCATCCGCGCTTGGCTGAATCTGCAGACGCGGACCCACGGACACGGAGGGCCGACCGTATTACAGGTACCTTGACTAACGCATTCTTCTCAAGAATGACCAGAACTTCCTGTTTTAATTTCCTTTTCATCTTTAAAGAAAATCTGAACAAACGCAATAGTTTGCTACCCTCCCTTTCCCTGTCTACACGGCAACCTTCTCCGCTCAGAGGGCCGAGCTGAACACGGCCCTCTTTCTGGAGCAGTTCTACCCTCCAGGAACAGGCCGCCGCTTAGCAGATCACCACTCAAGAGGCTCCTCATCATGCTTTTGGAGGTGACGGACGAGTCCATTACCCTGATTGTGCTGACGGTTTCACAGGAGTCTGCACATGTCCCAGCTCAGCCATTGTACATGTTAAACGTGTGCAGAGTTCGTATGTCAATTATACCCCAACAAGACTGCTAAAAATATATAATGGAAACGGACTCTGAGGAGAGTATTATATTTTATATCTGTAATCGTCTGTTTTCCTGTGTAGGTCTAGTTTTATTTTTTCTTTAGTTTGAGTCTCTTTTGCACTTGGGCTGCAAATTAAACTAATATTTCAAACACATAATCTCCCTGTTACTTCTCTGAACTCAGATCGCTATATTAAGTTACAATAAATCTCTTTAATAAAAAAAGTTTCCTGACCCTCTGCTGCCTGAGGCGGCTCGTCTCCTGACTCTGCATCCCTCTCTGACGGCATGGACCCAGAACTCCGTTGTCCTCGTCCCTGCCCCACATTCCTGCTGCCCTGCTTTTTCTCCTGACAGAACCTCCTCCTCCAGCTCCCCGGCTTCCCCTCTCCCTCAGCTGACTTCTACTCCATTTTGAAGACCAGTTCCATGTCACCTTATCCTCGGGCGGGCTCTCCACATGCTTCTCCCCATCTCAGGCCCTCCTTCCACCCCACCAGTCCAACCTAGCCACCCTCCACATCCCCTCTGTCCCCTGGTAAACAGAATACGCGTCCCATCCCATGAAATGACCATTTATGTGTCTGTCTTCCTCGAGGGACTAAGTCCCAGAAGACAAAGACTATTTTCTTTTGTATCTTATGTGCCTAGTACAACGCTTGGCACAAATAGTGCCAATGATAATCAAAGTGTCAACTTTCATCTAATGGAAGACAAAAACTCCCCCCACAATTTGATGTTTATAAGAACTATTCTTCTAACATATCTCAATTGGTGTTACAACTTCACTGTCCTCTGATGACAAACATTGGGTACTATACATATTTTAACTTTCAAACTTCATAAAAACTTTGGCGTAGGACCAGCCTGGGTTCCTTTAGTCTGATCTGCATGTCTTGCTATTGAAACGCCTACGTATGTACATGCAGTGATGATGGTGCGGGTGGCTCTTCACAAATACTAAAAGCAATGAAATAGAAAGAGGAGAAAAAACTTTTCGAAAATGCTATAACCCAAACCAGAATAACTGCTAATAGAAACAGGCCCCTTCCCAAATGTAAGCGGGTCACAAGGAATGACTCACCTCAAAGCGGCCACAGCGATACTGTTTACTCTCCATTTGGGGCTTAAAAGCATTTTAGTTGATGAACAGGCCCTGAAGCAGAAACATCTAAACCCATGCTAATGCCCAGCAGAGCAGTAACTTCTTTTGATTAATTTACCAGCACTGAAAGCCCAAGAAAGAGATCAAACCGCATTCTGTGCTAAACAATTAAACAAGCGGCCGATGCCTCCAGGATGGTGTGTGTCAGGATGAAAGCTGGATGGGGTCGAATGAAAAAGCAACAAGTACCTTACATTGATTAATGCTTACAGGATTTTTTCCCCTTAAATGTCATAACATTTCATTCAATGGTCGAACCAAAGAGTTTATAGAACATTTAAAATGGAAAAAAGTTCCAAAAACTTAAGAGAATTCAGATGTGTAGCGAGGAGAAAAATCAGGTCAATTCTAAAGAAGCTTCAAAAAGTTTGGCAGACCTCTGACCGGTTTGCTGAAAGATCTTCAGCACGAAATAGCATGGGGAAAAATCTCATCACCTCCTGTAAGTGAAAAATAATTTTTCTGCTACGAGTGAAATTTTCTTCAACTATTGAGCCCATTCACAACGGTCAATACCATCCATATACACTGTTTTGAAAACATAGAGCCAAAATAAATATAGTACAAATGTACCTCTACTTAATTTTTTTAAAAATTGGAATATAAACCAAACTGACTCCCAAATCAAAATGAACTACAAATATTTTAGTAACTAACCCTCATAGATTTTATGAATGCTTAGCTAAATCAATTTTTTTAAATTCCATGAATGTCTGTAATAAAACAAAACTAATTTATATACTTGTAGAAAAATACCTGAACAAAGCCAGCTAAAAATGTCAGCTTACTGAAAAGATGAAAGTTGCTAATTTATATCCCCAAGGAACATTTTTTAGGTAATTCAATATTATTTCAAAATTTATTGCTTGTGTTTGGGCTACTACTACTCTTTCCTAATCTGTAAAATGGGGATGAGGATGCACGCCTGAGGATTTTAAGATTAAATGGAATATTCTGTAAAGCATGTATCTTTAAACTCCACCACATCGCACACCTCCCCCGAGTCTCCCCCGAGTCTGGGCCACCTCTGGAGGCTGCCTGCAGAGCCTCAGCCCTGTCTTCTCACTGCCTCACTGAATCATGGGGCTCCTCACAAGCAGCCTTAAGGCAGAGCTTGTTCTAGAGGGTTCTCTGCTCTGTGGAAGATGTTATGGTACCCTTTACTACATCTGCCAAAAAATTAAAATTGAATCCCTTCATATTTTTAAACTCTTATGTGGAAAGACCACAAATATTTGGGAATGCAAAACTGAAAGCTTACTCTTGTACTGACCCTCCGGCAATTCTGTCCCTCTTAGGAAGATACAAGAGCCCAATGAGCACGGACACACAGGCGTGGCCTCCTGCTCCAGCCCTCTGGCTCCACTGGGCTCTCATCCCTTATTGCTACTCACAGATAAAAGAAATGGGCTGTAGATGAGGTGGACATAGGTTTCTTCGGATCCCTATTTCTGATTTTCTTAGATGTGTACAGAAAAACAAAAATTTCCTATTTTAAATCTTTTCAAAGGTGGTGAATCCTCCCTTGTTAAAAAATAATTGAGGGCCAGTCCCAGTGGCCTAGTGGTTAAATTTGGCATGCTCTGCTTCCGTGGCCTGGGTTCAGTTCCCGGGCACAGACCTATGCCACTTGTCTGTCAGTGGCCATGCTGTGGGAACGGCTCACATAGAAAAAGAAGAAGATGGGCAGCAGATGTTAGCTCAGGGCAAATCTTCCCCCCAAACCTCAAAAATAAATAAACAAGTAATTGAAAAAACTTGGGTGAGATCAGGAAACACAAGGAAGAAGGGTCTTGTTTCACAGAGGAAGCAGAGGAACACAGCACAGAGTGAACAGAATCCCCACTGGGCTCTAGGATTCCCCCAAATGGAGCTAAATGTATCCTATCTAAAGGGTTCTGGTCACACAGGGATATTTTGAAAGCACAGGCAGAAAAGCTGGAGATGACATCACAGTGTTTAAAATATAATAAACTTAAGAAATGCCTATGAGTTATTCCACACTGATTTTGACTCTGGTTGTAAAACCTGTTTACACAGTTCTTACATGCACCTCTTGCTAAACACCCTTCAGCTGGAGTTGGCAGACTTTAGCTACCAAGGGAAGGACGTACTGCTATTGTTGTTGAGGCAAATATGACGTCTGCCCAGGGGAGAGAACATGCTGGGAAAGTTTCCTCTCAGCAGCCGATCATCAGATCACCAACAGATGAGCAGGAACATCATAGACACAAGCTCAGGTAACGTTTTTCTAACTAGAATGCAACTGTACAAATATTTGAGCACCTAGAGTATACAAAGTGATCTCAAATATCTTCCCACAAAAAGACACCATTACATGTACAAAAAGGGCCATGAAAAGTCCTTGAAGTTCAAATTCAAATTCTTTTCACAGCTTCATCCTAAGAAGTTTATTTGCCTATGTGCTAGAGTCACTCTTCTCATTTCCCAAGTGAAATAAGCAATGCAATGCCCATGCCACGCCATCCATGCTGCTCTAAGCTCACACTCGTGTGCAAATTCCCACAGCCAGTCTGAAGGCTCTGAACAAGTCTTCCTGGTTATCACTGGAGTTCTTCTTTTTAGGTTTGTAGTGTTGAGTTGGCTTGATCATTAGTTCATTGAGAATAACACTGAGAACATCATTAAGCATGCCAATTTCAGCTGGAAAAATGATTAATATGAATTATATTATGTAGATTTTAAAGTCTTTTCTGAAAAGCATTATTTGCAATGGAGAATTTCTTGGATATTGAATAGCATTTTAACAATGGCTCTCTGTATAAAAATGAGAAGTCAGCCCGAAAAGGTATCCAGAGTATGGTGAAAATAATATCGGGGACAAACATGGTAGGATTTAGTCAGCCTCATGCTCAGCATTCTGTCAAATCCAGACATTTCTTATACCAGTTCTCTTTTGATACAATATCCTTTTTGGCACCAAAGAAATGTTGCATTCCTAGGAAACTGAACTAGAGGATTAAATTCAGGTATTTTTATTTGTTTGCTTAAAAACACTTTTATTTAAAAAAAAAAATAAGCCAATAAAAGTTCCACTGGCACTAGAAATGAATACTGGCACTTATTTCATTCATGCAATATTCATTTCATTCCTTAATATTACCCTATCTTTAGATCAACTGTGTCTTGGCTGAATTCACATTCAGTCTACGTGTAAACACTCCAGAGCATCCCCGGTCAACAGGAAAAGTCCACTCCCAGTTACAGAGCAGGAGATATAGTCCAGAGCTTAGATGGACTAAGACCAAGCAAATGAAATATTCCGAGTCCTCATGAGATAATCTTGAAAATGATGCCAAATCAGATGCAAGCATCTTATGTCCAGTTTTTAGAACCAAAACAGGATATAAACAGAGTTAATTATAGAAGCGACTGAATTCTAGGCTGGCTCCCCTGTCACGGAGCATGCCACTTCCCATTGACATCAATTGGCTTGCAGCATAATGCACATGGTTTGTCATTTCAGCCTCAGGAAAACAAGTGGGAAGGTGAATTACACACCATCAGCACTCGCACCTACTCCCTAAAATTCCAAAGCCAAATCCCAAAAGGTGGGTCCCTGCTCTAGTGTTCTCCTACCTACCCACCTCAATCATGGAACACAACCATAAAAATCACTGAAGTTTTCTCAAAAGGTGTTAATTTCCCCCTCCCCACTCAGCTTTATTGAAATATAATTGACATATGACATTGTGTAAGCTTAAAGCACACAATGTGTTGATCTGAAACACATATTGCAAAGTGATTACCACCGGAACATTAGCTAACACGTGCATCACATCACTGAATTGCATTTCTTGTTTGCAGAGACAATATTTAAGATCTACTCTTTTAGCAACTTTCAAGTATATAATACAATATTATCACCTACAATTACTATGCTGCACTTAGATCTCCAGAACTTATTCATCTTCTAACAGCAAGTTTGAACTCTCTGACCAACATCTCCCCTTCTCCAGCTCCAGCCCCTAGTAACCACCATCCTACTCTCTGTTTCTATGAGTTTGGCTTTTTTCGAATCTGCATGTAAGTGAAATTATACAGTATTTATCTTTCCCTGACTTAAAATTTTCCTTTTTTTATCTGCAGGACAGAGGTTATATCCTCTGAAAATATATCTAAGGTCCTTTCCTCTGAAAACGTAACTTGTGTCTAATTAGCAAAGATAAGAAAACCCTAGCATTTCCCTCTGGAGGAATGCACTTCAATTTCACAGCATGCCTTGCAAGGAGCTTTATATTGCAAACATTGTCTGAGGCAGGCTACTCTCGCCGCAGTGGCTTTTGAGATTTCTAACCATGGTGACATAATAAGGACACCACAGAGCTAGGATAGATAGTGCCATCTTGATTCCCAATCTAATTATCAGCCCACTATTACTTCCTAATTGTTAATATCACTGACGTAACTAAGATATCTCACAATCTCAAAATATGGAACCATGTGTATAAAAATTAAGTTCTCTGCTCCTCCACCTTAGTCCTTTTGAAAGGGCAAAGGAAAGTGCATTCTAAATGAAATGTGTGAAAACATGTACAGCTTCCGTTTACCCAGTAGCGTCTCTGACCCCATAAACCTGCATATTTGGGGAGTAGGAGCCTCACAGAGAGTAACATACACACATAGGGGAGGGAGGAAAGAGTAAGTGAGAGAAGGCAGGTATCAGTTTATTTTACTGGTGACGAAACAGAAGAGAACGAAGAAAAAATATTCTACCTACAGTTTCAGGTTTAAATAAAATTTGCATTCATATTAGTTTATAAGCTGAGAAACTGGAAATAAGAGGGTAACTGTCTAAGAAAATTCATACTTAGGATAAACGGATTTCAGTCTCTCCCCTCTTACAGGATCAAGGCACATTCAGGAAGACACTAGTTTGTAAAAATTACTAAACCAGATCCACAATAGAAGATAATTAATGGCTTGAAATGTTTCTACTATACGAAAAGACAGTATATACTTATTTCATAAGTAATAGATGTAGTTACAGGATTAACTTACATCCTACAGCATTTCAAAATACTTTCCTTATAACCTGAAACACTCTTTCCAAGGACATTCCATCAATGCATAAATCAACTGTTAACTGACAGCACTCATGTTCCTCAGAGGGCCTTCACCTCATTCATCGATGCAGGTTTTCATAACTAATTAGCATTCTTGCCAAGCTTACGGAAAACTCAGCAACAGGTAAAGTAGATGGAATTGATCAACTTGTTGAAAGCTTTAGAACAAATCACTGCAGAACGCTTGCAGTGGTGCCGCTTGACACCTCAAGACACATTTGTCTAATATTTGTTGAAGTTTTTCCAGTCCAATATATGCCAGAACCTGATGCAACATCCACCATCACAAATGAAAAATGTGATGCTAAATTCCTATGTAAAAGGGAAGCTATGTTCCCAGATTTTGTGACCACCCACACTGGGAGCCATTCCTCTTATCTCCTCCACACCCTCAAGCTCATTCTTTGTGCTTCCTTCCCTGTGACCCGACCATCCGCCATGATACCATCTCCCCTTGTATTAGTTTCCTCGGCTGCCAGAACAAAGTGCCATAAACTGGCTGGCTTACACAACAGACACTTATTGTCTCACAGTTCGGGAGGCTGGAAGTCTGAGATCAAGGGATTGGCAAGTTCCTTCCAAGGGCTGCAAGGGAGAATCTGTTCCAGGCCCCTCTCCTAGCTTCTGGTGGTTGGCTGGCGATCTTGGGCGCTCCTTCGACTGCAGAAACCCCATCTGATCCCTGCCTCCACCTGCACAGGTGCTCTCCCTGCCTGCCTGTCTGCGTCCAAATCGCCCCTTCAGACAAGGACACCAGTCGTATTGGACTAAGGCCACCCTGACAACTTCATCCTAACGTAACTGATTACATCAGAAACAACCCTACCTCCAAGTCACGTTCTGAGGTGCCAGGGGTTAGGACCTCAACATACGAATTTTGGGGGACACATTCAACCCTTAACACCCCTAAATCCTCCATCAAAGCCCTCCGCCCCCCACGCTGGAACCCGGCTCCCGAGGAGGCCTGTGCCGCGTGCGCCTCCTCCCTGTAGCACACACACCGCCCGCACTCCGCGGCTTCAGACTGCGAGGAGCGGAGGGGCCTTCTCCTAAACCTCCAAAGACCGCTTCCAAACCGCGGCTGCCCTATCTTCTCCACAACCCCCGGTTCAGAGCTCCCCAGCATATTCCTCAGGACAAGTGATCCAAAGATTCACCACCAATGAAACAAACGCAGGGGGATTCAAATATGTCAAACCTGCTCAGGAATCACCGTGCACTACACTTCCGAAGGCTCAAAAGAAGCAATGCCAGTAGATGAGGCACTAATGGAGGTGAGAAGGAGGCAGAAAACACCGAGCAGCACAGAGCCTCACTTTCTAATTCGCCCCAAACTTATAACTCTCTCTTGAGATGAAACACGTGTGTCCCTATTTGTTGCCTGCTTTAGACACGTGGTCTTTGCTGACATTAAGAGTGCACTTTTCATATGTACCTCACCTTACACACCTCAGATGCACACTGAGGAAACCGTCTCTCGGAAACACACGTGAGGAGGTTGCTCAGATTTCCACCAATAAACATCCGCACAGCCACAAGTCTGCAGCACGGACACAAGAATACGCAGGCCCCGCCCTCGGGCAGCTCCAGGGCCTCGGGACACAATTCTCCCACCTTCAGGCTCCACTGCCCCCCACCCACGCAAATGCTGGGACATTGAGCCCCCATTTTGTAAAGCTTCCATTTTAGTTGAGGATCAATAACTCAACTTTCCTAAGCTTTTAAATTTAAGAACTAAAACTTTGCTGGGTCACCTGCTTCAGCTGTCCCAGGGACACTTCCATTCTGGACACTCTGCTCGTTCACTGCTAATTACTATCAAGGGAAAGAATCAATTCCAATATTTTAAGAAATGAAGCAGCAATTTGATTTCAACCTTGTGGATCATCAGCCTCCTTAGAATGTTAGATCTACATCTAGTACTCATCAAAATTTCCATCATTTTCTAGAATTAGTTGATTTTTAAACTAACTTTTAAAAGTCTTTCCTATACAATTAAAATATGAGAACTCATATAAGTGTTCTTAAAAATGGTTTTCTGGAGCCAGCCCTCATGGCTACTGGTTAAAGTTCGGTGCGCTCTGCTTTGGTGGCCTGGGTTTGGTTCCTGGGTATGGAGCCATACCTCTCATCCGGCAGTAGCCGTGCTGTGGAGGAGCTCACACAGAACGAGGACTTACAACCAGGATAGATAGCCATGCACTGGGGCTTTGGGGAGGAAAAAAAAAAAAAGAGGAAGATTGGCAACAGATGTTAGCTCAGGGCGAAAGTTTCCCTGCAAAAAAAAAAAAAAGTTTTCTTATGTAGTTCTTAAAAACTTTTAAATGTCTGATTATAAAAATAGCCTTATTTACTACAGCTATATTTAAGAAAGGTGAATAAGTACAGTCTTAGGAAAGGAGCACTTAAATGATTGGCTTCCATTGATTTGACCAAGGTGTCAGAGATTCTCGCATTTTTCAGCCTTTTGGGATAAAATGCTAAAGGTGTATACAACATAATATTTCATATCAATCACCATTAGCACATCAAATTAGCTTACAGAGTAACCCATTGAGACCTAAACATCTATTTGTATACCGGAAACTCCTACAGCTGAATATCCCTTAAGCCTCTGCAATTCAGCAAATATGGAATTCATTATCTTTTCTGCCAACTCTGACTTGCCTCCTCTAATCCCTCTTGTGGGTACTAACGGTGACCACCCACACCACACAGCTCTAATGGTGGAGCCATCCCCTCTCCTTCCTCCTTCTTGGATCTTCATCCCGTTGATTTTGCCTCTTAAATTTCATCGAGGCTGATCTCTGTGGACCTACCCCACTACCACAGTCTCAGCTCAGACCTTCCTCATCTCTATTGCTACATTCCCGTCTCCCTAGTGTTACATCAACTTCTACCAATGACTGCCTTCCAATCTCATTATCTCTTAAACAATGATATTACGGAAACTAAAATAAACACCGCTGGTCATCCTCCTGCAAAATAAATCATCTCTTCATTGAGGATGCACAATGTAGGTGGCCCCTTATGGTCAGCCCATGGTAGTGTGTTGCAGGGTCCAGTGGATACTTTCAAATATTCCTATTCTTTGGCATTTTAGTACACGTTTCTTCTGTTCACTTGGATCCTGCATCTTACATTATTTTTCCCCAGTTGTATTAGTGTGCATTTTCCAACTTGTATTTAATTTTATTTCCTGCCTAAATTTTTAAACTCCTTAAGGTATAATTATAATATTTCTGTCCTTCCAGATTTTTGAAATCTCCTCTGATTTAGGATCATCTGTCAACTTCATTAACATGAAGCTTATTTCTCCTTAAATAAAATGGGATACATTATACGAACCCCCATAACATCAAGCTACAAGTGGTAATTCTGCCATTTTTGTTACATTTTATTTATTGTCTTTCCACTATTTTCCATCTGTGTGGCTCTTCTCCAAGTCAAGCTGAACTTATCTTGCAATGGAACAGGGACAAAATTACTGTAAAAAAATGAGATGAAAAAGAAAACTTCCTTCTACAGCATATCAAGGCTGCTCTCACCCCTCAGTTCACCTAGTCACTGAGTAAGAAGTTCAAGTCCACAGCTTTCACCCTTTAAACCTTTCTGCTCCTGTTTCTGTTTCAATGCAGTTTGACTGAAGGAGAAAAGAATTTCTCCTGCAAACAAGAGATAAGGTCAACCAGTTCTATTTAGGATAAGGAAGGGTTTAGGTGGGCCATGTTAAAAGCCTTGGCTGCAAGAAGCAGCTGCTCCTGGTGCCTCCCTAACGGCATCACCAAGATGCCTTGGGATCTGCGTTAGCAAGGGCCATGGGAGGCTGGCACTCCAGCACTGGCGCTCTGACCAGGCTGGGATCCTGCAGACACCTGAGAGAAACGCCAGGCGGTTTCCTTCCTCTCCTCAAATGCATGAGGTGACTCTCCTGCTCCAGAAGTTCAAGAGAAAAGGAAGAGCTTTGACTTGCCAATTTCACACGCCAATCTACCCTTCCGTCACTCCTCCCTCTTGCACTCACCAAAGAGACAGTAGAAGTTTTACTTATGAGTCCAATTACCAACTCAATAATTGACACTATTTTTAAACCTTGAAAGTTTTGTTTTCATGTTTCTTTTTAAAAAGGAAACTAATATTCAGGTATCTTGGGCTGAACAGCTATAACAGATGTAGCCTTATCTTGCCACCTCATTAGAAGAAACAAACAACTATAAATCTTGTATTACATCCAAAAAGTTGTCAGCCTGAAATAGAAGCTGGCACAGATCCCAGTGGCATGCACCCTTGATTCCAGTCATTTTGCCTGTAGTTCTTACATATGTAAATTGAGAAACTGTTAGCAGAAGCAAGCCAGCTGAAAACAGATGTGTTTAGGGTACACAGACACATTAGAGAGGCCCTCCAGGCCCGGCCCCTTCCCACCCTTCACCACAAACCCCTTTCTACTTCCTACCCTCTGCTCACCCTGCTTGTCTCCCCACCCGCTCCCATCACAGCACACCGTTATCATTTATTACTGGCCAAGTTCACATGCCCGCCACGGTGGTAGACCTCAGCATGAATACAGGATGTAACAAAATTGCACAGCCCTACCACCTTCTTAAAGATTAAACCTTAGCAACTATCAGAAAAAGGGGGCAGGGCGGAGGAAGGGGCAGAGACAATAGAATCCGACAAGGCAAGAGGGAACATCACGCCTGTGGGCTGAGTTGGCAGTCAGTGGCCCCAGCTTGTGGGAGGAAGTCTCTGGGACATAGGAGTTTAAACCCCAACCCAGTACTTACACTGGGGCATCTTGGACACCACTAGGCTTTGCTCAAGGATAAAATGAAAGTAACACTTCTGAAATCAGCAGGTTGATATAACACGTAAACGAACTAGCATGCCTAATGCTCTTGGCCCAGGGGAAGAGATCGTCTTCAGACTTCCCAGTGGTATCACATTTACAAAAAGTGTCGGCTGGTCTCTACACGTAAAAGTAAGAGTTTACAGAAACAGGAACAGAGTCTGCTGTGGATAACTTCTAGAAAGCAGGCTTTTACCTATGTACCAGGGGACCAAGAGGTAACTAATTCTTCTCGGTCAAACCATAAAGCATCCCCTTAACTTGGGATTTTCCAAAATAACCGAGAATTAGCTAAGGTCCAGGTGGGTACAACAAAAAACACAAAACAAAAAACTGCCCACAAACATAAGCTGAAACTACGAAGTTTGAGTTCTGGCTCAGGCTTTGTGATAGAGTTTACCTTTGTGAGGGTCTGTCTCCTCACAGTTAAACTTGGGGCACAAAGCCCTGCCCTCACTTGCTCACCTTCTGTTCACTCTTCAAACTACTCCTGTCCCTTCCTCCTGCCGAATGGACACCATGAAGCCATTCTCTCAGCACTGCAGCTATCTCTGTGACAGCCGATTCCACACCCCAGACACTGGACACCTCTCTCCACTCTGACTTGGAGATAGCTATCTTGTTTTTATCTGCTGGTTTGTGTTACTCTATAATTGCTGGTTGGATTTCTCCAGGGCTCTGCGTCAGACATATCCACATGGTCTCTACTCTCATCCACTCCCATGATCACCTACAGCCTCCACGATGATAATCATCTAGACCAGGGATTCAAACACTACAGCCCAGGGCTCAAACACAGACCAGGGGAGGGGGTGGGATGGGGTAGTAAGGGAGGGGAGGAGGAGGGGAGGTAAGGGAGGGGAGGGGGCGGGGCAGAAGGAAAAAAGATTGGCAACAGATGTTAGCTCAGGTGCCAATCTTTAAAAAACAAAAATTTCCGACTCATTTCTCACTCGGTGTCCTCTAAGATAAGCCCCAAACTCTTTATCTGCATCTAAAATTGCTTCTGCCTTCACATCCCACACTCTAGCTAGCCAGCAACCTGCATTAGGATTTCTAAGATGGAAGATCAGTAGCTACCTTCTAGTACAGGGAATGGAACCAAGTAACCAAGTAACTAAATAAATAAAATTATATTTTAGTGGCTGTGCTAGAATCTAAGTCAACCACTTTTTCTTGACTATTAGATAGAAATGATCACTTATTCCTTTCTGCCACCATTGCTCCTTGATCTTACCTCCATTAGGAAGTTTATCACAATGGGTCATGATTATTTGTTACATTCTGTCCCCTCTACTGGGCTGTGAGTTCCCTGAGCCTAAGAGCTGCTTTAAGCAACCTCGAAGCTCCACCACCTCACCCACTGGGTAGCCCAGCAGGCTCTCAGTAAGTGCCTGCTGAGACATTACATGCTTTGTCAACGGCAAAGGACTATACAAACATCAGTTGAAAAGAGATAAATCCATGCTACCTAATTTTCTACGTTCAGTCTACTACCCACTTCTTATCCTCCAGACATAAACTAGAGATGGGAAAAGCTCTTGGCTAAGAATTTGATCAAGTCCTTACAAATGGCCTCTCGAGTCCTGTCTTAGCAATGGGCCTAGTTCCTATTCCTAGCTGGACACAGGCGCCTTTCCAAGTAGTACTAACCAGGAGGAAAGAAATGGGGATGGAGAGAAGGTAATTAGAAAGGAAGACGATGCTTTATTTACATAGCAATTCACAACCAATGCTAAAGTTTATCCAATCAAACCTATTAATTGAATGCATACCACATGCCAGGCACTATGTGGTGTTCATAGCAAGCTTTTCATGGTAAAGAGAACTAAAAGAAGAAATTCAACGCAAAGAGAAAGTTAAAGGGTAACTTGATCTTGTATGTACACTGGGAAAAGGTAATGTTACAAAAGAGGTGACCAGCTGTTCCCCATCTCCAATGAAGAAAAATCCAAAGGAAACGGGGTTAAGCTGTGCCATAAGGTACTGAAATTAGGTAGGAGAAATAATTTGCTGACATCAAAGGGTGTTAAACACTATTTGTGGTTTACAATTTTATTTTTAGGAGGTCCTTAAACAGTTTGCGAGGATTTGGGCAGTGCTATTTGAGGAAAGGAGATGGAACTGCTGAATTCTCAAGCTGCCTCTTTGACCACCACTGGTTTTTTTTTTAAGTGGATCCATATATAAAATAGATTAAGTGATTCAGTACTTGCAACTACTGTATACCATACCCTTTGGAAAAGCTATTAAAATCCAGTAAGTGAGAGTTGACAAAGTATGAAGAACAGAGCAAACAGCTACTGAATTAGCAAGAATTAAAAGGCAAAGGTTCCTAGTGGGAAGAATGTAACTCTGGAGTCTTTGGGACCGAGGTTTCATCTCCTCTCACCATTTATGACCTATTTGACCTTGTGAAAAATGCATGATACACACAGAGTACACCATGAAAAATGAAACACATGTGCGTGTGCATACAGATACATGCAAACAAAAAGTGTTACAAGGAAATAAAAGCAGTTGTCTTAGAATGGTGATACCATTAGTGATTTTATTTCCTTTGTTTTTTTTTCAAATTCTACAATAAATATCTATTACTTTTACAGTTGGGAGCAGAGAGAAATTGCTCCCTTCTCCCAAAAAAATCTGCCTTGTTTTTTTGGGCAATATAATCCTTCATGCCATTCTTTATTATGCTATAAACTAACTTCTCTGTTAATCAAAACACCTGCTGTTAGTAGGATTATGTCCTTATTAGGCATTGAAGACTTCCATGACACACATCTCCCACTGTCTATATTTCATCATAAAGGCACGTAAAATTGCTGTTGAACAGCTTATTATTCTTAGAGCCTACCCATTCAATTTTCTCACATGTGGGGAAATTACACCACTGAGATATAAGAGAAACCCCAGCCAACTATAATAATTCTACATTTTGGATGGAAACAAAGGAAGGGTGGGGGTTTTGTACTACATTTTCAATAAATTTTCAATAACTTCCAAATGTTCCTGCTTTCCAGGTTTATTCACACCTGTGGGACAAATCAGCAATAATACAGGGGACAGTATATTTTTTTCAGGCATAAGCTAGTTCTTTCACTGAGATAAATTATGTATTTTTCATAATTTTTATCCCTTTGAGATTTGACTGATTGATTCATAAAACACAGTGTCCATTCTGTTATCACTTAGTTTGTTAGACCAACTCAGCTGAGAGACAGGCTGAAATCCATTACAAAGGACACAAAGATAATAAAACATTTCAAGTAAAACATAATTCCATAGAAAATAAAAAAGTACTTCTTTAAATGATTCCTTTATATCAGTGAATATTCTTGGCCATGAACTACGTATTAAAAACAAATTCAGGAGACATTTCATTTATTTATCTTAGGTATTAAAATTTAAATAATATCTAGAATTTTAGAAATACATCAAACAATACCTCGGAGATTATGTAGCCTATCCCTCTTATTTCACAAACAGGAAATGGAGGCCTGAAGTGTGAATACTCTGCTGAAGGGGCTGTAGCTGATTAGCGACAGAATCATTATGTGGCTACAACTCACATCTTGTGAGTTCTGGTACAGATGCTTTCCCATCATGCACTGCTGCTCATCGCTGCAGTGACATCAGAAACAATAGCCTGCAAAGGACCATCGGTACTTCCAACTTCCAAACACTGTTTTGCAGGGGAAAGTTGCCTCCTTTCTCTAAACTCAGTGATTGGAGTAAGGGTCCTTCTTCTTCCCTATTGGAAAAGCCCCGCTCTTTGGGCTGGGGAGAGAGAAGCTTGGTTTTATCCTGACATGAGGGAGATAGAGTGGTGTGTCTGACATGCATAAGCGTAGGAAGGAGGGTAAAGGGGCTGGGAGGGAAACACCAGTGATGCAGAGACACATGGGGCATGGTACTGGGGAACTCTCAAGGGCACCAAAGTGCTGAGAAAGGATACACTGCCCACCTAGGAAAAAAGTCTAGTTTTCCAGTTTTCATGTTGCTGCCTTCAAATCAACCACTTCCATTTTGAGAGCTTAAGCTTTTCACAACCTTCCGTATAACTGAAACCAAGTTCCAGATGTGGATGTTCGCAGGTTTTGCGGTAACTCTACTCTCCTTTGAGTGAAAAGAACAAGTTCGGAGGTGTGCGCTGTAACAGCATATTTTCCCAGTTTAAGTCTCATCTCTGCATCCACTGCAAGCCATGTCTTGCGTGCATGTGTTAGATTCTGCTACACGTCCCTCCACTGTGTTCTTTAACTGAAAAGAACATTATATTCTACTTTCTGCAAATTTGATTACACCAACAGACACATTCCACGAAAACGTGGGTGACCCTAAATATCTTACCTTAGTTCTCAAGTTCTTAGTATCTGTACCCAGAAAAATGAAAGTACAAGACTAGACAGGGTTTCATCCAAACCAAAAGCATTCTGGGGCCAAAAAATTTGGGAAGAGAATGGGGAAAACCACAGGCACAAGAATTCGATTGGTCAACATTTTAATTATTATGGCTTTAATCCTTATTTTGATTCCCTCCTTTAAACAATTAAACAATAAAAATCCAAGAACTCCTCAAACCCCACCTCACATAGTAAGCTTCTCCAGAATAAATAAATTGGGTAGGGACTCTACGTTTGGCCTTCTTTATGGCGTTTGCATTAGGTCTATTAAACATGAAAAACTGTAAAGTAAGAATATAGAACAAGGGGCCGGCCCGGTGGCACAGCAGTTAAGTGCCATGTTGCGCTTTGGCGGCCTGGGGTCCGCCAGTTCAGATCCCGGGTGAAGACACGGCACCACTGATCAAGCCATGCTGTGGTAGGCGTCCGGCATATAAAGTGGGGGAAGATGGGCACGGATGTTAGCTCAGGGCCAGTCTTCCTCAGCAAAATGAGGAGGATTGGCAGATGTTAGCTCAGGGATGATCTTCCTCAAAAAAAAAAAAAAAGAATATAGAACAAAATAAAGAAGCACAACCCACAAAGAGAAATCAGCACTGTACTACTGTGAGTGTGAGAGATTCTACACCACTTGAGCCTATGAGCTCTAAGACGCTACCTAATGAGCCCTTTTTCACATGTTTATGACACTTTAAACACCAGCAGTAGAAGCAGAGAATACCGGTATAACAGTAGGAAGTCCTGACACGTAGCTGGAACGTCCAAACCAGTTCTCTTTTGCTCTTCAAAACTAAAGTCAATTTGATGGAGTTGAAGACAAATTGGTCTTAATCTAATTTTTGTTTTCTAATAAGTTAAATGTGAACAAAAATAAGTTTGGGAGATGCTGTATACTACATTTCTTTCTGATAGAATATACATTAATTTATTAAGACTCAGGGAGGAAAAAACAACCAAATTTAACAATGGCCTCATTTATTTGTGCAGGGAAACACTTTCCTGCACACTGCCATTGGCATCCTGAATACTTTTCCCTTAAACGCAACTTCAGAAGTGTTCAATTGGATCTACCTAAGTCTCTCGTGGATCTTATATCTTATCACCATTTCCAGCTTTTTCAGCTTAACGAAGTCTTCTAAAAGTAAAGGGGAAAAACAAAATAAAACAAAACAAGCCAAACAAGTGTAGGACAGGACCAACTTCATCCAAACCTAGCTAGGAGAATAACAAACAATGATACCACCATAACAAGAAAAAGACCCAGGGGTCACAACAGACTCCAAATAAGGCTAGAGTAGCTGCACTGAGATCCAAATTCCTATGGTAAACTCCCTGCATGTGACACACTGGACAAAGTACTCAACCCCCAGGCAGACGGCATATCAGGCCGGCCCTGAAGGGCACTAATTAGGGCTAAATGAGACAACACACAGAAGCACCTCCCACGGTGCCTGGTCCAGCCACGCTGCAGGCATTCGACATGATTCCTTACTTTCCACCCCTCTCGTTCTCTGCAGGTTGAGGAGCTAAGAGGGCAGGGAGGTTGAGAGGGTGGAAGAGAAATCAAAACCAGGTCATCTCAATTCTGCATTACAAGTAAATATGCTCAGTTTATAATCCTCGAACAGAAAAGGAAACGAGGAAGAGCACAGAGAGAACCAGCAGAAGCAATTCAAGGGCACAGGCATGTAAGGGCAACTCGAGAAACCGACAGAAATCTTGTGCCAGGAAGGAGACACAGAAAAACATTTCTCCCATGTCGGCACTGAGGGTGATGAACACAACAGGAAGAGCTTCCACCGGACAGGGCTGGCAATGAAGCTGCATGTGTGCTCCGAAAAACAGAGTTTTTGCCTTCCAAGGAGAACGCAATGGGAACCAACTTCCCAACAGTTTCAGGCGCACACTTCTCTACACACACGTGCCAATTACAGCTTCCCCCACACTCACCGAAGTGGACGCAGTGAGGATGTCTCCTTGAAGCTCACAGTTGTGGAAACAGCACAAGACAGAAGATGAGCTAGAGCTGGCTCCGTTCGCAGGGCAGCCATGTGACCCAGGACACAGCAGCCCCCTTCTCGGAGGCTCAGCCGCTTCACCTGCACCGGTTTCAGACGACCACCTCAAATGTCTGCTGGCCACAGCCTGACGCAACCCTGGCCACTTAAACCGTCTGTTTTCTCCCTAAGGCAGAGACATTTTATTTGCCCTTCTCATGGATCAAATGTCCTAAGTTATTCTGAAAAGTAGTATCGCTTGTATGTATTGGTGGCTTCAACTCCAGATGCGAGGCTTGGTGTAAACAGTGGATAAGACACTGTGGCCACTGTCACCTCCATTATTCAACAGGAATATTCTCAGTCAGGGATTGGGCTAGGCACCTTGAATTTGCACAGTACCGCCACAAGGCAGATGCCCTGCCTCACACAGGAGAAAACCATGATTCCAGCTAGTTCTGTGCTGAGGACCCAAAGCTGTGAGTGGTGGTGGCAAGGTTCAAAGTCAGGGGCGTCTCCCTTCAACCTGTTTCCTTGTCGCCAGAGCTTCTAAGTGTGTTCACGCCAGGAAGTTAGATGTTGTTAAAGTCCAAACAATAAGAATAAATTATTAATACCCATGATTATTTCTAAATAAATAAATGAAATACTACATTATTGAGAAGGAGTAAATATTACTCCAAATTTTGACATTTGATAAGGGCTATAAAACTGGTTGCAGGGGCCGCCCCATGGCCGAGTGGTTAAGTTCGCGCACTCTGCTTCAGCAGCCCAGGGTTTGGCCGGTTTGGATCCTGGGCGCAGACATGGCACTGCTCATCGGGCCATGCTGAAGCAGCATCCCACATAGGACAACCAGAAGGACCTACAACTAGAATATGCAACTATGTACTGGGGGGCTTTGAGGAGAAGAAAAGAAAAAAAAAGAAAAAGAAGATTGGCAACAGATGTTAGCTCAGGTGCCAATCTTTAAAAAACAACAAAAAAAACCCAAGTTTTAGGTTTTGTTTTGGTTTTTTTTTTGGTGAGAAAGATTGGCCCTGAGCCAAGGTCTGCTGCCCATCTTCCTCTTTTTGCCTGAGGAGATGGTCCCTGAGCTAACATCTGTGCCAACCTTCCTCAACTTTGTATGTGGGACACCACCACAGGATGGCTTGATGAGCGGTGCGTAGGTACACAGTACGTAGGGATCCGAACCAGCGAACCCCAGGCTGCCAAAGCTGAGCACAGGAACTTAACCACTACACCACTGAGCCAGCTTCAGGTTTCAGTTTTAACTAAATCTGGCATATGGTTCTTTCACAGATGAGCCAGTGCGCCAGCTGAGAGCAGGGAAGGACCTTGCAGATGACCTAGCCTTCAACATGCCCTGGAGCCGGAGAGCTCAGAGGTGCAGGGAGCCACACTTGGTGGGCCGGTGGCCACGTAGTACATACCATGGGTGGGCCACAATGCTGGGACCAGAGCACAGAGGCTCAGCTCCAGATTCAGATTCTGGCCTATTTAAGATTTCCGCCTGAGATACTTTCCCATATGCAGACTTTGCAGAGTTAATGTTCTGTCCATAACTGGGGCAAATCAGTAGGAAATTACAAAGGGGTGCGTATTCCCAGTGCTTTGTCATACTTGAGGAAATGAAAGGATTTAAGCATATCTGGCTTGAATAAATATTTTCTCTATAAAAGTTAATCTACAATTACATTTAATGTGAAATATTATATAGAAAAACATCCCACGTGTTTTTGTTGCTGGAGGATACTTTATAGTTTGTGTTTTATTACTGGTCCCCCACATAAGTCTGAAAAATTCCCTCTGGGGAGGTTTATTCCGGATAGTGGCTGACTTTAGCCATGAGCATTTCCAGGCATCTAGGACACAGGTTCTCACGTTGTCCAAGGGCCCGCACTACTTGCTTTTCACTATTGCAAATACAGCTCTACCATGTGGTGGCTCCTTAAGCCTTAAGAGAGAATACAAATGACAACAGTGACAAAATCACTTCCCTGACTGTCCACAGAGTTTGTGGTAGCTAATGTTTTGTGAAACCAAATACAACCAAAACTGCTCTAAACTTCTTCCTGTAATGTTCCAATACAGGACACACTGTTTCTCAGGCTACCAAAGCGTGTCACATGAGTGTTAAGCTAGAATGCGTTTCAAGTTTCTTGGTTTATCTGGAAAATTCAGGTGACCTTTACATTGTCCATCACACGATAGTTAAATTAATTTACATATAAATGCTTCTTTCTGAGACCTGAGGGAAAAAATATACCCCAGAATGCGCCAGATCTTTTCTGTGGCTTTGCTTACCCAGTTCTACACTGACATATGTGTGTACCCCAGTTGGAAAAGGATGGGGAGATGATATTAAAGATACCAGGTGCTACACTGAAAATCAAGACAAAGAAAAAGAGGGTTGAAATGTACACATGTATCCATCCACTCTCCTCTTCCTCCTCAGGGCCATTCTTACCTACTTTCCTATGCAGCCTCCCAGCATTCCTGCCTTGTTGCTGGAAATTTCCTCCACACCCTTGGAAATCTAGGCTTCTTCTCATGAAAAGGATTCCTTGGAGTTGATCAAATAGTTCCTATGTCCTTTCAAGTCAACCATGACAGGCTGAATAATAGCTTCCCAAAGATGTCCACATCCTAATCCCGGGCACCTGGACGGCACACAGGAACTTTACGGATATGATAAAGTGAGGGATTTGAAGATGGAGAGATTATCTGGGGTCATTGGGTGGGCTGTAAATGTAATCACAAATGTCCACAGAGGATGCTTTTACTACAGAAGAGGAGAAGGCCATGTGATGACAGAAGCAGAGACTGAAGTGATGCATTTTGAAGATGGAAGGAGGGGCCACAAGACAAGGAATTTATGATTTAAAGAAATTGTTTAGAATTCAGCATCCACCAGAAGCTGGAAAAGGCAAGGAAAGGGACTCTCTCTTCAAGCCTCCAGAACTGTAAGAGAATAAATTTGTGTTGTTTTAAGGTACTAGTTTGTGGCAATTTGTTACACATCAAGAGGAAACTACTCCACCCACCTTCCAGGTCTGGCCCTGCCCTTCGCCCCCCTACGCCCCCCATGCTCTGGACACTTAGTGACAGCAACACCTGCTGCGGCTCTATTGGTCCCATCCACCTCTCAACACAAGTGTACCTCTGTTCATGTACAACAGAACAGTACAATCTCTTTTACACAAATCATAAAATTATTCTCTTTGGAAAATAATTCTCATTAAAGGATTTCTTGAAATAATAAATATCACTGATGTATTTGAAATAAATAGGTCCAAAATATTTTACCTTATTTTTCTATTAAGTGTGCTTCTATCCATACACCAAAGGTAAACGTATATTCAGCAATAGCATTTGCTTGTCAAGTTACTTATCCTTTCTGAGCTTCAGTTTTTCGGGGTTTTTTTTAACCAGAAAAATCGAGTTGCCATGCAAATGAAATAAATAACACATATAAAACTCCTAGCGTAACTCCTGGCACATAATGAATGCTCATTATGTGCTGGTATTAGTGTCATTGCCACAGCATGTGACATTTAGCCATAAGGTCATCAGACTGATCTTTGTGGCCCTGATGGAGATATGACTTAAAAGCCACAAGACTGATCCGTAAGCCAGAAATCAGTCTAATTTCTTCCTAGTTGTACCACATGTGGACTCACGCCCATTTCCCCCTTTGGCTAGAAACTTCTTTGTGCCACCAGAAACAAGACTGTCATGTACAATGCAGAAACTGAAATAGGAATGAGGACCTGTCATTATGCAAACATCAGGCACAAACAAAACCAGGGTGAAGTAAGCAAAAGGAGGAGACAAAGAGAAAGCTGGGCTGGCAGCAGCGCCCCACAGTTAACTGAGCAAAAGTGGAATGTTCCAGTAACACACCCAGAAAAGCATTCAGCAGGCAGGCAGGAGTGTCCACAGCTAGGGTAGCCTAGAGTGCCAGTGTCTGGTCCCTAGTCTGGTCTACCCGGATGTGTCTGTGAGTCATGCCTAGTAGCCTGGCTGCCTCCATGGGGCACACGATTTTCTACCCACAGCATGAATGACAAGAGCTCCAGGAAGACCTGGCTCACTTGCTCCTCCCGCCTTGCATCCACAGGAGAGAAAGTTCTCTGCTGTCCTTGCCTCTGGTCTTCGGTCCCTTGGGTCTTGGAATACTCACCTCAGAGGGTCAGAGTCAGCACAGACTGAATCTTGGGTCTGAAATGAACCTCAGATCCCATCTTGGTCAATTGTCACCATTCCTAACCCTGTTCTGCAAGATCAGCATGAAGCTCCTCACTCAGGCTTTGCCCCAAACCTCTGGGTCCATCCCCACCGATAAGTGACGAGCCGACAAGCCTCGTGGGATGACTTACCCACACGTGTGTCCACAGAGAACAAGAAGTGGAGAGCAAAGCAGTCAAGGACAGTTGCAGGATTTAAGGGAAAGTTTTTTCATGCCAGAAAAGTTTTTTTCCAAAAAGTTTTTTCTGTTTTTGTTCCTGTGCTTTCTCCTGTTGGCAGAGGAGGAGTGTTTCTCCAGGTGAATAATGGCCTTCAAAGAGGTGCCATAACGCAGAAGCCAGCTCTTGCCACAGAGCACTTGTTCACCCGCCGCACAGCCTGGCAGATGGTGGACTCTGGGAGGGCAGCGGATACGCCTATCTGGGTAATATTCAATCTCCAGTTCCTAGCACAAGGCCTGCTGCGTAATAAGTACTGCGATCACTTGTTCATTCTGGGAACACATATTTGTCTAAGAAACCTAGAAACGGCCAGTCAATGGTTTCTGGGGGTTGGTATAGGATGAAATTAATCTGGACTTTATATTGATTTCCTCACCTGATTGTCCAGACTCTGTGGACCCAACCTCCAGTCACCCATCCTAGGATACCATAAGACACAGTCTGGTTTTCATCCTCTTTACCACTCTTAATATAAAATATTCCTAACAAAAGGGAAATAAATAACAGCCATTTGTTTCTCTTCCCTACTCCCAGGAAATGACCTGAGGACTAGACAGCAGCCTGTATACATTATGGAACTTTTAAATGGAGAAATTACTACAGATGAGGCCATTGTAGGTTGTTGAAAGCAGTTAGTATATAATATGTGCTCAGCTCCTAAGAAGAATTGTAACTCATCGAGGAGATAAAACTTACAAGTTTTTGCAACTTACACAGCCCTGAGCTGTAACTTGGCACCCCCTCAGGCCCTCATTCACAGGTCAACATTGGGAAATGGAAGGGTTGCCAACAGTTCTGTGTTGAGCCTCTCTACCTGTTCACTCCTTCTCTGATGGACCTCATCCACAGGTCACATTTCTACAGTTCATATAGCAACAGTCATAAATCTATCCCCAGGCTAGATCTTTCTCTCGAATACTTGGTATTTATTCCCAGTTACCTTCTGGAAATGCCTGAATATTGTCCCAAAGCTCTCTCAAACGCAAGATGACTGTGTTAGTTTTCTATTCCTGCATAGCAAATCATTACAAGCTTAGCAGCTTAAAACATCACCCATTTATTAGCTCTACAACAGCTGTGTAGGTCAGAAGTCCAAGTCCAGCATGACTGAGTTCTCTGCTCAGGGGTTTCTAAGGCTAAAATCAAGATACTGGCCAGGCTGGGTTCTCATCTGGAGCTCAGGATCCTCTTCCAAGCTCATGTGGCTGTGGCAAATTCAGCTTCTTGCTATTGTAGGACTGAGGTCCTTATTTCCATGCTGGCTGCATTCGGGGGCCACCCCAGCTCCTAGATGCCATCTACATTCCTTGCCATGTGGTTCTCTGCATCTTTAAATCAGCAACAGCCCATCAAATCCTAATTATATTTTAAATCTCTTTGACTGCCCCTATGTCTGATCTCTAGACTCAGATTTAAAGGGCTCACATGATAGGCCAGGGCCGCTCAGATAATCTCCGTTTCCTAAACCAACTGTGCCATAAAACATAACCTAATCATGGAAGCAAAACCTGTCATATTCCCAATCTCACAGATTATGCAGGAGGTGTCCACAGAGGGTGGGGAATCCTGGGGCCATATTCTAATGCCCCCCAGCACAATGGTGACACACAAACTCCTTTCTCTCATTCTTCACTAACCCCACACAACAATCACCACAGCCTCTGTGGAAATGGACAAACTTCTCCAGCTACACAGACCCTCCAATTGGAGTTAGAAACAAAAAACTAACAAAATCCAGCTAGATGTTGTTTAAAGAGAATACAGAAAAGCCAAAAGTAAAAGGATGGAAAAAGATGTGCCAAGCAGGTGCTAACTAAAAGAAAGTCACCATAGCCAAATTAATGTCAGATATGAGACTGCAAGGCAAGAAAAAACATTGCTAAAAATAAAGTTATCTAATTAGGAAGTGGGGAAATATAAAAGCGAAACAAGGTGATAAGCCATTTCACACTTGCAAGATTAGAACACTTTAAAAACATAAGTCTTCACAAGGATGTAGATCTGTGAGAATTTTTATAAACTGCTGACAATTCACTTAACAATATAATTTTGCATTATTTAGTGAAGTTGAAAATGCACATTCTCTACTACCAAGCAATTCTACTTCCAGATATTATACCCCAGAAAAATATTTGCACATGTGCACAAGCAGACATTTACTATTTCCTTCGCCACATTGTGTGTAACAGTAAAACTCTGACAACAAGCCAAATCTCTACTGACAGGAGAATAATAAAATAAGTTGTGGTAATATTCATATAACAGAATTTTATGTAGCAGTGAGAATGAATACACTACAGCTACATGAATTCATATGGATTAAACTCAAAAAACCTTGAACAAAATAAGCCATATTGTAGTACCATTCCATTTATTCCATATCCAAATACATGTAAAGGAAAGCAATATGCATGATAGTCAGGTAGAAACTGTGCAGGGAAGTACGTGAATGAGAAGACAAAATTAATGAGAGTAGCCACCTCTGTGGAATAGAAAATGTGATGTGATCTTAGGAACAGAGGGTTCTTGGACAGCACTGGTAAGGTTCAGTTTCTTCAATGGGGAGGGAAAAAGAAGCATTTATTTTATCGTGGCTCTTATATGTTATATGCATTTTTTTTTAAAGATTTTATTTTTTTCCTTTTTCTCCCCAAAGCCCCCCGGTACATAGTTGTATATTCTTCATTGTGGGTCCTTCTAGTTGTGGCATGTGGGACACTGCCTCAGCGTGGTTTGATGAGCAGTGCCATGTCCACGCCCAGGATGTGAACCAATGAAACACTGGGCCGCCTGCAGCGGAGCATGCAAACTTAACCACTCGGCCACAGGGCCAGCCCCTGTTATATGCATTTTTGGTAGGTACAGACAAAAGTCCAAATAGATAACTAACAAATGCAAAGCAATAAATTAGTGCCGAGTGTGTCTTGCTAATAATAAATGCTGGAAGAGCGTGGTAGAAGTCCATTCCATCTGGCATAAGCAGAAAGGGTCTCATAGAAGAGAAGAAGAATTGCAGGAACAAAGACTCAGGGGTATGAACACACACAGTATGTGTAGGATACAGTAAATATATCAGTCTCATTGGTCAGAAAGTCGTCTAAAAGAAGAGTGGAATGCAAGGCTGAGGCTAATACCAGAGTGCCTGTAACCCCAGTGAAACACAGACACCAGCCTGTAGACAATGGGGACCCCCCTGAGGACATTGGTCAGAGGGGCTCTAGGACCAAACAATACTTTAGTAAGGCTCTTGGATGGCAATCTTGATGGAGGCCTGAAAAGCAAAACGGACTAGCCACTGCCATTGAGAAGGAAGGGGAGAATTAACTGCAGAGGCTACTCAGGAACGAGGAGAGCCCTGCAAGGGGGTTCAGAGCGCATGGCTCCCACCTCACACCCACTGGGATGGCTCTAACAAAATGGCCACATAACATACTGTGTCACGTAACAACAACTGTTGGCATGGATGTGGGGAAACTGGAACCCTTGTACTCTCTTGGTGGGAATGTAAAATGGTGCAGCCGCTGTAGAAAACAGTCTGAAAGTTCCTCAAAATGTTAAGCATCCAGTTATCAGTGACCCAGCATACACGCAGGTATACAGTCAAGAGAAATGAAAACATATGTCCACACAAAAACTTGTACACGGATGTTTATAGCATCATTATTCATCATGGCCAAAAGGTAGAAACAACCCAGATATCTACCAACTGATGAATGGATAAACAAAATGGGATATATCCATACAATGGAATATTATTCCACCATACAAAGGAAAGAAACACTGCCACATGCTATGACACGGATAAATCTTGAAAACATTACACTAAGTGAAAGAAGCCAGTCACAAAAGACCACATGTTATGTGATTCTATTTACATGAAATGTCTAGAATAGGCAAATCTGTAGAGACAGAAAGTGGATTAGCGGCTGCTTAGGGCTGGGAGCTGGGGCTGTTCAAGTGTATGCTTTGAGGGGATGAACATGTTTTAAAAGTGACTGTGATGATTGTTGAGCATATCTGTGAATATATTGCAAAGCACTGAATGGCTCACCGAAATGGCTGAATTGTTTGGTGTATAAATTGTATCTCAACAAACCTGTTACTAAAAAAAACGTGCCCATAGTTCGGGTCAGTCAGAGCTGGGGCTTCTACACCCAGTTCCAGCCCAGGGTCCAGCCTGGGACATGGTGTCAACTTGCCTCCATAGGGCTGTGACAAGGATTTGGTAAGAGAAGGTGCATAAAGTTCTTAGCAGAGGCTGTAGCACAGATTGCTGAAGGCTGAATGAATAGAAAAAAAAAAGATTTAAAAGAAACAATCAACAAGAAGAATGGCTAATGGGGAACAGTTAAGGGGGATAATAAGAAGAAATGCAAAAGACTGAGAATTCACACCAAGCGACTGGAAAAATGAGACTGTCATCAACAACATCTCAAAGTTACACAGCTAAGATTCAGTGAGGCGGAAAATATTCTTGAAATGCTTGCCTGGGAATAACTTACTTGTTTGTCTATCTCTACCTACTTAATCAGCTTTTTTCAATTTAAGAGGCAACATTCACCTCAACTTCAGAGCTGTTAGGCCAGCTCCTCTCACTAACCATCCGCATAGACCCAGGCAGGCTGCAGCATCGTAGAAAAACTCACTCCCTGGTTGGAGAGAGTCAATCATGCCAAAGTAGCAGTTAATCTGATTTTCCTTCTCCTTTGAATCAACTAATTAAAATGGGCAATCCCCGAAGGAGAAGGAGCAGCTGCCCAGTCAGCACAGGGCCGTGATGCTGTGGAACTGTTCTATTTTGGAAGAAATAAAATGGAAATACCTTCACAATTAAAATCATGACATCCTTCTCTAGCATTGCATTGGAATCGTGGGATCCAAGGGCTTGGCTGAGGAAGCCCAGGGTAAAAAGCATTCACAGACACTGACCTGCGAGCTTTCCTCACAAGTGCTAATTGAAAGAGGGAGAACAAGGCAAAGTCTTCTGAAACCCTGAACTACACAGAGAATGTCACTGGGCGTCCATATGC
This sequence comes from Equus caballus, assembly GCF_041296265.1. Classification (NCBI taxonomy): domain Eukaryota; kingdom Metazoa; phylum Chordata; class Mammalia; order Perissodactyla; family Equidae; genus Equus; species Equus caballus. The sequence continues at coordinate 22,983,012 of NC_091700.1, read as the reverse complement.
ACGCGTGCATGTATGTTTCTACACATGAACAAGGGCCTTCCCTTTCACTCCCTCTGCCATTTTGTACCAACCTTATCTGTCTGTTCATTCATTCATTCAGTCATCGATTCATTCATTCCACTAGTTCTAATCAATGCCAAAAGCCAGTTACAACAGAAGAAACACTCCCAAACTTCATTTGTCACTAAATAAAGCGGTACATATTTGTAAGCCTTTACTTCTAACCAACTTCTAAAAAGTCAATTTAAAACAATTTGCCGGTGTTTTAATCTTTCATTGTTATTCTTGGCTCTAAAAGCTTGTTTTTCTTTCCATGATTCACATTCTGTCTCAGGAGCTGGGGGCCTATGCATTGGTGTTCTTGGTGGAGGTTTCCTAGATTGTTGCTGGTTCCTTAGCATTCTCTCTTTTTCTTAGCACATGTTGATTTTTGTAGCACATAGAGCAAAAAGTCCATATTCTTCCAGACATAATAGATTGGCAGCAAAATAACAGCAAATAGGTTCTCAGCTTTGTATACCAGCTAGCAGCCATCAGCACAAAAGTGATACGCAGGTATGAAAGAATCAAGAGATTCAGAAAAACAGCTCAATGAAAAGGAAACAAATGTCAAAAACTGAATTAGTAAATGAGAAACTCTACTTACTTTTGTCTAGTCATTTAAATTTTTTCTGACCCTGAGTCTCTGAGATATTAAAATGTTCCTTAATAAATTTTCTAACTAGAGAATTGCTCCGACTCAAGAAATTACACAAATGCTCAGTTTTGAACTAGTCGCTGTACTTCATTTTTATGAGAAAAGCGATGTCAGTCCAACATTCCTAGTGTCACTATCCTGCTCTAAAAAACAGCACATCACTACACAAATTAAAATCCAATGACCTACAGTCCCCCAGTCCCAACACTAAGAGAATAAAGTGCCGGGATACACTGGGCATAATTTAGGAATAGGCACCATGCACCATGCCCGACAGCCCTCCCGCTATCTGTTCCATCTAACCCCCAGGTACTTACATACAATATTGTTTCCTTTTCCTTGTTAGCCTGGGCTTTTATGCACTATCATAAAACATATATATTACATGTAGTAAGAGAAAGGAAATTAAAACGCCAAAGATAAGCAAGCTTAATCTCAATTCTTAATCCAACTTGTGTGCATCAGGCACTTGCCACACCATAAGGAACTGTAAGCCAAGCCCATGCTATAACGCTAGGGTCAGTTATGCAAAAAGTCGTGTTCAGATTAGGGTTTCTCTCTCAAAAAGGAAGCACATCCACCAAACATAGTCATTCATTATACAGAGTCAGTGAGATTATGGGAAATTTATTATTATTTTTGGTTATTTTCCCTCAGAATTTTCTTCATTAAATATCTGATTAGAACTATTATATATTTTTTCATTCAATCTTTAGATACTTTTTGAAAAGGAGAGTTCAGCAAAGTTAAAGGAGTCCATTAAAATAGTAAAAGGTGCCACTATTTATCAAGTTTCATAGTTCTATGATCCAGGGAAAGTGGCTCTCTCTCTCCAAGCCTTGGTTTGTCTGATTGTGGTGGTGGCAGGACCGACCTTGGAGGGATATTTTGAGCATCACAAGAAATAATGCCTGAAAAGTGCTCAGTAGAGGGCCTATTCTCCGCATTCAATAGCTATCATTATCATCAAAATACCGAATCTTGGATCCTTTTCTTGACAATTCTCTCTTCTTCACTCTTACTTTTCATACTTGACTATAAAGTCCTCTCCATTTTATATCTAGCTCTCCCTCAAATCTGTTTATTTCTCTTCACCTTCTTAATCTAAGCTACTCTTATCTGATTTGCTATAGACAAATGAATGAATGAGATGAATGAATGAAAGAGTGGCCATTCTTTCAGTCAGTCAGTCTCTGGAAACGCTGCCAACAGTTGGATACAGAAATTAAGTGAAAGCTCACAGGTGAAAGTGACATGTACAGGGCAACGACAACTAAAGACATCTTTCTTTGCAGAGACTATTGACCCAACTCCATTCTACCAAGTTGTGTGTGACGGGGCATGTTCAGCCCAAATGTGGAGACACATTTGAAATTAAAGGAAAGAAACCAAACAAGCAATTCATGTTTTACACATTCAATATCTACATAATTTATAATGCACAACATCACTCTATTTCTTCTTTCACAATTTGTAATCATCTTGATAGCTTTTTTCTTTTTCCTATTAGATTTGCGTCCTCGTCCTCGGTACCTGCACAAGCTGGAGCTATGTCTGACCATGTTGTTTATCACCATAGTTCCAGTGCCTAGAATAATGTTTAAAACATGAAAAGAGCTAAATAAGTATTTGTCAAATTGATCTCCCTTCCTTTAAACCACACACCACCAGTTAGAGTGATCTTTTAAAAATGTAAATCTGGCCGAGACCGCTCAGTGAGGAATGGACAATTTCTTCAACAAATGGTGCTAGGACAACTGGATAGCTATGTGCAAAAGAATGAAACTGGATGCTTACCTCACATCATACACAAAAATTAACTCAAAATGGGTCAAAGACTTAAATAAGGGCTAAACTATAAAACTGTTACAAGACAAAATGGGAATAAATCTTCATGACCTTGGGTCAGACAGTGGCTTCTTAGACATGACACCAAAAGCATAAACAACAAAAGGAAAAGTGGGCAAATTGGGCTTCATTAAATTCAGAAACTGTTGTGCTTCAGAAAATGTCATTAAGAAAGCGAAAAGACAATCCACAGAATGGGAGAAGAAATGGGAAATCATCTATCTGAGAAGATGCTCATACAGAGTATATAAAAACTCTTACAACTCAATAGTAAAAAGACAATCCAATTAAAAAATAGGCAAAATATTTAAATAGGTATTTCTCAAGGAAGATATACAAATGGCCAATAAGCACGTGAAAAGATGCTCAATATCATCAGCCATTAGGGAAGTACAAATCAAAACCACAATGAGCTAGCACTTCACATCCACTAGGATGGCTGTAATAGAAGACATAAGTTTTGACAAGGATGTGGCGAAACTGAAGCCCTTATACATTGCTAGCGGGAATGTAAAATGGGGTCATCACTTTAGAAAACAGTCTGGCAGTTCCTTAAAAGGTTAAACACAGAGTGACCATATGATCCAGCAACTCCACCCCTAGGTATATACTCAAGATTACTGAAAGCACATATCCTTACAAAAACTTGGACATGAATCTTCACAGAAGCATTATTCGTAACAGTCAAAAGTATAATCAACCCAAATGTCCACCAACTAATGATAAATAATATGTGGTAAATCCGTAAGTGGAATATTATTCAGAAACAAAAAGAAATGAAATGCCACAACCGGATGACCCTTGAAAACACTACGATAAGTGAAAGAATCCAGTCACAAAAGACCACATATTGTATAAATCCATTTATATGGAATGTCCAGAATAGGCAAATCTAGAGAGACAGAAAGTAGATTAGTGGTTGCCCAGGGCTGGGGCAGGAGGGCAACTGGGAGTGACTAATGGGTACAGAGCTTCCTTTCGGGGTGATGAAAGTGTTCTAAAATGGACTACAGTGATAGTTGCACAACTCTGTCAATAAACTAAAAATGATTAAACTGTATCTTCAAATGTGTGAATTATACGTTATTTGGACTATATCTCGATAGTTGTTATTAAAAAATACCTATCTGATCACATAATTCCTTAGTTTAAAAATTTCAAAGGCTTCACATTGTGCTGAGGATCAAATCCAAATTCCAATGTTACCTACAGATCTGCATGATTTGGCCCTGGCTTGCTTCTCCGTCTCATCTTGCACCACTCTCCCCAACACAACACATACACACAGTAGTTGCTCAATAAACACTAGCCTGATGAAGTGATTTATGACAGCATTCAGTAGTAGTAGTTGTAAAGGAAGCCACCTTCACCTTAAGACGGGGCATGAGAAAGAGAAAGGAAAAAATAAGGTATGTAACTTTCAAAGGAAGCATTTACTCAAATTTCCAGACAAGGCTTTTTTTTTTTTTTTCTCTTTCCAGTACCCAAGTGGAGATTCTATGAGCACCCTTAATTACATGCTAACTCAGATACAAAAGGCTCTTTGTTTCCTCCAAGGGCCTTTATATTCTCTTACACAGGTGTCAGTTTCCTAATGTACGTAGCACAGAAAACAGAGATAAAAGCAGCTAAGCAGGTGCCCCTCCGTTGGAAAAATAATGAAAGGAGAAAAAAGTTGACTCTGATACCATAAACATTTACTTTCCCATTGTTACATCATCAATGTTCTCAGCAAAACTTCAGCAACTGTCCTGAGAAGGCTGCCTCCAAGAAAGTATCAGCCTACGGCATTAGAAAGCTATTAAATTTAAGAATTCAATCTACCTAAGATCAAAAGCATCTACACACTGAAATGCAAGAGAGTAAATAGCAAATGCATAATTGTACAATCTACATAGTTCTTACCGTCCAGCTCTTCCTGAGACCATGAGCGCCACAGAGACAGGGACTGTGCTGATCCCATCTCCCACGAGACCACGACATCCCCAGGACAGATCAGGGGGCCCACAGAGGTGTTTGGCAGGAAATATTTTTGTGGCACCTTTAATTCATTCAACATATATGCAGATAATTTCATTTTTATTTGCATCCCAAGATACACAATGTGACCTACCTTTGAAATAATTCTCAGGAGGCTTTCAACTTTGCAGAAATAGCTGCAGAAAAAGTACTAAGGTATAAACAGGAAAAACTTATGGATCACTAACAACTACCAGATTCAGGTTGGGCTTTTCTAAAATCTTGACTGAGAATCTCAGTTTGGGGTAATGAGGGGTTTTTGAGTTTTCCATATAATATCTACATGCAAGCTGTAGCAATCAATACTGATTAACTTCAAGATTTTGAAAAGTGGGCTAATATAAATTTGTTCTAAATCAATATCCTTTCGTGCAAAGAGATATGCTTGAACAGTATAATGCACATAAACTGGTAAAAATTTCTAAGCCAATAAAACTTGCTTCTTAGTCCTATCAGAAACAACAGACTTAGTGAGAATGATGAAATTTGTTACACAGAATTATAAAAATGCCTTTCAAGTTGGAAATAGAAGAAGTAATTTCTGCCTTTTAAAACATACATCAAAACTGAAATATGGAATGAACTAACAGAGCTGAGAATGTAGTAAAAGAGAAACAGATAGCATTTTGGGAAAGGGGGGAATTCTGTACAATGATAACCACTTATATTTTTAGGGATGAAGTTGCTAAACTTACCCTAAGACAAAATAAATCAAGTTAATCTTAGGACAGTTTTAAGGGAAGATTGGTATAGTCAACTAAATACAGTATTAAATTTTTAGTTCCATGAAGATATTCCTTACTTTTGCTTTTATAAGATGAAATAATGTATCCTTTGTTGGAATGGCATAATTTTTAATACAAAGCATTCTCTATTTTGAAGGAAATATTTTCAAGGTTATCATCTCCTACTCATGCAATTCTCCCCACCCATCATTCACCCCCGCTTTCCAATCCTTTTATATACGCAAACTCAGAATTGATTGTGGGAACTCCAGCTGATTAAAAATAACTATAGTGAGGATTTTATTAATTACCTTGGGCAGTATGGAAACCTAGCTTAGTGCATTAGTCAGCTTGGGCTGGCAGAACAAAGTACCACAAACGGGGCAGCTTAAACAACAGAAATGTATCTTCTCACAGTTCTGGGAGGTGAGTGTCCAAGATGGAGTGCTGGCTGACTCAGTTTCTGGTGAGAGCCCCCTTCCCTGCTTGCGCATGGCTGTCTTCTCGCTGCGTGCTCATACGGCAGGGAGAGAGAACTCTCTTTTCTAAGGACACTAATCCTATGGGATCAGGCACACACACCCCCCCCCCCCCCCCCCCGCCCCGCCACCTTATGACTTCATTTTACCATAATTACCTCCTAAAGGCTCTAGTTCTGAATACATCATATTAGGGGTTAGGACTTCAACATATGAATTTTGGGAGGACACAATTAAGTCCATTGCACTTAACATCAGATTTACCTTCGCTGTGTCTTCTGTCCTGGGTAAAGCACTAGGGAATCACTTAGGTCCTTTTCATGCATCATCTGGTCATGTCGAGTGCTTAGTTTCAGCAAACCCACAGGACTGGCCTTGTTCCAGGCAGCATATGGGTCCTACTCTCAACAGGCTTATTACTCAGCAAGTCAGTCTGGCTTCACCCAACGGCCTGCCTCTTGGTTACCTTGACAGAGGGCCTGAGTTATGGGGAGACCTTGACCTTCCTTAACATGTTTCCCTGTCCTGAGAATGCACCCAGAAATAGGGATTTCCTACAAGGCTAGTTCTCCAGGTTTTGGCGCCCTAGAGGCAGCAGCACTAACCAGTGAGGGACATCTCAACTCCTTGAAGGTGACGACCCTCATGGGTCTGTGCAAACTGAGAGAGGAGTTGACAAACCCTTTTCCAATGGGGGGACTGCTCCAACAACTTGGCTCACAAACCCAGCGTCAAACAGTGGCCAGGTAAACACATCTGACTGAGGCAGAACACAGAGTACGAATGGCTGGTTTAGACACTACTTTATGCATCAAGCAAATTCATACAGAAAATGAAGTGCCTCCTCAAAACCAACTACGAAGCATTCATATTTACTCCAGCAGTAAAAAAAGTAACACATTTGTTGACTGAACGTAAACGACAACTTTGTCTAGTGCCCCAGATTACTTCAATTCTTATGCATATTCCTTCTAGAGTCTTGCCCGTCTCAAGCCCAGCCTAGTTCATCTGAGAGGAAAGTATGTGCCTCTCCACATGTTTAAAAACATGCATTACCTCCTGCAAGATGCAGAGGGAACTCACCTGCTTTAGAAAACTTCCCCTGATTAGACCAACTCCAGTAACAAAAACTGGAACCTGAAGATTTGTGATATTTAATTTTCAATCAGTTCTCATCTTCTACACTGTTGCTTTATATATCTCCTAAAGTCATACTATATTTAGGTCTTTTCCCACTAGAATGTAAGCTAAGGGAGACTGTGTATGTGTCCTTGAGTCTTTCTCATCCCGCGGCAGCACACACTGTTGTGACTGATCGAGAATGGGCATTCCATAAATGCTACTTACAAAGTAAATAAACAAAGAGGCATTTTCTGTAGCTTCAGACAGACTGACAGACTGTCACTGGAGGAATCTGGAGTTGGCAGACACCCACCCACCCCAGAACTGACTGCTCGACAGCTGCTGGAGATTATGCAGCACCTTGAAATTCTGGAAATGAATTCCTCTCCAGGATCCCCTCTGATATGGCCTGTCTTACAGCGAGCCTTAACTTCTTCCCCCATCCTACCAACCCCATCTACATTCAGCCGGTCACCAAGAGTCATTGATTTTAATTCTTTAATGACTATGAATATAAATCCTAGTCCATTCCAGAGAACCTGGAAATTCAGTCCAACAGTTTCTTTGAATACCTACTATGTGTCAGAGACTCAGGCTACCACTACCCTAGTTGAGGTCCTCATTGTCACTAAATTGAAGTATCGTAAGGGCCTCATACCTTGCATAAATATTCTAATTTGACCTTCATCTTGCTGCTTTCCCCTAAACACACAGAAACTTTGCTAATCTGCTCAAAAATCATCAGTTCCTCACCATCATCTTTAAAGTCTTTCAGCATGGATTCTGGAGTGAGACTGCCAGGGTTTCAACCTTGGATCTGCCTATTAAAGCCACAGGACCTGAGGAAACTGTCTTTAGTCCTCTGTGCCTCAGCTCTTTAAACTACAGAATAAGGATAACAAGTTTCCTCTCTGTGGGATTGCTGTAAGGATTCTCAGAGGCTGGAAACATTAAGTCCTTCAGGGGGTCTGGACATAGCAATAGCTTGAGTGTTCGAGTCATTATCACTGATATTTCCCACCAGACACCCAGCCCTCGGAGCTAACTGGATTCCCCCATCTTCCTAGATTTGACTTTTATAGCATCTCATTGTGAACTGTGCTGCCATTTGTCATATCGGGGCTGGCCTTCGCACCACAGTGAGCTTTCTGTAGGCAGAGCTTATACCACTTGTGTTTATTCATCAACTTTAATCAATGGACACTTACGCAGCTGGGCCACAGTGAAGAGCCCGGACAGTCCTGTGAGCTGACTGGCAGCAATGCTGCTCAACCACATTGAAAGCAGTTTGCTCCAAAAAAAATAATAGGATCAAATACAGCAGACAATAGATCTTAACTAGGCCTAGAAGATGTTTAAAAAGTGCTTTTTCTCCACGCCATTATCTAAACACACGTGACACTTAATCCAAAAAATCTTTAGCTTGAGACTGTCTTAAGTAGAAATGCAGAACTGCAAGACATCAATAACGGAGTCACACTGAGGACTCTGGGCAGCAGTTTTCAAATAAAGAAAACACAAATAGGACCACAGCTAGCCGCACCTTATTTCTTTACTACTCTGACTATAACTATTTTAAAACTTCATGAAATGTTGGTACCAGTCCTAACACATTCATTATTTATTATTCTGAAGTAGTTATGTTTACACTTACATGGGTTAATATACAATTACAGCTATATAGGAATATAAATTCAGATCCCATTTGACATTAAAGTAAATTAACATCATTCAACATTTATTTTTCCCTTTTTAAAAATGACTTCGCTGCCTTCTATATTAATCTTGTATTTGTTCCCAGATTTGATAATTCAAAAACCATATTTTGACGGGAAGCATTAGAGTTTGAAAACAACGTTGAACATATACCTAAACTCATTTGTTCACATATCTACAAATAAGCATATATTCCCCTAATGTTGTCATTTTCTGTCTCAGGGAAAAAATTCAATATATATTCATCATGATTTTATAAAGAGAAAATAAGAACTTAAGGTTCAATTACCTGTAAATAGGCAAAATATTGTGTTAAGATAGGACTTCTAATTTCTCAAGCTCTAATATTTTCAAACAACACCTATCCACTAAAACAAATAAAAAGTAAGGAGAATGCACAAACGACTGACAGATAGTTTTAACTTGGCACTTGTATATTTGTGAAAGGATTATCTTCAAGCTGGTATATTTACTTTGGTCTTTAATGACTGGTATGTCCAAGTGGTGAAAGGACACCACTATGAATACTTACTTAGTAGGAGAAAAATGCTTGCTCTGTTTTTCTCAGATGACCCAGGTGTCAAGACTTTGATGGGATGGTGAGGGAGAGAATGGCTGTCTAACTGTCTGCCTCTTTCTTATTTGCTGGCCTATCAGGAACTAAGCCACTGGAGACAGTTCAGCCCTGGAACTCTGACAGAGCTCAGCTAGCTGATTAACAAGAAACAACAGAAACCAAATCTTTCAGCAGAAGCTCTTAGTCTCTGCTGACCCAGCAAAGCTTTGCAGATGACAATGGTAATAAAGCTTAGAAATCACCAATCATAAAGCTCAAACCAAGCCCAGGCTTCCAAAATTTGGCACCTTAAGTTAGCTCCGTCAATCTGATCTATCTCCTGTTGACACTTTACTTGTAGCCCTAAATGGGACTAAATACAAATATCATATCAAGAACTCTGAGAAATGAAAGGCTTCAATTTTCCTCTCTTGTCATTTGTTTCCTCTCTAAAGTTAAACAAGTAAGAAATTGAACCAGAGAGGATCAAAGCAGAGAAGGCTTCCTACTAATTCAACAACATGGAAGGACCTGGAAGCCATTATGCTAAGTGAAATGTCAGTCACAGAAGAACATATACTGCATGATTCCTCTTATATGAGGCATCTAAAATAGTCAAAGGTATAGAAGTAGACAACAGAATGGTGGTTACCAGGGGACGGAGGGGGGGGGGCAACGGGCAGCTGTTGCTCAGTGGGCAGAAAGTTACAGTTATCCAAGAGGAGTAAGTTCCAGAGATCTGCGGTACAACATAGCGCCTACAGTTGGCGGTGAGGTATTGTGTACTTAAAAATTCGTTAAGATGGTAGATCTCGTGCTAAGTGTTCTCACTACATGAAAAAAAGGAAAGAGGGACACAAGGAAACTTTTGGAGGTGATGGATATGTTTATCACCTCGATTGTGACGATGGTAACACAAGTGTATACATACGTCGAAACTCACCAAATTGTGTATGTTCATTATGTGCAGTGTTTTGTATGTCAATCATACCTCCACAAAGCTGGAGAAACAAAAACCGAGAAGACTGCAGCCTGCGTGTAGCTGCTAAGTGTAATCTTGATGCTTCCTGTTCAAACTGGTGGACAGCGAAGCTTCCAGGGTGGATATTCCTTATGGTTTTCAAAGTCATAGGAGGAATATTAGCTGTCAAGATCAGGAAAGGGAAAGCATCGATAATTCAGGAGGTGATAAATGAGGGGAAGTGTCAGATGTACAGACAGGAAAATGGAAAACATAATTTTCTTTGGGACCAATTAACGTAAGAGCTACTTTGCATAGTCTCAATCAGAAAGGTGTCAATGTTGTCAGGAGAAGTGGAATTTTTTTCCTAACGAAAGTTAACACGACACTTTCTTGTATTAATGAAACACATTCTGAACTACTTCACAGGAAAAAGAGAAAAAAAGCACTTTAAGTAAAAATACCGTCATAAGGCAAGACTTGGGGGCATAAATATTCATGACATATCCCACATGTTTCATTAAGCTCTATTCTTGATTTTTTTTCCTCGTTGGTTTTTCTAGTAGGAAAGATGCCAAATATTATGAGTTTCTACTTCAACATTTTGTACCACAGTTTGACCTCACATCACTCTGTTTCATTTGGCAAGCAGTGTTGTCAACAGTGACATGCACCAATGAAGGAATCATTCATGACAAGGGAGAGAGGAAGAAACTCAGGAAAAAACTTGAAAAGTGATGTGTCTGTGAGCTCTTCTGACATCTCACATGGGTCCCAGCGTGTTGAAAGCAGCAGAGCAAATGGGTGGGAGATCACACAGACCCTATTACCATGATCCTTAGACGACTGCTAGAAGAGGAAAGGGCCTTGTTACCGCCACTGCCCATTTTGTATCTGAGCTTCTGTACAGATGCACTAGTGTGAAAGTCCTCAACCAAAGGGAACTTACACCACGGAAACCACTTCTCAGAACGGTTCAGAAGGACAGTTCTACTATATAAGAAAAGTAATATGATAACATCAATTTTACAACCAAAAAAAATTTCCTAGGAGATGTGTTCTTTATTGTACAGCATGTTATTCTATACCAAACTCTATTATTAAATGCCCCCTGGTAGAGATTTCTGTCATGTTATCATGCCATAAGTGACATCTTTTAATGTGGATTATTTATAGATTTTCTTAAAGAAGAGTTTCCTGTATTCTTAATCTTATACTAAAATATTTGCCCACATTTTATCACATGTACCATACGTCCATACCAAATTATTTTGCTAGTTCAAGACATAAGCAACAAAGTTGACAGATTAATTTACTTTTCTACTTCTTACCTGAAGGAGTTATATATAAATAGTGATAATACATAACTTTTAGCTGGAGGAGAATCAAAAATATCAGAAATCTCTAAAAGTCAACAGTTGATCTTATAGAGTGATTGGTATAAATTATTTCCTGCAATAGTTATTCAAGATGAAAAATAGTCCATCATTTCTAAACATGTCATCATCAAAATTAGCTTTGATTTCAAAAAGTTTAATAAGAGCTTTTTGCTTCTAAGCTAGAAATAATTACTTAGAAAGGGATTCCTGTTTCTACTTTGGATTAATACTCCAAAGTCTCCAAATATGCCAGTCTCTACAGCAGTTAACATCAGCTAGTTTGCATGCAGCAAAAAATCTACAACAATCTAATTTTCATTCTAGAGAAATACTGGTAAAACCTATGGGTGGAAAAACATTTTTTTAAACTTTGGACTTTTGGAAATTGTTTGTTTTCTGCATGATTCTGAGGAACCATTACATCTGGACACACTCATCTTCAGAAGAGTAACAATGAGGCCAGTTATGACCCAATAAAATTGCCGCAATCATTCAAATAATAGCATTCATTTTAGAGCTAGGCGATAAAAACAACCTGTCTAAAAAGGAATTCTGCCTTAATTGCATTTAATCAACAAATGGCCAAACATATACTAAGCCGTAATACAAACAACCCAAGGATAGGCTTACAACCTGGACAAGTTAATAATGCTCTCTGGAATAAAATGTCAAAGGAGGAAGTTGACTTATAACTAAACATGTATGATGCTAAGAAATCACATGATGAAAGAAACTAAAGAAAAGCTTTATTTTTGCAAGTGTATGATTGGATCTCTACCAGTAAAGACGCCAACCAAAACACAATTGGTGGTACAATTCTAATTAGTGTGTCTGAACCCTGTTTTGATATAATTCTTGTGTGTGGTTCCCAGGCTGAAAGATACCACACATAAAATGCATAATGTTCTGAGGTTTCTTATTATCCATCATGCCTCATTAATGTAAAAAGCTCAGCTGGAGTGGAGACCAAATTAGAAGAGCTGGGTTTTTTCTACACTGAGTAGTCTAATGGTAGGACAGATGGACAGGTTTTTGGATGCAGGCTAAGTGAGTCATAGGCTTAAGACAGTCCAGAAAATGGATATAAGCCTGAGCCAGCTATGGGAATGATGCACTGTCAGTGTGTAAAAATGTTGTATTGACTTCTTCTTAGATTCTGCTCTTGTATGTATCCTGCCACAAAATCTCTCAACTGCTCCTCTTCCTAGTAAGGGTAACAAACCCCAGGCTATGCTGACTAAACAGAAAGGAACACAGTTGTCCCCACAGCGAGAGAGCTGCAGACCACATCGCTCTCACTCTAAGTCAGATAACTTCACTTTCTCAGGGGAAGGGCACAAACTTTTTTGCAAAGTTCTATGTTGCTTACTCTTGAATCCATTATTGCTTCATGGAAATCAAGTGTCTTTGCAAAGATTTAGCTATAAAAATCTTATTCATGGTGACGTTTATAATAATAATTTAAAAAACTGTTAACCTGAATGTCCAACAACTAGAAGTATATTTAATTACTGTGTTTTCATATAACCGAACACTATTAAGCTTTTTAAAAACATATTTTACATTACCATTTGACACAGAAACTGTTTATAATTTTCTCACCTGACATAATGTGAACAGTCTAAACCTCTTCCAGTAAAAAGCATTTTAACTAAAAGAGTCATACAGTGAAACACCAGTTGCTAAGAGTGACGACCTCTAGTCAGTGGGATTGTGAAGGCTGTCTTCTTTCTTCTTGCTTATCTGTATTTCCTAATTTTTTCTATAAGAAATATAAATCACTCTTATAGTAAGAAAAATAAACCCAAAACATTTTTAGAAACATTCATTTTGCCCACTCTCCCTTTTTCTCTTGACTCTATTTCTGTGGTATCACAGTAGGTTTATACATGTTTATCACTGAATCTATCCTGAAAGACAGAAGTCTAAACACATCCGAGAAAATAAATGATGTCTTCTGAAATCCTTAATTTGCACATCCAGTGGAAATCCCTGCTGTGGTGTTTTCCTTCCACTCCATCTCCTGCCCAAAGACATAAAGCCATAAATCACGTCTGCTCGTGTGGCAGCACCGGGGGCCATGAGCATCACTGTTTGCCGGGCACTGTGGTGGGGCCATCAACCAACTTCCTCACAGGGGAGCCCTGATGATTCTTTCATGTCCCTTTTCCTGACAATGCACACCAACCTAACATTTCTGAATGCTCTCAAGAGGTCAGAGTCTCTCCCACCACAGCATCTGTGCCTACAAAATTTATCTCCACTTGACAAAAATAAAGAGCTTCAAAAAGAAAGGAAAAATAAGAAAACAAGAAAGATGGTAGTTTTAAGTAAAGGAAACAAAGAGAAGAGAACAGAGAACTGTTTCTTGAACGCAATGAAAATGGTTTACACATTTTCTACACGATTTTTATCCTTCTGGAGAATGACAAATCCTACAAGACTTTATGCTAAATAGGTTTAAACAAATTCTACAGATTGAAAAATATGTTAAAAGCAAAAACTTACGTAGGAAACTGCAAGTATTAACAGTAATAAACATGCGTCCGTGAATTAGCTGACATAGCCAACTACGTGATTTAAGAGCACAAGCCCTAATATTATTCAGCCCTAGTATAAATTGCTAACACTTCCATTACTAGCTGAAGTCATGGGCAAATGATGTAATTTTCTGAGGACTGTATTTCCTCATTTATAAAAACAAAGACAACACTTATCAAAGATCAACAAATTAAGCAACTGTAATTTCTGACCTCAGTATAAGAATTTGCCTATCTGGTTTAGTCTCTCTAAAGGTTCAGGAGACATAAAATCATGGTTATTACGCTATAAAAGTCTCTGTGACTGAGAGGAGAGTGGTACCATCAATTGAGACAGTCAATTCAGGGAACCAGTGGAGAAGACCAGAAGGAATGGGGAGACGCACAGATGAGGGCATTGTGACTAATTCGGTTTACACATTTTGAATTTAAGGTGCCCAAAGAATGTCAGTGTGGAAAAGTCCCAGATGCAAATGGATCTACAGACGTGGAACTCAAGAAAGAGGTCATGCTAGACATGCAGGCTGGGGAAGTCATCTATTCTCAACCCTGACCATTCATTAAGATCAACCAGGGAGTCTGTCAATTCCTAGAGTTCTGATTTAATCGTCCTGGGATAGGGCCTAGGAATCAGAATCTTTTTTGTTTGCTTTCTTTCAACAAAGATTTCACTCAAATGAACGAAATATTTCATTTTTTTCATTCAACAAACATTTCATTTAAATGAATGAACTCTTTTATTCATTTGCTTATATTTTAAGGTAAAGTTGACGTAACAAAATTAACCATTTTAAAGTATAACAATTCAGTGGCATTTAGTATATATATTCACAATGCTGTGCAACCATCACCTTTATCTAGTTACAAAACATTTTTATCATCCTCCCTAAGGAAATCCTGCACCATCAAGTAGTCACTCTCCACTGCTCCTTCCTCTAGCCCCAGCAACCACTAATCTGCTTTCTGTCTGCACGAATTTGCTTATTCTGAACACTTCCTACGAATGGAATCATATAATATGCGGTCTTTTGTGACTAGCTTATTTTATCAGGTATGTTTTCGTGGTTCATACATACGGTGGCATGTATCAGTCTTTCATTCTTTATGGCTGAATAATACTCCATTGTACGAAAATGTTTATCCATTCATCTATCTGTGGACACCTGGGTTGTTTCTATCTTTGGCCACTGTGAATAGTGCTGCTGTAAATATGCACATGCAAGTATTTGCTTACCTGTTTTTAATTCTCTTGGGTATACACATAGCAGTGGAATTACTGTGTCATGGTAATTCTAGGTTTAACTTTTTGAGGAAAAAAATTTTTTACAGTTCTCCAGATTATTTAATATGAAGCTAGTGTTGAAAACCACTAATGTAGAAGACAGATAAGGCAGTAAGAATAGACGGAATGCACTAGGGAGAAGATATGGAATGGAATTAGGATAGGATCAAAGGCAAAACTTTGGAAAATTGACATTTCAAAAGCTGTTAGAAAAAGAGCCCATTAGGGAGACAGATGACTAGGGAAAAGAGAGGTGTCACAGAAACATTAGAGAATCCAAGGGGTGAACCATCACTATCAAATGCTAAGTAAGAATCAAGAAAGGAACTGAGAGTCTGTTGCCTATGATAAGATGGAGGTTACTAGAGACTTGGGGGGTGCTAACTTCACTGAGGGCCTGATTTCAAGGAGTTGGGGCATACATGAGATGCAAAGTAAAGGAGAGGCAAGTACTATAACATACTCCTATTCATTATTTGCGCTTAAAAGGCAAAGACCATGATTTGTCTATTTTCCCATGACACCTAAGAATGTACAATACAAATATCAAGCTCACAATAAAAATCTCATTGGACTAACCAGTTTATACCTCTACAAATAATGTGGCAACGTCCCTGCCAGATACAACAGTCAACTGCAACAGAGCACTGACTAGTAAGTGCTCTGATGACCATGTTAGGACCTTTCCGGATTTTAACTACATGGAAAATATTTGGGTACAATGTATAACTAGAAAAATTGTTTGATTCTAATCTCAGCAAAATATTCAACAAATTCTTAAGTTCTCTTCTTTCCATTGCCTAAAATAGTGCTTTAGTTTAAAAGTATTTATCCATTTTTATACAACATTCCCTACTCTCTGAATCAATATTGATGGGAGACAATGCTTCATGATTTCACTGAAAAGTTATTTTCTGAAAAAAGTTCTTTTCTTCTATTATTAGAGAAAAGGGCAACTTTTAGAACTATTACATTTTAAAGATGAAAAGTGAGAATTAAGTCAACGTTATGTTTGAACTCACATATTAGATTTAACTTAAGTTTAAATTCTCAGTAAACAGTAAGTACATCTGAAGTGTATGCCTGCTTTTCTCAAAAAAAGTCTGTGTTGATTTCTTTAATCTCAAGTGTGAGACCAGCCAATAAGCGTCTCCTACAGCAGTAAAGTAGTGCAACATCCAAGATTCCTCTTTTCAATTAGTGCTTCTATTTTGTAGACAGTAACAGTATTTAATTTGAAATTTCCTCTTTCTGTGCCAATACCAGTTTGAACTCCTTCCTGTGAAGTCTGTAAGTGTACCGCCTTATGTGACACACCAAGCGCCCTGAAAGCAGCCAAAGAAGGAAGGGAAAAGATGTTTTCCTTGAGTACTGAGCACCTGGCAAGAAGAGAGCACGTTCCTGTTGTGTCTTGAAGGTGTTCCTGGCTCACCAGAGAATCCAATGGACTCACTTTGAGTTCCCTTTGAGAAGCCATGAAGTTGGAGCATGTTTACTTCGATTTATAGTTTACTAGACTTTTCTGTGTTGTTTCTTGTTGTTTCTGGTGTTGCTGCTTGTTTCTGCTCACCAACAAGTCATGGTGATGGCTCCTTGACCAGCCTGGCAGTGAGCGGAGAGTGACTTTCTCACCATGACTTCTGGCTCTGGGCGGGGCAGTCACAACTGCTAGTGCTGAGGACTTCTTGTGAAGACAGAAATCAGGGACCAGCCACTCAGCAACTTTACAACGTAGACACAAAGAGGAAACTATGAGAAAGTATTTCCTCCCATTCTTTCTATCATTCTTGCCATTTGCAGGTCCCTAATCTAAACTGCCCAAACAGAATCCAGGAAAGGAAGTACTTTAAAAAGAGAGCTTGTTAGATATGACACCAAAACACAGGGCACAAAAGAAAAAATGGATAAATTGGACTTCAAAATCAAAATCTTCTGTGCTGCAAACAAGACCATTAAGAAAGTGAAAATACAACCTACATACGGGAGGAAATATTCGTAAATCTTGTATCTGATAAGATACTTGTATCCAGAGTATATAAAAACTACTCCAAATCAATAATTAAAAAATAACCCAATTTTAAAATGTGAAAAGGACTTGAACAGACATTTCTATAAAGAAGATACACACATGGCCAATAAGCACATGAAAAGAAGTTCAACATCATTAACCACCAGGGAAATGCAAATCCAAACTATATATGAGATACCACTTCATACCCACAAGGCTAACCAATCAAAACAATAGATAATAACAAGTGTTGGCATGGATGTGGAGAAACTGGAACACTCACACACCACTGGCGGGAATACGAAAGGGAGTAGCCACTGTGGAAACCAGTCTGACAGTTCTTCAAAAGGTTCAACATAGAGTTGCCACTTGATCTAGCACTTCTACTCCTAGGTATATTCTCAAGAGAAATAAAAATGTGTACATATGCAAACCTGTACATGAATCTTCATAGCAGCATTGCTCATATTAGCCAAAAAGTAAAAACAATCCAAATGTTCACCAAAATGGATAAACAACCTGTGGTATATCCATACAATGGAATATTATTCAGCTATAACAAGGAAGTACCAAGACACAGTACAACGTGAATGAACCTTGAAAACATTACACTAAGTGAAAGACGTCAGACAGAAAAAAGAATACATCTTATGTGACTGCATTCATATGAAATGTCCCAAATAGGCAAATTTAAAGACAGGAAAGCAGATTGGTGGTTTTTGGTAACGAGGGGAGTTGGGAAGCTGAAGGAGGGTGGGGATGGACTGATAACGGATAAGAGGGTTTCTTTTGGGGGTGATTAAAATATTCTAAAATTGGTTGTAGTAATAGTTACAAAACTCTGTGAATATACTAAAAGCCATTGAACTATATATTTTAAATGGGTGAATCGTATGGTATGTGAATTATATCTTAATAAAGTTGTTAAAAAAAAACAAAAGGAGAGGGAGGGAGCCCATGATAAAGCCAGGGAGCACGGTATTTAATTTCTAGATGCCCTGGTCATTCCACACTATTCCAGGTCCCTCAAGGTTGCACCAAGCTTCCTGACTTAAAGGCGAAAGAGTTCTCATTCACCGTTTCAAACACATTTGAATTTGTTCCTCACCCCATGGTCCTTCAACATTCATCCTATAACCACAGGCATAAAAGCAACACTCCCTTCCACCACAGAGGGTCCACCAGCTGCTCCAGCTCTCCTTGGCGTTGGGTGGCATGTTCCAAATTAAGAAAAGGGATCAGGACAGCAGAATAAAATGATAGTGAACTATCATTATGTGAAGACAGTTCAGGGTTCTGGGTGGGAAGGTGTACTTGTGGGGAAATGAGAACAGATTCTTCGGACTCATATAAGAACCAGTGGTGGGGGTGGGAGGTGAGGTTGGGGTGACATGAGAGAGACATCTTTCCTGATGTCAGCATAGGCGGGCTTTCCCTCAGATTTGCTGAGCATCCCAAACAGGCAGTGTCATGAGAGGTCTGCGTAGAGAGGCGTGGCAGATGCTGTCACTAGGACCTTCCAGGAAGGCATAAATCCAAGACCATCTTGTTAACATGACAACTGGTTACTCTAAATGAAGCATATTTGAACCCATAAGAGGCATTCTTCAAGGACTAATAAGGGGCCGGCCCGGGGGCGCAGCAGTTAAGTGCGCACATTCCGCTTCGGTGGCCTGGGGTTGACTGCTTCAGATCCTGGGTGTGGACATGGCACCACTTGTCAAGCCATGCTGTGGTAGGCATCCCACATATAAAAAAGTAGAGGAGGATGGGCACAGATGTGAGCTGAGGGCCAGTCTTCCTCAGCAAAAAGAGGAGGATTGGTGGCAGATGTTAGCTCAGGGCTAATCTTCCTTAAACAAAACAAAAAACAAACCAAAAAGAAAATATCAAAGACAACAATGTATAGAAAGAGTGTAACCATAAAACATAAGGGCAGGCACAGATGAGACAATTAATCCAATACTACCAATTGAGCATTTAACCATGTACCAGGTACCGTCCAAGCACAGTGCTTTCAGAAATGGAAAGCTTTCCTCTCACCTTCCAGGGCGTTTACTGTTCAACTAGGGTGGTGCCACTCATCTTTCCAGTAGTTTATTTTCTTATAATTCTGTCTGATCTTCAAATCTCTACCACATTGGATAGCCAGCAGTCAAGAGAATGTAACAATGCCCACTCTAAAAAACCCTCCCAGATTTCATGAAAAACCAACCAAGGCTTCTAGTTAGATCTTAACACAAAAATTGCTATAGCATGGACCAGACCAAAGCTCCTTGTTGACTGAAAAGAAATAGCCGCTGTACATCAGAAAGAGGCATCAGAATCCCACCAGCCTTCGAAGTTGATCTCAGCTGTCCAGAACCAAAGAAGCAGGTAGGCAGTAGGTAGCACCCTTCTAACTTCCCACACGGGCTGGAGGCCGAGTTTCTCCAGTTTATCCCCCAGTGTGAATGACTGGAGGTCCTGGTTCTTACTTCTTTTATCTTCTCAGAAGACAATAAAGAAAACAAAAATGTAAAAACCACTAACTGCCTTCTGCAAAATCTGTGAACGGACAGTTAAATTCACGTTTTTGTTTCGCCTTCATTACAAAACTTTACCCCTAGAACTCCCATGCACTGACTTCCTCTGTGCTCACACTGGATGCAGATGCATGGGAGCATGAACGGCGCAGGCTGCACGGGCCTACCTGCAGCAGATGACCGCCTTACAGGAGAGCGCCAAATCTAGGAAGCTTCTCCTGACTTCGAAGGAGAGCGCGTACTTGAGAGTGTGGCCATCGATGATGAGGGCCACGTCATTTTCCTTGCCCAACAAATTTCCAAGGTCAGTGCAGTGCTGAGTAATGGCTGCCCTTGTTGCCTGAAACAACAGTGAGGGTGGGGAGGTGGTCATATTTCTGCGTGTCTAATATATCAAAAACAAAACAGAAATCAATTAAGTTCCTTGATATGAGAACATGCCCATTCTAATGTAAAATATACAAAAGAGCTTCTTTGGACTGCCCTCTAGGTCTGTTTTACGGGTAAAAACATCCCCATGTGGTACTTACATTTGATAATAACAATAATCTATTTTGGCTGCAGTCTACAGCTGATCTAGAGCACCCAAATTCTTCTCCATTGTAACTTTAATTGCTAAGGTTCTTGTCACTCTCTCTCTCTCCCCTCCTTTACACTACATACACCTTATTCTTGGTGCCCCTAGAACAGGAAACTCCTCATAAACAAACGTGCTTTTAGGGAAAAGATAACATTGTTGGAACTTAAGTGGCAAACATTTCTCAGTTTGCACAAGGTAATCTGTAAAGCATCCAAATGATATTAGGGGAAATAAAAATAACCCAAAATATTATTTTCTATTCTCTGCTGAGATTTTCAGATTAAACCATTTCTCTCCCTGTATCATCAGAGTAAGAAATGAATTGATCATTTTTTCTTGTTACAGAAAATAGCTAATCTGCCAATACCTTTTAAAACATTACTACCAGTCTAAATAAGTGCCTTAGGGTGATGTCTATTATCAAATGTAATTAAAGCATAAAACCATTCTCAAGATTTAAAAAAATGATGTTCTGATCTTCCCAGTGAATTTATGACTATGAATAGGCTATCTGGTTGAAATATAAGAATGCAATGTTTGGCTCATAATAAAAAATCTGGTTTAAGTTAATCAGGGAAGCAGAAAAGTCTGCCGAAATTATTCTGTCTGGACAACTGTCCTTTGGCTATTAAGTTACATTTACATGTAATTTAGCATATGATAACATAAATTACAGTCTTAAAGGAATACTTTGGATGAACAGGAATCCTTCTAAGCTTAGTTAAATTGAGAATCAGCTACCATCACAAAGTGACGAAACAGGTTCTAGTGTCTTACTGCTCAGTTTTCATTCTCAACAAGCGACTTTTGACAACATCAGAAAGATGTATTTAAGGCACGATTGTGGTCTAGAGCCCTGTTCTGTGGACAGATGGCAGGAGTCTGGTCCCAGCTCTCCACTTATTATCTCAGTGACCTTGGGAAAATACTTAACCTCTTTAAATTGCAATTTTCTCATGTGTAAAACGGAGCTAAGAATACTTACTTCATAGCACTTTTGTTATGAACAAATGAGCTAATCGATGTACCCTGCTTAGCACTGGGCTGGGCACACAGAAAGCACTCAATTAAACCCATTCTTCCTCGATTACTATTTATTCATTAAGAATTTCCTATATCAAGGAAAATGCACAATTCTTCTACTTCAGTCAGCAAATAAATATCATCATTGACCATGCTTTCTTTGTCCATGTAATAATAGAACAATTGATCAATAATGCTATAATATTAAAATTAAATTGACTTTTAGTAAAAAGAATAAAGGGGACTTTATACTCTTTATTCTTAATGAGTTGTGTAATTCTGAATCTCAAACAAAACACCTATGAAAACATTTATGTTTGCCTTGTCTGTGCAAACAGCCTGCCCTGTAGAATTTGGGTAGAGAGAAGAAAATTCTACCCACTTAGGGAAATCCCACCTTGGCAGCCTGGGTGTGTTCGCCGGGGAACTCAGACAGGTCTGGGCAATTTGGGAGGATGTGCCTGCCAGAGGTCAATGCATGGCAGAGAGAAAAACCTCCTGAGAAATATTTCACCAAATGGATGAGGCAAGGTGTGCAGATTTGGTCCATGGACAACAGGCCAATGTTGTCTTAGAGGCATGGCCCAGGCCAGTGGCCTCCACCACAGACTTATGGAGGAAAAGCCTGGGGAATAAAAATCCCTGAAATGTGGAGACCATTACCTATAGCTTTTTTAAGGGGGCACAGCACGAATGGAGATATAGAGGCAGTAACATTATGAAGGGTACTTCCTCTACTCGGGGTTATTTCTGGAGCATGCATGAGAATAGAGTGGACACTGATGGCTCTTCTTCTTCAGCCAGAGGAGTGAGGAGGCCTCAAGTACTGGCAGCTGATCACCTATGGGTGCAAGAGGCTCTGGGGTATGAGCAGGGAGAATGCCACCAGAACAAGCCTGAGCACTGGGAATACGAATGGCAGAAATGTGTAGGTAAGAAAACCATGCTCCTGAGACAGCTGCAATCTCCCTTCCCCCCACAAATTGTGTAGGTGAAAGCCCTGAAATGAAGCTAAAGTTTTAACAGCGGCAGGTGGGGACCGGGAGTAGCACGTGTGGCTGCTCTTCCTGGGAGCCTCTCACGATGTTGCAGCCCGCCGCAGCCTGGGAAACACGGGTGATACTAAGGTGAAATATTTTCAAGTGGAACCATGAAAAGTACTATGGACTAATGTTTGTGTCCCTCCAAACTCCGTATGCTGAAACCCTAATCCCCACGGTGACAGTATTTGGAGGTGGGGCCTTTAAGAGGTGATTAGGTCATGAGGGTGCAGCCCTCACGATGGGATTAGTGCCCATGTAAGAAGACACAGGACAGCTTCTTCCCTCTCTTCCTCCTCCCCACCTCCTCCCCTAATCACCCCCTCTGGCCACAAGAGGACACAGCGGGAAGGCAGCGTCTGCAAACCAGGAAGAGGGCTCTCGTCAGACACTGGATCTGTTGGCACCTTCCTCTTGGACTTCCTAGGCTACCCAGTCTAGGGTATTTTTCTTCTAGCAACCTGAGCTGACTAAGACAAAAGGCAACTCCTTGAGCCCACTGGTGACGTAGCACGATTGTTGGCATAACAGATATGGAGATGAAAAGATGTGCTTTCCAACCACGGCAACACCAGAGCACGTAGTCACTGCAAAAGCAACAATAACTATCATGTCTACTGTCTGGAATAACCCTTCTAATAGAATGTAGTAACTGCAGTGGCAGATACATGCACAGTATGGAACGTGGGAGAAAAGCCCACCAATACATGGGGAGGGGGAGAGGGCAGGACAAGGCCTCTTGGAGGAGGGGATGCTGTGGGAGTGAATGACTACGCATTGGCCATGTTGAATTGTGCAACCTGCAAATTGTAGAAACAAGGTAGTCATGCTCTCTACTTGCAAAGAGAGCACCAAACATTACTAAGTTACATAACAGCAACAAAAGAAATTTAACATTTATATTCCATTGACTAGGCATTTTCTCATATAGTGGTAAATAGTATAGTACATTAACAAATAGTTTTCTGAAGTATAAAATAAGTTCAATTAAGCAATTACATGAGTCAAAGCTATTGCAATCAACCAACCAAGATGTAGTTATTGGAGCACCTTCTATGCATCCATGGTAATAAAAAAAAATACCAAGCATACATGTTCTATGTTGTCTATACCCCCAAAATCTTACAATACAATCAGGGTGGCAAATACACAAAATTAAAAACAAAATAATGAAAACTTAATATTCTCCTTATGGGCCGATCCTAGAGATCACCACCAATATACCTTAGCCTGCTTTGGCTCATTGTTGTGTTTGTCCGGAATTACACTAAAATGTAAATTCAATGAAGGTGCAACTCCCTTTGCCACCCTCTGATCATGCTGACCCCTAGCAAGCGCTCAATAAATATGTTAACTTCATAAATGAACTGATCTAAGTCTTGATTCTAAACATTCACTGTAATATCTTTGTGAGATCATTTACAGGTCTTGGAGACATCTATTTGTCTGACATCCTTGTGGGCTGTTAAGCCTTTCTGGTACATTTTGTATTATATTTTCCTTAAAAATGATTGGTTCTTGACCCTTCTTATTCCTCATATCCTTGCCTTTTTGCCTTTAACCCTTACCGGAACCATCCTGTTCTCTCCTCACTTCATCTGCTCAGAATCACACCTTTGCCTTTGAGATTCAAACCTTTCCTACCACTAAAACCTCTCCAGATCCATCCTCCTAACTCCACCCTTGACTGGTCTCCAACCTCTACTTTGGTTTTAATTCTTATGCTTTCATTGCCCACTCAGCAATAATCTTTGATCAAACCCAGACTAGCTGGGTTCACCACACATGTGTGGCAGAATATAGGTCCCTTCTGTGCAGTTCTCAAGCAAGTCAATCGAAGGTATTACCATCACAAACAGTTCCTTATTCTCAAACGGACTATGATTCAAAAGTCTATTTGTAAGTTAGTTATTGGGCACTTAGAATCCATTTTCCCAAAGGAATGATGTTACAAATTGTGGTTGGATCCCAGGGCCTGTTAATGCCTATTTAGCCTAGTCACTAAAATTTATACTGCAGTCTCTTATTTTAATAAAGAACCAATTACTGAAAGTTACAATGGACTTAGCTGTTACGAGAGGCATAGGCAGTTAGGGCTGGAGGTTTCATTTCCAGAAAGATACGAAACATTCCAAAATCCATAATTAGAATTTGCCTTCTAGGCATAAATATTAAAAAATACATTTCCAGCTTTTCATACGTGTTCTACAATTTTATTTTTCCTCACAATTAAAAACACACACGAGTTAAGGCCAAAGTGAGCAAGTGAGACTCAAGACTGTTCCCTTAGCCATGCCAAACACTCACCTTTTCCCAGTTGTGCTGTATTGTGAACCCTGCATTTCTTATCTGTAAGGTCAACACTTGCCTTTGTATTTCCAGTTTTTTAAATAAAATTATATAAACACCATAGACAGTGCTAGCCTGTGATCTCAGGAAATGGCTGGCTGGCTGCTGATTCACAGATCAGAGGTCCATCTGATGGACCCTGACGTACAGCTGAAGAGCAACCTGCCCAGCCTAGGAGCAGACGCATCTGAAAGGTGGTTTCTACTGTTAATCACTTTGCATTTAATAAACCAGGGAAGATAAAAATTTCTAGAACCTAGATTCATTTCTACCAACTTGCAAATAGCAGAAATCTTTCCTCAAAATTAAACAGTTTCAGCAACACTGAAATCTGGAGAGGCAGGTAACCCTCTCCCTCTAGGAGCTTGGCAGCATCACAGGAATTTCTTAGACGCCATGGTAGCAGCAGCTGCCTCAGCCCTCACTTTGATGCTTTGCAAATTCCAACGGGCTCAGAGCTGACGATGCTGAAAGCCAGGATGGTTCAAGTTTCACGAGCAGCAATTGAACCAAATCATATTTAGCCTTCAAGTTTGAGAGCGAACTCTCTTCTCCTGAATTAACCTTGGGCTAGGAGTATCCAGTGATGCTCTAGACCATGGGTTCAAAATGGTTTTGTTGTTTTTTCCATTCCATCCATCCATTTTTCTTGTCCCTTGCCAACTGTCAGATGCATCTTTTCTCACCATGGCCCTCTCTCATTCCTCAGACAATTCCCATGCCAGCCTCTCAAACCAGCTACAGTTATATTCACCATATTCCTGCCTCTTCTACTTTTTTTTTACTATCATTTTCATTTCCAATATAATCACACCTCTTTCTTGATAGGATTGATATTCTCAATGCCTCTGCACTTAAGGGCCTTAATGAGTGTAAAAGTTAGCAAAACTTAAGATAAAGCACAAATACAGCAAACTCATTACAGGCTGATAAAGAAGGCCAAGGCTGAACCAAAATAATTACACATGGCCTCTGCTGGCAGCTGCTGGTGCTGGCAGAGAAGATGCCTTTCTTCTCTGGATGTTGCTTTGCCCCAGTCGATGAATGCCCCTAACATTAAAGTTGATAAGTAGATAAGAGGAATCTGTGTTAAATGTGTAATGTTTCAAGGATAATGGAATAATTTCATTACTAATAATTTCAAGGAAGATGGGAAGATCTCTCACAGCCATTAAGTAAACATTCTCAAGGGACAATCTGGCCCCTGGCCTACAAGCACTCAGATGCCTGTCTGGTACCCTCAGGTCCCCTTTTACCACCACTCCCATCAGGATTTCTCTACACTGGCCATCGCTACCTGCCACAAAATGTTTGTATTTCTGATAAAAAATTCTTATCGTCTCAGAGTAAATCAACCCAATTTACTTAATTCACACCAGCATTTAAGCCTCTACAGAAAACTTCTTTCTGGTTAATCAGATTTATGGAGTTATAATTAACATACAATAAAGCTGAACCATTTGAAATGCATAATTCAATGAGTTTTGCCAAACGTACACAGTCATGTAATCTCCTCCACAATCAAGACACAGAACATTTCCATCTACCCAAAACGTTCCACCTGCCACTCTACAGTCAGTTCCACCCCTTCACTCCAAGCCCCTCGCAATCATCCATCTACTTCTGTCACTAATTGCCTTTTCTGGAATGCCATATAGGGAGAATCATAGTTTATAGTCTTTCCAGTCTGGCCTAGTCATTTGGCCTAATGCTTTGAGATTTTCCAACATTTCTGCACATATTAATAGTTTACTCCTTTTTGTTGCCAAGTAGTCTTCCAATGTATGAATATACCACAACCTGTTTATCCATTCACCCATTATTACACATTTGATTTGTTCCCAGTTTGATGATGTTATGAATAATTCTACTATAAATATATGTATACTAATCTTTGTGTGTACATGTGTTTTTTCGTCTCTTGGGTAGATATTTAAGATTGGAATTACTCTGTTATACCACCTGTACAGATACGTACAGAGAAAGTGTATGTTTAACTTTATAGAAGCTGCAAGACTGTTTTTCAAAGTGGTTGTACCATTCTGCATTCTCACTATTCTGGTCTGAGCATTCTAGCTACTCCTCAACTTGTCAACACTTTTTATAATTTTAGCCATTCTAATGGATATTTAGTGTTAGATGTAGTAGTTTTAATTTGCATTTCCCAAATGACTAATGGTGTTAAATATCTTTTAATGCTTAATGAATTTCTGTTTGCTGGGACTTCAAGACATACAACTAAGTGAAGCGGAACCAGTGAATGGCACCCCGGGGCCATGGCTGTATCAGGTACTAACAACCACGTACACAGGTTAGCCCCAAGAATCCCACTTCAGGGTAGCTGAGATACCCTATTTTTCAGTTTATTCTTTTCTTTTTACATCTCACATCTCTAAAAAATCCACGTCTTCCTGAAAAGGGATCCCAGGCAGTGCAGACTCAGGAACTGGGGCATATGAAAGAAACCTGGCAGCAGCTGTTAATGAGCAAGTATCATTTATAAGAAACAGACTATTTATTAACTTAGGCTTCAGAGCCTAGAAAGTTTGAAAACTGTCAATCACTACTATTTATTGAAAGAAAATTTGACTAACATTTTTGACAGAGCTCAAATCAATGAGGTTAAAAAATTCCCTGAAAATATGTACTTTTTTCACTTCTCAAAGGATATTAAATAGCAACCCTTCTATGTTTATTTTCTTCCAAAAAACTACATTTTTATTTTAATACTAAGAATCCTTTTACATGCGAAACAAATATGTTCTTGAATAGCTGTGTGTAATAAGATCTCAAAAGTCATTTATATGCTATTTGCATTTGCTATTTCCATTTTGACTATGGATCCTTTTTGCAATTTCTTAGAATGTGGAATTCTTCCTAAAGTAGATAACAACCCTTTTCCTATGAGAAATGATTTCAAAGTGTGACCCTCCTGCAAGAAGAACGTGTAATCAGCATTGGTAAGGGGTCACTCAGCTGTGTATAAAATGACACTCCATAATTCCATGGAATAGTTGCCTGTCACACATGTGTCCAGACTGGATCTCTGGAAGTCACTGTATACTTTGGGGACACAATGAATCATGCCACATTTAATATTATCACACTAAGAATAATTTTATTATGAACATAACCACCTTAGCTTAGTTACTTAATTTCCTGACCTCTGGGACTTAAACTTTTAACTTTTAAGATATCAATGATACAGCCATGGCACTTACTATTTCTCAAGTCTCCTTGATTCTTGGAGGAATCATAATGAGCCCAAACCAAACATAATGGTGACTGAGTTTATAAATTTAGAAAGAAACTACTCCAGAAAATAATTTCTAGATGAAATCTGCAGAGTGTTCTTAATGAACTATATAATTAAGTATGTCAGGTAAACTTCAGCAAAGGAAGACAGAACCTTATCAATTCTACACAAAAAGATAAAACACCAACTGCAACCTAAACATCTATCTTTACTTCAAAGCGACAGATGCTAATATCTGTTAGGAAGCATGTCATCAGTAATGCAACGTCATTTGAATTCTTGAACTACTTACTTGCTATATGATAAAAAAAAAAATTTTCTTAAAAAAAAGCTAACTTTTTAAATCCACCATAGCTGTGCTATGTAAGAAAATGCACATAATAATCTTCATTAGTTAATTTCCTGACCTTGGGGATTTAAACTTTTAACTTTAATATTTCCATAATTTAGCCACTATGCTTACTAATTCTGAAGGCTTCTTGACTCTCTGAGGTATTATAACGTGCCCAGACTGTGTTTAGACTTGTGCAAAAAACAAAAACAGTAAAAATTTCTCAAAGAGAAAAAGGTGGCAGATCATAAAAAAAACTCCACATGCACGTGTGGCAGCTGCTGGCTGTGCACACAGGCGGTGAAGACTGTAGCCACGTGAGGAAAACGTGCCCTGGGCTCGCAGCTTGCACCCACTGGAGCAAAAGCGGGGATATAAAGGGCTGGTTCTGGCTGCCACCCACAGGCTCCCAGACTGTGGCTAAGCCACCAGGGGCCCATTCTGGAAAGCACCTGCCTATGAGACTCTTCGATTTTCCTTGAATCAGTAGGAGCTGGTGAGTACTGAGACAGTCATGCGAGAGGAAAGAACAGCTGTATAAAATCCTCCGCTATGTTAGGAAAATATCTGACATTTACGCACAACACTATTAGCACACTTAAAACTGAGAACACTTTCTAAATGATAGTCTCCAGTTGGTAAAGTCAACGTAATACTCTATTATATACAAATTTTAAAAATAAATAAAACCAAATAAATAAGTAAAAAGAGTAGAAAAAGTCTCATTCCCACTGGAGGTCTCCATACTGATGGTAGAGTGAGGCAGAAACCCCGTCCCACACACCTGGCCAGCAGGCTCCCCAACTATGCAGAATCCGTAACCACGTAGGGCAGGTGAGGGCGGGCTGGGGGCAGACCGAGACACTCACCATTCTCTTCTCCACACAGACTGGCAAGGATTCAAGGTTAAGGGGATAGAGTTTACACTGAAATATAGAGTAAGAAAAAAAAATCCTTTAATTAACCTTTAGCCATCAAGGGCCTATTATGTGCATAAGCTTCTAGGGGTAGAGAGGCCCAGAGAGAAAGAGTGAGCACTACAGACAATGGCACACAACAGCCAAAGATCACCTCATGCCTGGTGTGTCCAGGCAGCAAGTATCGGAGGCCTGTAAGGTGCAGTGGACCACAGACACAGGTTAGGAAGGCACTGGGGTGAGGAGGCCTGCCGGCCAAGCAGAAGCGCCTGAACCTCCTCCTAGAGCCTACAGGGAGCCAGCAAAGGCTCCGATGTTTAAAAAATACCACACTCAGATGTTCTTTTGTGGAAGATCATCCATCAACAGTATGAAGATGGGTTAGTACAGATCAGCTAAGGAGGCTTCAGCTGATGAGACTAACCTTCGACTGGGATAAGAGAGAAAAAACCAAAAAATCCATTTAAGAACAAGAATACGCAGTGTCTGGTGAATGGTTAGAGGATGGGAGAGGAAATGAAGACAAATAGCAAGCCTCTAGCCAGGTAGATAAACGAGGCCAATCGCTGGGAAAGAGATAGAGGAGGATTTGGGGGGTGGGCAGCGTGTGATTGTGGGTCAGAAGATACCGAATTTTGACTTTGTGGAGAGAAAGTTGGCTCTTTAGCTTAAACACAACCTACTGTTCCCTGCGAGACCAGAGTGGGAAGGCCCACTGGCATGGGGGCCCCGGAGCACCCGGTGCTGCTCGCTAGGGACACTGCTACTCAGAAGTCACTCTGACCACCACACCCCCGTTAACATCTGCAAAGCTGCAACTGGACATCCGGCAGCCACCACTTGCTCTTTGTGGATCGTATAACCTTTCAATCAATGCTGGCTGAAGAAGGGAAAAAGAAACCATTGGGCAGTTTCCTTACCACTCCCTCTGGGTGAAAAAAGCAAACAAACAAATCACTCAGCATCTAGCAGGTGCTGAGAAAATGCTCACCGCCCCTTGTCTGGGGAATATTTGCTGCTTCCTGAACTCCTGACCCTGGCAGAACAATTGCTCTCTGTCTGCTGTGAATCATCTCTTAGTCTCTTCTGCACATTACTGCATTTGCGTTGTGACAATGGCCTTCTATTAAAATTTTTTAAGTCTTTGAGACATTAGCTTGGTGGACTGTTCACACAGCCAGTAAGTGCTCGTGAAATGCCGACTGTGGGGACACAGCCATGCACACAAATCCAAAGGCCCTCTCCCAAGGAGCTCACACGTCCATGAGGGTACAGATACGAAGCCCTGTCTTGAGCGGATGTGCCATGGAGGAAAGTCAAGTGGGTTTAGGCAGCAGGAGCCCTTTGGAAACTGGATCTCAGGTCAAGATGGCTGAGACTGACTAACTGGCTGGAGTACAACAGTGTATGCTTAACTGGACAAAAGGTCCCGAGAGTCGATTTGAGTGGCCAGGAAATATAATCAATAAGTTTATTTTAGGTTAATTATTCATCCCACATTTTTAAAAAAAAGTTTTTTTAACCAAAATCTAAAAACCAGACAATTTCACATGAAAACTCTGATATACAGCTTCTGTTAAAAAATTACAGTATCAGACCCACAACTAAGGATACACAACTATGTACCTGGGGGCTTTGGGAAGAAAAAGGAAAAACAATTACAGTATCGGGGAACCCTGGGCCCATGTTCCTGCAAAGTAACAGCCAGCTACCCCTGACAAATACACGTACATGCTCTACTGCTGGCCATTGTCCCCCCAGCCCCTCTGGCCTCCCGCTAGCTGGGATACCAAGAGTTATTGGGCATGCACTGCCTCATTTCTCTGGACCTCTCTCTCCATTAAAGGTGGGAATAAAAAGGACTAGGGCAGGCACAGCGTCCTGGTTTGGGGACACAGATGTACTGTAAGCATTCCCATCATGCTCCTGGCCCTGTGGCCCTGTGCTGTACCCTCTCATCCTGGTGAGGACTGTGTTCTTTAATTTCTAATGGGACACGACTTGTGGAAAGATGGGCCGCATGAGGCTCTGACAGCTTCTCTTCAGATTGTCCAGGGCTGTTGCCAATACAGGCACAGCGCCACATTCTTGATTCCACCCACGTGACCAAGGTTCAGTCCTAAAACTGAACTAGCAATTTTGAGAGAATATACAAATTCCTAGATTTAAAATCCAAAAGGTATTGTGGGGACCTGAAATTGGCCACCCCAAGATATGTCTCTTTGGCATCAGGATTATTTGAGGCTGATTGCTTTTGATAAACTGGGACAGGGAAGGAGGCTCTGAGGAATGGAACTTGCCCTTTGTTAGGACACATTTACGTTTGTAAGGTAAATCTCTATCTGTAAAGGTGCCTCCCTCTCTGTACCAGGAAGAAGAAAGGGGATGACCTTCTCTCTAGAAACTCTTAATCAATACCAAAGGCAAGGACTTAAATCTGCATTTTACTGTGCTTCTCTGGTAACCTCCTGTAACTGACTTCCCTGCCCCTCCCAACACTGGCATTTCTTAAGGATTAAGCATCTTTCCTTAGGCTAGGAACTGATTGCTGCGCTCACCTGTGACCGCCCAGCTCCAGAAGATAGACTTGCCTCCTGCTACGCCCACCAAGATAGCAGACACTACCTGCCGTGTCCATCAAGCACTGTGCCAACAGGGCAATCTTGTGACTATTGTGGGAGGGACATTTCAATCACATGTGAAACACCCTGTTTGGGGGTATATAACCACTCTGTGCACCCCACTTCTTCGGAGCCCTTTCTTCCTTCGGGAAGAAAGGCCCTGGGCCATGGTTCCTCATAAAGCTTTGTTTAATTTTCTCTTGCTATTCTGTCTCATGTGAATTTAATTTGTTCTCCGGCCAGACAAACCCACATTTGGGGAGAGGAAATGTCCTCCTCCCCTACAGTATCCAGAGGAATGAGGATTTCCTGAAGCTTCTTAAATTGCTTTCTGCAGAGATTTCACCTTTAATCTAATACACACACATGCACACCAGTTTTCTAGATGGCTAGCATTTCTATCACAAAAAATAAAGCGTCAGCTTTACTATTGAAAACTTTGAATAAGATGGCATATTAGGTGGGCTTAGTAATTTCTAATGTGCCTGTTAGAACTTCCTTCTCCATATAGACATTTTTGTGCGCCCAAGCCTTATTACCAAATGCTTGAGAGAAGAGATGAAAAGTTATTCTGAGGAAAATAATATCTTATGTATATAAGATATATAATATACAAAAAATTATATATAAAATATTTATTTATATACTATATATATACACTATATACTATACCAAATACTATCTATAAATGTATTACATACAATATATAATAGAAACCACTTCTGTAAAGCTTAATAAATTTAACTCAATTCAACAAACACCATGCTGTTACATGTGGGTGATTTCAAAGGACTGGAGATATCAAGATAGACCACCCCTCCCCCGTCTTCAGGGAACTCGCTTTCTACCAGGGACAGAGGAAGGAAAACAAAACAGAATAAGTGCTATTACAGAGGACCGTGAAAAAAAAATAATAATAATATGAATGGAAGAGAAATAGGTTCTAACAGGGGAGGAGTAAGGAGCTGGAGAAAACAAGGGAGATTAGTTTGTAATTGTCACCCTTTAAAGAGCAGTAACACAGGGAAATTTAATACGGGAAAGCATATCGGATTAGGGAGGGACAAAGGGCACTCCAGCAAAGAAAGCAACCCGGCAAGGGAACTGCAGCTCAGCAGTTGTCCTCACCTGTCTGCGTACATGGGGGAACACCTAGAGAAGAGCTGGAAGGCTAGGCTGGGGGTGGGGACAGAGATGCCAGGTTAAGAAAGCTGAGTTTCTGACTCCTATAAGAAAAATGATCCAGGGCTCAGTCCACGGAACTTTCCTACATTTATCTGGGGAATCTCAGCTGGTCTTATGACCTTGAACACGTGTTAGACTCTCAAACTTACATCTCCAGGTAGAACCCCTCCCCCAAATTCCAGACACAAATATCCAACAACCTAAGTGGGTATCTCCACTTGGTTGTCTAATGGGGAGACATCCCAAACACAGCACATGCACACTGAGAGCCTGCCTCCCTCCTTCCCAGCCTACTCTTTCCTGCACTAAATCCTAGGGACACCCACAACGACACAGTGGTGCACACCTTCCTCCCTTTCCATTCATGACAACTCCATCCTTCCAGGCACTCAAGCCAAAAATATTGAGGTCACTCTTATTCCTTTTTTGTAAATGCCACATAAGCAATCCATCAGCAGTAATGTCACTTGTGCTTTCAAAACGCATCCAGAACCTGGCCACATGTCACCACAGCTCTGCTAAAGCCACCCTTCCTCACCTAAACCATCACAACAGCCTCCAGAATTGCCCCCTCCCCCACTCCACACTCTATTCTCAACGTAACAGAGACCTGGTGACATGGAAGCAGATGCTGTCACTCTGCTCAGTCTTCTGGTCTCTGTTCTCTGTTCAAATTTCTGCTCTCTGTTCAAGTAAGCCAAGAGCCTTACATGGTGGGTGGGGCCTAGCACCCCTCAGAGCTTGGCCCACATAGCGCACCACTGACACCTTGGTGTTCCTCAAACAGGCCCTCCCGCCCCCTCCCAGCCCTCTCCCAGATTCCCAGGGCCTCACTCCCTCTTGATGTTACCTTCTCATGAGGCCCTTCTGAGTGACCCTATTTAAAGTCACACTCCCCCCCACACACTCCTTATTTCCCTTTCCTGCTTTATTTCCCTCAGGGCACTTAGCACTCACAGTCAACACTCTCTACCTTTTCCTTCCATGTGTTGCTCACCCATCGGCCCTCCCTACTAGTTCCAAGCTCCCGGGGCCAAGGAGTTTTTGGCTGACACTTTCACTGTTGTCTCTTCAGGCTCAAGACAGGCCTGGCCCACAGAATATATTCAAATCTTTATTAAATGAAAGATATGTCTATACTGAATTTCTGCCTCGACCTGAGATATAAATGTGAGAGAGAAGGTAACAATGGCGAGTGGGAGACAAATTCACGGGCTGTGCCAGTCGCCACATACATAATGAGGCCTGGACTGAGGTAGTGACAGGACTGAAGACTTTCTAGGAGTAGAACGTACAAAGTTTGGTCACCATGTGAGAGCCATGGGAGGGGTTGTTAACTAGAACAACAGCTTGACAAGCTTGATGGAGATGGAAAAGGCCAGAGGGATGAGGGGATGGGGAGGAAGGGCAGACACGAGGAGCTCAATTTTTGAGCATGTTAATTAAATGAGGTGTATTAATATATGGATTAGGGGCCGGCCTGGGGGCGCAGCGGTTAGGTGTGCACATTCTGCTTCTCTGCGGCCCGGGGTTCACCAGTTTGGATCCCGGGTGCGGACATGGCACCGCTTGGCACGCCATGCTGTGGTAGGAGTCCCACACATAAAGTAGAGGAAGATGGGCACGGATGTTAGCTCAGGACCAGGCTTCCTCAGCAAAAAGAGAAGGACTGGCAGTAGTTAGCTCAGGGTTAATCTTCCTCAAAAAAAAAAAATATATGGATTAACACACCCTTCTTAGATATAGTTCAATGCCTAATAAACTCCTCCAAGGCAATTTTTAAAGGTTAAAGTTATTCCTAAATTTAATAAATCGAAAGGCTCACAAAGGCTCAAATTCATGAGTATATGTGTTACACTCCATCCTCCAGAACAAAAGAAAAATTACAAACACCAGAAATACATGGGAAATGATGATCTGTAGAAGACCAGAGTGTCCCTAAGTGCTTGAAACTATGCGGAGAATAAAGAAGAGAAGTGGTCCTGTTCTCCAGACCTACATTTAATAGGTTCTAAATCCAGCACAGATTTGACCTTTGCTTTAAATAGATTTTCTTGGAGAGGAGGGAAGAAAACATTGATTCATCCGAGACTCCTGAATGACCTACTGTTCACATTACTTGAAATAAAGTCTGCTTTAAATCAGAATTCTTGAGACACAGAAATAAATATACCAAGAGGTTTCTAATTCTATGCTTTCACCAACTGATTATTTTCATTCACAACAGTCGATGAACTCGATATGGTCTTTGCAGAGAAGGCCCATGACCAGGAGCAGAGCACAGGGAGGAATCAGACCAGTGCCATCCAGGCTCAGACTTCAGCTTGTCTTGCAACCAACACTTTTCAAAAGAACAAAGAAGACAAGTATGTAAAATGGAGATGACTTTTCAGGGGTTTTCAAGGCCTGTGTTAATTCAAGAACTTTTGGGGAATAAGGGAAACCTAGGAGCAAAAATATCTCCAGTAAGATCTAAAAAGGTTAAACCAGAATCATTCAATATCGGGACTGTTCACTCAGAAGACATGAAACACATGGGCTTCCCACTCTGCTAAACTCGGTCATGAAGATCAGTGCCACAAATTGAAGGGCAGTTAATACACAATCTGGCCCCTAAACCTTCTTATTCTATTCTTCAGCCATTTTGTTTCCTCTCAAGACTTTTGAGTGTTTCACTGTTCATTTTAAATTATCGTCAGCAGACAGCTACAGAGACAAAAACAAATATAAATCAAATAGAAGTCTGCCTTACTATCTATATGCTTCTGTTTGGGGAAGAAATTTGAAAACGTCTTTGAGTACCATGTAGATAAATGACCTCAGGTCACCAGGCAGGTAACAAAGGTATGACATTGACATTAAGGAGTAGTGGGGTCTGTGGCGAACTGGAAAGTGCCTATCCCACCTACCAATACTCACAGTGCTATCACAGTCTGTTTGACACCACTACAGGCTAAATGGGGCCCACTGACCATCAGTTTGCCAGCATAATCAAGCACGATCAGAGACTCAGAATAAAAAAAGGAAACGGTGACCTATATGGCATTTTTCCTAAACTATGAACAACAAACGCATCAACATGCTCTCACAGAAGCCACCACTCATGACAGCACATCACCCCTCATCGGTTAGAAGAAAGCAACGGCGTCTGGCACTTCAACTGAGACGAGAACTCCTACCTACAAACAACCATTTCAGAGCTCTGATGACAAGAATAAAATACAAATCTGTAGACTGAAACAATGACTAACCACAAAGATGTACTAATACACACACACAAAGTACACACTAAATCCAGCAGAAATATATTACTCTTCTACCAAAGCAAGCATTTGACAATCTTGTGAGTCCTTACAAAAAAATGGACCAGACGCAGCCCAGAAAGACAGGGCTGATATAGAGACTGAGTAGAACTCTCTCACAAACACTCTCAGCCAGGACCTCAAGGATGCTGTGGCAGCCGCAAGCTTCACGCTAAAGGACAGTGTGTCCACACAGAGACTCCCTCCTTGTTTGCTTGTCTATTTCATTGTACACACTATTACTAAAATAACCTCAGATTGTCTTATTAGCAAGTCATTTTTCTCTTTATGGTCTTTTGCTCTCTACTTATGTCCCATCAAATGCAATATTTAGAGATCAATTTAGTACTTTTTTTGGGTTTTTTTTATGGTTTATATTATCACAGCTTCCATCCTTTTATGGCAAACAACCACAGAATCTTTCTCTAGTTACTTTAAGAATTTCTTCTTTAAAATCCAAAGCAAGACTATTAGGTATAAAAGAAAGCCATAAATACATGTGAAACCAGCCAGAAGGGAACAGGCCAACAGGAGCTCCAGGCCCTATGAGAGTATGACCTCACAGTCCTCATATTCCTTGAGTAACTTACCCATCTACTGTGGTGAGAAAGCTTTCATGCTGCTGTAAACCAATACACACACGTGAATCCTCAAAGCGGGCCTCGCAGTACAAGAACTTTTGGGAAAGACATCCTGCAGCTGAGAACTGGGTTCAACAGTCCTCAGGGTGTAACTCAATCGGTCAGCCTGCAGAAACGCACCAATGACTGCTTTCTGAAGAAACGGAGCAGAGGAGCAGGCCAGAGGGCGCCAGCCTCATCACCAGCAGTGTGTCCCATGGAGAGAAAATACCCCTCAATAAAGAAGCTGGGGAAATTACTCTCGTATGAGTTTTAAGAGTTTTCATGACAGATGAAGAGAACTGTGGCCAATTAAAGCAGCAATACAACTAAGAAAAACAACTGCCGGAGAGGGAGCCAGGCTGCTCCAGGCTCTCCGCCTGGAAGGTGACGGGGTCCCAAGCTAGAAGACAGAAAAGGATCTTATTCCTGATTACCATCTCTCAGAGCTGTAAGCTGTTTGGAGAGGAGTGTGGAAGACAGATCCAGTTAACAACAGGAGCCCCACAAGTAACTGTGGAAGATTGAGAAGAAAAACTGGAACTGGAGTGTGGCTAACTGACGTCAGCTGTTCACTAAAGCAACATGGCGCTTCTCACTTCAACAGAGTCTAAATCACAAAGAATGGCAATCAATTTTTTTTTTCAAGTTCAGCTTTCCTTCAGCTATAGTTACAGGCAGAAACTGATACATAGTAATTCTGCATATCTGTTTGACATGTTTTTCTTCAACGCGTCCACCAAGGACCAGAGTGTTCTTTTGGGCCTGGATTACATTTGAACATGGTCACTTGGCAGAGACTCACCCTTCTACCAGTTAGAGGGTGAACCAGATCACATCCCAGCAGTGAGTCCAACGTTCTCCTCTGTTCCCATCTATTTTAAAAGAGGTACACAAGAATAGAACAAACCACTGAGGTTTCTTTTTCTTCAACACCTTAGATCACTGTTTTCA
The DNA here is from genome assembly GCF_041296265.1 of Equus caballus. Lineage (NCBI taxonomy): Eukaryota > Metazoa > Chordata > Mammalia > Perissodactyla > Equidae > Equus > Equus caballus. Next base: position 22,944,977 of record NC_091700.1, on the reverse strand, counting down.
CACATCTTCAGCAAATAAATCATCTGGAGGTATTCTCAAAGAGTGTTGCTTTGTTTTGATAAGGGATAGGAGGGAGGTAAAAAGAGAAAAAATTACTTATATCTAAGAAGGGAGAAACAAATCCGTCCACAAGTTCACATTGGCGCTATTTCTCTTTTTCACCAGGAACAAACTTCCTGTAACAACACTGGACACTGCACGAATGGCTCCCCGCTAGCTTCCTTCCCTGTCCCGGGTTGAGCGAGATGGCCCACTGTCCCGAAGCCCCAGTGGTCAGGCCTGCAGGAATACACACAGGTTGTGCTGTGGCCCAGAACTAGACACCTGTCAATCTCTGGAAGAATTATGAGTGTGGAAATACTAAACTGAGGGGTCCACAAGCCTTTCATTCTGCATCCAACACGGGAAAACTCTTCTAAGACATTAGCACTAATCCCAAATTTTCAGTGCAGGCTTTTCCAATTTTCCAACGCAGGAGCTCTAGGGAAACAAATTAAAGACATTTACTTTCACCATAGCCAAACTGTCTGCAGTCACGAGAGACAAATGCAATGAACACCACAGGGCCATTGGCAAGTCCAGCTTCTTGGGCATAGATTTTTCTTTTTTCTTTTTTTTCCCAAACAGTTTCCCAACCTTCAAAGACTCTTTTCTCCAGAAAACCAGTCTAGAATCCCCAGTTTTCCTGGAGGCCCTTGCAAAAGGAACCAGTCATTTCAATACCAACCACTTCCGTCTCTTCAGAAGCATACAGAGGCATACAGAGATTGCATTCTCTCAAGGAGAATATAGGCAGGGAGTGGTTGGCACATTGAACCCCTTCAACCTGAAAACCTCAGTCCTGTTTAGATGCACAGAGCCCCTTTTATAAGACCTGCAAAAGAAACCTAGAGTCCATACCAAGCACAACCTAAACCCAAATACCAGGAACCAACAGGCCTCGACTGCTGAGATGAGTAAAACCATGAATGCAGAAGTGCCTTCATGCTGGTAGTGGAAGCCACACACTTTACTTGCAAAGAAACAGAGGTGCAAGGAGTTTATGATGACATGAGCAGTTAGAAAGGAAGGCTACAGAACACTCCCCTTAGCTACAGGCTTTTACCGCTCATCATTGCTTTCTTACTCCATCTCTCCACACTGTACTCTGAACCTGGAGAGCTGCATCCGTGACTCACCCCACTTTGGTCTCCATGACCTTCATCTTCACTTCCCTTCAGCCACTATCAGTTTCCCAGGGCTGTCTTAACTAATCATAAAGTGGGTGGTTTAAACCAACACAGAATTACTCTCTCACAGTTCTCAGGGTGAGAAGTCTGAACTCAAGGTTGTCAGCAGGGCCATGCTCACTCTGAAACCTGGAGGGGAGAACAGCTCCTAACCTCTTCCCAGCTTCTGGCGGGTTGTCGGCAATTCCTTGGCTTGCAGCTGCAGCTGACTTCAATCTCTGCCACCACACTCTCCCTGCGTGCATGCGTCTCCTCTGTTCTTAAAAGGACACCAGTCATTGCACAGGGCCCACTCTACTCCAGCATGACCTCATCTTAACTAATTACATCTGCAGTGACCCTATTTACAAATAGGGTCGCATTCTAAGGCCCTGGGGGTTAGGACTTCAGCAACTCCTTTTGGGCACACAATTCAACCCATAAAAGCCGAGAGTTAGCACAGTCATACCCAGAAACTTACAGCACGAAATTTCCCTTTCCTTCCATCTCACTCAATTTCTGCCGCTCCTTCAACACTGCCTGCCTTATTTTCAAAATGTGCTTTGTTCCCTAAGCCACTGATGACTTGCTCTCAGGTCTTTCTCAGCTTGACCTACCTCTTCAGCTACCCTGGACTTCAAGATACTGATGCTGTCCTAATCTCCTCGACTTTCTGTTTCTTCTATTTTTCCTAATCTGCAATACATAATCTATCTTCTCAACTCACATTCTCAATCTACAAAACATCAAAGGAGAAAGACACCTGACAATATCAACTGCTCTTTTAAATATCACTCATCCCGGGATGTGCACAGGATGGCAGCTTTGACCCAGCCCTCTGCTGATCTTCTTCCACAACGACTACCTCGATTTCAGAGCATTCATTCATTCAAAAGAATACTTATAAGTACTGAGTGCTACCAGGCCTTTAACTTATGTTTAAGATTCGACGGTATTCAAGATTAATATAGTCCCTCCCCCCAGGATCAAGAATGTGTCAGGAATATGAACAAATAAACATTCACTGCTAAGTGTGATGATTCAGGCAGGTAAAGAAGCTACGAATGCATCAAGGAAGGCCTAGCACCAAAGGAGGCTAAACGGCATCATCTCCCCCTGGAGTCCGCCCTGGCCTTCTTCTAAGGCTGTACTTCGACCTGGGGAGAACATTTGATTCCAAAATCTCCCACACTGCTTCTGGTGGTTGGCACCCAATCCCAGCCTCAATTTTTCCTCTGTGCTTACAACTAGATTTCCTCTTGCCATTTCCTAGCAGGATGTTACAATAGTACCTGGAATTCCGTAAGTCCAAGACAAAGGCCATCACCTCGATTTCCAGTCTTTCCCTGCGTGACTCCTCCCAGTTAATTTTACCACCATTCTCTCAGTCATTCAGATGCAGAATCCTGGTATCTTTCTCAACCCTTCCTTCTCTTTTATCCCATTGCCTTTCCCCATTGCTTAACTGGTTTCCAAGTGTAATTTTTAAATTCTTACTAGAAAACTCTCTATCTGTTGTCTATTTTTTTTCCGTTACTATAGCCTTGATTATTGTTCTCATTAATTCATTGTGATTATTGTAAAGACATCTTCACCAGGTTACCTTTCCTCAAATCTCAACCCACTGCAATCCAACGTACAAATAACTTGCATTTTTATAGCATGTTACAGCTTATAAAATGCTTTCATACAAATCACTTTTCATCCTCACATCATCCTGCAGTGATTGGTACAGTAAGAATTATTCTCATTTTATGAAGAGGAAACAGCCTGAGAGGTTAAGCGACTTGCCCAAGGTCAAGAGGAAGCAGTGGCAGAATAACCATTTAACACCAGCTTTGATTTCAAATGCAGAGCTCCACAGCCACACTGCTGCCAAAGGCATCTTCCCAAAGAACATTTCTGATTCCAGGTCTCTGCATAAAACACGTGATCAAAAGCTAGCCACCACCTGGGAGATGTATTCCAGAGATGGCTATGGCAGCCCTCACCTCTGCTTGGGTCCACCAGTCATGCCCTCCTGCCTCAGAAGAACCCCACCTGCAGGGGCTGCTCTCAGGCCAGAGCTGGTGCCAGGAGGGAAGTGCCAGAAGCTGCACCAGCAACGTTTACTTTGGCACTTTGAGTCTAGGTAATCCAATAAACTCAGGAGGTCCCCTGCGGGGCTTTTTAACTCCATAAACTCAGCAATGCTCCTGGCCACACCTGCCACCTGCTGCCGGTCCAATCACTAAGTATCTCTACCTTTCTCCCCAACTTCCTTCCTTCTTGCCGAAATTACCCCTTCAGGCACGGAAATCTGTTTAGCACCATACTCCATGACTGTTCAGTTTGTGAGCCCAACCTTCCCCACACAGGCAACAAACATTTAATAGCAATCCATTAATCATCAAGCGCTTTGCAGGAGCTGGGGACACAAAGTTGATGGCCAGTTTCACGCCATCATGAACTACCTGTGCCTCCATTACCCTATTCTCTGCACCCTATGGAACCTGAGCTGTCATGAGTAATCTTCCACTCATCTTCAGCTTCTTAAATTCCTGCATTATGGCCATCGTTAAACCTGATTTTCTCTAAAGATATCACTTGCCTCATAATCCTCTATAATACTTTCTTTGACTCTCCTGCTCTCCCTCTCTCATTTACACCAGATCATCACAGTGTTCTTCCCAGGATCTTTGGAGCCCTAACTCTCTATCATCATTCCTCTGAAGTACACACTATCCGCTTGTTCCCATTACTCCTTACAATTACTGAATCAACTCTTTCATGTTCTTTTTTTGAGGAGAGAGGAGATTAAAGGTGGTTGATTCAAATACAGGCTGAAGACCACGAGAAGACACTTTCCTATATAAAACCCTAACAAGGCCATCTCTCTCTCTCCTGTTGCCCTTCGTTCACCTTACACTTCACCAAGATCAAGATCTTCTACACTCCCCAAACTGATCTTCACATTCACACATTTTCCGAGAACCATATTCTACCACCTCCTGCCTGTCAGAGCACCATCCATTCTTCAAAATGGAATGAACTGTCTCTCCTCTTCCACCGAGCTTCTCATGAGCTACAGCATATGAATTTTTCTGACCACCTATTAATAAATTCTATTCAATCGGTAGAGATAGCAAGATTTGGGGAGGCTTAGAAGCCAGCTAAGGAGTGTACATTTAAAGTCTAAAAAAAAAAAGGAAACTATTCTGGGTGTTAGACCAGCACTGCCCAATAGAACTTTCTGTGACGATGGAAATGTTCTTCTATATTGTCCACATGTGGCTTCGAGGACTTGATGCGTGGCTAGTGCAAGGAACTAAATTTTCAATTTTCTTTATCTTAATTTAAATAGCCACATGTGGCTAGTGGCAACCGCAGTGGGCAGCAGATTTCTAGACTAAGTTGATGCCACAATAGAAGAGTTTTTAAAAAGATGAATCTGATCCAGTAAAATGGAAGACAGTGTGCTGGGGGCAGAGCAAGGGAAACTAGCCAAGAGCCCCTGAAAACAATCTGGGCAGGAGGTTTCCTTTCTCTAGACAGAAGAAGAAAGAGATGACTCTGCCTTATCACTGAGGCAGTAGGAGAAGAAAAACAAAAAACAAGAGTTGGAGGTTTCTTAAATCCCTCCAAAAAACAAGACTACGGGAGAAACGACACTTTTGTTTGGGAGTCTTACTTTGTCCAATTGAGTTTCCTATTGAATAACTCTACCAGTAAGAGATTTTGATCCCCTACTAAAAAGCTCATAGTCTCATCAAGTCAAATACAAAAATAATTATTTTCTAGAAAGAATACACAAAATGTAAAATAATCACTTAATATGCTGTTTGTTTTTTCCTTTCCACTTTGGCAAAATTCAAACTTTTTACTTTGTCACATATAAAACAATAGATTTCTGATGCAGCATGGTGAGGTTGGGTAGATCTGCTCATAAAAAATAAACCCTGCTGCCCAGGAACTGATTAGAATATCCTAAGGTAGAGTTCATGTGTGGTCTCTGAACCAGATTAGATCTTGCACTTCTGAACGGAGCCCGGAAATGGCTTGTTTATTTCCTCACCATCCTCCACCCCACACAGAGGTCTGCCCCTTTCCAGTACAACTCAACTCAGGGGAAGAGCTGTGAGTAGCACCTGTAGAAATATCTAAGCTACACAGGAAAAAACAATCTAGCTCATCCTTCCACAGATACATGTGAACACTACTGCCATTTTAAGACGTCTACGCTTAAGCTCTCAAGTTAGAAACGTATTCCTTAATTTGAAATTTCAATCCTCTGATCTGTACCACCAATCAGATCCTTTGCTTTTAACCAGTATCTACCTGTCAGAATACTCATCCTCCAAGGCACTACTGATTTCTAAAAAAAATAAATAACCAGACAAATTGTATTAATTTTATTTATATAAGTCAAAAGGAGAAAGCACCAATTGAGGGATTTCCATTTAAACTGTTCGTTTTTGAGCCCTCTTTATCACTCCATTGGGAGCATTCAGGCCTGCCTACTGAGGGCCAGTTTATCCAATCCATGAACTCCGACAGAGCCCAGGAGAGTACTTTCTATATTCTTCCAAACACCTTCACTCTCTGAAGTAAACTCATCAGGACAAAATTAATGCCCACATATTCTAAAATTAGTGTATATGATATTCTTCTTTCATAATCCTTTCCTACTTGTGGTGGAAGGATTTCACATCCTAGCAAAAGCACACAAGATCTTAACAACAAAAGACTGTTTCATCACATTTCCCAAAATATTAAAATGAAAAACTACTTGATAAACTGTGTAACTTCCACATAGCCACCAGTGTCTGAAGCAATTGGAGGCATTTCCCAAGGTGCTGCTCTGCACCTGGACCAATTTGACTCTGTCTGTCCTGTTCTACAACCCACCCATCGACTGGCTTGATTTCGACGGCATAGATGTGTAAACACAGGATGCCCTCTGGAAAGGAAGAGTTTTAGACATTTTTCAGCATTTGAAGATTTACAACTGCATAGGAGTGGCCCTGGAGAAATTCGGCTTGGCTCCTGCTCAGCCACCTGGCATTACGGGTCACACGATGCAAATCCTAAGGACAAAGCCGACATGACAGACTTTACCTTGCTGCCATTCCCCAAATTCTGTCCTACTAGGGCCTGTCCATCACCTCAAGGGGACCATGTCTACTTCATACGTTCATCTTCCTTATAAAACCTGAATGCTAACAAGCTAGCAAGTTCACTCAGGGGAGAAATCAGAATTTATGGACAAAGCGAATGAGAAAAAGCAGGATCCACCGCCCCCCCCCCCCCCCCCCCCACGATGTGGTTCCAGAACACTCCCATGAAAACAGAAAAGTGAAGAGAAAAGAGAAAGAGCAGAGGGCCCTTCTAGGGCTGCCTTATACTCACTTGGCAGCTGCAGTTTGCTTTTAAACCACTCAGAATGTCAACCAGTGAATCCAATACGCTCAAAAGCCCACCAGTGAAATTATCTCCTGGAGGCAGATGGCAAGTAATTCAGATGTGGTTTAAGCCTACAAGCAGCTGCTCACGTGGCCACTATTCCCAATTCTATTCTGTTTGCTTGATAGTCACATTGTAATTTTGAAAAATTATTCAAGTACCACTTTCTTGATAGCCAAGAAATGGGAGGAAATTGCGGGTGGGGAGAATGTGCCAAGGAACACTCTTTCTCTTAAAGTTTCAATCTCATTTTGCTCTCCAGTCTGACAGGAAGTTTATATTCTTTAGAGAAAGAGGGAGTAAGAAACCGAAGTCTGTTGCAAGGATTGTAAAGTGACAAATACACCACCTCCTCGGAGAGACAGACATGAGAGGGCAGCCCCGGCCAGCAACCCACATAACCTTCTCATGCTGAAAAATACACACCAATAGGCATCAGAGACAGTTGTTTCAGGTAATTCAAGACCTAATGACTTGATTTGGGGGCCTAAAACTGACTGGAATAGAAAAAACATATTATTTGAGGAGGAATAATGTATAAAAATACTTAATTTACATGTTTAAGCCCAGGCATGGCCCAAGATTAAAAAAAGAAGAAGAAGAAAAAGCGGCTTCGAGAGCACCCTGGGTCCTCATAGAACAGATACATTGTTTCTTGGGGGCACACATCTGGACCTTCAATAGGAAACCTGGGAAAACACCATGACCAGGGTGAATTTGTTCACGCTAAGCCTAAAAAGGGAGAGAGGTCTAGAGGTTTTTCTGAGTGCAGAAATATTACTTTGAGCAGAAAATGGAGATCCTTGGATGGCTGGGTTTTAACTTAAGACATCATCACCATGAAAATTTTTAACTTAAGACATCAACACCATGAAAATTCCTAAGACTCATTCTGATGGAGGATACAGCCATAGAAGAACCAAAACCAAATGGCATTCCGTGACTGCAGTCAAGCCTGTGAGTTTCTTCTCCTGAACCATGAAAAATAGTTTGTTTAAAACATGAGCTTAATGACGACAAAGCAGCTTAGGGAGCGTACATTTTCACCAAACGTTCTGTACCATCTTTCACTTTTGTCCTCTAAAATTATTTTTGTTTTTCTCCTGTCCCTATACGGAACCAAGCTCAAACAGGATCACACAGGCAAATAAATACACCTTTTACATTATAGGGTTTTTTAAAATGTCAGTTCAGTAACCATTTTTCTTTCTTTTTTAAAACTCCCTTGTTGTGAATCATCCTTTATCAGCCTAAACAATTTTTCCTACTCATCAATAGCTGTTTTGGTGGGGTAAAAGGAAGATTATGATTAAATTTGTGTCTAGGGGAAGAAAGTGAGCTTCTTAGATGAACAGAGCAGGGTAGACAGGGAGAAATAAAGGCCAATTGAAAATAGCATGAAATTAACGTAAATTAGTAAGGTTGTATAACCTTCAGTATCACATTTGTTGAAACATTTTTTTACTTCTATTCCTAAAATTACATTGGTATTATACGTGACAGGATTAGAGTAATGAGACTCAGTTTCCTGTGTGGTATACAGAAATCAGTCACTGCTTTACGGCCATAGCAAACATTCTCCTTTGCCACATCAGGGGTAATCTTGTAACCCATGCAGAATCTCTGTGAAGTTAAATGACAATTACCAAATAGAATTCCACATAACTTCAGAGAAGCACATCAGTATTCACTGAGGATACAGAGCTCTGCTCATGGTGCAGTCTGAAAGCCACGGGAACAAACAGGGGTAGAGAGGAAGGCATTCCATTCCTTCTCCCTCCCCTTCCTCTTCCATCCTGGTAGGAAAGAGGCAGGGGTTGAATAGAAAGACAGTGCTAACGTAGGAATTCTGTGAATTTTCTATTTAAAACACTATCAATATTTTCATTCTGAAGAAGGAAGCTGGAGAGATTATTTTCAGGGAACGCTGACCATAAAAACTACCAGATGAACAAAGATTTTTGTCTCTGTCCCACTCCTTTCCTCTTTTCCACCAATGCCTTCTGTTATTCACGTCTCCCAAACCACTCAAGCCTGTGCACTCCCACTCTGTAATCGCCTCCTTCTTCCGCTGTGATCCAGGCTCTTCCAGTCTCAAATAAGCATGTTCACAGTCTTGAAATGTTTTAATAGCTATCATATGCAAGGGAAATTAGATTGAATATAGTAGATCAAAACGGCAGAAGTGGGACTACTGGTACAGATTTTGATCCTGTCCAAGGGTCAAATTCATCTGTGCTCAAAGAGGAGTAAAGCCAGTGCCTGGCAACCAGTAGATGCAGCTCCAGAAATGCTACTGACAAAATGAATTCAGAGAATGAAGAAAATAAATGGAGACCAGAACTAGAAGCTTAGAAGTGAGAAAAATTTAGTGCCTTATTTTTTAAAAAAGAAGGCGCACATTTTAAAAATGAATTCCTTATAGTTTTGAATTTAACTTCCTTTACCAAATGTGTCAGAAAAGAATATCTTCCTATGCTCAATTCCAACCCCAGAGAGATATGGAAAGACTCTGCTAGCATAGCAACGCATCGAGGTGATGCTATGAGAGGCATCTAGCACTTTAGAAAAGCTTATGATGCTACAGTCTGAAAAAAAAAGAGACCTAACAGACTTTCTCTAGGGTGTCTTGTAAGGATCAGCTGAAATGGAATCAGAATATCCTTGGGCATTTTGTATTATTCCTCTAGGAAAAAGGTGGAATCTTCAAACAAGAAAAAAGCATACAAAGAGATACGCTAAGAAAGAGATGAGAGAGAGAGAGACACTAACTCCAAGTTGATGTCCACTCAAGGTGGATGCTATGGCCTACAAGGTCCCCCAGTGGACAAAACTGTACCCTGTTCCTCTGTACCTTTCCAGAGGCTGCAGGCACAGCTGACACATGATACAGAACAGAACTGTGAATAGGAAATGTAGTAAACAAACTTTTCAGTAATGAAACTGACAACAAAACAGCACCATGATTTCACATACAGGCCAAGCCTTCAGCGTTAGCGAGCCAATGCAAGTTGGAAGACCATCAAGTTGTGATTCCAGGTAAAGCCTTTAGACAAAATAATCCATCTAAGCACACAGCTGGACTGCAAGGAAATCTACCAGTTTCTTATTAAGGTGTCAGTAGGAACATCTAAGACATGGAGTGTTGCTATCTATTTTTCTCTCAGGAAATCAAAGGAAACCAAGCTAAAGGCTCTCCCAGTCAGGCTCAGCAAATTAATTTAAATTTAATATACACTTGTGTTGGCTATAGTGGTTTGACAGCTGAAAAACAGTAAACGAGTCTTCTAAGAATAGTTTCACTTTATGTACCTAAACCTAAATACTCACTTATTTGGCAAATATTAGTAAACATTTAAGACACCAGGGCACTGTGCCAAGAAATTCAGAGAATGTAAAAGGAACCAGTGCATGCTGTCCTCATATATCTTAAAGAGAAGATGTAGGATGTGTACCAAAAATAACTATAACACAAGGCACTAAAGTATAAGAGCCAAAGAGTAGTAAAGTTAAGTAATAAGGGATTGCAAAAAAAGAAAACAAGAAAGAATATGTTAACTTTGACAGAGCCTTCCTAATCCCCCACAACGGGAAGAACCGACATTGGGGCTAGATTTTGAGGGAGAGGTAGACTGTTGACACAGGAAGAAAGAAAGGTGAAGGAAGAGGAAATTGGAGTGAAATAAACTACAAAATGGGAACCCTCAGGTGCTACACCAGGAATGGCGACCGGCTTCATTTAGCAGGAACAGAATGGAATACAATGGGAAATGATGGGCAAATAGGACCAGGATGGACTACTGGAGCATCCTGGGTGAGCCCCAGAAGTTGAGACTTCCTTTTTAAGTTATTAAGATGTTGTTTAAAAGTTGCTAGATCGAAGCAGTGCTTTAAAAACATTAGACAGGCAGAAATATTGAACAGTGGGGTGAAGGATAGACAGGCACAGGGCATGAAGCTCCAGTGACAATACAAGTGGAAGGCCAAGGGAGAGTCAACTAAGAAAGCAGCAGCAAGAGGGAAGGTAAAGAGAACACTTCAGCCCCAACTCAGTCCACAAGGCTGCAGGGCCTTGACAGGGGGGCAAGAGGCTGCCGCGCGGAACTGCTGACCCAATAACTCTCAGACACAAAAACGTTTCTAGGCTCTGAAGGGCCGCCTGAATCACAGCACGCTTAGATGAAAATAGCACCACTCAGATTTGCATAAGTAGGAACAGCCTCCTTCAAAAAGTGATCACCCACACCTATTAGAACGGCCAAACTCTAGAATACTGACAACATCAAATGCTGACGAGGATTTAGAGCAACAGGAACTCTCATTCATTGCTGGTGGGAATGCAAAACAGCACAGCCAGTTTGGCAGACACTTTGGCAGTTTCTCACTAAACTAAACATAAATAACAGAGATTTATTTCTCACAGTTCCGGAGGCAGGACGTCTAAGATCAGTGGGCTGCCATGGATGGGTGAGGGCCCTCTCTGGGCCATAGACTTACTGTATCCTCACATGGTGGAAGGGGCTAGGGAGCTTTGAGGGGTCTCTTTGATAAGAGCACTAATCCCAATCATGAGGGCTCTACCCTCACGACCTAATCACCTCCCAAGGGCCCACTTCATAATACCCTCACCTTGGGGATTAGGATTGCAACACACGAATTTTGGGGGGACACAAACATTCAGACCATAGCAAGGAGAGGATCAAAAAGGTATGCTAGGAAAAAGTCAAACACAAAAGAAGGCAGCATCGGATGCTAAGTGAAAGAAGCATAATGTGACATAAAAGGTCACATATTATATGGCTCCATTTACATGAAATAACCAGAGTACATCCATAGAGACAGAAAGCAGACTGGTGTTTGCCAGGGACTAAGGGTGAAAGGGGACTTAGGAGTAACTGCTTACGCAGTACAGGGTTTTATTTTATTCATTACAGGGTGATGAAGATATTTTGGAACTAGACAGAGATAGTGGTTGCACAACCTTGTGAATGTACTAAATACCACTGAATTCTTCACTTTAAAATGGTTAATTTTATGTTATGTGAATTATACCTCAATGAAAAAAAGTAAGCTAGAAAAAAAAGTAATTACTTCTAATTTTGTTTTCATTCTGCTAGTAGTAAAAAGAAAATAACCAAAGCTTATTCCTTATAAGAAGAGACTGAACAAAACTGTCCTTCTAATGAAAAAGATATCAGAAGCAGTTTTCAGATCATCTCAATCTTGCCTCTACCCAGAAAACCTTAATCCAGTTGCAAATCCATCTCAAAGTTTTTCTCCTCTGCCCTAATCTGCCTGAAAGCGAAGTTTAAATGCACATTTATTTGTCATATTGCAGTCTGGTGTCATCAAAAGGCTCAGAGTTTAACACATATAATAACGAAAAAAGGAAAAATGCCCATTTTCAGCCAAAAAAACTCAAATTACCATTATAATAAACCCAAATATTTCAGATAGCAAAGTTCAACCTGAAGTCATTAATTTAAAAACTCATATTTTTAAGATTTGACAATTAAAATGTTTCACGGAATAGCTTCCCATGAAGTTTAAAACCTATGCCACACCATGTCAATACCGGAAACACAAAGACAAACCAGCCTTGGCCTGGGTCAATATTTCATAAACTTGGCTCACAGTCCCTGAGGTCCTTCCCACTGGCCAATAAAAAGCAAAGGAAAGAAACACCATTCTTAATCTTAAAATTTATACCACACATTTTATGTATATATAAGGCTTACAAACCTGGCTCTGGATTAAAGAACCTAGCCAACATGATTAGTGTATGCAACTTTAAAATCCATGATTTCTGGAATTCAAGATTGGATGACAGGAGGTATGGCTGATTCAGATTAAGCCCTTACCTGGAACAGGCACAACCGTGCAAACAAATGTTAGTGTTCTTCCCCACGAGCCCCATAACCTGAACAAATTTCACACATGCTGCTAAGACCGGGATGAAAGGCATATACCAGGGAATCAAAGTTTGCAAACAGCATCTCTGAGCTTGATAAAAATAATAAATTGTCCCAATTCTGACATACGTATTCTAAAATACTCAAAAAGGTTGAATGATCTGTTGTGACTCTGGGTATGGTGACATAATCCTGAAGAGCTGGATATTAACTTGAACATCAATGCTTATCAGGAAATAGCTGCCCTGTCCTGCAAGGAAAAACACTATGTTCGCTGTGTGGCCGCACCTCACTATGCGTGGAGATCTCCGCTCCCTGGGATTCTGTAGCCTTCGCTGTCTCCACTGCCTTGGACACGTGAGCTCTGGAAGAAGTCATGGCCAGGCCGCTTCCATTGCACAGGCTTTGGGGATCTCTGACGCCACAAGAAATTATTTTCCTAGTTCTCCAACATTCTGGACCAAAGCCTGGATCTTCTTCTTGAGTATATGCAACAGACATCTTTTTAAGTGTCATTTTCCTTGCAAGTAAGCCTCTCGACCATCTAAGAAAGTTAGTTATATCACACGTTCCCTTAAGGTAAAAGGTATAGTCACCAGATATGCAGGAGAAAATAAAAGCCAAGTCTCAGGAAGCCAGAAACTCGTGGCAGCGACAGGAATGTGACAAACCTTTTGCATCTCTTCAGTGGTACCTCTGCTTCTCTCTGGAGGTCCCTCTACATCTTCTCTATCAGCTGGATCCCTCTGCCTACCCACTTTTGGCTTCACGTGACCCATCCTAGCCAAACGGATCCAAACTTCATCTGGCATTCCAGCTGCAACAACCACTGCCCCCTCTGCTCTCTCTGTCTTCAACACTTTCTCAGGGCCTTCTTTTTCTCCCAACTTTATTGAGGAATAATTGACAAATATAGTTGTACATATTTAAAGCGTACAACGTGATGATTTGATATACATATACAATGTGGAATTAATACCAAGATCAAGATAGTTAACACATCCATCACCTCACATAGTTAACTCTATTTTTTTTAACTGGTGAGAATAGTTAAAATCTACTCTCATAGTTAACTCTATTTTTTTTAACTGGTGAGAATGGTTAAAATCTACTCTCAGCAACTTTCAAGTATACTATACCACATTATTAACTGTATGACCATGCAGTAACTTAGACCTTCAGAGCAACTTCTTCTTGTAACTGAAAGTTTGTATCTCGGGACATTCTTGTTGCATAGTTCATCTCGGAGTCAGTCTACATCAGTACTTCTACAGGCGGGCCTGTGACAAACTCCTCCTGGCAGTGACCTCCACGGTCCAGCCGGCTGAGAGGAGAGGGCAGGGTCACACGACCCATGCCCACACCAGGAGAGGTGTGAGCGGGGAAGGCAATAATAAAACCTCAAATATCATTACCATTCTATCTAATTTCATATTCTCTCCTACAACCTAATCAATATTTAAGGCCTTTCACACAACATGCAAGGACGTAAATTACTATTTTAATCACTGATCTTCTGACTTCTACAGTTTCTAATTAAAGTTCAGAATTTCCCCCCCTCATTCTGCTACAGTAACTCCTAAAAGTTACAGGTTTAACAATGATTTTAAATCATCTGTAGTTAATAAAGATTCCTATTAAAGAGACTTCTAAAAATTCTTTGTTCTCAGCAAATGGCTAGAATAGAGGCAAAATTCACATTAGTTCTGCACATTATGGGTTGCAATAAAATCCTACTGCCAGATACTAACTAGGTCAAAGATGCTTTATCTCGTTATGTCACCAAATAATGGGTCTAGAACAAAGAGGATTCTAGTCCTGAAAAAGAAGCTGGTACACAATCCTTGAAATAGAGAATTTAGGATGCAACTCCAAAGATCAAGAGATAAAAGCCAGTAGCCCAATTCATCTTCAGGGAACATAAAAAAAGGTGGATTACGAGGCCATTTGAAGATTCTATCAGGTAATGAGGTTAAACTGAGACATTTCTACTCTAGCTACTCAATTTCAATTGCAAAGTTGACTTGGAGAACACCTCTCCCATCTACAAACACATAAATGAGACTTGCTCAGTAATAGAATAAAAAGTTCCATTCAAATTTTATGGATACGAGGAACTTGAAATAACTCATAAGGAAAAATTGAATTAATATTGATGCAAAAGTCACATTGGCACCAAATTCACTTTTAGAGGCATTAGTTGAATTTTATTAAACCTACACATTCAGGAGCTTGATCAACTCTGGAACTGAATTTGAATCTTGGCTCTTCTATTAACTAAGTGTGTGATCTTGGCAAAGATACTTATCTCCTCTGAGCCTCGATTTCCTCAAAAAGCCAAATGGAGCCACCACATCCTATTTTGGATGCCTGTGCACGTTCACTGGGCTGATCGCCTAATGACACCCAGCACAAAGCACAGGGCAGGCAGGTAGTTAAATGTCCATCTCCTCAATGCCTTCCTGCTACTTAAGTTCTCGATGATCCCTTTTCCTTTGTATTTGGGCTGCTGCCGTCTGTTCACTGATGGGGTGCTAAATGAGCTAATATCTGCATATAAGGAATTTCTTCTGTATTATAAAAGGATGCTGCATGCAAATATTATAGTATAGCAGAAGACACCTTCACACAGATCCAAGTTTCTTTAAGCTTTTCAAGGGCACCTTCTTAGATCCTCCAGCTAACAGTTTTAAGGGACTTTTGCAGCCTAACGACAATTGCAAGTAAGTATACTGAAGTGTAAGGTTTCTTTGTTGCCAAGGGCTCATTTTTTTTCCAGATTAGATTAACCACTAATTCACTTTAAGCCCGTGACTGTGAACTCACGCTTCTCAGAATAATCATTTCAGTCTGCAGTGGCTCACTGTTAGTTTCTAGTCAGGCTTTTCTCAGCTATAGAGAACATTTGAAGAACATTCTTATTTTATACCAAAAGAAATTTAAAAATTAGTAAGACCCCTCTCCTATTCAATAAAATTAAGAAAAAGATATTCAATAGATAAAGCTAGAGAATGATGATGTTAATCAGGAAACCAGCATCCCATACCAAGGCGGCCAGAATTTAGGCTCAAGTCAACCGCATGTCAGGCCTACAAATCCTTTCTTTCTAAAAAACGGGGAACCACTTTAGGGCTAAACTTTGCCAAGAACGCAGCCCCAAAATAACTTCATCTCTGATGCTGGCAGCTTCCTCTGTGTCCTAGTAAACCTTTGCCCCTTGATCCTAGCAAGTAATGACAGCCAGCATACATGGTGCTTAGAATAGCTATGCATTCCTTTAAGGAAATGCGAATTTCAACTCACTTAAATACTCACAATAATCCTATGAGGCAGGCGTTATTATTAACACCATTTTACAGTCAGGAAAGCCTAGACAAACAGAATTTAAGTAATTTGCCCCAGGTCACAGAGCTCGGAGGTAGTAGAAGCAGGATTCAAACTCAGTCTGCCTTCAGAATTCTTGAATTAATCACTACGCTATGCTGCCTCAAGGATCCTGGAAACAAAGATGCTCAAAGTATATAACCCTCATTGTTTTAATTAGTTCTCATCATACATCGAATGAACGATTTCACGCATGTAAATCACAGCTTCACACAATCACTTCAATTAGCATCTGATCCTTCTCTCTTCAAAATCTGATGCCATAATCTTTTATTTTATTTATATTTTTGGTGAGGAAGATTGTCACTGATCTAACATCTCTGCCAATCTTCTTCTATTTTGTATGTGGGATGCTGTCACAGCATGGCTTGATAAGTGGTGTCTGTGCCCAGGATCCAAACCTGCGAACCCCAGGCCACCAAAGTGGAATGTGTGCAGTTAACCACTATGCCACCAAGCCAGCCCCCTGATGCCTTAGTTTTAAAATATCTTTATAGAAATAACAAACTTACTCATCACTCCCAAAGAATGTGCTTGATCAAATTTCCATGCCCATCAGGATGTTAGAAATAGGTACTACAGATAGGACCTGCTACTCATGATTCAGACATTAGATCTCACATCTTTTAAATTTTGCTTTATGCAATGAGAAAAGATGGTTTCTCCAGAGTTTGCAAATTGATTTAATCTTGCTTAAGTTCCAAATCTTTTTCCATCCTTTTCTTAAAACAATTTTCACTGTATTTAGTATATAAACAAGATATCACAAGCTAATGAGCAAGAGAGAAAAGATAAACCTCAGGCTCCACTCAATGATCTAAATAACTATAGTCAAAAACAAGACTTGTGCATCCATCCTAGTCAGGACCAGAAGACCAGTCAATATACCAATAAACAAGAGGAATGAGTGATACCATCCGAATCAATAAACGTACAAAGGGAAAAAGAATTTTGACCTTTAATACCATGTATTCTTTTCAGCTTATGTATACAGCTATACTAGGTGGGTGTAGCCCTAGGCAGCAGCAGATATTTTCAGAAATGGAAATGTAGAACAGATGGTTCTTATAGTTAATATCTGATAGGTAGGCCAGGTTATGTTCCTATGTCCAAGAACCTGTGTATCATAATATTCTTGAACTTCAAGGAACTCAGATTCCAGTAGGGGAATCTAAATACCATACAGGTTAACTCCCTCTGTCTCTCTCAGACCCATGTGTACGCACACACACAAATTAACTATCAGTACAGATTTATTGTTGACATATATTCAAAAATGCAATCATCTCATACAGCTGCTATGAGAAAAGATAATTATTTTAAAAGCGCCCAGCATGTGGTAAGCACCTAACAAATCATGTCTATTATTCTAACAATATCATTCTCATCAAGCTGAGAAATACATAAAGTAATATACCTATTGCTGGGTCAAAGGCTTTATATAAACTAAAAAGTATATATGATCATATATTGCAAGTGTACTGTTTCCACCAATTTGCTGAAAATATGCTAACAGGATTTTTCTTAAAAAGTATCCACAATGTAATCACCCTAGCACATTTAAAAGATTTTTTTGTACATTTTTTTACACATCCACACAGGCTAATTCATACACTGGCATTTGCATTTACAGCATTCATTAACCCACCCTAGCAAATGTGTGGGCTTTGACTAAGGAGGTATGTTAGGTGCCAGAAACCAAAAGACTACCTGTCAGGCCTGCTCTCAAGGAGGCCTTGTTATAAAACAAGGGAATATTCTCGATTTGTGACTTGGTTTATTGCTTCATATCTGAACATAGTATCTTTGTTTTCTACTTTGTGTTCCACAGTTTGATAATTTGTCATCTTTAGTTAACCTGGAGCATCCTTTTCGTTTGTTTGTTTTAGGTGCATAGTGTGGGATGTAAATTTTTGGCTCCCAACTGCTGTTTCACTCTGCCAACATCATTCATGAAAAGTTCTTATGTCTTATTTGGGAGTAATATTTGATATTAAAATAGATCCAACTTGCTAGCTAGTGATTTCTCAACTGCCCTCTGGGTTTCTACTATTTTATCTCAGCCCTAAGCACCACATGGCCTTAAGGATTGGTGTTTTAAGTTAGGTTCTAATATTTGATGGGTTAAACCCCCTCCCCAGATCTGTTGTTACAGAAGATATGATTGGACTTTCTGCCCATTTTCCACATGAATTTTAGAATCACAACAAGATTTCAATGAAGACGATGTGATTTACTGTAGGGAAGACAACTCAAGCATGAGAAGGCACCCAAATAAAGAAGTGGTAAGGAACATGGCAAGTTCTCCCATTACGCTTTAATTAAGAAAAATGAAATGGATGCTTTGTACAAGACTTCCAAAATTCTAACGTTTAAAAGAGTTAAACTTGTCTAAAGCAAAGGGCCTTATAGGAAAAGATTCTGAGTTCCTTTCTTACTGCACACTGTTAGAAACAACTGGCTTCAACTTGTTCTACTTCATTAAAAATAAAAGGAAAAAAAATGGCTAATAGTAAATTCAAGAGGGTAGCTTGGCTTTCAGTAATTTAATTCTAAATGTAATAACATGCTTATTAAAAATGGAGGGTCACTCTTCCAAAAATTTCCCTAAAGGCACAGCTGCCAAATTGACTTCTGATCTAGTCTTTACAATATTATTAATTCAATGACATAATAAAGCTGGCGAGGGAAAGCCTCATGTTTGCCTCACAAAGGGAGATGGCAGTACCTGAGAGAGGACCTTCCATGTTTCTTAGAAAAGTGATTCGAAAAAATCAAAGTCAGCCGACATTTTTTTTTAAACTGTCCTGATAAATGACTAAAAACTCTTTTCTCTTGCTTTTGGGAAAAGCCTACCAAACTGGATTCCCCACCTCTACCACCATCAATGCTCTGCTTTGCCTCCATGCATTAGCAGCAAAGCATTCCATATCCAGCGGCAGAGAGACGGCTTATCCCAGGGCAGGCCCCACGGACTTTGTCTAACAGTAAGCTGGCCTGGAGACAGGCAGAGGCTCCTTGCCGGTTCTCCAAGCTCAGACAGGCGACCGTTGAAAGGCACCTGGCATGGAAGTTGGCCTCCAAACCATGACTTGGCAGCAAACTCTAATTAAATGAAACTTGACCACAAAATGCTTGTTGATCTTAACTTGTGTAAAGTTCCAGACTTGGAGAGCAGGTTGGAACCTGCTATGATCGTAATCAGCACAATCTATAGCTTTTGGAAAGAACTTTTTCTAACTAGGTTTCAAAGGGTCATCTCCTCTTCTTATCTGCAACTCGAATCTCACTACCTCTGCAAATCTCCCCACAGAGTCTTCCTGGCTTTCCCAGACACCGAAGCAGCAGCACACACACAACAATTTGTGAAATGGCTCTTATCGAAATGGAGGATTCATTCAGTTTTTACCAACCTTCCTCTATAAACTCTCCTCTTATTATACGTCCTTCTGCCTTTAATTTTTCACAAGTGCCAAAAAGTAAATAAGTACATAATAATATCACAAATTCTTGCATAGGTATCAATACCCTTCACCCACAGGTCACCAGGATAAACTGTGGTAGAACCACATTGGGTTTATTGGTTTGTTGCAATCATGGAACCAGAGACCTTGGGAACTATAGGGCGGCTCTGAAAGAGGGGCTTGTTACAGATTGGGGTTCTGCTAGGTGATTTTTGGGAAGGGTCACAGAAGCATGATTTTGCTCTGGATTAGGAGCTGTCAGGAAGCAGGGACAAATCTATGGCTGGGTGTCATGGCAATTTTATCTAGAAGATGGGAAGACCAAAGTAAGGCTAAATCTTTAACAGGTAAAGAAGCAGCAGTCACTTACGTTAGCCAGGCAAGGAGAATGTCTGGTCATTTTTGTGGTTTGGACATAGGTAATTCTAGATGTACATCTGTCTATATGGTAAACTTGCAAATTCTTATAAGTTTTTCAAGTAATACAACTTAGGGAATCTTTAACGAAAGCCAAATAACTGCTGAAGCAGTCATTCCGGAGGTCAACCAACTCTCACTCAGTAAGAAGACAGTGTGCACATCCATACCACGGGGCTGGGCGCCAACAGGTCCAACATACTCAGATGTCTCTATTAGCTCCTAAAGCTTCCCTGAATTCAAGACTCCAAGCCATAAAACTGAAATTCTCTAAAAAATGACACTTTCAATTGAATGTGAAAGAATAGAAGAACCAAAAGTAATGTTTCCTTTATCAAATTAATAAAACCTTAAAGGCAAAAGACAAGCATTCCAAATATTTTACAGGACGGTAATTTGCTACTTCTGGGTCAAGTTTTACTTGCAGCAATTGCTCACTCTAAAGGGAAAACGTCAACTAAATTATGTATTAATTTGCACAGTAAGTACGCCCTGAATAACTGAAAGCAGGCATCACACGATAATCTTAACCAGTTCACCAGATGTCATTTTACTCTAAGATTCCAGTAAAATTACCTGTTGTTGTCAATATTTGTGTGCTACATGTATGGTAAATGTCTTCTTCCCATTTCAGAGAATGCAAACTGATGGCCTTAAGCCAGGATCTAATCTAAAGACATGATTTATTTGGGCCACACAGTACTCTTAAAACATTAAATGAGCTGCCAACATGTGAAAATCAGGAGATTTTATGTAAAAATCTAGACTTCTGTCTTCTCGTGAAAAATCAGGGAGTCTGGGACAGTGGGCCTGAATTCCTACGTGAAACAAATGGTTGGACCTGAGTAGTGGCCGCCCCCTTTAGAAGAGGAAAACGCTCTGCATCTGTGGCAGCTCACGTGGCCCACTACAGGCATTAAGCTGCCTGTCTCACCCCTGCTGGCACCTGTGCTCGTAACGCCCACTTTACTGAAAGGCACGCTGAGGCTCGAAGTCAGTTTCTAGGATGGGAGGGACAAGATCGCCTGGTGTATTGCAATGTGCTCATTAAACTGCACTGCGGCTAGGACTTCACCCTGCTCAGCACCCCACACGTCTCCAGACGAGGCATCTGGAAGAGAAAATGCTTCCTCCTCTTGTGCTCACACTTTGGTTTCCTGGCCTTAACGCCAAAGACCGATCCTCAACTCATTTTATGTGGCTGTCTGGGGTTAAAAAGCAAGTGTAACTCCTATGTCTAAGTTTTTTCCAACCTCTTTGGACACTTTATATCCTGAATTAAAGAATAAAAAATTTTAATAACAGATTATGAATTTCAGTGATCTGAATCCATTGGGACTTTTAATGAAAATATAATCAAAATTTAAATAATAGTAAATTCACTAAGAATCACTTAAGTTAGCATTCTGGTCCTAAGTGAAAGCTACATTTTAGAAGCCACTTCACAATAATGTAAGCTACCATTTGAGTGTTTATGCTTTGTCAGATACTATTCTCCTTGTTTTTACATGCAAGAACCTATTTAGTCCTCACAACCTTCCTAGCATACCCTTATTACCCCCATTTTACAAAAAAGGAAACTGAGGCACAGTGTGTTTATTTAAGTAAAGAGTCCCAGGTTACACAAGATGGAGTCAGGATTTCAACCCAGGTACTGCCTCTGCCTGTGATTTCCTGCCTTCTACTTTCTGTCCCATTTGTTGAAAGAACTCCTAGAAACAACAAGTGCTGTTGTATTTGGAAAGAAGAGCCTGTTTACCAACATACATTGAAATCAAGTGACCTAAACAGTGACGTCTGACAAGCTGGTGAAATGGCTGCCACTCCCAATTCATTCTGCCCATTTGTACACAAATATTTCTAAAACAAAATATAACTTACATGGGTACATATCACATTCGCTACAATGAAGTTTAGCAATGATTCATATAAACTACAAAAAATGGATAGTCAAATAATTATGTTGCAAGACCTAAAAGTGTATTATTTCCTTTACAGATTTAGTTTGGGGCCATGAGCTTGGGAAGCAACACGATGAGGGTTAAGTTCTGCTCTAAAGAATCTACGGGATCTGTTCCCAGTTAGAAACATTTGACAGTGCCTGGCCACTGCCCAGGTGTGTCTTACCTCACTACATCAGAGATAATCGCAGCTGGGGAGCATTTCATTTCAACTGCAGGATGCCACTATCTCCTACCATCTCCAGCTCACCTCCCTGTTATTTAACTGCAATAATAACAATACAGTCATCTCTCAGTATTCATGGGCGATTGGTTCTAGGATCCCCGCAGATACCAAAATCTGCGGACTCTCAAGTCCCCTACATAAAATAGTGTAGTATTTGCATATGATCTATGCACATCCTCTTGTATACCTTAAATCATCTTTACATTACTTGTAATACCTAATACATTGTAAATGCTATGTAAATAGTTGTTACACTCTATGGTTTAGGGAATAATGACAAGAAAAAAAATCTGTATATGTTACAGATGCAACCATCGTAGGCCTTTCTACTTGCAGTTGGTTGAACCCAGGGATGCAGAACCTACGGATACAGAGGACCAACTGTATTCTGAAGGACGTTAGGAACTCCACAGAGGAAGCAAGGGAAGTAGACTACTCAGAATGGGTGACAGCCCATTTCATCAACGTAGAACATAAAACTCTCCCAATTCTTCCACCCCTCAGACACCACCTGTGAAGCACAGAGGTTCACGGAGAGGTTAGCCCCGGCCTCCTTCCACCTATCTGCATAACCCTGGGTAAACCAGGCAGTTAATATGACTCTGGACTGGTGCCAATTTGGGAGGCTTCTCTTGAACACAGTGGGGTGCCAAAAGGTCCCCTAAATAGAGCACATGTCTGCTGAAAACTTCCCAGGATCACAGCGTCATCAAAACACACATCACTGATGAATATTTCCTTGAACCACCTGCACGATGTCACTGGCAGAGAGACTTAAAAGGAGTCCCCAGGGACAAAAATGAAAGGCAACATAGACGGAGAAGACCTTCTATGCCTACAATCCAAGGGCACAGAATAAGGGTAGAAGCGAGCTCTCCCATGAGACGGTCTGCCCACCTAAGAGGAAACCAAACCACACATTAGCCAGGGTCTGAAGATGGAATTCCTACATTTTCTATCTTATAAGGCCAAAGGACGGCCTCGTGACTCAAGGCGGTAGCTTCAGATCATAACTACTGTCAAAACTCTGCCACAGTCCTTAAAGCAACTCACTAGAAAGTGCAAATAAACAAAATAGAATTGCTCTGTATTTGTACCCAAAACCAGTTTTGTTGGATTTTGAGGCAAACAACAATTCCTAAAGTGTGCTCCCTCATGCCTTATCTTCAGGGTACACAGGGGAGAGAGCAAATGTCACCGCCTCCCCCCCACCCTCCTTCCGAAGGCCAGCTCCTCTGGGGTGCCCCATTCACCCAAAAAGAGAAATCTCGCTCTGTCACCAGCACCTGGTTGGCATCTCAATCATGCCAATCCCACCTCTTCACTCTGAAATCTAGTCCTTATTCTGCATCGCGAGTACGTCTACCTTAGTTCACACTCTCATCTTCCTCTGCCTGGACAACTGCAACACATTCCCCCTGCTTTCCCTACATTCTCTCTCTTATTCCACCATGATCTTGACAGTGCTGAAGTGATGCTGCTAAAACACGAATGCATGTGTTAATTTAACCAATTTATTGAGTGGCCACTGTGTGCCCTGCACTACGTGTCCTGCACCACTGGAGACAGCAGCAAAAAAGACCAAAATCTTCCTGCCCTCAAGGAGCTTATAATCTAGCAGGGAAGAGTGATACTAGGTGAGTGCTTACACCAAAATAAAGCTGTAGAATGGAAGACGGCTGGTTGTGAGTACACAGCCAGAGGACATCACCTAGATAAAGGATCGAAGAAGACATCTTAGTGGAAGTGCCGACTCAGCTAAATCTAAAGCTTAGGGCAGAGTTAGGCGTGAGAGTGGGGGGTGATGGAAAGCCTTCCATATGAAAGGAACACAATTTAAAGGAGAAGTGACACAATTCAGGAACTGAAAGAACTTCAACAGAGCCATAATGCAGCGCATGCTGTGAAAATTCTACTCAAAGAGAATCACTAACTTTCCACCCACCCAGAACAGCCAGTTAGAAAACCAAGAAAATGCCATTCTCTTCACAAATTCAAAGAAAATTACATAACAATGAAAATCCACACACAGAAGAAATAATCTTAAGAAAAAGGGGTGAAAATTACATGAAAAAGGTGATAATGTTTGGGAGCTTGTTTTGAACGACACATTTAAATGGAAAAGCATACTATACATGCTGAGTAGAAAGATATGGGTTTTTGCCTTTTTATAACATTGTGAAATTTCATTTGTACATTATTATTTGTCATTCATCTTATAGGTGCACCCCTTCACCCTTTTTCCCCTCCTCCCATCCCCCTTCCCCCTGGTAACCACTAATCTATTCTCTTTGTCCATCTGTTTGTTTATCTTCCACATGAGTGGAATCATACAGAGTCTGTCTTTCTCTCTCTGGCTTATTTCACTTAATACCCTCAAGGTCCGTCCATATTGTTGTGAAAGGGACTATTTTATCATTTTTTATGGCTGAGTAGTATTCCATTGTATATATATATATATATATATACCATATCTTCTCTATCCAGTCATCAATCGATGGGCACTTAGGTTGCTTCCATGTCTTGGCTACTGTGAATAATGCTGCAGTGAACATATGGTGCATGAATCTCTTTGAATTGCTGATTTCAAGTTCTTTGGATAGATACCCAGTAGTGGGATGTGGGGGTCGTATGGTATTTCTATTTTTAATTAGAAAGATATGTTTTTAAAAATAAGAGTAAAGAAGAGGTAAGACCCACCTTAACAGACATTCAAATATGTTATGACACCACCATCATTAAGTCTGTGATGTTGCTATAAGAACAGACTGTCTACAGAACCAATGAGCTGTGTCCTGGAGTTCATCACATAGTAAGAGGGGAATCTCAAACCAGCAATGAAGGAAAAGATTGCTCCATAAATGTTGCTGAAACAATCAGGTAGCTATTTGGAAAAATAAAAGACATTTAAATAAGTGGTTCCCAATCCTGGTTGCACATCAAGAACTATCTGTGATATTTTTAAGAAAAAACATTCTGAGATCTCACTACCCTACCCTAGCTCTAGAAGGGGATTGGGTAAAGGTCTTTCTAAAGAGAGCTTTAGGAGAGTTGATCATGAGGCTGGAATTTTGAATCACTGCTTAGAATCAGAATTCCAGATAAGAGAGTTTCATTAGAGTTAGAAACACAAATAAAATTGTTAGAAGAAATTTTTAAATCTTTAATTTCTAGATAGACGATTTCCTAAGTTTAAAAATAATGGAAGAAATTATAAACCAAAAATTTGACTAAAATAAAAATTAAAGAAACCAGAGAAAATCATTCACAACCAAGTTGTCGGTTAGATAATGAATATCTTCCATACATAAAGACATAACTTATAAGAAATGATAAGAAAAACACCTATATCATGATAGACAAGAGAGAAATAGACATGTATAATTCATCCCCCAAATGGCTATCAAATAAAGTCAAAAGTTTGCTCTTTGAAAAATCTAACTCCCCTGGTAACGTTGTTCAAACGAATAAGACCTGAAATAAATCAACAATAAATTGAATGGAAATGAGAGATGCTACATCATAAAGTTAAGAGGATCATAGCTATGAACAACTTTAAAGTAATGAATTTGAAAATTTAATGATATAAAGAAATCCCTAGGGACAAAAAGTATCACTGGTAATGTGACTTCAAAAGAAAAAGAAACCTAAATAATCTTACAATGATTAGGGAAATTGACTCAGTTTAAATTTCTCCACAAAGAACATTCCAGGTGAGTTCTATCAAATGTTCAAGGAAGAAATAATTCCAGCTTTATTCAAACTAAGTCAGAGTAGAGAAAAACAGGGAACATGTCCCTGACTCATTATTGTAAGTTACATAACTCTGATAGCATAACCCAATAAGGCCAACACAGGAAAACAAAAAGTACAGACAAATGACGCTCAAATGTAGACATAAAATTCTAAACAAATATTTACATACAAAAGTTAATAATGAATTTAAAAAGTAATTCAACATGACGAAGTTGGATATTTCTGGGAATGCCAGATTGGTTTAATATTGGCAAATGAGTAAATGAAGTTCAAACACTAAAAGACTAAAGAAGAAAAACCATAAGATGATCTCAGTGAATACAAAAAAAGTATCTGATACAATTCAACATCCATTCGTGTCAACATGATAGAGGGTATCTACAGAAAATCTACAATAAGCATCGCTCTTAAAAGTAAAACACGAGAGGAATTCCGATCAGAAAAAAGCACAGCAGCCCCATGGTTACTTCTATTTGACAATGTGCTGGGGGCGCAGTCAGCAAGGCGAGTCAAGAAAGCGAAATAACCAAAAGGACTGGAAGGCGTACCAGCACTGTATTCAAGGGTTGCATTATTTTTTCCATTAAAAATTCCAAAAGAACCTACATATTAGAATATTAGAATTTAGCAAGGTTCCTACATTACAAAATAATGTACTAAAATAAATTCCATTTAGAAATGCCAACAATGTATACATAGAAATTTGTTTTTAACATTTTAATTATTATCTAATATAGCATAGAAAGACAAAGTATCCAAAAAGAAATCAAAAAATAATTGAGAGACCTTTAAGGAGAAATTATAAAATATTATTTGAAAGACAGTAAGGAAATACTAAATAGATCATGTCATAGATTATCTGACTTAGTATCATAAAGATGTCATTTTTTTCAGAAAATGACCTATAGATTAAATGTAATTATACTCAAAATCTCAACAGAGTATTTATATAAAAGAAGAAAGAGACAAGTCTCCCCTGGAGAAGAGACCGGGGGACTTGCCGCAGCGGACTCAGACGCACCACACAGCTCTAACACCTGAGGGCGGGGGCCCCTGGCAGAGGGCCACACTGACTAACCAACACGATAATGCACTGCACTAGTCACTAGTTGACTAATGAGCTGACTAATGAAAAGGACAGACATGTCGGCATCACATCCACACATGTGGGCACCGATGATAATCAGGGAGAGGATGGATAGCCATTTACCTAATGGCACTGGCACAATTGCTTATGCCCATAGGAAAAAGGTAAAATTGACTGTGACTTCACATCCTGCACAAAAAAATCAATTCAAGACTTAAGTGTGACAGGCAAAACAACCAAAAATAATTTATAAAACTGTACTTTACGATCTCAATAATTTATAAAACTATCTTTATAATCTCAAGAAAAGGGTTTCTGAAGACACAGAAAGCAGAAGCCATAAAAGGGAAAACGATTAATCTGACTGCATCAATTACAAACTTTCCATCATTAAAAGAAACCACAGGGAGACTGAAAAGACAAGCCACAAACGGGGAGAAGATATTTGCTACATATATAAATTAATAAAATTTTAATATTCAAAATATACGAAACAATACCTACATATCAATAAGCAAATTACAAACAACCCAATAGAAAAACCAGCAAAAGAGATTAACAGGCATTTCACAAAGGAGGAACCCAAATGCAAGATTGGCAAAAATCAATAAATCTTACAACACCAAGGTCCGGAGAGGAGACGGAGGAACAGAAATTCTTATGATGCCAAAACTACGTAAATTGCTTCAACCACTCTGAAAAGCAGCCGACATCACCCCACAAAGCTGAATACGCTTGAACACGATGACCCAGCAATTCCACTCCTGGGTCCACGCCTCAGAGAAAACTTCACACAGTAGGGGCCACATACAAGATCGTTCAGGAAAACACTGTTCCTAACAACAAAAAACCACAAGCACCCCAAATGTCCATCACAGGAGAAAGGATGAAAATATTACCCTACAATGCAGTAAAATATTTCCCTACAGCAGGGAAGAGGAACTACGTCTATATTAAAACATGGACACGTTTTTCAGCATAATGTTGAGTGAAAATAAGCAAAACCCAGAAGATCACATACAACCTATTTTTTAAAGCTCAAAAACAAGCAAAACTAAACAATATGCTGTTCAGGAAGATATGTATATGTGGGTAGAACTGCTTTTTAAAGGCCAGGGAATTAGAAACACAAAGCTCAAAACAGCAGGAAGCAGGAGGGAGAAGGAGACGGTGGTAGGGAAGATTGCCCAGGTGAGTTCAGAAGGAGCCCCCACGTCAGGTGCTGAGTTCATGGCCATTTATGCCTCACGGCTTATCATGCCTATTCTGTCTATCGATATTACATACTTTTTGAAAAATAATAAGATATCTTTGGGAAAACTAAGAACATTAGGTAAATTTGAGATAGCAAATACCTGGAAGCAAGAATTTACAAATCTTAAATGTGATTTGGTGGCACCAACAACAATACTCATCATGGCACTTTTATGAGGTTCACACGCATATCAAACCGCTGTAACATTATTCATGTGAACTGAAAGCAGTGATTAATACTACATATCTTAGGGACTTTGCACATTACAAAATATAATTTAATCATTCAACTCATATTTCTTGACATCTATACTGCACCAGGCAAGAGTCTAGATGGAGACACGGTGGGGAGTTAAAAAAAAGCCTTGCTGTCAGGGAGAGTATTCAATATTAAGTTGCTCAAGACAAAAGCTTTCAGAATTCCAGGATATTCTTTCCCTACCCTCCAAATCCACTCCCCAATCCTGTCAGTTCCACCTTCTACATCTTTCCCACCAATCCCTGAGGTCTTAGCCCTGGACCTCCACCACTCCATGAACCGGGCTCCACTGTGGCCCCTGCCCTCATCCAGCCTTCCCCATCCAGCC
The DNA here is from genome assembly GCF_041296265.1 of Equus caballus. NCBI lineage: Eukaryota > Metazoa > Chordata > Mammalia > Perissodactyla > Equidae > Equus > Equus caballus. Next base: position 22,916,279 of record NC_091700.1, on the reverse strand, counting down.
TCCAGGCCTGCAAATCTGGACATGAAACATCACTGCATCCCCACAGAACATGAGGGAGCATTCTCATTGTTTAAAGCGACTGCAAAACCTCTATTTAAAACAATTACCTTACGTATCAAGATAGCTTGCATTTCTGTCTCTCCATTAAGCTGTGAGTCCCTTGAGGAAAAGAGGCCAGCGACTTCCTTTTATCTCTCTCCAAAGCAGAGGGCCTCAGTGTAATCACAGCAATTCTGTTTCTCATAGAGGATGTGAAAATACTAACATTTTTACACAAAGGAAAAAATCAAAATTGGAGCGCAGCCTATAAGGTTCCCCATAGCCCGGCCTTGGCCAAGCTTCCCAGGCCCTCGAACACCTCCAGCAGACAGCATTCCCTGAAACACTGCACAGAAACCGTTCTATGGAATATGACAAGGACGCCATGCTCAACTAAGTTTGCAAAACCCTGGATTAAATCAATTTAGGAGGGTTTCTTGGCAGGGGACATCTCAGAGACTTTAATCTGGCTATGTGACTAGAGAATCTCCAGAAGGAGCATTGGAGATGCTGCGCCCTCACGCTCACTCAGCCACAATTTTTCTCCACGTGGAGCATCTATTTACAGCCTGCAGTACAAATATTTAGCAGAACATTCCCCAACTATGGCAATTCCCTTTAAGAAATGGTTTCTCATGCCTCATTCTTCCCCATGTGCTTTTTACTCCAACTCGTTTTTTCAGGCTTAATTTTTTCAGTGCGTCCCATTTCAGCACACTCCTGTCCTACATTCCCCGTTCTTTCCACAGCACTCTATACATCTGTTTATGAGTTTCCACTTTTTAAACGTTATGTGGATCCTTCTCCTTTAGACTGAACTCTGGGAGCGTGGCGATATGATCTGGTATCCCCAGCACAGAGCAAAGCTCCTGCACCCAGGATGAGCTGACACATGCCAGTGACACAGACACAGCACACGCATATTAATGAAAATTCACTTGTTCCTAGTTTTGCTGCTGTACTTTTTTAAAGTATAAGGACATTCCTCAGAGCAATTTCAGAAGGTATTTTGCAGCTTCTCTTTAAAAAAAAGTGCTTACTAATGAGCTGGTAACTGTTTTTATGGCTTACAAGCCAACTGCTAACCACTACGGTGAGAGTCAAGGAGGTAGTCTTCATAGCCTTAACTCCCTCTGGGAGGCCTATAGTCAGAGACCAAAGAGTTAAAATCACAATTTTGAATCAGTTTGAATAGATTTAGAGGAGGCAAACAGAAGAAATGCTTGAAACAGGTCTCCTTTCAAATGTTTTCCATTGAAAACAAAAAATACCACCACATGAACCAATGGCAAAAGCAAACGAAGATACACAGATTTATTTTCAATGCCACTGTTTGGTACAGTAGAATTTAAAAGAAAACTTCATTAGTTCAAACTCCTAGGAGAGCCTTAAGAGATCATTTAAGTCATAATTTAAAAGCCTTAACACAAACTAGCACTTCTCAATACATTTTAAATTTTTTAATGCTTACTTTCAGGTTGAATTTATGACTTTTTGGAATTCTATTTCTGAATGATCACTTTATGGGTCTGATGCACACACTCTAACAGCACTCATTGCAGTTAGAGCACAAGGTCGCCATTTTAAAGAGCTCGTGACTTAGAGTTACGATGTATTTACTTTTAAGAAATTATTAATATTCATGGATCCAATTTATTTGATGTCTACTCCATCAGGAGCACAGTTCCCAATTGTAGCAACAGTCCCCCGAGAAAATCTGAAGGCTTTCCTGACAACTCATTTTGAGATGCTGTCTCCTAAAACAACTGTTAACTAAAAGCAGAGACAGTCCACGTCTGTGTCAAGCTTGACTGAATTTGAGTTAATCTACTTTAAATTCTTACATTTTCTGGTGAAGTTTTCAGTAGATTTTTGGGTATGGTGTTAAAGTTAATTTTTTCCCTACAACTTTTAATATTCAGGTGGTTTTTCCATCAACAAAAAATATTTGCAAGGTATTCACTATGATCTTGATTTAGTTGATGCTACATTACATCCAACTTCTCTCACACCTCAATTCCTGGGATGCAGAACTTTCCCTTAGACAAACTGACATAAAGTGCTCATTACATCATCATTGTTATTGTCATCATTGTTATTTTATTGCTGTTATTGAAAGGGCATAGTAAGAAATTAAGTCTGATGCCCACAGATAAGATTTCTAAAAAAACAAAGAGGTGATCTTCTCATACTCTCTAGTACATTCTCTCTCTCTCTTTTTGGAAAGGAGGGCAAGGCTGGAATTCAAATAAGCTATTGCGAGGTCAAAGATATATATTATCTACCCTTCCATTCTTAGAACTCATACTATAAGATGAATCCCCTTAAAAACAGATGTGCTAGCAGTGAAGGTGGAATACATAACGACTATCCCAGGAAGGAAGGAATTTCTTTACATACTATTCTGAAAGGGATGTAAGTACTCGCTTGGTATGTGTACTTGCGGAACGAAAATCTTGACTCTATTTGTAAAACGAAGCATCCTCGGCCAGATCTATATTGATCTCTAAAGGTTATTATAAAGGATATCACCAAGCTCAAGAGATATCCAACTTCATTTTTCTTTGCTAATGGGAATAAGTACAGTCTTGAACAAAACAAATGAGCAGGATCTTTTTCAATACTTCAGGAATCAGTCAAACGTTTCTAGAACTAAATATATTCCCATGACTCAGTGCTTTTACTTAAAAGGTTGAATTACAACTGTTTATCATTTAGACATAAAAGCATAACCAAACTCGCAGTACTAAATAAGTTGTGTAGCTCCGAGAGTGCCTTCCAGAGCCTCCTCACTGGCAAGTGACGAAAACCCTTGGGGGGTGAGCAGAGCACCACGTCTCCCACGGAGAAGGGCAGCTTCCCAGTTGAGGGAGAGAATTAACAAGCCCCTCATCACAGAAGACACGGATTCCCACTCTTCCTCTGAATCTCTGCTATGTTAAAGATACTCCCCACCACACCGCCCCCACACACTGCTCAGGATTCTACCTTTCATCGCACTCCCACCCTACCCAAAACGCTACTCTGGCACTAAGATCTCAGTCACGGCCTGCAGAAGCCAACCAGGTAAAAGCATGAGGTGAAGGATTTCGGGCAAAAATCAGGTAAGCTGTGAATATGAAAAGGTAAAAGAGGTGAAAGTATGACAACTATGTTGATGATAGCAGCATTTTAAAAACACCATTTAAGAAAACTGTTCCAGGGGCCCCTATACGGTAAATCCACATCAGCTGACAAAGCATAGTGCCTGGTACAGAGATAACATTTGTCTTCTTGAGCTCGTCAATGAAGTAGGAGCCCACCAAATCACTCTTTTCACATATAAGCAGCAAGCATTTTCTTTTAGAGTCAATGTAATCACCAAGCAGCACTTGACAAAATGATGTTGCATGAATACAAAGTTTAGATGACTTCAAAACGTAAGCGTCTTCTCAAATCAACTTAGGACCAAAAATAGAAACTTACCGTGGAGTAGATCTAAGTTTATAAAATTTATTTTAGACCATCAGGTAGAATTGTCTTCAGTCTCTAAAAAATATTCTAAATCTACAGAGTCCAATGTAATAGCTACCAGCCACATGCGGCTAGTTACATTAATATTTAAATTAAATAAAATAAAACACTCAGTTCCTCAGTTGCACTAGCCACATGTGACTAGAGGTCGACACATTAGGGAGCACAAACAAGCATTTCCATCACTGCTGGACTGGGCAACACTGTTGTAAGTTCTGAAGACTAGTTTTTCCCCATGCAAAAATCACATATATGGTTTTCTCTTATTTAACAATTACTTGGGAAAAGTTATTCACTTGCTGGATCAGAAACTGAAAAGCGAATCACACTACGCACTCTCAAAGTCTCAGAAACCCACAGTCAACAACTCAAGATGCAAATGCTGGAATTAAGCTATGACAACAGAGGCACCCGGCATTTCACAGGTGAAGTCTTTGGCCTCCGGCACAGCCAAAGGCCTTTGAACCAGACTTAATCCCCAGAAAATACTCCCAGTCAGTCCCAGAAGCAGTCACCACTCTTGTAAACTAAAATGAAAGATGAGAGAAATAGGACTCTAAGGATTTTTTTCAATAGATGATGCAGTTGCCTTTGGTATGCCCAGAGTATTAATAGAGAATAAACATCCTGTTCATTAGCCAATCAAATTGCTCAAGTTATCAGTCAACACTCCATTTATCTGATTACCATGAACATGTATTATTAAGAAGCATATTTCACATGTACCAACATAAAGGCTGTCTCAAGATTTCCTGTAGAACCATTCCCTCAAGGAAATATTTGGAAGAGCTCTCTATTCATAAGAGTACATAAGCAGTAGCTGGTTTCATTCAGCAAACCACAGCTCCATCACTTGAAATTGTTAGCCTGAAGCCAAGCTTCACCAATGAGAGGATGAACACTGACTGATGCATGTGAAATGAGGATTAGGGCTGGGGCACACTGGCAGAGAAAACTGACACTGTGAAATAAGTGTCACAGCAAATAAATGCTGTCATCTGAAAAAGGGAAAAGGCTTAGTCTCAACTCATTAGTCATCTCTGTGGAGATCTGCCACTTCCCTTGGACACACGACAGTACCTGCAGTGGACTTTTTTGCCAATAAGTCCGCGTGAGTTATAAATTGTTCTATGAACACATTATTTCCAACTAATTGCAAGCAAACAAGAAGCATTTCAAGGCCACAAAATTAAATCTCTGAATCACCTAGCTTTGGGTTTATGTGCGCATATGGTCTCAATTCACTTAGAAATAAAACATTAGAAGCAAACACAAAAAAATCCTAGGCTTGGTTTTCCCTCCCATCCCCTGCTCAGGGAAGAAAAAAAGTCTCTTTAACAGCATGATGGTGGTGTTCATGTCTATGATAGAATAATAAGAATCACCTTCTTTGAAAGAAATTGCCAACACAAAGCTTTCAGTATTATAAACACATCACCATTTCTAAAGTCACTGATTTTGCCATAAAATTAAACTGTGGCTGCCATACGAACTGCAATATTATATTACCCCTTTCCCCCTAAATCTCAAGTTCTCTCTCAAATATAAAAATAATCAAAATATTAGTATAAAGTTGTCATAGAAAGCAGACCAATTTACACCATATGTTAAACCAGCATTTCTTCCTTTGAGGTCAGGGGTTTTATACTGGAAAATGGAAGCCACACTGACCTAAACAAAGAGATAAAGCAGAAGGAAAGTTGGTGGGTGCGAGGCCAGTGGGTGACCAATGTGAGATAGGAAAGAGAAAGAATGCAAGAGACCCTCTGATGGGCCCACCATCTAGTTCATACTATCTCCTTCACACTAGAACATTGTCTCTCCAAGCTCAAGCGAATTCAACATACTATATGTATCATCTGGCCTAATGCAAAATATTTGGCAGCTCTTCAAATATCAAATGAAATAGAGTAAAGATATGTATACGTTGACCTATTACTTCAAAATCAAAGAATATTACTAAAGAAGATGGGAACAAATTTATGAAGTCTATCTACAAGATTAAATGACTGATTAAATAAAATATTTTAACAAGAAAAAGAAATAGGCATCCAGATCAGAAAGGGAAAAAGTAAAGTTGTAACTGTTTGTAGATGACATGATATTATATATAGAAAACCCTAAAAAACTCCACCAAAAAAACTGTTTGAACTAATAAATTCAGTAAAGTTGCAGAACACAAAATCGATATACAAAAATCTGTTGTGTTTCTATACACTATTAATGAACTATAAAAAAAAGAGAAATTTAGAAAACAAATGCATTTACAACTGCATGAAAAAGAATAAAATACCCAGAACTAAATTTAACAAAGGAAGTGAAAGACTTGTACACTGAAAAGTACAAGACACTAATGAAAGAAATTGAAAAGGATCAAATAAATGGAAAGATATTCCATTGTGCTCATGGACTGGAAGAATTAATATTGTTAAGATGTCCATACTCCCCAAAGAAATCTACAGATTTAATGCAATCCCTACCAAAATTCCAAAAGCATGTTTTATGAAAATAGAAAAAACAATCCTAAAAGTTGAAGGGAACCACAAAAGACCCTGAATAGCCAAAGCAATCTTGAGAAACAAGAACAAAGCTGGAGAACAAAGCTCCCTGATTTCAAACTACATTACAAAGCTATAGCAACCAAAACAATATGGTACTGGCATAAAAACAGACATATAGATCAATGAACAGAATAGACAGCCTAGAAATAAATCCACACATAAATGGCCAATTAATACATGACAAAGGAGCTAAGAATATACAATGGGGAAAGGACAGTCTCTTTAGTAAATGGTTTTGTGAAAAGTGAACAACCATATGCAAAAGAATGAAACTAGATCCCTATCTTATTACACCATACACAAAAATTAACTCAAAATGAATTAAAGACTTGAATGTAAGACCTGAAGCCATAAAACTCCTAGATGAAAACACAGGCGGTAAGCTCCTAGACATTGGTCTTGGCAATTATTTTTTTGGACTTGACACCAAAAGTAAAGGTAACAAAAGCCCAAATAAACAAGTGGGACTATATCAAACTAAAAATATTCTGCACAGCAAGGGAAACCATCAACAAAATGAAAAAGCAACCTACAGAATAGAAGAAAATATTTGCAAGTCATATATCTGATAAGTGGTTAAAATCCAAAATATATAAAGAACTCACACAACTCAATAACAAAAAAAGATCCTATTAAAAAATGAGCAGAGAATCTGAATAGACATCTTTCCAAAGAAGACATACAAATAGCCAATAAGTACATGGAAAGGTGTTCAACATCACTAATCATCAGAGAAATGCAAATCAAAACTACAATGAGCTATCACCTTGCACCTGTCAGAATGGCTATCGTGAAAAAGACAGGAAATAACAAGTGTTGGCCAGGATGTGGAGAAAAGGGAACCCCTGTGCACTGTTGGTAGGGATGTAAATTGGTACAGCCCTTACAGAAAACAGTATGGAGGTTCCTCAAAAAATTAAAAATAGAACCACATTGATGCTGCAATTTCACTTCTGGGTATCCATCTGAAGAAAACAAAATCACTATTTCAAAAAGATATCTGCACTCCCATGTTCATCGCAGCATTATTTACAATAGCCAAGACATGGAAGCAATCTTAGCATCCATCGGTGGATGAATGGATAAAGGAAATGTGGTATATATGTCTACACAATGAAATATTATTCAGCCATAAAAAAGAAGGAGATCTTGCCATTTGCACCAACATGGATAAAGCTTGAGGCCTTGAGGGCATTATGCTAAGTGAAATAAGTCAGACAGAGAAAGACAGATACTGTATGATCTCACTTCTATGTGGAATCCAAAAAAAAACCCAAAACAACAACAACAAAAATGAGCTCATAGCACAACCAGAGGCACTCACAGCTAGAGTATACAACTATGTACTGGAGGGCTTTGAGGAGAAAAAGAAGAAAAAAAAATGAGCTCACAGATACAGAGATGGATCCGACGTAGGGGGGTAAGGGGTGGGCAAAATGAGTGAAAGGGGTCAAAAGGTACAAACTTTAAATAAGTCCTGGGGATGTAACATACAGAACGGTGACTATAATTAATGACACTGAATTGTATATTTGAAAGGTGCTAAGAGAATAGACCTTAAAAGTTCTCATCATAAGAAAAAAAATTTCTGTAACTACGAATGGTGATGGATGTTAACGAGACTTATTATAGTAATTCTTTTGCCAGACTTGATGTAACTTATGCCTTTATTATAGTTTTAACTAGGCTTAATTCAAAAAAAATTTTAACCTCTATTATTTTCAATTATATGACTAGCTATTCTAAAAAATAAGTTTGTTGAGTCAAATTGCGCTTAGACCGAAGGCCACAACAATGTTAGCCAATGCATTCACTTGATAATGTCCATGTATTCATTCTATGAGCACTTTCTAAGTGTCCAGGGAGAGGCTACAAAACTGATATTGGTTCCTGTCCTCAAGAAGACTATGGGCCAGCGAGAATGACAGACAAGTCAGAAGATAAATATGATGGAAGAGTCACAGGGCTGGTGACTAACAGGCCACAGCAAGATCATGCTGTCCTGCAAGAGAGAACATCATCCCCAAGTATCAAACGAGGGTTCAGGATATTTGAGATGCAACCTGCAATGCGACACCACACCAGGATATGGGAGACGATATGGCAGTGTTAAGGGTGGAATCAAGTCCCACAATAAAAGATATGTCAGAGTCCTAAGCCCCAGTACCTCAGGATGTGACCTTATTTGCACACAGAGTCTTTGCAGAGGTAATCAAAAGAGGGCCCTAATCAAATATGACTGGTATCCTTACAAAAACAGGAGCCTTGGACATAGACACACACAGAGGGAAAACAATGTGAAAACATGGGGAGATGACCACCTATAAGCCAAGCAGCTCCTAAGGCCACCAGAAGCTAGGAGAAAGGCCTAGAATAGATTCTCATGCACAGCCCTCAGAAGGAACCAACTCTGCTAATACCTTGATCTTGGACTTCTAACTTCCAGACCTATGAGACAATAAATTCCTGTTGTTTAAGCCCCCCAGTTGGAAATACTTTGTTTCAGCAGCCCAAGGAGACTAGTGTGGGCTGTGTCAGTCAAAGTGACTTAGGAAAAGGTATTCAGACACGGCAGGGAGAAATAAAAACAATGCAGTGCATTTGCAAGCGTGGACTACAGAAATAGAGCCTCAGCGTGGTGATTGGGAGGTTGGATAATCATACTAGAACCCAAAAATACAGTATGACTAATTAATATAAAGGATCAAAACAAAGTTGTATGACATTATGTCAAAGAGAATGAATGGCTCCTGGGTCGGAGGGCCTCAACTATAATTTGACTGAAGGAATTAACATTCAGGGGAAAAAACTGCGGAGATCACTAGAATCCAATAGCATGGGTGTCTAAGTCAACAAAAGGGAAGACGCCTTAGGAGTGTCCAGCCAGGCTTTTCATGAGTCTATCACAGAGAGACAGCCACACCATCTGATGCCATTAACTATTTAAATTATAGAATAAAGTACCATTCTATCCTGAGTCCAAGTTCACCAAGCAACCTTCTGATAGATAACATGTCTTCTCAGATACTTTGGTCAGCCCAAGCCATACACACAGTTCACTTGACAGATAGAATTTTTATTGTCACATAATACACTTGCATCCTGCCTCATAGAACTTGTAAGCTAGGATGGCCCTGGACATGTCTGAACCCAACAGGACAGAGTGTGCACCAGTACTCAGAGGTCTAGACATTCAGCCAGAATGGCCTTGCCAAGGGATATAATGCATTCCCCAACCTACTGCTTCCCCATCCCAGTCAACGGCAGTACCCTTCGATTGGAGGTCACGTTGCATCTAGAATAGTTCTGCCTCTTCCCATGTCCTACAGGGCACTGTATGACCTGCTCTTTTCTCTTCTGCTTCTTGACCCCACTCAGCACATCTTGCTCACCGCAGCCTCAGTGTTCCAAGTCTTCCTCCCCTGGCACTGTCATCACTGGGTCTCAGATGAAAGGTCACCTCCTCACAGAGGACTCTCTTGGCCACTGTATCAAAAGGTGCCCTCCTTATCCTCCACGCCACTCCTTAAGACTCCAGGCTGTCACTTGTCCTTCAAAGCACTTATGTCATTTGTTGATTCGTTTCTTTTATTTGTCCTCCTCCCTCCAACTAAACCATGAGCTCCACTTAGGTGACCTTCCAAGTCCTTTTTAACTGCTCACTCCCAGTTGCCTGTAGCGGTGCTTAGCACCCAGCAGGTGCTCAAAACATTTGTTGAATCAAAGAATAAAACCTCTCGTTTAATGATCAGTCCTCGCTCCTTGTGCTTGGGATGGCAAATCAAAATCACTTTAGATTCAATTTTGACTGTAAAACATCTGAAACATTAGAACAACTAAGATACAGTTAAAAAAAAAAAAGACAGAAAGAGACATTCAGAGCCAGGAGAGCTGGTCTCAGCAATTGTAGTTAGGCATGTGACCTTTGGTAAGTCACTTCTGAGCCCAGTTTATCCAAGTGTGAAATGCAGACAGCGCCAGTCACAGCATAGGCTGTTGCAAGGGTTAAATAAAAATAACCAAGTTATATACCAAAGTGTGCCTTTGGTTCACAAGTAATTTTATTTAATTTCTAGTTATTTGAGATCAACACAAAACTCAAAACAAGAGTCGAGCGATGCAAAAGGCCCAGGCTTTTTTCAACATCCTATAGAATGAAATGTTAGCAAAGTCTCTCCTTAGGAAGGAGCAACAACCAGAAGAGGTCTGCAGAAGCAAAGCTGAAACGAGACACCCGTCACCCCAGCTTCCCCAAAGACCTTCACAATGCACTGCTCAAATGCATTAACGTTGGTTCCCACTGAAGGTGTAATTTAATACTCTTTGAATCGCCAAGGCCTGTGTATTTTTAAACCTGAAGGCTCAATTAGCAGCTGGAGTTCAATCACTATGGTAGCACTTGTAATTTTAGACAATTACTTCACACTGAGCAGAACACTTCGGATGTAAAGAGCCATATATTTTAAGTCACATTTGCACTACTACATTTCTACATCATTTTCTAAACAGTTACTGGTTCAAAGACTGCATCTGTTCTTCCTCAAAAAGGGATCTGATAAAGTGAAAGGGTTTCTCTTACCAAAGAGCACTTCTCCTGTAGCTTGATTACTGAACTCCAACTTGTGTGTCCCTCCTGACGGATAGCATCTCCTGTCCTCCGCGTGCTGAGGCAAGTACAATCTTTGGATCCACAACCGATCTCTTGTTCCTTCCACCACTAAACGCATATTTTCTCTTTGCCCATCCTTGCCTACTTAAAGTTTCTTTCTCCCAAAATATGACTACATATAATTGACCATGCGCAATCCATAACGGCTGTGAAATTTTCCCTACACCACTAAAGAAAAATGTAACTTTCCACGTATTTAGAGACAAGTCAAACGCAGAAACCTTATAGATCTCAGCTGATTCGAGTATGCCACAAGCAACACACTACTGCAGATGGAAGGAATTTCTTTTAAAATGATATAGTTGTAAAACTTACAGGAGCTGAAATAGAAGTGAAAAACTTAGAGGAGTGGTCATCCAGAAAATTGTACTGATCTCCTTATTTGGATAAACTGACTTTTTCTGAAAAGCAGCTCACATAGACAAGACCACCCCTGGGCAAGTATAATTCATACAACTTGTACTTACCCAATTAATAGCAAATCACCAACGTGATAAATGCATAATTGCATACATACCTCAATTGCCTTTAGGACATATAATTTGGGGAAATACTGTAATTTGTGCTTGGGAAATACACCATTCAACCTTCATGCAATACTCCACAACATAGGTGCTATTGAAAACATACAGAAAGATTAACATTAGGAATCTTGATAAAGTTAACAGGGTCTCCTAACAACTCAGCAAAACATAAATTGAGATGAAATTTAAAAAGGTAAAGCACTTGCCCACAGTTACAAAAATGAGAGTTAAGTTATAACTCCATCAGCTGGAGGCAGCTTTTATCATTTAATTTCCTCCATATTGCTCTCCTTGTCTTCTTCCGTATTCATAAACCACAAGCTGTAGAGAGGTGATAAAGGGACTCTAGCCCTTGACTTAACCGATGGTCTGTTCCAAAGCCATAAATGCCACATTTCAGGGGCGCAGACAGGCAGCAAAGGAAAGAAAAGTGACTGGTCAACTAGTCAAGTGGAAAAGAAATATACGAATGAAAAAGCAAGGCAGTTTTCCATCAGAAAATATACTTCTTAGGGATTTCAACTCAGTAAGTGTCTTAAGCACCACCTATGTGCAAAATATTTAAAAAATCTCTAACATCAAGAATAACGTCATTTTCGAGCCAGCCCTGATGGCCTAGTGGGTAAAGTTCTGTGCTCACGGCTTCTGCGGCCCGGGTTCGCTTCCCAGTCATGGAACCACACCACCCATCTGTCAGCTGCCATGCTTTGGCCATGGCTCACACAGAAGAACTAGAACGACTTTCAACTAGGGTATGTAATGGGGCTTTGGGGAGGAGGGAAAAAAGGGAAATTGGCAACAGATGTTAGCTCAGGGCAACGCCTTCCCTGCAAAAAAAAAAAGTCATTTTTGTTTTGTTCATGGTTTCCTTTGCTGTGCAGCTTTTTAGTCTGATGTAGTCTCATTTGTTTATTTTTTCTTCTGTTTCCCTTGCCTGAGTAGACATGGTATTTGAAAAGATGCTGCTAAGACCAACATCGAAGACTGTACTGCCTATATTTTCTTCTAAGAGTTTTACAGTTTCAGGTCTTGCATTCAAGTCTTTAATCTATTTTGAGTTAATTTTTGCGTATGGTATAAGATAATGGTCTACTTTCATCCTCTTGCATGTGGCTGTCCAGTTTTCCCAACACCATTTATAGAAGAGACTTTCCTTTCCCCATTGTACATTCTTGGCTCCATCTGTGTGTCTGTTTCTCTATCAGTACCATGCTGTTTTGATTACCATAAGTTTTGTAGTATATTTTGAATTCAGGGAGTGTAACACCTCCAGTATTCTTTTTTCTCACAATTACATTGGCTATTTGGGGTCTTTTTGTCACTCCATATAAATTTTAGGATTTTTTGTTCTATTTCTGTGAATAATGTCATTGGGATTCTTATTGGGATTGCATTGAATCTGTAAATTGCTTTAGGTAATGTGGACATTTTGAGTACGTTTATTCTTCCTCTAATCCATGAGCATGGAATATCTTTCCAGTTCTTTCTCTCTCTCTCTATTCTTTTTTTTTTTTTTTTTTTTTTTTGCTGAGGAAGATTAGCCCCGAGCTAACATCTGTGCCAGTCTTCCTCCACATTATATGTGGGCCCCACCACAGCATGGCTGATGAGTGGTATAGGTCCGCGCCCAGGATCTGAACCCACAAATCTAGGCTGCCAAAGCAGAGCACACTGAACTTAACCACTACACCATGGAGCCAGCCCCAATCTTTCCATCTCTTTACGTCTTCTTCAATTTCTTTCAATAAAGACAAGCCACCAACTGAGAGAAAATATTTGCAAATCATATATCCAACAAGGGGTTAATTTCCAAAATATATAGAGAACTCATACAGCTCGACAACAAAAAGACAAACAAACTGATCAAAAAATGGGCACAGGATAATGAACAGACATTTTTCCAAAGAAGATATGCAGACGGCCAACAGGCACATGAAAAGACATTTTCAACATCACTAATTATCAGGGAAATGCAAATCAAAACTACAGCGAGATATCACTTCACATCCATCATAATGGCTGCAACTAACATGACAAGAAATAACAAGTGTTGGAGAGGATGTGGAGAAAAGGGAGTCCTCATATATTGCTGATGGGAATGCAAACTGATGCAGCCACTATGGAAAACAGTATGGAAAGTTCTCAAAAAACTAGAAATAGAAATACTATATGATCTAGATATTCCACTACTGGGTATTTATCCAAAGGAAATGAACAATTCAAAAAAATATATGCACCCCTATGTTCATTGCAGCATTATTCATAATAGCCAAGAAGTGGAAGCAACCCAACTGCCCACCAATGGATGAATGGATAAAGATGATGTGGTATATATATATAATGGAATACTACTCAGCCATAAAAAAAATGGTGTGCCATTTGTGACAACACGAATGGAATTTGAGGGTATTATGCTAAGTGAAATAAGTCAGACAGAGAAAGACAAATACCATATGATTTCACTCATGTGGAAGATAAACTCAAAAATAAGGAGAACAGATTAGTGTTTGCCAGAGAAGGGGATGGGGGAGGGTGAAAGGGGTAAAGGGGCACATACGTATGGTGATGGATAAAAACTGGACTGTTGGTGGTGAGCACAACGCAGTCTATACAGAAACTGAAATTTAGTGATGTATACCTGAAATTTACACAATGCTGTAAGCCAATAGGACCTCAATAAAATAACTTAAAAAAAAGAATAATGTCATAACAAACAAGCTTACAGTGCAGGGAGGGGAATAAGACAAGCGCTCCACCATATCATTCACATAGGGCAGAATATACCCTCTAAGATAAGTACATGGAGATCTAAATCTAGCTTGAGAGATGGGGGGGAAGCAAGATAAGTCAGGAAGAAATGCTTTGACGTGCACAGGATTAGGGTTAGAGTTTTCGGCTGAGAATCAGGGTACAGAACTCACACAATGAGAAATTCATTCTTTCAATATATTGAGGACCTATAATGTTAGGCAAGGTGCTAGATGCTAAGAATATAATGCAGAGGGGTTTGTTCAATAAGCCAACTGAGCAGAATTGTAAAGAAAAGGTGAGGAAAGAGATTTACACCGTCTTTTGGGAAGCTTTCTACAACATGTGAAAGGTTAGAGCAGTATTATTTCCAACAAGGTAAAAATCTCCAATGTCCAAAAGTCCATAAAGGTGATGAATCCAAAACAAAGAAAGAGAAATTGGTCATAATGACAGAATCAGAAAAGGAGACTAATTAATTATAAAAACTACTATATAGCAAAACACATATTTAATGAATTTATAGGATTTTTTTATTTACCTCTTCAAATTCTGCCTTGAACAAAAAAATAAAGAAAGGGGAAAAAAAGCCCTTTTATCACTTCTGAGTTGACACTGAGAAGAACTTTTTAAAAAAGAATCATGGTCCTAGCTTTTTTGTTCAACCTTAATTTTTGGGGGGGGTGGGGGTGTGAATTTTAGAATATAGTCTTTAAAGTTCAGTTGTTCATAATTTATAACAAAATATTAAAGATATTTAATTTAGAAGATTTCTAATGAACTTACATACTAATTTTAAAAAGAGTAAATTTTTGCAAATCAATTTTTCTCTTAAACTAATAAGATGATGTAGATGGTGATGACCCTGCGATAAGTCCAATGAGCATTTGTGTCCGAGTATTTCACCCTTTCCTAAAGCATGGGAGGGGGAAGCAGGGAGGGCCTGCCAGGATTCATTCCTTTTCTAGCTTTCAAATACAGTAATTTCATATCTCCACAGGCCCACTTTCCTGCGATATCCTTTCTCCTTGCTTCTGCTCATCATCACACTTCATGTTGTCGCTTATCTCATTCTATTCCCACTTCTTTTTATTCACTCCATAAACAAATAAACTTGCTGGTTGCCAAAAATCTGCTTAGCTCTACTTACCCATCTCCCACGTGGCATATAAATTCCCTGAAGGTCTATGTTTATAAAAATAACACACGATCAAGGTGTGATTGAGTCACATGCACAGGACAAAACTGAGGGCCCACTGTGGATTTTAAAGACATCAAACTTTGGGCTCTAGGTTCAGTGCAAATTTGCTTTCTACAATGTCCCGTTTTGACAACCTTTCAATATGTCAAAGGAAAACAGATCTCTGAGTCCTGAAAGGGGCATCCACTGTCATGTAAGCCCCCTCCCGCCCCGCCCCTCAGCCTTCCTGGATGGAACTTTACTTACATATCAGGACTGGATTTGGGAAATATCAGTATTAGCTAGATGAAGAAAAACAGGCTCACTCTGAAAAGGCAGGATGGTTTTTGATCTCACGAAAAAAAGGTCTTTAATTTCTGTACATAATACCTCTGTCTGGGAAGAACACAGATTATAAAATAAGTATTTTTTTCCTAGAATTCTTTTATTTGAATAAATATTTTGGATCGTTTACTCATTGCCATTCTGTATACTCTGATATAAACTCAGAATTAGAAATGACCTAGTTAGGTTCCAATAGAAAGAGGCATACAGAAAATATATTTTGCTCCATGAACTGAATTTATGATTGATGAGTATTTGCCACATGCATTCAATTAAAAAAAAAATCTACAAGATTACTTAGAGAAAGGAGTCCTCTTTTATTTTATCAAAACTTTTAAACATAAATACAAAATTACATATTCCTACATCTTACAACACAAGAATAAGAATGCATTATGGTGAATTTACTAAATGTGAATCAGTAAGAAATAAGAATGCATTAAACAAAACCCCCAAAAAATTATACTTAAGAGAAAGAAGCGCATCTCTCAGCTCTACAAAGTACCTCAAGAATTTATAAGACCAACATTTACAAGTATTATCAGCCTGAAAAGTACTTTAGAATAAGTATATTTAACTCAAAAACCTAAGACAATGGCAAGAAAGCACTAAGTAGCAGAAAAGGTTGAGAAAAATAAAAATAGAAAAGTAAATAGACCCAATCGAAAATAGGCCAAACCTCATGGTTAATTTGTCTTCCAATGTTTCCACCAACACTCAGCCTAGGGAATAAGAAATCCGACATTTGACACACTTATGTAGATTTCATATTATTAATGCCCCAAACAAGTAATCTTTCTAATTATTATGTAAACATTTCTTGATATATCTCAGGGAACCTTCTTGTGCACTGGAGAAGAGGACAGACACAGGATAACCAAGATAAGATGGCCTCCCCCTGGGAACGCAAAGTCTAGTGGGAAAGATGCTCAGACAGTAGTTCTGACAGCATGGGAAGCGATGAAATAGATGCCAGACAGCAACCATCCTTTTAATTCCCATCCTCAGGGACGCCGCTCAATTCTCAATTTAAATAACCTCCCTCAAAATAACTTCACATCACAATGATGAGAGATTTGTTGAGGTTTTCCGTATTAGTTTAGGTCTCTTTTCCCTCTATGATTTCACACAATTTTACTGAAAAAAGTAAAATGTCACCATTGGTTCAGTGATTTCCATTTTTCCCCCTTGATTTAGGAATCAAGCAACATGCTTCACATGCCTATTTCTAGCACTTTGTTCCATTATTCTATGAAAAATGGAGTAAATTGTTTCTAGACTTGATTTCTATCGACTGTAAAACTGTGCTTGAAACAGTTTTTGTTTTGTGATTTCCAAACAATATGGGATTTTAAATCCTTTACACATCTTTCCCACTCTTCTCAACTCATAGGCTATTGCTATATTATACTTCAAATCAATATTTTACCTCCCCCCAAATACTGTTCTAATTTAGGTTTTATCACATATTTAACATTTTCTTTGTTTCTTATTCCTTTGCACAACTCACATCTTCCACCCAAGATTATTCTCCTTCTGTGTAAAATACAACCTTTAAAATTTCCTTTAGTGGGGTTCAGCTGGTGGCACACTCTCAGTTTTGTTTCTGTGAGTGTTTTGATTTTAAACTCATTCTTGAAAGATTTTTTTCCCCTTAAAACTCTAGGTTGGCAGGTATTTTCTTCCAACATTGAAGATGCCATTCTGCTGGGTTCTGGCCCACAGGTGCTGGTGAGAGGTCACCTGTCTCTCCAGAGGAAGTAATCTCCACCTTTCCCCTACTTTCCCCACTGCTTCACAAAATCTTCTCTTTGTACTTGGTGTTCTCAAGTTTCACTGCGATATATCTTGGTGAGGAGATTTTTAATGACCCTGTTTAGGATTTATCGGGTCTGCTTGAATCTATGGAATGGTGTCTTTTTATCACTTCTGGAAAATTCCTAGCTATTATTTCCTCAGATATTTCCTCTGTCCTATTTTTTATCTTCTCTCCTTCCGACACTCTGATGAAGCACATGGTAAACTTTCTCATTCTACCCGGCATGCCTTGACCCCTCTTCTGTACTTCCTCTCATTACTCCTCTTCACACCATATTCTAGATTGCAGTTAAGAAACTATGGCCTGTGGCTAAATCCATCCCATGGCCTGTTTTTGTGTGGCCTGTAATCTAAGAAATTTTTTTACATTTTTAATGGTTTGTAAAACATAAACGAATGAAAACAAAGAAGAATATGCAACAAAGACAGTATAGAGCCCATAAAGCCTAAAATATTTACTAGCTGGCCCTTTACAGAAAAAACTTCGTTGACCTCTGTTCTAGATCACTCCTTTTTGCCTATCTTTGCTTCACCAGTTCATTCTAGAGTGTTCTCTAATACACTGTTCAACCCTTTCTTAGAGTTTGTAATTTTTCATTTCCAGGAATTTTATGGTCATATCTTCCCAGTTTTCTATTTAATTTTCCAGTTATTATATTTTTGACTTTCAGAAATTCTATTTAGCCATTTCTCATATCTGCTATGCTAAATTTTATGGGTTATTTTAGTATCTTCAATCTTTGTAGTTTGTTTCTAGTGTCTTTTTTGTACTGCTAATTGGCTGAGATGTCTTTTTTTCTGTGCTCTATTATCTTTTACAGTGAACTTACTCTTTGCACTCAGGATTACAGCATCCTCCTACAAAGAACATCTGCATTTGCCGCCGAGAGACGCATGGCTTGAGGTCCCTGGGCCATGCAGATGAGGAGAACCCAGGCTTCAAACCCACAGGAAGCTGGTTCTACTTCCACTCACTCCTGTGGCCCTTCAAGGACCTCAGCACGAGGCGGCTTCGTTGTCTCACTGCCCCTCTGCTCTGTCTAGGTTCCCTCTCGGGTTCCCACTCCTCCTTTAGTTTTAACTGAGAATCCCTTACTGTCTTGTCTTCTCTTCAATGCTCTAAATACATATTTTCTTTATTCAACACTCTTATTTATTTTCAGCAGGAGGGTTGGTTAGGGTAACCTCACCTACCACTGCTGAAAAACAGAAACTCAAGTTCAAGTCTTTAATTACATCATTGCCATTTCCAGAACTGGGAGTTGTTTCCATTTCAAGGCTAAGACGCTGATTAAGCAAGCTCCTTCCCATCATGCAAGAACCTGACGAAACGCATGTTGGATGTAGTCCAGGAGGACGCTACATCACGTGTTCCTGAAAAGTCTGAAGGTACCTACAAACTACGACTAGGCATCACTTTTCTACCAGCAGCATGAAATCTCCCTGTGTCACACAGGGATCCTGCTGAAAAAGGAAATTTTAACTATTAATAGAACCTTAAATCCTACAATTTCTAAAGAAGGACACAGTCTCATTTTTTTAATCAATTTTTACTGCCATTAATGTAATTCTTCATTGCTCTAGAGCTTAAAACAAACAAATTTCCTAATGAGATTTTTTCCAAGTATCTTAAACCATGGCACTCACTGAAGTAAAAGCATGAGGCTAGCCAATGTCCTGTTCACATGGACAGCCAATTGCCTGTCGCCTCCCGTCCAGACGCCCATTCCAGCACTTTCTCTCCAAGATGACAAATCTTTCCTGATAGTGTCAAGGTGGTCTTGAAGCAGTAACAATACCCTGCATGAAGAACCATCTATGCCAATATCTTTTTCCCTTCCCACATTGCCCCCACATGTCCCTCGGCTCCTCACTACTCGGAGGTCAGCTCACGCTATTATGTTTCACACATACAAAGAAATGCTCCTAACTGACCTTGGCCCAGTTCTATGTAAGGCACTCTCAACCACTTGCTCCATTTTAACATTAAAACTACTGAAGTCCCAGAGCAGCAGAGCAGTGCTGGTTATACTCACGTACCGAGAGACAGTAAAATCAGAAACCTAGGGACTTACGCCATCAGCAGCTTAAGTTCTTGAGTATAGTAAGGAATCTCCTTTCAAAGAGCCACCTAAATACCCATCCATGCTCAGATGGAGTCTCAGCTCCCAAGCATGTTTTCATAGGATGGGTGCCTAGCCCCAGATTCTAACACTGCTTTCATGAATGTAACATGCTTACAGGCTGGGAACTTGCACATAATTTACAGGCCAATAATCAATTTATGTATTGTTTAAATTCATAATATAAAACAGAGGAACCCATAAGTTGGCTAATACAAACAACGTGTCCTAAGGCAGCAGGGATTGGTAAATTAAATGGATAGAAAGTGTGTAGCATGTTAAATTCTAAACACACATATACATCACATCACCAGGTGCTATCTTGCAACAGTAAGAGGCCCTCTCCTTTCTTTCTCTATAGCTATTATTCTTATCCATTGTGTGCATTATAAGTGTAGATATTAAGATTGATGAGGGAAAGTTCAGAGGGAAGAATGAAGGCGAGGAGTTTCTTAAAGTATTCTCCCCAGGACCACTCTAATTTTTCCAATTCTGCAGTAATTAAGAAAACTGTGGGGGCCGGCTCCGTGGCCGAGTGGTTAAGGTCGCATGCTCCATTGCGGTGGCCCAGGGTTCGGATGCTGGGCACGGACATGGCACCGCTCGTCAGGCCACGTTTAGGCGGCGTCCCACATCCCACAACTAGAAGGACCTGCAACTAAGATATACAACTATGTATGGGGGTGGGGGGGCGGGGGGGAGTGGTTTGGGAAATAAAGCAGAAAAAAAAAAAAGATTGGCAACAGTTGTCAGCCCAGGTGCCAATCCTTAAAAAAAAAAGGAAGATTGGCAACAGTTGTTAGCCTAGGTGTCAATCTTTTTTTTTAAAAAAAAAAGAAAACTGTGGGAAAATATAAATATAAGAAATTTAGAAAAGTTCATGATGGAACTCTAACAAAAATTAATAAATTCAGGAAACTCATAAATAAAAATCACAATAAACAGCACAGTCAAGGTAACACCTAGTAAGAATCAGGTGAGCAAGGAGAATTTCCACTCCTCTTGTTGGTACCTAACTTAAGAGGTTTTTTTGTCAGATAAACTAGTTTTTAGTTTTATTCTGTCAAACTCTTCAAATCATTTCCTACTAAAAAAATAAACCTGTCAATTCCCAATGGAAAGAACTGAAATAAGGAAAAATGATTATAACTCATAGATTCAGCGGAACAGAAAATCCCAAAATTTAAATAAAGATGTAAAATAATCAACCTCTAAACCTAAAATCTAATATCTAACTTCCGTAAATGCCACACAAACAAGGAAAAGACCTTCAAATTAATCTATTAGACAATGATAAAGAAATTGTATATGGCCGTGAAGTAACAACTCTCCATATAACTACAGTCAAAAGAATTAACTTTAAGGAAATGAAACTGTTTTTACATTCAGTTTGGCATTATAGCTTCTGTTATTTCCATACAAACGCAGCAGGATTTTCCGTCTTTCTTGAATCTCTTTGTGGAGATTTATCAATTGAGTTTGTCTACTACGAAAACTATAATTAAACTGTACAGTAAGCTATTTATATGTCTGCAATAATTTCCTTTTCAAGATACAACAGACTTCAGTTTTATTCTGCAAAATCGTTTTCAATTATATATTTAATCTCTATGTTATTGCTTAAATTACACATGCACCACCCTCTAGCCCAGATCCTGGCTGAAGACTCTGGCAGCAGCTGCCACACATGTTAAAGGGTTATTATTACGTTCAATAGGAGCCACATGTGCCAGTCGGCCACAACAATTTGTACCCTATGATCTAATTCAACCTATCAGATTTTGCTAATTTTTTTTAAAGGAACAAAGTGTGATTCCTAGTGCTCATGAATCAGAAATGGAAAACAAATGTTCCAGAAGTGAGGCATCCTAGAATTGTCACTTTCTCTCTAGATCCCCAAACAGGTAACTATTTAGGAACTTGGAGAATCTGACAAGATAAGCTGTACCAAACACTGCTCTTAAAATTTAGATTTCATTAACTGGTCACTAAAGAAAACAAGGAAAGGATTCATATTCATGCAGCTGGGAAAAAAAGGGCTGCCCTAGAAACCATTTCAGTAACAAAGGAAAAAAAAGGGAAAGACCACCAAAAAGGTAAGTAGGGCGCAGGGGGTCCAAGGTCCTTAAAAAGAAAATAACATTTTAAATATTGGCAACATAATTCTTCACACAGCTCCCAGAGGACTTGTGAAGGAACATGCTGCAAACTTTTCTCCCGGGTAGCGAGGAGGCAGAATGAATAAGTTTCATTCAAAGGTGAACATCAGCCTTTGGCAAAGATTGCAGAGAAAGCGGACATACTTTTCTTCCTGTTGAATTCAGGATTGAGCATCTGTGTGGAGGGGGAGACGGAGCAGTGGAAACTTAGGCACACTCCTGGAGAAAGTGAGATTGGTAGACCCGTTCTGGAGAGAAGTTAGGCAATATCTCGTAGCACTGAAGATGTACACATAGGGTGGCTCAATTTCTGTTTCTAGGGACATACCTGAGAGATTCCTACATGTGTGCACAGGAGACGTGCACATACAATGCTGTTGGCAGCACTTGTGATAATATAAAAACTGCAAAACAATCCAAAATGTCTGCCAGCAAGTTTTACATACTGTACAGCAATTAACTAGAGCTAGATTTATCAACATGAATAAATGTCAAACAAGTGAACACAGCAAACTGCACAAAGACATATAAAACACGGCATCCTTAACACAAAAATGAAAAGCCCAAAACAAGTGTGTATACAGCTTATGGATACAAACATGAGTAAGGCCAAGGTATAAAGACATGCCAGACGGTGGATCTCTCTCGGGCAGCGGGATAAAGGAGGAGAACTAACAGCATTTCAATTATCTGTAATGTTCTGTTTCTTCTAAAAACCATCTAGCAAGCTAGAACACCTAGCACTAAAAAGGACTACCGGCAGAGAATGTGTCCATCTCATCACTACTTTAAAAGGAACGATTCTGTCACTCGACCATGAAGTACAATGTTTGACACAGGATTGGGGAGACACACCTTATCAGATTAAGAAAGTCCACGCCTACACTCCAGGATTAAAAGTTTGTTGCTGTTGTTGGGTACTGATCAATGAATGCTCAATTTTTGGATTTTTTTTTCTGCATCTAATTAGATGATTGTATGGTTTTTTCTTTTATCTGTTAATGAAGTAAAGTACATTAATAACAGACTTATCTAAAGAAAACACACGCCTACATTCCTGGAATTAAACCCAACTAGATCAGAGGTATAATTTTTCTTTTTTACATTATTGGATTTGGTTCGCCGATCTATTATTAAATAATTTTATCTCTCAGTTCACAGCAGAGATTGACCTGCAATTGTTATCATTTTGCTCCTTTTGGTTTTTATTTGCAGGTTACATTAGCATCAGACTACATTGAACAGCACTATTGACTTTTTCTTATTTTCTGGAAGACTTTGTATAAAATTGGAACTGTTTGTTCTTTTACTGTTTGATAAAACTAGACTACAAACATCACAAGCTTGTCTGGTGTCCTCTTTGTAGGAAAACTTATAAGAAGCGATACCACTTCTTTCACGGGTGTAGGGTTATTCAGGTTTTTCATTTCCTTGAGTCTGATTCTGAAAGTTTTATATTTTTCCTAAGTAATTACCCATTTTATCTAAGCTTTAAATTTATTTACATAAAGTTATTCCATAGTATTCTCTTATTACTCTAATCACCGATCTCCCTATCTATGGTTCTCTTTTCTCATTGCTAAAAAAAAATTGTTTTTCCTTAAACACATTGGCTTGTGTCGATCTTACTAGTCTTTCTGAAGAATCTATTTTTGGTTTTGTTGATCTTCTCTGCTCTTTCACTAACATCTTAAATTGTACATACAGCTCACTAATTTTTAATCCTTTCTTCTCTTATAATATAGTCAGTGATGCTACAAATTTCTCTCGGGGATATTCATATCCCATGAGTTTTGATGCAAAGTATTTTTTCAATCATTTCAGTTCTAAGTATTTTCTAATTTCCAGTGTGATTTCCTCTCTTTGACTCCTGAATCATTTATAAGTGTAGTTTTAAAATTTTCAAGAGTATAAATTATTATAATGATCTTTGTGTGTGTGTGTGTGTGTGTGTGTGTGTGAGGAAGATTGGCCCTGAGCTAACATCTGTTGGCAGTCTTCCTCTTTTTGCTGAGGAAGGTTGGCCCTGAGCTAATATCTGTGCCCATCTTCCTCTATTTTGTATGTGAGATGCTGCCACAGCATGGCTTGATGAGCGGTGCATAGATCTGTGCCCAGGATCTGAAATGAAGTGAAGTTTGTGAACTTAACCACTACACCACTGGGCCGGCCCCTATAATGATCTTTTTTATCACTGATTTGTTAGTTCAGTGCATTGTGTTCACAGAACAGGAGCTGAATGATAACCAATTCTCGAAAATTTTGTTGAGACTTCTTTTATAACTTGCACGGTCATTTTTGGAAAACACTTTACTTGAAAGGAACGTGAGTATAGAGAGACAGCTGGATATGTATGTATTTATGTATGGCATACTCACACACACATACGTATGACAAGTATGTGTGTATGTGTGTATCGTCTATGGCTGCTTTCTTATTACAATGGGAGAAATGAGTAGTTGTCACCTAGAGCATATGGCACGCAAAACCTAAAATATTTACTAGCTAGTCCTTTACAGAAAAAGTTTGCCTATTCTTGCCCTAGCTCTATGTACTCAGCACCTTACGCCTTTCCTTTGTGGCAACTGTCACAAAAAGAATTTAATTGTATAAGTCAAGATTTAATGGTTATTTGCTCAGAAAACACAGAAACTTGAGAAAGGCAGAGAATATGCTGTCATTTATTGCCATGTCTACAATCCTAGCAATCTCCCTGGCCTATTCAAAGCACTCAAATATCTGTTGATTGAATATTAATTCAGAAATTAAACATGCTATTTTCTTATTCTAAGCATGTTCTTTCATATGCTTTTTCCTTTACCATCATCTATCAAGAGGAAAACTCTATTTTTTAAAGCAGGATTTCTAAATCTGTGTTCCTTATCACAAGAGTTACTCATCAAAAGACAAATTCAGTGATCAAATAAGTGTGGTTAACAAAATATTCTATATCCACCTCTGCAAGATTCACAGTGCAATAAGCATATTAAAAAATGCATAAAGGAGCCAACCCTAACAGCCTAGTGGTTAAAGTTCAGTACACTGTGCTTTGGTGGCCCAGGTTTGGTTCCTGGGTGCAGAACCACACCACTCATCTGTCAGTAGCCATGCCGTGGTGGCGGTACACATAGAAGAACCAGAAGGACTTACAACTACACGTAACTATGTACTGGGGCTTTGGGGAGGGAAAAAAGAGAGAGAGAGGAAATCCGGCAGCAGATGTTCACTCAGGGTGAATCTTTCCCAGCAAAAAAAAAAAAAAAAAAAAACGTGTAAAACTTGTAGCAGAGAAACACATTTATTTATAACTGTGTATCTCCCCAAATTATCATACATCCAAGGCTTGTTAACATTTCAAAAACATTGTTTTAGAACATGCAGCAACAGCAGACAATGGAACTAGAACTGGGTCAGTTTCCATTTGATCAGACAGAGCAGGAGTCAAAAAACCTTCTGTACATGACCAGATAGTAAACAGTTTAAGATCTGTGGGCCATTTGTTCTGTTGTGCAACTATTCAACTCTGCCATCATAGCACTAAAGCAGCCATCGCCAATACGGAAACGAATGTATCTGGCTATGTTCCAATGAAACTTTATTTACAAAACAAAAAAACAAACAACCCAATTAAAAAATGGGTAAAAGATCTAAACAGACATTTTTCCAAAGAAGATATACAGATGGCCAACAGGCACATGAAAACATATTCAACATCACTAGTCATTAGGGAAATGCAAATCAAAGCTACAATGATACATCACCTCACATCTATCAGAATGGCCCAAATTAACAAGACAAGAAATAACAAGTGTTGGAGAGGATATGGAGAAAAGAGAACTCTCACACACTGCTGGTGGGAATGTAAACTTGTGTAGCCCCTATGGAAAACAGTATGGAGATTCCTCAAAAAATTAAGAGTACAATAACCATATGATCCAGCTATTCCACTGCTGAGTATTTATTCAAAGAACATAAAAACATGAATGCTTAAAGATACATGCACCCCCATGTTCACTGCAGCATTATTCACAATAGCCAAGATATGGAAAAAAGCTAAATGCCCATCAACTGACAAATGGAGCAAGAAGATGTGGTATATAATCAATGGATACTATTCAGCCATAAAAAGATGAAATCCTCCCATTTGCGACAACATGGATGGACCTTGAGGGTATTATACTAAGTAAAATAAGTCAGACAGACGGAGAACGTCAAACACTGTATGATCTTACTCCTAAGTAGAAGATAAAAACAACAACAACAACAAACAAACACATGGATACAGAGATTGGATTGGTGGTTACCAGACAGGAAGGGGGGAGGGAAGAGGGCAAAAGGAGCCACAGGGCACATGTGTATAGTGATGGATGGTAATTAGTCTTTGGGCAGTGAACATGATGTAGTCTACAAAGAAATCGAAATATAATTATGTACACCTGAAACTTATATAATATTATAAACCAGTTACCTCAATTAAAAAAAATAATAAAGATTGTTATAATCCTAAAAAAAAAAACAGGTAGTAAGCTAGATTTGGTCCAATAGCCAGAGTTTGCTGACCCCTGCACTAACGGACTTAAAATTATCTACATTGTACTATCCAATATGGTAGCCACTAGCCACATGTGGCTATTTAAATTACTCAAAATTATAGTTCCTCAATCAAACTAGTTATATTTTCAGGTGATTAATATACACTTGTGCCTAGTGATTGTTGTAATAAACAACAGAGAAACACATTTTCACTTCTCCTTAACCCCTTATAGAAAAAATTTTTTTAATATAATGAACTTTATATTTTACACTGCTTTAAAACTTAAGCTCTGGGTAATAAAAGGAGAAAAGCATCTGAATGGAGTAATGTTAAGACCAAATGAATATGCTCAGTTGGACCAAAACATTTTTCAGTAGGCTTATAATTTAAATTTAAGAACTAGACTATTATGTTGGATGAAGGAGACTGTCGTAACTTAATAAATCAAGAACCTCCCCGCTGAAGGCAGAGCAGAGAGCTCGTCTTGTGGAAATTAGTCAGAGAAATCTCAGCTAAACTGGAGTCAGGAAGGCCTGTAGGGGGAGCTCTCATGCCCTGTCATACATCATCAAGTACTCCAAACAGGGAGAGACAGACAATTGCATCTCTGACAGGAAGTACAACTGCTTGACCGCCAAAGGAAGATTTCTCTCCCCACCCAGCAACAGCCCAGCCAATGAGAAACGCCACAGCTTGGTCAATGAGACGCCCTTGCTGCCCTGAACTGACACTTTCCCTCAATGGACTTTCCTTTAGAACAGTCCCTGCCCACTCCCCTTTTTCTCTATAAAAGCAAGCTCCCCCCCTTTGTTCTCTAGATCTGCCTATAGTTCAGCACAGGATACACATCCAAGTTGTAAATCTTTTGGCTATTCATGAATAAACTTATTTTGAGGGTAAAATAACAGGCAAATTTGCCTTTTAAGTTGACAGTCTCTAAGAGATAATAATCATGTTCCTACTTATATAGTAAGCTATGGTTTTTATCTGCCAATGAATTATTTTTCTTCAACATGTTCTTAAATCATGCATTTAAGACTGTTCTCGGGGCCGGCCCGGTGGCGCAGCGGTCAAGTGTGCACATTTCGCTTCAGTGGCCCGGGGTTCGCTGGTTTGGATCCCAGGTGCAGACATGACACTGCTTGGCACACCATGCTGTGGCAGGCGTCCCACATATAAGGTAGAGGACGACGGGCACGGATGTTAGCTCAGGGCCAGTTTTCCTCAGCAAAAAAGAGGAGGATTGGCAGCAGTTAGCTCAGGGCTAATCTTCCTCAAAAAAACCAGCCTGTTCTCATCTTGAAAGATTTAAAAGAAAATGAACATTCAAACAGCAACAGAATCAGCAACAGCTTTACATTTCATGGTTTACCTAGCACTACACATCAAATAGGAAAAGCAGAAAAGATCCCTACAAATTGAAAATTCATCAGTATTTCAAGTTACAAGCTATGCAGCTATCTATTAAGAATTCATTTTGCTGTAATAGCTTCAAGTTTATTTATTTATTTATTTATTTATTAAAGATTGGTGCCTGAGCTAACAACTGTTGCCAATCTTCTTTTTTTTTCTGCTTTTTTTTTCTCTCCCCAAATCCCCCCAGCACACAGTTGTGTATTCTTAGTTGTGGGTCCCTCCATTTGTGGCATGTGGGATGCCGCCTCACCGTGGCCTGATGAGCAGTGCCACGTCTGAGCCCAGGATCCGAACCGGCGAAACCCTGGGCCACCAAAGCAGAGCGTGCAAACTTAACCACTCGGCTACAGGGCCGGCTCCTAGCTTCAAATTTAGAACATATTAAATATAACTTCAATTCAGAGGATTTCAACTCCACAACTGATACTGGGAAAATATCCAAATGTCCAACATTTATATTACTTGTACACAAATACGGTAAGTTCTTTTAATTCATTGGCAAATACATTACAGATAAATTGGCAAAACTTATCTGGAGGGCAAGGAGAATATGAATATATGTACACACATGTTTGTGTGTGTGTGTGTGTGTGTGTGTGTGTGTGTGAATGTGTGTCCATGTGCATGGATAGTCTCCATCCAAAAAGGTATATTCTCTTAACCTAGGATCCTTACTTTTAGGAATTTATTCTAAGAAAATAAACTGCAGAAAACAAAATATGTTCCCAAACATGAAATGTTAGAAACAACCTCAATATCCAATAATTAGTGAAGAGTTAAATAAACCATAGAAACATATACAATGAAATGTATGTCATTCTCTAAAAGGGGGCTCCAGCTACAAATTTATTGATCTTGAGACAGAATTTCAGTTAACAGAGAAGAAAACCAGGTTGACAAGAATATCTGTTGTGTATAATTCCCCCCACCTTTTGTTTTGTGGTGAGGAAGACTGACCCTGTGCTAACATCTGTGCCAATCTTCCTCTGTTTTGTATGTGGGTTGCTGCCACAGCATGGCTGAAAAGTGGTGTAGGTCTGCGCTCAGGATCCAAACCCATGAACCCTGGGCTGCCAAAGTGGACCACGCCAAACTTAACCACTACGCCATCGGGCTGGCCCCTATAATTCCATTTTTTTAAATGGCTACATATATACATACTGTACACACATATGTGTGTATATACATATAGTTGTATTGACAGTGAATGAAAAGAGCTAAAACATAAATATACAATATTTACATATAAAATATTATATATAATCTATGAAAAATGTATATGTAGATATAAATATAAAATATATGCTTCTACTTGCCTCAGAAAAAATTCTTTAGGGGCCAGCCCTGTGCCCAAGTGGTTTAAGTTTTCTGCGTACCACTTTGGCAGCCTGGGTTCCTGGGTTTGGATACTGGGTGCAGACCTACCCCACTCATCAGCCATGCTGTGGAGGCATCCAACATATAAAGTAGAGGAGGATTGGCACAGATGTTAGCTTAGGGCTAATCTTCCTCAAGCAGAAAAAATACGAAGATTGGCAATAGACGTTAGCTCAGAGTCAATCTTCCTCACCAAAAAGAAAAGTTCTTATACTATTAACCAAATTTTTAATTGTAGCTCTTTGGGTAGTAGGATTCCAAGCAATTTTTCTTTTTTCTCATTTATATCTATTTTTCCAGTTTTTTCTGCTTTAAATGGATTGAGTAATCTTAAAAAAGGGGGTAAATGAGGCTTAAAACTATTAGATTGCCAGAAAATCTAAACTATCCTAGGAAGAAAGCTTGGAGGTTATGCTCCCATTAATCAAGTGAACTACATCAAAGGTTCTGTTTCAGATACATCTTGGAAGTCATTCCAAACAAAACATGGCCAGGTTTACATAAGTTACCTTATATAGGAACAACAGTGCTTAGAAACTTGACCACAGAATAAACTTCATTGATGAAGGAATTTGACAGACTGAAGCCTCCGATGTAACAATTCTTCCCTTACAATACCTAGGCTGCACTGTCACGTGACGGCAAAGCAGGCTGTTATCCCAGCCTAGGAACTGCCATCGTTGTTGACATTAAACATTTTTCTTGATGTACCTTTATGATACACCATGTAATCGCTGATTTTCCTCACTCAGGAAGTCAGCCATGCTAAGGGTCATCAGGCTCCCTGGCAGGTTTGCCTGCCTGTCTCTCCATGCTTCTGATACTTTCAAGGATACCATTAGCACTAGAGATAGACAAAGCCTCCTGAGTTCACCCCCCCCCCCCCCCCCCACACCAAAGCTGGATTCCACAGACATGGATCATCTATCACAAACAAATCCATCGGATGGGAACGATTCTTTAAGCAGCTACAGTAGAACAAAAGGGTACTACCAGCTCTGTTTTGTGAAAAACATAAACAAAAGTATAATTGCTAGATCATGAAGAGTTTAATACAGTAAGTTTAAAGTTCTGATTGATTCACCTAATTATTTCAAGAACATTAGTAACAAATATCCTCCACTTTCACTTAAACAGAGAAAATGTTAATAAAAGAATATTCTTTTTATTGGTAGAATTTATTTATAAAAATCATGGTTTATGATGCATTAAGAGAAGAATAAAGTTGCCCATTAATTTGCTCACTAGATAAGGAAATAGATTACCACACTAACCAAAGATCTGCCAAAAGTCTTAGCAAAACACACAGAAATCTCTATACTTGTTTTCTCCAATTCTCCACCCAATCCTTTGAACACATTCCAGTCAGGCATTCATCTCCACAACACCCTCCAAACAGCTCTTGAAAGCAGTGACCTCCACATGGTTAAATCCAATAATTAATTCTCAGACCTCCTCTCAATGGACCTATAAAGCAGCATTTAACAGTTGTTGCTTCCCTCCTTCTTGAAAGACTTGGTTGTACTTGGTTTCCAGGAGCCAACCTCTCTTGTTTCCCTGCCTATTTCAATGGCCACGCTTTCTTGGTCTCCTTTGCCAGCTCTCATCTCCCAAACTTTTAAACAACGAAATACTCCCAGAGCTTAATTCTTAACCTCTTTGCCATCTCTAATAAATCTAGGGGTCTCATCAAGTCTCATAGTTTCACAATGGTACGCTGACTACTCCCAAGAATCTCTCTCCCCTGGACTCCCAGACTGAAATATTCAACTGCCTGTGGATATCCAACAGTCACCACAACCCTAAACGTGTCCGAAAGACTCCTGATTCCTCCAAGCATCCTTGCTGCTCCTACAGTCTTCTCCCACTCAGAAATGGCAACTCGATCTTTCCAGTTGCTCAGAGCCAAACCCTTGGAGGCTTATATCCCACATTCAATATATCAGCAAATCCTGCCAGCTTTACTGTGAAAATACTATACACCCGGAATCTCACCACCTCCCATCACTGATACTGCTAACACCCTGATCCAGTCCACACCATCATCTCCTACTGGATTAGTGCAACAGCCTGCTAACTGGGCCCTCTGCTTCCGCCCTCATCTCCCTGTAGCCCAAATGGAGGTATCTAGCCCAGTAGCCAGATACCCTTTTCAAAGGTAAAACAGATCATGTCATTCTTCTACTCAGATTCCACCAATGACTACCCATTTCACTCAGAATAAAAGCCAAGTCGTAACAATGACTTATAAGGCTACAAGTTGAGGTCCCACTATTTCTCTGACTCCCTCTGCCACTGTCCCCCTCACCCACTCCACTCCACACACTCCCTCCCTCACTGCACTGCAGCCAAATGCTGTTCAAACAGAGTTGGAATGCATCAGCCCTGGGTCTTGGCACGTGGTGTACCACCTTCCTGGGACACTATTCCTCCAATATAGGCTGATGGCATTTACCATGCAAACCAGGATACTTTGGAGAGTCAGCAGGGGCACTCTTAAAATTGTGCCAGGACAACAGGTGTAAACTGAAACTATCCCAGGCAGAGTGAGATGTGTAGTCTCCCACCCAGACAGCCCCGTAGCCCCCTCCCTCATAGTCTGCTCAGATACCATCTTATTAGAGAGAATTCCTCTAACCACTGTACATACCATAGTAACCACTGAACTCCTGATTTTCATGTCCTCCTCATCCTGCTTTATGTTTATCAATAACACTTATCACTAACATATAACAAAAAAATGTTTTTAATAGTCTCTCTGCCCTTTACATGTAAGCATCGTCAAAGGATTAAAAGAATTATCAATTGAATATGCCTAAAATTAAATCAGGAAAAAAAATTGCCCAAGCAACATTTCTAGTAAACCACAATCTTACTTCCCCCACAAAAGATGTTGAAGAAAAAAATATAGTTATAAGGTGATCTTACCAAGTAGGTAAATATTATCGAGAATGTATGATCAAGACGGTAGGAAAAAATGGGGAGAAATTTTCAGACAAATATTTTAGCACTTTCACTTTAAGAGTTGCGAGGAGGATTAAGAGAGAGAACTCATGTAAAGTGCTGGGCGCTCACGGATAAGCACTCAACAGACGAAAGCTTTTGTTACTGGATTGGCTGCTTAAGATACATTACCCCCATCTTCCACAATAAAAGCCATGACAACACAAGCATTTCCAAACACATCTTTCCAAAGTGTTCGCTCCATACCGAAAAAAAGCCCTCAGCACATCGCATTTTAAAACGTCACTTTCATCTTGAAGCAACAAATAACAACAGTGTGCCTGTGGGTATGAATATGCGCGTGTGGTTACATATTTTAAGTAACTTACCATAGAGGCACCTGTCATCAAAGAAAAGAGTTTAAAGTAGAGAACTGGACTAATAAAAAATAAATAATAACTGTGACTTACACAACAAGAATTGATTGCGAGTCAAAGACTAAAGCACAGGGAGCAGGATTTGAACCAGCCAGGCATTCCAGCGCCTGCTCCCGCAACCATTACGCTATCACCCCTGAGCCTGCTCACTGTTAAGTTCTCTGCCGTGGGAACAAACAATAGCAATAGAAACAAAAGAGTAAACTTCTGAGTGGTGCACAAGGTGTTCATGGTCACTCAGCACGTCACTGCAAAATACTGTAATGGGTCTATTGTATGTTAAAGGTCTGAATTTTATAAAATCATCCACATCAATGAGATCTTATAGCATTCTGTGTCCTCCTGATTCCTACTTGCCTTTAAATAGGCCAGTGCTGGATATTGTTTATTGATTGACTCTCAGCATCTATTCCCATCCTCCTCTACGTTTTTCTCTATATTGAAGGGACTGCAAGGCTAAAAACCACATTGTCCAGACTTCCTTATTAGCAGGATTCTAGATGAATTCTCTTAACAAGCTACATCTGCTTAAGATTTGGGAGACAGAAAAGAGACAGCTATTCCCTTCCACGCGGAGGAATTTAGAAGATCTATCATACGTATGTTGAAGGATCTAAAGGAAAGCATGAATACAATAAAGAGAAATGGAAGAATCAAACGGTTCTTACATTACAGACCAAAAAACCCACAATATTTGACATCTGCAAGACCTGTAAACTGAAAACTACAAAATATTGCTGAGAGAAATGAAAGAAGACCTAAGGAAATAAAAGCTACGCCATGTTCACGGATTGGAAATGCGTATTTTTCACAAACGGCACTGGAAGAATCTAAATATACACATGGGAAGTAAACTGGATCTCAATCTCTACCTCATTCCATGCACGGAAGATGAATCGGAGACTCAAATTTATAAGCCAAAACTATAAAACTCCTAGAAGAAAACATAAGAGGAAATCTTTCCAATCTTGGAGTAAGTGCACATTTCTTAGAGCACCAAAGATCTACTCATACAAAAATTTAAAAAAGAAATTAGACTTCAACAAAATTAAAAACTCCTGTTCTTCAAAAGGATACTTGAATTCATTTTCTATTGCTACATAACACATTGCCACAAATTTATCCGCTTTGAATAACAGACACACATATTAGCTCTGTCTAATGGACCACTTTAGCTGAACCTGTGGTTAGCGTCTCACAAGGAGGTAATCAAGCTGTTGATCAAGCTAGGGTCTCACCTTAAGGCTTGACTGAGGAGGACCTGTTTCTAGCCTTCCTCAGGTTTTTGGGCAGAATTCATCTCCTTGCAGCTGTAGGACTAAGGTCCCAATTTGCTTGCTGGCTGTAGGCTAAGGCCACTGTCAGCTCCTAGAGGCTGTCTGCAGTTCCTTGCTACATGGTCCTCTCCATAAGCCTTCTCACAATATGGCAGCTTAGTTCTTAAAGCTATCAAGGCAGAAAGTCTCTCATCAAGTCTGCTAAGATGGAGTCTTATATAATGTAACATAATCAAGGGAGTGACATTCCATCACCCTTGCCATACTCTCTTGGTTAGAAGTAAATCACAAGTTCCACACATATTTAAATGGAGGGAATTACACAAAGGTATGGACACCAGAAGGGAGGAAGTGTTGAAAGTCACCCTGGGTCTATCCTTCCTACCACTGTTAAGAAAATATCTCCAATATACATCTCTAACACAGGGCTTATCTCCGGGATATATAAGAACTCTTATCACTCAGTAAGACAACACAAAGCCAGTTTAAAACTGGGCCAAAAATTTGACAGAGACTTCACAAAGAAAGATTTTTCTAATAGCCCTTAAGTACAAGAAACATTAATAGTCAACACTAATAGTCATCAGGGAAATGCAAATTAAAGCCATGATAAGATACCACTACATACCCACTAAAATGGTTAAAATTAAAATGACTGAAAATACCAAGTACTGGAGAAGATGTGGAGCACTGGAAACTCTCAGGTAGTACTCGTGGGAGTGTGAAATGGAAACTGTTTGACAGTTTCTTACAGAGCTAAATATACATTTTCCTTACGACCCAACAATTCTATGTATTTATCCAAGAGAAATGAAAACGTGTCCACACAAAAACTTGTACAAAAAATGCTCACAGAAGCTTTATTCATAATAGCCTCAAACTGAAAATCACTGAAAAGTCCATCAACAGATGAATGGATAAACAAATTATAGTATATCCAAACAATGAAATATTACTCAGCAATAAAAAGGAATAACTAATGATACATGCAGCAACATAGATGAATATCAAAATAACTACGTTGAATGAAAGAAGTCAGACAAAAGCAGAGTCTATCGTTTGGTTCCACTCATAAGAAATTCTAAGACAAGCACAATTAATCCATCACAATAGAAAACAGACCTGTGGTTGCCTAGGGATGAGGAGGGTTGGCTGCAAAGGGACATGAGGGAACTTTCTGGGATGATGGAAATGCTCCCAAGGTAGGAGTCAATGAATGTTGTAGTCACACTCACCAGGTCTCTTCCCATGGAAGTTAGGACAATGACTGAGAAAGAGTGGGACCTTAAGAACCAGAACAGGGACATCTGTATCAATTTGAATGAATCCAAACCCCCGACCTCCAAATTCCTTTCCCTCTCTTTTGCCAGCAGAAGGGCAAATCCTCTCTCTCTGAGGAGAGCCCCACGCCATGCTTGAAGAGCCCGTATCGACACTACTTTTAGTACCAGGTTCTGTCTTACTAGTGGGGTGAGGCTAAACCAAGAGACCTCCCGAACCCCCATGCAGTATTTCAAACTATATAATTTTTTCTCACAGACACACAAAAATCCAGAGGGAATCTGCAGAGTTTGCTCTCCAAAGTCATCCAGGGACCCAAAGAGGTGGAGCAGCTCTGCTGTCCTCACTACAGAGCTTCCTCAACATAGTAACTTCCAAAGTGGCTCCAGCTGTTGCCATTTCCAGCCAGCAAAACGTAAGTGGTGAGACACCAGGGCAAGGGATTCCCTTTTCAACGGGTAAGGCAGAAATTTCCCGCCTCACTTCTCTTCACATGCCACCAGCGAGAATTAAACCTCACGGCCACACCCAGTGACAGCGATGCTGAGAAACGCAGTCTCGGCCACAGATGCCATCAGTGGACTTTACAGCATTCCACTTCCATTCCCCAGGAGGCATTCTATCAGTGACTATACATATTTGTTTCACAAAACTTTTGAGTTAAAGAATTAATATTTTGCTCAAAACAAATATCTTTTCCAATACATCCTTCTTTAGATGGTTCATCAAAAATAATAGGTTAACGAGTTAACACATGTTAGAAACAGCAGCACTTTTATCCAAATATGGAACAAATCTCCTAAATTTCATAACTTTGTAATTCCTGGTTTCTTAGAAAAGCCTAGCCTGGCTTCCCACGGGTCTCCCCTCCACGTTCATTTCAATTGTTGCCATGTTGTTTCTCTAGATTACTGCAGCAAGAAAAACAAAAGCTCCCCAAGGGGCTTGGCACTTTTTACCTTTTACTAACAAATATCAAAAGACATTTATCATTCAATAGCTAGCAGTAGGTTTTGTGAAACTTTAGAGAATAACCGATTTGAATATTACATGTTTTTTATAAATTGCTGATAAAATGGTAGATTTTTATTCTCATACTCGGGATTCTTAGTTTTTAAAGTCACACTAATTCCGATTGTTTCACATTACCACAGCTAATATTTCAGGATACCATATACATTTAGGGCAAGAGTGATTAATGACAATAGCTCTGTGGTAATTTTGAAATTTGTTTAACTTGTCAGATCTAATCATTGTTTTAACTCATCAAGTAGCCGAAGCAAAGCTTGAACCAGCACATATGTCCAGCACTGCCATGTTGTTGCAGCTTCTGCTTACATGATTGTTATCTCAGTTCCTTTTTTTTCCCCCCACAGGAATCCTTTCAAGCCAGCACCTTGTGAGAGTGAGTTTTCCATAAATCCATTTAACTACTACACATAATGGTAATACATCACAATGAGCT
The DNA here is from genome assembly GCF_041296265.1 of Equus caballus. Lineage (NCBI taxonomy): Eukaryota > Metazoa > Chordata > Mammalia > Perissodactyla > Equidae > Equus > Equus caballus. Next base: position 22,879,870 of record NC_091700.1, on the reverse strand, counting down.
AAAAGCAAACAAAATAGTGGGAGCCCCGGGGTCAACCTTTCTTACTCCTGGCACTCCACGCCTCCCTCCTCCGAGACATTCCTGCCGGACCCAGAAGTAAGATTGGGTGTGCCAGTGCCAATCAATATGTTATTATCAATAAATCTGACTTCTTAGTACTTTTTTTACAACTTAAAAAAAAGAAAGTCACAGTTTCTTCCGGCATCCTAACATCTCATCCAATGCCTCCCTGGGGTGTGCATGATCACCACCCCCAACCCTTGCCCCCCATTTCAGTGACCACCGATCTCATCTATATCACAGAACTTAGATGTTATTTTGGCAACAGCTGAAAAACTCAAAACAGAGAGATGAATTCTAATCATTTATAAGTATTTGGAGCTCCAGTCTGGACATACTTATTGGTCAAGTGAAGGTGATGGATGCAGCCCTGAGTCTTTGAGGCAAGCCTCTTAATTCCCTCACACTTATATGCAAGATGAAGTAAGAGAAGCCAGGCCCACTGCTTCTAATTCTTGGGCCATTTTCTTCATCCCTGTCTTGTCTGCTCCATCATCAGAGCCCTGCAACATTAATAGCTAACTTGGGAGCTCCACCAGGAATCTACTTTCTATCTAATTTACTGCCTTAGCACTTAGCCTTATTCCACACCTGCCAAATGAAATCTTAATGAGAATAGAAATGCCTTTAACTCAACTAAAGAATGAGGGAGGAGAAGAGGGGAAGGGAGAGGAGGTGGGACTCGAGTCAGAAATATGGAGTGTCCCTTTGAGTCTGGAACAAAAAAGAAGTACACAGAAATTGCACCTCTGCTCAGCAGATACTGAGTACATTAAAGTCATTATACTAAAAGACAAAGTTCAAAACTGGTTAAGGAAAAAGCGTCCTTAACAGGTTACGAAGGGAAGTCCAGCACACACCCATAAGCCCTCCAGTTCGGCCTCACAAATCACTGCTTGGGCTAGGTAAAGCAGGGGTCTCTGTGCGCTGCGAGCCTGAGAGCGCTACATAGAGTCAAAGTCCGTCTCTTGGATTCCAGAGAACGGCCTGTATGAGAGGGAAGCATAGGCTCACTTCCGAGTTACCTCCAGAAAATGAGGCTTATTTTAAGACTGTGGATACCTTGGAACTGGAAAACCATCAGCAAACAAGGGAGCTCCAGGTACAGACACCCTTGGTGTGCTCACAGGCTATGTGGATTCATCCAAGAGTTCTAGGCATGTCTCTGCGCTAGCACTCCACTCTCCTCTCTACCAGTGTGCTGTTGCATCTTCCTCCGTTTTGATCCCCTCCTAACATCAGCTTGCACTCAGCCCATCATGGCTACCCTAGCCACTACCTCATCAGTATGACCTTTTAAATAGAAGATCTAACTGATAACTGGAAAATTATCTTAAGTTTGTTCATGCATTCATTCAAACACTTACTGAGTGCCTAATTTAGGCAAAGCACTGTCTTGGAGGTAGAGATGTTCCTTTGAAAAGAAAATTAGACTTTTGCTCCATGGACCTTACATTCTAAGAAACTAAAAGGAGACAGAGAAAATAGAAAGTTTTCACAAAAACAAACAACCTGATTAAAAAATGGGCAAAGGATTCATAGAAATTTCTCCAAAGACTATATACAAGTGGGCAATAAGCACATGAAAAGATGCTCAACATCACTAATCATTAGGGAAATGTAAATCAAAACTACAATGAGATACCACTTCATATTCATCAGGACGGCGACTATCAAAAAACCCCAGAAAACAAGTGTTGGCGAGGATGTAGAGAAATTGGAACCCCTGTGCACTGTTGGTAGGAATGTAAAATGTTACAACACCTTTAGAAAACAGCATGGTGGTTCCTCAAAAAGTTAAACATAAAATTACCATATGATCCAGCAATTTCACTTCTGGGTGTATATCCACAAGAACTGAAGGTTTCAAAGAGTCATTTCGACATTCATGTTGATAGCAGCATTATTCACAATAGCCAAAATGGTGGAAGCAACCCAAGTGTCCATCGAGAAATAAATTGATAAACCAATGTGGTATATCCATACAACGGAATATTATTCAGCCTTTAAAAGGAAGAAAATTCTGACACATGCTGCAACATGGATGAACCTTGAGGACATCATGCTAAGTGAAATAAGCCAGTCACGAAAAGACAAATACTGTGTGATTCCACTCACGTGAGGTACCTAGAGCCGTCAGATTCACAGACACAGAAAGCAGAATGGTGGTTGCCAGGGGTTTCACAAGGAGGAAGTGAGAAGTTGCTATTTAAGGGGTATAGAGTTTTAGTTTTGTAAGAGTTCTGGAGATAGAGGGTGGTGATGCTCACACAACAATGTGAACATATTTAATGCCATTGAACTGTACACTTAAAAATGGCTAAGATGGTAAATCTTATGTATATTTCACCACAATTTATATATACATATTATTATATTTATATGTATATAAATAATAATATAGATTATTTCCAGTGATGAAAAGGTCTACAGAGAAAATGAAGCCAGTGAAATTGAGAGTGCTGGGAGACGGGCACGCTTGGGTAGAGGGGGTTTCCGCACTACCCCAGAGCACGTGAGCATTAGAGTCAGGACAACCCAGGAGCGCTGGGCTTCTTGCTGGCAGTGACACAAACAAGGATAAGAGGCACACTGAGATAAATCCTGAAGAGCCCAAGCCAGAGAGAGGTATTTTGCTAATGGTGCCTTGGCGGCCGGCAGACTCTCTCCCTGACTTTAGAGTCTCAGAGGTAAAGAGCATCTTGGCCTCCACGTAGGATTCATGGCTACGCCAATCTGCAAGTACAGAACTCTCTGTACTATATCTCCTTCCTTTAAAACTGTAACTAACCCTATCATCTGCTCCTAGCACTGAAATTTAAATATACTGCCTGGAAGGGTGGCTGTGGGTGCTGGCCAGTGACAAGCCCTTGTTAAAAGTCCTGACAAATGGAATCTCATTATTCAGCTCAAATCTTCATATCGAATCACTTCCCAGGTCACTGGTTACCCTCAAATCAGTTCCTGACCCTGGTCTCATTAGTGGCTTTAGGCCATGATGGGGTGGGTACACGTCCATAACATGCTCAGAGAACCACGCTGTTCAATTCTCCACGAGCTGGTGGCATTGGGATGTTGGGGAATTAAGTGCAGATGTATCCTATTACTAAATAAGTTTAAACAACTCCTGACACTTGAATATTATCTTTATTTTCAAGTTTGTACTAGAAAGAAAATCCTACAAGTCTCCTTAGTAACCAATACTGGAGTTAACCATTGCCACTTAATGTAAATCATAACAGGAAGTTAAACCAGATGAAAACTATCTCATTTTAAAGGCACAACCATTTTAAATGTAAAATAAAGTATTAGCATGAAAGAATTTTCTAAGTTTACTATTTTGATAAAGATATGACTTTACGACATTTATTCATAAATAAAACAGAAAACACAGACTAGTTTTATAATTGCTTTTTAGTAAAAGAAAAAAAACCACCCCTGATTATCAGTCATAGTAGAAAAAGGGATTTTAATACACTTATATCAATATAACTTTTGAAAAGCTACTTACATCCAAAGAATCCTCCTTCAGCAGAATAAGGGCCATATTCTGTGACACCAACCGGCAGGAGTATCCTAAAGTGGAAGGAGGGACAACACAGGTGACTTTATCATCTTCCATGAACTCAGCATTTTTTAATTGTTATTCGAATTGAGCCCCCTTCTTACATCTCCCTTATTACTGTTTTAAGCCTATTGGTGCATACAGAGGAACTGGGCAGCAGTGAGGATAGGAAAAGTGAGTTTAAATTGATCTTGATTCTTGCAGACAGCTTGAATAGAACTGGTTGGGAAGGGCTTCAGAACGAATGGCTAAAACAAATACTTGCCAATTTTCTGAGGATTTTTCTTCATCCGTGTTAGCCTGTGGGATAACATTAGGATAAGCCTTGGATTATCTAAAGTAACAGCAAACACTTTAGGAAGACAAATGGAATCTAATGGTGCTCCTAAGTCAGCATCAACATGCCTGTCATAATAGCAAGATCCCTCATTTGCTTTTTTAAAAAGTAGGTCATTCTCACAACATATTTCAAAGGAATATTATTATACATTGAGGGAGTCACTTTTCCTACCAGAAGTTCAAAGCAACCCTCATCTCAAGAATTAAACCTGAGTTTAAAAAAAAGCTTGTTTTGGAACAAAAGTATTCCAATACTAATTCTTATCAACAATCTCCATGGTATTTTTAAATAAAGTTATCTCTGTAGGTTATGCAAGATACTCTTTTCTACTTTCTCTCCCAGAAGGTGAACATATTTTCCACGACGCTCTTTCCCACCCAGGCTTTGCGATCCACCCCGAGGCAGCTGGAGACACTCGGCGACACCACAGACCCGGAGGAAAGCCTCCTCTGAGCCTCCCCTCCAAAGCCACACGCTCTGGGCCTCGCGAGCCGGCTCCGCAGACCCCAAGACAGGCGTGGCATCAGGCTCTAGTCTTTCCTTCAAATTGCCCCCCAACCTCTCAGGGCCCCTCAAGAGCTGGCATTAATCTGTGCTTTTCACCACCCCCCTCTCAATTTATCACATTGAGAAAAGGCAAGAAAAGCAGCCTTCCACCTCGAAAACTGGCCCTCACAACCAGTCTTTTTCTCAGCACCTTAAGATAATGGATCAATGATTACAGAAGCAGGAAAGAAACCACCAGCACGTAGAATTTCAGCCTTCAAACAAGCACACACGTGACGGTCTCAGGCAGGGGCCTTAACCAAAGCTGTTCCTAAAGCAAGGAGGAGCCTGGCTCTCCACCGCACACCAGCTAAAATGGCCTCTCCCAGAAATGCCATGCTTCACGAGAAAAAGGGGGACAGGCATTTAACTAATAGTTAAGTCGCAGAACTGCTGCGTTTATGTGCTCAATTCTACGCAGGGGGTCCCCTTTTCATCCTGAAGAAACCCTGCTAAAAGGCACAAAATAGAATTCAAGACAGACAAAAATTAAGAACAAGAAAAACCTTGGTGGAGCCGGCTCTGCAGCGCAGCGGTTAAGTTCGCACGTTCCGCTTTGGCGGCCCAGGGTTTGCCAGTTCAGATCCTGGGTGCGGACATGGTGCTGCTTGGCAAGCCATGCTGGGGTAGGCGTCCCTCATATAAAGTGGAGGAAGATGGGCATGGATGTTAGCTCAGAGCCAGTCTTCCTCAGCAAAAAAGAGGAGGATCGGCAGCAGTTAGCTCAGGGCTAATCTTCCTCAAAAAAAAAGAAAAGAAAAACCTTCGTTTTGGTGGGGGGAAGAGGGGACAGTAAGCATTATTATTTATTTTGGAATACACAAAGTATCTCCTTCTCTGAGTGTCATTTGAGAGGAATATTTTGTAAATCACTTCAGAACACATTTTAAAGCACAAAATTATGGCTTTTAATCCAAATGTTATTTTTTTAAAGCAATACCACCAAGATACAGTCCAGGCTGTAAACAATGTTATCTCAGTGGAATGAAATTATTTTGCTTGCAAAACAACCACGTATTATTTTAAAAACTAAAACAAACTGAATAATTTAAAATCACAATACTACATGGGCAGTACCTGTTAAACTTCTAAGACAGAAAAAAAGGGAGGAAACATGAAACAAATTTCCATACATTTTCAAACCTGTTCAAGTCTGTATTTTAACAATAGTGATGAGTAAAAATGAGATTTTCCCAGAATGCCATTAAAAGTTCTGCATGGTAGGATTGAAATAATTGAACTTTTTGTTTCCCATTAAAATTTCACAAATGTATTCTCCTTAGATTAGGCCCAGGAGGGAGGTCTATATTTTCTTTTCGTTTAAAAAGAGGATATTGAAACTCGAAACATCCCCTCTACGTCAGGCTCACTCTCTCTTTATCCCCAGAGACTTTAAGCAACTTCACGCAATACAGACTGCTACAAATTTAGTGTAACTGATGCAAAAGGATTTGCTGGTAGTTTTTGATTTGCACAACAGCTGCAGAAGCGAGCTGTAATTTTTAAGCCCTAGCTTGCTGCTTTATTTTATATTTTTCAATTTAAGCAAAATGCCACTCGACATCTGAAGCTTCACAAAGATATTATGGAAAAATTCTAAGTATTTTTCTAGTCATTGCAGGAAGAGGGCAAGAAATAAAACCACTGACACTTTTAAGAAGCTAAATATACAAAACTAAAGGTTTCTGCGAAGAAACACGTTCTTGTTTTTGTTTTAATTTTGAAAATGAAGCGAGATTTTTTGCTTAGAGAATTATCACACAGAACACTTGCTCTAGACAGACCATGGAAGTTTAACACAGTTAATTGTGACTTAGCTAATGTGGCAAATTAAATTATGTCAATCCAAGTTTGGTGTGCTTGATTTCTAATGTTTTTGGATAAAATGAGATCAGCTCTTGGAGAAGAGCCAGGTATGAAATGTCAATCCACACTTGTAAATTGAGGTCTAGTTCTTTAATCTCACAATCTAACAAGACGACTATAAAATGACTAAGAAGAAAACCTCTGGGATTTCACTTTTTACTACGGCTGAAACTAACAGCACACTACAGAAGTGTTTAGTCTTTCTACTACCTGACTATAATCAACATTCAAAGAAATCAAAATATTACAATCTATGGTACTTAGAGCGGGACTTGATTTTAAGACAATAAAATAACAATTTACACTAGAAAATGTTACCAAACCAAATCTCTCAGCTCTCACAGCCAGTGTCTCTTTTTTGAGGTCAGCTAATCCCGTCAAAGATATCCAAGTCCACATGTCTCTGGAGATATTTTTGGAAGGGCTGGGAATGATTTATCCTTCCTAACCAGACCTCCTAGGACAGGATTAATCAAGCTACCCATCACTGGTTTCAAACCCTCAATAAGTGTGTTGTTGGTTCTAAATATTTTCAGGGAAACTGGTCAATCAATATTTCAGTGTGAGTGTATGAAACACACGCCAGACAACAGGAATGGAGGATGAAAGATGGTATTCTCAGTCTGTTCCATGTGGGTTCTGAGAGGCCGCAGAGAGTCCCTCATCACCCAGGGAAGCAGGAAGCTGAGGACTCACCTGCAGAGCCACACACCTGGGCACCTTTCCCTCCAGATCCTTCCGATGCTTCTCAGAAAGGCTCCGCCACACCTAAGAACACACGGCCGCAGCCTGCCTCATGACCTTCCCCCAATATTGGGGGTCCTGACCCGTTCCATGCTCAGTCTTTTTCTCTTCTTTTTTTTACACAAATCCTTGAAGGCTCCAGGTTTAACACCTATCTCATCGTGAAGCCTTCTCGGCCTTCTCCGACTCAGATATCTTTCCCTCTGGGCAGCGAGCATCAAGCGTCACAGTCGCGAGCTCAGGTTGTCAGCACAACTACACCTGTGCAACCCAGGCCAAGTTACCTGATATTTCTGTTCTGTATTTAAAAAGGGGATAATACCAGTCTCAAAGGGAATTAAATACAAAACTATGTGAAGGACTTAGCACGGTATTTGGCACATTATAGCTAACAGTTACTGAGTAACTACTATTAACTATTATTAAGGCTTAATATCTATACAGCCCAACTAGTACTTTCTCATCTATTTCGCTTTCTAATGTGACTCCGAATTAGCTCACGCCCTTAAAATTAGGGAATGTAAATTCCCCAAGCCTATAGTGGAGCATCTGGCAACAATGCTAGCTACAAGTAAGCAAGAAATAACACATCTGGGGCTGTCCTGGTGGCACAGCAGTTAAGTTCATGCACTCCACTTCAGTGGCCTGGGGTTCGCAGGTTCGGATCCCTGGTGCAGACCTACGCACTGCTTGTCAAGCCATGCTTGGGAGACGTCCCACATATAAAGTAGAAGAAGATGGGCACAGATATTAGCTCAGGGCCAGTCTTCCTCAGCAAAAAGAGGAGGATTGGTGGCGGATGTTAGCTCAGGGCTAATCTTCCTCAAAAAAAAAAAAGAAAGAAAGAAATAACATGTCTGACTCTCCTGTGAAAATCAATAAAACAATATTGAGATTGTGAACTCCACCAAACAATGCCCCAGCTTCACCTGAGAATAGGGACTTGTCTTCCTTTTAATGGGCAAGGCAATCTACAGGCACTAATAGGATGGGCGAACACAATATTTACTCGCTTTAAAAAATTAAACTTCTAAGACTGTAAGAAATGGTTTAAAAGTATTAAATGATGGATAACAAAGTGTGGGGGGAGGGGTGGCAGAATTCCAACTCAGAAATGGTTTACAATAAAAGCTATTTCCAACTTAATGACTTTAAAATGGAATACACAATAAGATTTTGTTTTCACTCATCCTACAACCATTAGGAAAAATTTATAGACTCTGAAAACTTCACATCTATTGTCTAACTATTTAATAGATGTTTTATCCAGTGGTAATAAGGAAATGACGACTACATGATTCACAGAGGCTACAGCTGAAATTTCACTTTAGACTAGCTGATGCCAAATTTTTAAGCTAAAAAAGAAAATTGTCAACTCCTTAAAACACAGCTAGTTAACATAAATTCAAGCACAGTGCAGCAGGACTCTGGCATCATGCCAGTTCCAAACTACCTAAAACCCACAGGCAAGATGACTATATCTACATAATACTCATAGGCTCATAAGAGAGACAAATAGCCTGCAACTTAATTTGACTAGGTAAACTTATTTTCAAGGTATGAACTAAAAGTAACACTTTAAAAGTAAATTCTCAAACTATGATAGATAGATAGACAGATAGATAGATAGATAGATAGGTCCAATGCTAAAGAGGGCCAACAACCCCATACACCAAACATACCAAATGTTGCCTCTGAAGGTGATCTCTTACTACACGTAACACTAAGAAAATGTTGCCAGTTAAAATTCTAAGAGTCAACAATCATAAGATATCTCAATTTCAGAAACGTTAAAATATAAACATAATGTACATCCTAGAATGGATGAACCATTCTCCCAGCTTCTAACTCAATTTCAGACAATGGTTCTTGTGAAAGCCATGTGAATCTGTTTAGAATGAGCCCTGAGACCTAGTCATTAAGCCTGGTCATTAAGCAGAGCATAGCCTCTATAAACTCTGAATGTTCCCCCTGAGCTATAAGACTGTCCATGTGTAAAGACCAAAGACAGCATTCAGAAAGCTCTCCTAGCATGGTGCCTGGTACTTGGCAGACACTCGGTTAATTTGCTCTCTTTTCCCTACTTCATCTAGAAGTAGAACTGATAGACGCTTGATCTTCTTCCCAAATATCTTTTGGGCACCCTAAAAATGCACCTAGAATGCACTAAAATGCACAGCATATCCAGTAAGAGTTATGGGAGACAGATCGATGATGGTTCATATTACCGAGAGTATGAAGAACACATGACGAGAACACAGGCTTATAAGTCCACACCGTATCTGGAGCATGACCTCGTGCTGCTTACAGCTGTCGCCTGCGGTCTGACACAGACAAGTCTATTAAAATGTCTGTATGTCTACACTTCGCTGAGCCTTTTGCATCATTTGTAGGCTCAAGAGATATCCTAAACCAGAAAATGACATTTAATCCCTCAGCATCACCCAGGGTAACAAACTTGAGTTCTGAATGCAAAGTGAAAAAATAATTCAGACATAGCTCTTTCAAAGAGCATCAGTTTCCCAGCTGTTGGAAGCATATTTAGTAATACCAAGGGTATGCTTGAATTCTACTGATAAACTAGTGAAAATGTAAGTAGAGAAAAACTCCAGGGTAAATACAAGACTTTGGCCAAGTCATCAGCTTATAAGTAGGAGGCATCACCTTCTGGTGGTCCTGAGGAGCATTCACTAAAAAAGATCAATTTTAAAATATCTAATGGATGTGAGTCCTTCTGGAACCAAAACTACAAATGTTCCTATACCTTCTTTGAAAAAACACAAAATAATATAACTGTTATTTAAAAAAACTGGAAAGGTATCCATTATTGCATAAGGCTCAGAGAAGTCTCACTGATGCAAGTCAAACTTTCCTTCAGGAATAACCCATTTGTGTTCTCTGGGTTGATTTTCAGCCCTTTGCCTTCACTTGTGTTTATTCCAAACTTAGCTAGACCCTGATAAGCTCAGATATAACAAAACAAGCAAGCAGGAAAAGGGGTGTGTGTGCTCCCCGAGGGCTGGGTGATTGGCTGAGAGGCGGTGAGAGCCGGCCAACCAGCACACTAGCAGCACACTCAAGGTCGCTTCTCACAGCAAACACAAGAAAGGACTTTAGGAAGTGAAGCCTCGGGCTAGGGGCACCAAAAAGGCCATTAGTCCACCAGGAACACTCAAGATCTGGAAAGCTAAGAAAGCTTAGCACTACAGTTCAATCTTAACTTGAAGCGTTACCCATCTCTTTCATTATCACTCATTATCACACATTAAATGTGTGATAATGAGCAGAAGGTATACCCCTAAATTTTAAGTAAGCATTTCAGGACAGCGGTCCACTTTATGTGCCCTATATGAACAACAGGAGCCTCATATCCATAGCAAATGTTTTGCTGTTGCTGCTGTTAGCACAGTCAAGTCCATGCAGGCTCCTAGCAGCCCTGTGTAGAGCAGAGTGGGAGCTGCCTGGTCTTTTTGCTCCATCCTTTCACCTTCCAGCACTGTATCACACAATAGGGTTTTCATGGCCAGTTTTTTAGAAGTGGGTGACCAGGTCCTTCCTCCTCGTCCGTCTTAGTGAGGAACTTCTGCTGAAACCTGTCCACCGCGGGCGACCCTGCTGGTGTTGGAAATACTGGTGGCACAGCTTTCAGCATCACAGCAACACACAGCTGGCACAGTGTGACAACTGACAGACGGGTGGTATGGTTCCCTAACTGGGAAACAAACCCGGGCCAAGGGGGCGAGAGTGACAGATCTTAACCACTAGACCACTAGCACTGGCTAGCAGGTGTTTTAGGCAAATTTGTATGGGAAATAATACCTGAAGGGCCGAGTATATACATATACAGAGATACACTAAAAGCAAATGTTCACTCATAAAAATATTGCCGACATCACCAAGAACTGTAAATTATGGGTTTTTATTTTCTAGTAGTAGCAATGAGTCTGCACAGAAACATCATCACACTTTTCTCCAAAAACATGCATTTGAGAAACAACTAGCATGAATGGATGGGCAAAATCTGTAACTGATGCCTCAGAGACTGCTTATGAATCACATGGCACTCTCCTGAGACATTAATTTCAGTTGTTCAGGAACCCAAATTCCATTTGATTACCTACAGCCTTGACAAGAAATGACTAAATAGCTTTTGTCTATTAAAAAAACTCGAAATTCACCCCAGATGGTAGGTATTGCCTACAGCTGAGCGCTGAGCTGGTCTGAGAGCCAGGGCTGATGTCAAAGAGGAAGCTTAAGGAAAGGGGCACCACAGAATTCAGCTGGTAACACTCCAAGGACCCTACTCGGAACAGGACAAGAATCACTTACATTCAGATGTTCTGGTATGTTTCTTTCTGAAGTAAGCTGTGACACAGTCTTTTTCCATAAATACATTATAAGTCTTGTAGTCCTTACATATTCATTTTATAACATACGCACCAGAGCTTGTCACATCATAAAGGTGACAGAGTACGAGATAATTTTAAAATAATTCAAATAATAAAAATTGCATTTCCTTTCCATTGTAGTTTCAACTCCTTTTCAAACTTAAAATGTGCCTCTTTAACACTAATGAAGTTATTTAATTCCCTTTAAATATTTAAATTCCCTTTCTTCAATTTTCTTCTCTGTGATGCTTTGCAAGCAAAGAGGTTGCCAACCCAGATGGGGAAGGAAAAGATACAAGACTCTTAGAGAAACCTATCAACTAACAAAATCATTAAAATGGCTATATTATATAAAATAATAGTGCATAAACTTAGTGCAAACATCCTCTTAGTCTCTTAGACTAAAATTTTGTGAGGAAAGCAATAAGAAAATCAAAGGTGTCAACTCTTGAATTCTATATCCTATGTAAGTGTGTTTAATACTTTTCAGGAAGATGTCATAGTTTTAATGTCTGTAACAGGAAGATAATGCTCATCAGAGCATCTTCATCTTCATCTGATTCCAGTAAACGTTTCCTGGCCTTACGAATGAAGAGTTCTACAAAACGTCATCTGACAATGCATCTGAGGAAGCCTGAAGCACTTCTAGAAAACACTTTAAAAATGTAATACAAAACCAGCATCAGGAAATTATTTTCAAAATGAATTACCTATATTGATTGCAGTTTCTTGTTTGTCTCCTGTCAACACCCAGATTTTAATTTCTGCCTTCAACAGAGTTGCTATGGTTTCTGGAACACCTGCCTGAAGGCGATCTTCTATGGCTGTGGCTCCCAGTAACAGCAAATTCTGGATTGAAAAATAGCTTCAATTAAAGACCAGCAGATACTTAAGAGCAGCATTAATGACAAACTCTGACAAAAGAAAGGCAGTCAAAATGTTCTGAGACAATGATCTTATTTCCTCTACATTAAACCTTTGTTTGCAGATGATTAATGATCTCTAGATGTGTGACATTTCAAAACTATTCACAATGTTAGAACCACTCCATACGCATAGGCACTCATCACTTACTCATCACGTATTTCTTGGTACATGAGCACGTCAGAATAGAAATCATCTGGCAGTAAGCATATGGGAAAATTATCCTGAGAATATTAACAGTAGGTGACCCCCCCCTCCACTAATGAGCAAAGTATTATGTTATAGTTAACACATGAGAAAAACTGATTCAATGATGAGAAACTGACCTCATCTGAAATTGATTCACTTGATGAGAAAAGCCAATTACCTCTTGAGCATCCAACCACGTGCCTAGAACCGCATGGGCATGTCACCTATTTAATTGCTCATTTCTGATTTAAAGAGTAATTTTGGGGGGCCAGCCCAGTGGCGCAGCAGTTAAGTGCACACGTTCCGCTTTGGTGGCGCAGAGTTCGCCAGTTCAGATCCTGGGTGCGGACATGGCACTGCTTGGCACGCCATGCTGTGGTAGGCGTCCCACATATAAAGTAAAGGAAGATGGGCACGGATGCTAGCTCAGGGCCAGTCTTCCTCAGCAAAAAGAGAAGGATTGGCAGCAGACATTAGCTCAAGGCTAATCTTCCTCAAAAAAAATGTAATTTTGGATATTTCCAGTAAAGCAGGGCCAAATGAACACTTGAATTCAGTTCTACCCCTACCCAAATTCCATGAAAATGATGAAGAAGTGAATAGAAAACTCAAACACTGAGTATAAAATAGCAAAGGGGAATTAAACAAAAGACACACAAAATAAGAAATGAAAAAAGAAAACAAGTGATGACTTCAGAGTTTTAGAAACCGGAAAATGGATGGACCAGTGGTTGCTTATATGAAACAGAAGAAGTTGAAATCCAGCTCCCAGATTTGAGGGAACCCAATACACAGAAAGCTGGCTAATGCCTTGGGATAAACTGAAAAGAACAACAGCGAAAATCAAAGTAGCCAACATGGATCAGCAATGGCAAAGCTTAAACACTATCAGAGTGAGTAAGTGTGAAAATTCTTAGTATGTACAATGTCCGACCAGCCCATGCGCTCAGTGCTCAAGGAACTCAATAGGGTGAACTAATCTCATTAAGCCTAATCTCAGGCAAACCCAGAAAGTCATTGATGCTGTTTTTGACCTGATACTTCTTAAGATATCATTAATGCTTAGCTGAGAATAGCTCGATCTTTCAGATAGCCCATAAAAACTGTTTCTTAAAGCAAAGAAAGAAACGATTAAAAGCTAATGGTTAATTAAATACAAGAAAAGAGAACATCACTATATAGCAAAAGGATTCCTGTTCAAAGACTTCATCTGATAGGTGATTAAGCCCCTCACTGGGCACATAATGACTACATCATGTGCAATTACCTTCTCGATGATCTCATAACACTCTTCCAGCCGTTGAGCTCTGTCTTTCAATATGGTGCTGGCCTCTTGATAGACTTTGAGCCACTCTTCATAATCATTCTCAGAGAGGTCAGCATAAGCCACACAGAGAGTCCGCAAGCCTACAAAACAGCCACAGTGTATCCCAGTGATGCCACTAGTGACAGGGACAAGCAGGACATCCTGCCTCCTAGGTGACTTCACGTGGCTCCATTTCATATGAGCATGCTCAAAAAAATTAAAGAAGCCATCTGCTTTTTAGTTCACTCGAATTCAAGTTTCACACATCTAAAAAGGGAATTTAAAAACAACTCTACTGCATTTTAATATAAACTACCTCTTCTGTAAATGTGAGAGCACAAGAGGAACCGTGAGAGTGAATTTCCCACAGCAGGGAAGTGCAGGAGCTCCGCACATGATCCATATGCGCATGCTCAGGAGGCAGGCATCAACAAGTAGAGGAGGCAGGAAGCACATTTCAAGATAACAACAAAAGCCCAGTATGTTATCACATGAAATATCCAGGCCTTCAAGGAGTCACAACTTTAAGTGTGTGTATGTGTGTACATGCACACACATGCAATCATGCGGCCACAGGAACACACGAAGGCAAGAAAACAGCAGTCAGCACTTGAGCAAGGGTCCAGCTTCCATCACATTCACTTGCAGGAAAACCTGACGTTTCAGAGAACTCCTTTCCTGTTCTCTATGGGTTCAATAAATTATCATTTCCTTAAGTCACAGATAAGCCAGTGTCATAAGGATAACAAGAGAGGGACAGGGAAATAACAACATGAGTTTTCTGAGAAAGGGAATCATAACTACAAGATGATTCCGCATATTATGAGCTGGCCTGCCCTTACCCTCAGGTCTCCTGATTTAGAGTTCACAGTCATAAATAGGCAACTGAGTATGGACTTTGCTGTGCGTCTCATTACTGCTATAGGCACAGAACGTGGAAAGTGGGGACAGGGGTTGGCTCTAGAAGAATATAGTCCTATGAAGCAAGCCAAGTACTGCACCAAAATGACATGCCTGTTCAGAGCATGACCACTTACCCCAACCATCAGCCATAAACACGTGAAAGTACAACTTTAACAGTTAAAAATAACATTTCCAAATTTCATTTACCTTCCGTGGCAAAATATTCCAGATGGCATAATGTTTCCTCCATGTATTTTGAATCTTTTGAAAGTCTCTCAAAAATTACATTATCCTATAAAAGAGGGAAACATTGTGACTGGCAAACCCTTAAGTAAACCCACCAGTCAGCATTCTAAACATAGCTTTGTTCTAATGGTGTTGATCTAATGCGCATGAGAATACTTGAGTGGGCAAGCAGAAATGTAACTCTTGGCTGGATTCAGTCATGAGCTTTGGAAGATAAATTGGGTATGGATGCGTCCAAACAGAAACTTGTTGGGGAGGACCAGAGGTGTCAGGAGAATAACCAGGGATACAACGGTGAGTACATTTACCCAAATTTGCAAAATTCATACCAAAGTTTGTCATGCCTTTTTGTCCAAGTGGAAAGAGTAAGATGCACACCCCAAGTTGCTTCAGCACACTCTTGCCTCCTGACACTGCGGGAGCTCCAAACCAGGGACACAACAACCCACTTGGCACTGAACCCAGTTTGGCTATGAAACACGGGGTCATCACCCTGTGACTATTCCCGTGCCTGACAAGGAGGGCTGGGGGACTGGAAGCCACAGATCATCCAAATATGTTACAAACTGCACAGTTTTATGACACTAAAATTTTTTTAAAGAAATCTGGTTTGGGGGTGAGCAGATTTGAAGAGAATTAAATCCTATAAAAATAAAATGCACCATTGCAGCATTTCATATTTACACTATTCTATAGTTACATATTGACAAATAAATGAAAAGTTAAAAAAGAATATCATGTGAGAACAGCATCCAGGTTACCTTGATTTAAGTTGTTATTATAAACATATAATTCTCTAATGGGTCCAGCTATAATGCCTTCAGAATTCACACGCATTACTCATTTTTTAAAAGCTCCAGTCACAGTGTACTCAAACCAGACCACGTGTCTGCCCACAATTGGTAAAGATTAGCAAGATTTTCAACAAATCATTGATCCTAGTGTAGCTTCACAGTCTTGACATAGCCCCATAAAATGAGCTTGCTAATTCTTTCCCTCAACACATAAGACCACAATTTAACAGGCTATAGTTTTGCAAGTAAGGATCATAAGCAATAGCATCTTTCCTTAGAGATGATACATTTAGATTTGATTACTAGGAGGCAGGAGGACAAAAGCCTGACCTAGGAAACTGACCAAAGCGGGCAGTAACAACGCGGCCACAGTAGACATGACCCTTGTGCCTCCCACATAGCCCTCTGTGATGAAAAAAAAATAAACCCCAAAATTGAGAAGAATAGCTGCTAGAGAACCAGTACATATTAGAGTCCTTAAAAGAAGATTATCACAGGTCAATATAAAGCGCTTTATCTTCCCAAAGTCACAACACAATGGTGGTAAAATTGGAATCAGAATTCACACACTCAGGATTTTGCATGACACATCAAGTTGCCATTTCTGACACCAACCAGGGACTAAAAGCAGGCTTTTCACTGAGCATCCTTGCCACGCTGGCTTGACCCCGCCATGATCTTCAATGGGCTTTTACCACCAAATCAACTTTATGGCCAACCTGAAAGACTCTTTAACCTTGGGCAGGTATCAGGGAATGATGAGGACAACAGTGAGGAAAACAGCAGATCAACCAAGCTTTGCCCAGAACTCTTGCTGTGCAAGACACTCAGCCAGTACTTACGGCCCCTTTACAGTAGAGTCGAAGTTGTCCGGAAGGAGTTCGAACAATCACAGACATTCTTTTTCTGTCACTGTAAGAGTAAAGAAAAGAAAAAAAAAGTTGTCACTGGTCTGCTCTATAGGACCCATTAAACACCAAATAAATTAAAAGGTGGTCTGGCGGTCCCCAAAACGAGCAAGCTCCATTTTTCCTGACCTTCTTCCTCAAAGTCTGACTTTAATTGTCTATCTCCGACTCTTTTTATTTATACATAACGAACATAAATCTATTCCTTCCTCTGCCATGGAAATTCACTAGTATGGCTATTTCTGGGAGGAGAGACAGAAACGGAGGATTGGAGCATCTGCTGTGTGCATCTAAGTTACTTCTGACGACACTCTGTAAAAGCATTTTTCTTTATTTTACAGCTCAAAAATATTGTAACCTGCCCAGTAAATAGCAAAGTGGGAGATTCAATATAAATCCACTTAACTCAAAGGCTCTTCATTGTGTCTTCTTTTAACAGGAGTAGAAAGAAACTACAAATTTGTAAAACATTCCTACCTTAGCACGTAGGTACACTTTGTCTCTCCTCTCCCTACTCCAACACGTAAGCTTCCTTATTCACCTCTCATCATGACCCACCCTCACTCACTGAGCCTTCAATGGCTCCCATTGTCTACAGATTCCTCCTCTTGCTGATTTCCACCCACCTTTGCAGGCTCACCTCACCTCCTATTAACACTCTCGGGCACCACCAGACTTCAAGAACACCAGAAGACTCACCATTCTCCTCTACACCTCCTGTTCCACTCCTTTGCAGACAACATCTCATCCTGCTGGAACACATCCCAACCACATGGGCCCCAGACCGCCCATCTCTTTGGCCTTTCAGCGAAGTGATTTCCAATGCACTATGAAGCTCCTAAAAGTAGGCAACATTCTCTCTCCATTATCCAAACCCACAGCACTCTATCTGACCTGGATTTGGATTCTCTCTCAACTACCTATAGCCAGGTGCCCTCAGCAAAGTTATTGACCCAGCATTTCAGTTTCTGAATGTGTAAAGCAGGGTTGCCACTAATTACATCAAAGAAGTGTCGTCAGGATTAAGTGGCATCTGGAAAAAGATGAGTCAAGTAAAAAGAAATAGAACCACAACCATAACCACAAATGATCTTTTTTGTTCCCTCTTATTCTCCCCTAACTTTTTAAATACATCCTCATGTCTCCATCCATAGTCACCTATTTATCTATCTCCCTTTTCTCCTCCTCACCCCTCCAATAACTGCTGGTCCCAGTGACTGCAGCCACACAACAGCACATAGTGTCTAGGACATCAACGAGATATGGGGCACAAAAGGTCTGGAGAGATGTCTAGTGCGTCCCTCACCTCCACACACAGGAGTCTGTCCCCTGCTCCACACGTGAACTGCTACTGTTATCAACCGCCTCTCTCTCCCACTGAGTACCAACCCCAGGGGCTCCTGACCCAACAAAGGCCAAGTTTGCAGTCCTAAAAGTAAAGACTAGGGTTGGAAAGTATTTCCTACAAGAGGGTGAAAAATTGATCTTTTTCAAATAGCTTACAGCTTACTCAGACACAGAAAATAATTTGTGAATAATTTAACAAATGTTATTTACAAACGCATCTAATTTTAATAATAGGAAAAGACACTTCGAGACAGCAACAGAACCTTGCTCTAGGATTGACAGTTCAATGACAAGAAGGGAAGAAACAAAATATTAAGATATGTTGGGGATTGTTATGACAAACTACAAATGATCCAGGGAAACAAACAATCCAACAAATATTCTGAAGTCTTATATTAAATAAACTCCACTGGGGAAGAATGAGTCCGGTTATGTAGAAGAGAACTGCTCTACTCGGACAAAGCCTCCAGTGAGATGAATTGATCTCATCTGCCTGCATTTGTCAGCTTCCCAGATCCTGCATTGGAGTGCTCAGATGGAGCACGAGCCACGACCTTGTGGGACCTGGGAAAAGCCAACAGAAATAACGCCCTCACATACTCCAAACCAGACAGACGTGTCTGCAGCTACTGATGCCAGAACACCAGGTTCTGGAAATGTAAAGAAAAAGGAGGATATGGAAACATAATGTTTTATTTGAAAAAACAAAGAAAAATGACCTACTTTGCTTTCTTTAACGAAACTTACAAATTCCAAGGAGAAAAGATTTGTAAAGATATATTTACTATATTTAATATTTAAGTACCACATTTAATCTTACCATACAATCATGCAAACACTCTGATGAAGTTGTTAAATATATATATATATATTTTATTTCAAGTACAGGAAAGAGAAACATACCTAGAAAATTCCAGGACATTAAGGATTCCAAACGTCTGCTCCTGTCCCATCTAAAGGAAGAAAAACAGGCTCTTAATTGAGGTGGAAATTATTAAAATCTCAAAACAACTGTCTCCCCAATCATGACCATCTCCCTCCCTCTCTATCTGCTATCCCTCTACAAATGCCTTTTCAAGAGTGCTAGTTTCTCACAGGTCACTCTGGTGGAGTCAAAGTGCCCCCTTCTGGTAGAAGCTTCTCATTTTTCTCTAGTTGGTATGGCTGTCATAAGAACCAGCTTGGCATATCCACTTCCAAGACATGAAGATAAAGGACACAAGCTATACAGGTCCATCTGAAACCTTAGGGTCACTTATGCTTCCGAATTCAGAATTTTACACTTTTTATAAAAGTATATGCAAACATCATATACCATAACATCCCCAGGGGGGCTCAGGGCAACACCCTGTAATACAACACATCAATTTTCTGCAGCAAAATGTATGATTATTCACACTAAATGAGATTCATAGAGAACATAAATAGCCTCATGTCACTTCTGGTTAGGTTTTGCTGCCAAATGTCTATGCTCCAAATTTAGGGAAAAAACTTGGAATTCAAAGCTTTTTGGATCTGGGATTTAGAAATAAGAGATTATGAATTTGCATCAGATTTTAGAGCAATTATCAAAGCAATTTTCTTCAGGTTCTTCAAAGTTGTAAAATGAATATTCTCAACTTTTTTCCAGAAGATTCCAGATTATGTGTGGACCATTTCAAACTTTTAAGTCTAATCTGCTGTTTCCCCAGTACAACACAGCCATAAGACTGTGGGCTTTGGGGTTCAACAGATATGAGTTCAAATCCAATTTCTGCCATTAAGCGTGTGACTTTTTAATGAACGGTGATAGCACCTGTCTCCAAGGTTTGCACAAAGCAATCAATGAAGTAACATGCAGAGTACCAAGCGCACGACTGACACAGCGTAGCACTGTCCCATCCACAGCTCCCAGCCCTTCTCTTCTCATCCCAAAACACAACCAAGGATCCACTTAATCCACCCTTCACAGCCTTTATTGCCCTCTGTCTGCAACCTCCAGTCAGTTCCCTTTCTCCTCAGCCTGTCCCAGCTCCGTCAGACCCCTGTCCGGAGCCACGCCCACTGCTACCCACCCCTCTCTGCACCGCTGTTACATTGACCACGCCCACCTGCTGCCCACTGACTCAGCTGTCAAGACCACCAGTAAGGCCACTTCATCTAAATAGCTGGTAACCAACTCGAGAACTTGGGTTTGATGATACCTCAGTAATAATGGCTGAATAAGATTCTTAAAGTTATTTATGAATCTTAACTAATCAGGTAGTCTTTTTTACTCCCAGAAATATGGCCCTAATACTGTAATAAAATGATGAAGGGGTGCCATTCCACTTTTCGTCATCATCTAACACCATGACAACAACGTCAAGAGGCACCAGCTGCCCACATTGTGAGCCAAGCAGAAGCGGCCGTCCCCTCCTCCCCCACTCAAGCCGGCGGGTCCCGGGCCCTCCCCGTCCCCACGGCCGCCACGCAGAGAAGGACAGCAGCACCCACACAACCGAAAACCCACAGTAAGGCTGCGTCTCAGACTGACGGGGAGGAAGACTTCCGTTGTGAAAAGCCTCCATAAAGGAAATTCTCTATTCAGTCAGTACTTTGTTCCAACTTTTAATGACTGTACACTTCCCTAACTAAATTCCCTCTGTGGACTGAAATAAAGGACAAATAAATAGGGTCTGACCTCTGTACTCCATAAGAAAAGAAACTGAAAATGCCAAGACATGGGTACTTTGTCTAAGGTTATGATATTTCATAGGTTTTGCATACAAATAAAAGAAAAAACGTACTACTGCCAAGTCAGGATCAACACCAAGCTATTACACCAGTTAAAGTGAACTTCACACGTATTGAAGACATCTAGAGATTTAAGGATGCACAAAGCCAAAAACTCTGATAACCCACGAGTCCTCCCCGAGCTGCGGAGTGGAGAGCGGAGGCGAGAGCGGGCAGTGACTCCCCCAGGCCCCCAGCGACCCAGACAGGAGCCAAGTGCAGCCCCTCTAACCGGCCAGTCCTAACCACCAATGTCCCTACTGCCCAGCTCAAGTGTCCGATTTGATCTTATTCTTGATTTAAACTTTTTTCTTTCCCCAAGTTTCTCCCTCAGGCTCCTTGAGAGGGAAACAGAAAAAAAATCGTAAAATAAACAAACCCTTTGACTTTAGGGAAAAGGAAAACTAATACAGATAAAAAAAGATCTTAAGTGCCAACTCCTTTCTCTCCCATCAAGGAGACTGAAGCCGGCAGAGTGAGGGCCTACTGGGCAAGAACTGCCAGGCGCTGAGGATACAAAGAGAGACAGACTCGCCTCCAGGACAAGCGCGCCATGAACTGTTGCAGAACAAAGACTGGCTTGCTAAGGTCTTTTCTGCAAAGATCACATCAGTATGAAAGACTTGTGAGGAAGCACCTTTAAGAGAGAACAGTTACTGCGTTGCAAAAACAACAGGAATAAGCTAATATAATCACATATCATCAGTTCTTCAACAGGTCTAGTTTCTCACAGAAAAAAAATTTGAAATTTAGCTATCCTATTTACAATAGACATGCTATTTCAAATATATAATCTTCAAAAAGAGTAGGTGGTGTGCACCGTCAGGAGGCGCCCAGCGGGTCACTTACTGCTTCTATGATGACCGAGTACGGCGTTCTGGCTGTGAAGACAAAGCCCAGCTTTCTAGCTCCTTTCACCAAAGCAGCTTCATCTGTCAATAAAGAGTTGACGAAGCATTGACTAGCTGCTGGTAATGACAGAATCCTGTTTACCGAGCACTAGGTTTCAAATTAACAAAATCCACCCCAGGCACAGAGGCCGGGCCTCCCAGACACAGCAGTGAAGACTAAGGAGGCAGAGGCGTGCTCCCTCTCCCCGCCCCAGGAGCTGAAGGAGCGCTGCCCGCGCACGGGGAGACACACCAAACTAGCTCACCAGGACACGACTGATGGCGCACCGCCGAGACTCGGGTGGGGTCCAGCTCCCTCTGAGGAACTTAAGTAACATTCCCATGACTTTCTGGCTAAACGTCTACTCTGAATAGGCAGTGCTCGTCCCAGGACTGCAGGACTCACAGAGCACCAGGAAGGGGCTAAACTTAGTGCTCCAGGACACAGCTTCGCCAGCAGCGGGAAATCCCGTGAGGGCGGAGGTGAACAAGGAAGCCCGCACACTCGCCCTTGAGAGCTTCATCTGGTGCAAGGACTTCTGCCAGGACATGCAAGATGGCCCGGGCCCCCCTGCTGCCCAAGTGTCACCCGAGTCAGGAGGGCTCAGCACCAGGGTTCTCCAGTTTTATCCCTTGCAACCATAACCTGTAGACCGTGTGAGGCCAGAGGCAAACAGCGGGATGTTTGTGGTGCAGGCCGTACGTACCACCGCATCTCCCACAAGTAACTGCAAACACCCAAGTCTCCAGAGAAAGGGAGGGCAGAGCACATCCCTCACCTGGGGAGGAGGCCTGGTAGATGATGTTATCTCCATCCTTCTCGGGAACGACGGTGTGGCACACAGCCAGGAGGGTGAGGAACTCCTGTATGCAAGGAGCTGTGGGCTACAAGCAGGAGACAGAGTTAATCCATCTGTTACAACACCGCTGACATACACTGGAGTTAGAGTCAAGTCACCCCCTGTTTAAACCCTGTAATGGTTTCCTGCTCCATTCAGAACAGAGGTCCAGACGCGTAGCGCGGACTCCAGGTCTGCTGTGGTCTGGCATCTGCTCACCATCTAGCCCCATCTCCTGCCACTCACCCTCCTGTATGTGCTACCAGCCACTGGGGGCTGCACTTCTTCAGATACGGCAAGCCTTTTCCCACCGTCCCCTCTCCCTCTCCCTGCTTTCAGCCAGGTGTTCTATTCGCTCATCCTCTGCGCTTCAGTTTACCAGTCACTTCCCCTGAGAAGCCTGTCTTGGAACGTCATTCTTGATATGCCAGCCCATGTGGTCAGGTGAGAACCAAGAGGAGGCACATGCCCCCTCCCCTGACTCCCCCAGCAACCTGCCTTGCTCATTTCTAACACTTCAAACACTCCTGCTGCTCACGTGCTTCTTCCCCACTGCCCTACGATCCAGGCAAGCAGGTGTCTGTCTTCCTCACTAACGCATTTCCAGCCCAGCAAATAGAGGGCACTGAAATCTATGTTGGCTCAACGTGGCGAGCACTGACTCACCAAACATACGAGTCCCTGGCTTTCTCTCCCACTGTAATGGCACTTACTCCACACCATGTCTGTTCTGTAACTTTATCATCTCTTAAAACATGCAAGGCAGTGCATCCCTTGCCTATTGCCGTTTTAAAAAGAAAAAGAAAAAAAGAGTATTGTCCTGGACACATATTTAATACCTTTCTCCTCCTTGACAAAACCCTGATAATTTTATTGGGACTAGACTATAATTATCATTAGTGAAGAAAAGACACCTTAATACTGTCTACGCATGTGAGAATACAGTATGTCTCCCTATTTATTTAAGGCTTCTAAAACTTCTAAATATAGGCCCTGGCATATTTCCTATTAATTTTTTGATTTATCCAAAATGTATCTGAGTGCCCACTATATGTGAGGCACTATACTAGGTGTTTTATCATCTGCTTTTTATACTATGAATGGAATCTTATTTCCACCACATTTTACAGGAGTTTACTGTTCAAATGTAAGAAAAACATTGGATTTTATAAGTTAATTTAACATCCAATTGTAGCTGACTCCTAGCTACTCTGAGTTTCACTTGAGCCTCCTGGGTTTTCAAAGCAGACAGTTGTAGCATCTGCCATGATAACTTTTCCCTTTTCCTTTCCAGTATAGACACCTGTTTCATTCTCATCTGTGTGTGGGGGGCTAGTACTTTAAGAAAGATGCTCAAAGACGGGTGAACCCAGGCTTCCTTGTCCTGAGGTTATTTTAATGACAATGTCTTTAATGTTTCCTTTTGAAATAGGCAGCTGGCTATGAATTTGAGATAGATTTGTATTTTCACACCCAGGAAGCAACTTTGTGTTGCTACTTTTTATGGAGTTTTCTTTTTCTTTTCCTTGTTTAGTTTAGTCACAAATAGATGGTGACTAATATTTTAAACATTTTTGGTTTCTCCTCTGAACTGTCACTGTGATTTGAAGCAACTGTATGCAAGCAAATCACGACCGTTTGCATAGCTACTTCTTCTGAGCTCCCACAAAAAGAAAATCCACATTAAATTACAGTTGAGTGAGATCAAGTAAGTCAGAGAATTCACAAATTCCCAAAGGCCTACACTGCAAAAATTGTAAGAAATTTTACCCAAAAGTACTTTAATTCGAGAGTGGAGCTTCAATTCAAGATGGCTTTCTGCATCTGAGAGTTATCAAGCCTGGTCCATCACCTTGCCCCACAGTGAAAGTACACAAAGAGGGTCTTTAATCTTACAGCAAATAAGTAAACTTAACAGTGAAATATTTTCTGATTTATAAGAAGAGTTGCACACACATTCAAATTAAGCTTCCACCTTGAGTAGTAGGCCAGACAAAATTCTTAAAAATCAAAAAAAGATTTCTAAGACAAATTAATTTACCTTTGGTTCTCTGCTTAACCTGACATTCTATAAGAAATCAGGAAAAGGAGACAAACTTAATTTGAAGCCTATGGATAAGATGTTTGCAATATGTTTTAGACAAGTGCTCCATGTTTGAAAATAAACATTTTTCTGTAACTCCCAAGGAGAAAATCTTTTTATACCTTCCACGAACTGACTGTGTATTGGAGAAAGTATGCACGCATGTTTACATGTCTTTTTAGAAGTTAAGACATTTTTATTGTGGAAAAATACACATATAATATTCATCATTTCAGTTATTTGTAATTGTACAATTCAGTGGCATTAAATACATTCACCATGCTGTGTACCCATCACTGCTATCTATAACCAAAACTTTTTCATCTTCCCAACAAACCCGGTACCCATCAAACAATAACTCCCTTCTCCCTTCCCCCAGCGCCTCGTCATCTCTACTGTGCTGTCTCCACGAATTTGTGACTCTAGGTACCTCAGAGAAGTGTAATCATACAATATTTATCCTTCAGTTAACAGCTTTTAATCTGCACAAAATGCTTTATATATCTAAAAATGAATATTTTCGATTTATTTGATGAATGTAAAATAGCAGAAAACTATACATGTTTAAAATTGTCTTGCACATCAAATTGCTGCCAGAACGTATCTCAACAATATACATACAAATAATTTCTTCTTGAAAACTTAAGCTCAAAAGTTCTAGGTATAATGATTCAAAAGACAGTTATATGTTCTTCCTTAGAAAATCTTTGGGGAATTCTCCCTCAAACAGGAAGTTACTGGTTAGCAATGTAATCTAGGGACCACATGAATCGTTCCTTGAAATTCACCATAAGTTGATTCTCTGACTAAAAGGCAAATTCCATCTTGGCTATCAGCCCACATAAAGCTTAAAACACAGCCCTAAAGGACCCAGAAAATCAGGAATGATGACCCAAGAAAAACAAAAATTCTGTAGCAGATGGAAGTACTCCCTTGAGAGGAAAGCAAGGGTTTTCTTGGTTCAAATGCTTTGATTTTAGTCAATGGTCCCAAGACAATTTAGATAAGAATGTGGGACATCCAAAGGCTAAATTCTTAAAATGATTCTTCCCTCTTCTCAGCCATATTTTGGCAAAATAACCAAATGATCTAACAGGCCCTGTATTTAAAATATTTACAAACATCCATTGGGTACATTTCATCCAATCCCACACCTCCCCAAAGAAAACTATTGGAGCCTATGGTCCTCATTATTTATAGTGGAGCTAGATGTTAAATGTCATAGGGCTTAATTAGTGCAGTAGCCAAGATGAAGACCTCAGAAGGCTTCAAGGATACAGGAAAGCTTAAAAAGAAGTTAAACATAGGCAAGTAGGCTTTCACTAAAAACTAGAAAATAAATTCCCAAATCTGTGGCCTCATTATGCTTTTAATGCACTGTGAGTATTCAGATTATTAAAATATCCTTAAAAGTCCCCATGTTTTCATCGATGCTTTATGATAATCTCCCTAAGCCAGGGCTTCCTTTTTAGAAGGGCTGCACCTGCCCCTACCCTCATTGGCCTTCCCTCGGGAATGAAAGGAAATTTGGCTCAGGAGGGTAGAAGATGAGGAGGAAATAAAGAAGAAAAAAGAAGTTCATTAACTTCTCACAAGAGTGAAGTTTCTTCCTAAAATGCATGCTATTGATCATGGGACAGGAAATGCTCATTAGAGGGTCCTTATCCACGCTTGGGTCTCCACTCAAGGTCTCCACTCAAATGTCAAGAGAGGACAGGCTCAAGAAGGGCATGTGATCAACAGTTAAAAACCCCTAAGAAACCCAGCACACACAAATATGGGTTCGGCTTTGGAAAGAACACCTACATGTGCATGTAAATTAACAGGGCTAAGTATTTAAAGATGTCAAAAATTGGGATCCCATCAGCAGGTGTAGTGGTTTCCCCAGGATCCCTTCTCCAAATGAATGATTTCCCCCTGCCACTGAGTGTCTATGCCAGCCCACATTTAGGTCGGTGAGAATACCATTCAGTGTGGGTAGCCACACTGCTCACATTTCAACAGTTACAGCCATTGCACCCAGCAAAGAGACTGGACTCCTCTGTCTACACAAGACAAAATCACCTTCTCCGAAAGTCACATCATGCCTATCCCTATGACACAAAAGTGTACAATGGCTCTTAATGATTTTACTTGTCTTTTCCCCCAATTAATAGAAATCCCTTGAGTGCTGTTTATTCATCTCTTCCCCTAGCAAGGTGTTTGATATAAAGTAGGCCCTTAGACTGTTTGCCAAGTGAATGAATAAATAAGTGAGTCTCTTAAACAGAGATCCAATCGTTTGTTGCTATTCCTAAAGCAACACGGGGATTCCAGGGTACTCAAAACACTATGCTCATCTCACTTCCTCTGCTGCTTTTTCACCTGTTGATCTACGCTAGGACAACAAATTTGGTGATTCCAAACTTAGAGCAGTTTCCTCAGCCTCGATGTCTCTCCTTTCCCATTCACCATCCCAACCCAAACAAACACATTTACTCAACCACTGTCGTTACTACCCTCAACCTAAATATGATTTGAGAATACTTGAGTCCTCTTTCAGAAAGAAAGTCCTCACAGTGCACTTGTTTCTTTGACACCCTCCTCCAGAGAAGCTTCTTCTGTGACATCACTCTAATGCGTGGAGAATCTCTAGCCTAGTAGCTGGATCATCCTCTAAGACCAAAATCCAAGAAAGGACCACGTCTACGTCCGTGACTGTGACCCAGAGCACAGACTTCAGCAGCGTCCTCTGTGCAGTCTGGGATCAGTCCATCAACATCCCCAGGGGCTGAGGCAGAACATCTGCATCCCAGCCTGTGGTCGTGGGTGCCCTGCATGCTCACTTTTGAGAACCACCACCAAGAAGGTTTTAGCACTAACACATGGGCACTAACCACAATCGAGAAGAGAAAAGAAAATTCCCTCACTGAAAACTGAAAGTTTTAAATATATCTATCTCTAAAGAAAATTTGGGGAAGATAACATTTTAATTTTGCTCGTTTACCTAAATTTAGAACTAAAATTTTTCCTGAAAAAATTATTCTCATTAGATCTAATTTATACTGACTAATTTATACTAATTTAAACTGGTTGTGAAATGTTTTGATCATTGAATATTTTTCTAAGTTGGTATTTTTCAGAGGAGCCTTTAAAACAAAAATGAATTCATGTGATCCTGCAGTTAATCCTTGTTTGTTGCAACAGTTGAGATAGTGTGATGTCATAGTTAAGAATTGAACAGACTAAGGTTCTGAGTCTCATTTCTACATTTGTTTGCTGGGTAACTCTTGGCCAAGTCAATCTTTCTATGCAACTTCCTATCACCTCTCTAGGGTGACTCGAGTGCTAAAGGAAATACATGTCAAATGTCTGGCACGTAGTAGGATGCTATAAATGCTACATGTTATTATATCTTACTGTTGTTTCCTAAATTATCCTAGTCAAAGGATATTGCAATTTCTTTTCAAAATATACGACCTGTTAGAGTCACAACTGTGAAGAAATGGTACTGCAGAAATCTTCCAAAGAACAGAAATCTGAGATGTTAGAGAATTCTATGGTAAGATTTGTGGTAATCTTGATATACTACTTTATAACTTCACCACATATTTAATTCAGCTTTACATTAACTTATGCAAAGTGTTAAACACAAACCATTTGTTTAAGATCACTTCCCTGAAGTACTAACACCATGAAAGTGAGATTGCATCTCTTCCCCAGGCTCCGAAATTGCAACTTTCAAGATACTACACATGCACATAAATAAAACTGCATCATAAGCTATTTAATGTCCTAGAAGCAAAATCGTGACCTTACATGCTGATCCTCAATATTCTTCAAGAGCCTGGGATCATCAAAGTCACATGAATCGCTAGGGGGAGGAGTTATCCGGCTGCAAGAGAGAATGGAAAATATTTATTCAGTTCAAAAGTTCCTCTAAGATAACTCAGACCTTGTAAGAAGAACCATACCTAAAAAGCCTATAGATTTATATTAAACTTCTAAAGATTTGGAATACTATATATTATTTCAAACCTCATGACAGAAAATCTTTGACCTTACTATAAATAATGTATTTTATAAGTTATTATAAACAACATAGTTACAAAGAGAAGAAACAGAGGCAAGGATCAACAGCATGACTTTGTCATTTTAGTTGGTCTCTGTACGACTTCTACCAGGGAAAACTTCCAAGAGTGCCTGCTCAAAGCAGATAAAATGAGAGCAATTACTGCATCGTACCTATACAATCATTTATGGCCAGAGCGCATATGTAGGCAAGAGTAGGAGGCAATAATCATGAGAAAGCAAACTTGCTATGTTAGCTGTGTGCTATCACATTGAAGAAAATGTGAAGGGTTAAGTATTTTCACATATCTCCACTCCTTCCTGAAAGCCTTTCTTCAGGAGAAAGACAATGGAAGAAGAGAAGACAGCAGAGTTGAGGTCAGTCCAAATTCTGAGTAGATATCAGAGTTTAGTGCAGGAGAGAAAGCAAAAACCAACAGCTTGCAAGGGGAAGCACATAAATGTGCAGCCTGATGCTCCTAGCAGAACCTTGTGAAAGCTGAGGAAATGGCAGCATAAGGTACCTGGGAGATAAAGGAAGGGTTGAAAACAGGAGTACTTCCAAATCCACCTGAGGAAAAATCAGCCTGCAAGAACTCTCCCTCATGACAGGTGGCCAGGCAACTGAACCTTCTGCACCCAGAAAAAATGGAAGTTTATCCTTAGAGAAGTTAAACCAGAGTAGCCTGGGATGCAAGGACACCACGCACACAGGCAGGTAGAGTGAGGCATCCTCCCAAGATAGGAGTTTTAAGTGCCATCCTATATATGATGAAAGGTATGATTACCAACCCTAGGCCTCCACTCAGCAACCATAACAGCTGCACCCAGATTTACAGCCCTTGAAGGAAACTGGAGAATTTATCTCATGAGAAGATGATCGATCAGCTCACAAGAAAGACCCACAGACACTGACATCCAGGGATCCTCTAACAAAATGGTGGGTCCTGGCTGGTCATCCAGAGAGAAATCACTGAGTCATCAACCACACTCTCCCCCTCTACACACACGGCCCTACCAATCAGCTTTGTTAGTGTCTCCTTCTTAAAACATGAGCAGACAACATCATTAGTCCTAAGGGAGATGCAAATCAAAACTACAATGAGATATCACTTCACACCCACTGGGATGACTATTATATTTAAAAACAAACACACAAACAGAAATTAACAAACGTTATGACGATGTGGAAAAATTGTGCATTACTGGCGGGAATGTAAAATGGCAGAGCTATTATGAAAAAAATGTTGAGTGGTTCCTCAAAAAGTTAAACATAGAATTGCCACATGACCCAGCAATCCACTCTTAGGGATATACTCAAAAGAACTGAAAGCAGAGACTCAGATTCTTATACACCAAAGTTTGTAGCAGCATTAGCCACAATAGCTAAAGAGTGCAAATAACCCAAATGCTCATCGACAGATGAATGGATAAAGAAAATGTGGTATCTACATACAATGGAATATTATTCAGCCTTTAAAAGGAATAAAATTCTGATACATGCTACAGCATACATGCTACAATCTTAAAGACATGCTGTGAAGTGGGAAGTGAGTGGGAAGTACTGGGCCAACGGCTGGCTATTTTTTGTTAAAGCCTTATAGTATCACTGGACCTTTAAAACCATATTCATACTTAAATTTTATTCTAGTTCTCTCTTTAAATAACATATATGCAACTCTTATTCACAAAATATTCATGTGAGAAATGCCAACATAAAATTGTTCCAAAGCTTTTCCCACTAAAGCATCAAGAAGCACTAGAATCTACTTACCTGAAATCATCTGAGGATGGCTCTCTTGTCAACTCTGGAAAATGACTGCCAGAGACAGGGAAACAGAGTGGTCACAAAACTGTGATCAAAAGACAGGCATTCACACATGGAACATTCTCCAGGGTAGATCATCTAATAGGCCACAAAACAAGTCTTAATAAATTTAAGAAGACTGAAATTATATCAAGCATCTTTTCCAACCACAATGGTATGAAACTAGAAATCAATTACAAGAAGAAAACTGGAAAATGCATAAATATGTGGAGATGAAACCACATGCTGCTGAACAACCAATAGGTCAAAGAAGAAATCAAAAGAGAAATCAAAAAAATATCTTGAGACAATAGAAAATGGAAATGCATAGCAAAACTTATGGGATGCAGCAAAAGCAGTGCTTAGAGGAAAGTTCATAGCGATAAATGCCTGCTTCAAGAAACAAGAAAACTCTCAAACAACTTAACTTTACATCTCAAATAACTAGAAAAAGAAGAACAAATGAAGCCCAAAGTTAGTAGAAAGAAGGAAATAACAAAGAGCAGAGCAGAAATAAATGAAATAGAGGCCAAAAAGACAATAGAAAAGATCAACAAAACTCAGACCTAGTTCTAGGAAAAGATAAACAAAATTGAAAAATCTTTAGACAACTCACCAAGAAAAAAAGAGAGAGGACTCAAATAAAATCAGAAGTGAAAGAGGAGATGTTACAACTGATAACACATAAATAAAAGGATAAGAGACTACTATGAGCAATTATATGCCAACAAATTGGACGACCTAGAAGAAATGAACATACAATTTAGAAACTTACAACCTCCAAGACTGAATAATGAAGAAATAGAAAATCTGAACAGACCAATTACTAGTAAGGAAATTGAATTAGTAATCAAAAACCTCCCAATAAACAAACGTCCAGGACCAGACAGCTTCACTGGTAAATTCTTGCAAATATTCAAAGAAGAATTAATACAAATAATTCTCAAACTCTTCCAGAAAACAGAAGAGGAGGGAACACTTCCAACTCATTTTATGAGGCCAGCAATATCCTGATACCAAAATCAGACAAGGATACGACAAGAAAACAAAACTATAGACTAATATCCGTGATGAACATAGATGCAAAAATCCTCAACAAAATATTAGCAAATCAAATTCAATAATACATTAAAAGGATCCTACACCATGATTAAGCAAGATTTATTCCAGGGATGCAGGGATGGTTAAACATCAGCAAATAAATCAATATGATACACATTAACAAAATGAAGGATAAAAATCATGTGATCATCTCAATAAATGCAGAAAAAGCATCTGATAAAATTCAACATCCATTTATGATAAAAACTCTCAACAAAGTGGGTATAGAGGGAATGTATCTCAACATAACAAAGGCCATATATGACAAGCCCACAGCTAACATCATACTCAACAGTGAGAAGCTGAAAGTCTTTCCTCTAAGATTAGGAATAAGATAAGAATGCCCACTCTTGCCACTTTTATTCAACATAGTACTGGAAGTCCTAGCCAGAGCAATTAGGCAAGAAAAAGAAATAAAAGCCATCCAATTCAGAAAAGAAGTAAAACTGTCACTTTTTGCAGATGACATGATATTATACATAGAAAACCCTAAAGATTTCATCAAAAAACTGTCAGAACTAATAAAAAAATTCAGTAAAGTTGCAGGATATAAAATCAATACACAAAATCTGTTGCATTTCTAAAAACTAATAATGAACGATCAGAAGGATATTAAGAACACAATCCCATTTACAATTGCATCAAAAAAAATACATTAAATACCTAGGGATAAATTCAACCAAGGAAGTGAAAGACCTGTACACTGAAAATTATAAGACATTAATGAAAGAAATTGAAGAAGATACAAATAAATGGAAAGACTTTCTGTGCTCATGGATTAGAAGAATTTATATTGTTAAAATGTCCATAGTACCCAAAGCAATCTACAGATTCAGTGCAATCCCCATAAAAATTCCAATGTGATTTTTCACAAAAATAGAACAAACAATCCTAATTTTTATGAAACCACAAAAGACCTAAATTGCGAAAGCAATCTTGAGAAACAAAAACAAAGCTTCAGGCATCACGCTTTCTGATTTCAAACTATATTACAAGGCTATAGTAATCAAAAGAGTATGATACAGGCATAAAAACAGACACATAGATCAATAAAACAGAGTATACAGCCCAAAAATAAACCTACGAATACATGGTTGATTAATTTATGAAAAAGGATCCAAGAATATATAACGGGGAAAGGATAGTCTGTTCAATAAACGGTGTTAGGAAAATTGGACAGTCACAAGCAAAAGAATAAAACTGGACCATTATCTTACACCACCATACACAAAAATTAACTCAAAATGAATTAAAGACTTGAATGGAGACCTGAAACCTCCTAGAAGAAAACATAGGGGGTAAGCTCCTTGACATTGGTCTCAGTGATGATTTTTTGGATATGACACCAAAAGCAAAGGCAACAAAAGCAAAAATAAAGAAGTGGGACTGCATCAAACTAAAAAGCTTCTGCACAGCAAAGGAAACCATCAACAAAATGAAAAGGAAATCTACTGAATGGGAGAAAATATTTGTAAGTCATATATCTGATAAGGGATTAATATCCCTTATATATATATCATATATAAAGAATTATACAACTCAATAGCACAAATACAAACAATCCAATTTAAAAATGGGCATCACATCTGAAGATATTTTTCCAAAGGAGACATACAGATGAAAAGGTGCTTGAGAAATGCAAATCAAAGCCACAATGAGATATCACCTCACATCTGCTAGAATGGCTATCATCAAAGAGACAAGAAATAACAAGTGTTGGCAGAGATATGGGGAAAAGGGAACCCTTGTGCACTGTTGATGGGAATGCAAATTGTTAGAGCCACTATGGAAAACACATGGAGGGTCCTCAAAAAACTGAAAATAGAACTACCATATGATCCAGCATTTCCACTTCTGGGTATTTATCCAAAAGAAAAAACACACTAATTCAAAAAGATATATGTACCCCTATGTTCATGGAAGCATTATCCACAATAGCCAATCACAAAAACAACTTAAGTGTCCATTGATGGATGAATGGATAAAGAATATGTGGTATATACACAATGGAATATTATTCAGCCATAAAAAAGAAGGAAATCTTGCCATTTACAACAACATAGATGGATCTTGAGAATATTATACTAAGTGAAATAAGGCATACAGAGAAAGACAGATACTGTGTGATCTCACTTACAAGCGGAATCTAAAAGAAAAAAACACACACAAACACAAGCTCATAGATACAGAGAACATACTGGCGTTTGCCAGAGGCAGGGGTAGGTGAAATGAGTGAGGGGGTCAAGAGTTGTAAAATAAATAAGTCATGGGGATATAAGTACAGCATGGTGACTAAAGTTAATAATACTGTATTATACATTTTAAAGTTGCTAAGAAAATAAATCTTAAAATTTCCATGATGAGAAAAATCAAATTTTATAACTATGTATGATCATGAATATTAACTAGGCTTATTGTGGTGATCATCTGGCAATATATACAAATATCAAATCATTATGTAGTGCATCTGAAACTAGTATAATGTTACATGTCAATTATACCTCTATTTAAAAAAAGACAGGCATTCAGATCAAAACATGAGTAAGAAATTTATAATTATTAGATTAGAAATATAAATTCATGGATTCCCTGGGATTTCTCACTAGGTTAATATCTGCAGAAATAAATAATGCTTTAACTGTGCAAAGCTGAGACTCATTAAGTTTTCAACATATTCAACAGTAATTGCATATCTAAATCCCTTATAAATATCTTTTCAAAATATCAGAAAATCAAGCTATTTGACTAAGCAGCTAAAAATGAAGTCATTTTGTTGAATGAACGCAAATCAAATTTTCAACAAGTGCTGAACACACTCACCCGTAGGTCACTCCAGCGATGCTGCACTTCTTGAAGTTCATGATATTGCATGTAAGAGTTCCAGTCTTGTCAGAAAATAGGTATTTTACCTAAAGCAAAGAATAGAAGAAACATACATTAAGAATGTAACAAGATGCAAAGGCCAATAAAAGAAGTCTTTCCATCTACATTTTTCAAAATCTATAAAAAGGTAAATATCCTTAAAGCAAGCAAAATATATTTTATAATTGTATACATTATATATAATCATTATAATTATACATCACTAGAAAATTAATATATTTTAATGCTTAGACCACTTAAAAAACCTTCTTCAATAACTAATTCTAGAGTCCAATTGTGTGGAAATGTGCAAAGGCGGCTCCAGCAACAGCCATTTCAGATCGCTAAGCATACGCACTAAACCTGCCACAAGGCACCTCAAAGATTCACCTCATTCTTCAAGAGAGCCCCATGATTTTCTGTTCTCGCATCTAGTATGTCAAGACAACAAGCTCAGACTTGGCAGCCCTCAAAACATTTCTTTTTAAGGGTCCATCCCCTCGCTGGATTAAGAAGGCAAATCCTGAACTGGCAGAGAACAAACTCGAAGCTTCTGAGTCACTCTCTCAGTTAAGACTACAGGAAGGCAGCAGGAACTGCTTACAGACTACGTAACTTCCCAAGATACAAACTTTTACAGATTTAATACACTGGGCTCTCAGTATAGCAGGTGAAAAGAGAAATTTCTGAAGGTCAACAAGCACACCATTTTGACATGATTAACTGAATGCAAAAGAGATGAACTCCAGATGCACGTGTGCTGTGCGAATTAGGCTCCCTCAGGTGGATAATGTGATGGGGAAGAGAACTCAGGACCACGAGAGGAGAAACGGTCCAGTTCAGGCTCTGGATACGAGCTCGTCATGTGGACTCTGGAGAAGTCACCTCTTCCTGCTTGGCCTCAGTTTCCACATCTATGAAATAAAGGGTTTGGCCAGAAGATAAATAACATCATTCGATGTGTACCATTCTTGGGAAATTATGTCACAGATTGGCGAGGGGGCAGTACTTAACAGAACGGACTCCAGTAACAATTCCAGTTTCTCAGCGGTTTTCTAAAGAGGGATCATGATTGTTGCTGGATAATAGATGTACTCCAGGGACCCCAAAGCACGGTTCCAGGGAAGGCGTGCTGTACTGTTTTATAGGACAGGGATTAACAACATGAGTTGTTTACTCTGCACTTGTTCTGAATGATACAATGTAAGCAAGTATACTGAGAATTATTTTCAAAGCAATCAAAGGAACTTTAAGTAAAGAAAGATTATTAATGCTTCTAAAGAAGTCAAATATTACATAGAAATATGAAATTAGTACACTATGGGTAAGTACAGCTATAAATAAGTTTTTATGTAAGTGTTATATGCAGTAAGTCTAGGGGTATAAAAAATTGAGTAGAATCAGCCTTCTAATAAGCAATGTTTCCTTTTGCCTCTTTCTAAAAAACTAAAAAATTATATTAAAATATTTAAAAAATGAAAATTTTATAATAAGGAATTAACAAGATTTGCTTATCCTTTAAGTTCCAACTCAAAAGTACATCCTCATGCAAACTTTCCCCATATATCCAATTAGGATGAATTATTTCATCTTGGGTGCAACTTGAGCACTTTCAATCTTCAATGATTCAGGCCCGGTTCAATGGCACCTGAGAACACTGACATACTGAACCCTGTGCTAAACTGATCAAGGAAACCAAGACCTTATGTTGGGCGCATCCGTGCCCTTGAATGGGCGCTAAAGTCAAGAGGGAAACAGACCCTGCATCACCATCATGTCTCTTGTTCTACTGTATTTATGTTTGGAAAGACTGCTATGGGAACATAGAAGAGAGATAAACTAACTTACCTGGAAAACTGGAACAAGGTTCAAAGAGGAGGCAAATTTAGTCTAATATATAGCTCCTACCTCATAGGGTTGTTGAAAGGTTTAAATGAGATGTATAAAATGAAATTATAATCTTTAATTGCAATGCATTCAAAATAAGTTATTCCTTGCAGTAATTTCAACATAAAATGAAAACATAATGCAAAGGCAACTGGGGTTTGGAGGCGATGGTGGAAAAAAAAACTGGTTCCCTGTAGTATTCCAGAGACAAAAATCTGGAACATTTGCTGGAAACATGTCCTTCATATTAGCCCCCACATGTAGGATTGTTCAGTATCTGAGTATCCTAACCATTATCTTCTCTATCATTTGCTCCTGATAAACAATTTTAAGAGTCCAAAATAATGTTATACTTTATTTTTTGTACTAAATTTTTTGCAGGTACCTTCTAGGTGGTAAGATATATCCATACCTTAAAATGCAAGTCAAAACAGATTGACATTTGCATTTAACAATACTCTCAAATACTATATAACTTTTCAGACATCAAAACCACATTCATAGATAACTATTTTTGCAAAATCTCTCCATGGTTCTTCTAACACTCATCTCCCTCATGCTCATGTCACTGTTCCCAAAGTCCCCAAAGAGGCACTCACCTGCCCAAGCTCTTCATTAAGGTTTGATGTCCTGGCCATTGCAGGAGTGTCATTTCCGAGATAATACATATCTGTGTCCTGAGAGAGAGAAAGGGGGGCACCTCAGAAAGTGTATACCATTAATCCTTCATTTAAATTAACACAGAAAAGAAGCTAAAAACAGATAACTTAATATAAATGCTAATTTTTAATTTGGGGATGAAAATACAGTGGCTATCGTGTGATACAAAGAGAAAACATGGGAATTTATATGGAGAAGATTTGGTTTCAAGATAGTCGTCTGATGACCTAGAGGGACTCACACTTCTGAGCTCAGCTAACATCTTGTTCACAGAATTGTTATGAAGATCAAATAAAACGCAGAGGAAAGCACCTAGTCTACATATACTGGTTGGTGAAGTGAAGTGCTTAATGGCCCTGACAGTTCCTTAAAAATTCCATTTCTACTCTTACAATGGAACCCATGTTTACTGTCACCATGACTTCTGATACATAATGAACACTGATATAGACACACACAGGAGATCTTTTCTTCAGCACTAAATTAGACTTCAAAAGCATGAACAACAGCTGCAGCCATTTTATCCCAACTCACCAGAAGACATGTACCTGCTAAGCGTTCTGCTTCCATTATCTCACTTAATCCTCACGAGTACCTTGAATCAGGACTACTGTCCTCCCCACTTCACAGACCAGGAAGCTGAGACGTTAGGTAACAAGTCACTGCCATCATGGCTCAGGGACACCCTGGCCGGAGATCCCTTGCCAGTTGTCTGGCTAGTTTAACTTCCAGACCAAAGCATAAATTACCTACATTCTTCCTTTCCTTGGAGCTCAATTAAATGACTAAGGCTCTGAGAAAGTATTTGAAAATAGTAGTTGACAATTCTCCAGCAGCTCAACTTTTGAACTACTGTGATACTCACCCAGTTTATAAAAAGGGCTTGAGTGTATTTCACAACCTCAAGAGTCACCAACAGACTGATGGGAATAAGATTGTTGTACAAGATGATGAATGTCAACAAGTTATATCCAAAATTATCCGAGCTTGTGTCTGTGGAAGAAAACCATAATATCTCTATAGCTTTAGTTAGTCTCCACTCAGTTTCCTTTTATTTTATTATTTTGGAATTTTTCTAAAAGATGTTCAGAAAAAAGTCAATTGGCTTATGTATAAATTTAGAGATTCAAGTTAAAGTAGTTACTGAGTACCTACTATGTGGTGCCAACTGTGAACACAAAGACTATTAAGACATGATCCCTTCCAATAAAGAGCTGGCTTCTCATAGGAGTTTGCGGGGAAGGGGAGTAAGCAGAAGCAAGTATGCCCCTCAGTGTGACTATGCAGAAGCAGGCTTCATCTATTCAAGAGGAGTTCACGGGGCACTACAGAAACCAGGACAGGAGGGATTTTTAACGAGAAGGCATGGTCACTGAAGGCCATCCAGAAGAACAGAGGCTTTATTTAAGTTTTGGAAGACAGAGAGATGACAGCTAACTAAAAAGGATGCAGAAAAGAGGACAGCCATTTGAAACGGTTGTAAGAAATATCTACAACCTCATTCGAGTATGAGTATATTTGGGACATTCCAAAGAATTGGTAAAATGGAAAAAAAAAAACGTGTGAACAGGGAAAACAGGCAGAGTTGGAGACTATTTATTGAAGATAAGAGAAGGAATGTCTTGATGGAAGACGATCCCCAAAGATGAACCAAGACTCCTAAGGGATGGACTCCAAAGCAGAGGCAGGACCAGGAAGGGGGAAAGAGGTCAAGTTCTATGACTACCAAAAGAGGAGAGCTCTTTGAACTGAAGTCAAAGCTCCAACAATGCAATGTGACAATGCAAATGTGGAGTTTGATGGCTTTCACAAGAGAGCTACTCAGACTTTACCATAAGGATAACAAGACAGAAAGCATTATGGGTAAGACAAAAAGATCATTCTCCCACTGTAAACTATGCAGCTAGTACTGGAGGTGGATATAATCTAAGCAATTTACCACAAAGCCTGTATACCAAGATAGTGTCAATGCTGTTTATTTACTCAGACCATGACATTTTGGAACTAACAACATATGTATATAGAATGTCAGTCTTCACATTTGAAGCTAGACATATAACACAGTCCAAATCCAAATTTTAAGAACCAAAATCAAAGGATTTTGATACAAGCTACAACTGAAGTCCCAGTCACATTTCCCACATTTGTAAAGTGGCGGCAAGAGTTCTCCTGGGCAGTTCAAAGTGTATGAGTTTTTCACATGAGATAATTAGAAAAGGAAAAAATGTTTTGATAGGTTTAACTAAAATATTTTGAAAGATGGAAATAACAACAACCCCAAGAAAATATCCCAAAATTTTCAAATTCAAATTTATTTAAAAAATTGACATTAACTCTTATTTATTTTCTGGAATTGCTGTGTAAACAGATTGGCAAATCTTCTCTCAAAAAAAAAGCAATAAAACTGGACAAAATTGTCAAAAAACAAGCATTTAAAGTGTTTGGAAATTGATCAGAGAGCATACAAAAAATTCAAAAGCATGTATTCAAGAAAATCTACTAGGTGCCAGCACCCTGGCTGAGTGGTTAAGTTCATGCACTCCACTTCAGCAGCCCACATTTTCACTGGTTCAAATCCTGGGCGCAGACATGGCACCACT
Source organism: Equus caballus (assembly GCF_041296265.1). NCBI lineage: Eukaryota > Metazoa > Chordata > Mammalia > Perissodactyla > Equidae > Equus > Equus caballus. The sequence continues at coordinate 22,840,211 of NC_091700.1, read as the reverse complement.
CATTAAGCCATGCTGAGGTGGCATCCCACATGCCACAACTAGAAGGACCAAAAACTAAAAATATGCAACTATGTACCAAGGGGCTTTTGGGAGAAAAAAGAAAGAAAATCTTAAAAAAGAAAGAAAGAAAGAAAGAAAATCTACTCAATCTCAGTAAGTGGGAGCCTTTGACATTTAAGCGAAAGGCTGTTTCTGCCTCCTTTCCCCCAGATCCATGTTGCTTAGGTTCTGTTCTGGGTGGGTGGTTGAGACAGGCATGAGGACTAGCAGCTCTCATCTCCTCTGACACCAGCTCCATGTTGCATAAATTCTATCCCAGGGTGCGGCAGTCTGCTACCACAGAGTAGGGCAGGTTGTCAGGACAGAAACAGCCCAAGGGAACTGACGTTATTTGGGGCACAGCATAAAAAAAAGCCATGCCCAGGGCACTGTCAAAAACAATAGCAATTCCAGTGGCTAATAATCAGGAAAGACAAGCAACTCACAATACTAGTAGGGGCAAACAAAACAGCAGACTAGCCAGAAATTAAACAGGGAGATCTAAGGAAAGAAATGGCCAAGAAACCTTGCTAGGATCACACTCAACGCTAGTGGTCCAGAAGGTCATGTCCATGAGCAAGGCTGCATCTTCTCAGGAGAGACCAGAGAGGGTACTGTGAGCTACTAGTCCCTGACTGAATGTGGGGCAGATTTTAAACTCCCCAAACACTGAAGGATTCCCCAAGCCTCACACAGATCAAACCACAGAGGGTGGGATTCTTACTGGCTCCAGGAATTTAAGCACAATCACTGACTGACTTCTAACCTAGGCTGACCTGCTGACCCAGAGTGACCCCTAGGAATTCAAGCTTAAAAATAAAAACAAGGAGAGGAGTGACTGCTAATGAGGATAGGATATCTTTCTTGAGATGATGATGATGTTCTAAAGTTAGGTAGTGGTGAACGTACTAAAACCCACAATATACTTTAAACTGTACATTTTAAGAAAATTAAAAAGTAAAAACACGGAAATGAAACTGAGCAGTAACATCAGAGGCTGTACACTACAGAATAGAACAGACTTCACAGAGCTAGTCCAGCCAAGTCACTAAAATAAACAAAAACAAGCCCCAGGAGGAAGAGGAAATCAGAATCCAGAGTTGCTACAATATATTATCCGAAATGCCCTGTTTTCAACAGCAAAAAAATAATGAAACATACAAAGAAACAGGGAAAAAAGAAGCAATAGAAACTGCCTTTGAGGGGGGCCCAAATGATGAACCAAACAAAGACTTCAAAGTGGTATTATAAATGTATTCAAAGAACTAAAGAAAACTGTCTAAAGAATTTAAAGAAAGTATGATAACAATTATTGACAATTAGAGAATATCAATAAAGAGATAGAAGTTTAAAAATAAAGAAGCAAATGGAAATTCTGGAATTCAAAAGTACAATAATTGAAATGAAAAAATTACTAGTGGAGCTCAACAGCAGATTTGAGCTGACAGAAAAGAGAATAGACAAACTTGAATATAGACCAATAGAGATGATCCAATCAGAAGAAGAGAAAGAAAGAGAAATAAAGAAAAATTAACAGAGGACACTCAGAAACGCATTAGGACACATCAAGTGACCCTATAGAAATACATATATAATGGAAGTACCAGAAGGAGAGGGGAATGAGAATGTGGCAGAAAAAATATCTGAATAAATAATAGCTGAAAACTTCCCAAATTTGATGAAAAATATTAATTTATACATCCGAAAAGCTCAACAAACTCCAAATAGAATAAACTTAAAACTACTGAAAACCAAAGACAATTTTGACAGCAGCAATAGAAAAATGACTAACATACAAGGGAAAAACAATAAGATTAACAGCTGACTTCTCGTCAGTACGATGGAGGCCAGAGGGCAGTGGAATGGTGTATTTAATGTACTGAAAGAAAGAGAATGTCAACCAAGAATTCCACAAGAATTCTGTATCAGAAAAACTACCCTTCAAAAGCAAAGGAGAAAGTAAGGCATTCCAAGATAAAAACTGAGATAATTTGTTGCTGTCCAATATGCCTTACAAGAAATAATAAAGGAAATGTGACACCAGACAGTAATTAAATCCACATAGAGAAACAAAGGGCAGCAGTAAGGTAATTATATAGGCAACTATAAAAGACAGTATAATTACTATTTTTTATCCTTTCTTTTGAATTTAAAAAACAATAGCAAAAAAAGTCATTATAAAACTGCATTGTTGGACTTATATGCAGATGTAATATATATAACAGCACAAAGGAGTGAGAAGAGAGTGAAGCTCCATGAAGCAAAACAATGACACAAGCTAGTAACTCAAAGCCATAGAGAGAAATGAAGAGTACTGGAAATGTTAAATAAGTAGGGTAATGTAAAACAACTCTCTATTTTTTTTCTTTTTTTGCTGCTTTAAGAGACATAAGATTATATAAAGCAATAACACTGTCTTATTAGGTTGATAACATAGATGTAATATATATGACAATAATAGCATAAAGCAGGAGAGGAAATGGATCCATACTGGAGTAAAATTTCTGTATTTTACTGGAATTGTTAGTATTAATCTGAGGTAGCTGCTGATAAATTAAGATTACACTGTAATCCCTAGAGCAACCACTAAGAAAACAACTCAAAAAATATAGTTAAAAAATAATCATTTGACTATAAATCCCCAAATGTGTCCATCTTCACTTCATCACATAACTCCTAATCTTTCAACTCTCCTTGAAAGGCTGGCATTATATAGAGTACCCAAAGAGAAGAGAAAAATGACATGGTCACCACACATAAACCACGCTTAGATGGATTTTCCAAAAGTAGTTTCATCCTACTTCAACAGGCAACCCACTCCAGAACTTACCCATCTTCTTGATGTACCAGTTCTTTCCACCTTGAGACCCATTCCAGTAAAGGGCCCCCACCGAGCTCACCAAGGCCATGACCAAGAGGATGCCAAACAACACCAGGATCTGGACATTGGTCACTTTCTCAACATTTGATCTCTTGAGAGGTGCTTTGGTGGAATTCTGTACAATAGCATTTAAAATCAGTAAGGGTCACAGAACAGACTTGGGGACAACAAGTGGGGAGAAAGGGAGGTAAGTTAACTAAAATCAACAAACAAAAAGTAAAAGATTATATTTTTTTGCCAAATAACCAACGAAATTAAAAAGTGTACCACTAAAAAACACTGTACTCCTGAATCAACACGGCTAGTTTTAAGTAAAGAAGACAGAAGACATACTCTACCATTTTAAAGAACACATTTCAACTCTACATGATTCAATCTGGATGTAAGATTCCATTTTAGCATAAAATTAGCTACTTTTACTATCTTTGACCACAAGTTCTAAATCATTTAAGTCCAGTTTAAAAGAAATCAAGATGTTGCTAATTCAAGAGAAAGTTAAAGATCCTATATATCATAAAAATCTAGAGAGAATCTTCAAATAACACAGCTCTCCAATTAATATACAAAGAGATATTTTTGAAGTACATATTTTCCCTCCAGCAGCTCAAAATTTGAGGAAAAAAGACACACACACACACAAACACATACACATCAATAATGCAAAATAGAACATCAACAGGTGTCAAAATAAATGGATGGACAAAAGGTGTGTTTGGAAAACAGTGAACAAGAAACAAGCAGGAAAACTCAGGAAAGCTCTAGTGGTCAGGAGAAATCTGGATGGAGTCCTAAATCGTGAACAGAATGTAGACAGGAAAGTAAAACAAAAGCAGAAACACAGCCTCGCCATCTATAAATGTGCATGGCCTGCTGTCTCACTGCTAGTGGGAAAGCCAGTCTACCGGGAGCAGAGGCCAGCGCTGGGAAGTGAGTTCAGAAAGATTCATTAAATCCACATTCAAGGACCACTACACATCAGGCAGAAAATTTGGGACTACATCCCTCGGCAGTGGAAAAGTCAACAGAACTGTTTGCACTAGACAGTTATGCACCTGAAGTTAATTTATTAAAAATTTTCCAACGGCATTTGTGGTGAGCAGAAAAATGGTCCCTCAGTGATGCCCATGTCCCAATACCTGGACCCTATGAATATGTTACTTTATGTGGTAAAAGGGACTTTGCAGCTGTGATTAAATGAAGGACATTAACTTGGGGAGGTTATCTTGGACTATCTAAGCGGGCCCAATTTAATCATATGGGTCCTTAAAAGCAGAAAAAGAAGAGATCTTTTCCTGGCTACAGGCAAAGGGGGATGTGACAGCAGAAGAATGGTAAAGAGATGCAACGCTGCTGGCTTGGAAGATGGAGGAAGCGGGTCATGAGCCAAGGAATTCGGGTACCTCTAGAAGGCTGGGAAAGGCAAGGAACAGATTCTCCTCTAGAGCCTCCTGGAGTGTTCCAGAAAGGAATGCTGCCCTGCCAACACCTTGATATGGGTGAGGCCTATACCAAACTTGTGACCTACAGAACTGCAACATTAACAAATCGCCTTGTTTTAAGCCACTAAGTGTAGTCGTTACGGCAGCAACAGGAAACTAATACAGCCACACAGCCAATGATAATAATGCATTCCTGGAGGTGACCAGAGCCTGGGCTAAATCAGAAGCCAGGAGGTGGATGGGGCAGAGGGACAGGAGCTTCAGTCTGCAGGTCTCCTCCCACGACTCACGAGCCTTGTCTCCTTGGAGGCAACACTGATCTGTAAGACCAGGTGATTTGAAAACTTGCAAGGCACTAACTAGCCATAAAAATCGCGCCTCGTACCAAACTCAAGGCAGCATTCTCCTTCACTATTCTCAATCTATCTGACCATTAACAGAGCGAGGATGAAAATGTCTTTGAAAATAAGAATACAAATAAAGTCACAATGTGAAAATACAACCAACATGAAAATGGGAAGCAATTCATTCCTAAGTTCCATAAAGAAGGTCATACCACAACATCGCTGAAATTGGCTGAATTCTATCACCAAACCCAGAAATACCACTATCAAGCCCAACGCTTTCTGTGAGGTGGGGAGTTAGGGAAGTGCTATACTGGCGATTTTGAAAAGTTAACTGCTTTAAGCGTCCAAACAGCACAGCAGCATTTTCCTTTATAAACTCTCTTCTCCCTTTCACTTTAGCTCTCTAAATTATTTGTTCTTTATAGACTTTTAAAAAAATTCCTCCAGAATCTAAAAGGAAATCCATTAGTAAAGGCTGACCTATCATCCATCTAACGCTATCTAAAGGTTGATGGGGATGACACAACACCTCTGGTCTCATGGCAGAGCCAACGGACCGGTTCCGAGACTGCCTATACCAATCTTTTAAAAAGTAAAGATGATCTTATCATTTTTAATAAACATTCACGGGAGGCACACGCAGAAAAAAATTATAATTAACATCATTCCTATCACTCTATTATTTTATTGACTTCTGATCTTTTCCAGTGGTGAACTGGACTCCTGGCCAGTTAACAGCATTAGAAAAAGTTATCCTTCATCCAACACAAGAGCCCAAACCTCAGGCTTCAACACATGCACTTTGAGGGAGCCAGCTCTGCACACTCGCTCCCAACCCTGGACGTGTCCACTTGTAACGATGAGCTTGTAATGTTACATTCTGACCAGCATTGTACGTTCTTCTACACAATTCTTAGAAAACACTGCTCCTTCTGAGTAATGGAGTTCTTAGCTGAAACAGGCCAAAATGTCAGAATTTGAAAAAGCTTATATTTGACCTGAATTTTACACATTTTATTCTCTCCTAAGACAGCAGTCAGTAGAGTACTAGTTAGAACACGGACTCGGAAGCCAGACTGCCTCGGTTTGAAGCCCAGCTCTCCCTCTCAGTGGGCGTGTAGCTTCGATAACTTACGTAGACACTCTGTGCTTCAGGGTCCTCATCTAGAAAATGGGGACAATAATAGTATCTTCCTCACAGGGCTACTGTGAGGAATAAATGAGTTAATACATGCAAAATGCTGAGAACAATGCATGGGACACTAAGTATTTGCTGTAATTAATGTGATAATATCTCTCTTTACCGTTAAATCAACCAACGGAAATAGGAGACATGGAAATATTTTTATGTGTAACTACACTAAATATGAAACAAGGGAACTTTGAAGAGTAGAAGGCGTTGAGGTGAGAGTTTAAAAAACAAAAACAAAAAAGTGGAACCCTAAAGCAATGGCGTTTCCTGTCTGTGGTCAAGGAGCACAAGTACAGACAAAAAATATTATTTCACAAACAGGATGGCTTCCAGCTACATGTGTTATATTATATTCCTTTTGAAAGCTCATTATTTTTACTTGTTGTTTCAGCCCTAAAGGCACGGTGACTCCAGCACAGGTGTTTCTGGGGCTTTCCATTATTCTGTACTCAAACAGTCAACATGTCATATGCCTTGAAAAGAGGTTTATCCCATCCAGGGCAGGGAAAAGTGCCTATTGCACTCACGAGATGCAAACTTCCCGCGGTAGCTTAGTGCACACCCTACTCACTGAAGAGATGAGGGATCATTTTTAAGCGTAACTTAATTATCTCCTACGCCTTAGCCACAAAGCAGTATTACTAATGTGCGTTCTAGAAAAACAGTATTACACCCTGAAAAAACAACCAGTGTACAAGGCATCTTGGAGAGTGATTACATTTGTAATATGCACAATCTGAAAACCAGCCTTGGGGTCCCGCCCAAATTTGAGCAAGCTCCTTGTGATCTCTTTGTCACTTCATCACAAAAACAGAAGTGATCTGTGGTTAGCGGAGCTCCAAAAGTGCGCAGCAGTGGCTACTGGCTGCGGACTGGGGAAGTGAGAGGCTACCGACGAGGTGGCAGAGCACTAAACTACTCGCCAGGATCAAACCTTCACGTACAGGCTGCTCAGAACCAACACACTTGAACCGTTATAATCAGCGCTTACGAATGGGTGAGGACCTGGCAGGAAGGATGAATCAGGCATATCTCAGATATGCTGAATGATCTTCATCCACCCAAGAGCTGCCTCCAGCATCTACCAACTATTTACTTTTTTAGCTGCCATGGATGCCCACACACACACCACATCCCCTCTGTAACCATTGCACCACACTTGGGCCCTACCATTCCAGGACAAAACTTCCCTGTGTCCTCTGCCTCCTTCAGGAGCTCTTCTCTCACTCCTTGCCTTACCCAGCCAAGGACACTCCTTCCCTGAAATCTCTTCAAGCAAAGGGTGCTGGTACAGACTCGCATCCCTCAGAGTCTAAAGATGGTATAACTGAATGTATACGCAGGACGCCATAATATTTCTGACACTTTATTTTTCTAACGCCATGTTAAAAAATCACTTGTAAAGTTCATGCCATTTGGCAACGCTACCTTCTGCCTCTTCCCTCTGAAAGTCCACCAACCTCTCAGTCGCTCCCCCTCACTTTCTGAAGATAAGCAGCTGGCTTATGGCATCTGTCTCTACCCCAGCCTCGCCATGATCCCGTATTCAAATCACAGCACTGACCCATTGAATGCCCAAGTCTCTCAGTCTTTCACTTCTTGACGTCGAATAGCCTCCAACAGCTCTATCTTTAGCCTCCTACTCCCATGTTCACTCTGGGTCTCTCCACTCTGCAACCCTCCACCCCAGAAACTCAAAGACAAGCACCTTACACACTGATCAATCAGTCACTCAGCAACTCCAACAATTTTCTTCAACTTCAATGAGCCTCTCAACTCTTCTAATCCTCCCTATCTCTCTTCCCTGTCTCCACTGCGTTACCCAGCTGGTGTGGCCATTGGAGGCCATCACTTTATCTGTTCTAATAAATATTTAACTCTCTCCTACATCACTTGGCCTCAAACAGTGGACCAACAAAATAGCGCCCCTTCTCCAATTCCACATCTAAAATGTGCTTCTTAATATCATTCTTAGTATCTAGTCAAGTGACACCCACAAACCTGGGTTGGTTGACTCTTTCACATACACTCACAGCACTCTGTAACAACACATACTACAATTCTCTCTCTACTGTGTAATTCACTATTACTCCTTAGTCTACATGGCTCCAGAGGGTAAGACTGGGCCTTTCACTATTGTAGACATACAGCCTAGCACAAGACATGGCGCACGGTGGCCACTAAATATTTTTTAATTAAAAAATACAGCCAAATATGTGCTTTAGAAGTTACAGAAAATGGCAGATAAGCTGAAAAGCCAATTCTTATTAATAGCAACCATTAGCAAAATAAGATGCCAAGTGATACCACAGAAACGTAAGAAATGACACATAAGGACACTGGTTTATGCAGAATTTCAAAGTTTCCTGGCAAAATAAGTCATAACATAAATGTGAGCTGTAAATTCACAAACAATAATTTAAAAATTAACAGGCAGAAAGAGCAAAATCACTTTAATATATTTTCTCTGGTATATGATATGAAGAATAAACATGAGTTCAAAAACAACTGCTTTTAAATTGTCTCGAGTTCAGTTAAATAAGACAATTTACTGCAAAATCCTAATTAATGAGGTGAGGAGGAAAAGTAGAGAAAGGAAATAAGGAAGTTAGAAGAATCCCCCTTGAGTCCAGAAGATAAAATCGGTTAGAACAGATTTTCCCCCTAAATCTGGAAAACAAAGACCATGGATATTTCAGGCAAGAAGTAACAAATATCTGATACAATAACAGAAATCCAGAAGAAACGACTTAAGGAACCAAAATAAAGGCACTTCCTTTCCAAATTTAAGTTCATAGACAAAATTGAGCTTCCTAAATGCAGCATCTGCATTTTCCACCCTCTACTCCATAAAAACAGAAAAAAAGAAGCCTAAAATCAGCATTGTTTTTCAGCAGAGAAATGTTTTACCTGCATGAGTTTGGTGTCGTGTCCAGTATAAACAACTATGCCAAAGACCCACTGAGTGTTCCTAAGCTGTGTACCTCTTAATAAGATCTGGTCAGGCCCAAGGGAAACAGGGCTAAAAATAAGAAACAACATTTATATTTAATGACAGTCTGACAGACGAGCATGTGCTTCCCCTTAAACATACACCCACAAGAAATCAAATGTTTCCTTTAGTCAAATTTGAACTATTTTACTGGTAACAGGGGCAATAAAAGTTACCACTGGCTTAATCTACCCAAAAACGACCCATAAAAAAGCTTTACCTTATCCACTCACCACTACAGAAAAAGGTAGTTTTTTCCCTATGAAACATTAGAAGGAACTGTGTCTTTTATAACCCTGTATGAAACTCAACACCCAAAAAGGAAATTGCTAAAATAACCAGAAGTTTATTGATTTGGGAAACCCAGTTTATTTTATAGACTATTACAAGAAAATAAAAGCAATAAAGCTATATCACAGTTGTCAAAGATGATTTAATGATTAAATAAAAGCCTGATCGATAATTTAGAAATTCAAAATGGGGAGCCGACAGCATGGCTCTGCGTACTACATGAAAACCAAGAAAGCAGCCATGCTTAGTCGTCACAGCTATTTTGGGTCAATTCCCATGACCAGGTCCTTCCCTTTGGGTCTGTTCAAAACACAAAGCTGGGAAGCACGGGTACGAAGCATGCAGAGTAAAGACGGGCAGAAGACAGAACTGCACCCCAACATAATGACAAAAGTGACTCTCAAACAATAAAACAAATGCCAAGAGGACAAAGACGACAGAATATGGACAACAGGGCAGTGACTATAATAAAGGAAGACTAATTGTTGTCCCTTTCATTCAACTTTCTAAAAACAAATGCTACTTAGAAGAATGCTGGCCAAAAAAAAGATGTTTCTCTAATAAATATATTAGCTTTTATACACCTCGGATACCTCTCTTCTGCTTTTCTGGACAATTTTATGCAGCCAAAACCAACTGTCCTCCCGGGTAGATAATACACACAGAAAGAACAGGCCAGTTCTGTGAACCTCAATAACCCTCGGGCTATTTTCTCGTCGAAAATCAGTTCTTTCTTAAATTTAATGGAGGGTTTAAATTGACTGAAATACTATTTTGAGGAAAGCTCAGTCTCTCATATCTAAGCCAAACATACAGAAGTATGCTTTAAAATATTATGAAACCAGAAAACAAACTGACATTTTCCAAAGCTCCAGTAATCCTTAGTCACATTAAAAAAACAAACAAACAAAACACTTAAGAGAATGGAAAACGATACCTTTCCCCATCTAAGTGCAGGTTTCCTGTGAAGTCATAGAGGTGGCGGTTGGGCCCTTCACACTCTACGGTCCCAGACAACTTCATCAGTACTTCCCTCGTTTGCATGTTGGCGGTGTGACTCAAACTCTAAAACGTTAAACCCAAAGAGGACACTGAACACAACCTTCCGGGTTTAGGGAAGACATTCCGCGTCTCCAGTGTTAATCAAAAGGAACTAACGAATCAATTAAAATGGAGTAACTTGGGGGGGGGAGGCGCTAAATCAAACCACCAGCCCCCTAAGATAGACTTTACAGGCAGCGTTTGCCACAGCAGCCTAATGCAAAAGTTTCAGAAAAATTCAATGAAGCAGCAAGTTAAGATTCCACCACTGTGCTGGAAACATCCACGTTCAAGCATTAACACACTCAAACACCTTACAGAAAGCAGATTATTAGCTGCACTCTGACACAGGTCATAAACATCAAGTATCCCTTTCAAACAGGATGATACGTAGGCCCAGTAACTCTTCTTTAAACAGAAAAAAATGTCTAAATCGAATACAGAAGGTAGAAAAGATATCTGGACAGAATTATCAAATTCAACTTTATGCAGCAGAAAATGTGTCAAAACGCTTAAAATTGTTGTTATATTAAAGACTATTCTTCATTCTAGCATTAAAATACATGGTAAGAATAGCTTTATTTAAGGCTTGTAAATTTTATATCTAACACAATACTCTCTAGAATTAGAATCTCAATTAAAAGAACAATGTAAAGTAAGGTACCCAGAGTTCATCCACTGCCTCTGTCCACTGCAGAGGCTGTCCTTTCCACCATGCAGCTCGACCTAGCTGAGGAGATCCCTTCCAACCTGCACTAACAGGCACAGAGCTCAGTAAGATATAAATTAAGGCGTGGTACCCTTCGTGACCCATACACAGATGAAGCCCACTTCTCCTGGCTCCGCTCTCACTCTCAAGGAGTTCCCTTCATAATAAAAGGCGTGTTCTTCCCACAGATTCTATTAGGGTTAAGGCATAACTTTTTGTGGCAGAAGATTTTTTCTCTAGAAAACTCACTGACTGATACATGTGGGGAGCAGATTTGCAATTTGGGCCTCCATAACAACACAAGTCATAAAAGGTGACTTTACCTGACGTATTTTAAGGTTCGTCTCCCCATCTAGATTAGCTGTTTCGACATAACACATTGCCTGAGGTTCACTACGGAGAGAGGAAAAAAAACAGCCAAAGTTTAGTAAGGGCCTCGCCATAAATTCATAGCTCATAAAGTCTACTATGGAAACTACTTCTGCTGATCGGCCCTTCAAAATAGTGTTATAAACCACTTCAGTACTAGTAATTGATTAGAAAGACAAACACTCATCTTTGGGGTGCAACACCAATACAACGTTGTCTGCCCAGTGACCCGCCCTGTTGGCCCCACAACATGGCTGCTCGACCTCCAGTAGACAGAAATAACTGAGGATGACTGAGAAGGGGAGAGGTGGGTTATGGGAAATGCATGACGTCCCCGCTGAGACCCAACCCCTGCGTGTAGGTGCCCCTCAAAGTCTGATGCTTGGCCTGCTCCTGACCAAGAGAGCCGCCCTAGGCACGGCACATATAAACACGTCATTTGAGGAAAACTACAGCCAGAGGCATTGAGGAATCAAGGCACGGGCTCAGCAAGACTTCTTCCCTGTACCTTGTACTATGTCAACAGGCAACTTTTTAATCAAAACACTTAATTTTAAGGACAGAAAACTCATGGGATAAAAATAAGCACAGCAGATATTATATTCCTACTTCTAATCTTCGCTTTAGGTAGAATAGTTAGTATGTGAGAGATTGGATGGTGCAACCCACTGGCTAAGCTAAGATAGCACTATCTTTATTGGCTATGCGGCCTTGGCAAGCTGTTTAATCTCTCCGTGTCTCTCTTTTCTCATGTACAAAGTAAGGACATCAGAGGTTGTTGACAAGATTAAGTGAGATCATGTACTCAGCAGGCTGCTTGGCACAAAGCACAGACTCAAACACTAATGAGCATCCTGAAAACACGATGTCAGCTCACAAACAATCCCAATTAAATCCAGGTTTTCAGAGGGTCACAACCAAAACTCATATCCCAAACTATCAAGCGATCCACATCTTACTATTTCTAAGAGTCTCTCTGTTACCAATCGGTGGGGACAAACATGAATCCTACTCTGTGTAAATATTGGTGCTTTTCCCCCTCTATGGGCCTGGGATGGTCCTTTTTTAAAACCTTTTATCTCCAGCAGAAAATTCATGCTAAGGCTTAAAATCTAATGTGTGATCAAACCCAATAAAAGAAACACTGTCTGCAGTCAAAGAAGATGCAAACAGTGTGAGCACCTATGATTCCCAACAGCATGTAAATGTAGGAAATTCTAGTCTTAACATCGTATAATTTAATCTTGAACTGAGGAATAGAAGTTTATCTTATCCTAATTTTAGCATTCCTTCTTTGATATGTGCTTTCATGTGTCAAGCCAAGGAAAAGTCAAGGGCTGCACTGTCCGTTATTTACGCTGCTTAGTGGCTGGTCCCTTTCCAGCACAAAACTACCTGGAAAACACAGCAATGACACTTGGGCAGGCAGGGGGCAAACTGTGGACGAATGAAGAGGAAACACCCTCTGCAGGTCATGTCTGTGCTGAGAAAATGCCCGTGGTTCTCTGAACAGCTAGTAAAGGGAGGCACTGAGTTCTGCGGGGAAGGCTGCTGGCTGGATCCAGCAGGAGACGGGCTCTGTCATCTCAGATATGCCGCAACCCGGATGTTACTGAATGCATCCCTCCGCTGCTCTTGAATGTTTCCCATAAATGAGGAACAGCCCAGAAAAGCCCTGAGACTAAGAATCAAAAAATGTATAAGAGTCCAGAAAAAGTACAAATGAATGAATGGTAGAAAGAAAACTTAGGGTTAAGGCAGGAAAAGGCAAATGACAAGTCATGGAAGGGAAGGCTGGAAAGAGAAGGATGGTGACCAGAGGGTGGAGCGGAAAGGACGGCTTGAGATTTCTGCAGCCACCATGTAATATTTTATTGTTCTTAACATGTATTTCAAAAATTGTGCCCACGAGCACACCTGACCTTGAGGATAGCAGGACCATGTCTGCTGGAAGATACTGCCCATTGACAACCTTCACAATGTCTCCCACCGTCACCTAGAAAACCAGGGAGAAGGACAGAGAAGCGTGAAGGAAAAGAAAGCACAAATGGTGATAAAGGTGGCTAAATATTTAAACAACAAATTACTATACACCTATGCCATGAAGTTTAAGAGCAAGAAGCTCGAGTTATTTTCCTTAACAAGAAGAAAAGGAAAATTTTTCAACACAAACAAATAGTAATATTGCCTTTTTGCAATGATGCTTAGCAAAAAAACAAAAAAAGAAAAGGAGAGGGAGAAAAGAGATGAGTCAGAACCACCAGCAAGTTCTCGTTTTCTTACCACGCTTCGTCCACTTACAAACACGTGAACATTTCCACAGCTGCGTGGGAGGGCAGAACGCGAGGCAGGAGCCAGCCTGGCCGCCTGGGTTCAGATCCCCGGCTCGACTCCCTACCAGCTGTGTGTACCCTGAGCAGGTTATGTAAACTCTGTGCCTCAGTTTTCTCATCTACATGATGAGGTTGACGGCACATATTTCATGGGTCATTGTGAGGACCAACTGAGCTAATGCATGTAAATTTTCTCCATTTCACAAATGGGGAAACTGGAGCTCAAAGTGAAATAACTGATCAAGGTCACACAGCCAGTGAATGTTCGAACCAGGATTCAAAACCGGCCACCTGCCTGGAGGGCCAGAGGTTTGACTGAAAGGTAATACTAGATGCACCCATGAACAGGGCATCTAACGGGTCCCCAGGAACACCACTTAACCCAGCGATTCGTACAGCCTCAGGAAAAGGCCAGAAAGAATCATGGCCAAAGTCAGAGACCTCCTTGGGAAACGGATTCCAAGGGACAGAACACCCCGAGCCAAGGAAGCAGGCCCGCGTCTGCAGAACACGAGCAGCACAGCGAGAGTCCGTCGATCCTTTAACTACATCCCAGAAGCACCGGCTGGATGGAACGGCGGCTCTCAGGGCAGGCAGGCCTAGGCTCGAATCCCAGCTTCTCTGGGCTCCCGGCAGGCTCTTCGCCTCTCTAAGCGCCAGTGTCCTCACTTGTAAAATGGGGAAGTGCCACCAGTGACCTTTTGGGGGTGATGCAGTGATTAAGGAAGTACACACAAGCACCTGGCAAGACACAGGCACGTGTTACGTATTGGCCTCCACCAGCATGAACAGGCACCATGAGTGTGAAAGTCAAGGATGGCAGGATTCTCTGACGGCACAAGAAGTAAGGCCATTCCTAGTGCACAAACAATTTCAAAATTCAAAACGGGCACTACGTTTCCTGTTTCCTAGCGTAACCCACGTTAGCACTCTCTCAGAAGTCAAGAATACTTGTGGAAAACTACTGGATCCTACGAGCTAGAAGAATGGCCCTGGCGGGCGCCTATATTTAATTTTTTATTAGTAAAAAGGAGGGTTTACCAAAATGTGTGCTACTAGTATTTGAACCACTTATCAAAGTGTGTGGGGCAGTCTAAGGAACTAGGCTCAATGTCAGGAAAGGTGTAAAAGTTAAATTCCAGAACCCCCGTACCTGTGCAGTTAGTGTTCGATTCAAAGGCAAAAGAAAGGCATATAGTTAAAGTATATTCCATAACAAAGAGAAGCCAAGAACAGACGCTCCAGAGCTATTTGAACAACCATCAGGACAAAAGCAAGGAACGCTTATGAAAATTGAAAATGTTTTTTAAATATAAAAATATTTTATGTGAATAATTTAATTACGTAGAAAACAAGCAATTAAAAAAACTAGAAAGGAAAATTAGTCGTGTTTTCAAAAGAAAAAAGGCAGTGGATTTTTTTTTAAGTCAAAGTGGGAGGACAAGAGAAATTACAGCTTTCACCCGTCTTTATTATCTAAATAAAGAGTACATTTCAGTAACAAAGTACTGAGAAGTTTCATGCATATGAGAAACTTACTTGAATTTTGTTTGAAATGGTTTCTATTTGATATTCTTATGCACAGTTGTCTCTTCACACACTACCTAGAGCAAGAATTCTTAAGGGGGAAAGAGCCCCCTAGACCCCTGAATCCACTAGAGCCTCAGAGGATTTCTGAGCCATCTTAGTTTGGAAGAATAAGCTCAAAGCTCCTCTCAGAGTTAACCAAAGCTGTCAACATCCGCCCAAGACCTGCCTCTCAGCATCCGCCAACTATCCAGCTACAGCCCGGGGGGAGGCTGACTCGAGCTTCAGCGTTTCAGATTAGAGTTTTATGGCTTTGGGAACCTTAAAGATGCCATTTCCACCTCGCCTGACACCTCTGGCCTGTGTTATCACTGCCCTCTCATCACCTGGCCTCTGCCATAGCTCATCCTCACTCTGAGCAGTTCTGCAGACGTGCCTGGCTTTTCCAGACATCTTAGAGTTCCACTCGGTTACCTCTGTCTTGAACAGCATTTCCCTCTTAAACTGGTTACCTCCTGTGCGTCCTTCCAGAGAACTCTATAGCATCCTGACCCGAATAGGTGGGTCTAGACTAGTTGCCCCTCCCAGATGTTCCCAGGGCGCCTGAAGCATGCCCCTGCACAGAGCTCAGCCCCTGCACTGCATTCTGTTTAGCTGCCTGTCACTTCCACTACACCAGTATGATCCCTGGACCAGCCCCATCGGCCTCACCTGGGAACCCATTAAAAATACAAAGTCTAGGACTCCAGCCTACAATTACTGAATCAGAAAGTCTGAGAGTGGTCCCAGCACTCTGTGCTGTACCAGGCCTGCAGGGGACCAGGATGCCCAGTGAAGTCTGAGAACCTCTGTGGCAAACTCCTTAAGAGCAGGGGCCTTGCTTTATGCTAACTGGCACCCCCAGGCCTAGCAGTCTCTGGTACATGCTAAGAGCTGCATTTAAATAAGCAAACAAAATGCACTTTTAACTGAAATAAAAATGCACGTGGCAAAGCATATAACAAGTGTTCGGTTTGCTGTTTTTCCCCTCCGAATGTGTTTAGGAAACAGTACTGAGCTTTAGGAGTCTGAGGCCATCAACTCCTGGACCCAGAATTCAGAGATCATCTCTCCACTTTCTGCTGTTTCAAGTACTGTCAATCCAAATCCTTATCATTTTCCACTCCACCCAGTATTAATGACTTTCTGGGGACAGAGGTGGTAATAGGAACCGTAGAGAAACAGAAGTCATTCCTCAGAGCCATGGGAATCCTTGAGTTCCTATAGCATTGGGAGTATTTCCACCCAGAGTGAAGTCAAGAATTTCCAAACACTTGACCAAGAAGCACCACACTTCCAAAGGAGAGCGAGGTCCATTAATATTTGCAGTACAGGACACTTCTGGATTGATACCAGGGTTAAGGTGCTATCACAAAACACTATCAAGGGGCTTGATGGTTCTCCTATAACAAAGCAAAAACAAAACTAAAACTAAAATGAGGGCTGCAGTTACCACGCCACGGGCATTGTGCACACTTAAAAGATCACAGAGACATTTTAAAACATTGCTTATTACATGTTTAACAAGAGAAACTGCTGTAAGTTACCCTTCTAAAACATAGTTTTCTTTTGAAATCATGTTAATCAGCTTTGAATCCTGGATTAAAGAGATTCTTCTCCAAAAAACATCTTGTGACCATTAGGAAGGTCCAGCTAAAACAGAGATTCCCTTAAAAAGCTAATTTTTTTAAATATGAAATACCCAGATGGCATTCTTCTAGATTTTCTATTCATCACTATAAACAACAAAAGCCCGTCACCTCAAGCCCCCCAGACCTCATGCTCCCAGGAGGGAGGCAAAGCCCTCTTGCGGTCATCAGGGTCTCAACCACCCGCCTCGGGGTCCAAATGGGGTGGCTTCACCCCTGCCCCACCACCGTATATGTAACGGTAACCACAACCCAAACTCTGCCCATCAAAAACATCAGAAGTGAGAATCTCAATAGTTAAAAAAAAATCTTTAAAACATTGAATTTAGGTTAAGAGAACAACAGAAGATCAGGGAAAATATTTCTTTAATTGAATTTAGGAACTAGAAAATGCTTTGAGATTTCAGAAATACCCATGAGGAGCAACGAATTTCACCACTCTGAACTGCCACAGTGAGCATCTTCCAGAAGATGCAGAGATCAGAGTGAACAGGCCCCAGGGCCAAGCGAGCCACACAGGAAAACCCCACACGTGAACCCGATAGAAAAGGAGACGACGTCCGTCCACACAAACTGTACACTGCAATCAATGCTAGCAATTAACTACAACTGTCCCAACCAAGACCTTCTGGCATATCTTTAAAATTAGTTTTTACCTCTTTCCACATAATGGTATGCCACATACCATTTCTCAACACTGAAAAAGAAAAAAAAAACAATGGATCAGTTAATACCTGTGATAATCGAAATAAAATCAGCTTTCCAAAATCCAAAACGTTCCTTTTAAATTCCACTTATTAATTCCAACATAACACACTCTTACACCTTTATGTCTAACACGGCCATTCCCCAAAATGGAGCTCCAATCTATGCACCTATGCACCATATACGTTAACGTATACACACAAATAAAGATGTATGCATACAAGTTAAATCTATTCATATTTATCAAGGAGAAAAAGAAATCACCTTACTGTTACAAGATTTCCCCAAACATACACATACACACACACACATCCTTAACAACACAGAGCTAATATTCTAGAAATCAATATAATATACGTAGATAGAGAGAGGTAAGGGGCAATTATAAACCAAGGATATGAATGCTTTGATTTTTTATGAACATAAAATATGTCCAGTTCCTGAAAATTACAACCTGTTCTAAAATTCTAAAATACACAAATTCTGTTCAAATCCTAATTAGCAGGGTCCTCCATTTTGTTGGCTTTGTCTGTCATTTTGCTATTTCTTTAAAATATTTTATAAATCATTTCCCCAATTTATCTCAATATCATTAACTACTTATTTAAAATTCCTTAAATGCAGGTCTTACTCTTAAGTTTTCTAAAGGAAAAAGTGACTCAGCCTGGAATCTTACCTATCGTTTTCTTTTTGTTAACTGCATTGTCTGCCTTATGTCGCTTCTGTTATAGAAAGAAAAAAAGTTCTTAGATTCAAGAGTTCCAAATGAATAACTGAAACAGCAAACAGTAAGATCAGGAGAAAGCAGGGGCAAGGAAACCACGCAGCATCAGTGCTAAAGCTCTAGGACTCAGTTCAGCGGTTTGCAGTCCCGACCGCTCCTAAGTTTAGGGACTAACGCAGTAAACGTAGGTGTGGTCTACCTCGGCCCAAAGGATTACATTTGGTAATTTTAGTTCTAGCAGTGAACAAGCACTCTGAAGTATGAAACTTCTCACTCCTCCCTTGCTTTAGATCAGATTAAAAGAATTATTCAGAAAGATGAACCCAACAACAAACAATTAAATTCATTTTATTGATAAAGAACTTTTGGGGCAAAGTACCTTTGCTTTGATTTGTATTGCATTAGTTGTTTACCTATTCCCAGAAAAATGTACATAGGTGTTTGAGAGAGCGTGTGTGAGTGTGAGAGAGAGAGAGGAAGGAGGAGAGGGAGAGAAAGAGCACAGAGAAAGGGAAGAGCCTGAAAAGAGGACAGAGAGAAATAGGCAAGAGAGAGTATGAACGTGGTTGTGGCTGATGAACTTGGAGATACACTGAGAAATGTGTGAGGAGGAAGGAGATGCTTGTAAATTTACCTCAAGCACAGTCAGCACAACGCTGCTATACCAGACAGCAATACAATCCTCCCTTTGCTACCCAAATTAGCAGCTGTAAAGGAGGATGTAAGGAACATCAGTGACAAAAATCAAAGGGACTCCACGGACCCAACAACAGAATCAACAGTTTGCACTAGTCCTGTGTCACAGTCCAGGAATTTATGATACTGCGTACACAGGTTCCCTCCCCAGAAATATCATCCTGAACCTTGAGAAGCCAGTTAGGCTACAGACCAATTCTCTGTCTTAAAAAACCCAGAGCAACAAATACGTTATAAGTTATATTCAGTACAACGTTTTTATTATCCGAAAGCAACACTTACAAAATCTTCCACAATCTCTTTGATGCCTGCGATTGTTAAAATAATGATCAATGGCACCAGGGTGGTATATCTTCCTGTTGGAGATACATCGGGAATTTGCTGCAAGATAAGAGACCAAAAGAAGAAAGTTGGCAAATTAAAATCTTCTCCATGAAAAAGAAAATACAGCACTCACCCCTCATTCCTTTGCAGATCTGTTCCATTTGTGTTACACCAAAATAATTATCTTATTTTAAAAACGAAGTATTTTAGTATTTAGTATTTAAGTATTTTACCTATTTTTAAAACTCTATTCAACATTGTTACGTGTTTGAAACAGAAAAAAGGGTAAAAGTACAACCCTGGGGCCATTTTTCAATGCCTCTTTTGGTACCTGCAATTGCCCTTAAGGCCAAGCCTAAAGAGCTCTGCAGAGATCATGTTTGTTCCCGCGAACGGTTACTGGACGCAGGAAGCAAATTACATTCAAGTATTATGACACTTTTTCAGTTAAGTGACCTTTTACCAAAATTTCACTTTGCGTGTATTTAAGGTTATAAATTTTAAGTAACTTTTTACAAAACATTACCTGTAATAAGGCAATGAAGAGGAAGAAGGCATTAGCAGCTCTTCTAATCTGCTCGTACAAGAATCGAGGTAGAAATGTCAGCACGCTGTACTTGGCCGTACTACAGGAGCAGAGAGAATACTAACGTCAGTGATAGACGTAAACTCGAAAACACAAGAAAACAAAAAGTTTCAAAAATTTTACAAGCAATTTTAAAAACAAAATGTTTCGAAACTCAGGACAAGAAAATTGCTGTGCTGGCACCCTCGTAGGAAGCTTCATTTTGTAAAAGGACACACCTGATAAGAAAATCTTCTAACACGATCTTCATTTTCAAACTTTGTCAAGCATGTGTTCACAGTTTACAAACTTTGATTTCACACAGTGTATACAGAAAAATTTACCCACCTTCTAGAGGCTACGTGCTACGAACACAGTAAGCAAATAAAGGATGTTAAAGGAAGATACGTTTCAAGGATCACAAAACAGAAAAAGGTACATGTTCCAAGTACAGTAAGTACGATACAAACACTGAAACAAAGAGTGAGCAGAAGCATCACTAGAGCACGCACACAAGAAAGGAGGAATTATTATTCCAGAACTTGTGACACACCACAATTCTTATTACAAATCCACTGATTCAATGTAGAAATGTGACTCCATAAAACGCCCTGGGTCACAGGCGTGTGAATAACGTTCACCGTGTCCCTTTGGAAACGCCCGCAGATGCTTTATGCTCAACCACACCTAAACAAACTTCACGCCTTCCACACAACCTTTATTTGGCCACCTTTGCTCATACTTCTGCTTCCACCTGAGGCATCCTCTCCCCTCCACACTGTCTCTCCACGACTGAACCATCCTTCCCATCTCACCCTCCCATCCAACCTTCTGTCTTCCAGGAAGTCTGGTCACATTCACAAAGACTCTTCTTCCCCCAAACCCACAGTAGGACGTTTACACCTACACTACCTAGTCTCTGCTTTACTTTATATTATATTTCTTTATCTAGCGCCAGAATAGATTCCGGGAACAGTAAGAATGTTTACTTCAACTTCACACATTCCTGGACCATAGCAGATAATCAGCGAACAATGAATAATCCCAAGGCATAAACTGAGAACCTGAAGGGGTAAAATGAACCACACCTCCCCTCCTTTGTCTGCTCAAAGGCTTATCCATAAAAGTACCTGCTCAACTCCTAGCTCACCTTCTGAAGGCATGACTCTGAGCCAAATCTGAATTGAAATATATTCTAGCAAGATTATCTAGCAGGTTTCAAATATACAACCAATTAGAATCACCAAAATAGAAGAGCAGAGGGCTCTGGAGACAGAACACTAGAGGCATATGTACCGTGGTAAGACACGACAGCAACCAATCCTAGAATGACGAAATAAAAAAACCAGCTGACAACTCAAAAATATAGCAGCCTGAGGTCATCAGACGGAGCAGGAAATAGCCCCATGGACCATTTACTGGCACTGCCTCAGAGAGATCATCCCCACGGTACAACAGCCTAAGGTTTCACAGTACACAATGTCTAGTCATCTCCACAGATAGAATTATTTTTAGCCTTCTTCTACTTAAGATATTGTGATATTGTGATTTTTAATAAGAAATATATATATATATATATATTCGGTCTTCATCGCCATTTCTGGCACAGAGCTCCTAAAACCTTGGAATTTCCCAAGTGATGAGAGCATAAAGGTAACTTTTGTTATATTAATGAGCTAACTTCTGGACAGCCCCCGGGGAACCTCAGGATGGGGGCTGGTTGCCAGGGAACCAACCATGTGACTGGAGGGTTGGAACTTTCAGATCCATCCCTGACATCTGGGGAGGAGGCCTGAGGTTGAACTGATCACCAACAGCCCATGATTCAATCAATCATACACATGTAATAAAGGTCCAGAAAAACCCAAAAGGAGGGGGCTCAGAGAGCTTCTGGGTTGATGAACACATGGAGACTTGGGAAGGGTGGCACAGCCAGAGAGGGCATGGCATCTCTGCGCCCTTTCCCACATAGCCTGCCCGCTGCAGGTCTTCCATGTGGATGTTCTTGTGATATCCTTTTTATAATAAACTGGTGATCTAGTTCGAAATGTTTCTTGGAATTCTGTGAGCGGCTCTAGAAAACTTATTGAAAACAAGGAGGGAGTAGTTGGAACCTCCAATCTACAGCCTGTCGGTCAGAAGCACAGGTGAGAACTGGCCTTGCAAATGGCCAGTTTGGGGGTGGTGGGGGGTGGGTCTTGTAGTGCTGAGCCTTCAACCTGTGGGATCTGATGCATCCCTAGGTAGCCAGGGTCAGAATTGAGTTGAATTGTAGGACACCCAGCTGGTATCAGAGAATTATTTGGTAACGTGGGGAAACTCCCATACACACCCCCAACACACTGGAATTGGTGATGAGCATCAGAATCTTTAGGTACTAAACATGTATATGACAAATTACATGAAAACCACTTTTAAAACAGTTCAAAGAATCTGACACTTGAAGGAGTATCAGTGAATTAGCTGGAAAATTTGCTTAGATGGAGCCCCTATTCATTTGTGTAGCCCTATAAGGGTACTGGGGCCCAGGGTGGCCCACTCCAAAACATCCCACAATGGCATATTGATTATTTTGAATTAACATTTGTTTTGACCCTCCTTTCTCTGTTCCCCCTGAAAGCAGAAAATAAATATCCCATGTGAAAGGTATCCTCCCCCATACCAGGAAATAGAAACATCCTTATCACCAAAGCTATGGGATTCAGGGCTGAGAAGCCCATACAGGCATATCTCATTTTATCATGCTTTGCTTTACTGTACTTTGCAGACACTGCATTTTCTACAAGACCCTCCACCAGCAAAAAGATTATCACTTGCTGAAGGCTCAGATGATGGTTAGAATTTTTTAGCAATAAAGTATTTTTTAATTAAGGTATGTATATTGTTTTCTTAGACATAAGGCTATTGCACATTTAACGGACTACAGCATAGTATAAACATAACGTTTATATGCACTGGGAAACCAAAGCATTTGTGTGACCCACTTTACTGCGACGTTCAGTTTATTGCACTGTCTGGAACCAAACCTGTAATATCTCTGAGGTACGCCTGTATAAACAAACCTTGTTACTTTTACTATTTACCACCTCAAGCCTAAATTCTACTTAAATTCCTCACTAATTACATACCCCAAACCTAAGTTTCTTTATCTTGTCAATTCCTCATGAATTTATTGTTTCTTTGTGTAAAAGATATATAATCTGCCTGCTTTGTTCACTCTCTAAGCATTATTTTTTAATGATGATCTCCCATACATACCTATTAAATTGGGTTTTTTTCTCCCATTAATCTGGTCTTGTGTCAATTTTTATTATTAGTTCAGCCATAAGAACTCAAGAGGGGTGGGGGGGGGAGCATTTCCCCTCCCTGACAGTTTTAGAGAGGCAGCCAGGAGAACCCACCAACTGAAAAACTGCTTTCTGCCGGGTCTACAGAAGGTTAAGAGATGCCATCTGACAGAAGCTGGCAAAAAAGTAAGTATTTCTTACTACGTCAGCCTCCCAGATTTCTACCTGTGGGATCCAGTGAAGATGAAAGTGGTATGAATCTTTTTTTCTCTCTAAATTTAGATTAGCAGGAGAAATTTGTCAGACTAGTCTCTTGGGCAAAAGTGATTCTGGTAAAGATTTGGCATGAGTGCTCTTGTTTTCTGTTGATCCCATTCGTCCCACAGATGGTCATTGTTTTCTTTTGTCTCCACCAGCTGGAGGATGAACACGCATCTGGGGGTCAGCCCACTAGGCTGCAGACCCGAGCTCAGGGAATCTAAAAACAGTGGGTAAACTTTTGGCTTGATAAGTCAGCCTATTCTGTTAAAAAGGAGGGAGGAATATGTGATTCCCTGTGTTTTGGTATGGCCATTTAAAAACAGGGCCCTCACAGTTCCCACCCTCACTGTCTTTGGCTAGCTCTGGGAGTGAATGCTTTGGATGTCATGAGGGCTGCATCCTTTGCACTCTCGTTTGGGGACGCCACTTGCATCCATGGTTAAGCCATAAAAAAGCTTATTGGTCTGAGTCACTATTAAGATCCTACTCGTCAATGGCCAGATGATAGATCCTTTGAGTTGGAAAAACCACATTCAAAAAATTTTTAGAGAGCTCTGATACTGGTATAACGGCTAGCCATTAAGACTCTCTTAAGACGGAAGGACAGAAATTAGAACAAAACTCAAAGTCCATTCAGACCCCTTCCTATTTGTCTTCAGACATTTGCAGATAGTGTAAAAGATCAGGACACTGAAAATACAACTGTCTGGCACTTAAGAAGAAACAGAAAAAAAAATAATATAACACATAAATTTCGAAACTCCCTAATGAGATAAAATAACAAAAATTTAGACTTGAAACAAAAATCCAGTGCAAAATTCCCTTCTTAAAATATGGCCACAACTGCCTTTTAAAGCTTCTCTTTCCTACAAGATTTACAGGGAGCACTGCAGCCTAACCTCTAAAAGTATGCAGGTGACTGATGGAAACGCTGAAGGCCAGAAAATGAATTCAGCAGAAGTTCCTGGGACAGCCAGCAGGGCGCGCTGTGCTGGCTCTATAAGCAGGCTCTGCCAACTTCAGGCCTTCCTATGAAGCATCCTTTGCAGATATATCCTAGAACCTCCTCCCAGGGAATTCATGCCCTGGACAACAGCCCTCTTACCTCCACTCACTGGCCATGCTATAACGCCCAGTCAAGAGAGAAAAAGAAAGTTTCACATTGCCCTTTCCTTTCCAGATCCTGACCCTTTGGTCTTTGACTCTTTCTCTCCCAGGGATATCTATTGCGTTCTTGCTTGTCTTGTTTTGTGTCCTAAGGGTTTGGCTTGGCTTTCCGCTTGCCTGGAATGTGCAGGCTGTTGGTTCTCCCTTTTGGCTATCTTTAAGAGTAACTCTGGACCTTGTTTGGTCAAGTTAACTAAAATTAAATAAATGGTTATTTTAAGAATTTTTTAAAAATAAGCTTTAATATCAATAGTGTATTTAAGAAGAACTGGAACTTAATTTTCTTTTCATATCTTGAAAGAACAAAGTTTTCTTGGATTATTTATCTGGTCCCAGTAAAAGATTATGAAAGGAAAACAAAGATTTTATGTTTTATCACAGTAATTTTCTGTGCTTTACTAGATCTTTGATTACTGAAGAAAACTGAATCTTCTCAACAGTAAGAGCTAAGTTTTACTAACAGCTACATAATCTTCTGTATTTGCCTTTAAAATCTTTATCATCACTTTGGTTGAATAAATAGGAATTGTTTCACAGTAACCTATGATCCTATTTGACCAATGTTTTAAAACTTCTTTGATATTTTTGACAAACCTCCCAAAATCAGATTCTAAATAAAATCTCTTTTTTGACCAGGAACATTCCAAAAAGTTTGTTAAACTAATTAGGCATATTTGATACGATAAATTACACTGGAAGCGTCATCAAGTAAGAAGTAGCATAACGTCTTCTTTAGTTGTATTTGTACAGGTATATGTGTTCTAGAAATTATGTGAGATTCCTAAAAATCTGATATGTCCTGGTGTAACATATTAGTCATAATTTTAGTTGTTATCTTAAAATATTGTATATCACAAAAATAACCAAATTTCTTTGTCAACTGTATTATAATGAACCATTTTAAAGTCTTTTGCCATTTATAGTTACTCTGATGCTTTTGCAAAATGCTTCATAGATAAGAAACTCATAAAACTGAACTTGAGGGCCAGCCCAGTGGCATAGTGGTTAAGTTTGGGCACTCCGCTTCCGTGGCCCAGGGTTCACAGGTTCAGATCCTGGGTGCAGACCTACACACTGCTTATCAAGCCATGCTGTGGCAGGCATCCCACATATAAAATAGAGGAAGATGGGCACAGATGTTAGCTCAGGGCTAATCCTCCTCACCGAAAAAAAAAAAAAGAACTGGCGCTCTGTCATCAAAAATTGAGGCTCACACTAAAAGGACTGAATCTGAGCATCAGGAAAATGTCCCAGCTGACTTTCATGCAGAGGTGGCAACAACAGAATCTGTAAAGATTGTGGCACGTGTGGATGAAGTTCATTCTGCTTCTGCAAAAAAATGACCCCTCATTGTCAAGCTGTTGCCATCCAGATGTCCTCGTATCATGGCAACAGCCTGCTCCTGAATCAGAGAAATTAAGATGGGTGAAAAATGAAATTAAACAGTTGGGGCTAAGGGAAACCCAAGACGGCTGCTTGGTTCTTCCCAGCTCCCTGGCAAACCCCATTTTTTGGATTTTGCGTTTCTTCACCCACCATAGGAAAAACTATTTTTGTCTCCAGAGGCCTCCGAACTCCTCCCTCTGGGTCCTTGGAGCATCTGCAGCTGAACTTCACTCAATTGCCACTTAGTAAGGATCATCAATATGTTGTCATTAGCGTATGTATGTTTTCCAGATGGGCTGAAGTCCTCCCCTGCCACAAAGCTGACATCCTCACAGTGGCAAAGAAACTGTTAAAAAGTACGTTTGCAAGTTGGGGTATGGCTTCCACAATCTCCAACGACTGAGGCACCCACTTCACTGGGCAAATCATACAAGCTTTAACAAAAACCTGGCAAACTTCTCAGAATTGTCACTGTTCCTATCACTCGAATCATCAGGCAAAGTGGAGAGAACTAAAGGAAAAACTGGATTCAAGCAGAACAAGAATTAATTACATGGGACTAACTGAGCTGATGAGGATGATTATAATTTCTATGACTTTTTGTCTGAAATATTACTATTTTCTTTTAATCTTTTGTTTTTCCAAATTTAAGGAAGCCTCTCTTTCTTTTCTCTTAAGCTATCTATGACTTAAGGCAATTTGATGAATTATACCTTTGTAAGGAGAATTGAAACAAATACTTTTCTCCCTTCCTGAGCTCTCCAGAATTCAGAAACTCTCAGTGAGTGTTCTTATTTTCAGGACAATATATTTTTTTGCATAAATTCAATAAGAAACTGTTCTCCTTGTAACAGGACACAATTGGAAACACTGGTTATATTACCAAGGCTTTGACTGGAATGTCATGTTTGAGAGAGCCATGCATGAACTCAGATATGACCAAACAGCTTTAAGGTACTAAGAGTGACTCTATCAAGCCAATAAAGCCCTTTGGAAAAACAGCCTGGTACGTTACACACAGGGTTCCTGACAGCCTAACCGGGTGGGAAAAGAAGTGCAAGTGAGGGAACCTAAAGATACTTTGCGAGCCTTAACAAGGGAGGAATTCACCCAAATCTACAGGTATCGCAGGCGGAGTCTGATGGCAAGTATTTGGTTTGGCTTCTTAGCCTCAAGAAGCTGTTAAAAGTTCAATCTAGAGATTCCTTTGAAAAGTTCCCACAAAGCAAATTTTAAAAAGCCTATATGATCAATCGCTCCTCTTGCTGTACTTATGTAAATAACTAGGACAAGTTTATTAAACTAGACATTTTGCAAACAAATTAGTTTTAATTTGAATATATTTGGTAAAAATGAGGGTAATTTAGAGAGAAAAATTATGTTTCAGTAGAAACTATAATATACACTTATTAGATTATATTATATTATTATAGGATATTATATTATTATAGGATATTAGATTCTAGTGCTGTTAATTTTCCTTGAAGTTTTGTTATTTACCTAAAAACTGGACTGGATCCTAAATTCTTCTAGTTTCCACCAAAATCTGACTACAACTCTCCAAACTAATATTTCCAATTTTCTCTTATGTTTTTAAACTTAGAATCATTGAGAACTAAAGTCGCCCTTTTCTCTAAAGCCCTGCAAACCGAAGCTGAACAACTTAACGTCAACCGAAAGGGCCCACGACAGCCAGTGTTCAGTCCTCGTGCTGCTGGTGTGCGAGTCAGCAGGAAGTTTGCCTGAACACTCGATGACATCATCACGGATATTTCAAACTGCAGAAGATGCTTTGACCCTGACATCTAGGAACCTTCTCGACTGCCTGCCCGCTAGGCTCAGAAACTGGTTTATAATTTGCTCCAACCATTAACCTTTGTTTTTGTTTCCATAGAAATGCCTCTTACCAAACACCTGATGGCTTGCAGCACAGATCTAACTTTGGGAGCATCACTGCCTCCTGAAATGAGACACAACTGTTTAACCGAACTGATCTATTTTTAAGACTAAAAGGTTAATTCAATGAAATAATAAAGTAATCTATCAGCTCAACTTTTTTTTTTTTTTTAAGATTTTATTTTTTCCTTTTTCTCCCCAAAGCCCCCCAGTACATAGTTGTATATTCTTCGTTGTGGGTCCTTCTAGTTGTAGCATGTGGGACGCCGCCCCAGCGTGGCCTGATGAGCAGTGCCATGTCCGTGCCCAGGATTCGAACCATCGAAACACTGGGCCACCTGCAGCGGAGCGCACAGACTTAACCACTCGGCCACGGGGCCAGCCCCTATCAGCTCAACTTTTAACATGTGAACCTTCCAGGGAAGTTTCAGAGGAGGGAACTGTTGGGGCCAAGGCAGGCTGCCTCAAAATATCCCACGATGCCATATTGATTATTTTGAATTAAAGTTACTTAACTTAAAGTTTTACCCTCCTCTCTCTGTTCCCCCTAAAAGCAGGAAACTAATCTCCCACCTGAAAGGTACCCTCTTCATACCAGGAGATAGTGACAGCCTCATCACCAGAGCTAGGGAATTCAACGCTGAGATGCCTGTATAAGCAAATCTTGTTACTTTTACTAATTTACTACTTCAAACCCAAACTCTGCTTAAATTCCTCACTAATTACATACACCAAATCTAAGTTTCTCTGTCCCGTCAACTCCTCACAAATTCATTGTTCCTTTGTATAAAAAAGAAAGATATATAAACTGCTTGCTTTATTCACTCTCTGAGCATCAGTTTTTATAATGATGTCTTGTGTGTACATATTAAATTGGTTTTTCTCCTAATAATCTGGTCTTGTGTCACTTTTATTATAAGTCCAGCCATAAGAACTCAAGAAGGGTAGAGGGGCAAATTGCCCCCTTGCTGACAGGGATAATAGTATGCCACTGTAACAATTTGCCAGGCAAAATAGCTGACACTAAGCTCATTAGAGAGTAGGAAAAATACATCAAACTCATGTATGTGGTAGCTCATGGTACGCAGTTTTCTTCACCACAGCTTAGAGGACAAGTTAAATGCAATTTCATGCATTCCTTTTAGCAACACTGACCAGTGAAATAAAGCAACCAGCATCCATCAGTAAAGGAAACATGAAAATTCACACACTCTAAGGCAAGACTGTAAGAAGTATCTTATAAGATAGACAGCGTAAGATGACTGTAGTATCAGACCCCAAGATTCCATCAGTATAAAACAGACACACAGTCCCACACAGGTGCCACATGACCCCATCTGTGCGTGAACATTTCCCACTTGAGTAAAATACTAAGTGTATTTAAAGGGGACCCCTGTGTCTCTGACTGCCATGAAGGTAGAGGTCTGGGGAGGAAAAAGATACCTGTTTATGTCAGGAAACCAAAGACAAGGGGGTGGGAACGGGAAGGGAAATGCACACTTTTACTCTAGTCAAACTAGAAAAATGAGTCTAAATGTTTTCACTTGAAATAGAATCAGCATGATCAATAATTCAGAGAAACTAACTTTCATCCAAGAAAGGGCTACTGTGTAGCATTAAAATTACTGAAATAGACAACCCTGATTTATCCTATTACAGAATTAAACACATGCAACTACAAACAGCTAAAGGCAGCACCCATCAAAATCATTCCACCAGAACAGCAGAGGGCTGTGCTTCTCAAAGGTGCTACAAATCTCTTGGGTATCTTGTTAAATACATTGTATCAGTCAGGGGTCTCTAGAGAAACAGAATCAATACAGTGTATGTACACAAAGAGAGAGATTTATTTTAAGGAATTGGCTCACATGACAGCAGAGGCTTGGTGAGTCCAAAATCTGCAGGGTGGGCAGGCAGGCTGGAAACCCAAGATCTGATGTTGTCATTCAAGTCTAAATGCCATCTGCTGGCAGAATTCCTTCTTGCTCAGGGAGGTAGGACTTTGTTCTATTCAGGCCTTCAACTGATTGGATGAGGCCCACCCACGTAATGGAGGGTGATCTGCTTTACTCAAAGCCCACCAATTTAAATTTTAATCTCATCTAAAATACATTCACAGAAACATCTAGAATAACGTTTGACCAAGTATTTAGGTACCATGGCCTAAACTGACACAGAAAATTAACCATTACATGCATATTCTGATTCAGTAGGTCTGGAGTGGGTCTAACGAGTTCCCAAGTGAAGCCAATGCTGCTGGTCCAAGGACCACATTTTGAGTGGCAACGACCCTTGAGGAGGTAGATTTGTTCAAATCTCCTGTTTGAGTTCAATCCAGACGAACACTATAAAACGTAAAAGGACAGGAGACGTTTGCCGCTCACTGCACCAGGGAAAAGCAACGTCTATAGGGTGACCGGGTGAAGGAAGGAGCTTTCCAGCAGGAGTTTGTTCGCCCATGTGAATCAGTTGTCCCCAAAAGCTTCCCGCTCAAGCTGCGTGTGTGCGCATCCCTGCCAGCATGGCAGTTCACAGCAAGGACGGGCCTGGCTGGGAGCAAGTCTGAGGCATTCCGCGAGTCTTAGAGCCTGGGGAATGGGGACAAATGACCAGGAGAAAACAGAAACATTTCCTGTGGTTCCGTTTCCCTCTAAACATCTGTTAGACCAGTGTTTCTTGAAACTGGATGACATAAAGAATGACCTGGGGCTTGTGGAAAATCCATCCATCCCTCCGTCAAGAGGTATTCACCGAGCCCTATCTATGTGCTAGGAACTGTGCTAGGCACTGAGGGATCCAACTGGTCAGAAACGCATACCCTCAAGGGAATTACATTCTAAGAGAAGTTCAATTTAAAAAAAGAAATAAAATACATAGGATAGATTGCGATGAATACTGTGGAGGAAAACACAACAGGGAAAGAGGGTTCAGAGGGGTAGACAGGTGGGGGCCTTTCAACAGAATGACCAGGGAATGCTTCACTGAGACGGCAACCTGCAAGCCAAGCGCTGAAGGTGCCGAGGGGCCGGATGAGGCGGCGTGTGCGGACGCCCAGGCCAGGAGCCCTGCAGAGCGCCGCGCAGGATGTGGCTGGGGAGCCGGCGTTGCTCCTGGTGGAGGGGCTGCCGGAGGCCAAGGTGGGCACACCAGGTGGGGAAGTAGGAAGAGGAGTGAAGTCAGAGCGACCACAGGGCCAGCCTGAGCCTTGTAGGTCACGTCCACACGCTGGCCTTTTTCTTGCAGGAGATGGGAAGCCTCCAAAGGATTCTGAGGAGAAGACAAGATCCAACAACAGCAGCAGCCTGCAAACCCCTCCCCTGGGGACCTGCTCACAGCTGGGGGCTCTGTTACGCAGATGTTGGGCACACTCCTCTGGGTACTCTCAAGATCTAGCAAGTACGGGAAACAAGCCATTAGAAAACAGCCTGGCAAAAATGTGGGTCTGGGGCTACCTGCCAGGACAGATCACAAAGCACTACAGGAGCTGATCTCCAGAAGGCAGCACAAAGCAAGACCCCCAGACGGGGTCCGAGAATGACTCTCCAGTTGTGAGGAAATCCAAGCTGACAGCTGTTCTCTGAAGGCAAATCTGAAACGCAGGAGCTGATCCAAGTGCAACTTCCCCTTAAAACAAGCCTCCAGAAACCCAGACACTAAACTAGCTTAACACTGGTCTTCAAAATGTGAACAGTCATCCACACTGAGGTGGACAGACAGCCCAAAGCAACCATCATTGCTTTCATTCTCCTGCACCCCACAGACAAATCGATTTCTTGTATGTGCGCGACGTACACCAAGTGTGCAGTGTTTACTGAGAGCAGAGGGCCGTCTTAAACCGCTCCCCAGCGGCTGGCTGTGTGAGCTGAGCCACGCTCCATGATCATGCTCTGCAAACCTTCCATTACACCCTGTAAGATGCCTCTCACCTTCCTCCTCTCAAATACTCACTCAGCAAGGAGTTCTGGATTATTGGAAGTGGAAGACAACAAAATGTCCTAAGGAGGTTGTTCAAGTCTTCATAAACAGCTTAATTCATTTATCCTTTAAGAGTTCTTTAAACTAACCCACAGGAAAAAGCAAGAGCGAGTGAGACCACTAAATGCAAAGGCCTCCCCAGTGGGTCCTCTGCCACCCCCGCTGGCAATGGACATCACTGCACGCCCAAGAGTCACCCAGAGGATGTGCCGATGGACAGCAAAACCTATGGTCCTCCCCACCTGGCATCATCCTGATGCTTTGCCAACCATCCTTCCCAAATTACATTCCGGAAATCTTGAATGCAAAAATTCTTGTTGATAAACAGGGCCCGTCAATGCTAAGATATGACCTCCTCATTGGAAATTTTCATTTCATTTTACTGAACTACTAAATTTTTACCAGTTACAAACAAAAGGTTAATAAGCTCATTTTAAAACTGACATTTTTAATTTCAGCACTTCTCCTATTTCTTAGTCTACAGCTGGAAAAAGGTACCACACACTGCCTTATCTCACAGCCTATCCCCAGAATGCAGTAATTGGACATGGACCAGTGCTATTCGTGCTATAACTGTTGACAGCACTGCGTTACAGCTCACATGGGCTTTTTCAGCATATTATTTATAATACCCATTCAATAAGAATAATGGTTTAGGTTCTAATCAATCAACTTATAAATAGGGCATTGAACATAAGGTCATAAATTAGAGACTCCCTATAATTCCTATTAAACAGTATGAGTGTCTCATTCTTATCATATTTCGAAATCTGTTTTTTGCTCAATGCATTATTCAATGAATAGCTGTGCACACAAAGCCGCTTCTTTCATACAGAAATGTGGCCTGAGAAGAAGAAAACAGAGAGAAGATAACATTTTGAGCTCAGAGCTTGCTGCCAGGCAAATCTTTCAGTGTGGAGAACTCTCAGATAAGCAGTTCCAAATGCAAGACACTGATATTTTTAGCTAATATCTTTAAATGTGGCACCACTGAAAAGTATGTTTTATTCTATTGCTTCAAAAGAAAACGTGAACTTTATGATATAAAATGAAATGAAAATGAGTTGTGAGACTCTTATTCAACGTTGCACTGCAAATCTCAAAAGATCATTTTCAATGATATTCTCCATCTTCAGTAAAAAGAAACCACAAATATTTATTATGAAAATGCCTGGCCTAAAGGCAAACGAGCACAGGAGTCGCGATGAGCCTGACTCTCCCGCTGACCCAGAAGAGAAGCTGACAGCTCCGAATCTACTGGATCACACCCCTTCGGCCCTTCACTCAGAATTCAATACATTCCTCCCAAACACAGGGAAATAAATCCTCCCAAAAGGGCAAGTTTAAGCCTCTCCCAGGTTCTGGCATTCTACAAGTCACACAAGACGCGAGGGGACTCTGAAATCGAGTTATCAAAACAGAAGCGCCTGAACCGTCCTGCTGACGCCCTGCACGTCGCTGCCCTCGGTCCGGAGGCAGCGGGACCGCTGGCTGCAAGGGGAGGTCATCGCAACTAGTCCTTGAAGGCACTTCCTGGGCAGGCAGCGTCCAGGAGCTGCACCAGTGAGGGAGACCTACGTAGCCCGAGGCAGTCGGATTGGGAGACCAGCAGGGGCCGAGGCGAGGAGCACACGGTTCCCAGGTGTGGAAGGCGCAGACACTGCATCTAGGGCTGGATATACTGCACGGCTGTCAGTCCCCTGGGTTGCAAAGAGCCGAAGGAGTTTAGCTATCAAAAACCCAAGACAAGCTGTATCATTTTATTTTTGTGAATTTCTCACATAATTGCAAAACTTTATTCTAATGTTTAATTTTAACAGACATTTTTCTGTTAGGTTTTGTGAACTTTTCTGTAGGCACGATAAACTAAATGTACAGCTCAGTTTTTCATAAAGTGAACACACCCCTGTAGTTGTCTACTTGAAATTTAACACAGAGAGATGCGGAAAAGAAGTCTCTATGTGTGGGATTCTAACAGCAATTAAGGCCCGGTCTAAAGGCTACCTAGCTTCTGATTCACGATTGTAAAATGGACACACACAGTTATCACCTCCGCCTACTCAGGCATCACTAAAATAGTAGAAAGAAATTAAAAACATACAGTCCCATTTCTAAAACTAGGAAGGAATCATCAGCCAAGAATTTTTTTTTCTTCTTTTGGCAAGAAAGTTGTCTGCATGCCTTGAAGGTACCTTCTGAGTATGAGCTGCGACCAGAGAGGAAGCTGCAGAGGAAGGGCCCTGGGCAGCAAGCCGGAGAGAAGCAGTTTTCCTTTCAGATTATTTTCTGAGAAGTAATTCAGTTCTAGCAAGAAGGTCACTGTGTTAGTCAGGGTTCTCCAGAGAAACAGAATCAACAGGATGTACATGTAGAGGGAGAATGAGATTTCTTACAAATGGACTCACACAATTATAGTCTGACAAGTCCCAAGATCTGCAATCAGCAAGCAGGAGGCCCGGAGAGCCGATGGTGTAGTTCCAGTCCAAATGCAGGAAAAAGACCACATCCCATCACAGGCCACGACACAGGAGTTTCCCTCTTACTCTGCCGTTCCTTCTATTCAGGCCTGCAGTGGATTGGATGAGGCCCACCCACATGGGGAGGGCAAGCTGCTTTACTCAGTCTCTGATT
This sequence comes from Equus caballus, assembly GCF_041296265.1. Lineage (NCBI taxonomy): Eukaryota > Metazoa > Chordata > Mammalia > Perissodactyla > Equidae > Equus > Equus caballus. Next base: position 22,805,746 of record NC_091700.1, on the reverse strand, counting down.
CAAATGTCAATATCATCCAAAATCACCCTTACAGAAACACCCGAAATAATGTTTGACCAAATATCTGCATGCTCCATGGCCCAATCAAGTTGAAACCTAGAATTCGCCATCACCATCACGGGTGGGCAGAGGACAGCACAACCTCGGTATGTCGGAGGGGTCTGTGGACAGGAAGAGAGAGGCTTGTCTGCAAGGCGGAGGAGGCTCATGAAGTGGAGACTTCAACGATGGAAGAGGGACTGAAAGCAAAGGGAAATATTTAAAGTCTCTACACAGAGGAGCTGAGTGGGGAGGTCAGAGTTAAGAGTCCGGAGAAACTTCATGAGATAAACTATAAAAGGCTAAAAGCAAAGGCTTAAGAAAAGAAGCTTTGTTCCTCTCTCATCAGCCCCCTTGCTCCTGGCTGCACAGAAACCTTACACAGCCAGATTGCTACACCCAGGCCAGAGACCCCAAGATTACCCCTGGGCAACCACTGAAACCTCGCCGGAGGACAGGAAAAATCCTCCACGTACTCGCGTTTGAAAGTCCTTCACCTAAAAGCAAAGCTTACTATCTGACCTATACCCACAGAGCACCCCCTCAGTCTGCTTTGCTCTCCCTTCAAAAAATTACCAGATATGGGTAGAAAGAGATTCAAAAGTGAAAACAGAAAAAAAGGGGGAGACTTGAGGAAACAGACAATGCAGCAAACTTTAAAAGACTACTTTTAAAAATGCTAACATCTTCAGAATTATAGGATGATAATACATTCACATAAAACAAGAGTAAAATGCTGTTTTTAAAAAGTAACAGAATATGGGGCCAGCCCGGTGGTGCAGCGGTTAAGAGCGCACGTTCCACTTCGGCGGCCCGGGGTTCACTGGTTCAGATCCTGGGTGTGGACATGGCACCGCACCGCTTGGCAAGCCATGCTGTGGTAGGTGTCCCATGTATAAAGTAGACGAAGATGGGCACGGATGTTAGCTCAGGGCCAGTCTTCCTCAACGAAAAGAGGAGGATTGGCAGCAGATGTTAGCTCAGGGCTAATCTTCCTCAAAAAGTAACAGAATAAAGGAGCTAATAAGAATTAGAAGTGTGATAGTCTAACTAACATAATGCAATCAGAGGAATGAAAAATAAAAGTGAGTAAATCTCCAAAAACATAGAACAAAAACTGACATGAAAAAGAAAAGAAAAGAGATCTGAGAGAGCCAATATGAGAGTCCATATCCAACCACTGAGTTCTGCAGAAAACAGAGACAGAGAACATTTAAAAAGTTACACAAGTAAATTTCCTAGAATTCTAAGAAATAAAGTTTCTGATTGAAGGGCTTCACCAAGTACCCAAAACAAGAAGAGACCTATACCAAAATTTTGAAATTATAAATACTTTTTTAAAATACAAGATTGTAAAAAGACCTTTCTTATAAAGGTTGGGGGGGGGGGAATCTATATGACATTGAACATCTTAAGAGCAGCATGGACAGCTAGATTATAGAACATTAGATTTCTATACCCAGCCAAACGACCAGACACTCAAATTTACTTTTCGCGTAAGCTTTCTTAGGAAACTACTTACTGCAAGATGCGCTCCAACAATGCTAGAGATTGATCAATATAGAAAACACACACAGCATCCAGAAAATAGGGACTCCAACTCAGAAAAGCAGCAAAAACCTCTGGGATGAGAGCTTTACAAGACATCTACAAAACAACCAGTTGCCTGAGAAGGAAATCTCCAGGGGAAAAAAATAGGACTGAGAAATTATTCTGAGGTATTGCTTTTAAAATACATAGAGAGGTTGTATAATATAAACATACAGTGATTTCATGGAAAAAATAAGGATGGATATGCAAAAAATTGTTGTAGTAGAAAAATGAGGCAGGAAATCAACTTACACTGGGGAAAGAGACAGACATGACATGCTGCTGCCCTCCTCAGCCTGGAAGGAAAGAAGCTAGATCTCCATCTACAGGGGAGTTCAGAGAAGTCACTTCTAAAGCAAATTTAGAGATACGGTGGAAACCACCAAAAGAATTAAAAACAGAAAGCGTTCAAAGTGGTTGCCTTTGGTGGAACAGAACCAGAATGGGAGAGACGGGGCTGCAGACTATTAATTTTCATGAAAAGCTTCCACAGTATTTGAACTTTTAACTACTTACATATCTTATTTTAATAATTTAATATTTTAAATAAAAATTAATAATGTCCAGATATAACTGTCAAGGGACAGGTCTTTTATTTTTAGCTAATTTCAGGAATGGTCATACACAAGGAGCTATGTATCAAAACACGAAATTAGGCTAAAGACCTAATTTATTCTTACACTACCTCCCACCACATAATGATCTGGTAACCACTCATATCTGATATTAACCCCCACAGTCACTTCCTTCTGCCAGTAAGAACTGGGCCCTAGGTCAGCGCTGAGGAAGGGAAATTCTCACCCGCCCTGTATGAGTCGAACAAGAGACACACATTAGCCCTCTGAGTACAGAACTTTTCTACAGTCGTTCCTTTGAGAAGAACAGGCTGGCTTGAAGAATAGGAGTCTTTACCCTACAACTCAGCACACAGGAAAAATGAGAGTAAAGTTCTTCCCCCTTAGATGGAAATCACTCTTTGCTGAAGAGTATTAGCTCTCATTAAGTTCTCTTGCTTCCTTTAATCTTCTGCCAAATTCCTAGAACATCTTTCTTTCTTCTTTCCATCAAACCACATCCTTCTTTTCTGAGCCAACAGCCCAAGGGGTCATCTTCTCTACAAGCTTTTCCCTATTCATGTCTACCAACGCACAGTCTGTAATCCATCCATCCATTCATTTCAACAGTGTGTGTGTGTGTGTGTGTGTGTGCATGAGAGGGAGAAAGCGTGGCGGGGAGGTGGGAGAAGAAACAATTTCTTCTCCTCTTACGCAGGGAGCTCTAAACTGGCCACGTCAAATATTTATTCTCTTCACCACCTCTACCAGCCTTGCAGGCAGAGAGCCCACCGCACCCCTCAGACCAACTACACAGCGCCCTCTGCTGGCCAGCCGTCATAGCAGCGTTTTCTGCAATGAACACGAGCAGCAGGTCTGCCAGAGGAGATCAAGTTCCTCAGTAATTTTCTAACACAAACCCTCAGGGAAGTAATGTTTAAGGAAGAAGTTTAAAGCTTTATTTCATTTTAATAATTGGTATTCACTCATGACCATTTAATATAAAAACACGAAGTAGTATACTTCATTCCTAAGTAATCCTAAAATGTTTTCTCATCTTTTCATTTAGTTTACTCATTATACGCCCAGAGTTAGATCCAGATTTTGTGGGGCATTGATATAATCTGTATATAATACACATACAATTTGGAGATCTCACTTTAAGAAAAATACAAAAACCAAATAGAGTACAAAAGTGAATACTCACTTAGAATGAGAGGGGAAATCACACCATAATATAACTCATGAAAGCTTAAATAATATTGCAACTTCCAGGAAACATAGTATTTTTATTAATTTTTTGGTCCTCTAAAATACTTTTTCCCCCATGTTTTTCATTTCATTTGCTTAGATCACTTATTATATGACAATTTTGTATTAGTTTTTACAGAAAGAATAGAAAGATAATTCATTCTTCCAGCTACGGTTGATAAGTTACTTTCCATTGATCTTTTGGTAATGTTTCTTTCAGCTTCACAATTCATGAACAGTAGTAAGTCATGTAAATTTTTTGATCATTGTCAAATTCAGAGAAACTTCTATCAAATTTCTTTTACAAATGAAACTTAAAATCTGGACAGATTAGCTTCTGCAGTCTAGCTTCTGGTCCCATACGTTTCAAACACTGTTTCTCCAGCACGACTCACATACTTCAGGAGTAACATGTCGCACTGGTATTTTGATCCTTCTAACTCTACACGGCCAAACCACAACCCCAGGTGAAGTGGCAGCATGGGCAGTAGTTCTCTCATGCTGGGACACTTAACAATTCAACTACTCACAAAAGTGACTGCACACCACACAAATACACCTCTAAACCCAAAGCAAACGTTCTTTCCAACTTTTCCTTATCTAGATCCCCAAAACACCACTCCAACGCCATCTAACAGGAGAGGAAGTGTGATAAAGGAGAACAGCTCACTGAAAAGAGACGAGTCTGAACGATCAGCGTTCAAATCTCTTTCTAAGTTAAACAAAATTCCCTGGCCATGGAAACATATTGTAGGGTCTCTTCCAGGGCCTAGGATGGGCAGATGTCTTGAGGCTTAAGCTCCATGAGCTTCAAGTAAATCTGCTTCTGTGGATATGCATATAATCTAAAACAAACATGTAAGCGATCTCCACAAGGTGATTTTAATAACTACTTATATACCTTCTCGTGATTTTTCCAAGCTTCTCACACATCTTACATAGACATGGATACATATTCACACATATCCAGAGAATTGCCAGTGTTCCAGGAAAATGGGACATTATGCCATTTTCTGAATTTTGCTTTTCTCACTCAGCAACACTGCAAAATCCTTGCAAGTCAATGATATAGCTTTAATTCATTCTTTTTGATGGCTATATAATATTCCACAATTTATTCAGTCATTCTCCTATGATGAGCATTTACTTTATCTCCAGACTTTCACACTATAAAACATATCACAATGAATATCATGTTCATATGTCCATGAATGCTGGTGAGTTTACTTATATGAGATAGACTACCTTCAGTGGGGTTAAGAGTCTAAGGATCACATGGTTTTTTAAATTATTAACTAAAGTCCATACTTTATTCAGATTTCCTAAATTTGTACCTAATGTCCTTTTTCTGTTCCAAGGGGATCATAAATTTTTAATTTTGATAGCTATCAGATTACTTCCCAAAAGCATTTTAAAAGTTCCCATTTCTACCAACAACATATAAGAATCCTCTTCACCTCCAACTCTCTGCCGGCAGTAGGTGCTAACAATCTTTCACAGCACTCAGCCTTATGTCAAATAGCACATCGCTGTCATGTTAACTTGCATTCCCTTGATTATAACAAAGTTGAATATATTTTCATACATTTGTGGGCAATATAGCTTTGCTCCATTATCACCTCCTCATATACTTGGCCCATTTTCCTATTGGCTGGTCTTTTCAGTGTCCATTTATAAGAATTCTTGGTAGTGTCTATTAACTCTAATTTGTGTTAAATAGTTTTCAAGACCACTCATTTGTATATTGAGTTTTTTAAATGGTACCTTTGCCATACAAAGAGATGCTGGATAATGTAAATGTTCCCCAAAAATTTATAGCACCTTGATTTAGTATTAAGAAATGCTTCCCCATCTTTATTTTATACATATGTAGTCCCCAAGATTCTCTTTATAATTTTTTTAATATCAGTCTTTAATTTTTGCAATCAGAATTTATTTTTACGTATAAGATAGGATGGAGTCCAATTCTGTCTTTATCCTAACAGAGAGGCATATTATTTAATAAATGGTACCACCACAATTATCTATTCCACTTAACTGTAATATCATTATGTAATATATTGTCATATATTTAGTTCCATGGATACCTTTGTCAATTCCTATGTCAATACCATATCAATTTACAGGAGCTTTCTATATGCTCTGACTCTTGGTAAGGAAATGCTTCTCTCAGTATTCTTCTTTTCCAAAATTTTCTCGGAGATATATATATATATATATTTTTTTAACCCAAGTTCTCGATGGGAAACTAACACCACAAATAAGAGGGAATGCTAAAGGAAGAGCATTAGTTTCCGTATCTTTTTTAAAAATAGTTATTGCAGGGCCAGCCCCGTAGTGTAGTGATTGAGTTTGCATTCTCTGCTTCAGAGGCGCAGGGTTTGCGGGTTTGGATCCCTGGCACAGACGTATGCACCGCTCATCAAGCCATGCTGGGGTGTCATCCCACATGCAAAATGGAAGAAGACTGGAACAGATGTTAGCTCAGGGACAGTATTCCTCAAGCAAAAAGAGGAGGATTGGCAACAGATGCAAGCTCAGGGCCAGTATTCCTCACCAAAAAAACCCTAAAACAACAACAACAACAAAAATGGTTCTTGCAGATTTGGCCATGATCATTTGGTGCAATAACACAAAGAAAGTGGTTCCATCCTAAGAGCCTCTAAAGATTGTTTTTAAGTCACATGCATATATGCTTTACACGAAATTCTCACACGAGGATTTGGTTTCTTGAACTGTTCAAGTCATCATTTTAGGAAAATAAACCTGGAATTTTTCACATTATGATTAATAATTCCAATTAGTAGTAATACTTTGATAAATAGGATATAGTTTGGGAAATAGACATTATTATGAGCTAATGGCAAAATGCTCACATAACTATGGTAATGTATTAAAACAAAAAGTCATTAATCCAAGACTGATCCACAATATTTATACAATATTTTAGCCAAATTCTCAATCTGGTAGATTTTCAAATGAAAAGTACACTATTTGCCATTAATTAGAAAGTCCTTTTTTATTGAAAGCCAATGAGAATGAAATGACCACCGTAAAAAAAAAAAAATTGAAAGGCAAATATGAATGCAGGTGAATTTAGAAAATGAGCAAGTACTGTGGTTAGAATAAAAAATGTTCTTAATCGGAAATTGAATTCTGCTACTTGCAACACAAACTCAGCTGAAGTCACCTAAGCCACTGGGGGTATACTGTCCTCTCAGCATAGAATTCCAGACGTGAGCCATCCAGTGCTGACGCAGTAGGTCCACAGAGGTCAATTATCCTAGGCACCTTCTCTCTGCTCCATCATTTCATTTGCCACATTTTTGTCACAAAATAGCTGCTCCCTTTCAGATTCAGAGCTGTGTTCCACACAGGAAGAAGGAAAACAGGAGGCTCTGCACCTCTCTCGGGGCTGGAACTTTCCCGAACATCCTCAGCTCATGGCTTATTGGCCAGAACTGCGTCTCACAGCCATTTCTAGTTCCGAGCATTCTTAACTGGGCGCACTCAGAACACAACTGGTCGCAGTATCTGTCTTAACGCCTTTTTCTGAGATAAGCAAACGCCCAAGCCATTTCAAGGGCTGCTGGTTTTACACATGGTCAGTCAGCCAGGTGGTCCGGGTCCCCAGTCCACGCGCCATGAGGGGTCAGCATGGACTGAGGTTCAGGGTCGGACCGAGACTGTTCTACACATAGATTAGACTGGAAAAGAGTGGAAATATTAGAGGTTTGTGCTGGGAGTATGACAAAAATCAGGTTCCCATTATAGCATCCATACTAACGAACGGACCTAAAATTAGAGGTGAAAAAGTCTGTCCGCTCCCCTCACATGAGCTCTGAACCAGAAAAGAACGGACTTTCAGCGACGAAAGCAGGCAAGGCCTGGACATCATAACTGGGTATTATCTGTGATAAACACAAAGTAAGAGTTCACACAAAGCAAAACGTAATTGTCCTTTATAATGAGCAGTAATCAAGCATTCGCTAGATTAGTTTCCCCTGAAGAATAAGAGAGAAAAAGGTCCAGTCAGGGCGCAGGGAAAGCTCTTGTAGCCCCAGCTCCAGCTTGTAGAAGCCACTTGAACTTTCGATGCCTCTACATCTACACTCCTAAGTGAAGACCACTTTTTTCCTGCCTGTGTCACAGGTCTTGGAAAATTATGGCTATTTTATAATTCTAGAGCAAGAAAGAACACCTGTACAGGAGAACACAACAGAGAACAAGAGTACGTCTGATATTAATAACAATATTTTAGTAATATTACGCAATATATATTACATAAAATAACAATACTGAGACATGCAGAGCCAGAGCACGGAAGCGGCCTGGCAGCGGTTCTGAAAGGCAAGCAGATGGACAGGCTCCCACCACAAACGAGGTTCGGCAGACCTGGGGAGCCGAGTCAGGAAGGCCCAGCGTGGAGAGAAAGTGTCTCTAGGTCAGATACACTGAGAGCAAACAAGGTAAAGAGCTGACAATCAACCAAAAAGTTAAGGTATTTCTATCAGGTGATGTTTTAAGATGTCTTTGAGGTTAAAGTAAAATGGTGAGTGAAAGCGTCTTTAATGTGTATAACCAGTTATACAAACGCAAAATGGTTTTACTATTCAAACTTCATAACTAACACCAGACATTAAGGTTACATGAGGAAACCAATGGTCTTCTAAGGTAAAATAAATCAAGGGAGTTTCTATGGTTTTGAGAAATGAAACTGGAAGAAAGAGGAAAAGGTATATGTTAACAGGTCTCTTGAGAGAAATACAGAGACAGAGACATTTCCAGTGATAAGAAAATTGTTGTGAAGAAAAAAAAATTCTGGCTGACAAAACTAAAGAAAATAAAAGTTGTGTCACCTGCAAGCTGGAGACCAGGGGCCAAAGCAGACAATCTCAGACCCATTCAACCCAATCATTCTAAAACCGACACACACACTATTCTTGATGAAGTGACTACCATCAGGATATCACCCTACTTCGGGGGAAGATGGAGCAGAACAGCAGGTTCCTCAACAACTAAACGATAATTGTCAATCCTCATTAAAAGTGTGATTCTGGAGGCTGGCCTGCCGGCATAGTGGTTAAGTTTGCACACTCCACTTTGGCAGCCCCAGACTCACAGGTTCAGATCCTGGGTGTGGACCTACACACTGCTCATAAGTTATGCTGCAGCAGCATCCCACAGATAAAATAGAGGAAGACTGGCACAGATGTTAGCTCAGGAATGATCTTCTACAAGCAAAAAGAGGAAGATTGGCAACAGATGTTAGCTCAGGGCCAATCTTCCTCACCAAAAAAATGAATGTGATTCTGAGAATACAGACCAAAGTTAACAGCTTCAAATGGCCTCAAGCCCACTGACCCAAGCAAGGATTTTATAAGTAATGAGAACTATAGTTTGGTTTCTGGGCATGTAATTACTGAAAAGGGACCATACATTATTTTATGTGACTTTTCCCGTCACATTATAAAGCAACTCAGCCTCAACATCACAAACTTTAAAAAAAAGGAAGATAAAAAGAAGTTTGCTCTGAATGAATAATCTCCTATAACTAAACTTCCAAAAAAATACTGAATAAATGTCAGATGAAGAAGAATTTTAGAAGAATAGAGTACTGTTTGGATCTACCTTTTCAAAATCCCATACCAATCCTGGAAAAATTCTACCAATATAATATCAAATCCTCATCCCTTTCATATACACAATACTGAATACTGACGGTATTCCGTCCAGAACCTGACTGAGAGGGGGAGGTAGTTAGAGACACAAAAACACCACTAAACATTGCACTGAAATGAGGTGGAGGGAAGTGGCTGCAAATCCCTATCAGATGCCTCCTAAGGTGCCCTCCAGCACATAACATACCTGTGTGCACTATGCAGTCATCTTCTCTTACAGCTTAGGGAATTAGTACTTCACGGCACTTTTCAATGTTTCAATAATCATTAGCAAAGATGATTTCAATATCCTATTTGAGAAAATTTTTTAAAGACCTGTATACCTTGTTTGGCCCTGAGCTGTTACCTTGTGTGCAGTGTGCATTACGCCGGCACATCTTCATGCCGGTATTTGCTGAATGCCGGCAACAGGCTCATAGGGACCTGGTACCCTAAACTCATAATTAAGCAATCAGACTCTGTCTTTGTGGCTTTTTTTTTAGCTCAAGGACTTTAATCTTCTTCACAATTTACTGTATTATTATCCTTTTCAGCATCTTAGGATGGGTGGCAAATATTCAAATTCCAGAAGATCCACCACAAGAGAAAATATCCAGAGTGTTTCAATTATTTTTCCAATATCTTACTACTTCCAAGAGGAAGTTACTTCTTTCTACTGAGAAATGAGGCCTTGTCCTGGCCCCATGTTAAAACAGATGCTTAGTTCTTACAGATTTGGGTCCAAATGTCCAAGGATAGAACCAATGCTGGGTTATCTTACCCAAAAATCAAATTTCCACCTCAGCCTAACTCTTAAAACTGGCAAGTTCCTGTATAAATACTGTTCCACAGCTCGTTCATTATCACCCTGCCGACCTCCCTCTCCAACCTCACATCTGGTAAGATTACTGCCGTTTTTCTTCAGCTCCTAGAGGACTGTTCCTCTTGGATGTGTCACCAATTTGACCACACCCAGTACCGGCTCCATAGGAGCCACCCAGAGAACCAGGCTAAGTCTGGTTGAGCTACGTCACTGATTCATCCCACCGCTTCGGGTAAGTCTCTTAATTACTCAATCTCTGTTTCAACTATAGAATGAAACATTGCTGGGGGTGGGGGAGTGAAGTTACATGGCATCTTAGCTCTCTTTCAGCCCTAATATCAAAGAGGCGCTTCCACCCAGACACAACACAGACCCACCCGTGTCATCCTTGATATCATGGCCCCCTTGGACATCTCTATGACAGGATGCTTACCTTCCAAAGCAGCCCAGCCCAGCTTGGACAGCTCTCACCATTGAAAGCTCGGTCAAGCCTTCCCTCTTGGTCTCTTTCCTGAACTAGTAAACAAAAACCTCATCACTCAGGTTCTTCAACAATGCCTCTTTAAATGGAATAGCAAAACAATATCCATGAAACACCTATAATGTCTACACACTATCGTACTAGATACCCAGAGCACACATGATGCTGGTCTGGAGACACGTAGAGCCTAGGGAGTGGCAGACAGGCAATTACACAGTGCAATGGTAAGTACTACAACCACAACAAGCATACGATACAACACAAACACGGAGAAGGTGATATTTGAGCCCAAAGGACAAGTGGGAGTGGACCAGCCAGTGCGCTAGGCAGAGGAAGGAGCACATCCCTCCCGTTATTCTGACCATGGCCCTCTTCCGAATATGATCACAATAGTTACTATTGGCACCTTAAAAGGTTAATTTAGCCTGTATCACCCAAAAAACAGAGGCAAGACAAAACCCAAATGACGGAGGCATTATTCAAACTGAGGCCCTCCACAGAAACACGAGCATCCATCCATCTGCAGCATTCCAGGCTTCAATATTTGACAGGATTCATTTTTCCAATAACACTATGATGGTATTATAACGAGGCTTGAAGCCTGAGGTCTTCTCTGGATAAATGAACGCAGCCAAGCATCTTCCCTTCATTGCTTCTTGTTTCACTCCCAATGCCAGCATAGCCTATTGGAAGCCCTCGCCATCTCACACCTCCTAATTAATGCCCCCAAATCTACCCCACACAATGACACCTCGCTGCCTTCTGACATACCACATGTCATATTCAAAAACACCCCGTGATCCAAATAGGAGCTAGTATTTGAAAACTACTACAGTAATTTGCTTTTGAACAGTAGGGTCTGGAAGCAAAGCCAGGGACATGGGAACTGGACTTGCACTGCGAATGAAATCCTATGCCTCTCTCGGAGCTCCCCAGCCTGTAACCTACAGGGCCCAACATTCTGCTTGCAGACATGTCTTTCTAACCACTGACATCTCTCCAATACAAGCCCCTGCTTCAGACACACTTGTCCTGTTCCCTGAGCTCACTATGCGCATTTCTCCTCTCCTTTCCTCTAACCACACCCCACTCTGGAGCCCCTTGCCTGTTCTAGAATGCTTCAGGGCTTCTCAGAGCCCCAAGGAACAAACAACCCCTCCCCTCAAGTCCGAGAAAATTGGGCTCACCCTTCAGCATGGACCCTTATGCTATCCTCCACCACAAGTTATTTGGGTATGTGTGTCTTGTCTCAAATTGAATCCACAGAACTGAAGGCTTTTCATTGTGTGTTAACTATATTTCCTTATTTTCTATATTCTCGATGCTCTGGCATCCAGGGCACCACTGACCGTGGAGGGACTGCCCCTCTCAGAGTTAGTTAATTCCTAGGAAGAGGAAACAATGTTCGGGGAGCATGTTTCTCATATGCAAACTAACCAATCAAAAGCCTGTACCCTCAACCACTTTCTTTATTGAGCTCTCACAGATCAAGCAGCCTAATATCCCAGGGCCAGACCCCAGGCAACAAGGAGTCCCCAGGTCCAGAGCCTACTGAAACATTCAAACTATCCAGTCGTAAATCTGCTTACCCTGCTTTGCCTTGTCCTTCCTATGGAAACCACAGGGAGAGCTGCTGCCCACACTTTCCCCTCACCCGCTCTGCCTCCTGACTGCCATGAGTGCCTCCCGTGGGGCCCTGGGAGGCCCTGCATGGCAGGCTGTGCCTCCTGCTTCCTGAGAACTGTGGGCACCAACTTCTACCTTCATGACAGTCATTTCCATGTCTGTGTGTCTTACCTTACCTGATTAAAACAAATCCTGGGTATATTTTAAAACACACTGGGATTGCATCTCTTTTATGTCTCCCCTTTCTGCCAAACCATACTATGAAAATAGTGTTACAACACAGAGTAGGAGTCAAATATGTCAAAGAAATACAAACGTGGATTGAAGCAAATGGACACTAAGGTTTAATTTGTCAGAAGTGAGCAAATGGATGAAGCATACAAATCAAAAACGCATATGAAATATATTTATATGTCAAATAAAAACACACATACAAGTTTTAATTCACCATTTTATACTGGGCCTCAAATCACCAGGGTACTCCCCTGAGCCTTTGGATTCCATGCACTCTAACCTCACCTCAGTCCATCTCTAGACTTGCACAAGCACTGCGCACACACAGTCGCACGGAGCTCATCCTGCCACAGGGTAACACCAACGAATTCTTTCAATTTAACTAACCCATTTAAATCCCTCTGGCAAGTTTAAAGGGTTTGTTTTTATGAGATAAAGCGTACATGCATATCCTATGATGTTACACCTGAATATTTTGACCACACCTTCAGAAAAGTTCTATCATAACATAACTGAGTTCCCTCTGATTCTCCAGGGTGAACGAGGCGCTTGGATACTTTCCCTAGCAGTTCTAATGACTTGTGTGGCATTGAGTGCACCATACTGTGCCTTCGTTTCAAGTTCAGGAAAATGAGGATCTTATTTTTACCACACTGCCAAGTAATACAGGATCCAGAGTTGCACTTTTGGAGGCACATTTTTAAAAGGAAGGATTTGTGAGGAAATAACTTACTCTTCCTCACTATGACACATGCTCCTTGGTGAACCTTGGGGTTGCCGTGTTCGGGGAATTCCCATCGTCCTGCCCCAGGCCTGTGGTGACAGCATGCTGCTGTGATGCTCTGCAGGTGGTGACGACTCCTGATGGCCATCACTGCGAGGGAGAGGGCCTCACAACTAGCGAGGCAGGTGAGACCCTCTACCTCATTATAACCATCCTCAGCTCCCTCCCCTGGCCTGCTCTCTCCTGCTCACATCCTCTGCCCTGACTGCTTTCTCTGCCCGGTATCCTCCCTCCGCCACCTTCCTCTAAATGGTTGGCCCCTTCTCTTCCCCATATCTTGACACAAACATCACCTCCACAGAGAAGCACTCACCGATCCTTCCTACACCCCGACCCTTCCTTACGGTCCCTTGTGTATTTTCTTAATAGCCCTATTACAGTCTGAAGTTACGTAGTTATTCTGTTTACCGCCTATCTCCCTAACTAAATCAGGAGCCCAAGTACGTACTCAACAAATATTAAGTAAAAGAATACACTGGAGAAGAGAATTGGTAGCTTTCTTGGCAGCTTGTGGTAACAGCTACACAATTCCTGAATGACAGGATAGAAGACAGTGCCCAGACATGGAACTGTTGCCATCCAATTCAGTAATTAATATAAGCCAGGCAATTAACCTTGGAAACAAATCTGTTAGGTGGGCACTAACTTATAAGGCGGAAGCACTCTCAAATAAGGGACCTGCCTTGCCTGGGATCACATAGCTAGTCATCAGCCAAGCCAAGATTCAGACCCAAGTGTATGTGGCTCCAAATCTCATATTCTGAAACATCACACGGGCACGGGCACTACGTCTGTAGCGGGTCACAGAGCTGTACCTTTGTAAGCCACATTCAAGACTACATTCCTTTGGGTTTGTTTCTGGATAGTAAGACATCAGCCTTTGCTGAAGCTTCCTTAAATGTTACAAACTCAAGTCAGGGACGGTTACTGTCTGAGTCCGTTTGGGCTTCTCTAACAAAAATACCATAGATTGGGTGGCTTACAAACAGCAGAAATTTATTCCTCAGTTTTGGAGGATGGGAAGTCCAAGATCGAGGTGCTTGCAGATTCCCTGGTGAGGGCCCACTTCCTGGTTCACAGAGCCAGACTGCTGGGTTTGCTGTAAGACCCTGGGCTAGTGATTTAACCTCTCTGGGCCTCAGTTTCCTCATCTATAAAACGACAGAGTCGAATACTGAGTCAACAGAAATAAATATAAATAGTGCTTGGCACAGAGTAAGTCCTCAACAAATATTAGCTCTGAGGTCTACTATTATTCAAACCCCTACCTTCAAATTTTTACTTCAACACAACCGCAGGGAAAGAAAGACTTATAAAATTAGCTTCATGCCACCTAACATTATCCTCTGACCTTGCCCAAGGTACGGTACTAACAGGGCCAGCCTTATCTACCTCAGCCAATTCTACAACCAAAAAACAAAGTTTTATAGAAAAGCCTAACTGTCAAGCGCACAGTCAGCGCACGAAAAAGGCAGGACGCAGGTGTGAGATACTGAACCTGTAGCATCATTTGAGAATTTGTGATTACCAGAAGCAGACACATATGTGTAGAAAAACAGCATTTTGTGGGAGAGGTGACTATTGAAGAAATAAAGTCCTTTTACAAATTACAAAGCTTACTGATTTCTTTCTATGAGAAGAAATTTTAAAGGTAAAATTTCAAATTTTATTAATGAGAGTCTACCATCAAAAAATCCAATCAGGCACACAAATATTAGTGCCATATTTGCTGATCTAACACAGTCATGTGCCGAATAACAACGTTTCAGTCAACAACTGATCGCATATACAACAGTGATCCCATAAGATCAGGACCACATAGGCTAGGTGTGCAGTAGGTTAGACCCCCTGGGTTTGTGTAAGTGCACTCTGTGATGTTCCCACAGCAATGAAATCACCCAACAACGCGCTTCTCAGAACATATCCCCATCACTAAGCAACACATGACTGTACTGATGCTCTTCTCACAAATACACCTCACACCATAGTTTAAGCATCTGCTTCTCTCTCCTGCAGTGCAAGTCCCGTCCTATTGACCTAGAGCATGATGCCCGGCCCCTAGTGGGCACCCAACATGTTCAACTTGTATTCAGTGTGCATGTCCACATGTGCATGTCCACAGCTTATCAATCAGGTGAAATGGTCAGCAATTATGATGAACAAGTACTAGAGAAAGAAACTTCTATTATTTTATTTTTCTGCTGAGGAAGATTTGCCTGAGCTAACATCCACTGCCAATCTTCCTCTTTTTGTATGTGAGCTGCCACCACAGCGTGGCCTCTGACAGACCAGTGGTGTGGGTCCACGCCCGGGAACAGAACCAGGGCCACAAAAGCAGAGCATGCCAAACTTAACCTCTAGGCCACCAGGGCTGGCCCAGAAAATTTTATTTTTATATAGTTATCTTCAAGCAGAAAGGTAGACTAGAAAAAACCAAGAGTCTAAATTACAGATATTAGCTTACATTGGTTTAACACACCCACAAATTCTCCCGCTAAAGGAAATAAACAGTCATGAGAATATATCTGCAAAAAAACCCCACAACTTTATTTTCCCCTTAAACCTGAATAGAGTTCTCTCCAAACCAAATTAGATATTATAAATTTAATTTTCATTCAGCTGTTTAAAATTTTCATTTCCCTAAACGGCCAGAAGTTCAGTAGGCAATGAGTAGTCCTAAAACTAACCATTATTTTGAACAGCTAAATCAAACCTAAAAAAGTAGTAACTGTAGTTACCCTATGTTTAATTCAGTCTAATTGCGCGTTAGATTGAAACGTGAAGCCCATAAACTTCACAGATACCAAAGGTCCTGCCTTGACTTCAGCACGGGAAGCGGCGGTGCTCTGAGGGACCCTGCCTCCAAGACTTGGGGGGGGGCAGGCTCAGACCCCTGCGACTTGGTCTCTCTAGCTTAGGGCTCTCAACCCTTAACCTAAACAATACCCAAGGGCTGCTTTACATATAAAAGGATAAATTAATACATCAACTTATGCAAGCAGATTACGAAACTGAGATTTATAATTTCCTCCTGATAGTCTAATAAAAACATTAAATATTCTACTACAAAAGCACAGAAATCCACTAATCCAAAATAAGATTTGCATACACAGTTCAACTCTACCAATGCCTACGAGAACACATTGTTCTTCTAAGTTTGAAATACGATTTTTTAAAACTCCATCTCTCGTTTATTTTAAGGACAGAAACATGTTTCTCAAAAACGGAATTCTGTGGAAAGGGCTGTCAGTGATCACATCACCTGAGAATCACCAAGAGCCATCACCCCCCATTTCACGGATAATGAGGAAGGTTAATGATTTCCTTAACTAAAAACTGTCCGTGTCATGAGCTAACTAACATAAAAAGAAAAATATATTTTCTCCCTTTTAATGTAGATTTCGCCAGTTCAGATGCTGGGTGCAGACATAGCACTGCTCATCAGGCCATGCTGAGGTGGTGTTCCACATGCCACAACTAGAAGGACCCACAACTAAAATATACAACTATGTACTGGGGGAATTTGGGGAGAGAAAGCAGAAAAACAAACAAACAAAAAACAGAGTGGGAAGACCAGGGGGAGTCGAGGAAAGGGCCCCCCAGTTTCACCTAAGCTTCCAGCTCTCCCACACAGATTCAGGTCCCCATGACAAGTAGAATACCCCTCATCAACCCTCCCAAAATCTAGTCCCATTGCTTCTTAAAACCAACACAAACGCCTGGTCAACATCTGAAACTTCGGCCATTTCTAAGGTAATCACATACTTTGGCCTTTCCTGAACAAAGATCAGGTGGGTAAAGTTAGATGAAGCCCACACTCAAGGGTAGAAGAGACTGGAACATCCTCACCTTCTCATTCTTGTTTTGTTGGCCCAACTCTGTTCCCTCAAAGTCTTTATGAGCAATACCAAAAGGGGGCTCACCTAACACCCGTCAGGTTGGCTAAAGGGAAATCTGAGGAAACATCTGACTCGGACAGTTCACGAAGGGGAACAGTAAATGGACATGAGAGGCACAATGTGTGACAGGAAAGCAGACGGTAATCCCAGGGAGGCCAGTTAGCAAGCAGGTGCCAGGGAACAGAAGGACATGGGGAGCTTCAGGCTGAACCTGTGGGTCTGTGTGCGTTTGCTGACATCGGCGTGACAAAAGACACCATTACAGTGTCACACTTACTCACTGCTGCGATTCCAACAGAAGGTGTCCAAAAGAATAAATAGGAAGATAAAGTTCACTGTGCTTGAAAACAATTATAAAAATGTCACAAGCTTCAGATCTGTTTGGGTCCTAACGTCTTCAGTTTTTTAAACACAGATGAAGGTCGTATAAATACCAGAACAGCAAAGTTCTTCTGCAAACCAGCAGATGCCACAGGCTCCCCGCCCCCAAAGATGAGACAGCACACAGGCGATGCTCCCTGTACGCCCCTCTTATCACACAATCGGGCCCACGCTCACCTCTACCAAACAAGCTGCATACCCTTGCGGCATGGTTTTGCTCCCAGGAAACCTAATGGGATATTGATGAATGTTTCAATATTGGCAGCAAGAACCCTCTGCAGTGGCAGACAGGTCAGAGCCCCCCTCGCCCACAACACACACAAAGCCCCCACTTGGAGATTCCATCTACTGTACACAAGAGTAAAGGCAGCAGACCCAGAAGGATCTTTGCATTTCATTTGTTTGGAGATTTTTTAATCACCAAAGGATTAAAAAACTACAATATATTATTCAGCAAAGCAAAACTAAGTGGGGCCCTTAACATACAGTACCCCACATGTGTTTTCCAATGGCACACACATGTGTGCCACAGAGCCTGGACAGCTCCCTCTCCCAATCACCGTGTTGGCTGCCCCGACCCTTCCCACTCCATAAACTCTCCACCCTACGCCCGCCCCTTCACTTTGATTGCGACCGTGGCCCCTCCCCACGTCATGGGGTAAACTGAAGCTTTTGGTTGGGCTTGACTCACCTTGAGCGCCAAAACACAAGAGCTGACTCTGCTCATCCAGCCTTGGTTAGTCCTTTCCACCCTATCTTAGCAAGGGAACAAGTCTCTCGTCTTCCTTCCACATTTACACTCTGCACCTGAGCTCAGGAACCTCCTCCAGGCTCTGGTACCATCTATCACCCCATCCAATGTCTTTAGCCTATCCCTCCTCCCTTCTGCACTGCTTACCCCTCAGCCTATAAACATGCTCAGAACTCTTTTAACATGATTTTTTAAAAATAAAATCCCCCCTAGCCTTTCTCCCCTTTTATCAGTCTCTCTTCACCTCCCTGCACTGCCAACTTCACCCAAGAACACAGCTCTACCCCGCATCCTCCTCCCCTCACTCAGCCTTTAACCGGACACCACCTGGCTTTTGATACTCTCATTAACTGAAACTGCTCAGCGACCTAACTGTCACTGCAAAAGTGCTCTTGTCCACATCTGCCCCCGCCCTCTTTGGAGGGCCTCCCTTCGCTCCTGCAGCCCTCCTTTCCTGGTTACCACCCCCACCTTAGACGGCTCCTTTCCTTCCCTGAGGATCCTCACACGGGGATCTTCCCTCAGATTCCACCCTTGGCCTTTAGTCAACGTCCTGACCCATCTTTTCCACTCCCACAGCTCAAATGACCACCAGTGTGAGCATGGTCCACAAATCCACCTTCAGCCTTGACCTCTACCACAAACCCTCTCTGGACCAATATAGTTAACCTCTGGATACAGCTGCCTGCCTATCCCACAAACTCTGCAAGGTCAATGTGGCCAAAACTGATGGCTCTGCCTCCCACGTCCCCCATTTGCTTAGTAATCCCACAATGAGTGTCATCAGCCAGGCCCAAGAGTCAAGAAACAGACAAGGAACAAAAATAAGAAACAAAACAAAGGAACACACTATCAAAAAGATATGACAACAAAGAGGTCAAGTGCCCCTACTGAATGGAAAAAGGATCTCTGTGGGGATTGTTACTTAACTCAGATAAATTAAAAACAAGTTTATGAGCAAAGTCACACAACACAAACATGTACAAAAAGAAAGCAGGCTGTAATATTAACATCAAAATCAAGTTTAAGACCAAAATAACTAATAAGTGTAAATACTAACTATAGCTACATTACCTCCACTGTAGTAAATTCTATGTTAAATGACATAGCATGAAAACATGTAAAACAAAAATCACAAGCAAATTGACTGAAAACTTTGTAACAGAGACTAATGCTATTATCAGACTAATTGGATAGGCTAAGGATGTAGAGTTGAAAAATGTAATTAAAAAGTCTGAACAAATGAACTCTGGAGCCTATAGAGAATATATCTTCCTTCCCAATGCAGAGGGAAACCTCAAAAAAGCCCCTCACTCCTAGTCACAGGGACTAAAGCAACAGGGAACAGTGACCCATCCATGGACCACCCCCAACTTTTGCCAATAGGCAAGAGAAACCATGCCCCACTGCTCAAGCCCTCAGGACGGGCAGGAGTTGAGGGTGCAGCAGTAACTGGCCGACAGGCCAACTGAAACACTGATCCACCAGGACAAGGCCACACGGTCTTAGGATCCATTCAACCACAGGATTTCAGAACTGGGAGAGACCTTGAAAAATCCACTTTGAACCCCTCATTTTACAGAGGGAACTGGGGCTTGGAACAAAGGGTGTTCCATCTAAACACATCCACGTAGGGGCAGAAGAAGCTGCAGCCCAGTGGACAGGAACACGAGGGTGAGAGCCCAGAACTGGATGAGGTTCAGCTCTGCCAGGACGCTGGCTGCGGGAGGTGACATACTTAACCAACGTGTCTGACATGCAGAGGAGGTGGTTTGTTCTTTTTTTAACAGTCCCCTCTTCTACATGGCAAAATTACTTTCAGTATCAATCATTAAAGAAAAACATATAAACTGACCGGAAAAGAAATGGCAAAAATTTTCTTCATCTAATCAAGCCAACAAACAAAATAAAAATTACAGTACAAGAAAAGAAAAAAGCACAAGTATTTATTCAATAATTTTTATATCTACATAACAGTTTGAATTTTGGTCCTTTGGTTATAAGCTGCTACAATACTTATGTCAATAATTGTCAAGTAACTAATAAGTGAAATTTAACAAAACCAAAATGTCAGCAAAAGGTATAGTTTAGACAATTACCAAATCATATCAATAATGTTACATTTTATTTTCTTGATTTGGTCTTTAATTTATTAATTAATTATTTAAAACAATGATTTAGTTTTTATGAATAAATTCCAACTTTAAGGAAATAATTAAGAGGCCAGCCCCATGTCCAAGTGGTTCAAGTGCCATGTGCTCTGCTTCCGTGGCCCAGGTTTGCAGGTTCAGATCCCGGGCATGGACCTACTTGGCTCATCAGCCATGTTGTGGGGGTGTCCCACATACAAAGTAGAGGAAGTCTGGCACAGATGTTAGCTCAGAGCAAATCTTCCTCACCAAAAAAAAAAATACATATATATATATATATATATATATATATATATATATCATTAAATTGAGTCCAGGTGCACTGGGGGCTGGAGAGTTAGCTGGGAGTGCTACCTGATTTCCAGGTAGAATACAATACTTATTTAAAAGTAATAAAAATGTGCTAATTTGAAGCATTTATGTGTGTATATGTATCTTTAAGACCACATAGTAATCACAGCAATCACTTAGGACTTAGCTCCCCTGAAGACTTTCTCAGGGGAGCATTTGTATCGCCAACACTGCTCACAGTTGCTGGGGCACGAGGATGACAGAGAGCAGACGGGCTCTTAGTCAGCTATGGTGTGTGCACCTCGGGCAGCTCCCCCCCAGGTCCCCCAGGGACTGCGGGGACTTGAGCGATTATGTAGCTCTTTCCTGTCGGCGTCCTCATCTGTGAGGGGGGACGCCAGCCGGGAGCAGCTCTGCCTCGCCCGCACCGCACTCCTGACCTCCCCTTGGGAGAGCAGGTCCCAGGTGACGAGCCCTGGCTCTCCGGCCCATGCAGGTTTGCACCCCAAGGTGAGCCCAGGATGGAAGTGCCACGGAAATGACAGTTAGAAAGTGGGCAACCCTTCGAGGAAGGGCACGGCCCGCCCGTGGTCTGGGAGGAACACACCAGAAGGCAGCTTTCCATCTTTCTCTGCTACAACTCTCTTTTAAGAGGCCGAGGACCTGGACCAAAAACCAGAGGGGAACAGGGGCAACTAACCCATTTTCTCTACTCCAACCTTCCCAAAAAGCTGAAGAGAGGTATAGAGAAAGAGGTGGACAATGAGTAAAAGGCGGTCAGAATCACGAAGGTAGAGGTCTCGCTCTTCCACCAGTGCATCTCCAACAGCAAGCACAGGGACTGGTGTCTACTAGGCACTAAAAATAAATTTGTGGAACAAACAAAATTTAAACGTCAACCGATATAACCAACTAAGGATGCCAGCTAGCAAGTTAAATCCCAAAGGCGCCTGAGGGTAGATATCAATCTGTTAAATCCGAAGAATTCACATTAAAAGCATTTAACTCAGCAGCCCCCTTTCAAGAGTACTTTCTATATAAAAGTACAACATCAAAACCACACAATATATCTATTTCCGAGGCTTAAGTAACTGCGTTAGGGGCTCTACTGCGTTCAATAAGCAATTAATGTGAAGCGAACTCCTAGAACAACGTGTTAAGCCAATTCCTATTTTCTGTGCAGTTGCAACCTTCACCTTTAGAGCAAAGTCACCCAGCAGAGATTTTCTGCTTCCTATTGGCCAGGAACCGTGCTCGGTGGGGAAAGTGCAAGATAAAACAGACAGACTTTGCCATCCAGGATGAGCCAGCAGAGCTGCAGAGGCAGAGACGTAAAAAGAGAGGTGCTGCAGCCTGCCGAGTTCCACAACAGAAAAGCCTGTGCAGTGCTGGGGTACAAGGAGCGGGTGGGGACACCGGACGAGGAAGAAAACGCTTCTGCAGACATATGAGACCTGAGCCTGAAAAGACAGAGCTCCCCGGGAGGAAAAGCTTTAGTTGGGAGGGAGGGAGCATTTGAAGGAAAGTACCGTGACTACAGGCCCAGGGAGTAACTCACTCCGGCCAGAAGGCAGCATGAGAAGGAGCCTGGGGAGACGTAAGGGGAGGCCTGGGAAGAATGAGGATGACCTCGTGTATCTTACTGAAGGCAAATAGAGGTAGCAACTGGCATGGAACAGGGAGAATAACAGCACCTTGACTGTTTCAGAATGACAGCCCTTGGAAGGAAACAGACCTGGAGCAGGGCACCACGTTAGAAGTGGAGAAAAGTGGAGAAATCCAGGTCTGAACCAGCGCAGCAGAAACCAGCTACTTGACAACGCGGGTCTGGTTTTAAAACCCCACGCCAATCCCACCAAGATTCTTCTCCAGCCCTCTAATTCTCCATCCTGGTCCTGGAATATCCCAACATTTTCCCATGATTATCATGGAAAAACAAGTATGGTAAAGTCAGCCATACTGCAGAAATGGAGAGGAAAAAAGTCATCTGAATGTCCTTAAACTCTTATACCTATTTTTATAAACGGCGCACAGCAAGACATAAGATAAAGCCTAGAAGTAAAGGAGAGAGACGTCATGAAAAACGACAACTTGACAGAGTGCTAAAACCCCCGAGAATGGTGGAGAATTTCTATTTCAAAGAGCAATAAGACTATTGTGAGGTACCCAGAGTGGTCAGATGCAGGGAAACAGAAAGCAGAATGGTGTGGCCAGGGCTGGGGAGGGGGAATGGGGAGTCGTTGTTTAATGCACATAAAGTCTCAGTTTGGGAGGATGTAGAGTTCTGAGATCGGCTGCACAACAGTGTGAATGTATTTATTTAACACTACTGAACTGTACCCTCAAAAATGGTTAAGACGGTAAATTTTCTGTTATGTGTATTTATCACAATTAAAAAGAAAAGAGAGCAAGAAGCCTACCTGATATGTTATGGAAGACGGAATATACAATATCCACAGCGCACTATGTTCTAGACCCTTTCACATTTGTAACCTCTTCTAGCGTCCTGAAAAGCCTTCAAGGGGAGTCTGCTCCCCACCTGACAAATGAGGAAACGCAACTCAGAGAAATCCCTGGCAAAAGGTCATTCAGCTACTGGTTGGTAGAGCCAAGACTTACACACCAGGTTTGCTTTGCCCCTTTTACTTCACCTAATTGCCATCCCCCTCGGGTTATTCCAAAAAAATAAAAAAAACGAAAAGAGGGGCCAGCCCCATGGCCTAGTGGTTAAGTTCACGTACTCCACTTTGGAGGCCCGGGTTCGAGGGTTTGGATCCCAGGCACAGATCTACACACTGCTCACCAAGCCATGCTGTGGTGGCATCCCACGTACAAAACAGAGGAAGATTGGCACAGATGTTAGCTCAGGGACAATCTTCCTCAAGCAAAAATAGAGGCATATTGGCAATAAATGAAAGCTCAGGGCTAATCTTCCTGAGGGAAAAAAAAAAGATAGTTTACACTGCTAGTTTCTTCTATTACCATTTTCCCAATAAATACTTAACTTAAATTTCTCCATAACTTTAGGAAAATACTAAAATTAATCTTAAAAATAAGGTTGCTGCAAAAAGGAAATGTTTGTAGTCTGTTCCTTAAATATACTCATGCTACTCAATTTGCACATTATTTTTTTAATCTCTATGAATGTAATTCAAAACCTGGTTTTTTTTTTTAACTCAAGTGATATATATATCAGGTTTAGTGGGAAAGTTATCGCCAAACATACAATCCAAAATGCAAATGACATCAAAATTTACAAAGCACTCAGCCAGGCACTGTTTAATATGTTTTATGCATATTAACTCACTTAATCCTCACAATAATTCTATGAAATAGGCGCTGTAGGATGGGAGTGACAACGAATGAGGACCACCTCAACAAAACCACCCAGAGTGCCGGTTTCAAACAGATACCAGAGCTCTGCCTCAGACCAGAAAAACCTAGATTCTTCTCATGCAATGTAAGGTTTTAGAAAAAAATGATCTATATAGCATAGTCTCACCAACCCAGTTACCTTTATCTGCATGCAACAGGAAATGAGAAGCACATTACAGCCTGCGGAAAGTAAACATGACAGGAACAAGAAACTGAGGGCAAAAGTAAGTACCAGCACTGATATCACTTTGCAAATATTCCACAAAAAACACATTTGAAGACTTTACGCGGTACATAAACCTTGGCAAAAAGGTTTTAGAGACAATTCACTTTGTAATCAGAGACTATCTTTAAAGTCTTACTAAGCAGAGAACACATCTTAGAAGTTACTACACAGCTGTATCACTCCTGCAGAACTCCACCACAGCTCTGTTCATTACAGTAGAAACATTATTATTCCACAGATGCACGTGGACCCATTTTTATGATGCCCTAATTTTTAAAATACTCAATATATTTCAAAAAGTAAACAGCATGTGAGTTTCTTAAAAAGCTTAGACATTCTTATTGTATTCATTTTTTCTAATGATAGCATCTCAAAATAACAAAATTCATGAGGTCTCTTAGCACAACAGTTCAAAAAACCATATGACTCAATCAATTTATCTTCAACTACTATGTAAGGAAATACGTTTGGTTGTGAAGAATGTTAAATCAATACTTTCAAACTATATACAAAGTATTTTGATTTAAAATCCAAGTCAACTAACTTTCTTCTAAAGCAATCCACTATTCCAAAACCGTTAAATATCACGGGTTGGTTTCTATAAAACACTTATTTTACTCTACAGCAAATGCCAGCACTGTATGAAAAATAGCTTCTTGTCTGTTTAAGCATGTAACGCATGAAAACAAAATTTTGGAACACTGTATTGTGCCTGTGAACCATCAAAGAAAATACAAGCAAATGGACCACAAAACTAGAAATACGTGGTCCTCAGAAATTGGAATAGAAACACATGATAAAGTTGTCAGTAGCTGACTGACAACATCCAGCTTTCTCAGCATTTCCTTAAAGTTTACACATGTTAACACAGTTTTTAGATACAGTTTTAAGGGCAAAAATACAGAAAGCTTCTCCAATGCTCATTTTAATTTTTGTTGAGTACAGGAACAAGGTAAATTAAAGCAGTCATCAATTAACTTCATGAAATAAGAAAACTCCCTCTTTCTCAAGAATATAGTAGAAAACTCAACACATGAGGAGACCACACCTACTCCCTGGGACAGTAGAGCTCCTCTCTACAAATGAGTCTACGCTATTACACAAAACATTCAGAGCACCAGTAAATGCCTGACAGTTCATGAACACTCATTCAAATGTGATGTTAGAATTAATGATTTGTTACGGTGAGAAAAATATTTACACTGCTTTGGGGCCTACACAGTTGTAAGTTCAGGTGTACAGGAAGAACTTTCCATACCAGCTAAGCATGGACTAGAACGGTTTAGCAGGTGAATTAATAAGTTCCCAATGGAGACAGATGCTCATGCGTAGGCCAAATGAATTATAAGCATTAAGAAAGAATTTTGGGGTGTGCGTACGTGTGTATACATTTTTACAGAATGTGGAAGGACACTGGTAAAGCCATCAGTAGGAAGATCCCATTACGTTATTTTCTGCTATGGAGTTCCCTGACTCTACAATATCTACAATGTTTAGCTTACAGACTTGGCTAACCCATGTCAAGACCTCCATTTAGAGAATGACTGTGGTACACACACACACACACACACACACACCCTCCCTCCTGTACTTGAAATTACTTCTTCTGCAATGTCTGAGGATATCCTGTGAACAAAGCTTTATAGAAATTCTAGCGGCAATGACAGCTGGCAGGCAAAACAGTAACACTGAGAGAAGTTAATGTTTCTGTCCGCCCTTGGCATAGTCATCATATGAAATCATTCCATTGACTCATATATCAACACTAGAATGATTAATGAATTCTAATTTGTAAAGGTAACATTAAAAATTAATATGAGACAGTTTTAACAAAGGTGGAATACTGGGGAAGTAATTATGATACTTCTCAGCAAATAACATTACTGTTTTAAGGAGCTCTATTTTTAAATTGTCAGAGCTTGGTAACACATTTCATATGCTGCAGAGTAATACTCTCAAAGCCCCGCCCCCTTTTACTTGAATAGAACTAAAGAAGTAATATATTTGATTGGATAATTTAAAGAATATTCTTTTATACAACTAAATTTACAATTAAGCATTCAGATTAAACCTCAGGCACAGTGCCAAATTCCTTAGAGATACTATCCAAACCAGGGTCCAACGGCTGAAAAGCTAACAGTCCAAAACAAGGAACAAAGGGGAAAAAAGAGGAGGGAGAGAAATACACAGACTTTATGTTCATAACTCTAAAACATTCTAGGTCTCCACGTGGACCAAGTTTCAGGTTTCTAGATTCTGTGGTAAAGCATCTGAGTCACTGCTCAGTTGAGGGGGAGGTCACAGAGAATGCAACGTGAACTTACACCCACCTCCGCTCGCTCGGTACAGCAGGAGCCCCAGTCCCTGGGCTGATTTGTAACATATACACAAACACACGAACACGTCTCAGCCTGCCCTAGACTCCGGTGCAGCACACTTACTTGGACAAGTTGCAGGCTAGAAAGAATATGTACAAAAGCCCCTAACAGCCAAGATTTACCTTGTTATTCTTTAACCTGCATATTTACTCTCCAGGCACTCTGTGTTCCTTGCACAGGGTAACACTCAAGTCCGCTTTCCTTTTCCCCTAGTTATAGCTTATCATCTGAACATTTCAGTTATCAAATAACCAGATAGTGAGCGACATGAGTTGCATAAAAGAACAATATTAGTAATAACTAGTACAGACTGTCAGCCATTCTGGACACGGTACATCTAATACTGCAACTTGAGTACATACACAATCTCATCTAATTCTTCGCACCCTGTGAGGCGCAGCATTACCACAGTTCCTGTTTACTAAGTCCAGGATCTTGGAATCAAACACATCTAGAGCAGAGAAGGATCTGTCCAAAGCTGGAGTCTCTCTCCAGCAGAGCTAGCTCTGCTCCACCTTGCTGGAAGAGGGAGACGAAAAGACAGCTACAATCCTTCACGACACAGCTGACAGAGGGCACCCCATCTCCCTCTGTTCCCTTGGGGTTGTCTAATTCTCAGGTAAAGGGGGGTCTGTGTCATTTTGAGGTCAATGACTTGCCCCAACCCACTGCTGAAAATAGTTTAAAAAAAAAAAACCCAAAACCCTCAGGAATATGAGAAACACTGTCACCACCTGCCAGTCACCAAAACTGGAACCCTGGGCACCATGCTGTCTGCTCCTCACCCACTCACAAGCCCACCTCTAACCTCCCTGCTGACTGTTTCTTCTCCTACAACATTACAGCCTCACGCCTCTCCCTGGGCAATCACAACGGCCTAACGAACTTCTAAACGCAGTGCATGTGGGCGCAGACGCACGCCAGAGCCAGAGGAGTGCTGCCACTTGCCCCTTCAAAAGCTTTTCCTGGCTACACTAACCCATCTCTGGTAGCCTGTCCTCTCACACTCATCATCCATCGTCCCCAACTTCCCCCACATTATTTCTGGAAAGGCCTGCATGCGACTGTTAGACTCCTCTATACTTTTGCACGTGCTGTTCCCCAAGCCTAGCATGGCTCCCCACATGAACTGCACCTTATCTTTCAGGCTGATATCTACTCCTCTGTCAACCCAGCTTACTGATCACCTACCAGCAAGCTTTCCCTCATTCTTCTACTTGCCTAGCCCTGCAGGGCTGCAACTAACCACCCAGCCCCAACTCGTCCCCCTCGATAGAGGAGGACTGAAATGCTTCCCTATATACCACATACCAAATGTAGCGTTAGAAATGGTGCCTGAGTCTTGTTACTATGTCTCAGTAGTGCTGAGGCCTAAAGTCAGGGTCAGACTGGGTTTGACCACATCAATTTTTCTCCATGGAAGAAAATCTAAAGCCCATGGCTCCAAAGTGAGGTGTGGGAAGATGTTATTAGAGCCTAGATGTATATGCACCTCCAAAAACTTAAGCTTTAATAACATTTATTGAATGGATTGACACTGGTGCCCCCACACAGTCCTATGTAATATGGTTGAAGGAGAAGCTCCCTAATGGAGGGGGAAAGTGCTATGGACTGAATTGTGTCCCCTGAAAATTCGGATGTTGAAGCCCTAACCCCCAAAGTGATGGTATGTGGAGATGGGGCCTTTGGGAGGTGATTAAACTGAGATGAGGCCATGAGGGTGGGCCTCCGTGATGGGGTTAGTGTCCTTACAAGAAGAGACACCAGAGAGCTTGGTCCCTCTCTCTTCTCCATGTGAGGACACAGCGAGGCGGCGGCTGTCTACGAGCCAGGAAGAGGGTCCTCATCAGAACCGGATCATGCTGACACCCTGACCTTGGACTTCCAGCCTCTAAAACTGTGAGAAAATAAATGTCTGCTGTCTAAGCCACCCAGTCCATGGTGCTCTGTGATGGCCGCCTGAGCCGACTAAGAAGCGGGTAACAGTGGAGCTTCCCTGCCTGTTCTCTCTGCTTATTACTACATATTTCAGTTTCCGTGTCCAGCTAGGTGGGTTTATGGATTAGTTTACCTAATTTCAAATACACTCACCCTCCCAAAAAGAACAAGTGGCTTAAAAATCACGAAATGAAACAAACCACAGATTGAAAATGATAAGCAAATAAAAAACAGCAGAATTGACACATCTATTCCTAATAAAGACTCTCCAAAACCATTTTACTAGGTTAAACATTAGAACAATTTAATCAACTCTGATGTCAGCCAAAATATTCAAAATAATCAAGAAGATGATTAACAATATGTGGATTTGCATCCATAATTCTTAACTGAGAACCTCGGCAAGTACTTATGGGGTCTTGAGATAATAACTAATAATAATAATACATAGACATAGATATTTAAATATACATATTTAAAGTTCATGGCAAAAAGTTTTACTGATGGGCATGCGATCAAAAAAGTTTGGAGGGGGCTGGCCCCGTGGCTGAGTGGTTCAGTTCACATGCTCTGCTTCGGCGGCCCAGGGTTTCGCCGGTTCAGATCCTGGGTGAGCACAAGGGACTGCTCATCAGGCCATGTTGGGGTGGCGTCCCACATGCCACAACTAGAAGGACCCACAACTAAAAATACACAACTATATACTGGGGGGATTTGGGGAGAAAAAGCAGGGGCAAAAAAAGAGAAGATTGGCAACAGTTGTTAGCTGAAGTGCCAATCTTTAAGAAAAAAAAAAGTTGGGAGACCACTGATGCAGATACAGAACTTATGTGACAGAGCCAGGCCCACTCGCAAGCTGATGTCTGTGTCGGGTGGTCCTGAAAGCTGACACCAGCAGCCTCTGGAAAGACAGTTTGTGTAACAAATAGGGAAGATGCATAGAATCATCCCCCAGAATGACCGAGGACATCCCAAACTCAACCCCAAATGCTTTTCTAACTATATGCGATATAAAATAGTAAAGGTGGCTAAAAACCTATGATTCAAGTTTTGAAGAGCTGGCTTTCATTTAAGAGAAAAGGATAGATCAGCATTTAAATGATCAAACCCAACCTCATGGATTTCAGGAAATTTCTTTGTAAAGCATCCCTGCATCCCAACAATGAGCAGACCTCTCCTTTGTTCTCTCTAAGCATTGTCCCTCTTGAAAGGGTTGCTGATTAGCATTTCTGAGTAGGCTTTTGCTGTCTGTTGAGTGACTCAGCCATAAGTAGTAGAATAGACACTTAGATGCTACTTTCCAGAGAACAGCACAAAAGCCCACATGACTAACCTCCGACCACAGAACTTTCTGCAGCCCACACTGCTGTCTACTTTTCAACTTGTACACCTCGATCAGACATCAGGCAAACAAACTCTCAGTGCTGCCATCTAAGGGAACGCTGTGGGATACCCAGGGAGTGAGTGTCTTCCCATCTACCCAGCACAACAAATGTGAAGATGTAGTTCAGTCTCGTCTGCCTCCAATAAAGGACCCAAACATTCCCAAAGCACCAACAGAAAGACTGAAGAGCTTAGCATTTAGTTCCTACTCTCCCAGATGCTTCTGGTTAATTTTTCAAATATTTTTATTTTGAGATAAGTTTACACTTACAAAAGAGTTGCAAAAATAATACAGAGAGTTACCATATACCCTTCACCCAGTTTCCCCAGAATGTTGATATATCTTATATTGCCATAATATAACGACCAAAACCAGTTAAATAACATTGGCACAATACAACTCCAACTACAGAATTTACTCAAAGTTCACCAGTTTTTCCACCAACGGACTTTTCCTGTTCTAAGATCTGATTCAGAACTGACACTGCATTTAGCTGTCATATCTCCTCAGTCTCCTCCAATTCTAGTTAAATTTTAACTTGCATTTTTCACAAATCCTGATGCTTCTTTTTATCTATAAGTGAAACCGGCTCAACACAAGGTTGACATAAGGAAAGCCATATTGCAGAAAAGAGACCATGTTGTAGCTTTGAATGACCTCTGACAAACTAACCCAGTTGGATTTGCACCCTCCAGGAGATCCACCATCTCTGTAGATTTTATGACCCCTGTTTGTGTATGTACCTCCCAGCTGCGATAAGACGATACCTTCTTTCTTTTGAGTTCCTTAGGAATGTGATGGCTCCCCAAACAGTCCATGCTGATAGCCATCATCAATGACAACTGAAAGATCTGGTGTGGTGACTCCCAGTCTGGAACACCAGAGGGTCAACACTCCTAACCCCTCCCATATAACCCAGTGGCCTACATAACTGCTTCAAGAGTCTGTGCCCCCTTAAGATGGTTCTTTTGGACATTAGTCAGCCATCTTCCCTCTTGCTAGCAAGCTGCAATAAAAAGCCCTTTCTCTGCCATCATCTTGCTTCTCGATGACGGCTTTTGTCTCACAGCGAGCAGATCACGCCATTTGTGTGGTAACATAAGAACCAGAGGTGCTCACAAGCTGACAGACACTAAGAGTTAACAGAATTCGGGCATAGGAGAGAGGGAAAATAAGTCCCTGACTGAAACTCTCAAACCAAATGCCTTGACCTGTTTTCATGAATGGGAATGGCATAGATATTTCTTTGCTTAAACTCAGAATATGCTCCATATCCACCCACACAAGGGTCAACTTGATAAAGAAAGCACCATGCGAGTCTGTTCTCCTCCACATTTGCTGTTTCCTTAGAAACATCAAATACAAAACTGGCCCAAGGCTGACACGCTTTTCTGTTTCTAAAAATACATTTCAAGAAAGCTCACGCCTTTAAGGGTTACCTGAAGTACACAGCGCCAAAGGTCCCCAATTTGAATATTTTTATCTGCAAGATGCTTCAAAAGCTTTGTCCACGGGTGTAAATGAGATAAAAATTCTAACTACAAGAACCTGCTACAGAGTTAATTGCTACTGGTACATATAAATTAAGGACTCGGATATGCCGTGACACTCGTTCAGAAAATACAGGATGGGAGTGCCTGGTCTGGAGAGTAATCAAGTATATCTGCCTCTAAATTAAAAAGAGTGAAAGGGGACTATGTGAAGAGATCACACGTTAATTAGCTTGACTGTAGTATTTCACGACGTATATGTATATAAAACCATTTTGTACACCTTTAACATACAATTTTTATTAAAAATACGTAAACATAAATAAAAGCAGTGTACACAGAGGAAAATCTTGAGGCTGCTTTAAAGTAGGTAAATGGAATGCTTTCAATATAATCAATTACTCTTGATGAGGGTTTTTATACACGTTTACCTTGCCCAACTTGACAAGGACAGCTCTCTCAAATGAGATGTGTCACCCTTGGTTTTTAAAACAAGAATCTTTACGTGAGTCAAAAGGATCTACTAGGATTCGCTGCTAGGATCTTGGTATTGTTTCTTTGTTAAATTGT
The DNA here is from genome assembly GCF_041296265.1 of Equus caballus. Lineage (NCBI taxonomy): Eukaryota > Metazoa > Chordata > Mammalia > Perissodactyla > Equidae > Equus > Equus caballus. The sequence goes on along the minus strand of NC_091700.1, from coordinate 22,773,871 downwards.
AAGTAGCGTAAGTGTTAAGACCAGATCCTACCTAAATTATCCAGCTTTCAACGTTTCCAGGAGAGTCATTCACCCTTGAAGCACTCAATGGTATTAGCTCTAGTGCGACACGTATCATCTACCACTACTATTCATGCACAAACTGGTGTTTGCAGATAGGCTTGTTCTCTTCATTCCTCAAGACAAAAATACCCTCTCAAATATTAGGATCCAGCTTAACATTGTAAAACTATGATACTGTAAAACCTACCACACAGTGCTCAATTCCCATCGCTGTAAAGGCAAAATTCTATTTTAAATTTATCTTGGCAAAACCAACAGAATCTTCATATAAAGCAATTTTCCTTTACAAACCAATCTGAAGAAATGCAACAGCTGGGCAGAGCTCAAGTCATTGCTCTAATGAAGATTTTTGGTAGCTAAAACTCCCACCTGAAATGGATGACTCATTCAAAACTGAGTATCTGTAAACCTTCCTAACTTCCTTTGAAGACCTCATTTCAAAGGCTGAAGAAAACTGCCCTCACAGCCTTGAAACTCACTATTTCAAAGGGCATGCTGATAATCACATAAAAACATTGCACATGCCTGATCTTGATTACATACACAATGCCTATTCCTTTGATTAGTAAATTATTTCAAGATTTTTCTGGGAAGAAACAACATTTTTAACTTTAAACACTTTTCAAAATTCAGATGCACAAAATTAAGATTTGCCACCAGGGTCCTCTAAATAGTAAGCTTTCTGTAAGCATTTAATGTTTTATTTAAAACACTTAAAAGGAGATGATATCATTCACATGAAATGTGCACAACAGGGAAATCTACAGAGATAGAAAGTAGATTAGTGGTCGCTTAGGGCTGGCGGAGGAAGGGATAGCAAGACGGATAGCAAAGGGTAAGGGATCTCTCCTGGAAGAGATAAAAATGTTCTAAAATTGACGATAGTGACAGTTGTACAACTCTGTGCATATACTGAAAAGCACTGAATTGCACAGTTTAGATGGGTGAATTATATTTCAATAAAGCTGTTAAAAATATTTAAAAGGAGATAGGATTAATACTTCAGAAAGAAGGGATCTTGTTAGGTGGACATATATACTAATCCTAGATACACAGATGTACATTGCAATATTCCATTAACTACTATTCATTTCCAGAGGATAAATGTTATTGCTCTCACAGTTAAGGCTCTAGAAAATCGATGCCTAGGAGAAAAAGAACATGTCATATTTCTCCGTAATTATGATAATCAAAATTCATTGGCTTCAATAACGGAAAACTTCAACCTACCACAGCTTCAGATCAAACACCGGTATTGTGTGCAGTGTTAAGAACAAGAACAAGGTTTGGAGAGACATCTATTCACATGGCACAGACCCTCCCAGAATTTCAAGAACTTCCCTGGAATTTGGAGTTACCAGGTCGTACGTTCACTTGGGGGTGCCAAGCCTGCAGTTAACCCTGGCGGCGACCTTCTCTCTCCTACTCACCAGGTCCAGCCTCTTGGATACTAGTCCAAACATTAACCCTAGACCTTCAATTCCTGTCCTGAACTGCACCACCCAACCACCGCCCCCAGTGCCCACCAACCACTCCCCTCCTTAGCAAACTTGGACCCTTTCCTGAAGTCAAAGTGCCAGTTACTCATGAAGCAGTCACGGAGCAACTGCCACGATTTCTGAGGCTGTAAGTCAGAAAGGGCCTGGCGTGGGGCAGGTGAGTGAGAGAACTCTGTTCCGGAGAGGGCCCGTCTCCTGAGGTACGCAGCATCCCAAGACGTCCAAATCCCTGATTTCAGGGACTGGCACGAGCCTTGTCTGTCCCACATGGTCCCTTCTCTTCAAAAGCCTTGATTCAGAAGCAAACAGCCTGGGATAAACCCTCCATGACCCTGCCTCCAAGAAAAACTCGCTCTTTTCTCAAGAAAAATTATATTAAGGGAAAAAATCCTTTACCAATTCCCTTTCATAGAAGTATTCCTTTGAATAGCTTCATCAACTTTTGGCAAACATTCACGGCCAAGATAAAAAGCCTGATTTTTAAAAAATCAGTACTTGACTTCAGCAATATTAAAGTGCTAAAATAACATGGCTCAACATTGTATAAAATCCTTAAACTATAATGTCAAGAAACTTCATGATCAATTCCTTAATGAACCAAAGTCACATTCTCATTAGTAATTCCTATTTAAATATACAATCCAGGCAAAGCAAATACTCAAAGGCCATTTTATAGGACAGCAAGGGCCACATTTTCATTTCTTAGACCCTATGCAGTGTATTCGGAAACTTACACTTAGAGTATAAGCCAGGAACTCAGAAATTGTGTGAATTTTAATATTTAAAATATTTCAACTAATTCAATTATACACTTACGTAAGGCTTTAAATAGTTGGTATCTACCTACTTTAATCCTGGCCAACTCACTGTACCTTCACACATACATATTCCTCCCCAACCCCAAAAAAGCACAAATGAAACTGTACAAGAGGTAGCCACATGAAATCTCTCTTCAGTTAGAATAATAATAAAATCAGTCTCAAAAGTCAGCTTTGAGTCTTGATTACAGAACAGGTTATGATGCCCCATCACCAAGGCTTTTAAAAGTCTTTACCTTCTATGGAAACTAGAGAATTTAGACAAAAACAAAGACTCCTATTTCATTCTCCCAGCTTTCCACACGCACAATGGATACCAAAATTAGAAAAATTAATAGGAATTAAGCAAAAATACTACTTGAAAATATCCTAATGTTTAAAAAGAAAAACAACTCTTTAATTCCATATCCTATACTGTATAAGTCACTTTTAAAATAATCTTTTGGGAGGAGGATGAAAGGGGCAAAGGGGCATGTGTGTATGGTGACGGATGGCAACTAGACTTTTGATGGTGAACACAAGGTAGTCTACACAGCAGTCAAAAATAATGATGTAAACCTGAAATTTATATAATGTTATAAACAAATATTAGCTCAATAAAAAATAACAATAATTTTTTTAATGTATATAAAGTGTTTATTTATTTTTGGGGGGGGCGGTGAGGAACATTGGCCCTAAGAAAACATCTATTGCCAGTTTCTTTTTGCTTGAGGAAGACTGCTGCTGAGCTAACATCTGTGCCAATCTTCCTCTGTTCTGCATGTGGGATGCTGCCACAGCATGACTCCATGAGTGGTGTGTAGGTCCATACCTGGGATTTGAACCCACAAAACCTGGACTGTGAAAGCAGAGCACACGAATTTAACCACTACACCACCAGGCTGGCCCAACAATAATCTTCTCATCTTTTAAAAAGTAATTCAATAGAAACGCATATAAGATGGTATGAGAAAATAGAACTATATTAGCAGTGCAGGATTCCAAATGGTTTTAACCGTATTCACAGAGTTGTGTAACCATCACCCCAAAATGAAAGCCCATGCATATTAGCAGTCACTCCCCCTTCCACAACTTCTTCCCTTTTCCTCAGCCCTAGAAACCACCAATCTATCCTACGTCTCAAAGATTTGCCTCTTCTGGACATTTCATACAAATGGAATCATACAACATGAGGCCCTTTGTTACTGGCTTCTTTCAGTTAGAATAAGGTTTTCAAGCTTCATCCATGTTGTAGCATTTGTCAGTACTTCACTCCTTCTTATGGCCAAATAATATTCCACTGAATGGATCTACCACATTTTATTTATTCATGGATCAGCTGATAGGCATTTGGATTGTCTCTACTCATTAGCTATTATGAATAATGCTGCTATGAACATTGGCGTACCAGTTTTTGTGTGGACATACGTTTTCATTTCTCTTGGGTATACATACCTAGGAGTGGAATGGCTGGATCATACGGTAACTTTACATTTAACCTTTTGAGAAATTGCCAAACTGTTTTCCACAGCAGCCGCATCATTTTTCATTCCCATGAGCAATGTATGAGGGTTCTCATTTCTACACATCCCTGCCAACACTTGTTATCATCTTTTTGATTAAATCCATCCTAACGTGTGAAGTGGTAACTCACTGTAGTTGATGCCCTATACCTTAAACCAAGCCCACTCATTCTTGAAGTTAGCCTCAGCTATTCTAAGCTACACTTTTAAGCATAAAATATGCCCCAAGGGTCATTCTTAAAATCCAAAATAAAGCCAGGATAATCTAACACTCCCTTAATAAATGAAGGTATCATCTTCACATAATACGCACCATTATTCTACCCCAAATCCTATCAAGCTACAATATTGTACAGTGGCCAAACCTTCCCAAATAAAGCTGTCAGGCTCAGCAGCCTGTACAAGTGCTAATGCTGTAGTGGAAGACTTACACATATAATAGCAACAAAGTTTTAGCCAGAGCTTTCAAGAAAGAACACTGGATTGGAATTCAGGTTTGTCAGTCATCTACGTGTAACTTGATCCATCATTTAGCTTCTCTATACCTGAACATGGTGTTCCAAGCCACTCTCAGAACTGCCTCCTCTAAAGTCACTCCCAGAGATAAAGTTGTCTAAACCTGAAAGTTTAATGAAATTTGAAAACGTACTAACACCTGTGCCTAAAGACTTAGCTTTGCACAGCAGAAAGAATTTGAGCTTGGTAGCTGGATAGCCTGGGTTCTATTTCCAGCTCTGCCATTTAGTAGCTATATAGCCAAGGTACATTATATAACATCTTTCTATCTCAGTTTCCTGATCTGAAAGGTAAAAACACTTTCTTCAAGAGGTTATGAGGATTTACAAAGCTAGTATAGCTAAAGCATCTGACACAGTGGCCAGCAAAAAGTAGACACTTAAATGTTAGCTTCCGTCCATCTCTCTGCTAACTCTGGGCAAAGTTTCCCAGCAATAAAGACCTCTTAACAAATGTCCTGGACCATTTAGAGCTGAATGTGAGTCCTTGTGACCTATGGGATTCCTTTATAAAGGACTTCCCCACATTATGGTCTGTAAATTGCTAAGGAGAGCTATCAATTGGCTTAAAACAGGACTAGAAGGAATTCTTGGAAGGGAGCTCAGGGATGAAAAGGTAAGAGACCTCATTTTTTGTTAGGGGCATAAGAATAAAACTTCCTGGGGGCTCACACAGCCTGAGCACAGAACAGATGCAAAGGAGAGAAAGGTAAAGGCCGTATTCACATGACCTGACTGGAAGCCATGGTGTGGACCGCCACGCTGTAGGTGGCGGCGGGGGGGGGGGGGGGGGGGGGGAGTGGAAGGGGCTCGAGGAAGCAGACGGGGGTGAGGGCTCGCTAGACTAGCGTGGAAAAGCTAACAAGAGGAAGATGAGCCCCATGCTAGCTATGAATTAACTGCTTCTTGCGTCTCTCAGCCGCCGTATCCTACCTGATCTGGTTGTCACGGAATTTGTTGAGATGCGGTTGGTTGAGGTAAATGGTGCGGGCTGGTATCTCCAGCTGGTCTCCAACAGACGTGGCCCGGGACATCTCATCATCTGCCTTCTTATAGCCCGAAGAAGGACGTACAGGTCCTGCAGAGAAGAGGCGCGGGCAGAAAACAAAACACAAAGAAGTCACGCCAGGCAGGAGGCAGCGAGCACGGGCTGCAGGCGGGCGGGGACCAGCTGGGAAAGGATGCTCTGGGCAATGTTGGGCCCGCCTATGTACCTTGGCTCCCCCTGGAGACCCGCCGCCGCAGCTGCTCCCCGCTCCTCCCCGCCCCCTCCCCGCGCCCCACCCCACTGGCCGTCCCCGGGCCGGGAGGGAACCTCTCCCGCGGGCGCGGGCGAGAGCGGCCTCCCTCCGCACTGCCTCCACCTCGGCCCCTCCTGTGCTCGCTCCCTCGCTCCCTCCCGGATGGCTGCAGTGTGCGGCCGGCAGGCGGAGGCAGGGACAGCGAGGGGCGCCACTGCGGGCTCCAGAGGGCGGGGCGGGGAGGGGCACGTGGACAGAAGGGATGGGGTGAGCAGAGGCCAGAGCCTCCCTTCTCCCCCAGGTAAGCTCCCCCTCAAGGCCCAGGGATTGAGCTCCGGAACTAGGTTTTCTTGGCTTCTTTGATATGTTTAGGAACAGAGAGATGACAGCAAAAGAGATGTGCCCTGCGTTCAGTCACTGCAGAAAGTACCGGCGAAAGCACATCTCTGTGCTCTAAAAATGAAATTCCCAAACCTCAGTGTCAATGGCTTGCTCCCCTATTATCTTGAAGGGACCAGCTGCTTTCTCCCCAGATGTGCCTGGCAGCCTGAGTTCAGGAGCTTTACTAATTCCAGCTTATAGAGGGTTGGGTGATCTTTCATTTCATTGCTCAAATTACTGTTTCTGCGGTTAAGACACAAGCAAGTCTACCTCCCTAGGATTTTATTTCAGTCCTATAGTCAAGCCTCTGTCGGTGAGTTCAGCCTTGCCATAACCTTCACGTAAGGAAGTGTCAGCATGGAGACTAATAATAGACTCATTACTAAAACTGCTATGCGCATGCGCACACACAGGAGGCTCCAACTACAAGGCAGTATCCCTCGTTAGAAGGGGCGACCCACCTCAAGAACTGACTTCGGGAGGGGTGCCTGAAGCAAAGGATCACAGAAAAATAAATGCCCTACAGATGAAGCCCTCTTTCCTCTTCCTTAAATATACGTTTGTTCTAATATCTGCCATGCTTCCCACCTGTCAAAGAAATGGATGTCGCAGAGTACTTAAGAAACTGCATCTCATTTCAGTAAACATCCACTTCACAGCTGCAAAGAATGTTGGTTGACATAGAGAAATATTTTGAAAGAGAAAGCTTTGGTTATTATGTATGTCATCTTTTTAAAGTGATTAGAATCCTATTATAATCTTTACCATAAGAGGGGGACAACCAAAATGTAAAGTTGCTTACTGAAAGCTGACACACTATGGTGAAAAGTATAGCCCACTCCCTGGTCACAGGCCAGGTGTACATCCACAGCACCCTGGTCATTCCTCATTACAGGACCCCAGCCGTAGACCCTCTCCTCGGCCCCTCAGCCTCCGCCCTCTGGAGTCCCCCTGGCTCCAGAGGACACTGGTCTGCCTTCTGCTTACGGACACGGGGCAGCAGAGAGCTGGGGTCCCTACCTCAGTCCCTACCTGGGGACTGGCTGGCCGAGAGCCTGGGCTCCTGGCCTTGAATCACAGGAGGCTGGTTGTAAAGCATCTGGTGACTTAAGGCAGATAGGGAATATTTTTGAAATTAGCCTATATAAAAATACTGCTTTTCTCCCTGCCCACTTATCGCGCTTTGTATTCTTCCGCAGCCTTTATCATCGTTACCTGACAGTATTTATTTACGGTCTGTATTCCCACGGCCAAGAGCAGACGCCGCAGGACAGCAGGGACATGTTCTATTCCCTGCAGTGACTTCAGCACCCAGAGCAGTGCCTGGCACATAACGGGCACTCATATTTGCTGGCTGAATAAGTCATTTTTACTCAAGTCTTATAAAGGGTCACTTTGAATTCTCCAGGCAGAGATGCAGTGATATGCACAGAGGGGTCAAACTCCATATACCAGTGTGAGTCAGAGTAGTTCATTGCCAAGACTGTGTTCATGGAGTGACTCTCAACTCCAGCTGCACGTAACCATCACTGAGGGCGCTCTCACAGTTAACCGGATCCTGGGCCCAGCCCTCACAGATGCTGACTTGTTTTGTTTTATTTTGTTTTAAAGCTCCTGAAGTCATACTAATGGACAGCCACAGTTGAAAATTACTAGTCAGATGCTGCTGGGAACAACAAAACGAAAGATCTGACTCCTGCTCTCAAAAACGTTAGCCAGTTTAAGGTGCTAAGGTGTAACCTGGGTACTCGTGCACCACAGTTTATGACCAAGTGACTAAAGTGGGCTTGAAGGTGCTAAGGAGGTCAGAGGTCAGCAGCTACTTGGTGCTTGGGGTGGGGAGCCGGTCAGAACAGCGTGAGGACAGAGGTAAAAGTCGTAAAGCTTGGGTAAGGTTTATATTAGGCAAGAGGAGGACAGTCTGGTTAAGGGCAAGGAGAGCTTAGGAAGAGGCCCAAGGTGACAAAATGTATCAGGGGCCAATTAAAAAACAAATAAAACCCAGCGCTGAGGGTCCAAACTGGAAAAGAATAGAAAGGAAGCTCGGGGAAAAAATAGCCTGTGGCCAGACCGGAGATGACTTAAAGTCCAAGCAAAGAAGCTTCAACTTCCGCCCCAAGGTCAGAGGAAGCCGCAGAGGGTTTCTCAGCAGGAGAGACGCGCCGGGGGCAGTGAGGTAGGAGCAGAGAGAAGGGAGGATTCGCAGATGAGGACATCGGACAGGAAATTAGTCCTACCATCTAGAAGCAAAATGAGAAAAGCATGAACTGAGTGGGGAACTGGAAAAGCATGGACATGAGAAAGACCTCAAAACAAAACTCTGTAAGGCTTTTTGGATTGAATGCGTGGGCCAGAAAAGAGAAGAACCATTGGGTAATGGGATAGAAGAGGAGCCTAGGCACAAAAAGCATCACTGACAGCAGTAACCATGGAAACAACAGGGTTTCCAAACAAGAATCTAAACGTTAGACAGTACATACTGGGGTGAAAAACACTGACACCAACAATTAGTGATGACAGAATTCCGTGAAATAGTATCTCCCAAGCACCTCTCATGCTTTGTTCCATACTACAACATGGCCACACCTAGACTTTTATTCTAGGTTGAAATAATGATAGTTCCCCACACCCCAAAACTCAGATAACTTTCTTCTACCTCAGTGGCCTCATCTTGACCCAATCTTGCTTTGGAGAAAAACATTAACCTTTTCAAAATATGACAGATTTGTTGACAATGTGTTGCCTAAGGAAAGCATTATACCATATATTGCAAAGCACATTATGACTAAAGTTTCTATTTCAGACTCATGAGATGAATCCTGAGTTAATGTATTTTGAAAATACCACCACACAAAATGAGAGTATATGCTTACAACTTCCCCATATAAACAAGTACAGTGTCAGCAGATAGTGGGAGTTCAATAAATATCTATTGAGAAAGAAACCAAAGTGAAAGGAAAGAATAAAGAGAAACAGGAGGAGGCAAATGGACAAGCACTAAGTTTGCCCGCTACAAAGTCGAAATGCAGGCAAGACAGCTGACGGCCAAGGCCATAAGGACAAGGACTTTGTCTTGTTCACGGCTCTATCCTCGTCATCCTGAATAATGCCTAGCACACAGTAGGCGGCCTGTAAGTATATGTTGAATGGATAAATAAAGGGCTATTGCGGTGGGGGCTTTTTAAAGATGCCTACCCCGTGCTGAACCAAAGGCCTCTCCGTTGTCTGGTAACTGACCCCTTCCCCTCACACATACAGGACAGGTCAGTATTGTGCAACCCCCTCCATCCGTCACAACTCTTCGCACCATGGATGGCTATTTGGTCCAAGTCGGGCCACTAAGAGTTTCTTTTCTGGAAACTTTGACATGGGACCTGGGGGAGATGTGCTCTGCATGTGGCTACCCTATTAACATATATACTCCAGGTCTCTGGACGGTCATCTTCCACCCACCCAGGGGGCAGGGAAACAGAGAAAGAATTTCTTTGCAGATAAGGATGAAGCAGCTGCATGGAGAGCAACAGAAACTGTTCCAACAGCTTTTTGGATCCTGGGTACAGTGCCCTGCTAGATCCCAGCTGCACTGGGGTCTTTGGGTTCCAGAAGCCACCCCTGAATTATTCTATAAATTATTCATAACCAGAAATCCCAACCAATACTGTAAAGGAGCACACAGAGAACCTATTTTTCCCTGTAAGACAGATGAGCAAGTAAGGTCAAAGGAGGGAGAAACACTATTCATGTATAGATCACCCGAGCTGCCCAAGGTTTTAGATGCCTATGGCACAGATGCCACCAGATGCCACCCCAGACCCAGGGAGGCCATATCTGACAAAGGAATTCTTCATGGCAACATTTGGCCGGTTGGTTTGAATGAAGCCCAGAAGTAGCTGGAAGGTGACTTGCTAAATAAAGAAGCAACTCCTCCTCCCTTTAGAGTTTCCACCAGGGTTGGAGAGTGAACAGATCAGATGGTACAGAAAGCCCACCAGAAGATGTGAACATGAGGCTGGGTGAAGAACAAGGGAGGGGCAGAGGAAGCAGACTACTTATGGTATACATGCCACCGACCCACAGAAACAGGAAAGGGAGTCCAAAGGACAGGGACACACACCCAGCAACTCCCACCATCCTCTGTCCATCGTCGATGGGCCTCAGCCACTCCGTGGCTCTACCTCACCTGTTAATATCTTCCCTACTCACTGTGTCCGTGTCACTGTAGTAGTATTTTCATCTTACTGATGACCCAAATTCCTCATCATTTCACTCACACAAGTGTGTCTATGGCAATAAGGATGTGGAAGTTACTGGTTAGGAAGCAGCGACAACGCTAGACCTCCCACTGGCAGGTGAGCAGACAGAAATGAAGACAACTCCTCCTTTCTAGTCACTACATAAACTAATTACATGGAGATCATTTTTGGAAAGAAAATGAAAAATCTTAACAGACTTTTGAAATTTGTTCCTATCTCATAAATATTATTATAGTAATATATAACATTTTTCATTTGTTATTTTATTATAACTAGTGAAGGGGAATAGAACACACGACCCTAAAATATGACACTTTGGCACGTAGATTGTTTTGAGCTGAAGGCAATCAAGACCCAGCAGATTAAGAAAAATTTGTACCTCTCCCTTAACTCCCTAAAAGGACTTAGATAGGGGGCTGGCTCAGAAGGAGAGCTATTATCGGAGATAACTTGATCTGAATGACCTATCTGTATGGCAGGGCAAACATCTGACTACCAAACATCTGCTCTTCTTACCTTCCTGTGAAATCTCCTCGTCCTCTTTGAAGCCCCAGGCCCCCATCCCATTCCTTAGCTCAGCATGGCATGTAAGCCTCAACTGCCCGATTTGCCCTTGGGTCTCATAATCTTATGGGGCTCCTGTATGTACATAATTAAATTTGTTTTTCTCCTGTTAATCTGTCTTATGTCAGTTTAATTATTAGACCAGCCAAAAGAACCTAGAAGGGTAGAGGAAAATTTTCCCTCTTCTATTTATATAATATACATAAATAAATATTAGTGGAAACTAAATAGGTTCAGGGAATCAAGAATTTGAAATAAACAAACACAAAAGGAGAGTTAATATTAAGGCCAATTTTTACTAAACATTTGATTGCCTTAAGCAAAAGAGAAGCAAAATCCTTCACTCTAAACTGTAATAATTCCCCCAACTCAAATAAAAGTGTCCAAATTCCAAAAGATGCTCAAGATCCATCTGGTCTGTTTCCCTTGCAAAGAAGTTTCACCATCTCACAGTAGAAATTCTTAGGAAAGAAATACTCTAGTCTTCCTAAGTCAGAAACCTATTAAAGTGGTAAGATTGTTTTTGCAGCACCTCTGTAACTAGCTCTGTGGAAAGCGTCAGACCTTGGACATTGTTGTCTAATAACGAACTTGGTCTTTGTCCTGGCATCCTCTGGGGAGCCTCTAACCCCTTGGAATTTCCCAAATGATAGGAGTGTCTTTGTTATTCATGGTGGGCCCCTGCGACCACACCTGAGTTTGCACTAATGAGGTGACTCATGGTGGGCCCCTAGATGGTTTTAGAATGGGGGCTGACTATGCCAGAAAAACTAACTATGGGATTAGAGGATTGAGGTTTGAGCCAGAATGACCTCCTGACTCTGGGGAGGGAGGGGGGCTGAAGACTGAGTTCAGTCATGTGGCCAATGATCCAATTAGTGATGCCTATATAATGAAACCCCAACAAAAACTAGGGACACCAAAGCTCAGGTGACATGTCCTGAGGACACAGAAGCTTCACATGTGGGACCCTCCCAGATCTCGCCCTATATGTCTCTCCATTTGGCTAGTCCTGATTTGTATCTCTTATGATAAAACCGTAATCATAAGTATTGTGCTTTCCTGAGTTCTCTGAGTTATTCTAGATTATGATTGAAACTGAGGGGATAATGGGAACCCCCAAATTTCTAGCCAGTTGGTCAGAAGTGCAGGTGGTCTAGGAACCCTGGAGCTTGCAGCTGGTACAAAGGCAGTCTTGCAGGGAACTGTGCCCTTAATCTGTAAAATTGGACCTAACTCTGGGTAGTTAGTATTAGAATTGCATTGCAGACATTACCCTGTGAATTCTAAAACGACACTTTATTAACAATCGCGAAAGTATATTAGGTCAAATGAAAGATAGGACTAGAAGCCAGGTCTACAGAAACTTGAATCCAATTCTCCCTCCACTAGAACAGGCAGCCTCAATGAGTTTAAGACAAATCAGCTACCATCTGAGCCTTGGTTTCTTCATCCATGAAACAGAAATTGATTATATAAATCAAGAGTTGGAAAACCTTTTCTATAAAGGGTCACGTAGTAAATATTTTAGGCTTTGGGCCACATATAGCTTCTGTGTAATTTTTTTAAAACACAAAAGTCTTAAAAATATAAAAACCATTACTCACTCACAGGCCAGATTTGGCCCACAGGCCATAGTTTGCTGACCCCTCATATAAACTAAGTTCTTTCACAGTTAACAACCTGATTATATCCCCAACTCGCACCTCAAGAAAATATTAGATTCAATTTCTTCTGTATCAACAAGACATGACATAAAATTCCTAGCAAACATAGGTGTTCAGGCTTTTATCACATAAGTTAAGAAGTTGGTTATGTCTTTTTCCTAATTTTTTGTGTGCTTGAAAAGTAGGTAAAGGTGGTTTTCTCTTTGCCTCCAGAAAAATTTCCAGGAAAACAAAGCAATCATCATGGAGCTTCATAACAAGAGGCATGCGTGCACGCACACACACGCATACACACACACACACACACTCCCCTTCCGAAAAGAGTCTCAAGTTCAACCCTGGCCTCTACCCTATATTTACAAAGATGTTTCATAACCCTTCCGAACCCAGACACAAAGCAGTCCAGCGGCTGGGGAAGCACTTGGGCTAACTGTTTCTCCTAATCAAACACACACAATGAAAATGCTGTGCAAATGCAAAATGTGATTATTCTAGCCTTGGCAGACACATTTTAGAGGCCTTTTCTAGACCCCATTTTGAGCAAACCACATCTCTCCAAATATAGCATCTGTGATCCATTTCTACCCAAGAATTCAAAAGAAATAAACACAAAGGGAAAGTGACACTGATGGGTCAGGATTTCTTACTACTTACTGGTTTCTCTTTTCTCATTTTTCAGGGATAGAGAAAATGGGAAGGAAAGTAATAGGTCATGGACTATTTATGACTTAAAATATTGTTGAGTGCTGAATTCATTCAGACAATTATTGAGCACCTCCTAGATATAAGGCGTTTTGCTTGATAGCGGGAAGGGAAAGGTACACAGTCTAAGGCTCAAGCTTACTAATGTTACCAGAGACCAAGAAATATGGGAATTGAGAGGACAAAGATGAATGCCAGTCTCATATAGGGCCAGAAAACAAGGTGATTTCATTAAGCAAGCATTTGAACTAGGCTGATAAGAATGAGTATGATTTGGTTGTGCAGAGAAAGAGCAGAGCATTCCAGGAACAAGAGCACGCGAGCAGAGACACAGACCGGTAATGCTATATTTACAACCTAGTTGGCTCCAGCACGATGGCTGAAAGTAATTTAAAGCCTTGTTTCCAATACGTACAGCAATACAAATTGGGCCTCTGTTCCTCGAAACCCATTTTATACCTCAGATATATAAAAATTCATCATGTAAATTAAGTGAAGACAAAATGTGCTTTTAAGGAAATGTATTTAATATATAAAAGTTAAAACAACAAAAAAGCAAAGCTGTGTTTCAAAGACTTAGTTCAGAGGATTTTTCCATATGGGCTAGATTGACTGAGGCTTAAAATACAAGCCCAGTGACTTCTCCGTGGCAATTCCCTCTGTTGCTAGGATAGACGTTCTTCATCGCTCCTTGGACCACGAGACAGGGCACAAATTAGGGACACCGGCTTTAAAATCCCATTGCTGACTCACTGTGCATGATGAGTCTTTGAACAGTTAGCCCTGGGAGAGGTGCAGTTTTCTATGAAGTTGTAGTTTGCCTGTCCTAAGCATTTTCAAGACCCACAACACCTTGGCCCAAGGCATACAGATCCACCGCATGTGGTCTCACGCCAGCTCACTTCTCCAGTTCATTAGCGACCAATCTCTCCCTTGCTCTTGAAAGTCCACTCCCAGTGGCCTTCTCTCCATTCCTCAAAGGCCATCAGCTCTGTTCCCTCTCCAGAGACTTGGTACCTGCCTTTCCTTCTACCTAGAATTCTATTCCCCTAGTCTTTGCTTTGTAACTCCCTCTTATCACTCAGGCCTCAGCTTAAATATCACTTCTCCACAAAAGCACTCCTGGCCCACCACCTCTGCAGTAGTCCCCGGCTTATTTATTCCACATTATTTCTTCCATTGCGCTTACCACCTCACGGAATTTGTTTGTTCATTTTCTGTCTTCCAACACTAGCTATAAGCTCCATGAGGGCAGGGCCCATGCCCATGCTAATGTCTCTGCTTCCCCAGTGCCTGGGACAGAGAAGGCAGCAAATAAGGGTGTCCAATGAATGAATCAAGTGAACATGGCCACAAGATTTCTCATTCTGTCTTAAGTGGACAGAGAAAAATGTAACTCCCTAAATTTAGTTTACAACTAATTTGACCCATCTCCTAAGGTACCTCCCAATAGAGAATTAGAAGGAAAAAAAAAGGAAATGTCTGGTTTTGTTTTGAGATTAGTCCAATTTTATAATTTAAAAGTTCATATAAGTGCTGTGAACTCTCTCTTGAATAAAGGTGTCTTGGTTCCCAGATAACTTCATCATCTTCTTGCTTCCCTCCTTAAAATGGCACTGGGTAAATGGAGGGTGGGGATGGGGGCGTGGGGAAGAGTTGGGATCCTTGGGCACAAATGCCTTCTGCCTCCTCTAGTCCATAGAGTGATACCCTGGTCCCCCTGCTGGCATTTGTGGCTGCAGTCTGTGACTGGTCTGGCTTGGCTTTATCAGTGGGCATTCATGTTAGCTGGTTCTGCCTCACCAGGGCTCCCTCTGCCAAAACCACAGCATCTGCCATTCTCTACATCCAGCCTGCTTGCCGTCAGCCATCTGTCTGCAGCCCTGACAGGATGGGCCCCTGGAAGGCCCAGTAGATTTCGAGTCAGCTCCCAGAGGACATGAAAAGTATGAATATGCAATTCAGGAAAACAAAACCTCCTCTTACCCCTCAGTTTTATCCTCACTTATCCCAGACACCTCCCCTCTCTGACTGGGTAAACTTTCCCCCAAGAGAGAAAAATTAAGATGTTTCTTATCAGATTGGTTTCTTCTCTCCCCACCTTTCTCCTTTCTACCTCCTAAAGATCAAAAACACAGGCAAACTGGGGCCGGCCCGGTGGCGCAGTGGTTAGGTTCACACGTTCTGCTTCGGTGGCCCAGGGTTCGCTGGTTCGGATCCTGGGTGCAGACATGGCACCACTTGGCAAGCCATGCTGTGGTAGGCGTCCCACATTAAAGTAGAGGAAGATGGGCAGGGACGTTAGCTCAGGGCCAATCTTCCTCAAAAAAACCAGGCAAACTTTTTAGTGTACGTCCCTGATGTCATTGTCTGGATTCCAAACAACCCTTTAAAAATTTACTGAAATAGCTCTTCTTCAGTGCAGAATTGCTGAGCATCAAGCCCTCCAAGGTCTCTTGTAAATAAGATAAAAGGGAGAGAAAAATTAATCTACAAAGTCTTCACATAAACAGAAGCCTAGCTTGCCTATTCCTGTTTTGAGAGGCATAAGATGAAGACAACTTGATGTTTCTCCCGGGATTTCTTCTAATCTTTCCCAGGCAAAGTACATGGAAGTCAAATGTCACATACAAGAGAAAGGTACGTTCATTTGCTTCAACTGTCATCCCGACTTCACATGCAGATCAGCCTGTTATGTTTGCTTATCACCACTGGTCGTGTGAACCTAACACTCTTTACTTCCATCAACAATCTTAATGTACCTTGAAAATCATGAGCTGTCAGATTTTTTTTTTTTAAAGATTGGCACCTGAGCTAACATCTGTTGCCAATCTTTTTTTTTTTTAACTTCCTCTTCTTCCCAAAGTCCCCCAGTACATAGTTGTATATTCTACTTGTAGTTCCTTCTGGCTGTGCTATGTGGGGTGCCACTGAGCTCAGGGTGGCCTGATGAGCGGTGCCATGTCCACATCCAGGATCTGAACCAGCAAAACCCTGGGCCACCGAAGTGGAGCACATGGACTTAACCACTTGGGCACAGGGCTGGCCCAAGCTGCCAGATTTGAACAAGTTAACATGGAGGCCAAGTCATTCGCCTTTATTCCCAACTTCATTTACACAAAATATACTTTTCCAGTGTGAAGGCTTTTCCTGACTTTCTTGTTGATTTGACATTTTGTGTACCACGTTTCTTCTCAGACAGAGAAGTGAGAAAGTTTCAAATATGGAAAAATCTTTAAAAAGGAAGATCAATGCCAAAGAGATGCAGATGAAAACATTTGAGTCTCTGGTCTGCTCCACCAATTCAGTGTTGCCAGATCAATTAGTGGTCTTTGTCCTGTCACTAAGAGCTCATACGTAATTATGATAAAAAGCACAACTGTCCTGCTGAGCTTGTCTACGCATCTACATGTATTAACCCATATAATTCTCCTAACAATCACATGAGCAGCATGCCCATTTTGGAGATAATAAAAATGGGGCAAAAAATAAGAAAACAACTAGCTCAACGGCTACAAGTTGAATTTTTTATTTTTTACTATGTGAATCATTTATGTGACCCACAGTATAAAAAATTGGGGGGAGGAGCTTCCTAAAATAGACAACTAAATATTTGTTAACTAATGAATCTTTTATCCTTACTAGGTTTTGGTTTATTTTTTCTTTAGATCAAAGTATAGTCCCAGAGTTACACATTAAAAAAAAGAACTCCAGGGGCCGGCCCGGTGGCGCAGCGGTTAAGTGCACATGTACCGCTTCTTGGCAGCCCGGGGTTTGCCGGTTTGGATTCCGGGTGCGGACATGGCACCACTTGGCAAAAGCCATGCTGTGGCAGGCGTCCCACGTGTAAAGTAGAAGAAGATGGGCACAGATGTTAGCTCAGGGCCAGTCTTCCTCAGCAAAAAGAGGAGGATTGGCAGCAGTTAGCTCAGGGCTCATCTTCCTCAAAAAAAAAAAAAGAATTCCACTGAGTTCCAGGCTCACAGGCAGTGTGGTGGTGGTGGTGACAGGATGAAGTACTTAAACCAGAGAACCAGGTCCCAGCTCCTAGAAATTCAAGTGTCCTGGATACAGGAACATGTGGAATAAATCAGTAAGTTAAACAGGCAAGCAAAAAGGTTGAGGCAGACAGGAAATCATTCATTCATCCAAAGTTCAGAATATTCCATGTGCACGGTGCCTAAGACAAAACCCTCTCCCCACCTTTAGAGAGTTTGTAATCCGGCGGGAGCAGATCAGTGCCCAATAGCTAACACAGCATAGAATGTGAAATGTCCCCTTTCACCTGGACTTGCCTCCCCTTAGCGTGTTCTCTGCCTGCCAACAACTCATCCTTAACACATAGCTTAGGTTTCTCTCCTCTGAGAAGTCTTCTCTCATCACACATCCCCGGGTTGGGTTACATGCCCCTCCCTCTATGCACAGGACCCCCAGATACAGCCAGGCAGGAAATAATTCCAGGGGGCATCTTTCTCAAGTTCACGCAATCTATATAACCATATGCAACTGTCCAGTCTGTGCAGTTTCCATATTATAATTATTCTGTTTATGTGTTTGTCATTCTGATTGAAAAGGTCTCCACCTGGAAAAGTATGGGCCGTGCCTTCTTGATCTTCCTATCCTCAGCCTCTGTAGGAGAGGAAGCAGAGACAGTGAGGGCTATGGGCATGTAGTGTCTAAGAGAAAGACTAGTACTTCCAATGGCCAGCTTTCTACCAAAGCGGGGTGGGGGAGGGTATTGGTAAAGTCAGCAACTGAGCTTCATCTAAAGGCTAAAGATGGAGAAGGACATCTCACACAGCAGACAAAGCCATGAACTAATACGCTATGAGAGCAGCTACTATGTGGCCTTCCTGGCATGCCCTCTCTTTTAGGACTGTGCTCAACTCCCCTCCACACCAGACACAAGAAAGACAAAAGCTCCTAGTTTTGCTTCCCTATACACACTGCCTCTGAAGATAAGAGCACAGAGGAGAGAATGGAAAGACCATTTCAACAGACCAGGTCCAAGAAGCTAAACAATCTAGAGGGGAAAACATGTACAAAATTACCCAGATATAGAATAAGAAATGCTATACTAGAGACACCAGTCAGCTGAGGTGTCCACACAGAGGAAGTGTCCCTCGTTACAGGTGAGAGAGCCTGGGGCTCCAGAAGGGCAGCAGCTGATCTTAGAAGCAAATCACAGGAATTAATGAACAGAGCCTGGCCGTCGACTGCACAGCGGGGAGAGGAAAGACGAGAGGCCTGGCGTTTCCTGATACTCTTCCTTTAGCTATGAATTTCTGATCATTTAAATGATCATTTTCCCCCTTGAGTGAAAGGGTTTTCACATCAATGAACTATGAAACGAAATTGTAAAGTTAATATAACCAAGTATAATATCCATAATAGTACGACATCCTTATGACTAATAATTCTCTGAAGATAAGGGAATTCGAGGCCCAGATAATAAAAGCATTACATACTGCTCCTGGGCAAGAGTTCACCATTCTACCAAAGGCCCTACTCACAAACGGACTGAGTGTCACAGAAACCTGCCGGAACCGTCCCCAGCTCTCCATAATGTCTGACGGGCAACACTGAATCACAACTAAGTTTTTGTGGCATACTCCACTCTGTAAATCCTTTGCCAAGGCACTAGCAGCAAGGATGGTCACAACCAGAGTCTTGTACTATTTCCAGACCTTCCTGTTATTACCTTTTCTCTGCTGACAGTCAGACTCTGTTCTACACACCTGTAGCAGATGTTGCTGGGGAGGGGGGACAGTGAGGGGAGGGAGCACTAATCAAGGGACTACACCCCTCCAGAATTCAGGGACCCCCTCTGAAACTGAACTCCAGGCAAACACAGACAAAATAGATTCGCTTACAAAATACAAAAAACCAGGCACTCCAAGAGAAGATCAGTAAATGTGATGTTCCTAAGATCAGAATATCTCTTAAAATTCTACAATTAGTCAAAGCCATTGCTAAGATGGTGACCAGCCAATAAGTTCTAACCTGCCAAGTCCAGTCCTAGAGGATCCCACTGGGTCGGCACCAGCCGAGCTCTGCTTCCTTCTCTCTTTTCTGCCACTTGAAGACTCCTGGCCTGATCCCACCCCATCCCCACCTTCCTCTGTCAGAGGCACTGCCCCCTATAAACCTCCCTGACTCCTAACCCCATCCCTGTGTCAGTGGTCTCGCTAGTTCTCGTGTCCTCTAGTTCCAGCTTGCATTTTCATGCTCGAGAAATGGCAGTTTCTAGTTTTATTTGAATAATGACAACAAGGCTTGGACAACTACTATATAGTGGGATGACAGACATACCAATGGCAAAGCAAGTCAAACACACAGAACATTTTCAAAGAGATAGCCAAGCAACAAAGGAGAGCCCCAGAAATAAGAAGACCACTCAATTTACCCCAAAATGACTCACTCCAGAGGATCTGTGCAGCTGAGGAAATGAAAGCTAAACCCACAGTAGAGCTCTCCAAGTGCTTAGTGAGACCAATATCAGAAATACACATTCCACAAAGAAATAATTCAGTTTTTGGTCTTTTAGCCTTACACACACGGAAATCACCCACATGAGCTTCAAACACCAAAGTAGGTTGGCAGAGGGAGGGAAAAATAATTTGAACTTATTTTGTTAAGACATATTTCTTAAGAAAAACACAAAGTACACATGCTTTTCAAGCGCATGGTTTGATACATATGACTTCAGTCTTCATAAGTGGAGATGCTTTACTTAAATTCCATTCATTACCCAGGAGCTCAAGGTGCTGCTTAGGTGCAAGCATCTCCCCGTCAGGCTCATCTCTTATTGCTCCAGCCGTCAGTCAAAGGCTACACTCAGTGGGCCACTTGTAGATCCTGAAGGGACTGAGGGCTTTTTCTGTGCAGTTTGACACATCCAGCTCCTGCTTCTTTCTCCACTCGGATAACCCTTCCTGACCCTTCAAAACTCCCTGGAGCAGCCCCTTTCCCAGCCCCCTGCAGTGGGGGTTAGATACCCTCCTACACAGCACGTCACCCCTGAGGGTGATTGTGGCCCTCAGACTGCACCAAGGTCTTGCCTGTAGGTTCATGCTCTACACATACACACAGCCTACCCTGTTTAAAAGCAGGCCCCGCCTCCAGGAAATCAGTCCCAGCCCCAGGTGAAGCACAGATGGGAGAGAGCAGACACAGAAGGCCCCATGCTGGGACCTCCCCGCCACACTTCCCCAGGTTCCGCACCTGTGAGTCATGCCTGCCAAGAGGGATGCAGGTTGCATTTCTATGCTTGTCTTTCCCACTCTGCTTTCTCTTCCCCGTTGCCAGCATTAATCTCTCAGCAGACTCCCTCCCACTTCTGACCAGGTCCAGAGTTCCAGGCAATAAACAATGTAAAAGGCCCACACCTCTCACACCATAAAGACTGAGTCAACAAATAAACTTTGAAGTCATTGGTTGGAACAGACTCCTCATCAAGGTTGGTTGGGCACACGTCAGTCTGTGTGCTGGGTAGATGGGCAAGTCTGGACCCAGGGACTTCCGGGCACTGTGACGGAGCATAGCTAAGAGGCCAGGGAGCTGAGGGGACGACTAGAAACGTCATCCTGACCAGCACGTATACAGAAATTCTGTTACAGCTGATGACGCCTTTCTCCCCATAACAGCCTATCTTAGGGTGACCAAGGCGCACATGGTTAAGGCCTAGGGTGCAAGAAGTGCTGCAGCCCCAGCATGTGAGCAGCCGGAGACACAGAAGGAGTCTGTGCACTGAATACGAAACAGACACTTGATCCTTCTCCGCTGAGACAATGCAGTTTGAAATCCAAGCAGGGAATCTTGACTTACTTTATATACTGTGAATTCTAATGATGAGGAAAATATTTCTCGACTTTAATTTTCTGAAGTATAAATTACTTATGTAAATTTTTTGTTTTTGCATATTTCATAGGACATGTATCTTTAAGCTTTTATCATTGCCACTATGTACAGAAAGAGAATAACAATAAGTTTATGAATGTTAAAAAGTCGTATCATATTTGAAGACACATAGTTCAAACGGGCAATAATGATGAAGATGATGATGAAGGAAGAGTAACTTCATTCCTTACTCCACGGATAACAGGGGAACAAATTCATAAAGGCCAACAGCACCTACTGTGCTTCCTGTCCTCCATTCTCAAACCGCACCTCCTGCCTGGATACTTTCTCTGCCAGAACTTTCCCCTCTGTTGGCTTTAATTCTCTCCTCCTCTTAATTATGGAGCCTGACTGAACTTCTTTCAAAGAGTTCTTCTTTTGGGTCCTTGAAGTCAAGGACTCTCTCATTTCCCTGTAACCTCTAGCATTTAACATGTGCTCATGTTAAATAAAGAGATTGTTGGCTTCGTATTGTGGGGGGGATCAAGAAATGATTGACCTGAAAAAGGAACAGTTCAGCATCCTCCTTCACAATTACTTCCCAAATATTTTGATTTATCTTTCAATCCCACATCCGGTCTGTCAGGAAATCCCATCAGCTCTACCCGACCCCGCAACAGAACCTGAATCTGTCCGCTTCTCCCCGCCTCGACTGCTACCACCCCCGATCACCCCGGCATCCTTCCTCACGGGGATGTTGCAGCAACTTCCTAACGCTTCCTCCTCCAACTCTTACCCCTCAAAAGCCTGTTTTCCACATAGGAATCAGAGTCATATTTTTTTAATGTAAAACCAGATCTGGTTTGTCACCTCTTCAAAACTGTCCAACAGCTTCCCATAATACTTCAAGTAGAGCAAACTCCCCCCACGGGCTACCAGGCTCTATTCTGGACACACTGGTGTCTTCTTTTGTTCCTCATAAAGGTCTAGGACATTTCCACCTCAGGTCCTTAGCTCTTACTATTACTAGTCCTTCTGCCTAGGAGAACCTCAGCTGGACCTCCCTTCTTCTACAGCTCCTCATCTCTGGCTCCTTACTGTTTGGGTCTCTGCTCAAATGTCATATCGTCAAAGAGTTCTACAGTAGTTCCGCCCTTTGGCCATTCTCTACCCTGCTCCATTTTCTTTAGAGCAGTGACAACTCCTGTAAACATCATTTAGTCATGTGTTATCAGTCTACCCCTCAAGAATGTGAGCGGCATGAGCTGAGTTTTTCTTGTTCTCTGCTCTCCCTCTAGTGCCTGGGGTTCAGTAATTGCCTTTTAAATGATTCAATGAACAAAGTCTTAGCAAATAATCTACTCAACTTTGTTGCTAAGGCTTATTAATCCCCTGATAAATATCAGACATACTACACATATTATCTCTACTTCTCACTACACCCATAAGCAGACATTTTGTCCTTTTTTAGTAGAGCCAGGATTCGAGCCTAATTTTCCTATTTCCTCAAACCCATGAAGTTTCACCTATAATTTAAAACTTAACCTATGAGATTTGACTTCTTTAACTGAGAGATGAAGATAATAACTACTTTGCCTAATAAGAATTTTATAATGCTAAAATAAGACTACGGGTCTGAAAAAGGCAAGTAAACCACAAAGTTCTGTAATAAAATTAGGAATTATTGCAAAACTGCAAGATGAAGACATTAGTTAGTGACTGTGTGCTGATAATTAAACTTCCATTTCCTAAGACCCACCCCCTGCCAGATGCTTTCCACACAAAATCACATTTAATTCACAAACACCCTGTGAGAGAGGTATTTTCACTCTTTCAGAGATGAGAAAATTGAGGATCCATGAGGTTAAATAACTTGCCCAAGGTCACTTAGCTCACAGGTGATATATCCAAGGTTCAGATCTGGGTCTGTCTGGTTCCACTGATCATGCTTTAAATTTAGAGATTATTTGACAAAGATGTTTCATAATAACGGTAAAAATGTTGCTTAGAAACCTATGTAGCATGATTGTCATGAGTAAACAAAAGAATTTTTTAGTGTGAACACAATGACCCAGTCAAAAGGTGATTTGAGTCATACATGAAGACCAGGGAAGTTCTTCTGACGCTCTGAAGAGTAACTGAGGCACACAGCTGCATTTCTGGAATAGACAGAAGACCATGTATTACCCCTCAAAGCCACAGAGAACATAAAACAAATACCTGTGTCCAGAACGTGGTCAAAATCTAAGAAATAGGAATAGAATCTAGAAATAGGAATCCAAGAAATAGAAAGTTCCGACAACACAAGGCAATACGCTTAATAAGAAGATAGAAAAAAAAACTAAGGCCTTGAAAAAGCAGCCACATTGTAATAAAGCTGCACATGTTTCAAGTTATCTAGGTCAAACAACTTACCATAAGGAGAAATTTTAAAACCATAATATCTGAAAATAATTGTGCTAGAATACTGTATGTTGGCTCCTTACTTGGCCTAAGTAACTTTCAAAATGAGAAAAACTTTCTGATTGGAATTTTACTATCTCCCTCTAAGAGTAACTTTAAACCACAGTTTTGAAAAAATGATATTAAGCAAAAGTTTAAAAGTCAAAAGCCAATGATCTAAACAACTTAATCTGTTTTACAGGAAGATAAAAATTACTAAAAGCAATCTCCCCCAAAAATTCCTTGAAGGGAAAACAGTCTTGCGTCACTTAATGGGGATATGTTCTGAGAAATGTGTCGTTAGGTGACTTCATTGCTGTGGGAGCATCACAGAGTGCACTTACACAAACCCAGATGGTACAGCCTACTGCACACCTAGGCTCTATGGTACTAACCCTATGGGACCACTATCGTATATGCGGTCCATCGTTGACCAAAACATAGTTATGCGGTACATGGCTGTATGAGATGTAACTACATGAAACACATAACTCACTGTCAACAGAACCTCGCTCTAGGTAACACATTTGCCTAATTCAGTACTCTCACTATCCCCGTTGTTATGGGTGTACAAATCTGTCAAGTGTCTGCTCCCTTAGGTTAAAAATCCAGCCTTACAATAAATACAAAGCCACTGAACTCTACGGAAAGCTCACACACCTGATGCTGACATTGTTAACACGACGATCTCATTACAGCTACTACACCATATGCTACAATAAACTCAAGTCTAATCCAAAGTCATAATCCCACCTTCAACTTGATGAAACCCAAGAACAAATCTCTTAATCTTCCTGACCCCAAACACTGATATAAAGCTAACAAAAATAGTATAATTTTAAAGCTTTTTTAATCAAAGATTCTATTAACTGATATGGTGTAGCTGTTGAAAAAGTTACAATACCATAAGAGAACTTGATAAATATCTAAACATCAGCTACCATAACGCCTTAAATCTTACATAACCCTCATTTTGTCACGTCGTTTTTCCCAACTTTCTACTCCAACGGGGAATTCTTCTGCCAGATTCACTTTCGAGCCTCAATTTTGTGTTTCAGATCACAAGGGCCATCCCCATGTCTACCATTCCCTTCTAAACACATTATTCCTGTAACTTAGAATTCTAAATTAAATCCCATATTTTCCTTGTACAAAAAAATTACTTGCATATTGCATTAACTAAGCCAATGAACCCTTCTTTTCCTATTGTGTAGTCACAGTTCGTGTTGAAAATACTTACTGTGTTTAAGGTTGCCCTCAAATTTCTACCATTGAAATGCATCACAAAATTCATCTGTCATTTACCCAAACAAGTATAAACATCCAGACTAGAGTACTGGTAAGTATAGCAATGAATAACCAAAAGACCAAAAATTATTTCATTATAGCTATCCAAAGTGCATTAAAATGAGTATTTGTGAACTATCAATATTTTACTTACACTGCAATTTGTACGTGCATGTATACATTTTTAATAGGAAGAACAATGGTGACCAGATAACAACCAGAGACTAACAATGTGCTGTCCAATATGGTAGCCAGTAGCCACATGTGACTAACAAGTACTTAAAATGTGGCTTGTCAGAATTGAGACATGCTATAAGTGTAAAATATACAACAAATTTTAAGATTTGGTATAAAAAAATTTTAAATATCCTAATAACTTTTTATATTGATTACATGTTGAAATAACATTCAGAATATACTGAGTTAAATGAAATATACTATTAAGGTGCAAATATGCTCACATTATATTTCTATTTGACAGTGCTGGTTTAACAGTTATAACTTCATTATTAATAATTACCTTACCCCTCATCTGCTTCTTACCTGTCAACATCCCACACAGCCCTCCCACCCCTCAATTAAACCTGTAGCTTGTATCTAAAGAAGGAAAAGTAATTTCAATACCAGCTTAAGGAAAACTTAACAGGGAAGATAGATCTGTACCCAAAAGCACTACACCCTACAGCTAAGAACAAATGCTTCCCCTAGCTACAACTCGGCCCTCTGGGAAACTCCCCATCCAGCTGTGATGTAGGGATCAGAATGCTTGTAGAGAAATCCAAGTTGATATAAGAAAGTTTTTCACTAAAATCAAAACTGTTTTCTTATAAAAGAACTTTAGTCCTACCTTAGAGGTAAGCACATCCTTAGTTCGTCCTTGTTTCCAATAAGATTAACAAATATGATACAGCCCTCTCTCAGATTAGACACAAATAGAGAAAAAAGGATTGCCACAATCAGTCATGCTAGCCACAGTCAGAAGTGACAGCTCACAGCAAGGAAGGGCAGAATGGTAAAAACACATTCAAGTTTACCCAGCACAGCAACCCAAGGTCACTGCTGAGGGAGTGCACAGCCCGAAAACCCCGGCCACAAAGACAGCCCCAGGTACACAGCAAATCATCACTTAGGTTCACCACTACCATTTTAAGCCATTAAGAAAAGTGTGTGTAACACTTTCTTAGGAGGCCTGATCTTTGACCAAAGTCATTTTTAATTCAAAAGTTTCCCATTATGTTTTGGTAAATTAACATTTAATTTACTAAAACTGCATTTTAACAATCAATCTTAAATACTTAATTTAGTATCTATTGATCAAACTAAAGAAGATATTTGCTGTTTGAAATATTTGGGATCTTCCTGGAAATGTAAAATGTCTAAAACAATATACAGCAGTGTATCTTAAAGACATCTGTGTCTATAAATGCTTTTATAGCCAGTGAATTATTACTACATACTTAAAACAAACTTAAATAGAATATAAATCTTTAATAGCACTTTTGTCAAGCATACTATATTGATATCAGATTTAAACAAAAATATCATAATCAAGTGGACATAAACACCAATCATAAGTTTATAAGAAGAGAAAAATACCTAAATAAAATCAAAGCAGATCAGGTTAAAATGGTGACATAGGTGGACTCTGAACTCTCCTCCTCTCTCAGAAACAACAAATTTACAACTACTCTTGGAACAATTACCCCTGAGAGAGAACTGAAAACTGGATAAAAAGAACCCCAAGGGACAGTGCTGACTGAGGTGGAGGAGGCAGAAGTTCCTTTCTGGAGGGGAAAAAGCCACATTCTAGCCATGGCACTCCATGGCTGGGAGGAATCCTAAGGTACACAGCCTTTCCTTGAGGAGCAGAGGATCTGAGTAGGGGAGCTTTACCACAATAAGCACCTTTTGGACTCAGCACAACCAACACGAGTGTCATAATATCTGGCTTTGCTGGCTATTAACAACAACAAGGAATACCCCTAGAAAAGCTATTGGACATAAGGGACAAAAAAGCCTGTTCTTAAAGGGCCCAGGCACAAATTCACCCATTTTGGAAAGAATCTAAAATCACCAGAGAGAAAGGTGTACGGTCCTTTGGTGAAAAGAGACTCACCTGAGAGGCTCTGGGAGCATTGGTGAAAGGTAAGAGCTCCCCAGGCTGGGGCCACCTCCTCAAGGACTGAGAAATTGGCGGCAGCCATTATTCTGACCAAGTACAGGCATGCTGACACAGACACTGGCAGATGCCATTGGAGTTCTTCCTCTGGCCTGTTAGCACACAGGTCTGCCCCACTCACTAGAGCACTGATTTAATCCAGCCCAGTCAGGACAGGCAGCCCACCTTAGGGACTGGCCCCACCCAACAGTAAGCCCTTGGACAACTTGTGGGCCCACATAGACGGGGTGCATGGAACCTCTGCAGCTGGGCAAGTGGGTCCACCTCTGTGGGACAGGGCATGTGCGAGTGGGCCTGCATTGGTGGAGTGTGTGGGGCCTCTGCAGCAGGGTGATTGGGTCCACTTAAGTGGGTTGGGGTGTGCACATGGGGCAGGATGGGGTGTGTGGCCCTGTGGACAGTGGGGCTTGTCAGCTACAGCAGACTTGAGCTTCTCCAACAGGCATGTTGTGGATCAGCCCCACCTTCCAAAGCCTGAAACAACTGGGTACTCCAATGCCTGAGGCCAGCCCCGCTCAGCTGCAACCCTGAGAGAGCTGACAACAGCCTTGCAGTCCAGAGGCCTACAGCAATTGTAAGCCCCTGAGTCCAGCAACCAGCCATGCTGGGGACCTACTCACTTAACAGAAAAACTGCAGCAGGAATGTGCTATTAGACCTGGCAGCCACCTGTGCTGGGGCTCCCCACACCTAATAAAGTGTCTGAAGGGTCTATAGCAGCCACACGCAACTGAGTATGACAACCCCAGGTACCTGCAGGTAGAACAACCCTGCCACAACAGAAGGACACACGAAGCCCACACAGGGGTCACTCCTGGAACATTTGGAACTGGTGACAAGAGGGAAGCAGACTGCTGAACCTTGTAGGTCATCTCTTACATAAGACCATCTCTCCAAGACTGAGAGACATAGCTGACCTATCTAATAAATAGATATAAGCACAGAGAAAGAGGCAAAATGAGGAGACAAAGGAATACGTTCCAAATAAGGGAAGAAGACAAATCTGCAGAAAAAGAATAAAGCAAAACAGAGATAAACAATCTACCTGACAAAAGGTACAAAATAATAGTCATAAGGATGCTCACTGATCTTGGGAGAAGAATGGATGAACTCAGTGAGAACGTCAACAGGGAACTGGAAAATATAAAAAAGAACCAATAAGAAATGAAGAATACAATACTGAAAATGAAAAATTCACTCAAGGGACTCAATAGCAGAGTAGATGATACAGAAGAACGGTTCAGCAATCTGGACAAAAGACTAGAGGAAATCGCCCAAGCTGAACAGATAAAAGAAAAAAGAATTAAAAAGAACAAGGACAGTCTAAGGGAACTCTGGGACAACATCAAGGGCACTAACATCTGTATTATAGGTGTCCAGGAAAGAGAAGAGAGAGACAAAGGTGCAGAGAATCTACTTGAAGAAATAATAGCCAAAAACTTTCCTAAGGAAGGAAACAGAAATCCAGGTACAGGAAGCACAGAGAGGACCAAAGAAGATAAACTCAAAGAGACCCACAACAAGACACATTATAATTAAAATGTCAAGAATTAAAGAGAGAGAAAGAATCCTAAAAGCTGCAAGAGAAAAGCAACAAGTTACATACAAAAGAAACCCCATAAGGCTATCAGCTGACTTTTCAGCAGAAACCTTACAGGCCAGAAGGGAGTGGCACTATATATTTAAAATGCTGAAAGGAAAAAACTTACAGCCAAGAATACTCTACCTGGCAAGGTTGTCGTTCAGAATGGAAGGAGAGAGAAAGAGTTTCCCAGACAAGCAAAAATTAAAGGAGTTTATCACCAAGAAACCAGTTTTATAGGAAATGCTAAAGGGACTTATTTAAGTGGAAAAGAGAAGACCAAAACAGGAATAAGAAAATTATCAAAAGAAATAAAATCACTGGTAAAAAGCAAAAATACAGTAAAGGTAGCAGATCAACCACCTATGAAGATAAGGTGAAGGTCAAAAGACAAAAGTACTAAAATTATCTACTTCCATGATAAGCAGGTAATAGACACACATGCACAAAAAAGAGATTATATACGATATCAAAAACACAAAGTGTGGGAGGAGGGGAGTAAAAAAGTAGAGCTTTTTGAAACAGGTAAAACTTAAAAGACTATCAACTTAACATAGATTGCTATATACATTGGTTATTATATATGAACCTCATGGTAATCACAAACCAGAAACCTATAATAAATACACAAAAAATTAAGAGAAGGGAACCAAAACATAATACTAAATTAAGCCATCAAGCCACAATGGAAGAGAGCAAGAGAAGAAGAAAGGAACAGAGAAGAACTGTTAAAACACACAGAAAAAAAGTAACAAAATGGAAATAAGTACATTCTTATTAATAGCTACTTTAAATGTTAATGGACTAAATGCTCCAATCAAAAGGCATAGGGTGGCTGATTGGATAAAAAAACAAGACCCATATATATGCTGCACACAACCACACTTCAGACCTAAAGACACACAAAAACTGAAAATGAAAGGACGGAAAAAGATACTCCATGAAAGTGGGAATGAACACAAAATTGGGGTAGCAATACTTATATCAGACAAAATAGACTTTAAAACAAAAACCATAACAAGAGACAAAGAAGGGCACTACATAATGATAAAGGGAACAATCCAACAAGAGGATGTAACACTTGTAAATATCTATGCACCCAACATAGGAGCACCTAAATATATAAAGCAATTATTAACAGACATAAAAGGAGAAATAGACAAATTACAGTAAGAGCAGAGGACTTTGACACTCCACTCTCACCAATGGATAGATCAACCAAACAGAAGATCAACAGGAAACATTGGTCTTAAGCAACACATTAGACCAGATGGACTTAGTAGATATATACATAACATGGCATCCAAAAACTGAAGAATACACATTCTTTTCAGACACACATGGAATATTCTCCAGGACTGATCACATATTAGGCCGCTAAATGAGTCTCAATAAATTTAAGAAGATCGAAATAATACCAAGCATCTTTTCTGACCACAAAGGTATGAAACTAGAAATCAACTACAGGACGAAACTTGGGAAAGCCACAGATATGTGGAGATTAAACAAAATGCTACTGAACAACAATTGAGTCAGTGAAGAAATCAAAGGAAAAATCAAAAAATACCTGGAGACAAATGAAAATGAAAATACGACATGCCAAAATTTATGGGATACAGCAAAAGCAGTACTTAGAGGGAAGTTTATATCAATACAGGCCTACCTCGATAAACAAGAAAAATCTCAAATAAACAATCCAACAGTGTACCTAAAAGAACTGAAAAAAGAAGAACAAACAAAGCCCAAAATCGGTAGAAGGAAGGAAATAATAAAAACCAGAGCACAAATAAATGGAATACAGACTAAAAAACTATGGAAAGAATCAATGAAACCAAGAGCTGGTCCTTTGAAAAGATAAACAAAATTCACAAACCTTTAGCTAGACTCACCAAGAAAAAAAGAGAGAAGGCTCAAATAAATAAAATCAGAAATGAAAGAGGAGAAATTACAATGGACACTTCAGAAATACAAAAGATTATAAGAGAATACTATGAAAAGCTATATGCCAACAAATTGGATAATCTAGAAGGAATGGATAAATTCTTAGAGTCACACAACCTTCCAAAACTGAATCAAGAATAAATACATAATTTGAACACACCAATCACCAGTAAGGACGTGGAAACAGTAACCAAAAACCTCCCAAAAGGGGCCAGCCCCATGGCCAAGTGGTTAAGTTCATGCATTCCACTTCAGTGGCCCAGAGTTTCACCAGTTTGAATCCTGGGTGCAGACCTAGCACCACTCATCAAGCCATGCTGAGGTGGTGTCCCACATAGCAGAGCCAGAAGGACCTACAACTATGTATGAGGGGGTGCTTTGGGGAGAAGAAAAAAAAAGATTGGGAACAGATGTTAGCTCAGGTGCCAATCTTAAAAAAACAAAAAAAACCCACCACTTAAAAAAAAAAACCAAAATAAAAGTTCAGGACCAGATGGCTTCCCTGGTGAATTCTATCAAACATTCAAAGAAGACTCAAACTCTTCCAAAAAATTGAGGAGGAGGGGAAGCTTCCTAACTCATTCCATGAAGCAGATATTACCCTGATACCAAAACCAGAGAAGGACAACACAAAAAAAGAAAATCACAGGCCAATATCACTGATGAACATCGATGCAAAAATCCTCAAAAAAATACTAGCATATCAAATACAACAGTACATTAAAAAGATCATACACCATGATCAAGTGAGATTTATTCCAGGGATGCAGGGATGGTTCAACATCTGCAAATCAATCGACATGATACACCACATTAACAAAATGAAGAATAAAATCACATGATCATCTCAATAGATGCAGAAAAAGCATGTGACAAGATACAGCATCCATTTATGATAAAAACTCTGAATAAAATGGGTATAGAAGGAAAGTACCTCAACATGATAAAGGCCACATATGACAAAGCCACAGTTAATATCATTCTCAATGGAGAAAAACTGAAAACCAACCTTCTAAGAACAGGAACTAGACAAAGATGCCCACTTTCACCACTCTTATTTAACATAGTATTGGAAGTCATAGCCAGAGCAATCAGGCAAGAAAAAGAAATAGGGATCCAAATTGGAAAGGAAGAAGTGAAACTGTCACTATTTGCAGATGACATGATCATGTATATAGAAAACCCTAAGGAGTCCACCAAAAAACTTCTAGAAATAATAAATTAATATGGTAAATTTTCAGGATACAAAATCAACTTACAAAAATCAGTTGTGTTTGTATACACTAAGAACGAAGCAGCAGAAAGAGAAATTAAGAATACAATCCCATACACATTTGCAAAAAAACAATAAAATATCCAGGAATAAATTTAACCAAAGAGGTGAAAAACCTGTAGACTGAAAACTATAAAACACTGTTGAAGGAAATTGAAGAAGACACAAAGAAATGGAAAGATATTCCGTGCTCTTGGATTGGAAGAATTAACATAGTTAAAATGTCCATACTTCCTAAAGCAATCTACAGATTCAATGCAATCCCTACCAAAGTTTCAACAACATTTTTCACAGAAATAGAACAAAGAATCCTAAAATTTACATGGAATAACAAAAGATCCCGAATAGCCAAAGGAACCCTGAGAAAAAAGAATAGAGCTAGAGGTATCACACTGCCTGATTTCAAAACATACTACAAAGCTATAGTAATGAAAACAGCATGGCACTGGCATAATAACAGACACACCAATCAATGGAACAGAATCGAGAGCCCAGAAATAAACTCACACATCTATGGACAGCTAATTTTTGACAAGAGAGCCAAGAACATACAATGGAGAAAGGAAAGTGTCTTCAATAAATGGTGTTGGGAAAACTGGACAGCCACATGCAAAAGAATGAAAGTAGAACATTACCTTACACCATGCACAAAAATCAACTCAAAGTGGATTAAAGACTTGAATGTAAGACCCGGAAAGAATAAACTTCTAGAAGAAAACATAGGCGGTACACTCTTCGACATCAGTCCTGGAAGCATATTTTCAAATACCATGTCTGACAGGGCAAGGAAAACAACAGAAAAAATAAACAAATGGGACTACATCAAAATAAAAAGCTTTTGCACAGAAAAGGAAACCATCAACAAAACAAAAAGACAACCTAACAATTGGGAGAAGATATTTGCAAACCATATATCTGATAAAGGGTTAATATCCAAAATATATAAAGAACTCATACATCTCAACAACAAAAAACCTAACAACCCCATTAAAAAATGGGGAAAAGATCTGAACAGACATTTTTCCAAAGAAGATGTACAGATAGCCAACAGGCACATGAAAAGATGTTCAACATCACTCATTATTAGAGAAATGCAAATTAAAACTATAGTGAGATATCACCTTATGCCTGTCAGAATGGCTATAATTAACAAGACAAGAAATAACAGGTGTTGGAGAGGATGTGGAGAAAAGGCAACCTTCATACACTGATGGTAGGAGTGCAAATTGGTGCAGCTACTATGGAAAACATTATGGAGATTCCTCAAAAAATTAAGAATAGAAATACTATACGATCCAGCTATTCCACTTCTGGGCATTTATCCAAGGAACATGAAAACATGGATGCTTAAAGATATATGCCCCCCTATGTTTATTGCAGCATTGATTGCAATAGCCAAGACTTGGAAGCGACCTAGGGGCCAATCAAGGGACAAATGGATAAAGAAGATGTGTTATATATACACAACGGAATACTACTTAGCCATAAAAAGGATGAAATCCAGGGGCTGGCCTGATGGCATAGTGGTTGGTTTTGCGTGCTCCACTTCAGCGGCCCGGAGTTTGCAGGTTTGCATCCCAAACACAGACCTACACACTGCTCATCAAGCCATGCTGTGGCAGTGTCCCACATACAAAATAGAGGAAGCCTGGCACAGATGTTAGCTCAGCAACAATATTCCTCAGCAAAAAAAGATTCACAACAGATGTTAGCTCAGGGCCAATCTTCCTCACCAAAATAAAATGGATGAAATCTTGCCATTAGTGACAACCTGGATGCACCTTGAGGGTATTATACTAAGCAAAATAAGTCAGAGCGAGAAAGTCAAATATTGTATGATCTCACTCATAAACAGAAGATTAAAAACAACAACAAAAACACAGACAGAGAGATTAGATATGTGATTACCAGAGGCAAAGGTGGGAGGGAGGAGAGAGAAAGGGGTGATTAGGCACATGTGTGGGGTGATGGATTGTAATTATCTTTGAGTGGTGAACGTGATGCAATTTACACAGAAATCAAAATTTAATGACTTACATCTGAAATTTATATAATGTTATAAGCCAATGTTACTGCAATAAACAAATAAAATAAAATAAAATTGAATTATGTTAGTGAAGAAAAAAAATCAAGATGATACTCTACAGCACCTCCAGAATAAAACATAACATCCTCTTACTGTACTTTTAGCCCTGGTGCTGGGGAAGATGCCAGAGGTAACATGCAGCAGTCACGTACTTTTCCATTCCCCGGGGCACAGTGGTCTCCTGTGTGATGAACATTTGAGCTTGGTTGTGAACTTCTGCTGAGTTCTCCAACCAAAACCCACAGGCTTCTTTAAATTCATGAAGATATATTTGCTTAAAGAAAAGGATATGTCTTCCCCTTTTAAACTCTACATTGAGATTTTGAAAATTGAACCCAGCATGATACCTGTGCTTTTGGTATGGGGTGACTTTCCACTACTGTAATAACAACCCAAGTTAGATGATATCCAAGAAACTGGCTCCCTCAAGCTATACCACGGTCAGCCTAGAAAGTCCAAGCTAATTCAGAAGACAAAAATGTACACCTCAATAACCAAGAAAATAAACATTAAAATGAGATTGTCTTACCTCAAAAATTGACAGTTTAACATATACCAATTGGAGTTTCTGCTTCTGATCATGAGAGGTATAAGGAGGGTCAGATTAACATCCTTCCACTATAATGATTAGAAAACTGGACAAAATACAGGAAACAATTATTTTCTGATATCGAACAACAGGAAATAGAGGAAAGTAATCCTTGAGAGAAGAGAACAAACAAGATGAGCGCTATGACCGTATCATCTTTCTAAATTGAAAACAATTTCTGGGCCAAAGTGCAATGATGGGGGAAGCCAAACAAAGCAGTCTCAGCAAATTGAAAAGACAGATATCCCAGCATGAGGAGGCAGAAATGCTGAGAATTTACAGGGGAGAGAACTGAGGAAGGAAGAGCCATGCAAAAAAGAAGCTCTAGAAATTTGCATAGGAGTCACCTTGAATCTTTGGCTAAATTCCAATATGTACACATATATGGCAAAACTCATCAAGGCCAGGGAAAGAATAATTACGAAGGAACTGTAAGAGCAACAATTTCCAGAGTTCACACAAAGCCAGGAACTTGTTAGAGTTCCTATGCTCCAAAGAGACCACGTTGATTGCAATGGGAATCATGCCTTAGCTGTGGAGCTGAAAGAGACCTATAGGAAAGGAGACTCTAGACCCACTACATAATAGCTTAAAAACTAGCCTTGGCAAGAGCAAACTAACCTATAAGAAAACAAGCCAGAACAAAGTCCAAAACTCCTGATAGGAACTGTAAAAAGAATCAAGCACTCAATTTACAATGTATGGCATTCAATTAAAAACTACTAGACATCCAAAGAAACAAAAAACCCACATGACACAAATGATTCAGTAATGGGAACAGATCCCTAAGTTAAAGGGATGTGGAATTACCAGACAAGGATGTTAAAATAACTAAGATAAGTAGATTCAATATGTTCAAGAATTTAAAGGAAAAAAACAATATAATGAAGAAGAAATGGGAGATATATAAAAAGAAGCAAATGAAATTTCTAGAGATGAAAACTAGAATATCTATAATGAAAATGACACTGGGTAGGATTAAAAACAGATTAGGCGCTGCAAAGGAAAGGATTCATGAGCTTGAAGACACAGCAATAGAAATTTAGCAATCCAAATTGAAGCACTGGGGGAAAAACGTAAACAGAGCATCAGTGACCTATGACACAGTATCAAGGGAGTCTAAGGTGTATATAACGGAAAACTCAGGGGAAAAAAAAGAGGTGAAGAGGGAAAGAAGACAAATATTTGAAGACATAATGTGGAAAAATATTTCCAGATTTGGTGAAAACTACAAACAAACAGGTCCGCAAGCTTGAGTACCAGGGTCCGTGGGGGCACCTTAGGTGGCCTCCAAGAAGAGTTCCCAGAGAAATAAATGGCTACGTCCATACTTTAAGAACAAGGACTGAACAGAGGGGTTGCAAAAGACAGTCTGGACAAAAGAAACAACATATATAAAGTCTCCAAGTCAATAACGAGTATGCAACATTACATTCTGGAGGCTGTAAGACGATCCATGTGGCCAGAACACAAAGTGTATGTCATGTGTTGAAGGAAGATGAGAGCACTAAGTAAACATGCAAATCTAAAGGGCCTCAAAATCCATGTGCAGTTACCTAGACTTCGTAAACCATCTGAGAGATATTGAAATAATTGGAGGGGAAAAAAAGAGATGTGATCAGATTTGCTGGCGTTGAGTGAAGTCATCTGTTTGAATTACAGAGGGAGAAGAGTGAAGGCAGCGGGGGAGGGACAGGTTAAAATATCGTGATGGCAAACCAGGTGAGAGATGGTGGCCGAAATAAGATAACGGCAGAACTGAAAGAAGCAGAAAATTTTGGGAAAACACTAAGTCACTGGAATCAACAGGGCAACTGCCAGAGAGGAAAGCAGAGTTAGGAATGATACTCCAGTTTGGGGCATGAACAACAGATAGCAACATTATTAACTACAATAGAAAGAATGACGCGTGGGTGTTTGAGCGGGTGAAAGGGATGCAAAGGGTGAAAAGGATATATGAGACAAAAGAGGAATTTTTCTGTTGGGTTTTTTTTTGACATTTCCAGTTTGTGGTTGCTATGAAACCTTCAAGGGGAAATATTCAGTTCATTTGGGCATTTGTGTATAGAGGCTGAAGTCAGACCTGGGCTGGAGACTAAGGAACTACGAGCACAGGAAGGGTGTCGGAGGCCAGGCAGTGGATGCGACTGTCTAAGGAGAGCTTGTCAAATGAGAAAAACAAGATGGCATTGGATATGTAGTACACTATGGCTTAGAGGAAATATAAGCTTTAAATGCTTATATTTAAAAAGGAGAGGAGTCTAAAATAAATGATAAGCTTTTATCTCCAGAAACTAGAAAGAGAAGAGCAAATTAAACACAAAGTGAGGGAAATAAAGAAAGAAGAGGGGAAAAAAGAGAAAGGAAACCAATGAAAAAGAAAATATAAATAGAAAACTATAACAAAGATTAACAAAAGATTTATTTGCAATACATATGTCTTGACAACTTGAATCCAGAATAAAAAATGCCTACAGAGAAATAGCAAAAAGAAAACAATGTTTAAAAATGAGCATTTGTTTCTGAGAACTGTCTTTTTATATACCTGAGCATAACAAATAAAAATTAAATTAAATAAATATGGCCTAGGAAACAGAGAGGCTTCCCCAGCTGTCCCTTTAAAATCTCATTGAACTAGGTAATTCACTTGACAATACACTAAAAGGGGAAATAGGGGCTCCAGAAAGGGCATTGGGACAACTACAAGGTGGCTCACCTGCAAGACCTCGTTTTAAGAAAGAATTTCACCACTAGAGAAAGTTTGGGAACACTTCTCATAGACCATAACTCCAATTACAGCAACTTCAAATTCTACTAGCCATTAAAGCTGCAGAACAGGTGCCATATCCAAACACTGCGACGCACTCTGACATGTGGGACCACAGCTGCGACTTCCTTTACGTATGGGGTTATCACATTAGGAAAACGATATAAGAGCTTGTAACAGAAAGCTCACAAAGGAAAGGCGAGGGGCAGATAGGGGAAGTTACGCCCAACCAGGTGTTAAGGAGAAAGGACAAAGGCTCTAGGTCCAAGTTAAACAATCTATTTGCTCTATATCATTGTCCCCTTACTGTGGCCAACAGACCATATTCTCTGCAAACATTGAGAAAAACAAAGTTAAATTTAAAAGAAAATTTGTATACCTGAAAGGCTGTCAAAAGAGAGGTCTTGTGCCTCTGTCTTATCCTTAATAAAGGAAAAGTGAATTTTGCAGTTGTTTAAACTTAATTCTTTTGCCCTTTCAAATGGGAGTGTCTAAATTGAGCTTATTTTTTCAGGCTAACTGCACTAATGGCTTTAAAATCATTCCAAGATAGGAAAAGTTTTCTTAAACAGAACTCAAAAACTAATAGCTTTTAAAGTAAACTTGATCAATTTGACTTCACTAAAATTAAGAATTTGCATTAATTAAAAGATAGGAAAAGGAACAGGCAAGTCACAGACTGGAAAAAGATATTTGCAACGTGCGTATCTGACAAAAGACTTGCAGTCAAAACAACGAACACATAGTAAACAACAAAACAAGCACAAAACTTGAACAGGTATTTTACAAGAAGATACCCAAATGGCCAATAAGCACATAAAAAGATGCTCGACATCATCATCTCATTAGAGGAATGCAAATTAAACCCACAAGGAAATACCACTACACACCTGCAAGTGTGGCTTCAAAAAGGACAGAGACACTCTTGCTGTTCACCAGAATGTGGAACAATTGCTGGTGAGAATGGAAATTACTTCAACCACTTTAGAAATCCGT
This sequence comes from Equus caballus, assembly GCF_041296265.1. Lineage (NCBI taxonomy): Eukaryota > Metazoa > Chordata > Mammalia > Perissodactyla > Equidae > Equus > Equus caballus. Next base: position 22,735,686 of record NC_091700.1, on the reverse strand, counting down.
TTAGCAGTTTCCAAAAGTTAAGTATACATCTATCCCACGATTGAGTCAATTCTACTCCTACATACTTTATCCAAGATAAAAGTTATGTCCACAAAAATATAAGAATTTTATTCATAATGGCAAAATACGGGAAACAACCCAGATGTCCGTCAGTAAGGGAGTGGATAAACAAATGGTGAGCTGTCACACATGGACCACCCCACGGCTGAGCTCATAGACATTACCTCAGCCAAAAGAAGCCAGACAAAAAGCACATCCTGCAAAGCTCCATTCCTATAAGAAGTTCAAAGCCAAATGCATCTATGGGTGATGAAATCAGGACAGTGATTGCACCGGCAGGGAGGGGACTGTCCGGGAAGGGGCATGGGGGGTCCTCTAGGGTAGTGGACATGGTCTGTGCTTTTATTTGGGTGTTAGTCGCAGGCATGTGGATACATAAAAATTCACTGAGCTGTGCACTCTAGATTCGTATGCTTTATTTTATATGTTATCAAAAACGAAAGATATTAAAAATACAAAATATCCTAACTGCATTTGTCTTTCAAGTGATTTTATTTTAGTTATAATATTCTATCACTTAACAGATACTCGCTGATCCCCTGCTATGTGCCAGGCGCCCTCCAGACGCTGGAGCTACAGCAACGAACAAAACAGACCGACCTCTGCCCTCGTGAAGCCTACGCTCCAGCCAAGAAAGAAAATGAGAAGCAAAATAAAGAAAAGGAACAAATAACAGTATTTTATAAGGAGAGAGGCGAGATAGCAAAAAAGTTAAAAAGGGAATCAAGATAAGGAATGGGGGACTGGATTACAATCTCAGTATTGACCCTACAAACTACTGTTTAAATTGAATCATGATGGATAGGCAAACACAATAAATTCCATGTGTGTTTTTTTAAATTGTGGTAAAATATAGATAATATTTATCTTGACCATTTTTAAGTACAATCCAGCGAATAGTGCACAAGGGTTCCAATTTCTCCACATCCTTGCCAACATTTATTTTTTTCTACTTTTTATATATACTTTTTTTTATAGTAGCCATCTTACTGTGTGAGGTGGTTTTGTGGGGGTCTTTTTGGCACTAAGTCACTTTTTATTGTAAAAATAAAATAAGACAGTGAATTAAAACAGTAAGTATAATGACTAATGACTAATAAGTCTCTTCATCTCCAGTTGCCAAGTTGCCCTAGAGACCACTATCCACAATTTCTTTTATCTTTTCTTTTTTTTAAGCTTTTTTCGTGCAATTTTATTGAAAATTTGATGGTAACAGAAGATTATGATACAGCATTATACAGGTAACAATTTACAATAGCCAAGAAATGGAAGCAAGGCTGGCCTGGTAGCACAGCAGTTAAGTTCACACATTCCACTTAGGCGGCCCGGGTTCGCCAGTTCAGATCCCAGACGTGGACATGGCACCACTTGGCAAGCCATGCTGTGATAGGTGTCCCACATATAAAGTAGAGAAAGATGGGCACAGATGCTAGCTCAGGGCCAGTCTTCCTCAGCAAAAAGAGGAGGATTGGCAGCAGTTAGCTCAGGGCTAATCTTCCTCAAAAAAAAGAAAAAAGAAATGGAAGCAACCTAAGTGTCCATTGATGGATGAATGGATAAAGAAGATGCGGTATATATATGCAATGAAATATTACTCAGCCATAAAAAGAATGAAATCTTGCCATTTGTGACAACATAGATGGACCTAGAGGGTATTATGCTAAGTGAAATAAGTCAGAAGAGAAAGACAAATACAATTATTTCACTTACGTGTGGAATCTAAAAAACAAAACAAACAAATAAAAACTAAAAAACATACAGAGAACAAACTGCTGGTTGCAAACTGCAGGTGTGCAGGTGGTAGGGGAGGGTTGGGAGAAATAGATGAAGAGGATTAAGAAGTACAGACTTCCAGTTATAAAATCAGTCAGTCACAGGGAGGTAAGGCACAGCCTTGGGAATACAGTCAATGCTATTGTGCCAACTTTATATGGTGACGGACAGTTACTATACTTACTGTAGGGATCATTTCCTAATGTGTATAAATGTCAAATCACTGTACTATACGCTTGAGACTAACATTGTATGTCAACTTTACTTCATTTAAAAAAGAGCAGAAAGTTGGAGCATCAATAGAAAGTCCCATGGTGGCAAATGACCCACGCTTTGGTAGGACCGTTATGTCATGTTCAGTCTTAAACTGTTGCCTGTATAATGCTGTTGTAATATTAGCTTGGGTTTTTCATCCCATTTCCACGTGATCATTGTTAAGTATGACTCATTCACATTACCCAGAACAGCAGCTGATTCTCCTCTCACATTATCTTTACCTGAAATTAATTTACTATCTTTTCTTTTGTAAGAAAGCATTTCTATTATTTGCAAAGCCCTCAAGAGGGAAAAAACAACAATAAAGTTTATATTTGCCCTCCAATATATCTCAAGGGCATGACAGTATTTCTGCTTAGGAGGCTTTTAATGTTAAAATAAAATTCCATCTGCAGTTAAGATTAATCATGGTCTTTAAAGCTTGAAACTCTAAATTTTTATTCGGTAGGTTTCATCTGCTACACATAGTAGTATGACAAGAAAAACTCAATCTACTTCACAGTTATAAGGATAAAATTAAACTGTAAAAAAAAACTAGTATAATTGTTGAAAAAATTATATATACAAAGCAGGACATTTTACTGTTGGGTATCGTTTACTACGGCAATTTTCTTGTCATCCAATAATACTTTAAGTGTCTGAAAGAATCATAATTTGGATCCAAGTTGCAAAAACCTGAGTCCCAAGTTTTAGCTATGTTGAAAAAATGACTGAGTAGATACGCCAGGAGAAGACCCCACCGGGCGAGGAGGGGAGCCCTCAAGACGCTTCACCCCACAGGCTGCTCTGGCTCCTCCTCACATGCCTTTGGCATCACTCTCGACTCTGTGCTCAAGTCCCTGACACCGTCGCTCCAATTGTAAGGCAGGGACAAAAACATCCAATCGCCAAAAGCAACATATCTTGACAAACAGTGCCTTAGACTCTTCTCCAACTACAGTTTTCAGCAGTTGTAACTTACCAATTAAAAGAAGTTGCCCAGAAATTCAGATTTCCATTTATGTTCCTTGGATTTTTATACTTTAACAGCCATTACATCTCTGTTCTAAGCTGCAAAAGCAAATTAAATACCTAACAATAATTCACCATGATATTTAAACTAAAAGAAATAGTCAAAACAAATTTGGGGGAAGAAAAAAGTAATTTCAAGAAAATGTGAATATCGTGATCCCCAGTCAGGAGCTTACAGCTTTCCTTCTGGCGCCCACTGAGGTAACAACCTGTTCCAAGACCACAGAATATTATTAGACCATTTTCACATATAAATTCTGGGTTTCTTGCTGTCTGCATACCATCCAATTCATTTTAAGTTTTCATTTAAATATTTTTATCACGAAAAGCTATTTCAAGGCTCTCAACATGTTGAAAATAGATTTGGCTAACATTTACAAAAAGAAAGAATTCTCTAAATAATCATTTAGGCAGGTTTTGCTTCATTTTAAGCTATAGAATCCATCTCTAGAAGGAGTAGGATTGAAAACTTGCTAGCCACAGGCTAACCATCTGCTCAAAAAATTGCTGCTTTTCTTAGGGTCCCCCGTCACCCACGCCCTGTGCAAGCTGCATCTATATTATTAAAACAGCTCTGAGATGGTGTCTGTTACCGATGGAGCAGCATCTCCTCCAGCCACAGGTCAGGGGCATGGCGCTCAGTCCTTCACACGGGGCACATGAAGACAAAAGCAGCAGGAACCGTTCATACGTGTCTAGGTATTAGGAGAGCTCAAGGCTGATCCTTGTGGTAATCTGGGAGAATTATATTACGCCCTGAGACTGTTCTGTTCTAATTCACCTGGCATAAAGCAGAGCTCTCGAGCACAAGAAACTTACGATGGATAGTGGAGTGTTGTATGGGATTAGGGGGAGCAATTTTTAAGGAAAAACAAACCAACCTTTCCCCTACTACGTTAGCAAAGGAAAAAAGGGAAGGAAGAATCCTGCTCAGTGGTGTATTCTGCTGTATTACAAGAGAACTGCTAAATGAATAGGAAGCCTTCTTGGCTGGCTTGACTTCCTAATCACATCCGGGATTCATTTTAGAGCCTGTGAGCAAGTTACAGGGAGAACCACCAACAAGACCCAGGTTCCCCGGGGCCATGCTAGAGCTCCTGGCGGTCAACAGCATGTGCACGCAGAGCGTAGTCACACCAAGGCAAGCACCCTCAGCACGTCATTCAGAAGAAGAGGCAGATGGTGACATGTGCACCCCAAAGAATTTCTCTCTAGTTAACCTCCTCCCCTTAAATGGCTCTTGGATTTTAATCCCCAAACTCTGCAGACTGAGAAGATCTCTCAGCATTATGGCTCTTGGTTGACATTTATATAGAAAACTTATACAAGTCTCAAAACTCAATATATTTAACAAAACCATATGTGGGAAACATCCCTAGTTATAACCCAAAAACAAGTGGTAGAAAGTTAGAATCATGTGACATTTTAAAATCCTGCCAAGTAGCAGGGGACGTACAGAGGCGATGGCGAACATTATCCTTAAATACGATGGCAAAATAAAAAGAATCTTTCTCCGATAAAATGGCCCAGAGGATTGTCTAGCGCCACTCGAAGACAGTACAGAGATCAACAGGAGTGTGAGCAAAGCTCTGTCTTGTCAGGTTTTTCACCCTGAAGCATCTCCAACCTGCTCAGAAGGTGTAATGCCACCTCCGGGTTAGGGAGACTCTGCAGCAGCACCAGGGCCCATCTAACAGCGCCCAAGCCGGACCGTTTGCCAGAATTGCCCCGTCCAGGCACACAGTAGACACTGGGAGAGTTTGTCGACTGACTTGCACCTTCCCAGGCAACACATCAGGATATTTTCTTCAGGGCGGTTATGAAGGTTGTGGTCCCACATCACAGCATCTTTTGGGATTTCTAAGGGAGAAATTCAGTTCTGGACTCAAGACCAGAAATAGCTCAGTGTCTCCTGAGCAGAATTTTTCTCCTCTAATGGACACTAATTCTCATGACAGATCATGCCTCATTTTTGCTTTGGCTGCTTCAAGGCTCTGAGCCAAATGTATTTTCTTTGACCTCTAATTTTGTCTTCCTTTTTCTTACTCCTCTTTTCTCTTATCCACTATTATCTCATTTATTGTTAACTGTGACATACCATGCCATATTGATATGTGGGATAAATAATTCTCCCACAAAAGGACTACAGTGAAATAAAATAAAACAATTAGTAATAGAAATAAAAACTCAGCATAAACTAGGCTAAATTTGCTAACAAATTTGGCTCAAAGCTGGGAGAGACTGTATTTTCTAATTCATCTCTTACCGTCTTCGATTATTTTTAGAACGTGAAAATCCCTCTATAAAAATCATACAAAAAAGTTATTAACACACTTAAAAGCTCTTTTGAAAATAAGAGGTGTTTAGAGGTGGGCTTATTTCTCAAATATTTACTGGATTTTTCTAGGTTGCAAATCTCCTACCCAGAGCTTCCCTCATTTCTCATCTGCCCTGAAGGTTTAACTGTCCCACAATTAAAAATCCGCTAAAGATCACAGAACACTGCAGAGACAGTTCACTCATTTAAGATTTTCAAACAAAATTTTGACTCTGAAAAATAACAAATATAGCAACCCAATGAAAACAAAGAATTGAAACTCATCATATTTCTTTGTAAGAGGAAATACAACAAAATGTTAATAGTAGTTATCTTCTTTGAGCTTTAAGAATACAGGTGATTTGTTTCTTCTTTAGTCCTCTTCCTGTTCTATTTTCTAAAATGAACATATTTTGTGATTAGAAAAAGATTAAAACACAAAGGGTTATTTTCTAAAAAATGCCTTCTTAACGTTGGATTAATAAATTAAGGCTGCCTTACCTGATGACCAACAAGGAGTCTCCTATGTCTAAGTTGAACTTTGTCCAACGGGAAGAATCGTCATGGGAATTATGAAATTTCAGAGTGTGGCTTGTTCAAAACTGCCCTCACTTCCTGTCTAAAGGAGAGCACGCAGTCCCTCCATGTCTCCTGTCTATTTTTCAGACTCCACATAAAGCAGGGGCTTCCCTGAACGCACTTTCTTTAAAATCCATTTCTAATTCCGACTTTAAAAAATACGTGGCTCTCTACCCCTGTTTAATGGTGGGATCTCTACCATCAAGAATCTTTCAGAAATGCTAACTACAATCCCCAGCAATACCTGGAAAAGCTTTATTTTAAACGAGCCGCGTTGATTTTATTTACACTGATTTCCTGAAAGTACCACAGCTTCAAAAGCTTTCACAACCAATCTTGTAGGGATTTCATCTGTGAAAAAGCCGTCAAACTCCTTAGCATAAATATATCCCAGAGAGGAAAAAACAAACTAGGTAAACATCTCATCTATGTAAACATTTCTACTAACGTTAAAGCAGTTATTAGCAGCAATGTCAAGATGGTCAAAATAAAGTTTCGAATCCACCAAATGACTAGTTCTGATCCTGATTGGAAGGCTATGGGCACACCTTCCGAGTCAAGTCATTACACCTTGACCTAAGGCAAACCTGAAATCTCAGGGCTAGGATCACCTTCTGTGGCCGAAAAGGTAGCCAATAGTTTAAATTCAGTCAGAAAAGGCACACATGTGGGCACGCACATACACACGGACTGTTTTTTAACTGTGCAAAACTTATGAGATCAGTTTAGTCTATAATTTAACATAAAATTAGAAGAAGAATAAATAAGATTCTGGTCCAACAATAGTTCCAAAAATTAATAGTCTACATTATATTTCCCTTACACGGAACTCTTAAAGAAGAGCAGAGACACAATCCAATACAACAATAAGTGTATGTTTTCAGTGGGGAAAACCCCACAAGATCCATTAACTGTGCAAATAAGGCTCAAAAGGAACAGAAAATCCAACCCCAGCAAAAACAAGCAGTAACCTGTCCCGTCAATTCCAGCGGCATTTGCCCCAGAAAAGGACCACATCAAGCTTGAGGTTAGATGATTTCAAAAGAAAAGTCCTACAAAGACCATGTTGATAAAAACAAAACTTAAACTTTATTGGTTTTCTGTCCCAGCAGACACATCACTTAATTGACTATACAAAGATTTCCCACAGCCACAAACACCTACAGTGCAGACGGCCTCTGCTGCTGTCACTTTCTGGTAACAGTAAGTTTCTACCAGGCTCCTGCAGATTAACACACAAGAATTCCAAGGTGCCCCCTCATGGAACAGGTGAACAGGTCCCAAAAAGAGTATCTAGTGCTCAGAAAGGGTCCTGTGGCTGCTTTCCCACAAACTCCCATCACCACCCAGGGAAGAGAAGAGGAGTAGAATGCCCACTGGCTACACTTGGATCAACAATGTAAGAACATGTCCATACCAGCAGATCGCATCCATGTTGGAAAAAACAGCGTGTGTGTGCAGTAAGCCCGTTTGTACTCATGCCTTCTCTACTACGGCATTTGGATGCAGGAGTAAAAAACAAGAGAGACAAGCCATCAACAAAACAAAGGGGTGGGTGCTGGATAATGCTGGAGAAAGTAACAAAGGATAGTTATTTTAACTCTGCGGTGGGGCAGCTGATGCAGATGCAAGAAAAAGACCCTCATGGTTCTCATCACTGATTGGGTGGTAAGCCCAGGTGAATTTCCCAAATAACTGACATGCTGTGGGTAAGTGTCCTGAATGGAACTCACGGCACAAAGAGCCCCAATCCTAACCATCTCTGATGAGTCCTCCTCAGCCTGAAAGAAGAAGGTGCTTGCACAAAGCAGGAGTTAAGCACACTTCCCCTTCCATTAGTGCCAAGCACACGATTTCTAACGCATGTTAGTTCTGTGTGGAGCTAAGCATTTCAGCCAAAACACAAGAATCGAGTATGCACACTTTACTTCCATATATGCAAGTAACACTTGTAAAACAGACCAGAAACAATGTGGACTGTAGGACACAGCTGAGATTTTCAGAGAAAGTCCATTCCACGCTCTTCTCCTCTCCCTCCCCAGACACGCCCAAATCAAGGAATAAACTATTGAAAAACGCCTTTTCCAGGCACTCATGGAAAGATGTGGGGCCAAAGCTTAGGAACGCAGACAGATCTTGGAACAACTCAACTCGCACCGCTAAGATGGAAAGGAAAAGCGAATTAGAAGTCATTCTCTAGACTAATGTAGATTTCTCTAAAACTGTACAGTACACAAGGAGCCTCACTAAAGCTGATGATGCCCCATTCCAAGCAGAGCCAAGAAAACCCAAAGTTTGGGTGTATTTCTTTAGATAACGTGAGTGCTAGGTAAGTTTGATCACAAATTGTCCCTGATATTTACTCTGTTAGAGGAGAAATAAAATGTGTATATTTTAAAAATATATGTCAAGGGGGACTGGCCTCGTGGCTGAGTGGTTAAGTTCGCGCGCTCCGCTGCAGGCGGCCCAGTGTTTCGTTGGTTTGAATCCTGGGTGCGGACATGGCACTGCTCATCAAACCACGCTGAGGCAGCGTCCCACATGCCACAACGAAGAATATACAACTATGTACCGGGGGGCTTTGGGGAGAAAAAGGAAAAAAAAATAAAATAAAATCTTTGGGGCTGGCCCCGTGGCCGAGTGGTTAAGTTCACGCGCTCCGCTGCAGGCGGCCCAGTGTTTCGTTGGTTCGAATCCTGGGCGCGGACATGGCACTGCTCGTCGGACCACGCTGAGGCAGCGTCCCACATGCCACAACTAGAAGGACCCACAACGAAGAATATACAACTATGTACGGGGGGCTTTGGGGAGAAAAAGGAAAAAATAAAATCTTTAAAAAAAAAAAAATATATGTCAAGGGTGTTGGGCTCCATGAAAGAAAGTCTACCACTTAAGAATGGGGAAATACCCACAAGTCCACTTAGTTATGCATTCTAAAGAGATTTTTCTGGAAGTGCTTACTCTTGAGAAACGTAGACATGGTCATGTCGTCCACAGGAAAAGCTGAAGTAAGAGAGTGAGCAGGCTGGATGGCTTGCTGCAATTCACAGGGACATCAGCCCTGTTCCCAGGAGCCCAGCTCACAGCTGGGACGTTCCTGCCCAGGGGCTCCATCCTGCCCAGAGAGCCCCTGATCAGTTCATAATCACATGGCCAGATGCATCCCTAGGATTGTCTAGGAACCAGCAATGCCCTCCAACTACAGAAGTCAGGCGGTGCTCACTCAAGGAGAAAAAGCTTACTCCATGTTTATGCAAATCTAAAGATCTCCAAGGAAAGAAAGTCAACTGACAGGCTTTGCCTGGGATTTCTGCTCCAATCCAGGGTCCCCAGAAATGCCCTATTCTTCAGGGGAGCACTGCAGATAAGACCCAAAGCTGTCCTCTGGCCATGAGCACCCAAGTGTGCGGACACACAAGGGCCTCAGAGGTTAGTCAGCAAAGGAACCCCAAGTGCCAACTGACAGGAGCTAAGCTGAGAGCACAGGCTCCTGTGGGGCTCTGCATGCACAAACGGAGCCTCATTTTTAAAATGAAAACATTAAAAAGCAATCATGGGCATCAATTGGGGCATGAATAAACAAAATGTGGTATATCCATATAATGGAATATTATTCAGCTGTAAATAAAGGAATGAGATTCTGATTCAAGCTACAACGTGAATGAAGCTTGAAAACGTTATGCTAAGTAAAGAAGGCAGAAACAAAAGGCCACATATTGGATGGTTCCATTTTTAGGAAATGTCCAGAATAGGCAAATCCAGAGACAGAAAATAGGTTAGTGATTGCTAGGGGTGTGGGGAAGGCCCAGATGGGGAGTGCTCGCTAATGGGTACAGAGTTACTTTTCAGGGTGATGAAAATGTGCTGGAATTTGATGGTGGTGATGGTTGCATCACTTTGTGACTATATTAATACCCAGTGTACTGTACACTTGAAAAGGGTGAATTGTATGTGTGATTTATAGCTCAGTAAAAACAAAACAATCATGCGCTTTTGTGTATGTAAGTTATATTTCAATAGAGTTAAACTTTAAAAAATACTATGAGCTCACATTTTACTAAGAAACACTTCATATTAAAGCAACATTATTGCTTAATTAGAAGAAATCAAGCTAGTACTAAAACTGAGTCTCGGATAACCTCAGAATGTTTTCTGGAGCTCAGGGGGAAAAAAATCAGTTCCCATTCCATTGTGACTGCAAGGGATTTTTTTTGAAAGTAAAAGTCACTATTAGAACTCATCAATTAAAATCTGTTTAGAGAAAGCATATAAAATTAAGAGTGTTGAGACTTTCTGGTCAAGGTTTTATTAGCAAAATATCCAGGAAACAGGTTATACACATAATGTAACATGTATATATTATATACATATGTGTTATATAAATGTATTGTAATATATATGTGTGTATATGTGTGTGTGTGTGTGTATATATATACATACACACACATACCATGCATGCCTACTTTGGAAAATACAATTTAGGAAGGAATATACACTTAAGCAAGGAGAGCCAATGTTAACTAGTTTCTTTCTTTGGTCTACAAGCGTGCTCAAGTCTCTACCATAAGCCACTGCCTTATTTGTCCCTCAGAACATCTCAAACAATCCTCCTGTCTAACCACTGTTCATTCCTCAACCCACTACAGTGACCTCCTGCTAGCATCTTCTGACATCGCTCTTCCCAAGATCATTGACAACCTCTTACCTGCCAAATCCAGCTGTCCACACTCCTCTTCCTACAAAACCTCTCTGTAGCATTTGGCCTCAAAGCACCCCTCACTTGCAATTGTCCCTCTTTGGGCTTCTAGGAATCCATGTGCCAGTTATCCTGACAGTTGATGTTTTCTTCTTTTCTTTCCAAACAAGTGCCCCCCTGACCAGCCCTTACATGCGAAGCTCCCCACAGTTCTCTTTTCAGGTCCCTTCTTGTGCTGCACATTCACCCAAGGTTATGCGTCCTTTCCCAAGCTGGTCTTGGTCCTAGACCTCTCTCATGAACATGAGCCCACATTTCTAGGTGTTTACTAGACATCTCCATCTGGAGGCCCCACATACTTCTCCAACTCTCTAAATCCAAACTGCATTATTTTTCCTCATTAAATCTCCTCTTTATCTAAGCTCTCAAACCATAAATATCAGAGCCATCGCTGATTTTCTGCCTCTGAGGTAACTTGCTGGTTTCATCTCTGAATGCCCAGCCCCTGCCCACACTCCCCACAGCTGTCTCTCTCCTTCACCCTCTCATCTCATCCTAAAGGACCTAACAATCCTCTGTGCTCCAACTATTCACCTTTCCCTCTCACCCCCCATTCCTGGCAACCACTGATCTTTTTACTGTCTCCACAGCTTTGCCTTCTCCAGGACATCATATAGTTGGAATCATACAGTGTGCAGCCTTTTCAGATTGGCTTCTTTCATTAGCAATATTCATTTTAGGTTCCTCCATGTCTTTTCATGGATTGATAGCAGACTAACATTCCATTGTCTGGATGTACCACAGTTTATTTATCCATCCACCTGCTGAAGGACATCTTGGTTGCTTCCAGGTTTGAACAATTATGAATGAAACTGCTACATTCATTTGCGGATTTGTGTGGCTATAAATTTTCAACTCCTTTGGGTAAATACCAAGGAGTGCCACTGCTGCTTTGATGGTAAGAGTACATTAACTTTGTAAGAAACCGCCATACTGTCTTCCACAGTGACGGTACCATTTTGCATTTCCGCCAGCGATGGATGAGAGCTTCTTTGGTTCCACATCCCCATCAGCATTTGGTGGTGTCAGTGTTTCAGATTTTAGTCTTTCTAATAGGTGTGTAGTGTATCAATTGTTTTAATTTGCAGTTCCCCAATAACATATGAGGTTGCACATCTTTTCTTCTGCTTATTTGCCATCTGTCTATCTTCTTTGGTGAGGTGTCTCCTCATAAATTTTGCCCATTTTTTTAATTGGATTGTTTTCTTGTTGAATTTCAAAAGTTCTTTGTATATTTGGAATACCTGTCCTTTTTCAGATATGCGTTTTGCAAATATCTTCTCTCAATCTGTGGTTTGTCTTTTCATTCTTTTAACAATGTCTTTTGCAGACCAGAAGTTATTAATATTAATAAGGTCCAACTTACCAATTTTTTTCCATGGACAGCGCTTTGGGTCATTGCCAAGATCTAATATCACCTAGATTTTCTCCCATGTTATCTTCTAGGATTTTAAAGTTTTATGTTTTACATTTAGGTCTATGACCCATTTTGGTTTAATTTTTGTGAAGGGTACAAGGTATATATCTAGATTCTTTTTTTTTTTTCTTGCATGTGGATGCCCAGTTGTTCCAGCAGCATTTGTTGAAAAGGCTGTCCTTTCTCCATTGAATTGCCTTTGCTCCTTTGTCAAAGATCAGCTGACTCTATTTGTGTAGATCTATTTCTGGGCTCTCTATGCTGTTCCATTGATCTGTTTATCTTTTTGCTAAAACCACAGTCTTATTAATGTAGCTTTGTAATGAGTCTTGAAGTCAAGCAGTGTCCATCCTCCGACTTTGTTCTTCTCCTTCAATATCATATTGGCTATTCTGGGTCTTTTGTGTCTCCCTAAGAACTTCAGAACCAGTCTGTCAGTATTCACAAAATAACTTGCTGGGATTTTGACCGGGATTGTGTTGAATCTATAAACCACGTTGAGAGGACTAGCTCCTTTTACATGAAAAGTACTTGACACCTCTCATCCTCCCTGTGTGCTGGCCTTCAATGGTCAACCCTCCACACACTTGTCTCCTGTTCCTTTGTGTTCTGAACAAAATTAGACCTCAAGCCCTGGTGTCCCAGCAAGGTCTCCAGACCCAGAACCACCAGGATGCCCAGCAGTGATGCAGAGAGAGATTCAGGATAGACGAGCATGAACAAGGCACCCCTGATTCACCAGGAGCAACTCAAACGTCCCACTTTATCAAAGGCTTGTCTTCTAAGAAAACCTGAAAACTAAAATTTTCACTAACATTTCAAATAAGACCAGTGACTGGGGGGAGGGGTGAGCAAAAACAACAGAAAGGAATTACATGCGCATACCTAATTCTTTAGAGTCAAATTATATCCCCTATACCTCCCCCCAAATTTTAAAACATTCAGAAGATTTAATAGAAAAAGTCAAAATTAAAAATAACAGGAGATCCATTTTATTCAGGTTTAACGATAAAGCTCTAATGGGGTGGGGGTGGGGGGACAACAAAACACTGTCAACTTTGACCTCAGTCCCAGAAGAGTCTGTCCAGCTTGTCACCCTCTTTTAAGCCACATGTCAATGGATCCCAGCCAGACAGCACTCCATGTCCTCCACACACAGCGTTTCCTAGCTTTTTTTTGGAAGCTTCTAACTTTAAAAACAGAGATTGATCTTGGGCAATAGTTGGCGGAAATGCAAATAGGTAAAATGTATGTTCATAACACAGCAGTTACGGAGCCACAGACATACACTCTCATGATGGTGGAAGGAGAGAGGCCCACTTGCTTAGACCTCCGCCCTGAGGACAGACTTCAGGGCTCCTTCTGCAGTCAGTTCCTCAGTTTTTAAGAGATGTGCTGTGTCTGTGGCTATCAAAAACCATTAATGGCTGGAAAACAAGATGAGTCAACTATCATCACCTAAACGCACATTATCTATGAGGAAAAAATTGAAGAATGTCTTTAATTACACAAAGTCAGTCATTTAGGAATGGCTTAAGTGAACTTGTTTCTGAAAAAGAGCTTCAGGTGAATATTTTACAGTTGAGTTTCAGAGAAATTACATCAACGCTTTAATCTACTCTGCAATTCCCCCTACGTTAAGGGTAACAGCTGTTAAACACAAATGAGTGCATATGACAGGGACATCCTGCTCAGAAGTTCCTGCAGGGGAGGAGCAGTGCCTGGAGAACAGGAGAGAGTAATCACCCGTGAAGTCCTTCCTAAACGGGAAGGCGGCTGAAATTCACAACAGCTCGATGGCGTGATGATAGAGACATAAGGTTAAAACAAAACTGCTGTTCGAATGATCAGCTGTAGAAGAAATGACACAAGGACAGGAGGAGCGAATGACAGGCTAAGTGACTGAAGACATGGAATCACATATTCAGTCCACACACGTTTATACCAGATAATAAAAAGTGCTTCTAGGAGAACAGGCTTAGGTGACCCTCATGGAGGAGACCTCATCTCTCGAGCCTGTCACAGTTGGTCCCCATCAGCTTCCCAGCTTCATCTCCCACCCCTTCCCTCTCAGGAGCTTCTCCCGAGCCCCACAGGACAACTGGTCTTGCGCTAACAATTTTGTGTAATTACTAGGCCCGTCCCATCTCCCCTACCATTTTCCACTTGGATAAATCTTCAAACCCAGCTCAAACCTACCCTTCTCACACCCTCTCCTCACATTCCCTTCTTTAAACTTTACCCACACTCTCAACAGAACGCAGTTCATATTTTTTACGATGATTCGTGCACACCTCACTGCTGCTCAGCCAGCCCTGGTGGTCTAGTGGTTAAGATCCAGCATTCTAACCACCCTGGCCCGGGTTTGTTTCCCGGTCAGGGAGCCACACCACCATCTGTCGGTTGTCATACTGTGGCAGCTGCGTGTTGCTGTGATGCTGAAAGCTGTGCCACCAGGATTTCAAATACCAGCAGGTCACCCATGGTGGACAGGTTTCAGCGGAGCTTCCAGACTAAGACAAACTAGGAAGAAGGAACTGGCACCCACTTCTGAAAAAACTGGCCATGAAACCCTATGAACAGCAGCGGAGCACCGTCTGATAGGGCACCGGGAGGTGAGAGGATGGCGTGGAAAGACCGGGCAGGTTCCATTCTGCTGTCCACAGGGTCGCCAGGAGTTGGAATAGACTCCATGGCACTAACACTGCTGCTCACTGGGTTGTGTACTCCTTAAAGGGAGACATTTGACCTTCTTAATCTCTAAATCCCAAGCAGCTGCTAGTCCTTGATATGCAGCAAAACTTAAATTATCATGTTGAAAGGAAAGATCTATGCCAAACAACTGATCTCCCACTAATAAACTAACCAACGAACATATAAAAAGATGCTCAACTTAACAGGAGTCACAGTACATAAATGAGAATAATGACAATGCCTCGGACACCCTTTACATTAGCACAACCTAAAACAATGGGTGATATTCAGTGTTCCCGGGGTCAAGTGGAAATGGGTGTTCTCACAGATTGTCATAACCACAGACTGGTATGGCCTTTAGAAAACACAGCATGGAAGTGTACGACAAAATTCAAAACTCAGTTCCACCCTTAAGATTCCATCACACAAAAATATTTTAAAATGTACACAAAAGTACATACAGCCAAGGACCACTCAGCATGCTTTGCAAAAGGTAGACATCCTGTAAGTTTACCAGTGGGGAATCGTTTCATTATCTTCATCCATACATACGATGGAACACTGGAATATCACGTACTATTAAAAATGGAGTAGATATCTACAAACACGGAAAGCTATCAGAGAAGATGTGAACAATAAATTGAAAAAAAAAGTTGCAAATACATACAACCTGACCTAATTAATGTAAAAAAAAGAAACAGAAAGAAGGAGAAGGAGGAGGACGAGGAGGAAGCAGCCTGGGTGTATGTGAAAAGGCAGAGAAAAGTTCTGAAAGCGAAACTCGACTGACCCACCCTCAATGCTCACCTCTTCCGGAGTGGAAGGTGGGAGTCATGTGCAGTAGCGCTTGTGGGGGGGGCAGAGGAGTGCAGGAAAAAGCACGAAAGGCAATCTCATAGCGTTATTGAAAGCATGACTATTGATGGGACTTTCTTATGACATATATTCACGGACCTTTGGGTAATTTCTTTTTCAAACTTGCAAAACAGGGAAGGCAGGGACACTTATTGACAGAAGTCTACAATGACCATGAGGATTCTGGATCATTGGTCTGATGGAGACATTGTTTTAAATCTGAGTGTGGAGCTGACCAAGCGTGTGTGCTCTGAGACCTCACCTGGACGCTCCTGCGCAGCACAAGAAACAAGGCCGGGCTTTTAAAATAAGCATCCTTAGTCTAAGGAGCAATGCTTATGCCAAAATATACTACGGAGATAAATAATACACGCTTTCAAAGAGCCTCTTATGCATTTAGTAAGTCTTTAAGGAATTCCTTATATTACTCTTCTCATTTCAGTGCTTTGTCTGTTTAAGTAATACTATAGTTAAAGAACAAGCCAGCCAAGAAAGGACAGTTACATTGTTTTGTCTCCCATGAAAATCAGACATCGAGGCCTGAGCCCACGCCTGTTTTAAGCACCGTCAATAAGTGCTCATTATTAGCGTTTTGTAACCGATGGGCCTGGGGGGTTGTAACGGACAGGATCAGTTCCAGGTAGGACACGATATGGAAAAAACAGTGGTAAATTTTAAAAGAGCAAAACAGAAAGATTCAAGTATCCTCAAAGAGAACATCAGTCAGTACTGCTCTGTCAGGCCTGCCAGGCCCCCCAGTCTGCAGCACACACATGGGTACCCCCGAGATCCACGCACCACAGGGAGCCAGCACAAGGTTAGAGCAAACTCCGTTTCCATTTTCTTTGCTCTGCCTTGTGCTTCCAGTTCTGTGCAGGTAAAAGTAATAATTACTGCTGTAACTTTCAAATTGCCACATAGTTTACTTCTCTTGTAAAAGGAGAAGGAGAGAGACTGTATGTTACGGAGAAATACATAAACAAATGTAAAAAGTATAGTAGCCATGCCTCGCAGTGAGCAACAGGGCTCCAGAGGACCTGAAAACTTGAGTAATCATCTGGTCAGCCACCACGGTGCCAGAACCATTAAAGGAATATTCTACGTGATATAAAATTTGCCCTGATGCATTCTATGCCAAGATGATTAGCAGTAACATTTCTTAAAGAATGAGATTTCTGTCCATCTAGAGTTGTGTCACACTTTACACAATAGACAAAATCCTAGATATTTCATATTCAGCCTTGGAACTTGAATCAAAGTTTTGGAAATAAAGGGAAGGCACGGTTTAAATAAAATAACCTCAGGGAGACATCCCATGGAAGTAGTAATTTGAAAATAAAAAGGGTTTGTAGAGAGCTCTTTAGAGCTATACTGACTACATCTTAAAACTCAAACTCATCATCTAAAGCTTGATCTTTACCAAGAGAAGAACGAGACTCGAAGGGGCCACACGCCCGTGTTCAGGTCACTTGTCTGGATTCCATTCCCACCATGGACATTCCTCAGATATTTACAGAAAACTATCTGTGACCATGTTAATTAAAGCGCATAAACTTTACAAATTAAATATTAAGCCCATCTCATTTATCACCAAGACCATTACTTTGTACTCACAACATTGCACCTAAAAGCCTATCAAGTATCATTTGTACTCACAGCATTGCACCTAAAAGCCTATCTAGTATCGAACGTAAAAACCCGTGGTATATCACACTTCTGTGAAAACAGGTTTTAAAATGCTAACAAAATTGGGCTGGCCCTGTGGCCGAGAGGTTAAGTTCACGCGCTCCGCTGCAGGCGGCCCAGTGTTTCATTGGTTCGAATCCTGGGCGCGGACAGGGCACTGCTCATCAGACCACGCTGAGGCAGCATCCCACATGCCACAACTAGAAGGACCCACAACAAAGAATATACAACTATGTACTGGGGGGCTTTGGGGAGAAAAAGGAAAAAAATAAAACCTTAAAAAAATAATAATAAAATAAAATAAAATGCTAACAAAAGAGACATACCGTCCTCCCAGGCCAGGCTCTGCTCCGGCAGAAACCCTCCCATCCCACCTGGCACCTATCCTCGCCTTGACTGCCACTCCGCCCGCCCTGTGGTCCTGCCTGTCCTAAGCCTCCTGCAGCCAATGAATTCTAAAGTGGTTCTTTTCAAACGGTTCTAAAGACAAACAAAAATAAATAAATTACGCAAAGAAATGAACAGTCCTGAAAGGAAAAGGACAAATCCCATTCGGCCCTCTCCCCACCTTTGAAATGATGTCACATTCTGAGATGCTCCCAAGCTTTGGTCTGAAGGCTGTTTCTGTGCTGGTTTCTCCACAGCAACCCTTCAGCAAAAGAGCTTAAAACTCTGGGAAGATAATTTGTTCACCAGGCCAATGAGTGCAAACACACACACACACACACACTTTTCCATGAGTTATCTGAAAGTCCTTTCTAGAACTATTCACACACCTGCCTCAATACTTTGCTCCCGCCAATTGCCAGTAGAATCCTAGCCAAGATGGCCCTTAATTCGGATTGTTTGAACCAGGGCCCTTTCCCGACCACCCACAGCATTTATCATTTATTTACATTTCTTCTCTTAATAGCACTCAATTATATTTCACTTGTAGTATTTCCTACCTGTGAAGCTTATATTTCCAATTAAATATAAGTTCTCTAAAGCAAGGGATTATGTCTTATAATTCTTTAGAGGCATGAGATTAATGCTTGTATTAAATACATTGTAGTTGATAGAAAAAGAAAACTCCTTTGGTTCCCATTGACTAGTCCCGATTTGAATCATGGCACCTCCTTTAGTACTGAAAACTCAGAGAGCCTAGTGAGAGGGTACCTCGGGTGTTAGTTAACCTTTATGGTAGTTTTGTGATTTGGACGTTGTACGAGCACATGCCCCTCCCCTGGCCCCCGACTCCAAGATGGATGAGCATCAGCCAGGAGGCCCGGAACAAGGGGCAGCAGAACAGAAGCAAACTCACCTTTGCAGAGGACCTGCTAAGTGCCAGGTACTTTACTTCATTTGAACTGTGCAGGGTCCTAGGAGGTAAGTATTGTTATCTCTATTTGAAAGATGAGACCACCGGGGCTCAGAGAAGTTCAGTGATCTGTTTGGTTCACACAGCTAGAAGAAAGGAGAGGTAGAGGAAGGCTCTGACTCTAGGTCCTTGCCCCTTGCACGGTCTTAAAGAGAAGGCCCAAGATCAACAGTGAGGACACAGGCAACAGCCCAGGTGATGAGGAGAACACCTCTCACCTACGCTGCACATTATCACATACAAAATGCTTCCATATGCATGACCTGAGCTGATCCTCAAACCAACCTCCTAAGACAGGCACGTTTATGATGAGGATTATTTTAGGCTGGTTACTTTTAAAAACTGCAGATGACAAGGAGGCTCTGAGGAGTGGAGTTTGCTTGCCCTTTGATGAGAGACATTTACATTTGTGAAGGAAGTCTCCATCTGTGAGGGTGTCTCCCTCTCTGCACCAGGAGGAAGGGGGATGACCTTATCTCTGGAAACTCTTAATGGGGACGGCAAGGACTTAAGTCTTGTTTATTGTGCTTGTCTGGTAACCTCATGTAGCTGACTCCCCCCTACCACCAACATCCTCCTTTGCCTTTAGCTGAAGATAATATTTAAGGTGGTGGCTTCTGCCATTTACTTAATCCGGTTTGATTCTTATCTAAAAGTTATAAGACCACCCAATAACCAGACCCCGCTGGCACTGACACCATTTTAACAACTCTTTTTACATATTCTTTCCTTTGTCTTGTAAAGAGATAACTCACATACCTATGCCTTAAATTTAGCCCTACTCTCAACCCACTTTTGCAGCAGCAGCTCTTTACCGCCCACAGGTCCTGTCCCCACACTATTCTCTAAATAAAACAGCACTACTGCCAGACCTTGAGAGTCCAAGAAATCTTTCTTTCGACTCTTCGGCTCACCAACCCCGCATCAATTGGTATCTCTCCATGTCTTAGATGAGGTGTCTAAAGTTAAGTGATTGGACCAAAGCCCAAGGGGTGTGAGTAGTTCACCAGAACTAGAATTCGAGTCTCAAGGACACGGACGGGAGTCACTGCACTGATGACAGTGGGAACCTAACGCTGCAGAGCAGTCGTGTACCTCAACAAGGCTGCAGGGAGCTTTTCCAGCATGCGCACGCAAACACACACAGGCCCTACGGGCGATTCTGATGCATCCTTCCTCCTCCTACATCCCCCTCCTCGCCCCCCCAGTCCACAACCTTCAGGACCCCTGCTTTCACTAGGGGATGTGCTCCTGTTTCAACACAAGGGCCTAGGTGAGACATCTCAGAGCAGCCCAGTTTAGGATAAATTCCCTCCTGCAAACTGACCGTTCAACACAAGTGCATAAAGCCAAGTAGGGAAAATCTGTGTTTCAAGAGAAAACTATGAACTGCTGAGCTCACACCCTTCCAGGTTGATTCTAGTCTTTATTGTCTTTGAGCTCTGTGAATTACAGATGACTGAAGGCAATGCAAAACAATTCTTGTCTGTAGACATGGAAACACTGTCAGGTGGCAGTTCAATTTACTTTCCCCTCCCCCATGCTGTAGAAAATGCTAGCTTTACCCCAAATGCACATTCATTTCAGTGTTCCTGATCCATAAATGTGTCTGTTCTTTGGATTATGCTTTGAACCAATTAGAACATCTTCCGGGTTCCCTCTTTCACACTATCTGTATGAGAGTCATGTTTTAAGTTTTTTCAATTATCCTTTAACACTGTGTAGTAATAGATCAAGAGGTAGGCAGATTAGCCTTGTCCCCAAGGCGTCCAGAGTCCCTCAGTGGAGGTCTGGCAGCTGCAAGGCTTAAAACCCTGTCCATTAACTTCTGTGGGGCTGCCATTTATGCAGAGGCTTTAAAAGACTGCAGGAAAGCCTCAGCTTACCCTCTTTAATATAGAGCTGCCCTTGGTTTTATGCAGACATGATGTAAGTGAGCATAAGTGAGGCCATCTTGTTACACCAAATGACCCCAGCCCCTCCTCTGTGTGGCTACTGCTGCTCTGCATGTACTCTAAAAAATTCACATGCTCTCCTGATTTATGGCCTCTGATTACCTATGTGCACCCTGATAGCTTGATAAATTAAAACTTTGTTCTGTGAGTTTCTCTCCAGGAACAGGCGGACCACAGGTGGGAAACACAGCTACAAGGTGTCCATCACAGCTGACAGAGGATGGAACAATGTGATGCCTGGAGCCCGTCCTGCCTGGAGACCAACATCCCTGGACCCGCCTCCTCACTGCCCATTTTCCCTACATAACTGCCTCAAGATTCTGTAATCCTGGAAGATGGGGGGATTTTTTGAGACATTAGTCTGCCATCTTCCCGATTATGCCAGCTAATCGAATTAACTTTCTCGATCACTTTCTTTTCTCCATCACTAACTCGTTGTGATTAATTGGCTCAGATCTCGGTGAGCAGAGCAAGCCCATCGCTCGGTAGCAGTTAGATGTATTATTCTAGAGGGGCTGAGAGCTCTTTATGCAGTTCCCCATTCTTCCACATTTGAGGGCTTGCATTCACTGAGAGATCTGCTCCAGGCAGAGAGATCTGGGTGGGAGAGTGCATGGGCTTCCTACATCAGGCCATCGAAGGAAAAAGCAGGACAAGAGAGGTCGTTAAGAGGGAGAAACAATAGTTTGTTAGTGGTGTGGGGGTATTAGACGTGTGTGAGGTAAAATCTGAAGGTATAGGGCGTGAGAAAGGAGACCTGGGAGCATAGCACACAGAACGCCACTTAATTTTACTATCAGACACCTGAAGTGCCAATTAACTGGTTCCACAATAAAGCTGAGTTTCCCATTGCATCCATTGGAAAGGCTGTCACCTATTTGTCCATGCTTAAGTTTTAATTCTATTTCTATTCTATTTAATTGACCTGAGACTTGTTGTCCACAGAGTAGGTCAATAAACGTTTGAGAAAACCTATGCTGTGCCAGGTGCTGTGTCAGCACGGAAGGCACTATTGCTCAAAGTGCACTCGGCAGACCCCGAGCAGAATTGCTACCATTTCTTGTCAGAAATGAAGATCTTGGGCTCTGCCCCAAATAGTGAGTCAGAAATCTCCAGTTTAAACAAACTTCTTATTTACACACACTGAAGTTTGAGAATCAGTGAAATAGAATAATTATACTCACTGGTCTAAGCCGAACAATTAGACTGCAGAACCATCAAATTTGGGTTATTGGCAGGGACTTTTACCCCATCGGTACCGTGGAGTTAATAATACCGATATTAACTGCCTCTCAGGACTATTATGATAATTAAATGTGAGAATATACGTGGAAGTGCTTCATATGCTATGAAAGAAAATACTATTACCCAACTGCCTTAAATTTTCCCTGAGACAAATTAGAATATGAGTCAATGAATGAATGAATCAGTTGAAGTTATTCAGTGTCTGAGAAGACAGTCCATAAATATTTGCTGATAAATGAATTTACTTACAGATTGTCTAATAAACTGTTTCGTCTTATAGATGAAGAAACTCAGTGCCAAATGTCACAGTAACTTGGCCAAGATCACAGAGATAGACTATGACAACATCTCACATGGACCAAGAAGGCAGGACACCGGGCCCAGCACCTGGGGGAAGGGTGAGAACAACGTAAAGTAAGAGTAACGCTGCTGCGTAGTTAGCACAGGTGTATTAGCTACCATACACAGTAACAGGTGTGGTTACGGTGTAGTTAGCATAGGTGTAGTTGGTTACTGTACACAGTAACAGGTGTAGTTAGCACAGGTGTATTAGCTACCATACACAGTAACAGGTGTGGTTATGGTGTAGTTAGCACAGGTGTAGTTGGTTACTGTACACAGTAACAGGTGTAGTTACTGTGTAGTTAGCACAGGTGTAGTTAGTTACTGGTACACAGCAACAGATGTAGTTACTGTGTGGTTAGCACAGGTGTAGTTAGTTACTGGTACACAGCAACAGATGTAGTTACTGTGTGGTTAGCACAGGTGTAATTAGTTACTGGTACACAGCAACAGATGTAGTTACTGTGTGGTTAGCACAGGTGTAGTTAGTTACTGGTACACAGCAACAGATGTAGTTACTGTGTGGTTAGCACAGGTGTAGTTAGTTACTGGTACACAGCAACAGATGTAGTTACTGTGTGGTTAGCACAGGTGTAGTTAGTTACTGGTACACAGCAACAGATGTAGTTACTGTGTGGTTAGCACAGGTGTAGTTAGTTACTGGTACACAGCAACAGATGTAGTTACTGTGTGGTTAGCACAGGTGTAGTTAGTTACTGGTACACAGCAACAGATGTAGTTACTGTGTGGTTAGCACAGGTGTAGTTAGTTACTGGTACACAGTCAACAGGTGTAGTTACTTGTGGTTAGCTCAGATGTAGTTACTTACTGGTACACAGTAACAGGTGTAGTTAATGTGTAGTTACTTACTGGTATACAGTAACAGGTGTAGTTAGCACAGGTGTAGTTTGTTACTGTACACAGTAACAGGTGCAGTTACTATGTAGTTAGCACAGGTGTAGTTAGTTACTAGTACACAGTAACAGGTGTAGTTACTGTGTAGTTAGCACAGGTGTAGTTAGTTACTGGTACACAGTAACAGGTGTAGTTACTATGTGGTTAGGCACAGCTTCGTGGAGGTGGAGATGCAGTTATACCCACAGACTGAAGATGGAAGGAAACGCCTGTGTCAGCCTAACCTGGGAAAACTAAATCATACCTGCCTCCTGAAATGGCCATGGATTTATGGAAAACTGGGGACCAGAGAAGGTCTCAGGGGACAAAGACAGGATTTTCAAACAAATGGAAAGAAACTAAATACCCTAACGCTTCATAATTAAAGCATCGATAAATGGCTTCACTTAACCTGGAGTCCGGTTCCCAAAACTGCCTCGTGGTGGCCCCGGTTCTAAGCTCATGGCAATCCCGAGCAGAGATGCTCAAGACCTCACAGCACTTATCAAGGAACACAGGTCACAGGTACAAAATACGGCTGTAGGTACTGCTTCATTCAAATGTCTTTAATTTGTGTATGCCTCAATATTTTCAACCTGAAGAGAAATTGCTTTTAATATCTCCCATGAATAAAAGAAAGTAGAAAAGCTACAAGAAACCATTCAGAGATTAATCATAAATATTAATAAAGTTAGTCATTCTGGAAGAACTATTGACAATTTATGATTCTCTTGGGCAATTTATAAGTCTTATGATACAGCAAACTGACCAAACAGTAACAGTAATGGTCCACAGCTAATGTCTCCTGAGGGCTTTAGAATCTGTTCATTTTGAGAGGACTTGGGGAGAGCAACACAGACTCTAAAACGTCTGGAGAGAACACAAACAGACATCAGACTGCCCAGAATCAATGCACACTGTCTAGGCTTCTGTTGATGGATACCAGGACACAACAAGAAACCACACACAGGGCTCTCACCTTCTAACTCTGGCGCCAGGACTCACCCTGGAGACGTGCATGTGAAATCTATAGATAAACTGTTATAGAATAAATGGCGGGGAGGCAGGAATGGCAGCACAAACAAATCCAATGAGAATGAGGGGAAAAACAATAGTATTTTCCCATTTTATATTGCCAGTGTCCTTTCAGTCCTAATATGCAACAAAGCTTTGGTCTATAACAGGAATTTTAATAATTGCAATACAGTTCTCAGATAATCCCAATAATTCATTTAACAAATATTTATTTTCTGTAGAACAAGTAGTGAACAAAACCCAATGTCTATCTCTGAACCTACAATCTAGTCAAGGAGCAGACAACAAACAAACACATATTAGTATATACAATAAAGAAAAATAAAGGATAAGGGCACAGAGAGTGACGAAGGAGTTCAATTTAGATGTGGGAGTCAAGGTGAGTCCTTCTGAAGGGGTGACATTGAGCAGATAATTGAATGAAATGAGAGAGCAAGCCTAGAGAGAAGACAGCATCCATGCTGGAAAGAAGGGCAGGTGCAAAGGCCCTGAGACAGGGACGTGTTTGGTGCATTTGAAAAACAGCCAGGAAGTCAGTGTGCCTGGAGAGCAAGTCAAGAGGAGGAGGCTGGTAGGAACAAGTCAGTGAGGTCCCCAGGGCCTGATCATGCAGGACCCTTACCTGTGATGAGTTTTACACTATATTCTAAGCAGGATTAAAAAGCCATGTTAGTATTTGAGCAGGAATATAACATGACTATTAAATCATAAAAGGATCAATCTGGGTGCAGGTTCGAGAGTACCTGGTTGGGGACGGGAGTGAGTTAGGAGACCAACGCAGACTCCAGCTGAGCAATGTTTGGCTTGGACCAGAGCCTTGCTGTAGAGGTGGTGAGAAGTAGTTATATTTAGGGCTTATTTCTAAGGTAAAGCGAGCAGGATTTGCTGACGCATTAAACGTGAAGTGTGAGACAAAGAGCAGTACAGGGTTACTCCAAGATTTGGGGCTCTATAACTGGTACCACCACTTGTCAAAAAGGAGAGCACACCTTGGAAGCGGGCTATGTTCAATTTAATACACCCACGAGACTTCCAACGTTCGGATGTTCCCGGGCAAACATATGAAAGTAACAACCTGCTGTACTGCAGGATCTGTAGAGGGGAGGATGGGAGTCTAACGAAGCCACTTAGGAACGATTACACCTGTCACGTGCTGTCTGCTTAGAGTGTCAGTTTGCCCAGAAACCAGCCATCTTTACCATCTGCTCAATCTGCAAAAGTACCACGCCTTTCCTGGCCATACGTATGCTCTGCTGGTTAATTATTTACATGGTACCTGCCTGACACAACGCTGTGCCACCAGCAACTGCTAAAGGAACAAATGCAGAGATGAAATAACAGCCGGGTAGTGGGGAGAGCACAGAAGGAAGGAATATATAAAAAGTAACCAAGGGCAAGTCTCCAAGAACAAAAGGTACGTTTGGTAATTAACTGCAAATCAGGCAATGAAATTCAGCATCGTTTGTGGTTCTGAGACTTTGCAGCATGAATAATATCACGACTAGGGTTATTGATATGTAGGAAGCCTCAACTAGACAGATGGAAGCACTCAATTTACGGAAAGGTGGCAGACAGAAAATGATTCCAGGGACTGGTTAACAAAGACGTTTCAGATACGTCCTGGGGAAACAAACAGCCAGCTTAGTCTCCTAAAATGTATATTTCCGTCTAAGTTTAATACAATTGATACTTCTGTTTAGAACACAGTCCCTGTGATAAGACAGGCACAGTCAAGAGTCTCAGGTTCCAGTCACAGCTCTGAGTTTTGACAAGCCGTTTGGTCTCTATGGGTCTCAGTTCCCGATTTGAAGGTGAAAGTCCGGCTCAGTGATCACCGCAGCGCCTCTGGCTCTGGCAGGCTGTGGTGCGCCCTCTGACTGTTGGCGGCCCGCGTGGCAAACGCCGACCAATCCTCCTGCTCCCAGCACTGCCCTCACCACGGCAAAAACAGCCACCCCTTCTAAAAGGTTCCAACCAACCTGTGGGAAAATGGCAAAGCTCGTTAGTAATCAAAGGAAAACTAAGTGAGAGTCACTGAGGAATACGAACAGAGCAGCCTTCAAAGAAAGGAAGAGCCCTCACTGCCGACGATGACCAGCTCTTCGGGCCGCGAGGGAGGAGTCCTCTGCTCCAGGACCCACTCAGCCTCTAAATCACTGTGACTTTGGACAACTCATACAACACTTCTGGCCTCCATTTTATCATTTTAAAAAAAAGAGTGGGTTGACCTCCACATTACATTTTAGCTTAAGTCAGAATCAGAAAGAATAACTAGATTCACCTAGTTGTTAACTCAGATTACCACTTTGCCAAACCACGCTGTAAATCTGCTGAAACATAAGTCTGACTGCAGGTATAAAAGATACTCTCGCCACAACTACTTGACTAATTTATTTGAGTATTTCACATAAAATCAAGCATAAAGTTAGATTTTTGTTTTGGTTTACGGAATTAACAACTTGATCCATTTGCCATTATGCTACACCTACACGTGTCCTGCCTGAATGCTCTGGGGTCCAAGAGAGGACAGGCTGGTGGGGACCAGCTGGCTTTGCCGCCCCCTCTGAGTCTACACTTCCCCACTCCCTAGGCCGCTGCCTCCTTCTTACCGTTATAACTAGATGCTCTACACCTGAGGTGGGTCTTCTCTGCCTTTTGCTGAGGTCTGAAGGCCTCAAGAAGCTGAAGGACGCTCGCAGAAGCCCTCTAGCAGCCACCTGGCCAGCAGCCATGTGGGCAGTCAGAAACTTTGAGCTTGGCTGTCCTTAAGTGGATTACTTTGGCATCTAACACACTTTGAGCACAGCCTGTGGCCATGGGAGGCAGATGACCTCTAAACAAGCAAAGCATGTCTCCACAGAAGTAACTGCATTGTCTGCCCTGAACACTGCGGCTGAAGCTACAGTTGTGTACAGTAAACAATTTATTACTTTTGAGTCTTGCTTTCTGCAAACTAACTGCCCTGCAGGAGTGGTCAGGTAAACTGCTGTCCACCATTAATAAACTCCTGGTACTACTGTCCCGCAGCAGCCCCATACAGACTCGTCCATCCGCATGTTCCAAGCTGCTAGACCCAACCCATACCTGTACCTGCCCTGGAGGACGACCGTCTGTCTCTGGGGGGTACCCCCCAGCCCACCCCATCCTGAGCCCACTAAGTCAGTCTTCAGTTTAGAAAGAAACCTATATTTGAAGTCAGACCTACCCAACATTCCCTGCAAATTTAGCCAAAAAGAAATCTGTATGGTCATTTGGTCTGATGCATGAAGAGACAGAACTACAGGGAGACAAAACTGCATTTTACTTATAAGCACAAGGAAAAGAGTTTTGTCAGGAAGACGTTATAGTTCTTTTCATTAATTTGTTTTAAATACTGCAAAAGAGAAGATAAAAGTCGCCCAGAATCCCACCACTTAAAGAAATGTAGATATCAGAAATGAAATATCAACTCTTCACTCACATGGACTCACGATTTTATATATCTCCTTCCAAGCTCTGCCTCCTTTTCCTGCATGCATGTGTATAAGCAGGTGTTTGTTGTTGTCAGTGCCCTCCAGGAGATTCCAACTCCTAGTGACCCTGTGGACAGCAGAGCAGAACTCTGCCCAGTCTGTCTGCGTCACCCTCTCACCTTCCAGTGCTACATCAGACAGTGCTCCCCTCCTATTCATAGGGTTTCATGGCCAGTTTGTTGGAAGTGGGTGCCAGTTCCTTCTTCCTGGTCTGTCTCAAGTCTGGACGCTCCGCTGAAACCTGTCCACCATGGGTGACCTGCTGGTATTTGAAATCCCGGTGGCACAGCTTTCAGCATCACAGCAACACGCAGCTGCTACAGTATGACAACCGAAAGATGGTGGTGTGGCTCCCTGACTGGGAAAGGAACCTGGGCTACGGTGGTGAAAGCACCAAATCTTAACCATGGGACCACCAGGGCTGGCTATACATAGAAACCCATAAACGCGTGTGTGTATATATATATACACAAACACACAAACTTTTTTTACATAAAATAGAATTATGCAGTAATTTTTTTAAAAAGAAAATGCATTTTGAGCACCTTCGCAGAGCCATAACTACAGAGCTACGATCTGGCCTCGCATTACAGGGAAAATTGGAATTTGTTACACTAGTCTCCTCGGTCTCCTAACAACGGTCGAAAACAGTTTGCCAACGAGATAGATGACGACTTTCTGAGGTAGACAGGGACTACTATCCCGGCTTTATGTGCAGGAAGATTAAGGCTGAGAAGGCTAAGTGACTTGTCAAAAGTCATGTAGCTGATAAGGGGGGAGCCAGGACACAGACATCAGCTTCTCCCTGTTAACCCGGGTCCCCTCGCGCGTCACTGGCTGCCTCTCATAACCATTAACCACGTAGAAACAGACATCTGACATTCTCCTTCTGGCTGACCAGGACACAGCATGAGCTACAGCAGGGAAAACAGCCTCGTCTTTGCAAAAGAAACCTTCCTCCTTGAAATTTATGAACACTCTGAAGCTAATAAGAGAGATTTTTTAAAAATTTATGAGTTTGACAACATTATAAACAAGCCACTGACTTTGGCTAACATTGTCCCAGTGAGCAGCTTCTAAGAGAAAGGCTAAGGGAAGACTCTAACTGGAGAGGCTAGGAGCCCAGAACTCCTGCAGACAGAGTCAGTGGAAGAACCAGAGATGTTAAGAACAGACAGAACAACTGGATGAACCTAGTAGGATTGGCTATAGGACGGTATTAATAGCAAGAACAAAGGAAAAGTGGTCACAAAAACTTGGAAGCCCACTGCAGGCCCAGAAGGCAGTCAAAGCCAGTTCAGAGAATTTTGCAAAGCGGAATTCCTGAGATGATTTAGCTCGGTCAGCTGCCAAGGGATCAGGCCGCAGTACAGCTGCTGGTCCAGCAGAGCACTTTCTTCCAGCCTGACTGCAGGGCTCAGCTGGATGCAGCCCTCACGCAGCACCTCGCTCACAGGAGGCACTGAAGAGCTGTGTGCTGATTTAACACAATCTGCTAGATCAGGGTAGTAACCTTTTAAATTTAGTTAGAACTAATTTATTTCTCCAGCAAATACTTTTCTGAGACCCTACCACATGCCAAACACCGTGTGGGGCACTGAGAACACAAATAAGTGTAAGGGATGGTCTTTGAGTTCAGATAAGTTAAAATCCAATGGGAGAGATGGGTGTGCAAATGAAAATACAAGACAGCGAAGTGACTTCTGTGTAGAAACAGACAGGGGTGCAGTGGGAGTGTTAGGAAAAGTTAAATTCTTTCTGACAAGACAAAAGGGGAAAAGCTTCACAGAGGAAACAGCACTTGACCAAGGTCTTGAAGACAAACCTGAATTCGATGATCAGAAACTGGAGGGAGAACGTTTACACTAAGGGGGGAAAGCCCCTAAGTGCTGTCTGTATAAATTCATTTGCACTTGCAAGTGCCCTGGCTGGCATGAGAACCTCTGAGTTTGTGTTGTGACCCGACCCACTGCGGCAGGAGCCACACCCAGGACTGAGTGCCCATCGTAGTTCATTTATTCGGGAAAAGCACTGTACTAATGGGGTCAGCCTCTTCAGCCTGTTGGAGTCAGACAATACCCTAATCCCTGCTACTTGCCCTAAAAATAATTTCCTGGTGATAAGGCAGTGCGTGCTGTTTCATCGCTGCATGTTATTTTTTCATATTTTCCATCTTTCTCCCCAGTTATCCTCTCTGACTCAGAGGCGGCTCCACATGTGACCCAAGCTTCATGGCACCTGGTCTAGTGTTTCGTCTCTTTTTGAAGGTCATGATTAATCCTTACAAGAACCTGAAATAAAACATTATCATTCTCTTGAATCACTTTTTCCACGTACTCTTCCAGGTTATCCATTTTACCGTCTCCTAGTTCAGCTTAGCTACTTGCTATGGCATTTGGAATTTCTAATCCTAGATCTCGAGCCCTGGATGTCCGAGATCTTGTCTTTTTGTTTTATATTTTTCACGTGTCATAAAGATCATGCTCTGTAACCATCTCCTTCCTCCCCAAAAGGAAATGAGGCCCAGGCAAATTCCTTTTCTGTAAATACATACAATAGTCACTATTCCTAAGCCGGCTGACTTTAAGCCAATGGTCCAGTAGACAGAGTGTATCATGGCAGAGAAGGGATGAAAGCCAGCCTGCTGGTCTACCCACTAGTGTTATTTCCAGAAACTGTTGTTTGCAGAAAAAGAGAGAGTTACAGGAAGATCAAAACAAAAAAGAGCATACACCAGTACAGTCAGGGAACAGAAAAATAAAGAAGAAAGATTTTCAAATAACAATTCCATGAGACAATATATGAATTTTCAAGCTCTAATTGAAGGAACTAAAATCAAGCATCACAACAATGCTTTATTTCTCAAAGTGTTATTATAATTCTTTGCATGTTTGTAAAAGCCAATTATTTCTATATTTAAGCTGTTCCTTTTGCAACACTCCAAGAGAATCATAGTATTGTTCTGCATCTATAATCAGAAATTTAAGTTATTAGACGTAAAATTAGTTTCCTTGAACTATCCGATCAAGGAACCGCGTGAGCTGTCCCAAAGCGTAAGAGATGTGAGGATTTCCTAGTTAAACAGTCTTTTAAAATAAGGCCAAGATTATTTTGGGAGAGAGAAGAGTGTATGGCAATGTCTTGGTATAGATAACCCATAAATGGAACTCATTAATAAGACACTAATACAATACTTTGAGAATTTTTACTTTGCTATACTATGAACCCAGTTACCAAGTAATATTCAATGACTGAAGACCGGAAAAAAATGACTTTCAGCAAGAGTAACACATCAATGTGTGTGATCCTGCCACAGGAAACAGGATCTTCACTGCAGGAGACCCCACTGCTCTCCAGCCTGTCCCACCGGAACCCAAAAGGGCAGGGCTAACTTATTCTGGATCCTTATCAAACACTTTAACATCCAAGGAATGAGAGGTCCCTTTCTTGCTTCTTTGGGAGCCTTATCTTTGGCCATGAGAGACACCGGCTCCACATCAATAAAATTAGGCTGATTACCACACCTGTGCAGCAGCTCTCATCAGCTGATGCAACAGCACATCTCCCGGAGCAGAGGCCACCGAGTGGCAAAGTGGAGCCAGACAGCAGCAGTGTCCACAGGAGGACATCAGCAGCCAACAGAGAAAGTAGGGTCCAGGTGAGGGAGGAGTCTGTGGGGGAGGCAAGGGTGGAAACAAGTTCCTGCCATTCTGCTCATGGGAGTTCAGAGCCTGAGACTAGGAAACTGCCCCAGGTTGCTGCAACGGCAGGACAATGTGATCCTACACATAAACGAGGAGTTAATCTACTGGGTGGAAAAACGCCAAAATTTCATAATGGGGCAGAGCTTTAAAGGGATGGAGTTTTTCTTCAGGGGCCCAGAAGACACTGACCCCGTAGACATCCATTTCTCCTTTGCTTCTGTCTCTGTGCCAGGAGGCAGCCTGAGAGAGCTGAGAAGGGTCTAAAAAAGAGGTTGGAATATTATCCCGTGATAAAAAGAAATGAGCTATCAAGCCATGAAAAGACACGGAGAAACCTTAAATGCCTAGTACTAAGTGAAAGAAGCCAATCTGAAAAGGCGACATACTGAATGGTCCCAAGCACGTGACATTCTGGAAAAGGTAAAACTGGAGACAGTGAAAAGATGAGCAGTTGCCAGGGTTTAAGGAGAAGGAGAGACGAACAGGCAGAGTCTAGAGGATTTTTAGGACAGTGAAAGTATTCTGGATGATATTGTAAAGATGAATGCATGTCATTATACATTTGTCAAAACCTGCAGAATGTACAATGCAAAGAGAGAACCCTAATGCAAATTATGGACTTGGGGTGATAATGATGTGTCAACGTTGGTTCATTGATTGTAAAAAGTACCACTCTGGTGCAGGATGTTGATAGTGGGGGATGTGGGCAGTGGCAGGGGGAGGAGACTCTTGATACCTTTTGCTCAATCTTGCTGTGAATTTAAAGCCACTCCAAAAACTAAGGTCTATTAAAAAAAGAAAAAAGAGGTTGGGATCAGGGTCAGATCCAGAGAGCAGAGTGCTTAGGAAAAGTCATGGAGATGGCTAGGTGGAAAGGAGGCTGATGCTGGTTAATGCGGGCTGGACCAATTACAAATTGCGGAGGCAAAATATTCCTTACCATACTGATCTTTGAAAACTATTATAAGATTACCTCATTCCCTCAAGTGAATTGTTTTGAGAGGTGATGTGGTCTAGTCCCCTCAACTCAGACCATTCTACAGCACTCCCTTTTCAGAGACCATGTCTTACTTACACTCCTAGGGAGCCCCATGGCACCAGTGTGTTGCCGTCTAGCCAATATATATATTCAAATTATTCACAAAAGGAGAAACTGCAGGCTTCTTCGGAAACCCATCTAGAACCTTCCAGCATAACACAGGCAGAAAGTTTTCCCTAATGGCAAACATCCTGTTCAATCATAATCTGCTTTCTTCTAGGCCTTTGGATTGTCTCCCCACTGGGAAACTTCTGAATAGCTGCTTATCATTTTCCTCATAACGCCCCTGTATAATCCTCCTCTAAATTAATATTCCCCAGCTTCTAATGTCATACCCATTTCCCTGGACTCCATATGAAGGGAAATCTAGGTGGTTAGAAAACAGCTTTTTTCCCCTTCTTCATTAACTTCATTGGATATTTGGGATACAAGTTTCTAATTTAGATCGTTTCAGTATTACCATAACTAATTCTACTTGCACTTTCCAAAATACATAACGTTGGAAGAGTCTGACTTTTTCAATTTGCTTCCGTGTTCGGTGGATTTTAACTCTTAATAATGAATCAAAAACTCATAACTCAACCAGCCTTCTCCCTCAAGAGGCTGGGCACTAGGTGGGAAAGAAGGGGAGCGATGCGGCCAAAGGACTTGTGTTTCCTTCCTGCCTCCGACAGCACCGCTCTCCTCCTTCCTCGCAGCCCCGGTTACTCATCCACCTCTCATTCCCACACGGTCCTCCCAAGGGACTCAACTGATCTCTGCTGCAGGGGGACGGATTCTTTCCGAAGGGTTCGCATGTTCACAGAGGACCTTCGATCTAGAAGAATGAGGGACCCAGCGTCTCCTCTAACCACATGGCTGCCTGATCATGGTATGAGCCTTGTCCGGACATGAGGCCTCCCCAGAGCTCCTTGGGAAGGAGAATGTTGTCTTTTCACACCAATTCCTAAACCCCTCGGGAAACATTAGCTGTGGGCCATTACTGCCATTGTACTTCCGTTGTGTACTGACTGCGAGGGGGAGCCCCCAGCCTTAACTCAAAAGCAGAAAACTGCGGTGGTTACAGCAATCTTCATCTTTCACAATAGTTTGACCATTGCAGTCAGAATATTCATTCATTCACTTATTTGACAAATGTTTATTGTGAGCCTGCTATGTCATGAAATCTGTGTAGGCATGAGCAGCACCGTGGCTCACAAATTATCCTTTGCAAAAATTAGTCTCCCATCTCACTGAAACTAACTTGTCTGAAATACAGTCTAAAAACAAAAGCTTCTATCAGATTTGAAAGGCATTCTTCCTTTTATCTGGAGAAGGCCTCTCAGGAAGAATGTCTAAGTTTTATTTTCTCTCTAGTTACTCTAAATTATCTCATAAAGAAAAATACTACACATTCAGAATTACAGGACATCACTTATCTGCTAAAGCCATCAGTTTCCCCAGTGTAATCAGATTTAATGATAGAACCCTTTCTATAGCGAAACTGAGACCTCAGCAGTCTCTTCTGCAGTTCTCAATTCAACGCAGTCATGGTGTCTTTAAGTGGCCCTTACCGACCATCACTACCAGGCAAACTCTCCTTTTCAACAATGCCATTGCTGTGCTCAGAATCTGGGAAGAGCGGTAACAAGTTGAAACCAGCCAAGAGGGTAGATATCGTTGTGGCAAGACCATCTGAGAGGCAGCCTGAAAACACACCACATGGTAAAGCCACTGCTTGAGTTGAGGCGTTAGCCATATAAAAGCACTGTTAAAATAAAGATATCTTACCTGGAAGAGACAATACATTTTCTGGGAAGGCTGACAAAAGTGATTCATCAATTCCTTAACCCAGAATCTGGCCCTGCAAGAATGAGATGGGTGCTGAGCAGAGAAATGGACATGGGAGAGGCAGAAGGGGATTCGAAGCATGGTCTCAGCTTGAGCCACCTGGAGAAATCCAACCCTCCTCTCCAGACTCAAATGTCACCTCCTCTGTGAGGCTGCCCCTGCCCTTTCCACCCTCACAGGCCTTCTATGGGGCTCCCACTGCAGTGTGCGCATGGTCCCGTTACAGCATTTGTCACATTGCCTCCTGAGGGCAAAAAATCCCATTTTATTCATCTTTGAATCCTTAGTGCCAATCACACCCTGACACAAGGTCCTCAGAGTAGCTTTGTTGAATAAGTGAATGAACGAATGAGTCATGACCCAATGGGCCAGAAGCCAGGTCGAGAGAAGCAAGGGGCAGGGGAAGAAAAGAGTTCTAGGGAAATATCGCTGCCACACATGGAGGGGGAGCTCCCTAATCTCCCCATGTAGAAAGCTGGCCTGGAATGAAAGATCTGGATGTAGAGGAGTTGAAAAGTTATTCAAGGTCCCAAGTAAGTTCCTGGCAAAGGTGGAGACAGGATTTACAACTCAACCGGCACTCTGTTTAGAGAATTTTTTCCCATATTTTCTCCAGCACAATATGATGCTGTACTCTCACTGCCTGCTTTACCCACTCTCTCCTAACTTAACTTTACCAGCCAAGATAGACTGGTCCACAGAACAAGAATCATTTTACCAAGAAAGCCCCCCTAGGTGGGTATGGGGAAGTGAAAATTCAAAGGACCATATTCCACTAGAGTCTCTTTATTGGTGCCCAGTCTGACTCAGCAACTCCCTACTGAAAAGCAAAGAAACAATGAGATTGAACCAGTAAGTCATATGCAGGTTTTGATGCAGACCCACGAGCCAGCACCATGTCAAACGAGCAGAGAAGAAGAGAAGCTATTTTTAAAAGGCAGCTTTAAATCAATCCTGTCCTTTCACCTATGCATAAAGACACATTCACCCTAACACACACGGGGCCAGTGGCCATGAATTCTGTTTGTGGTTGATACCTCGCTCTCATACACACGTCTGTTGTTTTTCACCTCCCCAAACCAAAAAGCAATTATCTTTGTCACTCACAATCTAGCCTAAACTGTATCCACTGCTAAAGAAAGAACAGGTTGGGGCTGGTCAGGTGGGGTAGTGGTTAAGTTTGCACGTTCCACTTCAGTGGCCCGAGGTTTGCAGGTTCAGATCCCTACACACCGTGGACCTACACAACGCTCATCAAGCCATGCTGCGGTGGCATCCCACATACAAAATAGAGGAAGACTGACATGGATGCTAGCTCAGGGACAGTCTTCCTTAAGCAAAAAGAGGAAGATTGGCAAAAGATATTAGCTCAGGGCCAATTTTCCACACCAAAAAGAAGAAGGAGGAGGAGGAGGAGGAGGGGGAGGGGAGGGGGAGGAAGAGGAAGAGAAGAAGAAAGAAAGAACAGCTTGAAACAGGAGAACAGCAATGAAAAATTGGGAGAAAAAAAGCTTTTGGATGCCACTTAAAGGGAACAAGAGCCTCCTTACTATAGCCTGAGCACACATTTATTACTAATATTGCTGCTCTTCCTTTTCTCAGATTCAATTTATGACTTGAGAGATATAAGCATTTGCTATAGTATACCAGGCTGCAAATACCGAGGACAGGCTGCTTCTGTTACAGCATCGTGCCACTTATCTGGCGATCCTAGTTCCAACACTTTCAGTAAGTTCCAACACTTTCAGTAAAAAGAAGAATCCCTTTCATTTATATAGTACTTAACCATTTAAAGGGATTTTGCATAGTTTTTCATTTCATCCTCACTGCTCTGCAATATTGGAAGAGCAAGAAGGTATTCAAATGTCACCGAGAGAACACTGGGTCCCCGCGCAGTTGGGGAACCTGTCTGATTTCCCAGCTGGGCGGCACGCGCCCTGCATGCCTGATTCATCTTTGTGCAAACCCAGAGTGCTCGACAGTGGTTGAACGAATGCATAAAAGTTAACAATTAATGAGAGCTGAGGACTTAGTAAGAAGAAGAAACACTGAACGATAAAAACGAGCCATTATTGACGGGCATCAGTGCAGACTGCTGTGCCCTGCTGTCGGGCGTTAACCGGCTGGAATGTCTCCCCATGCATCACTGAACTGAACCATAACAGATATTCGCTGTGATAATCCTGAGTCATCAAGAGAGGGTATGCTGGTGCTCAGAATCCTCTGATTAAGAAAGTAAAGTAATGCAGAATTCATTTTAGAAACTGTTTTCTTAATATGATTTAAAGAAACAAAGCTTTGGCATTTGGAGACAGAAGCTTTAGTTATCTGGATAAGTCAATTACGTGGACCACTTCCTCACAGCACCAAGAAATCAGTGGTGATCTTACATACCAGCGATTCTCAAATGTGGTCACAGACCAGCAGCAGTGTCACCTGGCACTTGTTAGAAATATAAATTCTTGGCTCCACCCCATACAGTCATGTGCCTTGTCACAACTTTTCCATCAACGACAGACCCCGTATACAACAGTAATCCCACAAGATTAGTACCACACAGCCTAGGGGTGTAGTAGGCTGCACCACCCAGGTTCATGTAAGTGCACTCTGTCACGTCTGCAGGATGAAACCACCTAACAATGCATTTCTCAGAACGTATCCCTGTTGTTAAGCGACGCAGGACCGTACAGAAGCTCTGAGGTGGGGCCCAGCCATCCTCATTTTAACTAACCTCCAAGTGACTCTGTGCAAGCTTCAGTTTGAGAACCACTGCTCCACACCAGGGTCCCCATGCTTGCAGTGTATCAGATCCCTCTGCGGGGCTGGCCAAACACGCAGACCAGACCCCCAGCTCCTGTCTCCCAGGGTTGTGCCTCAGCCAGTCTACAAATTGGCATTTGGTGATCACTGCTATAAACTGCAGCAAACTCCTCAAGCAGAGGTAAAGACTAATAAGAGTAATAGTATCTTATTATACATATTTATACAAATGTACAAAGCTGGGGTTTATAATGTCTGTCTCCGGGCTTAGTTCTTTCATACTCATTCCTTCAGTTAAATAAGGACACTTTATCATAGCATCACTTTCTCTTGTGAAATGTTCTTGATCACTCCCACCCCAAGCAGAGCTGACTCTTCTCCTCCCTGCCACCTCTCAACCTCACCCATATCTTTTAATGAAATGTATCCCATTGTACAGAAAATAATTATATAAAGATCTCCCTCCTCTCCTGAGTTCCTCAAGGACAGAAACCGAGTCACATTCAAATTGGTTTCTAGGGCTTTTAGCACAGGGCATTCAGCACAGGGCATTTATTGAACACCTACTGTATGCCACACACCAGGGACACAAAGTGAGGCAGAGGAGACGTGGATTGTCTCATGGACCCATAGCCTACAGTGGTGACAATCAGATAATCCTACAGACGAAAGTACAATAACTACTTATAAAGGAAAATTCCAGGAGACTGTAAAAAAGATGCCCAATTGTTATGGACTAAATGTTTGTGTCCCCCCAATATTCATACCTTGAAGACCTACCCCCCAGTGTGATGGTATTTGGGAAGTGATTGGGTTTAGATGAAGTCATGAGGATGGCACCTCAGTGATGGGATTAGTGTCCTTATAAGAAAAGGAAGAGACACCAGAGCCCTCTCTCTCCCCACCATGTGAGGACACAGCAAGAAAGCGGCTCTCTGCAAGCCAGGAAGCAGGCCCTCACTGGGGAACCAAGTCGGTCAGTGTCTTATCTTGGACTTCTCGGCCTCCAGAACTGTGAGGAGCAAATGTCTATCGTTTAACTCACCCAGTCTATGGAATCTATTTATTTACTTATTTTTTCAGATGTACATCATAATATATTTCGAATTCTGTGTAGATTACATCATGTTCACCACCCAAAAACTAATTATAGTCCATCCCCTCACATGTGAGCCTCATCACCCCTTTTGTCCTCCCCGCTCCCCCCTTCCCCTATACTAACCACCAATCCAATCTCCGTTGTATGTGTTTGTTTGTAGTTGTTTTTATCTTCTACTTATGAGTGAGATCATACGGTATTTGACTTTCTCCCTCTGACTTATTTCACTCAGCATAATACCCTCAAGGTCTATCTATGTTGTCACAAATGGCTGGATTTCATCGTTTCTTATGGCTGAGTAGTATTCCATTGTGTATACATACCACATCTTCTTCATCCATTCGCCCCTTGATGGGCACCTAGGTTGCTTCCAAGTCTTGGCGATTGTGAATAATGCTGCAGTGAACATAGGGGTGCATGTAACTTTATGCCTGTGCATTTTCAAGTTCTTTGGATAAATACCCAGCAGTGGAATAGCTGGATCATATGGTAGATCTCTTCTTAAATTTTCTGAGGATACTCCACACTGCTTTCCATAGTGGCTGCACCAGTTTGCACTCCCACCAGCAGTGTACGAGGGTTCCCTTCTCTCCACATCCTCTCCAACAATTGTTGTTTCCTGTCTTGTTAATTATAGCCATTCTGACCAGCGTGAGGTGATACCTCATGATAGTTTTGATTTGCATTTCCCTGACAGCTAATGATGTTGAGCATCTTTTCATATGCCTGTTGGCCATCCGTATATCTTCCTTGGAGAAATCTCTGTTCAGATATTTTGCCCATTTTTTAATTGGGTTGTTGGTATTTTTGTTGTTGAGATGTATGAGTTCTTTGTATATTTTGGATATTAACCCCTTATCTGATATATGGTTTGCAAATATATTCTCCCAATTGTTGGGTTGTCTTTTTGTTTTGTTGATGGTTTCCTTTGGTGTGCAGAAGCTTTTTAGTTTAATGTAGTCCCATTTTTTCTTTTGTTTCCCCTGCCCAGTCAGACATGGTACTTGAAAATATGCTGCTAAGATCAATGTCAGAGAGCGTACTGCCTATGATTTCTTCTAGAAGTTTCATGGTTTCGGGTCTTACATTCAAGTCTTTAATCCGGTTTGAGCTGATTTTTGTGCATGGTATAAGGTAATGGTCTACTTTCATTCTTTTGCATGTGGCTGTCCAGTTTTCCCAACACCATTTATTGAAGAGACTCTCCTTTCTCCATTGTATACTCTTGGCTCCTTTGTCAAAATTCAGCTGTCCATAGATATGTGAGTTTATTTCTGGGCTCTCAATTCTGTTCCATTGATCTGTGTGTCTGTTTTTGTCCAATATCATGCTGTTTTGGTTACTATGGCTTTGTAGTATAATTTGAAATCAGGGAATGTGATACCTCCAGCTTTGTTCTTTTTTCTCAGGAATCCTTTGGCTATTTGGAGTCTTTTGTTGTTCCATATAAATTTTAGGATTCTTTGTTCTATTTCTGTGAAAAGTGTTGTTGGAACTTTGATAGGGATTGTGTTGAATCTGTAGATTGCTTTAGGAAGTATGGACATTTTAACTATGTTAATTCTTCCAATCCAAGAGCATAGAATATCTTTCCATTTCTTTGTGTCTTCTTCAATTTCCTTCAACAATGTTTTATAGTTTTCAGTCTACGGGTCTTTCGCCTCTTTGGTTAAATTTATTCCTGGATATTTTATTGTTTTTGTTGTAAATGTGTATGGGATTGTACTCTTAATTTCTCTTTCTGCTACTTCGTTCTTAGTGTATACAAACACAACTGATTTTTGTAAGTTGATTTTGTATCCTGCAAATTTACCATATTCATTTATTATTTCTAGAAGGTTTTGGTGGATTCTTTAAGGTTTTCTATATACATGATCATGTCATCTGCAAATAGTGACAGTTTCACTTCTTTCTTTCCAATTTGGATCCCTTTTATTTCTTTTTCTTGCCTGATTGCTCTGGCTAGGACTTCCAATGCTATGTTAAATAAGAGTGGTGAAAGTGGGCATCCTTGTTTGGTTCCTGTTCTTAGAGGGATAGCTTTCAGTTTTTCTCCATTGAGAATGATATTTGCTGTGGTCTGTCATATGTGGCCTTTATTATGTTGAGGTATTTTCCTTCTATAGCCATTTTATTTAGAGCTTTTCTCATAAATGGATGCTGTATCTTATCAAATGCTTTCTCTGCATCTATTGAGATGATCAGGTGATTTTTATTCTTCATTTTGTTAATGTGGTGTATCACGTTGACAGATTGGTGGATGAACCATCCCTGCATCCCCAGAATGAAACCCACTTGATCATGACGTATGATCTTTTTAATGTATTGTTGTATGCAATTTGCTAGTATTTTCTTGAGTATTTTTGCATCAATGTTCATCAGTGATACTGGCCTGTAATTTTCTTTTTTTGTGTTGTCCTTGTCTGCTTTTGGTATCAGGATAATGTTGGCTTCATAGAATGAGTTAGGAAACTTCCCCTCCTCTTCAATTTTTTGGAAGAGTTTGAGAAGGATAGGTATTAAGTCTTCTTTGAATGTTTGGTAGATTTCACCAGGGAAGCCATCTGGTCCTGGACTTTTATTTTTTGGGAGATTTTTGATTGCTGTTTTGATCTCCTTACTGGTGATTGGTCTATTCAAATCCTCTACTTCTTCTTGGTCCAGTTTTGGAAGGTTGTTTCTTTCTAAGAATTTATCCATTTCTTCTAGATTATCCAATTTGTTGATGTATAGCTTTTCATAGTATTCTCTTATAATCTTTTGTATTTCTGAGGTGTCCATTGTAATTTCTCCTCTTTCACTTCTGATTTTATTTATTTGAGCCTTTTCTCTTTTTTTCTTGGTGAGTCTAGCTAAAAGTTTGTCAATTTTGTTTATCTTTTCAAAGAATCAGCTCCTGGTTTCACTAATTTTTTCTATTTTTTTTTTAGTCTCTATTTCGTTTATTTCTGCTCTGGTTTTTATCATTTCCTTCCTTCTGCTGATTTTGGGGTTTGTTTGTTCTTCTTTTTCCGGTACCTTTAGATGCACTGTTAGATTGTTTATTTGGGATTTTTCTTCTTTCTTGAGGTAGGCCTGAATTGCTATAAACTTCCCTCTTAGAACCACTTTTGCTGTATCCTATAGATTTTGGCATGTCTTATTTTCATTTTCATTTGTCTCCAGGAATTTTTTGATTTCTCCTTTGATTTCTTCATTTACCCAATCGTTGTTCAGTAGCATTTTGTTTAATCTCCACATTTTTGTGGCTTTCCTCGTTTTCTTCCTGTAGTTGACATCTAGTTTCATACCTTTGTGGTCAGAAAAGATGCATGGTATTATTTCGATCTTCTTAAATTTATTGAGACTTGTTTTGTGGCCTAATATGTCATCAATTCTGGAGAATGCGCCATGTGCATTTGAAAAGAACGTGTATTCTGTGGTTTTTGGATGGAATGTTCTATGTATATCTACCAAGTCCATCTGGTCAAATGTGTCATTTAAGGCTAGTGTTTCCTTATTGATCTTCTGTTTGGATGATCTATCCATTGATGTAAGTGGAGCATTAGAGTCCCCTACTATTATTATGTTACTGTCTATTTCTCCTTTTATGTCTGTTAATAATTGCTTTATATATTTTAGGTGCTCCTATGTCAGATGCATAGATATTTACATGTGTTATATCTTCTTGTTGGATTGTTCCCTTTATCATTATGTAGTGCCCTTCTTTGTCTCTTGTTACAGCTTTTATTTTAAAGTCTATTTAGTCTCATATAAATATTGCTAGCCCCGCTTTCTTTTCTTTGCCATTTGCGTGTGGAATATCTTTTTGAATCCTTTCACGTTCAGTTTGTGAGTGTCTTTAGGTCTCAAGTGTGTCTCTTGTATGCAGCATATATATGGATCTTGTTTTTTTTATCCAGTTTGCCACCCCATGCCTTTTGATTGGAGCATTTAGTCCACTGACATTTAAAGTAGCTATTGATAAACATGTATTTATTACCATTGTGTTACTTTTTTTCCTGGGTATTTTAGTAGTTCTTCTCTGTTCCTTTCTTTTTCTCTTGCTCTCTTCCCTTGTGGTTTGATGGCTTTCTTTAGTAATATGTTTGATTTCTTTTGTCTTACTTATTTGCTTACTTATTATAGATTTCTGATTTGTGATTACCATGAGTATCCTATATAAAATTCTATGTACATAACAGTCCATATGGAGTTGATAGATTCTTTAGCTTGACC
The DNA here is from genome assembly GCF_041296265.1 of Equus caballus. Classification (NCBI taxonomy): domain Eukaryota; kingdom Metazoa; phylum Chordata; class Mammalia; order Perissodactyla; family Equidae; genus Equus; species Equus caballus. The sequence continues at coordinate 22,693,269 of NC_091700.1, read as the reverse complement.
TCTTTCTAAAAGCTCTACTTTGTCACTCCCCTCCTCCCACATTTTATGTTTTTGAAATCATATCTAATCTTTTGTTTTGTGTGTGTCTATCCAGTTTGTGCATGTCTATCCATTCCCCTCTTATCATTGAAATAGGTGATTTTAGTACTTTTGTCTTCTAACCTTCATATTACCTACAGGTGGTTGATCTGCTACTTTACTATATTTTTACCTTTACCAGTGGTTTTATTGCCTGGTTTTTTGGGGAGTTTTTTTGATAATTTTTTTATCCCTATTTGTGGTCATCGCTTTCTCACTTAAAGAAGTCCCTTGAGCATTTCTTGTAGAACTGGTTTCTTGGTCATAAACTCCTGTAATTTTTGCTTGTCTGGGAAGCTCTTTATCTCTCCTTCCATTCTGAATGACAACCTTGATGGATAGAGTATTCTTGGCTGTAGGGTTTTTCCTTTTAGCACTTTAAATACACCATGCCATTCTCTTCTCACCTGCAGGGTTTTGGCTGAGAAGTCCACTGACAGCCTTATGAGCTTTCCTTTATATGTCATTTGTTGCCTTTCTCTTGTTGCTTTCAGGATTCTCTCTTTATCTTTAATTTTGGACATTTTAATTATAATATGTCTTGGTGTGGGCCTCTTTGGGCTTATCTTGTTTGGAGCTCTCTGTGCTTCCTTTGCTCAGATGTCTGTTTCCTCCCTTAGGTTAGGAAAATTTTCAGCTATTATTTCTTCAAATAAATTTTCTGCCCCTTTGTCTCTCTCTTCTTCTGGGACACCTAGAATATGAATGTTAGTGTGCTTGATATTATCCCAGAGTTCCCTTAGACTGTTCTCATTCTGTCTAATACTTTTTTCTTTTTTCTGTTCAGCTTGGATGATTTCCTCTAGTCTTTCGTCTAGACGGCTGATCCATTCTTCTGTATCCTCTACTCTGCTATTGAGTCCCTTTAGTGAATTTTTCATTTCCAGTATTGTATTCTTCATTTCTGATTGGTTCTTTTTTATATTTTCCAATTCTTTGTCGATGAGCTCACTGTGTTCATCCAGTCTTCTCCCAATATCTGTGAGCATCCTTATGAGTTTTTGTTTGAACTCTTTGTCAGGCAGGTCGCTTATTCCTGTTTCATTTAGTCCTTTTTCTGGAGTTTTGTCTTATTCCCTTTATTGGAAGGTATTCCTTTGTCTCCTCATTATGCCTCTTTCTCTGTGCTTATTTCTATGTATTAGGTGAGTCAGCTATGTCTCCTGATCTTGGAGAAGTGGCCTTATGTAAGAGATGCCTTTTGAGACCCAGCAGTGTGCTTCTCTCTTGTCACTAGTCCAAACAATCCCTTTGTGGTCTACTTGTGTCCTTCTGTTGTGGCACGGTTGCTCCCACTGCAGGTACCCAGGGAGTCTAGTCTTTCCTTCCCTGGTCAGCTGTTTGTAGATCCTGTTTGGGAAACCTCAGCACCATTGGCTACAAGGTCCAACAGCTCACTCTTGTTGCATTTTTCCTGTTAATTGGGTAGGTACCCAGTGTAGCTGGTTGCTAGGCTCAGGGGCTTACAGTTTCTATAGGCCTCAGGCCTACAAGGCTGTTGTCAGTTCTCTTAAGAGTGCAGCTGTGTGGGGCCGGCCCTAGGCACAGGAGCACTCAATTGTTTTGGGTTTTGGAAGGTGGAGCTGATCCTTTTTATGGCTATTTGTGAAGCAGAGGTCTTGTACCACTGATAAGCCTCACCCCCCCCCCCCCCACCACCACCACCACAGGACCACACACACTGTCGACACAGTCCTGGTCTGTGCACACTTCCCAACACACTGCAGCGTACCCCGATACCCCACTGCAGAGGTCCCCATCTCTCCACCAATGCCCCTGAAAGTTCACCTGGTCCTCACACAAGCCCTGTCCCCACAGAGCTTGCCTGTAGTCCCCACTTGCATGCCTGTAGAGGACCAAGGCACCCAGTCAATGCAGGCTGACAAGTAGCCTGAGGGCTTGCTATTGGTCAGGGCCAGTCCCTAGGGCGGGCTGCCTGCCCTGGCTGAACTGGATTAAATCTGCACTCTAGTGAGTGTGGCAGACCCCTGGGCTAACAGGCCACGGGAAGAATTTCAATGGTGTCTGCCAGGGTCTGTGTCAGCACGTCTGGACTAGGTCACAACAATGGTCACCACCAATGTCTCAGTCTCCGGAGAGGTCTCTCCTCTCACCAAGATGCACCCAGAGCCCACCAGATGAGTCTCTTTTCACCAAAGGACTGTCAGCCTACTCTCTGGTGATCTTAGGTTGCTGAGATGGGTGAGTTTGTGCATGGGCCCTTTAAGACCCGGGTCTTCTTGGCTTTCATCCCATAGCTTTTCTGGGGGCATTCCCGCTGCAGTTAATAGCCAGTAAAGCCAGGTATTAAGACCCTCGTCTCAGTTGTGCTGAGTCTGAAGGATGCTTATAGCAGTATCGGCCCCACTCCGGACCTCACTCCTCCAGGGAGGGCTGTGTACCTCAGGGTGGCCCCTGCCTAGCTGGCTGAGAAACTCTGCTGCTCATGAAGGTGGCTTTTTTTCTCTCCAGAAGGAATTTCTGCCTCTTCTGCCTTAGTCAGGACTGTCCCTTGTTGTGGGGGTTGTTTTTATGCAGTTTTCAGTTTTCTATCCAGGGAAATTTTTCCAAAAATAGTTGTAACTTGCTTGTGTTCATGGGAGATGAGTTCAGAGTGTGCTTACACCGCCATCTTGACTCATGTCAGTCTATGGAATTTTGTTACAGCGGCCCAAGCTGACTAGTGAACACCAACCAAGAGAGCAGTTGGCTCCCAGCAGTGGGGTACTGCAAGCTGCCAGTCCTAACGCGAGGAACGTGAGCTGAGTGGAGGCGAACAAGGAGCAGTGAGGACCTCCCACCCGAGTAGGAAACTGCAACCATAGCTGGACGGCCGCAAAGCAAGCTGGTGGAAAGACGTCTGTGCATCTTGGGATCTCACCACATTCCAAAGAGGCTGCCACTTTAGGACTTGATGAAAAAATATCAGGCCGTCAGTGGCAGAGGCTTCCTTCCAGTGGACTTCAGTAAAGTCCTGTAATAGACAGACAAGCTTTTCCCTCAGGTGCCCGCTCTGAAAGCAGAAAGGAACAGAAACGCAGACTTGCAGAAGGCAGGCTTTTCAACTATGGCTCAGGGTCAGTGTTAAAAAGGCCAAATTTGCAGCCCCAATATAAAGTTCGTAAGAACAAAGATTGGGAAGACAAAGAAAATAATGTGTCCAAGAGCACCCTCTTGGTCACAGGCTACCTGGGCCCAAGGGCAAGTCAGCCCAGGTTACAGGACGTCCAGGCCAAGGCAGACGTGGCAGAGCCGAGGGCGAGGAGGAGCAGGGCACCAGGCTTCACATTTCTAATATGGGCTTCCTCCGGCTGGAGGCCAGATCTCTGGCTTTGGTAACGAGCTTCTGGATGGACAGATTATGTCCACGGACACCAGCGGTCTACTGAGGGGTGGCCAGACGAACGCCGAGCCTAGTGAGCCTAGACCTGACCCACGGACCCAGCAGCCAGGAGCAGGTCTCCGCCACCTCCTGCCTTGTCATCTGCCTGTTCTGACTGGGGCTCCCCTCAGGCTCAGGGGGCACAGCTCAGCGCTGGGGGAAGCCTGCTGCGTCTCCGATCCTGGTCAGACTTGGAACTTTCTTTCGTCTTGCCTCTTGGTTTGCTGCTTTTTTCTCTTCCTTCCTTTGTTCCTTTTTTTTTTTCTTTGGTCGGGGCGGCAGGGGAGTTGTTTTCCATTGTAAAATAAAACACAGACACGGAGAGCTGCACCGAGCAGTGCACGGCTTACGGAGACACCGTTGTTGACGCTTGCGGGGCCGACTCCCTGCCCCACCGCTGGCTTCCAGCGAGCCGCTCTCCGGCCGGGTGTCCCCCTCCCTCGCAGCCCGCCCGTGACCACAACAGGCCACGGCTGATCCCACTGCAGAAGACAAGCCCGCCCACCTGCAGCCTGTGGAGGAGACTAGAAAACCGAAACCGTCCATTAGAATCTTTCCCAGCTGTTTGTAAGATGCACTTACAAAGCGATGACAGTTATACTGTTAGACTGATCGCTCACTTAATTATTTATGGCAACCAAAACAATAAAAACAGTGTTAACGGCACAACTGTCAAAAGCCCGGCAGTGTGACAGTCTAGCTCGTCTCGGTGATCGTGCGGCAGCCTTCGTGTTTACACGTGGGTGGACTGAGGCTGAGAGCTCCGTAGTTGTCCGGGGCCTCGCGGAGCGCCTGGGCTCCCGGCCTGTCTCCGGGCGGCGGCCGGGGCTCCCCCCATCCCAGCCAGCCCCCCGCCTCCAGATGGCCGCCCCGCGAGCCGCCTCTCGCGCACACGGTCCCTCTGAGACACTGAGTCCCAGGACGAGCTGAGAAGAGCCCTGAGGCGAGCTTCGCTGAGGCACACGCACCCCAGGAGCGGCCGCGCCAGGAGGGGCACTACCGCCAGAGGCCACTTCACCCGAGAGACGGCCACCTGGCCGGACAGCCCACCTGGGCCAGACCCTGCCCCACCCTCCCGCGCCCGGCCCGCTCGAGGCCCAGGCTGCCTTCCGAGGCCCCTGTCTTCACCGGGCTCCTCAGGTACAGACGAACCTATGTTTTCTCCTCTTGTTAATCCTTGATTACAAGGAGAAGTCTCAGCCAAGAACCTAGAACGGTAGAGAAAAAATGGTGTTTTTTTAGATGAGATTTTCAATAAATTAGATTTTATTGTTTTCAGTAAGCGTTTGCTGAGCATCTCTCAAGGCACACACAAAATGACGTGAATCCCAGATTCTTCTCTCACGACAAGGAAAGCCAAAGAGACAGCTCAAAAAGTATGTAAATAATGCTGAGAAGGTAAAAAAAAAAAAAAAAAAAAAGCATACATTAGAAAATGATACACATAAAGTGCCATAGTGGCTCAGAGAAAGAACAGCTCATCAATCTTGATCAATCATGAAGGGCTCCATGGATGGACTCGCGCAGACGTGCAAAGGAAAGGCACGGTACGTGTAAAAGCAACAGAATCTTCTTCTGACTAGAGAGTCAGACCCTTGCCCGTGTGGGGCTCACTACAGTCCCCAGCACCACACCATGACTCCACCGCGGGCTAGGAGGTGAGCCGAGGAGCGTCTCCGTCCACGGGGAGGGCCCCCCCCCCCGAGCCTGCCGACCCCTCACGCTGCCCGGGCTCAGCACTAACGGAGAGGAGCCGGGGCATCCTGGCTGACGTTGCCCGTCCACCCCTGCATGCCCTGAAATGGCATTTGATGGCTCCACTTCTTAATCCACGTGCTTATATATTGTACATTATGACAGACTGTTGCCTGTTGGCATTTTTCAAACCATTTTCTCGACCACAACAGGCACTGACAAAAATGTACCCGCTGTGATTTTCCCGGAGCTACATGCACTCAAGGGTCTACACGCCTGCTCAAGGGTCCCCCTGCAGCCAAAACTTCTGTGAGGCATCCTGCCAGGGTGAACACGTCAACGCCCATAAACGTAAGTTTCTTTTGTTTCCCAAAGAGCAAAACTAATCTAAGGGACTTCAACTTACGTTATCTTTTGTAGTTGAACTCAGAAGATATTCACGGCACTGAACATAGGGCAAGGCGAGCTTCCCGCCTTCAGGGACCCATGTGGAAAGTCAAATAAAAAGGTAAAGCATTATATGATAACTGTTTTTGTTAATTGCAGACTTTCTTGCTATTTCCTCCACTAAACTAAGAAGATCTTGGGGGCAAAATTATGATCTTTAATTTGTTTAACCTGACATGGCTCAGTGCCTGGCACTTTGGAGGCCTTCAACAAATGTTGCTACTGATGAAGAAATAGAATAAGTAAATAGATGATGGAAGCATGGATGAATAAATAATGGAAGGATGGACAGAATAACAGGAGTCCAGGGTAGGGAGAAATGACTGCTGGTTGGAGAAAAGGCTTGGGCTGGATTTATCAATAATAAAAACGCAGACAAATCCTTGTATTTAGAAGTCTTCCTCTCTGATTTCCTGGTTCTGCCCAGAGTCAGAATATATCTTAGAAACTCATTCTATTCTACTTCCTGCCACTTCACCTCCAAATTGCTTCATCCTCTCCCCCACCACCACCTCCATCTAAATCTGCACATCCTAACTCAAGGAGAAGCGGGTAAATGGATAAAGAAATTGTGGTACATCCATACAGTAAAACACTCATCAGCAATACAAAGGAACGAAACCTCAGATGCGGATGAACCCCAAAAGCAGGAAGTGAAAGAAGCCAGACACAAAAACTACAGACACATGATTCCCTGTGTCTGACGCTCTGGAAAAGGCAAAGCTACAGGGACAGAAATCAGATCTGTGGGTGTCAGGAGCTGGGAGAGGGGAGAGAACTGGCTGCAAAAGGACATGGGAGAACTTCTGGGGTGATGAAAATATTGTGTCTTGATCGTACACAGCTGTATACGTTTGCCAAAATCATCAAGCCACAGTACACACCCAGAAAGAGTGAATTGCACTCTATGTAAATTATACCTTCATAATCCCAACTTTTTAAAAAGCCAAAAAATAAAAACCTAACTCAAAACCTCCTCTTAAAAGCTTAGCATGGCCACTCTCTGCTTCAAGTGTTCGTTTATCATCCTCGTAACTCATGCAGTGATTGATTATGCCTCGAGAGCGCCTCTACTATTATTGTCTTGAAACAGTATTTATTTGTTATTATTTCCTGTCCAGGTCTTATCTCCCCAACCAGATGATAAATTCCTTGGAAACAGGAACTGTGTGGTATTACACACCCTTTATCCACAACTAAGATCCAGCTCACTGCTTGACACGCACGCCATACGTGAGAAATGTTCAATACGTATTTGCTGACTTGAGTAAAAACCAGCTAATTAGAGATATTTTGGGTACTTCTCCTGCAATCCAAAATTGAGTATGATAAAGAAGCGTACAAGTGCCTTTCTCCATTAAAACACACCTTTCCTCGCAGCCTCTCAGACTGTCTACAGCAATCATTCACACACCTCACCCTCAGTCAGCTCTCTGGCTGATTTATCGCTGACAGAGGAGCCTGAACATTTCCCAGCAGCCCTGGCCCGAGGTGCAGACGCCCCGCAGAAAGTGCGGAGGCCGCGTGCTGACAGCCCCTTCTGCGTCTCCTGGTCTGTTTCCTCTGTGGACCGTTACTGCCTCGTGAGGCCCGGAGTTTTAGTATTGCAGGGGTAAGACACGACAGAAATAATTTATCAGATGCAACAAAATCACATTCCTATTTTAACGTCACAAAATCCAACAATTTCTATTTCATTCTCCTTACATCTAAAATGCTGGGATTTCCAATTTCCAAACTTGCCTATTTTACGACGGCCACTTTCCTCCCTGTATTCTCTCAAACGTCATCAAATTTAATTAACTATCTTAGTGAAGCTGCTGTCTGTCTTATTGCATCGTTTTTAAAGGCAATTTAATCTTTGTTAGCCTCTGCTTGGGGCAGGCAGTTTGTCCTAACTAATCTAAGCCCCGGGTTGGCTGCAGAATCTGTTTTCTCACACTGCGCAGCTTCGCCCTCCCACTGTAGCTGGTTCCCCTTGGTTTTCTCTTAGCCGCTTTGGTGCATCTATTTTCCCTCAAACCGGCAGAGACAACATGTCCTTCAGGCACTTTCCCTTCTACCCATCGCCGCCGCGTGGGGCTCCGGCGTCCAGGCCGCTCCTCCTGCCCACCGGCGCCCACGGCGTCCTGGAGCTGCCCTCCAGCCGTCGGGCCCCCTCCCTCCTGCCTGCCTGTCCTCCTTTCCTCCTTCCCTAATTCTGACGTTAAATAAGAAGATAACACAACCACGTCTCCACCAGAACAACACTGACCACAAAAATATTTGGAAACATTAGTAAAGAGAAAAGATTTTAATTAATGTATATATTTACATTACATTTAATACACAGAAATATTTTCAGATTAAAGAAAAGAAACATCTATCTTAAATTTTTCTAATTTAAAAAAACTCTTATAATTACAAAATAATCGCTAGAGCTTCAGGAAGTGACAGCTCACAGCAACGTCTCAGTTCCTTGGATAGTTCCCTCTCCTTCCAGCGGCGCCCCGCCCCGGGGACGCCGGGTCGGCTTCGTGATCTCTGCCCATTTCAGAGGGCAGTGATGCGCTCGCGCCAGAGGTCCTGCTGCCCGCCCGCAGCCCAGGGCGCTCGCAGGGGTGGGCGAGGGGAGCGATCGCCGCCGGCTCCGCCCTCCCGAGAGGGAAGCCGCTCTGCGGACAGGGGGCCCAGAGGCCAGCCCGCCCCAGGGTGCCCCGCAGAAGCACAAGCGATCAAGCGCTTAGAAATGAACATGTATGAACAAAAAAGGGAAACTTTAAGACTTGGAAAGGACACGTCCAGATAGACCCTGCCGCTCAGAGCCTTTCGAGCTATTTTCATTCCTGCCCAGCTTCCTGGCTGCTCCCTGCTGCCCTGAGAAACTCTCCGCAGTGTCTGGGCAGAAGCTCCTGAGTGTGTTGTCTCAGGTTTTTTACTGCCGCGGGCCCAAGAATGGAATGGGCCTGTTCCCTTTATTTCCAATGCTAGAGGAAGGGGAAATTTTTCTCCTAAGGGTCCACAGAGACAGTGATTTAATCCCGTATTTACAGGATCCGCTGAGAAGTCAGGAGGTCCCTGAAAGATGTGCTCTGTGGGGGAAATCAAAGTAGAAAAAAAAAGACACCATTAAATCATTTTAGAATCTGGACTTTATGAGGCAGTCTCATCTGTCATCCTTAGCCATGAGAGGAAATGACAATTTGGATTCCAGGAGGAAAAACAGCCATCCCTGTTAATGCTCAGACTATTACTCGGCTGAGCAGAGCTGTGGTGAAGAAGTGCAAGCTTGCCGCAGGTGCCCACTCAGCCTGCCCCAGACCCTTCCGGGACGCGGGCGGGGACAGGAAGGCCGGGTGACAGGGCTCTGCATAAGCACTGCCTTGTTCTAGGTTGACCAACGCACCACCACCACATAGAAAACTGGTTTTGTTTCACAGGAAGAGGCAAATTCTCCCACGTATTTGCTGATGTGAGCAGAATTTTGGAACGCTCTTTAAAAGTGAAGCCCACTACAACTGTCATTTGACTTTCCAAAGACACTTGTATCCATACAGAGAGCTCAGAGAAGTTAACAACCCAGTTACAGACGAAACAAAATGGAGAGCGTCAGGGCCCTGTATCCCTAGTATATTGTTCTTGAAATAATTATAATATCATATTAATGTCATGTTTTAATTATTAATTCTATAATAATTTGTAAGGAACACATTGTTTCAGATGGTGTTAAGAGCTTCACATATGCTAATCATTGAAGTCTCTCAACAATCAGTGAGGAAGGTGGTATCACTACATTTTAGAGAGGAGCAAAGTGGAACTGAAAGATTAGGCGACTAACTTCCCCACCAACACCCAGCTGGGATGTGTCGGGGTCAAAACTCAAAAGCAAGTCTGACTGAGCCGTCTGGTTATATCGCCGCCTAAAGACAGGACTGTTTCAGCCTGAGCTACAGCACACCTCAAACCAGCAGGGCGCACTCAGGTTGGCTTCCCTCTGCAACCAGCACACACGCATCTATGCAAAGACGGGAAGGAGCAGGATAAACAAGTCCCATGGCTGATGTGACACCTGACCCCAGGCCAGGGTTAACCACTGACACGGGGCCTTGGAGATGGAAGACGGACAGGCCACCCTGTTCACGGGACACAGAGGCAGACCGGCCCAGAGTAGCCCACTGGGCAGCGCGTCCAGCACCTGCACTCACTGCAGACAGTGCAATGGTCCCTGCTGCTCTGCTCTGGCCCCTCCGTGCACTCCCAACTGCAAAAAGGAAAAAGTGAGTTCTGGAATCACAAAATACTCAAGGTGCATGAACACCACGAAGAGGAGAAAGCACACAGAACTCACACTCAAACAACAAAGCGATCAGAAAAAGACTGAAGTGTCATTCATATCCTCCAGGAAATGAGTGAGTATTCAACACAGGAAGCAATTCCAGACTGTTATGAAAAAAGAATCAATCAGAGACCTCGGAAATAAATATACCATTGTTGAAATAGAAGCCAATAGATTCTAAAAACTAAGGAGAAAAAAAGAAAAGAAAAGAAAACCAAAGCTGAAGAGTGAATTACTGAACTGGAAGGCAACATCAAGCAATTCTTCCGAAATGGGCCATGAGGAGATAAACTGTATCAAAAGAAAATTAAGAAAGCTGGGGGAAGAGACAGAGCGCCAACAGCGGTCTAACTGGAGTTGCAGGCAGCGGGAGGGAGAACACAGAGGAGGCAATATTGACAACGTAAGATTCGAGAATTTCCCCCAAAAAGAAAGACACAATTCTCAGATTGAAAGAGCTTTCCAGTGCTGAGCATTTAACTAATGGGAAAAAAAAATACTTAGACCATCATATTGAGATTTGAGAACACCAAAAACAAACATATTAAAAACTAATCAAAAAGAAAAATAGCTTAGCTGCAAAGGAACAAGAATAAGATTGACATAGAGTCTTATCAGCAAATCTGGGAACAGGAAGATAATGCAGCAGCATCCTTAAAGCGCTAAAGGAAAAGACAATTTTGAGTCTAGGACTCTGTATTCAGCAAAACTATTGCTTAATTGTGAGGATGACATAAAAGCAATTTCAGGAACACAAAGAATCAATTTACCACTCACAGATGGTCACTGAGAGATCCTAGGGACCTATTCCAACATGAGGAAGGAAACACAGGGAGGCACTGGTGGGCAAAGAAATTAGTAAACACCTGTTAACTACTCTCTGGAGCCAGCTCCCGGGATCTCGGCAAGGCAGGGAGTGGGGGAGACAGTAAAACTGTGCCAAGTGTCTGTCTTCTTTCCAACGGGGGGCTCACTATGGAGAGGAAAGGATATATACCGACTAATTCTAGCCATTGTTAGGGGGAAAATAAGTAAATATGTGTATTCATAATTTAAGAGTGTCCTTTAGAAGAATAAGTTTATAAGTTTCAAAAAGCTAAGGAAAAATACTGTCATAGAAAACTTGAAACACCAAATTTATAATCCATGAAAGAAAATATTGATAAATTGGATTTTGTTAAAATTAAGTGCTTTGCAAAAGATACTGTTAGAGAATGAAAAGACAAGCCACAGACTGGGAGAGAATATTTGCAAAACACATCTCTGATAGAGGACAGGTATTCAAAATGTACAAAGAACTCTTAAAACTTAACACTAAGAAAACAAACAACTTGATCTAAAAATGGGCAAAAGTTCTGAATAGATGCTTAACCAAGGAAGATATACAGACAGCAGCATAAGAAAAGATGCTCGACATCACGTCACTAGGGATGTGCAAATTAAAACAACAATGAGATACCACTACTCATCTATTAGAATGGCTAAAATCCATGACTCTAACACCAAATGCTGGTGAGCATGTGGAGCAACAGGAACGCTCATTCACTGCTGGTGGGAATGCAGAAATGGTACAGCCACTTTGGAAGACAGTTTGGCAGTCTCTCACAAAACTAAATATTCTCTTACCATAAGATCCAGAAATCATTGCGCTCCTTGCACACAGATGTTTACAGTAGCTTTATTCATAATTGCCAAAAACTAGAAGCCACCAAGATGTCCCTCAGTTGGTTAACGAATAAACAGTGGGATATCCAGACAAAGAAATATCATTCAGAGATTTTTCTTTTAAATGAGCTATCAAGCCACAAAAAGACATGGAGGAATCTTAAATGCATATCACTAAATGAAGAAGTCAATCTGAAAAGGCTACATTCTGTATAATTCCAACTAAGTGATATTCTGGAAAAGGCAAAACTATGGAGACAGTGAAAAGATCAGTGGTTGCCAGGGGCTGGGGAATGAATAGGTGGAACACAAGGATTTTTAGGGCACTGAAAATACTCTGTATGATACTGTATATGACACATGTCATTACACATTTGTCACGGTGTGCCACTATAGTGCTGCCCTCACAGTGTGATACTACAGCACTGAATTCACAGTTAACATGGACATCATCACATCCAAGGTGTCATCTGCACTGCCTCAGCACAATACTGCTGGCATCGCCCTGGTATATCTTGTCAACATCCCATCCTGCACGAAAGACCCTGGATGAGGGACTCAGAACTACGGAATACCTCTCCTACCCTGGGTATCTTCAGTCACACTCTATATCCGTGCTCACAGAGCCAGGCTTTCTGCTGAAATATACCACAGACTATAGACGACACAGCTCTCCGTTATAGAGACTTACAGACCGAGAGGAAGTCTGTATACCATCCCTACAGCAAAAATGACCACACACCACTGATACATGACATCTGACTGCTGACAACAACACAAGTAGCATCTTGGTTACCAACACCATATTTGGTATTACAGCTGATAACTTCATCAATTTAAAAGAAATTCCTAAAAACTCAAAGGCGTGAACAATCTAAACAGTCTAGGGTCATCCCCTGATAATAAAGCCTACCCTGTCTTCTCAACAAGACTCAGTGCCACTAACCGCCTGATGCTGTTTGAACACCGCCTACTTGGAATTTTTCCTTTTCTATTTACTTCTTCCATTTTTCTGGGACACTCATTTGAGAAAGTAATACATTATAGAGAAAATATACACTAAGACGAAAATATTTTTAAAACGTGTTACTACAAAAAAACCAACTCAACTCCAATTAATGACTGGCCTCTGGGAAGAGCAAACCACTACTAAGATGCCCACTGTTTGCACAGAGGCTGTCACGTGGGCAGATAAGGTTTGCCTCTGCTGCCCCTAGCCTGTGCGGCATGTGGTCAAAGTTCGTTCAACCATAAACTGCAAGCGCACAATATTGGGAGATCCTCTCTGCAAATACTGACTGATAACATCGACCACAATCAAAGACTCAAGCAACGACATTTCTACTAGAGATTAGGTTCAAAGAAATATAATAGAATTTCACAGTCCTGTGACCCAGTTCATTTTCAAAATTAATTTTAGCTAGATATCTTATTCTGTGCCTAAGGGAGATTTTCACTCAACATAAGAGGAAGATAAAATAACCCTGAAAATAATACTGGAGTTTAAAGACACGAGCTCTCATCTCTGTCACTGTCCCCGGAACGCTGGGCAAGTTCTGGAATGTAAACTTTGATAGCCTCAGTTTCCTCACCTAGAAATGAGAGCATAGGACTGCTAGATAACTTCATTTCTGAAAGTCTGCAATTCAATGAATCATCAATCAAAAATATTTGGACAAGATGATCTATAATAGTGTTGTCCGGTAGAAATATAGTGCAAGCTACATATATAATTTTAAATTTCCTAGTTGCCACACTAAAAAAAGGAAAAAATACAGAAAATAATTTTAATAATACATTCTAGTTAACCTGACATAGCCAAAATATTATTTTGATATATAATAAACATAAAACATTGTTAATGAGATGTTTTACATTCATTTTTCATAATAAGTCTTCAAAGTCCAGCATGTGGCTTGCACTTACAGCACAGCTCGATTCTGACTCACACTTCTCAAGTGCACGGTAGCCACACGCGGCTGGCAGCCACCATACTGGAGGGCATAGACCTAGAAAGTGACCTTCAACTTGGATGACATCTGACTCTATAAAGTATTGCCTGCTCTGTGCAAATACCTTGGGCTCTCTGAAGGACAAACTATCTTTAGCCACATAATGATTATCCTCATAAGGAGGAGATCAACTCTTCTCCTTGCCCATCATCACAAAGACCTGCTCCCTCATTTCTCACCTCCCTGGTGTCCATCTCTCCAGCTTGTTGATTCCAGCTCAGCCGTGTTTCCCCGAGTCATTCTCTCTTTTCATCTCCCATGCTGCCCTGGTTCAGGCTCTCATTATCGCTCACCTGGAACAGCAGAACAGCCCCTAACTGTGCACTTCATTTGCCGTCTTCACTGACGCCCTGTGTTTACATCCAGCACAATTCATTGTTACCTGAAGCCCCGTTCTCAGTCACCTGTCCATACTGGTGCTCCCCTGTCCAGAAAAGCTACCTGAACCCTACTGTCAGAAAATCAGACAGTCCCAGAGTTAAATAGCACTGAATGAACGTATTTCCAAACATCAGGAGGGGTCGACATGAAAAGGATTATAGCAGACCCGGAGAATCTATTTCTAATATTTTGGCCAGTACAAATGAGCAGCACGGGCCATGTGGGGAGGAACACAGCAGCAAAGGCACGCGCTCTCACACTCGCAGCCATCGCGCCAGTGTAGACTCAGCTGCTGAGGGAGGCCCCTGAGACTCCAGAGGACAGAAGATCACTGAGTTTGTTTGCTAGATAAACAGTAACTTACCTCTTTGGGGGTTCAAAGATAAAAATCTTGTAGTTTTAAAACCAAAGCTATGTTTCCTCAGTGGACTAGAATAAAGAAAATGGAAAAGAGTCTTAAATAGGGATAATCATTATGTGGCTAAAAATAGTTGATAAGAAGACTGATCCTGTGGCCACTAACCTGAATGCATCATCAGGCAGTGCGCTGCTTTCTCCCCTTGAAGGGGAATGAACTTCTCCCAGCCATGAAGTTATCATTTAAGGCCCGGGAAGAAAGCAACTGTCTTTGAACTTAGGTTCTGGGATGAGATTCCAAACGTCAGAACAGAGAGGGACTTACTCCGTGGATTAATTTGCTTACCCTCATTTCCCATGTATCAGTCTCAGTAATGTGCTTAAAATATTGACAGTAATCCTGGGATCCTCAGTGCTGCCTATGGCTCACACAGTGTCTCCAGAGAGGGGAAGGGGAAGGAGCACCCAAACTCTCCCCCGAAATCTGTGAAATGTGACATTTGCTTATAATTTGGCATAAGATTACAAAAGAGTGGAAAATTTACTTGCCAAATGTAAAACCTCTAAATCAAAGGTAATCAGGATTAGATCACTTTTTAGGATGAAATATGAGCAAGGTAAGAGATGAACTGTCAGAGCAAGAGATTGACACACATAAACAATACACACGCACACACACAGTAATATGTGCGGCATATGGTAATATGTTGACGCAGTGAGCCCTCCACAATCATGGCTGTGAAGGAGCACTATCACTCCTGCACCCTCATGAACACATCTCGGCAGGTGGACCCAGGCTCCGTGTGTGATTGTGACCCTCTGCGCTGTCAGGGTATTTTGCACGTGCAAATACCCATCCCCACTTCGGCACTGCTCCGTCCAGTCAAGGGCTCTCTCCTAGGGCCTGTTTCTGTGTTTGCCCTTGATGACAATGGGGAGAAACTCCCAGGGTATGGATATGAGATAATTTTTATTTTTAGCCTTTCTTAATGATTGTTAATATTTGCTCTGAGCACTTTTACTGGCCTAAATGGATGTAAATAACATCTTGTATCCAGTGTGGTATTGACCAGAGGTTATATTTAGTAAATGTAAAGATCCAAGGAGGAAAGGTAAAGACCCATCTTTGAAGGTGCTCTATACACATCCTCCCATCAATGTTTGAGAACTTTTTGGAGAATAATTTTAATTTAATCCATTTGTCTAGCTAGCACCTCTGTCAGGTGAGAGTTTAAGAAAAAACATCCTTAAGTTTGCAAGAGTAAAATCAATTATTAAACAACTGAAGCCATCCCCTGAGGTGCTTACTGGCCACCTGTAGGGGAGAAGATGGCCTCGAAGGCAGGACTGCTTTGAATAAAAGGTGATACCCTTCAGCGACATTAGAGGATGAACACTCTACAATCAGAGTGCTTGGTGGGTAATCACATACACCTGGAGAAAGACACGAAAGGAACCCTTAAATTCCCCACTAAGGACTCTATGCAGTCATCTCCTGGTTAGGGCTCCAGCATTAGATTTAGACGGGAAAATAATGACCAGTGAAGTTTTTGCCCAGTCTGCTATTATGCAGGATAAGTGTCTCAGTGGAGAAGTTTACCTTGGTTGATGATGGGCAGCATGAGAAAGAGCTGACGTATTGTCAACATAAGCTCTGTCGCATCATAAAGTTCTCTGAATGTACAGAATCCTTAATGCATGCACTTTTATACACATTACTCACTAATCACAACAACCCACAAGGTACAAAATTTATTTTCATCCTCATCTGTAATAGAAGTAAAAAAAAGCTTTTTAATTTCATATAGGTAGCAAATGACAGTGTCAAAATTTGAATTCAATTCTCTCTAACACTAAAGAGAAACTTCCAAACATAATCTAGACCATTAGACCAAGACCACAACAAATAATCCATGACCAAGCTCGGTCAAATCTTTATTTATTGAGTACCCACAGGATGGATAGCACAGAAAATGGAAGCAGGAGAAATTAGACCCAGTTCCTTATTTATTTCCATTTAAGGAACAGAAAACAACAAAGAATGAATGGACAGTTCTCTTCAACTTAGATCTGATAGTGAAGCAGGCAGGGTGGAGACAGTAGAAAGCACACTGGATCCCGGAAATAGCTGGTCCTGCCGGAAATTAACCGGCAAGCGAACAACGTGTCTACGTTATTTTTCTCATCTGTGAAATGGAATTAAACTCTCCTTGAGATGTCGTCCAGCCCTCTCATTCTAACTTCAGAGTTCCTTGTACTTTTAGTTGCCCCAATTCTCATTCTCCCCTTGAAACTTGGGGCAGGTTATTATGGGAAAACTAGGTCCATGCAGGAACCCTTTTAAAACAAAACAAAATAAAAACACTTTGATGATCAGGAGAGGACGGAAGAGATGGATGGGTGGAGTGTGGGATGTGGAGGAGGACTCCAGGAAGGGTTTCTGGAAGATGTGTCTTCCTCCAGTTTCTGTATTAGGTCTATGTGCTTACTGCCTACCTGCTCCTCATTGCTAATCTTGTGTTCTTTAGCCAACTCCGTACCGTCAGTAAGACAGGGAGGAAGCTTCTGCACCAGATCTTGCTGACGCCATGCGCAGTCCATAGGAAACAACTCCCCCTTTCCTCCTGTCCTCGCTGCTCACCCCCACTCCACACACCCAGATACACAGTCACCCACTGCACCCCCCTACTCATCTGTGCACCGCCTGTGAGTGTCAACCGAGGCAGAATAAGAGAGTAGAGAGCACTCGTCCCTGCGTTTAACCCACCCCAAACCACAAGCGCCATGAATGCCCCTCTGCTCTGCTCTCTGCTCCACCTCTAGCCCCAGGAGCATGGCCTGGCATGGAGTAGGCACTCAATGTATATTTGTTAAAATCAATGACTCTGTTTGCACTCTGTCTCCCTTACTAGACTAAAAGGCTCCGCCTTGAGCGGACTGTAAGCTCCATAAAGGCAAGAGGATCTCCCCCTCTTCCTAGTCTGTGTTTCCACCCCCTGGTAAAATGTCTGAGACACACTGGCACAAACTATGTCTTGGGGAAAGGTAGACCTGATAAAAGTACAAATATGCAGTGAAGACAGTAATCAAAGATATCTCATAGGCAAGAAATAATAACCCTGGAATTATTTCACTAATTAGCATGCAGCTTGGCACATCATCTTGGAGCGGATTGTGATCTCCGACTTTTCACTACTAGTTGGTAAAAAACAAGAAGAACAATTTTAAGGGAGTACATCACCGTCTAAGTTCACCCCTGCCCCAGACCCTGCCAAGATGCAGCAAGCAGGAGGGAATGAGCCAAGCACAAAGCTTCACAAACACGGAGGCTCTGCTGTGTTATACAAATAACTGGGTACACTTTGATGGCCCCGAGGCAAACCCTATCAATGCAATTATAATAATATAATTCAAATGTCTTCATGGGAGTATATGACAAGACCTGAAACATGACAATTAACTACTTTCTTTTGAGGAAAAATTACTATGGTTTACATCTTTTTCATTAAACTTTTTGAGATCATTTTAGACCCACATGCAGTTGTGAAAATTAATATAGAGATTTTGTGTATCCTTTACCCAGTTTTCCCCATGGTAACATTCTGCAAAACTAGAGGACAATATCACGACCAGGCTATTGACATTAGGTCGAGAGAACATCCCATCACCACGAGGATCCCACATGTTGTCCTTTGCTCCTCCCCATCCCCACACCCTCCCTGACCCCTAACCTGCTCTCCGTTTCTGCAATTTTATCATTTCATGAATGTTATATAAATAGGATCAGACAGTATGTAACCTTTTGGGATTGGGCTTTTTTCGCTCAACACAATTCCCTGGAGATCCATCCAAGTTGTTGCAAAGACCAGCAGCTGGTTCCTTTTTATTGCTGAGTAGCATTCCATGGTGTGGATGTACCACAATTTGTCTAATCATCCTACCATTGAAGGAGATCTCGTTTTTGGCTATTACGAATAGAGCTACTATGGACATTCACGTGAAGATGAACATCCATTTCTCTGGAATCGATGCCCAAGACTGCAACTGCTGTGTCAAACGGTGGTGGCATGTTCAGCTCTGTAAGAAACTGCCAAACGTTCTTCCTGAATGGCTGTACCATTTTATATCCCCAGCAACAACGTGTGAGTGATGCAGTTTCTCTGCATCCTGGCCAGGATTTGGTGATGTCACTATTTTTTATTATAGCCATTCTGATAGGTGTGCCATGATCCACTTTTAATGAACACAAAGACCCAGAGACAAAAGGGAGAGACCCCACAACCACCCAGGAATCTTTAAGTATATTCCCGGTCCCTTGTGATTGTCTTAAGGTGCACAACGGATCAGCCTCCGCCCTTATGAAGCACCAGATAAGAATAGAAGAGTATTCCTTAATGTGATACAGAACAGCTACTAAACTCCCAGAGCAAATATCATACTCAACAGGAAATTCTGGAAGCATAGCCTTTAATATGCTAAGAGCAAAGCAAGAATGGCACTTCTGGTCAAACTTTTATGGGCAGTACTAGCAAATGTAATCAAATAGGGGGAAAAAAGACAACAATTATAAAAGGAGAAATGAGATTTATTATTTGCAGATAATAAGCATGTCTACATACAGAAAGTTAAGAGAATCCATAAACTATCAAAATTTATAAGACAGTTCACCAGGTTGTTGGATATAATATACAAATCCAAATAGCTTTCCTAGATACTAGCAACAACCAATTAAAAATGTAATTTTGGGGGGCCACCCTGGTGGCGTAGTGGTTAAGTTCACATGCTGCACTTTGGCAGCCCGGGGTTCACTTGAATCCCGGGTGTAGTCCTAGCACTGCTCATCAAGCCACACTGTGGTGGCATCCCACATACAAAATAGTGGAAGATGGGCACAGATGTCAGCTTAGTGACAATCTTCCTCAAGCAAAAAGAGGAAGATTGGTAACAGATGTTAGCTCAGGGCCAATCTTCCTCACACACACAAAAAAGTAATTTTTGAATAATCTCATTAATTCTAGTAATAGAAGAATCTTGGAATAAACCTTTTAAAATGCATAAAACCCTCAGGGAGAAAATTATAACACTTTAAAACAAGACATAAAAGAAGACAGAAATGACGAGAAATACCACATTTGTGGTTAAGAAGACTCAACATTTTTAAAATGTCTGTTCTTTCCAAATTAATCTGTAAACAATACAAATTTAACCCAAATCCTAACAGGATGTTTTTGTTTTGTTTTCAGAAGAGGTTCTTTTAAAAATACACATGGAGGAGTAAAGGACCAAAAAGAGCCAACATGTTTTTGCAGAATGGGAAAAGAAGGTGCCCAGAGCTTTGAGCGCTAGTTCTGGTGATGGCAATGTCCCACTCCTGGCTCCATACCTCTACCGACTGGGAAGAAGAGGGTTCAGAGCTCAGGACACTCCTGGGCCAACCCTCCAGCATCCAACCAATCCCCTTGCAGCACTCACAGCCCCACCACCTCTGTGTGCCTCCGTCATCTTCCAAACAGACCCCACAGGCCCTTCACCCAAGCTCCCATGAGTCATTCCAGAGAGCCCACACTATCCAGGTCCTCCCTCTTTTCCACACGGTCTATAAATACTCTAAGCAGACCCCCACCTCTTAAAACCTTCCTCTCTGTCTTCTGGAACTTGCAGCCTATCATCAGCAAGGTCCCCTACGTCTTCCACCTCCGGACCTCTTGCCTTCCTTGCTCTGCCCTGATGACCCTGCTCCTCATTGCTGATCTCAGATCACTGTCCCCTTTCTCCTGAGGAAGCCCTTACTTTGACGTTCATGACATCACCTGCATGACTGTGACAGTCTTAAAACAGCCCCTCTGGAACTTATATCCTCCTCCAGCTACTACCTGATTTGCTTCCCCCTCCTCCAACTGCTCTACAAAATTCACCCAAAAGAGTTTTCTGGACTTACTGTTCCCATATCTGTCCTCTTAGTCTCTCTCAAAGCCATCCTACAGACATTCTTCCCAATGATTACACACAAACAGCCCTTTTCAAAGTCACCAAGGACTTCCACATTGCTAAGGCAAATGGTCAGCTCTCCGGCCTCGTCTCTCTTGAGCTCTCCGCAGCATTCGCCACAGCTGACCACGCCCCATGGCCCGAGCGAGTGCCCCACCGAGCTGCTGAGCACCCCTCTCGGGGTTTTCCTCTGACCCCAGTGGCCATCCTCGCAGCCCCTTTGCTGTTGCTCTTGTCTCCCTGACCTTGAAATGTTGGAGTGCACGGGACTCTGTCCAAGGACTCCTCTCTTTCTGATCACCTCTATACGCACTGGTTACATAATCTGCAGAGCCCAGTGCAAAAGGAAAATGCAGGCCCCCTGTTCAAAAATTATCAAGACTTCCAAGACAGCAACAGCAGAGCATTAAAGCAAATGCAAGACTCCTCCAAAAACAGGGCCCTGTGCAACCACACGGTCACACACTCGTGCAGCCGGTCCTGCCGAGGACTCTAGAATTTTTCTCTCTGGTCTGGAACACTCCCCTGAACTCCAGGCTCATAAATCCCATTCCTGGCTCTCTAGGAGGTACTTCATATGTTCAAAACCAAATTCGTGACCCTCCCCTCCACAAAAAAGAATCCTGTTCTTTCTGCAGTTTTCTCCATCTCAGTAAGTGGTATATTCCTCCACTTTCTCACACCAAAAACCTCCGAGCCATCTTTGTTTCTCATCACTTAACCTCATATCCAAATCATGAGCGGATGCTCTTGGCTCTACCTCCCAATACAGGGACTAAACCCCCCCACCTTCCACCTCAGCACTGCCGCAGGAGCCATCTGGCCCTGGGTCACTGCGGTCCCCTGCCAGCTGGTCCCCCGCTTCAGCGCTGGCTCCCCACAGCCTAATCTCCACCTGTCAGCCCACCATCCTTTTATACTGGGATGTCCTCAAAATGAATGTGAAGGTGCCCTTAGATGACTCAAGTGTCAGAAACATGGGCCTAGATCACCTGAGAAGCTGCTTCCCGTTCACATTACTCAACTACAGAAATAGGAGAGGAGCAGTTTTATATGCCTATTTTCTCAGCACTAACCAACACAACCCCACAAAGATTCCAAGTGACTCCCGCTCCTAACCGCAAACCCTGTACCTTCCTCGTATCAAAGATGGACCTACAGACTTACCGGGTGTCCTGAAATGGTAAAAAATCTAATCACTTTTGAAGTTCCCTTTCAATTTTTCATTATCTAAGGGTCTAGGTAACCCGTCATATATCATAGTCACATAACACGCAGCTCAAAAAGATCGTGGTTTCTAAAAATGTTATATACGAGCCAAAATAGTCCCGGTGTCAAAGGACGGGAGCGGTTGGGGACGCTCTATTCGAAGCACGCGGCGGGGGAGGGGGCGTCCTAACGCCCAGGGTTGCGGGGCGTTTCCCAGCCGGGCGTGGAGGCTGCGCGGCGGGCGCGCGCTGGGGCGTGTGCGCGGGGCCCACAGTGAGAAACCCCCGTGGGAGCCTCGGCCTCCCCTCCGAGCCCCCAGCACACACCGCACGGGGCGAGGCGAGCTGGGCCCCGCGCGCACCTAACCGAGCCCACCGCGCGGGGCCGGCCGGCCGCGCTGCCCCCGGTCCCCTCCGCCCGCCGCATGGCCGCGCAGGGGCGCCGGGGCCTGCGCGCGGCGCTCACACACGCACCCACACGCTCACACACGCACCCACACACTCCCACGTCCCCTGCCCCAGGCGCGGCCCGGGGTCTCGGACGCTCCCCTCTCCCCGCCCCGCGCGGGGCACTGGGGCTTCTCGGCTTCGCAGGTGTGGCGGCGCCCGGCCCCCCAGGTGGGGACAGCGCGGATCCAGTGGATGCTCCCGGCGGATCCCGCGGCCCCAGACCCTAGGGAGGGGGAGGCCGGGCGGGGGCGGGGCAGTGTCACATAAGAGCCCGCTTCGCCCCAGCGCCCGCCCCCGCCCACCCTCCCGCCCCGCGCCCCTCCCCTCTCACCAACGGACGAGCGGATCCGCGACCTTCGGGGCAGGGACATCTTAAGCGCTTTGTCCAGGCCGGAGCTGCTGAGCATCTCGCCCCAGTCGGGGGCTACGCGGCCCCGGGCGAGCGGCGGAGGCTGCGCGCAGGGCTGGGCGCTGGCGCGGCGGCCCGAGGGCCATGGGGGGCCGCGCTCGGGGGCCGGGCTGCTGGCGCGGCCGGGGCGCCGGCGGGTGTGCAGCGGCCGCCGCCCGAGGCTGCGCCGTCCGTGCCGCAGCGGCCGCCCCTGCGGCAGCGCCCGCGGACGCCACCGCGCCGGGCCGGGCGGCGGGGGGAGCGGCCCGCGGCGGGGAGGAGCGGGAACGGCCCGCGGGACCGGGGGCTTTAGGGTGACGGAGAAGGCGATGCGGTGGGATGGTTGGGGATGGGGGCTGGGTGGGAGCTTTAGGGGGTCTCTTGCAGGAGACGGGCGCCCCTGGGGGTGCCGTTTTCTGGCTGTGCCCGTCTGCTGCCTGTTTTACCTGCCTGTCACTTGCCGTGTGCTGCGAATGTCTCGTGTGAATCATTCAAGAATCATAACTTCTTTTCCTTTTAGCGCTTTCTGTTCTTCTGTGTCCAGTTTGGTGGGATCTGTGTAGCTTCTTCACTGGAACAGGTATTTCTAAGGTGGCTGACACAGGCCCTGGAACTCAGAGGTCCTGGCTCTCCAGACTCCCGCCCCCGCCCCCACAACCTGCCTGGAATTCTAACCAGTGGCATGTTGAAGCTGTGAAAACCCTAGGGAACTCTTATTAAACCACTCCCCCCCACACACACACACACAACCCAGGACACACACTCACACTTTGTTCCATAGAAACATAATCATTGAGAGGCGAGAACTTGTCCAAGATCACTTAAATTGTTTCACGTGTCAGTTAATGTTTAAATTGTGCTTGGTCCTTCTGGGCACAGTTCCATAAAGGGGAAAAAAAAAAAACCAAGCTGAATCTTTTTAATATCTGATGAAATTCTGACCTCAGATGAAAAGAAAAAAGAACATGATTCCAGTAAGAGCCTGACCTTGCGTTTACTGGTGTGATCCTTACGCTGTATTTCACCTAAAGTAAGCATCAAGGACTGACAGGCAGAGCAGAGTTCGGCGGACAGACAGAATCCGTGCCCGAAGGAGGACCAGGCTCCTCCTGGCTGCCCTCTGCTCCAGATTTTGTTAGAAAAAAATGCAGAAAAGAGACATTTTGCTTTGAAAACTGTAGGCTGGCAATTTTAGCTTCAAGTAGGACAAGCCTGTCAACTTTGTGCCCTCAAAATAAAAAAGTGTTCCTGATAAGAAATGAGTTTTTAGCAGGAAGTTGAGGAAGAAGAAAATTTTCTGAGTTGTTGAGCTGAGCTCCCGGGCCGGAGATGTTATCTCAGTGGGTCTTCATGGCTGCTGAGGGGGATCTTAAAGCAAGTTGATCCTAGAAATGAGTTTGTCAAAAACTTTGTCACTAATGATTCAGTAAATTTTCTATCCATGATAACCCCTTCAGGACCTAAGCAGAACTGAAAGGGACATGAGTGAAAATTATGGTTTTTTCAACCTCAAACTTTAAGATAAAGAGAAAACTTTTTTTTTCCATAACTAGATGAGAACAAGAAAGAGTAGACAGAAGTTATTTTTAAGATAAAAGTGAATATGTTAAATATCGAACATTTGCCTTGACCACCACAGGCTAACCCAGTGTCCTACCCTGATTTCATGCAACCCTGTCGTGAAGTTGGGTTGTCGCTTCTTTTCCATGTTTATCTTCCGGTGGCAGAAACTGTCCTGACAACTTTGTAGGGCATTGAGAGAGTTCAGCTGGCACAGCTTGAAGATGACAGCATAGATGCATGGAGCAGAAGATGGATATTGCACTTGAACTCATGTTGTCTCACTGCTGCCATGGTTAATTCCCCTGATCTCACTGGCTGGTTGGTGTCTCTCTTGGGAAGTTAGACATTAGGAAGACATTTGACCACAGAATTCAGACCTGATCCTCTCTCTGAGGTCTTTGAGAGCTATCTGTGCACAAAGAACAAACACTAGTGAATGGCTAGCATTTATCATTAAAGAATTCAAATGCGAATATGGGTCACTCAATAAGCTATGCTTGACCTCGAGGAATCCTTTCACCCTTGCCAGAGGCAGCCTAGGCTAGATCCAAAGGAGACTAAGCAGGCTGCCAAAGGAGGAAGAGCGAATGCAAGCCACAGAGCAACGGGCAAAGTCAGAGAAATGTATTTAGTCTCTACCCTTACAGAGGCAGGAACTTCTGAAGAAAGGGCGTTGGCCTCAATTCCCCAGAGCCACCACCTCAGACGCTCACAAGTCAGGTAACAGAAGCAGCCTGCAGAAGAAAGAAAGAACCGCTGGAGAGACAGCCGGAGGAGGACCCGTGGCACGCCCTGGCACTGCGGGTCAGTGAATAGCACTGAGCTAAGCCAGGGGGGCAGCCCTGTTCTTCCTTAGGGGTGAAGTGCTGGGAGAGGGGAGGAGAGTTTTCTTTCCCTGAAAGCCAGCTGTCTCCATCCTCTCCCACTGTTCTCTGTGCCCCTCCCTCAGCAATGAGATCAGCCAGGAGACCCAGTCTCCCAGAGAGAGCACCCACGCCTCGGCTGCTGTGACTGCTTGAGGGCTGACTCCACTTTCCTCCGAGAGTTCCAAGGAAGGAAGTCGGCGTGGCTTCGCTTGGCAGCACACTCCGTGTTCAGGAACTAGGGTTTTCAAGCAGCTCTTCCTATGACCATCTGAAATTTCTTCTAACTTGAGCCTGTAGGGGAGGAAGACATTTCCTCTACCCAATGTGGGTTCGTCTGGCTGGAGAATGAATTAAATTCACATGAGACAGAATAGCAGGAGAAAATTAAACAAAGCTTTATAACATGTATACATGGGAGAGGTCAGGCAAGCTGAGCAACTCACCAAAATGGCTGAAGCCCCCACCTTAAATATCATCTTCGGCTAAAGACAAAGGAGGATGTTGGGGGTCGGGGGAGTCAGTTACAGGAGGTTACCAGAAACAGGAATAAGATTATTAGGCAGATTTAAGTCCTTGCCTTTCCCATTGATTAAGAGTTTCTAGAGAGATGGTCATCCCCTTTCTTCTTCCTGGTACAGAGAGGGAGGCACCTTTACAGGTGGAGATTTACCTTACAAATGTAAATGTATCCTAACAAAGGGCAAGCAAGTTCCACCCCTCAGAGCCTCCTTCCCTGTCCCAGTTTATCAAAAGCAACCAGCCCAATAATCCTCATGCCAAAGAGACGTATCATGGTGTGGCCAAGACCAGTCCCCCACAGTCCCGCCTTTGAAACTAAAAGTTTCACAATCCTCTGTAACTTTAAGAGCTTTCATAGTCCAGAAGCTGAGTGGTAGATTGTTTCATCTCACTGAACACATTTCTTAGTCCTGGTGATAGAGCAGTCCAGTTAAAGTCATTTTAGAAGGCAGTGATACAGGCGTGCTCCCAAAGTTAGGCCTATATTTTGGAAGCAAGCCATCAGATATTTAATAAGTATTTCTGTGGAAATAAAAAGAAAAACAAGGTTAATGGTTGGAGCAAATTATAAACTAATTCCTGAGTCCAGGAGGCAGCCAGTCAAGAAGACTTCTAGATGTCAGAGTCAAAGCATCTTTTGCAGCTTGAAATGTCTCTGATGATGTCATTGGGCATTCAGGTATCTTTCTGAGTGGCTCACAGATTACACAGCAACAGACAGGAATCTCTCTTAAGTTTCTATCAAGTTGTTCAGCTTCAGTTTGCAAGGCTTCAGGAAAAACAGCAGGTTCAATTCTCAATGATTCCAAATGAAAATGAGGTAAAATATTGAAAACATTAGTTTGGAGATTTGTAACCAGATATTTCAGTAGAAGAATTCAGGATCCAATCCAGTTCACAGGTAAAAAAAAAAAAAAAACAAAAAAACAAAAACCTCAAAGACAATTAACAGAACTAGGATCCAACATCCACAAATGTGTATTATAGTTTTTCACTGAAACATAATTCTTCTCTCTAAAAATCACCCTCATTTTTACCAAAGATAGCCAAATTAAGATTAATTGGTTTGCTAAATAAGTTTAGTTTCAAGAAAACTTGGTCCAATTATTTTCATAAGTGCAGCAAGAATAGCAATTGATCATATAGGCTCTTAAATCTGCTTTGCTGGAATTTTTTATGAGGAATCTCAGATTGAACTTTAAAGACCTCTCGAGGCTGGGAAAGCCACGCAAGGATTTGTGCCATCAGGTCTTGCCTGCAATACTTTAGATTTGGGTGAATTTCTCTCCTTTCTTGAGATTTCCCAAAATATTTCGAGGTTCCTTGCACTTGCCAGATAAGCAAGCTTCCTTACTTACCAGCTAAGATTGCTGGAATCTCTCTGTAAAGCAAGTTACCAGGCCCATATTTCCAGGCTTATTTCCACAAAGTCAACCTTATTCCTCAAAGGCAGTATTGTCATATCCGAGTCTGTATATTTCTCTCAAATATGACATTCCAGTCAAAGCTTTGGTAAGATAACCAATGTGTCCTGTTATAAGAACAGATTCTTATTGAACTTATGCAAATAACTATATTGCCGTGAGATAACCATACTCACTAAGTTTCCAAATTCTGGAGGGATCAGGTAGGGAGAAAAAGATAAATGTTTCAGTTTTGCTCACAAAGGTATAATTTCACTAAATTGCTATGAGTCATGGTTAGCATAAGAGAAAGAGAAAGTTTCTTGAATCTGAGAAAACAAAGCAAAACATCCAAAAATCAACATTTTAAATAAAAGTCGTAAGAATTATAATCATCCTCATCAGTTCGTTCAGTCTTGTACAATCGGTTCCTGATCTTAATCTTCCGTTAGCAATTTTATGAGGTCATCAGTTTCTCCATTAGATTTCTGTAATTTCTTACCCAGTTCAGTTCTATGATCTGAAAGTTTATCAGAAACCTGTAATCCAGAGTAAGTGTCAGAGTCCTTTCCATGAAGCCCTCCGAAGATGAGACATATTTGCAAAAACAAAAAGCATCAGAGTAAAGCAACTGAATGTAAACAACAAAAGACTTAAAAATGACAATTGACAGAAAAACTTATTATTTCTGTGATATACAACACCTTAAAATAATAATTAGAATTATGGTTGATAGCCAGGACAGATCAGAATTTTAGGAATGTTATATAATTTTCAAACACTTATATCAATAACATTTACCCACATAATACCAACTAATAAAGATTATCATCACTTATCTGACAATGCTTCCAATGTAATTTAACAGACCAAATATGCCTAATTAGTTTAGAATCTTCCACCTTATAGGAAGAGAGAGCAAATTTCTCTGTGAAGTCCCAGGGGCCCTCTGAAAATCCCCAGAGAAATCCTTCTCCTTCATCCAGATCAAAAGAAGCCTTTATTCCGGATTTGAATATTTTTAAGGGAGAAGCTTGTCAAAAATATCAAAAAGGTTTTAAAACATTTGTTTAGATAGGAAATAACGCTCACTGTGAAACAATGCTCAGGTATATGCTCAAAATGACAATAAATAGTCAAGGGTAAATAGCTTAAACAGTCAAAATCTTAAGAGACCTCTTTCTTTGTGAACATAAATTATTTTAACAAAACAGATTTTCTGTCTTTTAGGTAGACTTAGAGCAGACCAAAAGTTCAAGAAAATTATCCTTTTGAGAGAGAAAACCAAATTCTAATTTTTGTACCAGTTTACTTTTTCGTATTAAAGCCCATTTACTTAATTAGATTCATTTCAATCTTAGCCAACTTGACCAGGTACAAAACTTTTTTCAGAATTTCTATAACTTCCTTTTGCATTCAGAATTTGTTCCATGCTTTCTTTCTTACTTTCTAGTATATTAGGACAAATTTATCTTTCTTAACCCATCAAACAAAATATTTCCATTCTTTATACCCTCTTTACTGAAAACATACATTTTAACTTTCCTTGAATAAAGAGCTGTTTTCCTTATGAATTTCCAGTAGCTTTAATTACATATATTAATTATAACTTTTAACCCTTAACAGACCCTAGTAAAGAACTAAAAACTAAACAATTATGAACTGTCTTTTATATCAACATTCTAAACACTTTTCATAATTTCTCGAAACATGCCACTTTACAATAAAACACAAGGCATACTTTCTAATAGATCCAAACGCTTTTAGCCTCTTTGCAATAAGAAGCCAAAAGTAGGTAAACTTACATTTACTAATTAATGTCTAATATCTTATTTGGAAATGATCTAGGTACTGAATGAATTTTATCGTTTAAATTAACCTAGCAAAACTTCAAAGTTTCGACTTACCAAAAAGATTTTGGAAGTTATTTTAAATACACACGCCATAAACTATAATTATTGCTAAAAGTTTATCTATAAACTCTTACTTAATTTATATCTAAATCATTTGTTCCCAATAATGATGTTTAGATTACCCACAAAAACTTTGAGACATTAGACAAATTTAGCTATCATTTAAAGTTATTATGCTGACAAATTTCTAACATACAACGTGAGCTTATTTGACTAGTAAACCCAGGCTGCGTGTTTGCATCATATCCAAATACTGACAACTCTTGAGGACATGCCTTTTCGATCAAACCAGCAAACTTAAACTTTCATTAACCAAAGATTAATCTATATCATCTTAACTTAAAAGACATTGGGTTAATTTCTATTACATTTAGAATTTATGTAAGCACTTACTTTAAGCCAATTAAACAGAGCTCTTAGTTTTGGCCATACCATCCGGGGGTAAAAATATCACACACATATAGACACACATGCACAGAGCCTTCACACCTATTGTTTTAAAAATCACTGCCGTGAATCAGGTACAATAATATAAAGCTCCCTAGTTGTGAATCCAAATTTTGTTTTGAGCTTTTCTACTAATATTTGTGGGGAAGACACTCAAGATGCTAGATTTTTTTTTTTTCTTTTTGGCAACAGCATGCTTATGGCCTTTTCCCTTCTTTTTTTTTCTTCAGTCTTAGGAATTAGTGATGGGCTAGGTAGTCCCCAGAGGATTTGCAAGCTCTTTGAGATAAGGGAAATGGGTGGAACCTGATGCCTCTAGAGCTGCTTTCCTAGCCTTACAAGGATTTTCCAAGGACAGTTGCTCTTGATTTCTCAGAAACTGGGTTGTAACTTAATGACATTCTAGGTTGATCCACCTGTCCAAGTACATCACAAAGGCACAGAGAAACCCCTCAAGTTTTCTCCAAGCTGGAGTTTCTGGGGCATAAC
Source organism: Equus caballus (assembly GCF_041296265.1). Lineage (NCBI taxonomy): Eukaryota > Metazoa > Chordata > Mammalia > Perissodactyla > Equidae > Equus > Equus caballus. Next base: position 22,663,703 of record NC_091700.1, on the reverse strand, counting down.
CCATCCAATTGCAAGTGTTTCAGTTAGTTAGAATGCACCCAAGTGGTGAGTCTCTGGGGATGCTTAGGACACTCCCCATGGCAGTAAAACTGGTGTCTGACTGCGGCCAGAGAAAGGGTGCAGAGCCCGATTGCAGACATCAACACAGTTATAAGATTTAGTCAAGTCTCACTTAGCCTGAGCACTTAGTCCCTGAGCCAGCACAAGGCAAGGCAGGGAGGCAGGAGACAAAGGCCTGGAGCTGGCTGGGGGCCGGGGCTCCCTGAGTCTGGGGCTGAGAGTTAAGTCCAGGAGGTCCAGGTTCTGGTTAGGTCCAGCCTGAACTTAACTTCAACTTGGTGACAAGAGGAGGTGACAAACAGAAAGGAAAAGAAATCAGGCCTCGCCCTCATGGCCTCTTCCCCAAGGGTTATCGAGATAAGGGTCACACAGCAGTTCCCATGCCGGGACACAAAACACCATCAAGACAATTCACAGAATAAATCACAGGTCTCCTATCCTCATAACTGACTCAGTAGGCACCTAAAATGCTTAACGAGTCAATTGCCAAGAGATGGCACCCCACTTGGTCGCCGGGGTGATCAGACCCGGAAACCAGAGAGGGTCTCCCAGGGGTAGAGCCTTTAACATCTTAAAGATTTCCTTGTTTCTCTATTGCAAAGCTCAGAGGAGCCCAAAATGGTCACTGTAACTTTAAGAGAGAGGAAAGAAAAGGGTCCATTACCTTGAAAATCTCCCCTGAACTTTGGGCAGCATCCTACCCGTTCTGCCTGTGGAGTCCCTATAGCAAGGGGTGATGGGGGTGTTTTCCTGCATTGCATCCCTTGTATACCTTCCCTATTATGCCTGGCAGTCATAAGTGCCAGGTGAATTGTCCCAAAGATAGAAGAACAGAGAAAAACAGTGAAGAATTTTCCTCCGGTCTGGGGGACATTCTACCCAATTGCATCCTGGAGCCGTTCTCCCAAGAAGGGGTTCCCATACTCAACCAAAGGTTAGAGTTTGGTACTATTCCTTGAACCAGAGTCCCAGTTGGGACTTTCCCTCAGTTCGGAGTGTGGTCAGGAGCCATAGGGAGGGATGACAATCCAGCCTTAGGAAAAGAAACCTGTCACAGGAGTCTTGGAGATTGGTGACCATCCTAATGACTTAAGTGGTCGACCTGTGCCCATGTAAAATTTATATATCAGAGATAGAGTCAGGAAGGGATGGATTAATTCATTCTCCATCACCCTCAGGCTTAAGGTACTGATTCTCTTCAGGTTGAATGCCACAATTTGCCCCGGAGAGTAGCCATGGGCAGCAAACATGGATTCATACAGCTCTCCGAGAAGGTTCCCAATGGAGAAGTGAATTTAGATCCATCCTTGAAAAAGAAAAAGGCACAAGGAAAACTATAACTTCAGCTCACAAGGTGGTGAAGCAAGGGGGCTCAGCAAGCCAAGGAGTCAAAAGAAAGACTTCCTGGACTCAAGGTCTGGAAGTAGCACTCCTCCATTCAAATAGCATGGGGACAGGGCCCATGGGCAGGACTTAACAGGTCTTAGTCTTATAACATTACATAAGGAAGTATTCCTAGTCAGACATTTTAAAACATACTCAGGCAAAGTTGATGTAACCTCTTCATAAAAAGAAAATCAGCTCAAGCATTCCAACCTTTATAATCTTATCAACACTTAGACCTTTATATTTCACCAAGTCAATTATAACCTGAGTCAGGGTCTTAAACCTACTCATCATTTTCTTGTGTTTCCTTTATAATTTGGCCTTTTCATAGATACCAATAAAAATTATGACGAGAGCTCTTACAATTTTTTCCCCCAATTTAGAAGTTTTCTGAATTTACATGATCCATCGTCTGGCCGAATTGACGAGTAGGATCTTGACAGCAACTCAACCAAAGCTTAACCAAGGACACAAAAAGGCGTCCCCAAAAGAGATCCAGAAAATTCTCTCCCAAAAATAGTCTAAGAAAGTAAAGGCCTTCATTGCACAGCAAGCAACAAAGGTTGAAACGACAAAGGCCCCTTATGAAAGCAACTGGGACCTCTTATAACAAACTCCCCAGAGAGCTAACACAGCCAGACAAAGAGAGCCGAGCTCTCAAGATATCTAAGTTTTCGCGGAACCCCAGTCTACTCGACTGGCCACCAAGATGCGTGCCGGGACATGCATCCTCCGATGGCGGAGACCAGAAAGGTCACAAAACCAAGCTCTCATAGAACAGGACAAACAAAACAGGCTTATAGAGATGCCTGTGTCTTATGACAAACAAAAAGACAGAGACAAGGAAAAGTACTATCTCTGGGAGGAAAAGGATCTATAACCAATGAGTACTCAACCAAATGCTAGAGTCACTGAATCCAAGAAGCTAGCCTCACCAAAATTTTTCCTGATAATCTAAATTTAGAAGAGCAAAAAAAACTCACCACTCTTGCTTCCATTGGACCCTGTAGGCAGAGATCTGGGAGACTGATGTGGTAAGAACTCTTACCTCTTGCCGGCTCTCGTCAGGGGTCTGGGATCTCTCGGCCACAGTAGTCCAGGAGCAAGCAGTGTCCAGCCAGTGAAATTTTATCCCATCCAAGTCACCAAACTGTAGGAGAGGAAGACATTTCCTCTACCTTCTCTGGGTTCGTCTGGCCGGAGAACAAATTAAATTCACGTGAGACAGAATAGCAGGAGAAAATTAAACAAAGCTTTATAACATGTATACATGGGAGAGGTCAGGCAAGCTGAGCAACTCACCAAAATGGCTGAAGTCCCCACTTAAATATCATATCCAGCTAAAGACAAAGGAGGATGTTGGGGGTGAGGGGAGTCAGTTACAGGAGGTTACTAGAAACAGGAATAAAATTATTATGCAGATTTAAGTCCTTGCCTTTCCCATTGATTAAGAGTTTCTAGAGAGAAGGTCATCCCCTTTCTTCTTCCTGGTACAGAGAGGGAGGCACCTTTACAGATGGAGATTTACCTTACAAATGTAAATGTATCCTAACAAAGGGCAAGCAAGTTCCACCCCTCAGAGCCTCCTTCCCTGTCCCAGTTTATCAAAAGCAACCAGCCCTATGATCCTCATGCCAAAGAGACATATCTTGGCATGGCCAAGACCAGTCCCCCACAAGCCCATTCTTATTTAATCATAATTCTAGAGAACAACCAGTTTACATCCTTCTCAAGAAGTTCCTTCATACAATTGAAGACTTCAAGCCATTTCTTAAGCTCTTCTTTTCCTCAAACTAAAACTCCATTTCCTTTCAAAATGTTCATACATGTATACATATAAATGCATACCTTTTATATATGTATACATATGTCTGTACATATATAAAATATATAGAAATATATGTATATAAATACATATATTTCTATATATTTTATAAATGTATAAACATTTTTTTAAAAGGAAATGGCACATATATGGCATGTAAAAAGGTGTGGATAAGCCCATAGCTACCATCCGTGTACCTACTCTCTGTTTAGGAAACAAAACAATATAGACAGTGGAAGCCACTAATCCCTAATCGCCTCTCTTCCCTCTGTCCTCAGACCACTGTCTTCTGAGGCTGCTTCAGAGGACCTCTTTCCTCTTTCCCTGTTGTTATTTACAAACAAACTAAAAGCAACCCTAATAGTGCTGGGCAGAGGACCCAACAAGGAAGATTGTTTCATGGAAATCTTCGTTCTTCGACAGTGGTCTTATTCAGCATTCTGTAAATGCATATTGGTGACTCTTAACACTTCTCCAAATTCGTCTCGTTTTTACACATTGTTTTTAGAGAGCAGTGTCCCAAACTGGACATAGAAGAAATACTCAGTAGAACTGTCAGTATCTGTCTTACTAACGACAAAAGGGGCATTTGTCCCAGACCCACTCCCCCTCAATTACTCATTCCTTAGCATTCAGGTCTGGCCTGTGATGCTGGCTGCAGCTGGAATTTTAGCTGGCACAGTCATCTGGTGTACCTGCACATGGCCTCTCTGGGTAGCCTGGGCTTCCTCACAACATGGCGGCTGGGCTCAAAGGGTTCTGGGAGAGAGAGTAGGTGGAAGCTATGTTAGCTTTTCTAACCCAGCCTTGGTAGTGGTGCAGGATGGCTTCCACCACGTGCTGTTTGTTAAGGCGGTCACAAAGAACCAGTCAGTCCAAGGGCATAGGAAAGAGGGTACATCTCTCAGAAAAGTGGCAAGATTCTAGAAGAGCATGAGGAAAGGAAACACCCATTTTTGGAAATACAATCTATCAGAACTAGGAACAAACAATTTTAATAAAATATAATTGCACCAAAATCATAAAATATTTATGGAAAAATTAATGAAATGTGTGAAGACTTTTACACTGAAAACAAGGCATTTGGGCTCTCAAAAAACAAAATTGAAGGACTTACACTCCCTGATTTCAAGTCTTACTATTGTACTAATACTAATCAAGACAGTGTGGTGTAGACATACGAATAGACAGATCACTGAAACAGAACAGAAAGTCCAGAAATAGACCCGTGCACATAAGGTTAAATAATTTTGACAAAGGCACTAATGCAGTTCAATAAGGAAAATATAGTCTTTTCAATAAATAGTGCTGTGACAACTTGATGCTCACATGGAAAAAAATAAAATAAGCCTTGATCCCTTATCCATACACAATAATTAACTCAAAATGGGTCATAGACTTAAATGTAAAAAACTAAGCATATAAAGCTTCTAGAAGAAAGTATTTCTTATGCAGGACATAGAAAGCACTAACCATAAAAGAAAACAACTTATAAATTGAACATCATCAAAAATAAAACTTTTACTCCTCAAAAGACACCACCAAGAAAATGAATAGGCAAGCTGCAGACTGGGAGAAGACGTTTAAATGCATACATCTGCCAAAGGATTTGTATCTAGAACATACAAATAACTCCTACAACTCAATACTAAAAAAAGAAATCTAATTTGTTAATCATCAGGAAAATGCAAATTAAAATAGCGACATTCCACTATCTACTCACCAGGATGTCGAAATAAAGATTAACAGCTCCAAATGTTGTAGGGGATGTTGAACAACCACAACTCATACATTGCTGGTGGAAGTGTAAAACGTTATAACCATTTGGAAAACTTGTAGTTTCTTATAAAGTTAAATGTACACCTTCCCTATGACCCAGAAATTCCACTTCTAAGTATTTACCCAAGAGAAATGAACGTATATTTATAAAGAAAACTTAGAATATTAATGAGAGCTTTAGCCATAATAGCTCAAACTGGAAACTACCCATATATCAACAGGTAAATAAACAAATTGTGGTATATTCATATAATGGAATAAGACTTAGCAATAAAAAGGAATAAATTACCAATGTATGCAATAATATAGACGAGTCTCCAAAACATAATGCTGAGTGAAAGCAAGACACAAAGAGTAGAGTATGATTCTGTTACAGGAACCAGATTAGGCCCAGTATGGAGCCCCGCATGCTAATCCCCACATCAGCAAGCCAAAACTTAACTAAGTTCCTATGCTCTATGCCCGGCTCTCCAACAAAAGCAGGCCTAGGTCTACCAGCCAGGACTAGTCTGCTCAGCACAAGTTACCTAACCCGGCTCCAAGACTTCCCTTTGTGCCATATAAGGAAAATAATGCTGCTTTAGCCAATCAGCAAATGCCCAGTATAACTTCTTTGTTCCTGCTCATTTTGGTCTATAAAAATCTTCTGCAAAGTGCTCAGCATCACTAATCATCAGGGAAGTGCAAATCAAAACCGCAATGAGATATCACCTCACACCTGTTAGAATGACTGTTACCAAAAAGACAAGAAATAACAAGTGTTGGCAGAGATACGGGGAAAAGGGAACACTTATGCACTGTTGGTGTAAATGTAAACTGGTCCAGCCACTATGGAAAACAGTATGGGAGTTCCTCAAAAAGTTAAAAATAGAAGTACAATATGATCCAGCAATTCCACTTCCGGGTATTTATCCAAAGGAAATGAAAACACTAACTTGAAAAGATATCTGTACCTTCATGTTCATGGCAGCATGATTTACAACAGCCAAGACAGGGAAGCAACCTAAGTGTCCATCAATGGATGACTGGATAAGGAAGATGTTCTATCTACCCGTCTATCTCTGTGTATAACGGAATATTATTCAGCCATAGAAAAGAAGGAAACCGTGCCATATGTGACAACACATGGATGGAACTTGAGGGCATTATGCTAGGTGAAATTAGTCAGACAGAGAAATACCATATGATCTCTCTTATATGTGGAATCTTAAAAAACAAACAAAAAACCAAACTCATAGATACAGAGAGCATATTGGTGATTCCCTGAGACAATTGTGTGTGTGAGGCGGGGTTAATCGGGTGAAGGCAGTCAAAAGGTACAAACTTCCAGTTATAAAATAAATGAGATGGCATGTAATATACAGAATGGTGACTAGAGGTAATAACACTATTTTGTGTATTTGAAAGTTACTAAGAGAGTAGATCTTAAAAGTTCTTATTATAAAAAGATTTTTGTGACTATGTGTAGTGATGGATGTTAACTACAATTATTGTGGTGATCATTTCACAATATATATAAATTTCAAATCATTATGTTGTACGTATGGAACTAATATAATGTTATATTATATCTTGATTAAAAGAAAGTTCTTGTCTTGTACAGCTCCTTGGGGCTCCTTTCTATCTGCTGGACTGGATGCTGCTGGATTCATGAATGGCTGAAACCTATTGATCTGGTAAATTGATCTGTAAAGTGTCTGTGCAAAATTTTCTTTTAACAATTCCATTTATATGATGCAGGAAGGATGAAGAGATTTGTATTAATTAGTAATATTTCGGCTGTGAGCTCTACAAACCTCACTAGTGTTAGCTTTGTGAAAGATGACACGAGTGGAGCCATATTAAAATAGAGCCGGAGCAGCCATTTCAGAGGAATTCCTTGCACGTCTTGTTTTCTGTATCTTCCAGACTGGACCAAACAGCCGACATTCCAAGTCAGCAGGGACAAGAACATCCTGCTTGTAAGGACCAACGAAATTGGACTTTGCTGATAACCGAATCGCTAACTAATCAATGAAGCACAAGTCTAGCCTGTTGCCTGATGACCAAATCTCAAACCCATCTAGCAGGTACAAACCTACCCTACCTCCTCCAGCACCAGTGAACTCTCCCTTAATACAACTTACCTCATCTTCCTCCCTTTTCCCCATGAAACCCCCGAGCCCCTCTCCTGTAGTCGGGACACTATTTGGGTTTCTACCTGAATCTGGGGCTCCTGAATTGCACTTCTTGAGACCCCAAAATGAACTTCTTGCTTCTCTTGCAGTTTATGCCTCTTCTTTGTTGACAGTATCCAGGACTGGCTTGGGGGGAGGTTCAGTTCCCCGCCCCCAATAATCTCCATTATCCCTCCGAACAGCCACACTATAATTAAAGCAGTATTTGCCACCACTTCAAGATACATTCTCTAGATCTTTCCTTCCCTAAGTTTTTCCTCCTATTTAGGAATTCTCGAGTTGCACATTATCTTGAATAGAAAGGGAATTTATCCAATCACATAAAGTTCATTGAGCGGCCTGGGCTACAGAAGAGGCTGGATTAACGAGGTCAAGCAATATTATCAGGAAATGAACCTGAGTCTTCGATAGCTACCTGGGGTCTCTCTGAATGGTGCCAATGGCTTCTGGAAGCCCCAAACTTACATGCTCCTTACAGCTCCAGATCCTCTGCCCTCTAGTGTTTCTCTCTGTGAAGCCCTCTGGTTTTTCCTGCCCCATCACCTTCTCACCTGCAGATAAAGCACGGTTTCCAGGGAGACTGAGTCTGACGGGTCAGCAGGGGCCCTGTGGCCGCTCCAGCGGCAGGAGAGGTGGGGCTGTGATGTTGTGAGCCCTCTCCCTCCAAACCACTTGCAGTGGAGAGAGGGCAGTTTGTCAAAGACGACAAAGCAGCAGATGACCGGCCCCTAGAGGCTTGATGAACTTCACAATTCTGTGCAATACGAGGTTTTATTCATATTGTGCACGAGAGAGCATGTGTTCCAAGCTGTGATCACCTTTGTCGGTCTTTAGTGAGCAGATGTGAAAGAAAATACAGATGCCTGATAAAGTCTCTCATCCTGCTTGTTTAGAAGCATGCCTTTGGGCCTGTGCTATGATGACACAAAGGAGACACAAAGGAACACAAAGTTCAATTGCAATTCAGGAGCCCCAGATGCAGGTAGAAACCCAAATAGTGTCCGGATTACAGGAGAGGGGCTCAGGGGTTTCATGGGGAAAAGGGAGGAAGATGAGGTAAGTTGTATTAAGGGAGAGTTCACTGGTGCTGGAGGAGGTAGGGCTACACTTGTACTTCATTGATTGGTTAGCGATTCGGTTATCAGCAAAGTCCAGTTTCATGGGTCCTTACAAGCAGGATGTTCTTGTCCCTGCTGACTTGGAACGTTGGCTGTTTGATCCAGTCTGGGAGATACAGAAAACAAGATGTGCAAGGAATTCCTCTGAAATGGCTGCTCCGGCTCTATTTTAATATGGCTCCACTCGTGTCATCTTTCACAAAGCTAACACTAGTGAGGTTTGTAGAGCTCACAGCCGAAATATTACTAATTAATACAAATCTCTTCATCCTTCTACCTACAAGGTAAATTTTACAATATCAAGAGGAAATTTCAGACAATTATAAAAGCTTTTAAATATGTGATTTCTAAGATCAGATTGCACAATTGCTGTTACAATGCCAAATAAACCACGTTTCACAGATTCATTTTTAGGAACGTTTTTTATCTATCTGAGGACATTCTCTTTCAACAGAGGAAGTTGATCTTCGACGTTCAGATGACTTTGAAGGATAACTAATATGTAACTATTTTTTTTCCCCATCTGTTTTCCTTTAGCTCTTCTTTCTCTGAATTACATTCTGTCTCTGGGTGAAAGGTTCGTTGTCCCGTTTGCGGCTTGTATGGAAATGCCATTAAGGACACACAGTGGAATACAGAAAAATTGGTTTCTTGGCCAAGTCGTTATATGTCTTTTGGCCTTATTTTTCCCCTAAATAGATGAATAGGTGGGTCCCTTTAAACTCTGAAATTCAATGATTACAAAAATAATACAGTCCCTGTGGTATAAAGTATCTAGTGCCACACTCGCACTCGCAACAGCAGTACACTGTGGACAGGTCCACACGTCCTTCTTTGGCATTCCTTGGACCCGTAGATGTCAAGCTTTAGAATACAAGACAACCAGTTATGAAACAGGGCCACTTATTGAACCGCAGATCCTGGCCCCCCGCCCCCCTGATTCAGTAAGTCATAGATGGGCCCAAGGGTATCTGCCTTTTTATAAGCGTTCTGGGTGACTATGATATGCATGGTCTACGCCTCATTCTCAGAAAACTGTCCTAGATTCAATCCAACTTTCTATGTTTTGCATAAGCAGAAAGCAGAGCAGCCTTTTATTTGGTTGATCCAGCCAGCATGGGCCCCCCAGTGCTTGGGCTGCCAACTGTGGTCACAGTGCTGCCACCTGGTGCCCTGAGAGTCAGATTTGCTCCATCTGGGTTCAGACAGAAAGAACCCCACAGCATGACAAATGGCCTAGGTGTATGAGACCAAGAGAAAAGCAAGCATTCAGGTGAGGAGAAATGAGTATGTGTGATGTATTATCATATACGTACACACACACGTGTGCACAAGAATGGGATGCATCTCTAACCTGGGTCCATTTCAAGCATGGTGTTCTCATGATGGAAGACACAGGAGAGCAGTGAAGGCAACTCCGTATGGCTAGAGCACTCATTTCAGGACATCAAGCCCCAGCGACCAGTTGAGGAGAGAGTAGATTGAGCATCTCTGTCAGCCATACTTTTAGGAAGGTGGGCCTCTGGGAAACAATTCTGGAAAACAGACTTGGAAAAGAAGCTGCCATCCCACTCCATCTTTCCTCCCATTTGCAGTCACAGCCTGAAAGGCAGTCTTGACCCATTGTACCCTCCCTGGCTTCCTCTCAGGAAAACCTAGAGGAGTTCCCTCCCCTCTCTGCCCTGAGGAAAGAGGAGACGCAAAGGAACACAAAGGAAAGCATGAGTGTCCAGTGGGAAAGAGAGAATGATGTGAACTGGGCGATTAATGCAGAGTTCGTAGAAACACTGGCAATTTTCTTCCACCATCGCCACTTACAGGCAACTGCTGTGGTTCCTGATTCTCACCCAGTTTTTAAAGCCTCTTGTTAACCTCATGACGGTTTTTTTTGGCTAAAATTAGACAACATAATCAGTACACCCACATAAACCAGGTACACATTAACTGCACTATATCACAATATGCCTTAAGAGAACAAGGGGTTAGGCATGACTGGTCACCCCTCCCTGTCACGGAACTGAGGACACACTGAGTGCCTACATGACATGCAACTGACGTACGAGCTAAGTGAGGACACTGCAATAAATCTATATGGTAGTTATGAATAAAGTCCATTTCTTTTTTACTTCATACATTTAAAAAAAATACTTTTCAACAAATGATGCTGGAACAATTGTATACCCACATGCAAAAAGGTGAATTTAGACCCTTACATCTTACCATATATAAAAATTAACTCAAAATAGATCATAGACCTAAATATTACAACTGTAAAACTTCTAGAAGAAAACAAAGAAAATTGTTGTGACTTTGGATTAGACAAAGAATTCTCAGATAGGATACCAAAAACATAATCCATGAAGAGAAAATGACAAATTGGATGTCATCAAGATAAAAAAAAATGTTTGCACTTTAAAAAAAACACCATTATGAAAACGAAGATACAATTCACTAAGACAAAATATTTGCATATCATATATCTGGTAAAGGATTTATATCCAGAACAGCTCAATAAGACAAACAACCCAACTTAAAAATAGGCAATAGGTTTGAATAGACATTTTACCAAAGAAGATATACAAATGGCTCAAAAGCACTTTAAAAGATTCTCAACATTATTAGTCATTAGGGAAATGCAAATTAAAGCCACAATGACTGTAATAAAAAAGACAGACAATAACAAGTGTTGGTGAGGATGTGGAGAAATTGGAATCTTCATACATCACTGGTGAAAATGCAAAATGGTACAATCATTTTGGAAAACATTTTAGCAGTCTCTTAAAAAGTTAAACAGGGGCCAGCCCCATGGCCTAGTGGTTAAGTTTGGTGCACTCCATTTTGGCAGCCTGGGTTCATGGGTTGGGATCCTGGCCGTGGACCTACACCACTCATCAGTGATGCTGTGGCAGCAATCCATATATAAAATAGAGGAAGACTGGCATGGATTTCAGCTCAGGACTAATCTTCCTCAGGAAAAAAAAAGTTAAATATAAACTTATCTTACGACCCAGCAATTTTACTCCTAGGAATCTACCAAGAAAAATGAAAACATCTATCCACACAAAAACTTGTACACAAATGTTTATACTAGCATTATTCATAATAGCCCCAAATTGGAAATATCCCAAATGTCCATCAATTGGTGAATGTATAAATAAGTGTGGTATGTCCATATACGGAATACTATTGAGCAATGAAAAGGAACTGACTATTCATGCATGCAAGACATGGATGAACCTCACCAACATAATGCTAAGTAAAAGAAACCAGATGCAAAAGATTACAGATTGTATGATTCCATTTATATGAAATTTCCAGAAAAGAAAAATCTATAGAGACAAAAGGCAGCTTAGGCTGCTTTGGGACTCAGGGTGGAAATGGAGATGGACTGAAAACGGGCATGTGGATCTTTTTTGGGGTGAGGAAAATATTCTAAAACTGGATTATGCTGATGGTTGCACAACTCTATAAATTCACTAAAGATCATTGAATTGTACACTTAAACTGAGTAAATTTTATCACATGTAATTTATGCCTCAATAATGCCATTAAAAATTTTAAGGAAGAACCAGGATTTTGAATTTGTGAATTCCATAAATGGAAATATTAAAATTTAAAAAGTAATAAAAATATGATCTAATATTTTCTTTCCCTGTCTCAGTGGGTCATCTCCCCTCTCGAGGAGCAGGCACTCCAAGGTAAAATTCCCTGTGGTTCTACCACAGGAGTCACCTTTGAGGAGCTTATTAAAAATGTAGATTCCTAAGCTAAGTTCCTCCCATCTCACCCCCAGTGATGGATTCAGTGTGTCTAGAGCGGAGGCTAAAAATCTGAGTTCGTAACCAGACTCGCAGGCTGAGCCCTGCCCACAGCTCCCGTCCCTCCACCCAGGCCCTCCAGGAAGCAGGAAGGGAGAGTGCTGATGATGGAGCATTTGGACCTGCGGTTCAGAGGAGGGCCGAGGTGGGGGGCAGGGCTGGGAACTGAGAGGAGGGAGCATCTGCTTTAGCCCTGAGAGAGAAAGAGGCCCAGGGAACCCTTGGGATGGGGAGCTGCCTCCAAGTCTTCACTTTTCAGTGAAGATGAAACCTGTGTCTCTACCACGAAGATTAAATCTTACCTGGAAACAAGGGAGACATTAACACAAGTGCTGTTTTACAAACTGTTGAGTCCTGCACTGATTTATTCATTGCTGAGTGCTGAGTATAGAGTGGAAGAAAAGGCACAGAAATATGAGAGTGCTTTGCCTCTGTGAGTAAAATAGTAAGACCCACTTATCTTTTTTATTATTGAGTTCATAATACTTTACATCAATGTGAGATTTCAGTTGCACAATATTTTTGACTGTCACCACATAAGTGCTCCCCTTCACCCCCAGTATCCCCCACCCCTCCTGCCCTGGTAACTACTGAAGTGTTTTCTTTGTCCCAGTAATTGTTTATATTCCACATATGAGTGAAATCATCTGGTGATTTTCTTTCTCAGTCTGGCTTATTTCACTTAGCATAATTCCCTCCAGGTCCTTCCATGTTATTGCAAATGGGATGAATTTGTCTTTTTTTCTGGCTGAGTAGTATTCCATTTTATATATATACCACATCTTCTTTATCCAATCATTGGTCGATGGGCACTTGGGTTGCTTCCATGTCTTGGCTATTGTGAATAGTGCTGCAATGAACATGCGGTGCATATGTTATTTTGGATTGTTGATTTCAAATTGTTTGGGTAGATACCCAGTAGTGGGATAGCTGGATCATATGGTAGTTCTATTTTTAGTTTTTTGAGGAATCTCCATACTGTTTTCCACAGTGGCTGCACCAGTTTGCCTTCACACCAGCAGTGTGTGAGGGTTCCCTTCTCTCCACACCCTCTCCAACATTTGTTATTTTTAGTCTTAGTGATTATGGCCATTTTAACAGGCATAAGGTGGTATCTTAGTGTAGTTTTGATTTGCATTTCCCTGATGATTAGTGATGTTCAACATCTTTCCATGTGTTTATTGGCCATCTGTATATCTTCTTTGGAAAAATGTCTGTTCATCTCCTCTGCCCACTTTTTGATTTGGGTTGTTTGCTTTTTTATTGTTCATTTGTGTGAATTCCCTATATATTATGGAGATTAACCCCTTGTCAGATATATGATTTGCAAGTATTCTCTCCCAATTGGTGGGTTGTCTCTTTGTTTTGATCCTAGTTTCTTTTGCGTTGCAGAAGCTCTTTAGTCTGACGAATTCTCGCTTGTTTATTTTTTCTTTTGTTTCCCTTGTCTGAGAGGACATGGTATTTGAAAAGATCCTTTTTGGTTTGATGTCAAAGAGTGTACTACCAATATTATCTTCCAGGCGTTTTATAGTTTCAGGACATATCTTCAAGTCTTTGATCCATTTTGAGTTTATTTTTGTGTATGGTGTGAGATAGTGGTCTACCTTCATTCTTTTGCATGTGTCTGTCCAGTTTTCCCAACACCATTTATTGAAGAGACTATCTTTTCTCCATTGTATATTCTTGGCACTTTTGTCGAAGATTATCTGACCATAGATGTGTGGTTTTATTTCTGGGCTTTCAGTTCTGTTCCATTGATCTGTGTGCCTGTTTTTGTACCAGTACCATGCCATTTTGGTCACTATGGCTTTGCAGTACATTTTGAAGTCAGGGATTGTGATACTTCCACCTTTGTTTTTTTTTCTCAGCATTGCCTTAGCAATTCAGGGTCTTTGACTGCCCCATATGAATTTTAGGATTCTTTGCTCTATTTCAGTGAAGAATGTCATTGGTATTCTGATAGGGATTGCATTGAATCTGTAGATTGCTTTGGGTAGTATGGACATTTTAATTATGTTTATTCTTCCAATCCATGAGCAAGGAATCTCTTTCCGTCTCTTTAAGTCATTATCAACTTCTCTCAGCAGTGTCTTATCGTTTTCTTTGTAGAAGCCCTTCACCTCCTTGGTTAAATTTATTCCTAGGTACTTTATTTTTTTAGTTGTGATTGCAAATAGAATTATATTTTTGAGTCTCTTTCTGTAAGTTCATTATTGGAGTATAGAAAAGCAATTGATTTTTGTAAGTTGACTCTGTACCCTGCAACTTTACTGTAGTTATTAATTATTTCTATTAGTTTTCCAATGGATTTTTTGGGCTTTTATATATAAGATCATGTCGTCTGCAAACAGGGAGAGTTTCAATTCTTCACTCCCTGTTTGGATTCCTTTTGTTCCTTTCTCTTGCCTAATTGCTCTGGCCAAAACCTCCAGAACTATGTTGAATAAGAGTGGTGAGAGTGGGCATCCTTGTCTTGTTCCTGTTCTCAGGAGGAGGATGCTCAGTTTTTGCCCATTGAGTATGATGTTGGCTGTGGGTTTGTCATATATGGCCTTTATTATGTGGAGGTAATTTCCTTCTATCCCCATTTTGTTAAGAGTTTCTATCATAAATGGCTGTTGGATCTTGTCAAATGCTTTCTCTGCATCTATTGAGATGCTCATGTGGTTTTTATTCCTCAGTTTGTTGATGTGGTGTATCACGTTGATTGATTTGCGGATGTTGAACCATCCCTGCGTCCCTGGTATGAATCCCACTTGATCATGATGTATGATCTTTTTGATGTATTGCTGAATTCAGGTTGCCAAAATTTGGTTGAGAATTTTTGCATCTATGTTCATCAGCGTTACTGGCCTGTAGTTCTCCTTTTTTGTGCTGTCCTTGTCAGGCTTTGGCATCAGAGTGATGTTGGCCTCATAGAATGTGTTAGGAAGTGTTCCATCCTCCCTAATTTTTTGGAATAGCTTGGAAAGGATAGGTATTAAATCCTCTCTGAAAGTTTGGTAGAATTCCCCAGGAAAGCCCTCTGGTCCTGAGATTTTATTCTTTGGGATGCTTTTGATTGCTGTTTCAATCTCTTTCCTGGTGATTGGTCTGTTCAGATTGTTTCTTCTTGGCTCAGCTTTGGGAGGTTGTAAGAGTCTAAGAATTTATCCATTCCCTCTAGGTTATCTTTTTTGCTGGCATATAGTTTTTCGTAGTATTCTCTTACAATCTGTTGTATTTCTGTGGAGTCTGTTGTTATTTCTCCTCTTTCATTTCTGATTTTGTTTATTTGAGCTTTCTCTCTTTTTTTCTTTGTAAGTCTGGCTAGGGGGTTCTCAATTTTATTTATCTTCTCAAAGAACCAGCTCTTTCTTTCATTGACCCTTCCTGCTGCCTTTTTTGTTTCAATAGCATTTATTTCTGCTCTGATTTTTATTATTTCTCTCCTTCTGCTGACTTTGGGCTTTGTTTGTTCTTCTTTTTCTAATTCAGTTAGATGTAATTTGAGATTGCTTATTTGGGATTTTTCTTGTTTGTTAAGGTGTGCCTGTATTGCGATGAATTTTCTTCTTAATACAGGTTTTGCTGTATCCCATATGAGTTGGTATGGCATGTTATCATTTTCATTTGTCTCCAGATATTTTTTTATTTCTTCTTTAGTTTCTTCAATGATCCATTGCTTGTTCAATAGCATATTGTTTAGTGTCCACATCTTTGTCCCTTTCTCAGCTTTTTCCTTGTAATTAATTTCTAGCTTTATAGCATTATGATCAGAGAAGATGCTTGTTATTATTTCAATTTTTTAAAATTTTCTGAGGCTTGCCTTGTTTCCCACCATATGGTCTATCCTTAAGAATGTTCCGTGTGCACTTGAGAAGAATATGTATTCTGCTGTTTTTGGATGGAGTCTTCTATACATGTCTATTAGTCCAACTGTTTTAGCTTTTCACTTAATTCCACTGTTTCCTTGTTGATTTTCTGTCTAGATGATCTGTCCAATGATGTGAGTGGGGTGTTGAGGTCCCCTACTATTATTGTATTATTTTTAATATCTTCTTTTAGATTTGTTAATAGTTGTTTTATGCACTTTGGTGCTCCTGTGTTGGGCACATAGATATTTATGGGCATTATTTCTTCTTGATGGAGTGTTGCTTTGATCATTGTATACTGCCCCTCTTTGTCTCTCTTTACTTGTCTTATCTTGAAGTCTACTTTGTCTGATATAAGTATTGCAATACCTGCTTTCTTTTCGTTGCCATTAACTTGCAGTATAGTCTTCCACCTCTTCACTCTGAGCCTGTATTTGTCATTGGAGATGAGATGTGTTTCCTGGAGGCAACAGATTGTTGGATCTTGTTCTCTAATCCATCTTGTCGCTCTGTGTCTTTTTATTGGAGAGTTCAGTCTGTTTACATTGAGGGTGATTATTGATGTATGAGGGCTTAACACTGTCATTATATCACTCATTTTCTGGTTTTCCTGCATTTCCTTTGTTTCTCATCCTGTGTGTTTTGGTCTACCCATTGACTTAGGCTGTTTTTTATGCTGTGTTTCTTTGTTTTTTCCTTATTTATTTTTTGTGTCTCTGTTCTGATTTTTAGTTTAGTGGCTACCCTGAAGTTTGTATTCAGAATCTCATGCATAACATAGTCCATTTTCTGCTGGCCTCTTATTTCCTTAGCCTAAACTGATTCAGTCCCTTTCCTCCTCCCCTCCGAAGTTATTGTTCTCATATCTCATTCCAATGTGTGTTGTGAGTTTGTGGTAAAGTGACAAGATTATCTTTGTTTTTGGTGTTTTCCTTCCCTTTAGCTTAATGCTATAGTTGAATATTTGCTATCCTATTCTGATTCTGTCTATCTATTTGTCTCCTTACTCTATGTTTTGTGACCCCTTTCTCCCTTTTTTTCTTTTTTCAGATATGAGGGCCTTCTTGAGGATTTCTTGGGGGGGCGGGGGGCGTGTCTCGTGTCTATGAAGTCTCTTAGCTTTAGTTTGTCTGGGAAAGATTTAATTTCTCCCTCATATCTGAAGGATATTTTTGCTGGATAGAGTATTCTTGGCTGAAGATTTTTATCTTTTAAAGTTTTGAAAATGTCATTCCATTGTCTCCTAGCTTGTAAGGTTTCTGCAGAGAAATCCACTGAAAGTCTGATAGCGGTTCCTTTGTAGGTTATTTTCTTCTGCCTGCTGCCCTGAGTATTCTTTCTTTGTCATTCATTTTTGCCGTTTTTACTACTATATGCCTTGCAGTAGGTCTTTTTAAATTGACAAATCTAGGAGATCTGAAAGCTTCTTCCACACACATTTTGCTCTCATTCCCTAGATTTGGGAAGTTCTCTGCTATTATTTCTTTGAGCACACTTTCTGCTCCATTCTCCTTCTCTTCACCTTCTGGAATACCTATAATTCTTACGTTGCATTTCCTGATTGAGTTGGATATTTCTCAGGGACTTTCTTCATTTCTTTTTAGTCTCAGTTCTCTCTCTTCCTCTGTCTGGAGCAATTCAACATGTCTGTCTTTGATCATGCTGATTTGCTTCTCTATGGTGTCCACAAGAGTGTTCAGGGAATCCTTATTTTGTTTTATCTCTTCCGTTGTGTCTTTCATCTCTAGTATTTCTGATTGATTCTTCTTTATAGTTTCAATCTCTTTTGTGAAGTAGCTCCTGAACTTGTTAAACTGTTTCTCTGTATTCTCTTTTACCTCATTGAGTTTTTTGATGATAGCTATTTTGAATTCATTGTTGTTTAGTTTACTTATTTCTGCATCCTCAGGACTGAATTCGGGTGCTCGTCGTTTTCTTTCTGGTCTGGAGATTTGAGGAATTGCCTGATGCTGGAAGGACTGGTCTTTCCCATTCTGATATTATTTGGTTGGAGTCACAGCCAATCACCACTAGATAGGGGTCGAGAGCCCTGTATTCTGAGCCTTCCGCCTTCAGCAGAGGTGGCCCAGCAAGGGTTGGGGTGGGGTGCTTTCTCTTGCCTGCAGTCCCCAGTTTCCCAATCAGCTCTTGCTATCTGGTCCCCTGGGGTCTTGGCTTGATGAGGTCACCCTGCGTGAAAGCTTTTGCCCCACTAGAGGGCTTCACTCCAGGCTACAAGGGCACTAGGGAGTACTGTGTGATCCTCCGCATGTGCAACCCCTCCCCTACTCCTTCCTTCATGGAGCTTCCCAGGGCAGTGATCTCAGTCTCTGGGGAGGGAGTGAAGTTCTCTCTTACCCAGTCCAGCTCCTAGCTCCTCTGAGTGGGGCTCCAGCCTCTCTGCCCTCCATCATGTGGCTGCGTATCTCTCTGAGGATTTTTGTGCTGTTAGGGTATTTGCTGTTGGAATATGGTTGCTCCTCTTTGTTGTATGTTGGAGGGGAGAGAGTCCCAGGCAAGCTCACTCCACCATGATGCTGATGTCACTCCAAGACCCACTTACTCTTTGAGGCTAATTAACTTATTAAACTGCCATATACACTGTAATTATCATCCTATTCTGAATCTGGGCTAGTTGCATCTTAGGGTGTCCTGTAGCTTGTGCTGCTTACACAGCATGACTGTCTACCCATAAAGCAGGTGCTGTCTTCCCAACTCAAAAAAGGTGGTAGAGCATTACTGGTGCACACACGATTTCACCCCTCCCATGTTTTGAGACATCCTCCCTCTCCACGTAGCCGAGAAGCTGGGAAAAGCAGATTCCTTCTGGTATAAGAGAGAATATATGTTGTCTACTGGTTGGAGGATGCTAGGTGGGATCCAGGGGTCCTTGGAGAAGCCGGATCTCCTCTGCTCCTGTTGCTCCCTGCCCCTCCCCAGCCCTCCTAACAGGACACCACCAGAGAAGCCACATGTAGGAGTTCCTCAGCTCAGAGCTGAGGGGCCAGGGACGCTAGGAGAAGAAACATGGTGGGGTCTACCCTGGAGGTGGCAGAGTTTCAACCACATGGGAATGAAGGCACAGCTGGTTTGTGCTCTCGCACATGAGAATCATTTTTAAAATTGTCTTATTATGGATGACAGACTTCATGCCTTATGATTGAGAGACTACATCTTTTCTTAAATTGTTGGAAACTTTCTTGATTAAGGTGAAAGCTTATTTCTGTTTACATGTTCAGAGAGAGAGGTGTTGCCGATTCTGTTATTTCTGCTGCTGAGAGACAGAAACAGCACTGCTGAAGGCGAGTGTTCAAAAGACACAATTTTACTTGGAAAAAAAAAGTTCCTAACATCCTTCCCTAATGGAGCAAGCTTAACGGAAACAATAGATATGGTATGAAAAATATAAATATAAAGCTGTAAAGACTCACTGCCCATTCTCTTCATCCCACTGGCCCCCACAAAGGGAGTGGAGGCAAAATCAGGGCCAAAAAGCACGTTGGGGGTAGGCTGGCACCCCAGATGGCGGCGGGTTACTCACATGGGCATAAGCCAGGCAGTGTTTTGAGACTTTAACATTTAATATTTGGTTTGCTGTCCGCTTCATCACCTCTACGGGCTAAAAATATTTTAGAAACATTAATTCTAACGTAACATTAATTTTAAACATTTTTTCTCACTATTTTCTACGTTTTTGCTCTGAATTTTAAGACGAGTGGCAAAGAGAGATGAAGGTTTGGACCGAGGCTGTTCCTGAATTATGGAACAACGGAAAAGCTTGAGGTTGCATACTGGCCGAGGAACAGGAGAGCACTCAGGCCCCTGCAGCACGCAGCGTGCCTGGAGGGAGGGCAGCTGCTGTCCCCAGGCCCTCCCGGGGTGGGAGAGGACCCCGGGGCGGCGGGGCCTCAGCCACAGTGGGCAGGAGAATCACGGCACGGCGCTTCAGTGATGCTGAGCAGCATTTTGTGTGAGTGTTCGCTGGGCTGGAACCATTTTTGTCCTCCCAAAGGGCCGTGGTATGACACACTATTTCCTTATGACTGAACTGTGAAAAAGAAGTCTACCAAATATACCTTGCAAATGCCCTCTCAGATTACGGAGCACGCAGCAAATGTAGGAATAAATGGTAGAATCCAGCCACTGAGTCTGGGTCACCACACCTGCCCACCCGCACCTGGCCCCCTGCTCAGCAACGGAGGGCAGCTGGCTCCCCCAGCCTTTCCGGAACAGCCCGCATGCTTAGGAGGCAGCCAGGCCTGGCCCGGCATGTGTCTGCGCTGGGCACCACTCCCTCCTGCCGCACTCACTGATCTAACTGCCTGAGCCTGGAGAGGCAGGGAGGACAGGCAGGATCAACGGAGCAGAGAGGGAACAGGCAGCAAGGGAGGGAGAGAGAGCAATGGCAGAAGTTAGGGCAAAGGGCACAGCCCTTCCCCGCTGCCCCGCCACCCCTGCGCTCTTGAGCCCATGCCTCCCTGCAGCTGCTGCCTCTCCCGGGAGCTCCTCAGCGCAGTCCCACACTGGCATCCTCGAGATGCGCAGGCCACTCGGCGCCGGGCGCTCCTTTGGATGCCCTGCCGAGCGACGCACGTCCTCAGCCTCCTCCCTGCATGTGTAAGCATGTGCGTGGACGCACACCGTCACCTGCACAGGTAACCTTCTCTTGCACCCCAACCACCTGATGGCTGCATTGCACTGGGGCTCCCTTTCCAACCCTTTCCTCATGTTCCTTCCCTCTTCTCCTTTCCTTCCCTCCAGTCCCAGACTTGCGTCTCCATCCACAGAGCTCCCACTCCTGCCTTACCCAGGGCATGCTTGGCAGTGCCACCAATTGTTTCAGAGGTGGACACTCATTGTAAAGCTCCAAAAATAGAGCGAGGCGACAGCAGCGCCGGGTGGAGGGTGCAGTTCGAGAACATGGGTGGGCCCGTGCGGCGGGAGACTGAGACTGAGGGAGGTGAGTGGAGGGACCTGAGGGTGGCCCTGGCTGTGGGCCCTGAGCGGATCCCACTGATCCTGGGGGTGACCTGGCTCCATGGCATTCCCTACGTGGCCAGGGCCTCTCAGGTCTCCTCAGTGTAGAGCATCACAGCTTAGAGACGAGGAAAGCAGGAGGGGGCAGGAGTGCCTAACTCTAAGGAGTTGGAAAACAAAGCCCAACACCCAGCAAGCGTAAAGGGAACAGAGATTTCCCCTTGAGAAAAGATTGCTCTGAGAGGTGACCACTGTGCCTCCTTGGAAGATGCAGCCTGTGGCTTACTCTGCCACCTGGCAATTCTAACGGGTGTTAATACTTGATTTTCAAAATCAAGCATTTGCTTATTAGAAAGATTAAACATCTTTTCATAGATTTATTGGTAGTATTTTCCTTTTCTGAATTGGCCATTAACATTCTTTGTCTATTTTCTCTAATTGATCATTTATTCTTTCTGTAGATATTTTCCCACTTTGATATTTTTCTTTCAACTCAGTTAGAATGTTTATGGGGTGAGGGGGCAAGAGGGAGGTGGGAAACGTTTTTCCCCATCCAGGTCTCTATTCATCAGAGTTCTTTGAGTGCAAGCAATAAATGCTGACTATGGCTAAGTAAACAGAAATAGAATTCATCAAAGGACATGGGCCCGCAGATAACCAAAGGCAAACAGAACAGGAGAGCTTGAGAAGGGCAAGCCCTTGGTGTTCCAGGTCCAGGCACTAGACGGTCTCCTCAGGGCACTGCCACTGCTTTCAGTCACTATGTCCCCCAGCTCCAGATTCACACTTCTGGGACAGAGTCTGATGGCCAAGACTCAGTCAGCAACCCAGCATGTGTGGACAGGCGGTAGGAGGAGCGTGGGTTGAAGGAGCTAGCCCACACAGGGCAATCACAAGGCAGCTGGCGTCCAAAGAGCGAGAGCATCCTGGAAAGCAGAAACAACCAACCCCAAGGGGCTTCATCTTCAGGTTGTCAGACTGTTTATATTCTTTGCCCTTATGCTTTCTGCATTTCATGACATTTTTAAAAAGCATTCTTCATCTCAAGATTACTGTATTCTCTTTTAAATGATCCATTTATTTTAGTATTTTTGTCTTTTCCTCATCCACACTTGAATCTTTGTCCCATCTGGAATTTATTTTATTTTCTAGAAGGAGGCAGAGGTCCAGGTTTATTGTTTTCTAAATGGCAAGCCCACACCATTTATTGAACCAGCCATTTCTTCCTCACTCATTGGAAATGCCAGCTGTAATGTGGATCTGTGTTCTATACTGATTCCCATAAAGATCTATGTCTATGTCTGAACACTATATTTTACTCCATGGATAAGGCTCTGCAGGCTGGAAGAAGCTTCGGCCTCCAGTAGAGCATAGAAGGGACAAGGTCGAGGACAAGGGCTGGCCTAGTGGCATAGTGGTTAAGTTCACACACACTCCACTTCAGCAGCCCTAGGTTTGTGGGTTCAGATCCCAGGCGCAGACCTACATACCACAGCAAGCTGTGACAGTATCCCACATACAAAATGGAGGAAAATTGGCTACAGATGTTAGCTCAAGGCCAATCTTCATCACCAAAAAAAGAAAAAAAGAAAGAAAAACAAAAGGTCAAAGTCAGAGCTTGTCAGCCCACCAGAACCCAGGAAAGGCTCTGAAACATGAGCATAAGGGAGGGCAGGATGGAAGAAGAACTGCAAACAGGGGAGTTAGTGCAACCCTGAATAGGCTCCACAAACATGGGCATGCACACAAGTTCACACGTACAGAGCACATGCGCACACAGGCACACATGCAGATACATGTACATGTGCGTGCACATGCACAAGCACAGATACAAACCCAGACACAGACCCCAGTACACATACAGACATATCTGCCTACTGGATGCACAGAACCTCCAGAAGCCAGGCATTTAGGGAAATAAGACAGAAAGGATAAAAATTAGAAAATTAATCTGATTACTAATAGGAATTCCAGGAAGAGAAAACTAAGAAAATTAATAGGTAGAAAATACTTTTCAAAAGATTAAACAGAAATATTTCCAGAGTTGTGTTCAAAGATTTTCCAATTAAAAGGACCACTTTTAATTGTGCCCAACACAGAGAATTACAAAAAAACCCACATCCAGACAAAATATTGTGAAATTTTAGAATATCAAGAAAAAAAGGGAAGAAGCTACAGGCTCCCAGAAAGAAAGAAACAAGTACTCTGAAAGAAATGAGACTCCAACCAGCAGAGATAACTTTCCTCTTCATTAACATGATGCTGGAAAACAAAAGAATGATGCCTTCAAGTTTCTGAAGCAAATTTCTTTTTTTGAGGAAGACTGGCCCTGAGCTAACATCCGTGCCCATCTTCCTCTACTTTATATGTGGGATGCCTGCCACAGCATGGCTTGATAAGCGGCACATAGGTCCACACCCGGGTTCCAAACTGGTGAACCCCGGGCTGCTGAAGCAGAACATGCAAACTTAACCACTGCACCACGAGGCTGGCCCCTGAGGCAAATTATTTTTAACCCAAAATTTATACCCAACCAAACCTTTAAGTATGAATGAGGATAAAATAATGCTATTTTCAGATTTGCAAATTTATGTCCTATACATTCTTTGTTAGGAAGTAAGTGACTAGAGTTTTTCAGGATGTGCTCCAGAAAAACAAGGGACTGAATGAAAAAAGAGGAAGACATGGGATTTAGGAAATCATAGATTCTGCCCAGAATAATAAGGGAAAAAGTCCCAGGATGACAGTTGTTAGTGGATATGGAAATTGATCTAGATTGGTGCAAAAGGGTAGATGCTTCAGGAGGGAGGCTGTGGGAGAAAATGGGGATGTGAGAGATTTAATTTTTGAGAATTGGAAAATCATACAAAAGCAGTAATAGCAGACAGTTTAAAGAAAAAGAAGGCAATTAGGATGTAAGAACTAGACAATACAGCACTTACAGAGTCTTCTGGAAAAAAATTCTGGAGATGAAATCCAACCAACCAATAGAGGGATCAAAGCAGAGTGCACCCCACCAAAGACTGGTGAAGTCCAAAAGATTATGGAATTACAACTAAATACCTGTGGAAATGTTGTTCTAGAAAAGTAAGTGATGTAAATCATATCAACGAAAAAATAACAATATGACATAATTATTTGGAACAGAAAGATGGAAAATGAGAGAAATGAGCTGAGAGCTACTAGCTTCTGTCACTGTTCACAACAGGAAGTTAATAATCACTGTTTAAAATTAAAGCAGGCAGCCAAAAATACGTATAAAAACTGTTGCCTTTTATTATTTTTTCCTGCCCTTACCTTCTTCTTAAAGAAATTATTTAGAAACTAATGGTTCCTGTGGTCAAGAAATATTTATCTGAGTTTCAGTATTTTTATTAGTTTCACTTTGGTTATTTTCTCCCTATTAAGTAAAAATTTCAATAGTTTTTTGTTAAAAGTATGTGTCATATGATCTTATTTGTAAAAAAACTGTTTCTTTCTTCTATCCAAGATATTTTTCAATCTACCTACCTAACAATGTGTTAGAGAGCCCTATTTGAAATTATGTATATCCATATTGATGATGGGAAGTAGGATTGAGAGTAAATTTTGACTCACATCTTTGTAATTTCCCATATTTAAAAAATAGTAAAAGCATGTATTGTTTTCATAAAATAATAAAATCATTAAAACAAAATGCAAATGCTCACAAAAGGAAATCAGTTTCCAACTAAACTGAATTCAAGGCAAGACAATATTAAGTTGGGCAAACAGAACTCTTTTCTACTGATGAAAATTTACTATCCTCTGAGAAAATAGAACAGTAAGCTTTATGTACATAATAGCATCGATTTTGTTTACTTTTCAGCTAAATAAGGCTCTAAGATGACCTGAGTAACACATTAAAAAATTTTTGTCAGATAGATAGAGAACTCACTGCTACCCCATCCCCCACAATACATTTTTTTCAAACACTCCCAGAACATAGGAAATTTAGCATTTATTTTGTCACAAACCTAATCACAATAAATTTCAAATGTGTTTCTATGTAAATTCAAAAAAAAAAGTCTGGAAAGATATTTCCCAAAGGGGTTCCCTCTGGGGAGGGGAAGGAATTGGAAATGGGAAGGGGGAGGGGCACAGGTTTTTGCTTTTATCCCGCATACTTTCCATATTAAGTTGTTTAGAATGTTTGCCTATATTTGAAAAATTATTAAGTAAGCGATATCATTTATGTTTTACTTCTTTGACTTATTCATATGATAAGATTTTTAAATAGATTTCCTAACAATGAATAATCCTTATCTTCTTGGAATAACTCCATCTGCTCAAGTTGGATTTATTTGCTCAAGTTGCTCAACCATTTAATGTCCTACTAAATTCTATTTACTAATCTTTTACCAGGATATTAATATTATGCATTAATAGTATTAATATTAACATTATGGTTGAGATTGGTCTGTAGTTCCCCTTTTGTGTACTGTTTTACTATCTCTTAGGATATTTAAAATATAAAAAGTAATTGGACAGGTTTCATCTTTCACTCTGAGCTGGAATAGTTTAGATGCACAGGGACGAGACAGGACAGCGCAGTGACTAAGCACACCCTTAGGGGGCAGATCTGTCACTTCCCAGTGGTGTGACATTGGGCAAATCAACCATCTTGTGCCACAGTGTCTGCATCTATAAAATAGCGATGATGATGATGATATGATTTCATAGTGTTATTCTGAGAATTCATATAAAGCACATGGTACTTTTTCTTAAGTGTTTGCTTTTATTATTCTGTGTTCCTTAAGGGTTTGTAAGAATTCATCCATGGAACTGTCTGAGCCAGGTCCTTTTGGGGAGTATAACTCTTGGTAACTTTTCTATTTATATATATATATACACTATATGTATAATGCATATGTTATGTATACAGTATATGTATATACACTATACACAGTGATACATATAGATTGAACAAGACATTATATGAAGACAGCACTACTATTTACCCATTTCTACTGATAGTCATTTAGGATGTTTCTAGATTTTACTATTACAAACAATGCTGCGTCAACATTGGTATGCTTCCTTATGCATATTAGGAGAGTTTTTCTAGCGTCTATACCTAGGGGTTAAATTGCTATGTCCTGGCATATGTGTATCATTGACTTTAGCAAATATTTCCAAATTCTTCTCAAAGTGTTAGTTCTGTTCTTTTTTTATTTTATAACTTTTTCTATATGTTTTTATCTTTACGAATTCCTTCCCCCTGTTTCACTCACTTTATCACTCTTCTTTTTTACTTCTAGAATTTAATGTTTTATGATTACGTTCCAAAGCTCATGTTTGTTCAACATACTGATTACCTGCACTTTATATCTCAGTTGACTGCATTGTGTCTACAAGCGGATTTTTTTTTTTTTAAAAGATTTTATTTTTTCCTTTTTCTCCCGAAAGCCCCCCGGTACATAGTTGTGTATTCTTCGTTGTGGGTTCTTCTAGTTGTGGCATGTGGGACGCTGCCTCAGCGTGGTCTGATGAGCAGTGCCATGTCCGCGCCCAGGATTCGAACTAACGAAACACTGGGCCGCCTGCAGCGGAGTGCACAAACTTAACCACTCGGCCACGGGGCCAGCCCCTACAAGCGGATTTTTTAAGAGAGCGTGGGCAATATACTTCTCCAACTCTGAAGACCCTTCCTTCACGTTGCTGAGGTGCAGCAGTAGCTGGCTGTGCCCTCCTCAGAGCTCTGACCGCTGGCTTTGTAGACTCTTCTTTCAAGTTCCTGTATTTTGATGATAATCTCCTCTTTTACCTCCCTCAGTCTAGGCGTGGTAGCCACTTCCTGGCATAATTACTGTCTTTGGTTTTTGCTCTTTCAGCCCCCAACATCTAAGTAACCAATTCCCCATATTAAATCTCTTCTGTTGAAACATCTTGTGTGGTTTGTATTTTCTGACTGTACTAATGTCATGAACTGAGGAAATATCTGTTGGATCCACATCTTCTTTAATATGTCCACATTGCATTTTGTCTAACTTACATTCTTTGGAATTTTTAGCATGAATTTGAAGTCTTTTCAAAGTTTACCATAAATATACACTTTCCTCTGTATTTCTTTTTTTAAAAAGATTTCAGCAAGTGGGGTTCTTTAATGAAGAGAAAAAGAACAGAAGAAAATATGCTGACGTTTTAAACAGTATTATCTCTGGATGATGGGCTTTCTTTTATGTTTTTCAAATTTTGGCAACAGTCACTTCTGTAAATGCAGGAGCTAAGAGATTTTAAAAACTCTTTAGTAATTTTTGGTAAAAGCTACCCCTATTTTAAAAATAACGATGTATATTCTGGACCCAAATCACCTGCTGTACAAGTAAGCATGGGTCAGTTTCCTTCATGTATTCACTTAATCTATCTGCAAAAGGAAGTTGCCCCTCTCACCCAGGGATATTGGGAGGACTAGTGAAACCAAAAAAGATTTAATATGCCTGAGAGTGTTGTGAACTCTGCAGAAGAAATACGTTGGTTTTATAAAGTAGAAACATAGGGGCCATTCTGGGTATTTTAAAGATTTGGTCTTTAAATAATATCCTATTTGCAGAGAGTAATTATGGATCCTGCAAATTAACATAAGGGCAGATTTCTTCAGGACCTGATATACTCACTCAACCACTAAAAATAACTCACTAAAAAGTTGAATCTGTCTCTCAAACTTGGAAATACAGCCACTACTGATGACCATTATCTTGCCTTTTGGAAACTGAGATGTTTGTTTGGCGTTCTTGGTTACTGATGCGTCTGGGTTTTTCGGAAAAGAATCTAGCACAGATGGCCCTGCTCTTTGTTTTTCAATGTTAAACCAAGACTGAAGAAGGACCCTCAATAAGGGAACTGGCACTACAAAGTGAATTAAAGCAACTTCCTTCACATGGAAGCTATTTCTATACAAAGGTGTCCTCCTCCAGCTGGAGAAAAGCAGAGAGAAAGCAGGGAGCATTCACTAAATGTCGGCCTGGGGGCTGCATGCAGGAAAATGCATCGTGGGCAGCTTGACAATTCTGATTCTGCATTTTCAGTTACCATGTTTGTCTCTTTTATGGGATCATCTCTATGACACAGAATCTGTTTTGTATTTTTTGAGATTCTTCCCGTCTTCCCCTATATCATACAAAGGATACTGCAAATCTCAGTTATTCTGAAGATATAAACTAGCCAATTTACCCTTCATGAAAAATCTTTAGGGAAAAGTAGATTTATATAAAAAGGACTCTTCTCCAGCCCATCCAAGA
Organism: Equus caballus; assembly: GCF_041296265.1. Classification (NCBI taxonomy): domain Eukaryota; kingdom Metazoa; phylum Chordata; class Mammalia; order Perissodactyla; family Equidae; genus Equus; species Equus caballus. The sequence goes on along the minus strand of NC_091700.1, from coordinate 22,635,447 downwards.
CGTTTCTCTAATTTTTCCAGTGTGGTTGTGCAATGAGCACAACTATTGGAGCAGTATTTTCAGAGGTTTGAATCACAGTGCTACATCTCAGCTTATGAACTGAGACTAGTATTAAATTCCTCTTTCTCTCAAAATGATGCTGGCTCTGATATTGGTTCCCCTACATTAAACCCAGCATATCTGGGGTTAAAACCAAAGCACTTTCCCTGCTTGCTCCCTGGCTTCCTGGCTCCAGAATCCACTTTACGCCATGGACACAAACAGCCAAGGACAGCCACCTGGATTCCATATCATCCCCTCCTCCCCCCTGCAAACAGCATCCCAAGGCTGACTACAGGCTTGTGGCAAATCTCCCACCAGCAAGGCCACTGACTTCCCCTGCCATCTACAAGCAGCCACATTCCTCACAAACCTTTAAAACCCCTCGTCTCCTCTCTTTCGGGGAGATGAGATGAAATGAGACGAATGTGAGGGCTCACTCATCTCCGGCTGATGTCATCCGAAATAAAAACCCTTTCCTTGCCGTAAGCCTGGTGTTCCAGTTTTTACTTGGCCCCTCTTGTGTGGCAGGTAAGGAACCTACGTTTGTAGGCGCTAACAAAAACAAGGACATTAATCATCCTGTCCTGAAGGGAAATTGGAAGGTTCAAATAATGAATATAATATTAAGTATTAAAGGCAAATTATATCAACAAAAGAGTGAGTAAAATTGAAAATCAAGGATAGAGGAAACAAGCATTAGTCCAACCCTATATAAGGAAAAATTACTCTGACTATGACGTGGAAATGTGAAGACTCAGAGGTAAATAGGTAGCCAGTTAGGAAGCCAAAAGCTTGTCAATATAACTCAGCAAGGTGGCTGTAATCCAAAGGACAGGCACTCAGGACCTAGTGAGGCTCAAAGGAAGAGCTTAAAACGTCTTCCCTTATGGGTCAGAACAAGAAAGGCACAATCATCATTAAAGAGAAGTTACAAATAGATGATGAGCCTTTGTGCTTATCACCAATCTCATTTATTGAGAAAACAAATGAACATGCTAAAGAAAATGCTCCCTTGTTCTCAAATGGGATCCTGATGCAAAAAATTAATTAAGCTTTGCTGCTGCTCCCTCGGAGACAATCTGTGTAGTGCACGTTCTAGCTCTATTCCAAAACCCTCATCTGGACTCCCTCATGTTGTGGGTAATACTCACATAAATAGTCATATGAAGAGCTAAAGTCTACCTGTGACTGACTGTGCCTTTTTCCTACTTCAAATGCTTCTACCTTTCCCAGTCGATTCCTTTTGCTCATCTTAATATCTCTATGTAGCCAGGCTGGAGAAGGTGGAATTGCCTGGGGATAAAAGAAGCAATGAAAAATAAATCACGGGAACTTTAGAGCCTCCAGATAGAAACAAGTAGATGCTGGGTAAATTACATCATCCTGCCTTTTAAAGCATTACTGAGTTTACAAGTAAGCATCAAAAGCTATCAAAAAAGGTGAGGGTGGAGAGAAGTTTATAAAAACATTACGAAGAACAGTGAGCTGAAATGGGAACAGTAAGCAGCAAGCAAACTTGTAAGGTAGCTTTTGCCCTGGAGGCAGCACTGCCTCCCGAAGCCCACCACCAAGTGGAAGAGGAGACCCTTAAACTCCTCCAATGAGATGGGACCTCAAAGGGAAAACGTAACCTTGAAATTGAAATGGCAATTTAAGCTGAAAAGGAATTGATGAACAAGTCTGAAAAAATTATCTGGAATTACAGCATGAAGAGCAAGGAGACAGAAAAAGTTAGTCATTCAGAATCATAGAGGGGCTGGCCCCGTGGCCAAGTGGTTAAGTTCGTGTGCTCCACTGTGGTGGCCCAGGGTTTCACCGTTTCGGATCCTGGGTGCAGACATGGCACCACTCGTCAGATCGTGCTGAGGTGGCATCCCACACAGCAAGGCCAGAGGCACTCACAACTAGAATATACAACTATGTACTGGGGAGCTTCGGGGAGAAGATTAAGGAAAAAAAAAGAATCACAGAAAGAGCAGACTTCCAGATTACTGAGGTGGTGGTGGGCATCCACATCTGAATCTCCCCATGCATCCTCCAGTAAACTCTACAGTTCACCAAGAAGGACAAACAGCACAAGTCCCATGCTGTCAGCATTGCCATAAGACAGACAAGATTACAAAATTTAAATTACCTGTATGTAGAAGAATAAACAATGACTTCCAGAGAAATAGATCTCTAATTCTCACCACAAGCCTTTGTGGAGATCTAGGGAGGAAAAAAGGGTTTCCTATTCACCTAAAAGCTAGCAGAGAAAGAGAAACTCCCCCACCAGAGCGAAGATATAGGAAAAAAGCCCTAGCACATCAGAGCATCGACGGCAGGGAAGGGACTGAAAAGTGCATTGGGCCCAAGGCGGCAGTCACATAAAATTATCACTTCCGGGGGAAAAGAGGCTTAAAAAGACAAGTGAGGTCCCTTTGGAGACTTGATGGTTAAGGAAAAAGTAAATAGAGGGGCAAATTTAGGATCTTCAAAGGTAAAAGCTGAGGAACACACAACCCAAGCCTTCTCTGTACCGCACCCCCCCCCCCACCAAAAAAATCCATTAAAAACAGTCGTTTCTTACGCATCCACTTTGCTACATAGAGAGAAGAGGGTCTCTGGAATTAGGGATTTTCTGTAGAGATCATTCACACAGATCAGTGCAGTGGTTAGTCTTACGCATCTGCACATGGCCCCTTGCAGTGTTATTTTGCACTCTATTTGCCCTCTGCCTTGAATCTGGGCTAATCCTCTGATTTGCTTTGATTGGTAGAATGCAATGGAAGTGACACTGTGTGGCGTCTGAGCCCGGGCCTGAGAGTCCTCGCAGCTTGCACTGTCACTCTCTTAGGACACTGCCGTGAGGATGAACAACTACATGAACAGAGCTCAAGGTGTCCATCCTGGCTGAGACCAGTCCCCAGCCAGCCTTTCAGCTGAATGCGACTGCATGAATGAGCCCCGGAGAGACAACTGTAGAACCACCCAGCCAATACATGCATATAAATCACTGAAGTTTTTTGTTTTAAGCCAGCAAGTTTTATGGTGGTTTGTTGTACTGCAAAAGATAACACCATAAACAAACAACGTTGTCCCTAAAATGCATAGATGTAAGAGCAGTCTTCACCTATACAAAGCTACCATAAGGGAAACAAAATCAGAAAATAAGAATCAAAGCATTTGATTCTTGAAGAACTTGATGAACCATCCCTCCCTGACAAAATCAAAGAGCACAAGACGATTGTCACATAGTGCTCCAGACAGAATGAAACATTCTCAAACAAGCATTGGGAATACGAAAAACAGCTTGAATGAGAAACTTTTATTAAAAATAATAGAAGGAAATGGACCCCAAACAGGAAGAAATCAAATGAAATTTGTTTAAAGGGAGGAAAGAAATGAAAGCAAAAGACAAAATCATACAGAAATGGAAGACTAAATCACTAAGTGTCTAAGAGAGAATAGAGTCAGACGAGTGTTTAGTAAGGTGCATTAAAGAAATGTAGTAAAAACATGAAAATAAAAATGACATTAAAAGAGAAGAAGAAAATGGTTGAAATGGAAGATGGGGAAAAAAAGATCAAACATATGTATAAATAGAGCCCCTAAAGGAGAAAGAGAAAAATAGGAAAAAGAAAAGAGAGAAGAGGAGGAGGAACAGAAGGAAGTGGAAAAGGAATAACAGGAATAAAATGAAAGAAGGAGAAGGAGTTAGTGAAAGAGGAGGATGAGGAAGAAGAGGAAGAGAACTGTCCAACGGCACTAACACAGACGCCGGAAGCCAAGACAACTTTCGTGAAGCAAGAGAAAACCTGAACGTACATATTGAAAGGATCAACCAGACGCCTGGGGAAATTAACAGACTAGTAAAACCGTTAGACTTCACAGACAAAGGGGAAACCCCTCAGGGCCTCCAGACAAAAAGATCAAATAACTGCCGATGGCAAGAGGATTAGACTGCTGTCTAAAAAGCAACATACAAAGCAAGGCAGCAAGGGAGCAACATTTTAATGAAATACAAGAAAAACACTGAACCAAAATATACAAAGAAAGAAAAACGTGAACCAAGAATGATCTAGTCAAGATTTTTAAGATAAAGGCTTACAGAAAAAAGTTTTAAACACGCAAGAGCTGAGGGAATATTGTATTCAGAGGCCCTTCTTTGGGAGTATCCTGGAGGATAAACTTTCTCTAAGACATAACTGGACAAATTTCAGCAAAAAGGCTTGATGGTGAACATTTAATAAGTTTAGATGTTGGGGCTGGCCCCATGGCCGAGTGGTTAAGCTTGCGCGCTGCGCTGCGGCTGCCGAGGGTTTCGCCGGTTCAGATCTTGGGCGTGGACATGGCACCACTCATCAAGCTATGTTGAGACAGCATCCCACGTGCCACAACTAGAAGGACTCACAACTAAAAATACACAACTATGTATCCGGGGGCCTTGGGGAGAAATAATAAGTTTAAATGTAAATCTAAGACTAAAAGATAGGATGAGGGTGGATGAATAATATATAAATGTTATATGTTTTGACAAAGTAGAAATAATTTCAATGAGAAGATGAAACGAGGGAGAGAGAAAAGTAGAATAAGCTCATGGATTATTATATAGGCAATGAGTGGAAATCGAAGTATATTACTAGAAACCAACAAACCCGATGGTAAAAGGTTAAATAAGAAAATAGGGAACCAAAGTCAATAGAAAAGGTTAAAGTACAAAGGTAATCCACTACTATAAAAACTAAAATCTTCCCTAATACCAAAAGAAATTTTAAAATGAAAAAATATGTAGAGAAAGGAACACAGCTGATACAAAGAAAATATTCAGAGTAATTATGACATGGCTGAATTGCAATGAAATATATTAATAATATCAATAAATGTGAACGGGTCTAGTTCATATATTAAAATAAAAAGATTTTCTGTTTGGCTTACGAAACAGGACTTAACTATATGCTGTTTATGTGATTCAGAAAGGTTAAAAATAAAGGGATGGGGGCCGGCCCAGTAGTGTAGTGGTTAAGTTCATGTGTTCCACTTTGGTGGCCCAGGGACCTACGTACCGCTCATCAAGCCTTACCGTGGCAGCATCCCACATACAAAACAGAGGGAGATTGGCAGCAGACGTTAGGTCAGCGCCAAACTTCCTCATCAAAAAAATAAATAAATAAAAGGATGGACAAATGAATATGATAAGAAAGCAAAAATTGAGATTCTGCTATCAAAGTAGAATTTCAGCCAAAAATATATGTGACAAAGAAGGACACTTTATAATTCTGAAAGCTTTAATTCACAATGGATATATAACAGTCGTGAATATTGATGTTTCAAATAACATACCCACCACCTTTATAAAGCAGGAAACTATAGGAGATGCAAGAAGAAAAAGATACAAACACATTAATAATAAGAGATGTTAAGACATACTCTTAGTATAAGTTGGGTCAAATAGGACAAAGAATAAGGACAACGAAGATCTAAACGATAGAAACAATAAAGTAGGACTTACAGGATACGTATAGAACTTTATACACTGATAACAGAGAATATACCTTCTTTTCAAAACCACGTGAAACAGTCACAAAAATTGATCTTATATTAGGTAATAAAGAAAGCATCAAGAAGTTCCATAAAATAGAAATAATATAAACAATGCTCTGGTCACATATAATAAAACTATTAATTAGTAATAAACTTTTTTTGAGAAACATCACCATTTAAGTGTGATACTAAATATGACTATGAAAGCTAAAACACACACAGAGTCCTTTTGTCATTCAAGATGGCAAATGCACAGAGGTCAGGAGGACAGGCTTTGCCACTTACCTGCTCATGAGCTGAAGCAATTGCTCGACCGCTGTCACCTCCCTTTTCCTCATCTGTGACACAGAATTAATGTGAAGGGGATTAAATGAAGTAAATCACTGAGCTCACTGCCTGCGGACTGAGAGCACTCAATCATTAATCGTAAGGTCTACCCATTATTAGGGGATGATAGCGGTCTGTGGATCTCAGTAACTGAAAATTCTAGACTTGATAGAATCGGGAGTTGGAAATTTTTTAAAGTGCAGGGAAATTATATTCCAAAAAACAGAACTCAATCTAAAGTCTAGCAAGCTTAGAATTCACATGACGACTAGCAGAGTTCTACTTTACATGGAAAAATGGATGCACATCTAGAAGGATATTTGTGATACAAATGAAGCTGGAGGTTCAATTATGATTTTCCAGGGAAACTGTTGAGGTGACACTTTACAAGGGCTGGTGGGATCAATGTATGAAGTTTTTTCCTCTGAAAGTTTTATTGGGAAATTTGATGAAATTTAACCAAACGTCGCATACCCAATAAATTGAAGTCAGATAGTGGCTTGAGTGTGACTATGTCTGTGTGTTTCTTCCCTTTTAAAGAGTCCTAGCAGAACAAACATTTTTAAAAAGATCCTTCTGCTGGAAATTCAAAAACTCATATTTAACAACACTTAGGTAAAAGGAGAAACTTTTTAAAAATTACAAAATTTCTCAAGAACAAGGATATTGAAAAGCAGTATCAGAATCTATAAGATACTTTTAAAGGTAATGATAAAATTTATACTCTAAAACATGTGTACCAATAAAAATGAAAATTAAAATAATTATCCAGCTAAATGCTGTTTATAAGAGACACGCCCAAAATGTAACGGCACAGAAAGGTTGAAAACAAAAGAACAGAAAAGTTACTTTATGCAGATATTAACAAAAAGAAAGCAGGAGTGACTATGCTAATAAGAGACAAAATCGATAATAGCAATATTACTAGAGGTAAGAAGGGTTCTACCTAATGATAAAAGATTCACTTCACCTAATAGAATGGCCTTCATATGTATAATGGAAACTTGATAGAACCTCAGTGTGAAATTGACAGAGACATCAATATTGTGGGAGACTCCAACACCCGGTCTGAGCTACTGACAGGTAGTGTAACGCAGCAGTTCAGGGCTGGAGCCAGAAGGCCAGGTGTGAGTCCTTACTCTGGGATTTACTAGTTGTGTGATCTTGGACAAGTTAATTAATGCATTTCAGTTTCCTCGTCTGTAAAATGAGGATACGAATAGTACTCACCTCACAGGGCAGTTAAGATAACTAACTACCTCATAACGACTGTAGAGAGTCTGGAGCATTGCCTGGCACATAGCCAGTCCTACACAACTGCTAGCGATCTCATCGTTGATAGGTCAAGTGGACCAAAACAAACAAATAAACACAAAAACACTGACAAAGATGTAGAGGATTTAAACAGCACAGTCAAAAGTTTCATTTTTAACAGGCATCAAAACCTTGCACTCAACAGTCAGGGAATAAATGTTCTTTTCAAGCACACATTATAAAATGGAACAAGTGCTATATCGAAAACTTCAAAAAAAGTTAGTCAAACCACATTCTATGAGCACAATGCAACTAAGTTAGAAATCAGTGACAGAAATAAATATATGTATTTTAATAAACATGGCTGGAAATGTAGAAACTCCCTTCTAAGTAACTGAAAAATCAAAGAATTCATGCTGAAAATGAAGAAACACTTAGAACCTAACACCAATAAACATAAAGCATTAAAACTTGTGGGGTAATGCTAAATTGACACAAAGAGATAAATTTAGAGACCTTATGTTTATGTTAGAAAAACAAGAAGTGAAAAATAACCCCAAAATTAATTATCTAAATGTCAATTTTTAGAAATTAAAAAAATAGCAACAGAGTAAATCTAAAAAAGATAGAGGATAGTAAGGGTGAGAACAGAAATTAACGAACTAGGAAAGAAAGATAGAATGCAGAGGATCAACAAAGTCGAAAGTTCATTCCTTTAAAAGATCAATAAAATAGATAAACTGCTGGGATGGGAGGAGTAGGAGAGAGAAAGACAGAGAACGAGAAGATAGCTTATAAAAAAGGCAGTGCATCATGACCAAGTTTGGCTTATCCTGGGAGTGCAAGAATAGTTTAACAGAAAATAAACACATGCAATTTAGCACAGTCACAGATTAAAGGATAAAACCATTTTATCATCTCAATGGATGCAGAAAAAGCAAGATATTTAATATCTATTCAGAATTTTAAAAAAATGTACACAAAGGAACTTCTTTAACTAAATAGAAAGAATCTTTAAAAAAAATCCTTACTGGTGAAATATTGAGAAGATTTCCTTTAAGATCAGGAAAAAGACAAGGATGCTATTATTTCCACTTCTGTTCAACATTGTACCAGCACACCCAGCCAAGAGAATAAGATAATAAAATCAAGTAAAAGATCAAAGGACTGGAAAGGAAGAAACAAAACTGATTATTTGCAGATGATATGATTGTCAAAGCAGAAATCTCTAAAACATATAAATTATTAGAATTAATAAGGGTTTAGCAATTGCTGAATGCAAATTCATTATATGAAATTCAACTGTATTTCTATACAATAGGAAATGTTAGCTGTTTTCTTTAAAAAGCTGATACCATTTACAATAGCAATAATAGCTTGTGAATAAATCTAATGAATACTGTGCAAGTCCTATTATAGAAAAAAGTTACAAAACTTTATTAGAAGACATTAAAAAGGCCCAAATAAACAGAACCCTATACCATTCTCACAGATAGGAAAACCCAGTGTTAGATGATGTAATTATCCACAAATCGATCTGTAGATTCAGCAAAATGAAAACAAGTTTCCAATATGAATTTTCATGAAACTTGAAAAGCAGATTTTCAACTGTATAAGAAAAGCAAAGGGCCAAGAATAAGCGAGATACTCCCAAAAAGAACAAAGTAGGAGAACTCAACCTACTGGACTTATTATGAAGTTATAGAAATTAAGCTCACGATTTAGTTTCTATAACAATTACGTTAGTGTGGAAATGATTCTGGGAGAAATAAATAAACCAATGGAGTAGAAGAGTGAGAACTAACAGTGAGAAGAGTGTTTCACGTACATGGAACTTGACCTGACACACACACTCCAAGCAGCGGGGAAACCGATTATTCAATAAACAGTGCTGAGTTTCCATGTGGAAAAAGAATTAAATTGTGTTTCTCACACCATATGTGAATCAATTCCAGTTGGAAAGAGCAATATCTCTGTGACTTCTAAGTAGGGAGAGATTTTTTAAATAAACCAAAAAAAAAAATCCATAAAAATCATAAAGAAAAAAATGAATAATTCCAACTACATTAAAACTAAGAACTTCTGCTCATCAAAAGACACCAAAGATGGAAAAGGCAAGCCACAAATGTGATTAAATATTTGCAACATATATAACCAAGACAGGATGAACAGCTGGAATTGATGAGTTAATAAGAAAAAGGTAAACAACCCATAGAAAAAATGGGCAAAAGATATCACAGGTATTTAACTGAAAAGACAACAGGAATGGCCCGTAGACAAATGAAAATATTCTCAACCTTATTAGTCATTTAGTAACTAAAAATTAAAATTACCAAGAGATACCATTTAATACCAATTAGGCTCACAAAAAATAAGGACTCTGTCATTGGTAACACTAGTGAGGATACAGGAGAAGGGGGACTCAACAAACACTGCTGGCAGGAATGTGAATTTACACACTCCTGTGAAACAGTCTGAACACTGCACACTCAAATGCTCTGTAGAGGAGCGGCTTGAAAGCTTTTGACCATCAGCCACAATCATACATTTTACATCCCAATCCAGTACACCAATGTAATTACAAGTGAAATTAGTTTAAGAAAACAATACTTGCTCTTATGTGATATGCTCTGCTATTTTCTATTTTTTCATACAAAAGTCTTCATTTCTTTTATACCAATCCTGCCATGAATTTATATAGAGTCGTCCAGGAGCTTGGCCTTCTTGTCTTGGGCCATCGGAAAGGGATTTTTTAGGTAGAGCAGACTGGTGTTCCAGTTGAACCCAGATGCCTTTCTCTCTTGACTTTCACTTCTGTCTGATCCTTCTTCACATTTCAGGAAGCTCCCTCAGTTCATTAGAGTGTTTAATATGCACAAATCACACATTAATTCTCTAGGTAAATATCTTCTTTGATCCAACAATTTCAGAAACATGATGTTTGACATTCTAGATTCTTTCTACCTTTGCTGTGGTAACATTTGTGAGGCCTCCTTTTAGAACAGGAAATATTCCCTTGATGTCTACAACATCAGCTTTCTTGTGGATTCCCATGTACGCAGCCTGAGGAAAACTTCCATGTTTTCAAGAAGGCCTAGGGAGTGTGTACGAAGTCCCTCCTCTTTTTTCTCTTTCTGTTCACCATTCTGGTAATTACTAAAAGATATCAGGTCTGGTTAAAATCTACAGATGCTGGATGAATTCTACTAAATGCGTTTTCATAGCTTACTAATGGATTGTGACCCAGAGTTTGAAAAACACTGCGCTAGAGAACCTCTTGCATGGTGTGTCGGGAAACATGCAGAAATATTCATGACAGCCATTGTTGATAACAGAAAACAACATAGGAACTACAAAGTGCCCATTTTCAGGAGAAGGGATAGTTAACTTCACACAATTAATGTTTACCCAGTCAAAAATTCACGAATCTAGATACAATAGAGATAAATCTTGGAAACATAATGTTAAGTGAAAATAAGCAATTTGCAGACTATATATAATATACCATTTTTATAATACTCAAAAACAAGCAAAATGAAACGTTTGGGGAAATATGCATATGTGATTTAAAAATAAACCTATTTTTAAAACATCAAAGGAAAAGAGGAGAACAAAATTTAGAATAGTAGTTACTTTTGTTGGGAGCCAAGGAGATGCGGTTGGGAAGAACACACAGGTAGTTTCAACAATACTGATCATGTCCTGGTTTCTAAATTGGATGGTGATTTCACAAGTGTTTAACATTATCACTCATAATTTATGCTTATTTTGTTTTATTATTATACTTATTTATTATGCTCATTATGTGGTTAATATTATATATTATATGCTAGTTATTATTATCGACTCTATATTATACCTGTAGTTATTTTATTATTACCCCACATACCCTATACTTTTTTTTTGTATGTATCAGATATCGTATATTTTTTTAATTTAAAAAACTGTAGATTCGGTCCAAGTTCCCATGTACAAGAGCCAAGAGGGAGCCCCATATGCTTGGAGGAAGAACCACTTTGCCCCAGGCCCCAAACCACCGGCTGTTTTTAGGAAGAAGCTCTGGAATTCTGTATGTTCCAGGCAAGATTCCCAACCCACCTACACTCAACTCTGCGGCCTTGTCACCATCACAACTAGGCTCATAATGCTCTTCATGTTATGTCAAACCCACACAACCCTAGGACTCCCCATTTATCCCTCAATTCCCACGTTTAAACTCTCTACGCCTTTGCACATCAACCTAACCTCATCCCCCACCTTTCCTCATTTCTTGAATGCTGTGTCCTTTGCAATACCTGGTCAGTCACCAGCAGTCACTTATAGCCTCAAATTCTGAATACTCTCCTCACCTTCTTGCTAGAATGGAAACTCATCTCTCTTGGGAGTGTGCTGCCTCCCTTGCAGCCTCCTCACAGGGTTGCTGCTTTCTCTGACATCCCTCATACACCTGGCCAGGAGATAGTGAAAGTGTCCTTACCATTCATTGCTGCTTCCAGGCCATTCTCTCTCCTTCTTCCAAAAAATCCCTGAGCTCTGGAGCTCAGGCCATCAGACTACACCACTGCCTACCCTGGGTCACCCCTCCTCACTGCATGCCTTGAAGACTTTAGCTCCTGATTTATTCCCACTTTCTGCAATACTACTCCTGCCATGATTCTTGGTGACTGCAACATCCTTGTAGATGATCTATCCAGCACCATGGCCTCAGGATTCCTTAACTTCCTCTCCTCCAGTGATCTTATCTTCACCCTACATAGCAATCACTCCCATGGCCACATGCCCAGCACTGTCCAAGAGAGCTGTCTGTGAGGATGGAAATGTCCTATATCTGTGCAGTTCAAATGGTGGCCATTTGTCACATACAGCTTTTCAAATGTGGCTAGTGTGACTGAAGAACTGAATTTTTAATTTTATTCACTTTTAATTTATTAACTTTTAATTAATTTAAATTTAAATAGCCACCTGAGGCTAGCAGCTATCGTATTGAAAAACACAGCTCGAGACTCTGTCATTATCAGCAACTGGAAACCGCCCCCCCAATGCAAATTTTAATCACATTCTCTTACCATCATCTATTTTTCCAGCATAGCCCCCTGAATATCAAATACAATAATCCTTCCATCTCTATCGGACCTAAAACCCACTGATTCTACAATTATTTCATTGTCCCTCAATTCTTCTTTTCCCTCTTTACCCAGTCTGAATTCTATATCCCCCAAACTCCTTATTACCGTCTAGCTTCACTTCATCTGCTAGGCAAAACTAAAACGTGATTTAATCCAAGTCTGTACCTTTCTACATGCCAAAATCTGAACATCTGAACCTGGAGAAGAAAAAGGCCCAACTCTACTGACTGGGCTTGTTTAATTCATGACCGCCAGCCTCAAAAGGGAACTCAGTATTGCCTGGCAATCTAGTCTATTCACTCTTGCTGTCACAGGGCGACTATTTTATGTTTCCCTTCCTCTCCAAACGTCACACCTTCACCTGCATCACCTCTCAGCTCCCACCACGACATCTCTCCATCTTCAATCTACGTCCATCAACTCTGCGTTCCCTTCAGTTACTATCTTCAGAGTCAACTACAAGTCAACTGTCTTCGCTCTTATTTAAGACAGAGCCTATCTCCCCTCATTTATCCAAAGACATCACTCCAACAATTCTCTCCTCTCTCTCTTGCATCACCAATTTTTCTTTCTCCGTTAGGTCTTTTCTGTCAGTATACAAACATACCATTATTTCTAGTATCTTAAAAAAATTCTTGCTTCTAATTTGCCCTCTAACTCTTGCCCCACTTTTCAACAATATCCTCCAAAGTGTTACCTTTAATCACTGCCTGAATTTCTTCCTTCCCATTCTCTCTCTTTTACTTTTTTTGAGGTAAAATTGGTGTACAATAAACCACGTATACTTAAAGTGTACAATTTGGTAAGCTTCGGCGCTTGGATTCACCTGTACACAGTCAAGATAACACACATTTCCTTCACCCCAAGAAGTTTTGTTCTGTTCTTCTTGTGTGCCTTCTCTTAAACATTTGGGCATATGTAGCATTCCATTGTAATTCATCTGTGACACTTTGGCTAACTTTCTTTGTATTTTTCTTATTGGTAGAGGCGGTTGCTCTAGGGATTACTATATACTTGAACTTTCAAATCTATTTGGAGTTAATAAACTGTAGAGACCTTGCAACCACAGAGATCCCTTTATTCTTCCCCCAAAGCCCTTTGTGTGAGACTGATCGTAAGTAGTGCATCTACATACATTTTCTTTCAGGACTTTAAAGATGCTGTTCCACTGTCTACCTGCATCCATGGTTTCTGATGAGAAATCCATGATTATTCAAATTGCTGTTTTTCTACAGTAACTTCAAATATTTTTTCTTTATCTTTGATGTTATACGGTTTGATTATGACATGCCGAGGCATAGTGTCTTTGACTTTGTTCTGCTTGGAGTTTGGTGAGTCTTTTGAATCTGTCAATGTATGCCTTTCATCAAATTAGAAAGTTTCTAGCTATTATTCCTTTAAACATTGTCTTGCTCCAATATTTATCTCTTCTCTTTCTGGGAATCTTACTACACACGTTAGATTTTTAAATATTACACCACAATTCCTAAAGCTCTATTCATCTTTTTTCTCTCCATTCTTCAGATTTGATAATTTCTTTTTTCTCCCCAAAGCCTCAGTACATGGTTGTATCTCCTAGCTCTAAGTCATTCTAGTTCTTCTAGGTGGGATGCCACCACAGCGTGGCTGGATGAGCAGTGTGTAGGCTTGCGCCCAGAATCTGAATCAGAGAACCCTGGGCTGCTAAGTGGAGCATGCAAACTTAACTACTTGGCCATGGGGCCAGCCTGATTTGATAATTTTTACTGATCTCCAAGTTCACAAACTTTCCTCTGCCATATTTATTTTGCTATTAATTTCAACAGTAAATTTTTTATTTCAGATGTAGTTTTCAGTTTAAAATTTTTCGTTTGGTTCCTCATTTTGCCTTTATTTCTGTATTGAGTTTTTTTATCTTTTAGTCATCTCAAGGGATTTTTCTTTTACTTCATGGAGCATCTTAGCATTGTTTCTTCCCTTGGGGATAAGTCACATTTTCTCAGTTCTTTATACGTCCTGTAATTTTGTATTGTGTCTTGAACATTGTTGATGTTATCTCATATAGACTCTGGGTTTGTTCTAGTCACCTATAGAAGGTTTTTATTTTTTATTTCATTTCTTTGTTCTAAGTTCAGACCATAAGGTCCATTTTGCCTTCAGTGGTTCAAGTGTCAATTCAGTTCTCTAAGCATTTGCTGCCCTGGTTTGGGTCTTCCCAGCATATGTGTGGTTCAGGATTAATCTGAGACTTACATACATTCACATACAAAGTTAAAGAATCTCCTTCTCTGTTTATTTTCCCCTTCTCAGATCTGTCCACACCTCACCCCATCCCCAGGCCACACACACACTCTCTTTCTTTCCAGTCCACAGGGGCTCCTTTACCTGATTCCTCTGGCCAGAAAGACTGAGAAGTTTCTACCGGAGTTTTAGCCTCTAAAAACTGATAAGCTACTGGGGGCCTGCCTCTGGGGCAAAGCATTGAGAAAAGAAAGTTTTTCTATAAAAAAAGAAAATGAGCCCTGTTCCACAATTTGCCTTCTGTTGCATACTTTTCAAAAATCCTCAAGTAGTTGTTTTTGTGTTTTGTCCAGAGTTTACATTTGTAATCAGCAAGAGGGATGGGCTCTCAGGGGAACAGAACATAACAGCCAGACTGGGAATCTCCCCACTCTTCTTTGAGCCCACTCCAGTCAGGTTCTCCTGCTCACCGCTCCACCCAGCTATGCTTCTTGAGGTGATGAGAGATTTCTTCTAAATTGACAGCTAACTCCTTTCTCCTTCTATCCCACTGGACATTCTTTCCAAGTCTCCTTGACTGGTTCCTGCTCATCACTCTTTTTTATGTTGGAAAGCCCCAGAGCTGTCTCCTTTTCTAACTCACCCCTTTTTGATCATCTGGCCTGAAAAGACTCCCAAATTTATACCACCATTCAGACCTCTCTTTTCAACTGCAGGCTTATGTTTCTAACTGCCTACTTAACATACTTACTTGCATGTCTAAAGGCATCTCAAACTTAAAATATCTTATTACATCCATGATTCCACCACCCCTTCCCCACCTACTCCTCCCTCAGTCTTACCCTTCCCAGTTAATGCCAACCCCATTTTTCCCAATGCTCAGACCAAAATCCTTGAAGTCATCTTTGATTCTTCTCGTTACCCCACATTTCATTTATCAACAAGTCCTGTCAACTCCAACTTCAAAATATATCCAGAATCATCCAGCTTCTTTCTCACCCACACTGTCCCAGCCTGATTCAAGTCATCTTCATTTCTTAGTTGGATTGCAGGAATAGCCTCTCAACTAATCTCTTCTTTCTTCCTTGCCCCACTGTTTCCTAGCCTGGCTTCTATTGACATTTTGTGGAAGATCACTCTATATTTTACAAAATGTTTAGTATCC
The DNA here is from genome assembly GCF_041296265.1 of Equus caballus. Lineage (NCBI taxonomy): Eukaryota > Metazoa > Chordata > Mammalia > Perissodactyla > Equidae > Equus > Equus caballus. The sequence goes on along the minus strand of NC_091700.1, from coordinate 22,619,790 downwards.
CTGGTTCCCAGTGATTGAGGCAAGCAGTACCCCCCTAACTATGTGTGTGCATACACATGCATCTCTAAACATCTTGTTAAGATGGAGGTCATGGCAAGATATTCCATGCTCATGGATTGGAAGAATTAATATTGTTAAATTGTCCATACTACCCAAAGCAATCTACAGATTCAACGCAATCCCTATAAAAATTCCAACAGCATTTTTCACAGGAGTTGAACAAACAATCCTAAAATTCGTATGGAACCACAAAAGACCTTGAGTAGCCAAAGCTATCTTGAGAAACAAGAATAAAGCTGGAGACATCACATTTCCTGATTTAGAACTATATTACAAAGCTATAGTAATCAAAACAGTATGGCATTGGCATAAAAATAGACATATAGATCAAGGGAACAGAAGAGAGAGCCCAGAAATAAACACATGCATATATGGTCAATTAATTTATGACAAAAGAGACAAGAATGCACAATGGGGAAAGAACATTCTCTTCAATAAATTGTACCAGGAAAACTGGACAGCCACATGCAAAAAAAAAAAAAAAAAAAAAATGAAACTGGACCACTATCTTAGATCATGCACAAAAATTAACTCAAAATGGATTAAAGACTTAAACATAAGACCTGCAACCATAAAACTCCTAGAAGAAAACATAGGTGGTAAACTTTTTGACATAGGTCTTGGTAATGATTTTTTGGATTTGACACCAAAAGCAAAAATAAACAAATGGGACTACATTGAACTTAAAGCTTCTGCACAGCAAAGGAAACCAACAATAAAATGAAAAGGCAACCTATTGAATGAGAGAAAATATTTGCACATTATATATCTGGTAAGGGTTACTATCCAAAATTTATAAAGAAATTATATAACTCAATAGCAAAAAAGCAAACAATCTGATTAAAAAATGGTCAGAGGATCCGAATAGATATTTTTCCAAAGAAGACATACAGATGGCAAACATGTACATGAAAAGGTGTTCAATATCACTAATCATCAGGGAAATGCAAATTAAAACCACAATGAGTTATCACCTCACACCTGTTAGGATGGCTGTTACGAAAAAGACAACAAATGACAAGTGTTGAACAGGATAAGGAGAAAAGGGAACCCTTGTGCACTGTTATTGGGAATGTAAACTAGTACAGCCACTATGGAAAATAGTATGGAGGTTCCTCAAAAAATTAAAAATAGAACTACCATATGTTCCAACAATTCCACTTCTGTGTATTTATCTGAAGGAAATGAAAACACTAACACGAAAAGGTATCTGCAACCCCATGTTCACTGCAGCATTATTTACAATAGCCAAGACAGGGAAGCAACCTAAGTGTCCATTGATAGATGAAGGGATAAAGGAAATGTGGTATATACACCACAGAATATTATTCAGCCATAAAAAAGGAAATCCCATCATTTGTGACAACATGATGAACCCAGAAGGCATTATGCTAAGTGAAATAAGTCAGACAGAAAAAGACAAATACCATATGATGTCAACTATATGTGGAATCTTAAAAAACAAAACAAAACACCAAACTGATAGATACAGAGAACAGATTGGTTGTTGCCAGAGGTGGGAGGTGGGCAAAAGGAGTGAAGTTGGTCAAAAGGTATAAACTTCCAGTTATAAAATAAATAAGCCATGGGGATGTAATGTACGGTATGGTGACTGCAGACAATTTGAAAGTTGCTAAGACAGCAGATCTTAAAAGTTTTCATCATAAGAAAAAAAATGTATAACTATGTGTAGCGATGGATGCTAACTAGACTTATGTGGTAATCATTTTGCAACATATAAATATCAAATCATTATGTTGTACACCTGAAACTAATATTATGTCATATCTCAATTTAAAAAAACCTATTGCTGGGGCCAGCCCTGTGGCTGAGTGGTTAAGTTCGTGCGCTCTGCTTCGGCGGCTCAGGGTTTCACCAGTTTGGATCCTGGGCACGAACATGGAACCCCTCATTAGGCCACGCTGAGGTGGCGTCCCACATACCACAACTAGAAGGACCCACAACTAAAATATACAACTATGTACTTAGGGGATTTGGGGAGAAAAAGCAGGAAACAAACAAACAAACAAAAAACCCTATTGCTCCTTTCACTTATGATAGTAAAGTCTTCTCATAAGTAAGGTAATATCTCTCAAATTTATCTTCTTTCTGGAATTTATCAGATGCTTTTACATATTTCATGATTTACGATATGCAGCTATATCTTACAGCCAAGTTTTATGCATTCCAAGCTCTACACTCTTTATAAATATTTTAGTTCAACAACCAAAAATAAGGTAAATTTCAGTGTTATTTTTTCCCAAGACCAAAAATATAACTGTTAATTATTTCTGATTTTATTAGTGTTCTCTAAATATTTTTTAAAAAAGATGGGGGTCAGACCATGTCACTCTTCTGTACAAATCCTCCAAAGACTTAGGATGTCAGAGTGACAGCCAGAGTCCTACGCTGGCCTACAAGGCCCTGCACAATCTGATCTCAGTTTGCCTCTCTGATCTCCTCTTCCATTCCTACTCTCCTCCCTCTCTTGACTCCAGCCCTACTGATGCTCTTTGAACGAGCCAATGACTCCTCCTGCCTTGAGACTTTTGCACTGTCTCCTTGACCTCCTTTTGCCCGTGTCTGGCACAGCTCCCTCCATTATCACTTCCAGTCTTTACCCAAACGTCATCTTCTTGGCAAGGCCTTCTCTAGCTACTTTATTTAACATTGTAAGCCCCACCACCAGCGGACTCAATCCCTCTTTCTTCCCTTCCTTCCTTCCTCCCTTCCTTTCCTTTCCTTTCCTCTCTCTCTTCCTTCCTTCCTTCCTTTCTTTCTTTCCATAGCATTTATCATCACCTAACATTCTACATACTTAACTTATTATTGTATATATTGTCTATGTCCCCCCACTAGAACATATGTTCCATGAGGGCTGTAATTTTTTATGTGTTCACTTACCTATTCCAACATTTAGAAAGGTGTCTGGCACATAACAGTTGCTCAACAAATATTTGTTAATTAATAGAATGAACATAGGAATGGTGTAGGCATCCTAAGAATGAATTGCATACGATACAAATGGCCAATAAGCATATGAAAAGATGGTCAAGGTTACTGTTACTAGTCACTAGGGAAATACAAATTGAAACCACAACAAGATACATCTTCATACCCACTAAGATGGCTATAATAAAAAAAGACTGGCAATAACAAAGATACGAAGAAAGTGGAATCCTGATTTATTGCTGGTAAGAATGTAAAATGGTGAGCTACTTTGCAAAAGTTTGGCAGTTCTTCAAAATGTTAAATATAGAGTCACCACGTGACCCAGCAATTCCTATCCTAGGTATATACTTAAGACAATTAAAAACATATGTCCATGGTGCAGCCACTATGGAAAACAGTATGGAGATTTCTCAAAAAGTTAAAAATAGAAATACCTTATGACCCAGCCATCCCACTACTGGGTATCTATCCTAAGAACCTGAAATCAGCAATTCCAAAAGTCCCACACACCCCTATGTTCATTGCAGCATTATTCACAATAGCCAAGTCATGGAACCAACCTAAGTGCCCAGCAACTGATGATTGGATGAAGAAGATATGGTATATATATATACAATGGAATACTACTCAGCCATAAAAAAGGACAAAGTTGTCCCATTCACAACAACATGGATAGACCTTGAGGGTATTATGTTGAGTGAAATAAGCCAGACAGAGAAAGACGAACTCTGTATGACTCCACTCATAGGTGGTAGTTAACATATAGACAAAGAGAATTGATCAGTGGTTACCATGGGAAAGGGGGGGTGAGGGGAGGGCACTAAGGGTGAAGTGGTGTACCTACAACATGACTAATAATGATGTACAACTGTAATTTCACAAGGTTGTTAACTATCATAAGCTTAATTAAAAAAAAATATGTCCACACAAAAATCTGTACATGAATGCTCACAGCAGCATTATTCATAACAGCCAAAAGGTGGAAACAACCCAAATGTCCATCAACTGATGAATGGATAAATAAAATGTATTACATCCACAACTGAATATTATTCAACAACAAAAAGGGATTAAGTATTGATATATCCTACAACACGGATGACCTTTGAAAACATTATGGTAAGTGAAAGAAGCCAGTCACATTTATATGAAATGTCCAGAATAGACAAATATCTCAAAACAGAAAGATTACTGATTCCCTAGGACTTGGTGGGGGGGCGGGGGTGGATGGGAAGTGACTGCTAATGTGTATGGGGTCCTTTTAGGTTGACAAAAATATTCTAAAATTAGATTGTGATATTGCACAACTTTGTGAATACACTAAAAACCCTTGAATGTATACTTCAAATGGGTGAATTGTATAATAAGTAAATTATACCTCAATAAAGGCATTGTTATAAAAAAGAATGAGCTGCATAATTAAAGTTAACAAATATTTAATTCACTCTACTTGGTCATTTGTGTTTTGTGTCAACCTTTCCTACTCCCTCTGTGAATTTTCCACAATTCCTTATACACAGTGAATTAGTGGCCTACTTCTGAATTCCTCTTAAAACACTCTAAGTATCTGGTATATGATCCATTAGATCATCCTTAAACATCAATGGCAAGTTTTCTTTCCTGAATTCTAAATATCTTGACAAAATTCACTCTAAGCCTTATTGTTTTGTTCTTAATAATGAGGTTCATAAAATGATAATCAGAAGTTCCTTGCAAAGTAGATATTTGTTGATTCAATGACTGCTCAGAACTGGATTTTTCTTCCTACTTCATTGGTTTCTGTAACACTGGGTTTTCGAAATCCAGTTAAAACCTGTGGTATGTTGCCTGAGAGAAAAGGAAAAATAGTTTAGACTGTATTATGACAATTATAATAGTTAATATTTATTGCATGCTTAGCTTGCACCAGGCACATATTTAAGCACCTTACATATGTTAATCCATTTTAACCTTCACAATCAACCTGTAAGATAGGTGTTATTATCTCTATTTCACTGATGAGGCACAAAGACGTTAAATAACTCGGCCAAGCTCATACACCTGCTAAGTGGTGGAGTAGAGATTCTGACTCTAGCAGCATGGTTCCAATACATATCCAGAGAAAGGTCAGCAGGTAAGGTTAAGCCTTTTCTCACTACATTAATTACTCAATTCATAGATTTCTATAGAGTCCAATTAGATGCTAAATAGTGAAGATACAAAACCAAATCAAAACACAAACAAGACAGGACTCTTGTTCTGGAATTACACAATCTAATGTGGGAGACAAATGTACCATCAAGTAAGAAAAATATTGATGTGGTAAGCCTCTATCACGAAGTCCAAAGTCTAACCAGAGTGAAGATGTGCCCATAAACTTTGCTGGAGATGTGGAAGGATGAGGAAAGATGGCGCTGAAAGGCTAGCATTTATTCCAGACAAAAGAAACAGCATGTGCAAAAGCGAAGTGGTATGAAAGAACATTGTGTTCTCGGATGGCTTTCTGATGGTGCCAGACGAAGGGGTTGGGAAAAGTAGAGGCCAGGCTATGAGTGGCCTTGCATATTTTGCTAGAGAGTTTGGAATAAAGAGCATCAAAGAGTAGGGGCTTTTCATGATCCTACCTGCATTTTGAGAGGGTAAGTGTAAGAACTACGGATAAGGGCAGAGACAACGAAAGCAGGATACCAGGAGGAGGCTGTTATGACATTTGACACAGAAAAAAAAGCAAATTAAAAACTTAGAATTTATTTCTCTTTCAGGTGTATGATCAACCATATTTGGTCCCAGAACCACGGTTAGTACCATTTAAAGCAGCACTGTCCAACAAATATAATGCGAGTCACATAAGTAATTTTCAATTTTACATGAGCCACATTAAAAAAAATAAAACCACCACGTGAAATTAACTTTTTTATTTAACCCAATATATTATCATTCCAACATAACATCAATATAAAAATATTAATGAAATTTTACATACTTTTTTTAATACTAAGTCTTCAAAATCTGGTATGGATTTTACACCTAAATGTTTCTCAATTTGGATTCTGAATTCGCCTTGGAACTACTTGATCCAGATTTAGATTTCATAAAATTTACATTTGAAAAAGTAGACTCATAAATCCAAGTTGTTCCAAACACACTTAAATATTGCCCAATATTTGAATCAAATGTCAGTTTTTAAATTCAAATTTAAATTGCTTCAAAAGAAATTTAAAAATTCGGTTTCTCAATCACATTAGCCACATTTCAAGGGCTCAGTAGCTGTCTATGGCTAGTGGCTACCATTTCGGACAGCAGAGATAAAAGCACTAATTCTGAACCAAGACAGAACGATTTACCAAACACTCCTGCTTGGCTTATAGGAGGTGTTTACTAAACATGTCTGTTATTATCAGAGAGTAAGGGATTTAAAAAGTGCAGAATCACTAATTCTAATAAAACGTAGTATACAGGAGGAGAAGTAATAAGCGCTCAGCACATTATTGGTCTTGGCTAAGTTATTTAAAAGAACATTGCTCTTTAGACCAAGCCTTTGTTCAGCTTATAATACAAAAGATGTAAACAATGATTGGAAAGAATCATTCTTTGTTATTAATGTACCTACAAAAGAGTAAAACACAAAAAAACAAGTCCCATTATAGAACCGTAAGTCATAAAATAACAGGTCAGGAAACATACACTGCACCTTGAATAATAACGCAAGAAATGTATAAGTAGGGCCCGGACAGCAGGGAAACGGGCTCCCCTGCCCCCTGCTGTCAGCTGTCCCGCACTGCAGAGCTCCAAGTTTGGATTCACTGCATTCAGAGAGATGACTGACTGCCAGAGGCTTTCCACAGCACTGAGAAACCTACTACACAGTGACTACCTTTCCGGTCCTAATGCTCATTTGTGAGCAGAGTAACATCTGTTTGAATAGGGAAGGCCAGAAGTCTGGCTCTATGTGAGTTGGTTTTCCCTACTGTGAAATGCAGAAAATATTTACCCCATCCTACTACACTACCCGTGGCACTAGTGAAAGAGTGCATAGAGGGGACTCCTGTGATGATTAAAGTTGAGGAAGAGAATCAACAAAGCCAGTGTAAAATAGAGTAAGTGATTAAATTGGTGTGGCAGGTAATTCAACAAAGTAATGGGAGAGTAAGAGACAGTAGGGAGTGGTGGGGACTGGGATAAACTGGAGGGTAAATGTCAGCTGTGAAAAAGGCAGCTCCCTAGACCTGTCCAGTGACTTTTAGAAGGAAGAGATTTGGAATTTTATGTAAAATCTGATTTTGAAAAATGAGCATTCTGTGGACTAAACAGGTCAAGCTGCAGACCTCTAGTTTGCAACAAGTGGATATAAAGCTACAGAAATTAAAAACAAAGAGCAACACCAGAAACAGTTGAAGTAAGAGCTAAACTAATTTTAAGTGAAAGCTCAGTGAAGGACAGTTGTTCTGAAGAAAGGATAACACAAACTAGATCATGGACAGAGAGAATAAAATCCCTGGTGGGATCAGAGGCGATTTAGGTCAGTTTACATCCATATCAGGAATAAGATAGATTCAATAGAATATGTCCCCGTAACAACTAAGCAAATGCCCTCTATTTAAACCTATATTTGGATTAGATCTCCTAAAACATAATCCCACTACAAAACTCCTGAAAATGATGGGTACAACTTTTAAAAGCAACTTTTAAACTCACAGCTGAGCTAGAAAGAAAGTAAAGCAAAGTCTTAGAAGCAAAACTGAAGTGAAAGCTGGAGGAAGGGGCGGGGGCCCTGACACTGGAGCCGCCAGTGATCTAGAGGCTTTACAACCCTTCAGAGGACACGCCGAGGCCCAGGCGCCTGGGGCAGTCCATCAGTTGTGCCCCCAGCAAACATTCTCCCCTTCTTCTTCACCAATACAAGTTTCATCTGAGAGCATGACCACCTACCAAAGGACATTTCCCAGCCTCACTTGCAGCTATGTGGCTAGGTGCTGGCCAATGTGATGTGACAGAGTGACATATGCAACTTCTGGATCACATTTTTAAAAGGAAAAGACATGTTCTTCTCTTCACTCTTTCCTTCTTCCCATGAGCTGGAGTGCAAATATATTCCATCATGCAGACAGTGACATTACTCTTGGAATGGCAGAACAACACTATTAGGAGTCTGGGCCTCTGAGCCCACTGAGCACCTCATCAACCCTGGACTGCTACTTGGACCATCATGTGAAAGAGAAATAGACTGTCCTGTGTAAGCCACTGTATTTTGAGATCTCTTAATAAGGCAACTTTGCCTGTATCCTAATATAAGCCATGCAAGGTAAGGAGATCAGAGAACCCTCTAGAGAATAAGGATACCAAAGATCACACTAGGAGTCAAAAGTTTTTCTGTAATGGGTCAGAAGATAGTGATTATTTTAGGCTTAGAGGCCACATGGTCCTTGTCGCAATCACTTAACTCTGCCAATGTAAAGCAGAAGCAGCCATAGATAGTTTGTAAACAAATGGGCACGGCTGTGTATCAATAAAACTTTATTCACAAAAACAGGAAGTGGGCAGACTTTGGCCCATAGGCTATAGTGCCAACTCCTTGTCAAAACTATTACCATGAATGAATGAATGAATGAATGAATGAAAGTCTGACAAAGAGAACTTGCGTATTGTAGCCTTGGGTCTCTGAAGTGAAAGAAAATTCTGCTCTGAGACTTCATTACTTAGAGCTGACTCTCAGAAGAGACTATGGTTTCAATTCACACTACATATGTGGTCCAACAAGTCCTCAGAGTGAGATGTTATTTTAAAGTGGACCTGGGTTGGCAGTGTTCTCAGTTACCTGACAGAAGCAAACGCAAATCCTCTCTGGAGGAGCACATCTTCAGCCTCAAAGAATTCCCAAAGATGAGCTCACAATTAAAAATTACAAAACACACAACGAAAAAGACAAGTCACACTGACCAAAAGTTAGCAGAAAAAACAAATTAAAAAATCAGACGCTATTGACTTTAGATATTGGATTTATCAATGAAAAATATAAAGTAAGTTAGTTGACTAATGCTTAAAGAAAGTGTAAGTAAGGAATAACAGATTATCAAGAAGTGACCAGGTGTACTTTTTAAAGGACTAATTAGAACTTCTGGAAAGGAAAAAATTGAAATTTAAAATTAAATGAGTTTCCAATAAAATTACCATAAAAGGAGTAAAAATTTTAAAGAGGACCTGAAACCACAAAGCCAATGAGAATAAGAAAAGAGGTAAGAGCAAAGAAATTTTAGAAACTTTAGAAACTGGAATGGAAAAGTAACTGACTTAGCAAATCAAGAAAGCTAAATTTTAACCTTATAGAAGGGGAAGCTGAGAAGGAAGCTATTTGTATTTCTCCAAGTAAGAGGTGAAGGTGAGACTCAAAAAAGAATTGACTAAAAGTGTAAAGAAGTGAAAATGATCACTTTGAAATGGAGAGAAAAGTGAGACTGCTGCTTTTGTAACAAACCTTATAGAAACATTTGACTCTTTAAACCGTGTTGTGTAATTTTGATAGAAAACAAGAATTAAAAAATGAAAAATTATGCCATTTTCAAGAGTAATAAATTCGTTGGACTAAGTCATCAATTTGAGGGTCAAAATATTGATATACAAAAATACATAAAATATCTTTAAATTTTTATACGTCATCAAAAATAAGGATGACTTTCAATGACAGTTTCCATTTTATTTATATATAAATGTTATTTTAATTATACCTGTAAACACACACCACCCAATTAGTTTTAGAAAAAAATATACAACTAAGAGCACATAGGCTCAACAGTATATGAGGAGTCCGAAAGTGGTAGTTTTTAGAAACTTAAGAGATTATTTCAAAAGATAAAATCATTACATGTAAAAAAGGCTCAGTCTAGAAGGTCCAGTTAAAAGATAGTTTCAGTTTTCAAAATGGCATCTATATAGTTCACCAAGTAACATGAGAAAAGAACTTGTCACTCATGTTGTTTATCTAAGAGTTGGTGTCCTTCAATCAAGTCCTCACGTCTATGTAGGAGAAAAATATTTTAAAAAGAAATGAAAAAAAATTCATTGGCCATTTTTCTTCTGCTTTCTCACTATATAACAATATAGAAGGCATTAACATTAAATTTGGAAACACCACTGAGCTGAAACTGCTCTCCATTTGATAACCTATTTCAAAAAGATTGCACTGGATGACACCTGGGATATTGGAGTTTGAGTCTTATCATCACTTAGTACTTGCATAAGTTTGGGCAAATTACTTAGCTTCTTCCCTGATCTGTAAAAGATAAATGATCATTCACTTACCTTAATGTTACTGCAATGCTCAAAAGCTTTACGCCTGTCAAAGCGCCCTGTAAAGGGATGTGGAGTGTCCCTTCAGCTCTGCCACTCTCTAATTACAGCCTGACCCTAGCCACCAAGCTGAATCGTTAAAGACATTTCGCACAGTTAAGAAGTTTTAATATAATCAATATAAAAGACTTTATAGCTGTAAAACTTAAAATGTCTTAGTCTCTTTTTTCCTCTCGAGTTCTCACCTATTCCCAGAAGTCATTAAAAAAAGACTAATAAATTTTGGCAACATAAAAAACTAAAATTTCTACACAACAAAAACAAAAAGCCATCAACAGAGGTGAAAAGATTAACTGCTAAACATCTGTAATACATACGACAAATAGTTCAAAAGCAACATGAAATAGGGATAATGACATAATTTTCATTAAAAAAAAGTCACAAGGATCCAAGACCAAAGATTGAAAATTGTTAATTTTTCCAAACTTCCTTAAAGATAAAAAGTGATTACATGCAAAGAACTCTTACAAATAACTAACAAAAAGATGGCCAATACCCACACAAAAGTGTTCAAACTTCCTCATAATTACAGAAATGTCAATAAAACTGGATACTATTTTCACCTATCCTACTAGAATTATTATTTCTAATAGCAAAAAAATAGAAATGATCTAAATATTTACCAAAAGAAACTAGTTAAACAGAATGTGGACATATATGCTATGCAGCTATTTTAAAACATGAAGAAAAACAATATGAATCAAGATGAAAAGAAATTTAGGAACTTCCTTTGCAGAATGGAATATTAGTTGCTTTTTATTTTATTCCCTTTATATTGTGAAAATTTAGGGTTACTTTTAAGTAAATATGTGGTTCTTCAAATTCAAATTGTAAACACTTGATAAAAAATTAATTGTATTCATACTCATTGCTCAAAGCCACCTATTACAAGAACTTTTTGACTCCAAGTCGAATTAGTATCTCTTCTGTGCTCTCAATAGTTTTCTTTGTATTGTTATCCTATCACTTAATAAGAAAGCCCACTATGTTATATTTATTTGTATATACTAAGAGTTAAAAGCCTAGACTCTAGAAAGACTACCTCGGTTTGAATTCCGGCCCATCCATTTACCAGTTGAATGACCATTAAAAGTTATTTAACTTCTCTGTGCCTGTTTTCTCCTTCGTAAAAAAGGAGTAATAGCATCCACCTCATAAAACTGGGGATTAAATGAGCTCATATATGGGAAGCTCTTAAGAGCACGTCCTGGCCTCTACTTAGCACTCAATAAATGTTAGCTAACGTTATTGAACACAGACAATATCCTACCTACATTTATATCCTCCTAAACTCCCAGCAGTGTCTTGCACACAGAAAACATTAATAAATGTTTACTGGATTAAGCTGACTTGCTACAAGGGGATTCAAAGAGTAGCAAGGATGAGAAAAACAAGTTCCCTGCAAGTTTAATCTACTGCCCACTCTTCAGCACTGCAACCTTTGTGAGCCTGGCAGGTTTTTTGTTTTTACTGACAGATTAGGTAGAAAAGAAAAAGTACATTAGATTGAATGAGTGGGAAAAGGCAAAAAACATTCTGAGCCATGACCAATTTTTCCAGTAACCCCTGCTCTTTCCTCTAGCTGCCCCTCTCTTAGCATCTGACGCTTCCTGCCTGTTTCCTGGTCTCCTGAGGCCAGCTGAGTCATCTCTGTATGGCAAGAAAGGATCTAGTCTCACTTCTAAGGAACATATTGTGCTCTTTGGGTTTACAGGAGAGTCAGGCAAGCCTTCCTGGAAAGGCTTTCTTGTTAAACTTCTTACAGTTCCTAAGATTCAAAGAGCCAAAATTACTCCCCTCCCCCCTTCCACGGTGGCAGACGACTCCCAACATTGGGATGCCTGGCTTTTCTCTAGGAATGTCTTCATAGGGCAACAGTGGGGAAAGGTCGGAGATGGTCGCATAAGCCTAGCCCTGGCTTCTTCCTAACACTGTTGACACCCTAGAGAGGATGATTCTCCTCAAGCCACATGGCCCTCTGTACTTACCTTACCTTTCCCTCATCTACAGTCTACTGAAAACTTGCAATCTCCCCGTATAAAGTAGGTAGTCTCATTACCTTCAGCACCTTTGAGAGGTAGCATGGAAATCAGTGTGCTATTCCTGTAGCACAGAAAACCCCGGCTCTGAGACTTAATAGCCACACGACCTTGAGTAAATTGCTTGACCTAAGCCTCAGTTCCTTCATCTACACATTGCCGATTTCTGCTTTATAGGGTAACATTGAGATTAATCAGGCTCAAGTATATAAAGCTCTGAGTGTGGTGCCCAGAACAGACTAAACACTCAGTAAATGGGAGATATGTTGATAGGCCAAGATGACTTTGTGAATGAGACTTAAATTAGGCCCTCCAGCTCAGATTTTCCAGGTCCACGGCTGTGTGCCCCAAGCCATAACCTTCAGTGTGTGCTCTGGAAAGTACAGTGAGCCAGGCTTATTCACAGTGAGACTGCGGCCAACCATGGAGGAAGGGGATGCCAAAGCAAAATACTTGTGATACACCATTCAAACCCAAATATTTTACACAAAAAATCCCGTTACAATACTTCTAAAGGCACTATTCAAATTGCCTTGTTGCAAAAAACACTATTTGAGATGAGTAGGACATTAACTTGGTCTTACTCTATTATCACAAAAGAACAGTTAATCTGCTTTTGTAATAATGTGAATGACCTTGTACCACCTAGAGGATAAAAATGAACTCAGAAATAAAATTGAAATGCTGTTAGGGAAACCAATTAACCAAGGATCTAATAAACACTGTAAAACCTTGCCAACAGAATGAAAGACGTACTAAATGCATACACCATGTTGTACGTATTAAGATGTCAATTCTTCCCAGATCATAATGTATTTTATTTGTATAAAGCCAATCAATATCCCAATAGGATTTTTTTTTAAGAAAAATCAAAATTGACAAAATAGGTACTAAAGCTTATCTTAAAGAGTTAAGTGTCCTAGAATAGCCACTCCACACAAAAACAAAACAACACAAAGAATAAGATCGGGTGGCTTCCCTATCAGGTACCAAAATAAAGCATCCAGCTATAGTGATAAAGCAGTGGGGCATCAGTCCAGGAACAGTAAATCCTTGCAAAGTGTCAGGGGTTCATGCCACCCAAGTGCTTTAAAGTAGAACTGTATTATTAATACAACCACCCCTCTTTATTGTCCCCACTGTTCAGATGATGAAGCTGAGGTCTAGAAAAGTTAAGTAACTTGCCCAAGATCATACGGGTTCAAGGCAACCGTCTGAACCCAGATGATTCCAGGAGCCCAATCTGTCTCACAAGAAAAATATTAATATTCATTATGTAGAAATCATTAAGAAAAAAACTCCTAAATAATCTGGTATAAAAATGAACAATATCACATGCAATTACATTAATATGCAAATGGGAATATATATATTAAAAAGCTCAACTTCACAAGTACTTGTTATTAGGATTGACAATATCTAGAGTTATGGAGAATGCTGGGAAATGGGTACTAATACACACCGTTGAAGTGTAAATTTATACAGCATTTTGGGAAGGCAATCTGACATTAAAACATGCAATTTGTATGCCTTTTCAGCAATTCCTCTTCTAGAATCAATCCCAAAGAAACATCAAACATAAGCATAAAGAGCCATGTACAAGGATATTGACTGCAGCTTTTTCGGGAAACACTAGAAAGAATGTAACTGCCCATCAACAGAGAATTTGCAACTAATCATCGTACATTCAAACAAATCATTGTACATTCCTGCTAGGGGACAGTATGTAAAAAGGAAATCTACATGCACTGACAGGAAAGATGATGATATCACTCAAGGGGGTAAAAAGCAAGTGACAGAATACAGAGATTTCTTAACCCATTTGTTTAAAAAAAAAAAAAGATCTAAGAGACAATGGTAAAATGTGAGAAAATGAGAGAAAAGAAAAAAAGAAAGGAGAATATACATTTGTACACATACGTTGAAAAAGATATTTTTTAAAAGGGTCCTAAAGGATATACACCAACTCATTAGGAGTGGATACTCTAGGGAAGAAAGTGGGATTAGGACCTGGGAGCTGAAGGGGACTGTTACTCAATATTCTTCCATAGTATGAACTAACAAAGAACTTACTATTTGTGTTCAGTCTTTTGTTTTTTTAAAAAAGCCAAATTTAGGGGCCAGCCTGGTAGTGTAGTAGATAGGTTCATGCACTCTGCTTCGGCGGCACAGGGTTCACAGGTGTGGACCCCAGGCATGGACCTACACATTGCTCATCAAGCCACACTGTGGCAGCATCCTACATACAAAACAGAGGAAGACTGGCACAGATACTAGCAGCAACAATCTTCCTCAAGCAAAAGGAGGAAGATTGGCTAACTGATGTTAGTTCAGGGCCAATCTTCCTCACCAAAAAGAAAAAAAAAAAAGCAAAAGACATAAACCAGCGAAAAGAAAACACTAAAAACCAACCAAAGAGAATAAAAGAGCAATAGTAAGAAAATTACATATTAAGAACAACTACTTACACCTATAAAGATTCAAAGCAACTGACACAATAACCTTTATTGTTTACATAATGATAGGCTCTGGACAAAGTGAGGACAATGGAGACAATGACAACAACACATTTAAACTCCTATCACAAATTGATCTGTTACAAATTTCCAGTGGTACAACATATTAAAAAGTAAAATATATAAAGAAAAAAAACCAAGAAATATAAATATTCAGATTTTCGCAGCACAATGCAATGTCCTTTTAATAAAAAGTTTGTTGTAATTGTGTATTTAATTCTGACAGTAATTCAAAACACAAAAATCACACATTTTCCTACCCTTCCCCAAAATCTGGATCTGGGGATTAGAGTATTAGAGAAGTACGCAAAAATAAAAACAACTTTAGTGCTCAGAAACAAAGCATTTTCCTTATTTTAATGCATCAAGGTGCAAAAATTTCAATTCCAAAAAGCCAATCATTGCTATATGCGGATAAATAAAACAGATTTGACAACACTTTTATACTCTAACCCAACTAACATTATACTAAAAATATGTGTGTGTGTGTGTGTGCGTGTGTGTGTGTGTGTGTATGTGTGTGTGTGTGTGTATATATATATATATATATATGCAATACCTATTTTAGAAAAAAAGGTGCCTTGGTGAAAATGATTCTGAAAATAGTCACTTGATGCACATCATGTACAAAACCTTCTATATAAAAAATTAAACTATTTTCAATGAAATTGCATGTTCACATCCCACCTGAAAACTACTTGAAAGATAAACAGGTCTACCTAAAGGTTTCTGTCTGAAATCGTGGCTAAGGCAGTTCTCTCCCCAAGGGCTGTGTCACCCACTTCACATCACTAATACTAATGGAGACAAAGAGCACACAGATGTCACCTGACATGCCTATGTATTGTTACCTGGAGCTCTGTTCACCGTTAAAATGGGATCGTTTACAGTTGCTACAAAGAATACTTTTTACTTAAAATATATTGTTTCTCTATTCCAAATTAAGCACTTACTTAAGACATTAAGAGGCTGATAAGCCACTCCATTTGGTGTCAGTATCAATAGCCCTATAAGAAAGAACTCTGTATTGGAATAGCTAGAAAAGTTTCCACTAAAGTAATAGTGCATCCTTCACCTGCATAGAATCAGTTTGGCTTAATAGCTCTTTGCCCCCAGAACGTCAGTCTGGAGTCAAATATGCTCCTGAAGGTTCACCTTAGATATGAAAAACATCTCATATAGGCAATATGAGGATATATAGGATGGTTAAAATTTTTAAAATCTGTTCAACGAGTCTTACAGCATTCCTCATTTGGAGTAGCTGCTAAACGTTAACGTGGAAACAAAAATGGAAAAGACTAGGGGCAATGAAGTTGAGTCGGTCAAATATTTATGCCAGTAACCGTTTCACTAGGTCTTGAAGCAAATAACTGAAATGATCTGGTACCTCTAGCTCATCATTCTACAAGCACTGAGGATTTGAAGCTTAAAGGGTGAAAACTGGAATACCCTTAGAAAAGGGAAACAGTCTGAGGCAAAAGTTGTAGGTCTGTAAATATATATTTTATATGCACACACAATTGTGTGTATTATTTTGTATATATTTACATATATATTCACAAGATGCCCTGCAGTGTAGTTCAAAAGGCCTTTATCAAGGAACAAACTAATTCTAGTATAGGCCCTAGAGTTCATACCATCTGCATAAGAACAAATGTGCATATATTCACATAATGTAAACCTTATCAACAAAAACATTGCTATTAATACTAAGTTAAATAGTAGGTTTTACCAATCAGTGATGTAATCAGAACATTTCTTACAGTGAAAATCAAAATAACAAAAAATACACAACTAGGTTTCAAATTCACAAGAAAAAAGATGTTTAGCATGGCAAACAAGGAAGAAAGTCCAAATTCCAGAGTAGGGAAAATATCAAAACTGTATAAATCTCCTGGGATGCAATTTAATTACTGCATCAACGTTAGAAAAATAGACTCATAGAACGAACGATGCTGCTATGGATTCTCTCAACACATCAACTCATATGTTTATCTTTTTCCTCTTTTGTTTCCAGCTGGAGGTTTCTTCAACTGAAGGAGTTGTCCTCCTGTTCCAAAACCTGCAGACGCAGGATTGGACACCCCAAATGTCAAACCAGCTGATGCCGTGATGCCAGGATTGCTGAAGTTAAACCCAGATGTACTTGAGCTGCCAAAGCCTTATGTTTAGGGAAGAAAATATTCATATCAGAAGTTAAGTCACAAAAACAAAAATAAAAAGTGGGAATGAAATGTAAATTTCTAGCTGAAAGAACATATAATCTATAAAAATAGCAAATATCTTAGGGCCCTAAATTTCTAACACGGAATTTTACAGGGAAATAATTTAGCTAACAACTCAGTGGCAACTTTAAAGACAGAAGTCTAGTGATCCAGGCCAAAAGAGACAGCTTAGCGCAAATCACTGAAATCTACAGAAAATGGCAAGTCGCCAGGCCCTTTTCTGTGCAGCACACGAGCGAGATGCCTTCCTCCTCAGCCCTCCAGAAACATTTATCAACATGCAGAAGAAAGACTCTCACAACCCTTGCACTCACCTGCAATTCTAAGTCCTCCAAGAAAGCCCCAACTCTCAATTTTCAGGACCATGAACACACCGAAGAGTAGTACCTATTGTTTTGACTTTATAAGAGCACTTGCATAATTAAGATCAAGTACTATTACTGCTTAGTTAACTAATACTAGCATATTTAGATTATAATCTTGACACCACTAAATTCTACTGTTATCTACTCTGTTGGAAGTGCTGATTTTAAATACTACTTAATATTAAACGGAATTTCCTTCAAGTTCTCTCAATTTAAACACAATTTAATCTGTATTATGTCATTATGTTAGACATGATATTTACCCCTAAGCATTGCACGTTAAAACAAGCCATTATTTACAAACATAGAGAAAATGCAAAAGTAGATAGAATTCAGACTTTTCTACTAGAAGAGTCAAAAGATTATACACATTTTAAAAATGAACAAAGAACCCAATTAATCACCATTTCTAGGACTGGTATTCTTAAAGCCAGAAGGACTTATAACTGAAGAACATCTCTTTGGAAGAGAAATCCTTCTTCTGAATGAAGAATGATAAAAACTGGGTTAAAACTTTCACAACGATGGGTTCATTTTTGTAATAATGAAAAAAATTCTTTAACCATGAAACTAGTCTTTGGGTCCAAAAGAATCTGTACATAGTAAGAGAAGATGTAACTACTTATTGTATGAGACTAGTAAGTGTTGTTTGAAGTATTTTTACACACTTGACCTTTAGCTTACAGAGAGATAAAGCTGTGTGCTGAGTTAGGCTTGCATGCTTCATCCCGGGGGGGAGAAACTGAATCAGGGATCTTTTTCAGATAGTGGAAATAACAATACTTATATTTTTAAATTAAATAATTTGCACCTTTAAATTTGCCTGAAATTCAGGCCGAAACACACAAACCTGCACTAAGACTTCCTGAGGGTTTATTTGTTGTTCCAAATCCAAATGTGGAGGCCCCTGTGGTGCTGCATCCAAAACCAGAGCTAGTTCCAAATCCTAGTGGAGGGTAATAGAGAAATACACAACGGTACGTAAAACACAGGTTACAGGACACTGACAAGTCAAACCTAGCATCATCAAAGGTCTAACAATAGTGTTGAAAAACATGGACTTATTAAGGAAATCTGCTGTTTACTCGTTGGCATAAGACTTTAGGAAAAAATAGATTAATTCTGAAATAAAACATTTATATCTAGTTAGAGTAAATTTATGACCCATCAGTAATTCTTAAAGAACAGGGCCATAAAAAACAAGATCATATTAGTATTTTCTCTCCCAAATGGACTGGAAATTTTAGTGACCAAGTATGATTTTAGTCAAACAGACATAAATATATCTACTCAGGGATACTTCATTTTGCCAAAAAAAAAAAAAAAAAAGAAAGGCTGACTAAATTCATAAATAAGCATGACATGCACAACAATTGAAACATGAAGTACCACAAGGTAATTTTACTATGCTTTTTACCAAAACATTTTCACTTAAGAACCTTTACCATTGAAAAACTGTGTAACTAAATAATAGTCAATCATTTAAAATCTACTCAGTAACAGTAGGCTCCTGCCATAGTAGTACCAGCCAATGCAACAATGAGAAATTGGGAGTGGGAGCATCATGTTTTTTCTCTTAATAACACTATAGTCACAATTTAAATAAAGAAATATTTTTCATGAAATCAAGTTCAAGAGGAGATTCTGCTAAGTACTTGAAGACTTGTTTCCACTCTCCTAAAAGTCAAGTGCTCTAAAAATAAAATTCAAATTCTTCTTAGGCTACTCTGCAACACCTTATCAAATATTAAGTTTAATAGTATTATTGCCTGTAACTCTAAGAAATATGATGACAAATTGGATTATACCTCATAGGAATTATGCTGTCTGCCGTAATTCTACTAATTCCTAATAGAGTCTACTATATTAACTAACCACGATAGCTTATAGGTTTCCCCCTCTTACGATGATATATATTAGTGGAAATAAGGAAACCTTATTCATTACATGACAACGCACTTGTCAAAATAGAATCAACTTTCAACTATCCATACCAGAGAAGTGTGAATGCATCTCTATTTAGCATGATGTTTTTGCAGAAGACTTACCTTAAGAGTTAACTTATGAAACTATTAAAATAAACTTAATTGCTTATGTACACAAGTATGCATAAAGGCAAATACACCAAAAGTGCTTAAGAATGGACAGAAATCGAGCTGTTCAATTTAGAATAAAACTATTTCCCCATTTCAAGTGTTCGTTTTCAGAAGATAATGATTAGGAGAATGTACGTCCAGAAGTAGTTTGGACTCCAAATTGATGACCATTAATTTTTTTCAAGTTAATTAAATTTATTAAAACTCAGTAATTTTCAAGTTATTTTAGCATATGCTTTGAAAATATGAACATCCCTACCACTTAATTTTAATACCCTTTAATATTTACTTTTCACAGAAAGTGACATTATTTTTTAAGTTCTAAATCTAATAGAAAGCACTGACTATGTTTGGAGAATCGTTTTTTGCCAAATGGAACCTTAACTTCCAAAATAGTAGTTCCTCTTAGAGAATTTTCACAGGCTGGTATCAATTCCAGTGTATAATAGTCCAATGCAATATTAGAAAAGTTAAAGTGTACCTCCAAGGTTTGAAGAACCTAAGCCACTTGATTGCAAGCCAGTGCCAATACCTGAGCCGAATGGCGTTCCAAAACTAACTCCCAGAGATGGCTGTGGCCCTGGTATAAAAAAAAAATGGGGGGGGAAAAACAAATTTTCCTTACTCTTTCAAGATTAAAGTTTCTTTATGAAATTATTTTTCAAATGAACAGTGATTATTTTTAACAAATTCTATTTGCTAAAATTAGTTTTCAGGATGTCTCCCCAGCCTAATTTATGTCTCAACTGATTTACCTATCAAAAAAACCCTTTTTAAAATTAAGTTGTTCACACTAGACAATTAAGAGGCTTACCACATTGACAGATGAATGTTAGTTTAACCTACTAAATAATTTGAAATCTTTAATGTATTGTAAATTATAGTTCCTTTAGTTTTACTTCTAGAATGATTTTAGATTTCCCCACCTGTTTTCTGATAAAATTAGTTGGTCTAATCAGTAAAGGGTTTCACTTTTTTTCTTTTTAAAACAAGCTCCTTACGTTAGAGTCAAGTCTCAACTGATCAAGAGATTGACGCTAACATGGCAAAACTATCATGTTACTTCATAAGATTAAGTACCCAAAAAACTAGGCATGATTTCTTACATGAAATATAAATGATATATACAGTAAGTGGATAAAAAACAAGACAATGTTTTATTTTATTAAATTTATTGTTCCATTTTAAAGCAAATCAATTACACAGTAACATGACAATTCCAACTTGTTCACAAAAAGTGATAGAGTTCTACTGTTAAGCTCTGCTACATTACACCACTCATCACCTGATTAAATAAGATAGATAATGAACATTTACAAAGGCACCGCTGTGTACCTTGACAGATTCAATACATTCAAGATTTCAATTCAGAAGTTTCTTTCCAACATTTTGGAAAACGCACTCAGATGCAGAATGATTAATCATCCTTTTCCCATTTGTTAACTTTAAAGATTTTGGCTGAGTTTGTTTGGCAAGAATAGCATCAAACTCACTAGCCTCTCTTTTTACCTACTTTTTTTTTTAAACTAAGCAGAATACAAAAATCTAAAAATCTTTCATTTGATAAATAATTTATGAAAATTATTCAATAAATTTCACAGTACAATCTTCAGTCTTGTCTTTTTCAAGCACAGTGATCAGTGCATCTCAAAGTTGAGGGAACTGCCAAAGTAATATACAGATTGAAATTTACACTCTTCAGAGAAATCAAAGCCTTCAAGTTGTTCAATGAAGAATGAGGTTTGTATATTCAAAAGGTAGTGTAAAATTATAAAGCATTAAAAAAAAACAACTGAAGAACTACATTTTGCTACACTGGGACAGAAACTGGACTTTTCAAACAAACTCCTATCCAGAAAATAAAGAACAAGGACTAATAGCAGCCAGAGTTCTTATACTACTATTAAAAAATAAATTAAAAAAGGATTTAAATTTTTACATCCAGTTTGACATCAATTTGAGAATAAAACACCTGCCTAGCAGCTCTTTTGTAAAATGTTACTATAGGAAAAAGAAACTAAGCATATTACTTCCTTATTTCTAGCAAAAATAATATGTAGAAAACACATGTCCAGTTTCTTTAACATTGAGAGACTTAAGTGTCACATGTTAACAGGAGGCACTGCTGGTGGAAGACCCTAAAGAAGACGCACCACAGCCCTCAGCCCTAAGCGTCATAAGAGTTACTCAAATCACAGGCTTTTTGTTGTGTGTGGGTCTGTTTGAGAGCAACTCTAATCATCAATATTCAGGATATAGATAAGAACTCTTAACGATGACAAGACTTTCCATTGCACAACAGGTACATGGTATTTTGAGTTTTCTACCTTCACACAAATTCTGAAGGCAACATCATTTATAAAACTAGTAGGCAAATGTATAACATTTTTTAGTAGTAAAAACTCATGATAAATATCTCCCATGCCAAAGTATTAGCATATATTACACTCTGGCCACTATATAAATTAGTTTCACTATTAGAAAGCAGAATCTAAATCCTTCAGGCAAAAGTTACGCGAACAATTCAAGAAGTCTGTTTCAAAATCTGAATAGTCATTCAATAAGAGGCTCTTAGTTCCATAAATAAAACCAAGTTAATAGTAATATAACCCAATGACTGCCCAAAGTGAAATCTTCATGTAGAGTAACATTTTACAAAAGTTACTGTATAATATATTCACACACAACAAAATCAAGTTTAGCACTGTAATTCATTATTTTCCAGAATAAATTCTACTTTCTTCAAAGCAAAACTGCATTCACAGGAAAAGGACTAAAGTGCTAAAAGTCTTTATAACTTTCAATGATCACTCAAAATACCTAACATAATTAGTATGGTTGTTCCTAAGTCATATTTTAAAAATTATAGTTTTTCTTAAAAAACAAAAAACGCCTTTTCCCCAATTTGAAAAATTTTACTCTTACTGATTTAATGGGGAATGTCCCTTTGGTTATTAAATACAACAAAAATCACAAAGCCACAAGACTAAAATTAAATACTTAAAGTTTTCTATTTAACACTACACTTTAAATGTCCAAACCTACACTAAAAGCTACAAAGTAGAAATTCCTAACAAAATGTCTCAGCTCTCCTTAAAAACAGCAGCTAAATCACATGAGTCTTATTATGTAAACATTAAGAACTTTTTAAAGTGTCAAAACACAACAGCACAACTTAATCCCAGTACCTTAGCTTAAAACAACCTACCCTAAGTTAAAGTAAACTGAAAAGCCTAATGTAAATGTCTTAAGCTTTTTAGAGGCTTCAGAAGCACTGGTGGACAAGTATACTCAAGATCTACCAATGTGTAATTCATCCATGTGTTGATGCTTATTTCATACATAAACAGCCTGCTGGTTTTTCATCAATTTGCTTCAGCCTTCAGAAGCAATAACCATAAGTCACAAAGGCGTAAGCTCTATTACATACTTTTTCATTAAAAAACATTGAAGAAGGAACCAAGCAGTCACTTAAGTCCATACCTCCACCTCCAAGAAAGACTACATAGAAACTACCTTCAGAAGGTAGCAGCCTAAGAAGCTATCTGTTATACACTAATGAAGTCAAGAATCCATATGCAAATAAAAGTAAAACACCTCTGACAACTCAAATCTTGCACAGATCAACAGTGATGCATTAAAAACAGCCCACAAGCTTTATCTAGCTTCATCTACATGGTCTTTAAAATTGGTTACTAGCGCTTAAAAAAAGATTTCATCAAAGTCACAGGACATAAGAAATAAGTCACTGGGTACAAAGCACAATGCAATAAATAGGGACACTTCTGAATGGGCTGTAACTCATAAAATCAGTACGTTTCTAACAGAGCTAAAAAATTCTGCTATAGTGGTGACATGACCAAAATAACTAACATTCTGACTGGGAGAGGCATAATGGAATGGACTATGGAGCCTGGGAGACCTTTAGAGACATAAAAGGAAAAAGAGAAGGCATAATGCAAAACTATTAGTACTACTGTTTAGCTTCTCAGTTCTAAAAATCCATATAACTCAAAACGAAAACACTCTAAGACTGTTTAGGTCGATAAACTACAATTCCTGCCACCTGATTAGAAAGCCCTTATGCGAATAGAGAAAACAACTTCAGGGAACAGAGAAAATAGTTTCCCCAAAGTCTGGCAAAAGTACAGACAAAACTAAAGCATATGAGCAAAAGGCTCCTCAAGATGATTAGTCTAAATTCATCTAATATGCTCCACCACCACAGAGAGCAAAGACCATATCCATACTGTTTATCTTTCTACCCCTGGAGCCAAGCACACGGCAGGCACTCGTATTTATAGAATGAACACATGTTTTCATATGTCCACAAGTCCAAAACGTATGAATGAAAAACCTACAAACCTCTCAAGACTGTCTACATGAGAGTTAAAAAACAAAACAAATGCCCTGACAGCTGGTTTTCCTTCAATTTTAGTTTATACCACAGAATAAAGTTCACTTACAGCATAACATTTTAGATAATGGATCTTTCTCCAGTTTTATTTACTAGAATGGAAATCCCCTGTATAAAGACGACTTAAGCAAACCCATGCTTTATCTGATCTACTTTAGGATTAACATTGGCTCTAAAGAGTAAATTGGTACTCTGGTTGGTTTGATTAGCTGGTTAAATAATCATGAGAACTGATGATCATAATTATGAGATTGACAGGAATCAATTCCATAATCGCTTTATAGTAATCAATCCCATAATGAATGACTTTTTTTCCCTCCATAACTTGAGAATGCAATTCTACACTCCAGCCAGCTAGAGACTACTATATAGTGCTTATGTGAGCCACTATTCACATGGATCCAGCCATGGAATGTGGAGGATTTGGCATAAACCCATCATCAGCCATTTACTGATGGAAAGTCAATTCCGTCATCTCCAAATGTGAAGAACAATGGCTTAAACTGCCAATAGTGAAAACCAGAGAATGGTTCCCTAATAGAGGCAGCCTGAATGCAATCTAGATACGTTTTTTACTTTTTTTTGTACTATAATTTATTATTGGACTATAAAGAAATCTCAGAAAGACACAAGCTGTAGAATAACTAATAAGCATTACTCAAAAATCTATGAATGAGTAAAGAAAGAAATCAACATTCATTAAGACCATATTTTTCTGTTAAACTTCAATCCTGACAAAAAAGGGACTGCAGGATAAAAAGACAAATAATCTCCAAAAGACATAGGACCAAACTAAATATTGCAGAACTAGACCACAAAAATGTTTCTCTCATTAGAAGCGAAATTAAATCAAGGGACTAGTCTGCTTTCCAGTATCTCACCAATTCTTTCTATCACCTGCTCAACTTCCTAGTTCATACTTCTTCATCTGCAATCCAGAGCATCTCAAAACATCTTTTTCCTGCTCTTGCTACTGTTCTGTTCATTTTGAAAAGGTACAAATAATTTTAGAATATACCTTCTTCCAAATTTGGTTAAGAGGGCCTGTACTCTGTTTCCAGTCATTATACACACAAACTGATCTTCAACACACCTTCAGTGAATAAAAACGTACTTCATCCTGAATGTGGGTGCTCTGTAATCACCATGTATGAGGAAACGAGAATGCACCATCTATCAGTGTCATATATGAAAAATGCAGTGTATGGCTGGATTACCTCAGACTTTAAAACAATAAATGATACAATCACGATTTTAGAATCTGTTATTTTTAAGTGTAATTCAGTAGTGAAACACTGTGTTCTAAAGGGCATTTATAGCAATACAGCAAGTAACATTAAGTAAATTCACAATATTCAATATCTATTGACGTATAATTATTGCTAAGACTACCCTGCGTTTTTTATCAGGTATATGTTTATAATTGTGTCCATCACAATTTTTAGATTGTATTGGAACAGCTACTCATAGAAATTTCTTCAGTGCTAACACAAAAGGAAGACTTATAAAAATGCACATAAATGTTCTGCATTTTAACAGTAAGAAGCTATAACTTGAATGCATTCAGACCTGTAGCAGGCTGTTGCTGCTGTGTAAGTGTTGCAGCCATGGCAACGGCTGCTGCATTTGGCATGTTGCTGAAAGGGGTGGGTCCAGTAGTAACTCTGGGTGCATTCTGCCACTTCTTGGCTTCTGCTCGCCTGGCTTCAAACACATCTACAGCATCTCCCAAGAACATTTTCCTGTAGCCAAGGTATTGTTCTTTAAGCACCTAAACGAAATTAAAAAAAAGAAAAGATTAATCAAGTTCTGGACTGACTCTGGTAGTATGTGAATGGATATAACTATGAAATAAGTTAGCAAAGACACTGCCAATATTATACATTCCATCTAAACTGCAAATGAGAATGTTGGTAATGCATGGTGTGGGGAGTAACAAGTTTGTGAGTTCTAGTACTCTTTCGAATATTTGAATATTTTTTTCTCTATTCTTGTCATGTCTTTACAATAAACTGCCTAAAATATTCTGGCTTCGTGAGGCCCTCTTTAAAATGAGTTAGAGCTAAGTTTTGTTGCTTTTAGGAAGATTATCCCTGAGCTAACAGCTGCCACCAATCCTCCTCTTTTTGCCAAGGAAGACTGGCCCTGAGCTAACATCCGTGCCCACCTTCCTCTACTTTATATGCAGGATGCCTGCCAAAGCATGGCTTGACAAGCGGTGTGTAGGTCCACATCCAGGATCTGAACTGGTGAACCCCGGGCTGCCTAAATGGAGGATGTGAACTTAACCGCTGCACCACCAGGCTGGCCCCGAGTTAGCTAGGTTTTGAGACAAGCAGAGTAATATCTAAAATTTCATTTTAATATTCCAGTTTTTCATCAAATTTTCCCCTCCAATGTCCAACCTTTTGATAACTTTTAGATTCAAAAAGCTTGAAAACAAAGTACTAAATACGTATTTGTTAAATATCTTTCTTAAAAAGCCTAGGTAACTTATGTTGAGCTTGTATAACCAAACAGGATGGGAGTGGGAGGCAGAGGAGTGAGTTTATAATTTCAGAGTAAGAAAGAAAAAATCAAGTTCATAAAGTGGGCTGGTTTATCCAATGCAACATCTGCTTTGATTAAGGCCATTAATATGGACCATTCTGTTTCACATTAGAATTATTAAATACTTTCATTAAAGATTTAACCTAATTTAGATCAGTTTTATACCACTTTTTGAAGAGAGGTAGAATTTGCATATTTCCGACCCACTCTTAGCAGAAATTAATAAATATTAAGCTTTTTGGTTTTAACAGAGAACTCAGAAATCTTACTGTTGTTTATAGTATTTAAAAGCTATCATCCCCTTTATGTGGATGTCAGTATTTCATGTTATAGTTCCAAACTCCTCTGCCTCTATAATGTACTCAAGTAGGCCTGCCAGGAACTGAAAATTGGGAAAACTGCAGTCAGAATTAGGGTGTGCGACGTTGGGAAACTGCAGTCAGAATTAGGGTGTGCGACGTTGGGAAACTGCAGTCAGAATCAGGGTGTGCGACGTTGGGAAACTGCAGTCAGAATCAGGGTGTGTGACGTTGGGAAACTGCAGTCAGAATCAGGGTGTGTGACGCTGGGAAACTGCAGTCAGAATCAGGGTGTGTGACGCTGGGAAACTGCAGTCAGAATTAGGGTGTGTGACGCTGGGAAACTGCAGCCAGAATCAGGGTGTGTGACGCTGGGAAACTGCAGTCAGAATCAGGGTGTGTGACGCTGGGAAACTGCAGTCAGAATTAGGGTGTGCAACGCTGGAAAAACAAATACTACTAGAACTGATCTCCCCCAAACCCATCCTCCTTTTTCTGTGCGGTTACATAAACATACCCATACAATGTTTGGTATCAATAGCCCATACATTTTATTTCTACTTCAGATACTAGGAAATAATGACCCGTCTTAAAGACTCTCAAAAGACAATTAGTTTAAGAAAAAACAAAAAACTGACATCAGGGGCTGGCCCCGTGGCTGAGCGGTTAAGTTCGCGCGCTCCGCTGCAGGCGGCCCAGTGTTTCGTTGGTTCGAATCCTGGGCGCGGACATGGCACTGCTCATCAGACCACGCTGAGGCAGCGTCCCACATGCCACAACTAGAAGGACCCACAACTAAGAATATGAAACTATGTACCTGGGGGCTTTTGGGAGAAAAAGGAAAAAAATAAATAAAATCTTAAAAAAAAAGAAAAACTGACATCAGCCATGATTTATATAATTAATTGATGAAACATCCAATTTTGTTAAGGACATTACCTGGCTGGATCAGGTAGCTTAAGACTGTTTCAATACATTAACTCATGAAAAACAATATAAAAGGAACAAAAAAATGCCTCTTACGAGATTTCTATGAGAAGTCAACAAGTCTACAAATTACAGTGTGCTCACTAAATGCAGCTGAAAATAAATGGCAATGTAGCAAATCTGATCATGGAATATCATTTGGTTCTTGGGAATGTGTATAAAAAAAAGAGTAGGTCAAAACTTCATGTAAAGTTCATACAACACAATCTGAGGCTGTTTTGTGCAAATCTCTGTCATTGTTTTATGGTCACTGTTTTATTGAAAAGTGTAGTTTTTAAACCAGAGAGGAGAAACTGCCATTGAAAAAGCACGTATACTTACAAATGACATATCTGGAATTTGCTTTAAAATACCCCAGGGAAGAAAAGCATCTCTGTGCGGAGAACTGATAAAACAAGATCAGCAGCATCTTGATAGTGACTGAAGGTGGGTGGTAGTACCTGGGCATTCATTAGGATATATAGCATGTATTTGAAAATTTCCATAATAAAAAATAGCCATCCGCACAAGAGACTTCAAAGTACCAAGAGAGAATCATCTTTAGCACTTTAAAAACTAAAGTAATATTTACTATAATACATAGAAATCTCACGAAAATCTGATAAAAACTCCTCCTTTAAAACGAAATTATTTTAAAGATTTAGTTTAGAATTTTAAATCTATTAAAGAAAAAGGTCTGAAGTGTGCTATTATTTCAGAAATGCTATAATTTAAAGGGTTACCTTTTTAAAAAATTCTATTACCATGCTTCAGATTAAAATAAAAATAAAGGGCTGGCCCAGTGGCGCAGCGGTTAAGTTCGCACATTCTGCTTCTCGGCGGCCCAGGGTTCGCCAGTTCAGTTCCCGGGTGCAGACATGGCACCACTTGGCAAACCATGCTGTGGCAGGCATCCCACGTATAAAGTAGAGGAAGATGGGCACGATGTTAGCTCAGGGCCAGGCTTCCTCAGCAAAAAAGAGGAGGACTGGCAGTAGTTAGCTCAGGGCTAATCTTCCTCAAAAAAATAAAATAAAATAAAAATAAAAATAGTGGTAATCTCGATTAAACTCTATTCTACACAGTTAATAATTTATTTAGACTCAGGTTCAGATGCTTTGAATTTTAAAGGTTTTTTCTGGCTGTATATAACTCCAAGAAAGATTTTAATTACATTTGCTTAATTAGCTGGAAAAAGTGTACTTACATTTAACATTTCACTTAAAGTTTAAAAATTAACATTGTTACATGAGGTTCAAAATACTCAGTGACAGATTACTTTATTTATATTACTTAATAAACACAAACAGTTTCCTGCATTTATGGACAAAGCAAGTTTTTTTATGCAGTGGCTAATAAACATTTAAAACATATATAAAATTAAAGCAGTGCAAAATGATTTTGCTACTAGGAATGTTTATTTTCTGTAGCAGTGTTTTTTGTGGTAGAGATGGAAATAACCTAAATGTCCAACAAAAGAGGATGGGTTAAACAAACTATGCACATACATATAATGAAATCCTAGGTAACCACTAAAAATGATGTCAAAGAAACATGTGTTATGAACACAGAAAGTGGTTCACAATATGCTGTTGAAAAAAGTTACAATAACAGATTGCATATGACACTTAGATCTTTTTAAAAAGAACAGATATTATCCATGGATTTGTCTGCGCATGATTATGGACTATTTTAGTTTTAGTCTTTTTCACTTACATGTAATTTTAGCTATTTGTGTAATAAGCATGGATACTTCTGTCCTGCAAACGAACAAACAGTTTGCTTGGGTCTAGAAATCCAGATAGTTGAACTGGCACTGAAAACTTACCTTTACATTTTCATGAATAGACTGAAGTTGTGCAGCTAAAGCTACAAATGTTTGATAAATTTTCTGCATAGCCATTGACAAATCTATAAAAGAAAATTATATTATCACACAAATACATGTATAACACAATCAATGTTATTTTTCTATTACTTGAGTACAATTTTACATTGGGCCTCTTAATGTGTAGGAGGAAAAAACTCCATCAATATTTCTGCGGCTAAGAGAAGAGAGCAGAATGAGCAGGCTGAGAGAAGGATGTCTCCATCAGCAACATGCAGAAGGGGAAGAGGCCCTAAGACTTCTGCCTTTATTAGTATAGTAACAATTCATAATAAAGCATTTTATATTTACGAGGAATGAAGATCTAATCAAGGATTTTTAAGGAAATTTTCTTATGGCAACTTAAGACAACTACTAGTGGTTATCTAGAATATCTACTACATAACAAAGCCTAACCTCTCTCTTATCAAGAAAATTGTGCTATCAAAAGAAAATCACCACAGAAAACATGTTACCTTGAGGGGTTATATGTGAATTATTTGCTTGAGTGGCAAGATGGTTTTCTAGTTCTTCAATCTGCTGTCTGTACTGCTGAAGCTGTACCTCAAACTGCTGAACCAAGATTCTAAAGTAGCTGTATAAAACATTTACAAAGTCAGATCAAAGTTTTAAAAACATTATTTTCTTTATATACAAAATACCAGGGGCCGGCCCCATGGCCGAGTGGTTGGGTTCGCACGCTCTGCTTCGGCGGCCCGGGGTTTCGCTGATTCGGATCCTGGGCGTGGACCTAGCACCACTCATCAAGCCACGCTGAGGCGCTGTCCCACATGCCACAACTAGAAGGACCCACAACTAAAATACGTAACTGTGTACTGCGGGGCTTTGGGTAGAAGAAGGAAAAAACAAATAGAGGAAGATGGGCACGGATGTTAGCTCAAAGCCAGTCTTCCTCAGCAAAGAGGATTGGCAGTAGATGTTAGCTCAGAGCTAATCTTCCTCAAAAAAAATTTTAAAAACATAAATAAATCTTCATTAAAAAAACAGAATACCAAATAAATAAACATAGGCCCCCTTTTAAGCAGGGCCTTTGAATTAGTCTGATGATATAAGGTATCCTTAAGAGGCAGGGATTATTATTGAAACAAAAACCCAAACTTGTAAGTTATCAAGGTATCAAAAATAGTTGCATATCCTTACTCCAAACATGAAAAATCCCAATCAAGGGGTAATCTACAAAATAACTTAATACTCTTCAAAACTATCAAGATCATCAAAGACAAGGAAAGACTGAATAATTGTTACAGATTATAAGAGATTAAGGAGAAATAATAACTAAATGCAATGTGAACATGATCCCATAGTAGAAAAAATACATTGGCGGAAAATAAGATCCAGGAACAGAAAAAGCACATTAGTGGAAAAGTCAGTAAAATTCAAATAAGTTGAGTAGTTTGGTTAATAATATTGTGCTAATGTTAATTTCCTGTGATAATTATACTATGGTTATGCAATATGTTAATGTTAAAGGAAGCAGGGCAAGAGATATAAGGAAAATCTTTGTCCTACTATTTTTGCAAGGTTTCTGTAAGTCTAAAGTTCAAAATAAAAAGTTAAAAACACAGTGCAATTGTAAATCAGATTTTACAATCAGGTACTTAAGAGTTCTTCTATTTATAATCTGAAACATTACTTATAATCTGAAAACACTACAGTGTACTATAGGAAGAACATGCAATTATTACTACTATTCTGATAAATTTAACCAGAGAATGCTGGAAAGATAAAAAGGAACTTGAATAGCATGCAAAGCAGTCAATGTTATTCTATTAGAAACGGGGAGCTGTGAAAGCTTTCTGCAGTGGAAAGTGATACAATTCAACCCATTTCAAAACTATCTTTGATGGCAGCATGAAGAACAAGACACAGGGATAAAATACTAGAGGAAGTCCAGCGAGGAAGCATATCTCATGCCACCTTGAATACGATAAGAGGAGTATCACTGTCGTTAATTTCCTGATTTTTGATCATTGTACTGTGGTTATGTAAGAGAATATTCTAATGTTTAAGAAATACACACTAAAGTACTTAAGCATAAAGGGCATCATGTCTGCAAATAACCTATTCAGGGGAAAAAAGTATATATACATACACAGAGAGCAAGGAATAAAACAAATTTAGTAAAAATGCTAACATGGGGAATCTGGATGAAACGTATATGGGAATTCTTTGTTTTATTCTTGAAACTTTTCTGTAAATCTGAAATTATATCATAATAAAAAATTGAAAGGAAAAAAGTGAGGGAGCAGGAGTCAGACCTCTACCACTCACAAGCTCAGGACTGCACCTCTTCATGCCTCAGGCTCCGCATCTCTCAGACTGCACAGTAACAGCTGCAGAGGTTTTGTGGGAAATGAGATGAAGCATGTGAAGTGCTAAGCACACTGCTTGGCGTATGGGAAGAATTTGATAAGTATTAGCTATTATTATCTCTAGCAACTCAAAAGGACATTAAAAAAAGACAAGACATACATCACACGCGTGGAAACTAAACAGATACACAAGCTGACTAATGAGATTACAGGTGGATTTTTAAAATTTAATTTTACTTGTCTACATTTTGTAATTTTTCTTCCTGAAGATTCATTACCTATGTAAATAAAAGCTATGCAAATAAGTAAAAGGGTTGAACTATATTTAGTATGCCCTGTTTACAGAAAGGACTATCATAAAATTATTTTTAAATTAAAAGTCCTTATGGGTAAAAATGTAAGTTTCTACTACCTGTACAACTTAATAAAGAGGAACAGACCCTATATGTAACATGTAAATGAAGTGTAACTGCCTAACAGTAGTTAAAAGCGAAGATCTTAGCCTTCACTTACCCTTTAATAAAACAAGAATAATCAACTACCCTCTTAGGGTTATTACAGAATTATATTTAAAAATCCATGTAAAGTGCTTATTAACTCAGACTTGGTACGTAGTAAACTAAAAATTCTTACCCAGTGTATTGTTTTTACTGTTGTGCTTTCTTAAAGTGAAAAACATTTGTTTAAAAAAAATCCAGTAACTTACTCAGCAGGAGCTGTATTTTCATGGTGGAGTCCAGGTGGTGTTTTCTGGGTTCTTAAAGCTATTTCAGCATTCTTTAACTCCTAGTATATTAGAGGTTTAAAAAAAAAAGGCCAGTTAAAAGTTAGGCTAAAAATACCAAGATCCCTGGACTGGAACTTCAAACAATGCCATTTTTAGAGAGTCATGCCATGAGAACATATGGATAAAGCTGCTTTACAACAAGTTGCTAACACCTCTTTCCAGAGAAGACAAACTACACTTTTTTTTTGCTGAGTAAGATTAGCCCTGAGCTAACATCTGTTGCCAATCTCCCACCCCCACCACCAGCTCACCCCTAACTAAGGAAGATTAGCCCAGGGCTAACATCTGTGCCAATCTTCCTCCACTTTATGTGTGGGACACTGCCATAGCAGCAAGAAACTATACTTTTAACAAATTTTATGATAAATTTATAATGAGGTGCTGGTCTATTTTAAGAAACTATAGATTTCTGTAGGATTCATACAGTTAATTCATCCACAGTGGAAGACTATGCTGCTATTTAAACATCTTCAATATACAAATGTAGAGAAAACTATTTTAAAAAAGCAATGCAGGGGCCAACCCTGTGGCATACTGGTTGAGTTTGATGCACTCTGCTTTGGTGGCCTGGGTTCACAGGTTCGGATCCTGGTCGCAGACCTACACCACTTGTCAGCCATGCTATGGGGCAACCCACACACAAAATGGAGGAAGACTGGCACAGATGTTAGCTCAGGGCGAATCTTCCTTAAGTGAAAAGAAGACTGGCAGAAGATGTTAGCTCAGAGCAAATCTTCCTCAATGGAATAAAAAAAAAAAAAGAAAAACCAAGGTAGTAGTAATAATAATGTTGAGGCTCATGATGGCAGCAGCTAACACTCTGGGCACTTACTATGTACCAAGAACTATGCTAAAGGCTTTACTTACATTATCATGGTTAATCCTCAATAATAACCCTATAATGGAGCTCATGTCCCCCTTTTTACAGATGAAGACATGGAGTTACAGAGACATTAAGTCCTTTGCCCAAGCTGGAAGACCTGAGAAGCGAACTGAGGCAGCCCAGTTCTTTGAAAGCTTATAGATATAATCTTTCTTATATTGCCTTCTTCTGCTCCTCAGTGCAATTTCTATCTTCTAGGCAGAGGTCTTCCAAGACAGATATTCTGTTTTACCCCCTTATACTTCATACTCATGTCATTTCACTGCTTTTTCAACCCCTATTTAAGTTTTTCTTATTAAAAAAAAAGTATTATACCTTAGCTTTACATTCCCTGCAGCCACCTCTTGCCCTCATTTTACGCCATGCTGTTAAGTCTCTAACTGTTCTCTCCACTTCCTTTTCACTCTTCAATCTGGGCTTCCATCCAGTGGACTCTAGTATAAATGCCCTGGAGAGGTCTGGACTATTCAAACTCCGACCCTGCCTACTTCTCCAGGCATGGGCTCTTGCCAGGTCCAGATTCACACTCAGGGCTCCTGTAATACTAAACTATCAATCCTCAAACATGCC
Source organism: Equus caballus (assembly GCF_041296265.1). Lineage (NCBI taxonomy): Eukaryota > Metazoa > Chordata > Mammalia > Perissodactyla > Equidae > Equus > Equus caballus. Next base: position 22,585,542 of record NC_091700.1, on the reverse strand, counting down.
AATTTCATGCCTCTATGCCTTTGCTTGTCATCCTTCCTCCCTATCAGCCTGGGCAACACCTGTGTATGTTTCAAGACTCAATACAAAGGTGTCCTACTCCTGACAGATGATAAAAGTGTCCATTTGAGCCCCTGGTGTCTCTATCATACCTTGCACCTGGAACATATTACCTGATTTAACTCATTCTCCCTAGTGTATCATAAGTGTTTGGATCCCAAATGCCTGTTGAAGTGCTCTGCACATAACAGATCCTTAAAAATGTTCACTGAATGAACACATGGACTCAGCAATGTAACTTCAATGAAGCATGTGGCACCCACCCTACCCTAAAAGAATTTTAACCACCCTACTAAATTCTCAAGTTGTGTATCAAAAAATGAAGTATACAAAGGACTTTGCTTTCACAAGGTTCTGGTCTACACAATCACAACACTGCTCCTCAAGCTCAAAACTGCTTGTATTTCCCAGAAAAAAAGGCTTTCTTTGAAGAAAAGGTTTTGGGGTTAAATAAGATTGATAACTACTCCACTAAGGGAGTCAGAACATTTTTTTCCATTGATAATTCACTAGACTGTGAGTAGAGCACTAATTCCTGTATATTGCAAATAAGAATAATCTTACATCAAATTTCTTTGATATCTCCTATAAAATTTCCTAAATTCAACTCAGATTATTTTTCCCTTAAGGAAAGTTTCTTTGACTTATATCCTCTTCTTCATTTGCCACCTTTATACTCTATCCAATCTTTTATTGTTTCATTTACCCCACCAGACTTTTAGTACCTCTGGAGTTGTCTTTTTATCTCTGAAAGACTGTTAACAAGTCTAGTATGTAACAGGTATTCCACAAATACTTGTGACTGGAATCATCCAGTGTTAAAATTACAGTGGACCCCATTATAGCATTAATTACACTTTTTCTTGAGTTTGCCAGCTCTGTTAGTTTGCTAATGACCTTTTCCATACAATTTATATAATTTCATATATGAAATTTATAATTTCATGTAATGTTTAATCAAAGTCTAAACATTCTCCGTAGTCTAAAACCATAACTAACATTTTCTTCCTCCTAGAAAGTACATAACTGATGATATATAAAGAAAGACTAAGTGAGAAGGAAACAGGGAGGAACCTTTTATTGATATTTAACCAAAGAATTTGTAAGCAAACAGGAAATATGAAAGCAAAGTCTTTGACCAGTCTTTGAATTTCCTTTAAACATCATAGTTTAGAATAGCTATCTTAGTAACACATTTTTATTAAAAACATCACAAAGTATTCTCCAATAGTTGACTTAAAAATATAAGCAGGTACAAACTTCCAGTTATAAAATAAATAAATCCTGGGGATGTAATGTATAGTATGACTACAGTTAATAATATTGTATTGTATATTTGAAAGTTACTAAGAGAGTAGATCTTAAAAGTTCTCATCCCAAAGGGAAAAAAAATTTGTAACATTTATAGTGACAGTGGATGTTAATTAGACTTATTGCGGTGATTGTTTCACAATATACACAAATATTGAATCATTATGTTGTACACTGAAACTAATATAATGTTATATGTCAATTAGATTTCAATAAAACAGACACATAAGTACCTTTAAAACTTTTACTTAAAATATTCTCACTTCATTTATGCCGAGCACAGCACTCCGAGAAGCCAAAGTAAAAAGGCGTATCACATGAAGTTCACTGACTAATCGGGCAGAACTTCAGGGAAAGATTTCTGGACTGCCACGATGAGATCAAGTACACTTCATAATTGTGCAATACAAAACAGAGGTAAATCTTCTATCATCATTCTTCCCCACTGCTACAGAGAACTACTACATATATATTTTACATATTGTTTAATTCACCAGAGACAAAAAACAAGTAGACATGAGTGACAGATGAGCCTCATTAGTATGTTTATTAACTGACGTAAGACTAGCAAGCCATCAGTAGAACTCAGTATCTATAAAGCATGATAGAATTTTTATTTAATAATTCGCAGATCCAACAAACAATTTTTTCTGTCGAGCCGTTCCCTCTGGTATAATATAACAACTTAGCCAGCAGGCATTCTTATGGAACAAGCAGTTAGGAGCATAAGCTCTGGAGCTGGATTGACAGGGTCTGAATCCAAGCTCGTCCACTTGTTAACAAAGCTCTCTGCCTGTTTTCTTGTCTACAGAATGAGGATAATAACAGTACCTACCTCACAGGCTGTTGTGAAAACCAAACTGGGTTAATATATATAAATCATTTGGAATACTTCCTCACATGTAGTAAGCATTCAATAAAAACTAGTAACTATTGTTATTATAGCAATTTAAAAGTATATGACCTACATGGTTTTCTAATAGTAGATCTGTATTAAACTTGTAATTTAAAAAGACTTATTTCCATTTAAAAAAACAAACAAAAACCAATGATAAAATGACTGTAAGTTAGTTTACCTGAGCAGTTTCCATTTTCAGTTTGTCAATATTGAGAGTGTTTCTCTGTAGTCCACTGGCAGCCAATGACAGAAGCTGCTTCAGAGCTTTAAGATCTTCTTGTACTTTAAGCATTGCTTTTGAAGACATTCTGCTAATTTCTTCTTGGACTTGTTTTTGTTCCTTCACAAATTTCCTTACAAAAACAAAACTGAGTTTTAAAAAAAATACACTTTTGGTTTCCCACAGAAAGAAAGTACATTTACAATAAGTTGGTCAGAGTCCAAGTATTTTAAGAAGCAAACACTAAAAATTTATCTATAGTTCACATGCTTTTTTTAATAGAATGGCAGAGAATTTTAATTCCTGTTGTTCTACTTTCTAATTTCTAAAAGCATTAAAATTTTAATCCAAGTTAAAATGTTTAGGAGGAAGAGATGTTCCCCCTAAAATATATTCAAAATGTTTAGGAGGAAGAGATGTTCCCCCTAAAATATATTCTAGCATTCTTCAAGTATGATTTATCTGATCATATATGACACACTTACTGGAGATTTTCAACATCCTGGCAGATGACAGGAGGTAGATTTTCATCCTTCAGGGCCTTACTATCCCTAAGAAAAATACCACAGACATATTAAAACCATCGAGATTATAAAAAGCTGACAGCTGAGGTATACTAGACTATGTGTTAAGATACTAGAAAACAGAGCAAATATTTCCCATTTATAGCTTTCTTGAATGATTTCAAAGTTCTTTATAAAGAACAATAAATTTCCTGACCTATAAAATAACTAACAACTCATCTGACATGGAGATTTCTTTTCTAAGACTGGCATCTATTCTAAGTAATTAAATGCATTTGACTAAATGTTTAAGAAAAAAACTCAGAAAATACCACAGATTAGGTGAGATATTGAACTAAGTTCCCCTGGCTCAAAAATTCTATGACTGATATTTTATTCAGTTCAAAAATATTAAAGCATTCACTAAAGAAAGTCTACAAATTTCTCATAATGAGATGCTCACAATATTTTACTTTATTATTTTATAACTTCAATTTGTTCTTCAACAAAGTAAGACCTAGGGAATTGCTTAAGGGAATCATAACTACTTAATGAAGACAAGAGTAAGTGACATTTGGCATCACGTAAGAGAATCATGAGCTAGATTTCAGTTACAGATCTGCTGCTACTTCCTTGATATAACCGTAGGCCAACTCGGTCTCTCGCATCCTCCTCATTTATGTAAGAGGCTAAAGTATACACAAGATGTTGTGGAGGAGTGAGCTTCATCATTTATTTACAAATGCTTTATTTAATGTAATACAATCTGGGTGAGAAAATATAATTTGGTAATAAAAATAATAATCTTCAAACATATGTATGATGTATACGGAGGCTATTCTCTTCATCATCAGGAAATAAATGGTACTGGCACAGTAATTTTTATATAAAAGGGGTATATATATATGTTTTCACTTATATATATAAATAAAAGGTGCTCCAAGAGTAAAGTTCCATGAGTAGTTCAATACTTTAATAAGTTAAAAAAATACATACGTGTATTTGTATTTATTGTATTATTTGGGGAAAAGCCAACCACTTCCTAGGAAGAAGTGATCCTAAATTTCTTTAATGATTAAAAAGTAAAGATTTGACCTTTCAAAATCTTTCTAGAGCATATGTTTACTATTTTATTTTTGACAAAAACTGGTTGAAAGTATTTTTCTTCTAAGTGCCTATACAGTTTCATTTACTTCCAACCATACCATTTGCCTGCAATTTAATAAATAAAACTCCTTAATTAAAATATTTTAAAAGTTAAAATATAAACTTACTCTGGTCTTGTTCCTGTTTTATCACCTAGAAAATTCAAGAAGCTTCATGTAAAAATAGGTAATTTAACAATGTATTCCAAATACATGTTTTAAGTTAACATAAACTAAGTTAGAAATAGAAACTGTTAAGCATTTCTTAGACCGCCTCTTAAATATCATGCGATGTCAACTTGTCACAAACTCCAAAGATAGCATGTTATGGAGACATGTTCAGGTATAGATCTTTGCATCTATTTCTTTCCACAGTAATTATCCTCCTTTTTCAACTATCTTCCATGAAAAATATTCTTCCTAGCAGTTTAACTCCCAAGAGCTTTACTTGACACATTTTAAGGCCATATCAGTGTAGAATACTAAAATATGTCAGATTACCTGAATTTCCCTATTGTACAAAAGCAGCAAACTAAAAAAATGAAAATAGTTTTTAATACCTGCAGACATATCAACAGCTCGCTCAGTAATAACACCTATTTGATAGTTATCCTTAATAATATATATCTAAAAGCAGAAAAGTAAAAATGCTCCTTCAGCAAATGATGCAGTGATTACCTTTCTGCTTTTCCAAAATTATTTCTGACTATAGGACTTGGTTAATTAAGAAAATATAGAAAATACAGAAACACACAAAACTTCATCCCACCCAGGGCGCTCAACGGTTCCTTCCAGCCTTTTTCTGCACTTACATACATATTTTTAAAAGCAATCGGGATTATCATAAATAATATTTGAACATACATTCTCAGCATGTTGGGAATATTTTCCATTCACTTACAATGACTTTAAGTGACCGTACACTACAGATGATGTACTGTATCATAACCTTTATGCCCCACCCTTTTCTTAGCATATTAGCATTTACTACATAAATAACGCTGCTACAATGAATGTATTTTTCTACAAATACTTGTGCATTACTTGATCTGTATTCCAAGAGGAATTTACAGATCAAAGAATACGCCAAGGAAGGCCTCTGATATATTACCAAACTGATCCCTTAAAACAACTGTCCCAATTTACTTTCCCTTCTACGATGAATAAGAGTACTTTTCCATCACACCCTTAACAACCAACATATTTTTAAAAAAAAAATCATTGTCAGTGTATAGGTGAAAAATGCCACTCCATTATAATCTTAACTCATATTTCTGACAGTATTAAGTAAAGCAAAACACATTTCAACTGTTAATTAGACAAGCATATTTTTCCTTTTGTGAAATGCCTATTCATGTAATTTGTACATTTCTGAGGTCTTTTTCTTACTGACTTCTAAGAGCTATTTCAACAGTAAGTATATTAAGTCTCTGCCTCAAATGTATCATATTTCATGTGTCTATTTCTAAAATTAGATCCTTATAATTGTTAAGACACATCTCAATTTCAGAGACGTCAACATGTGAGAAAACAAGTGCTTTACTTTCAATTTGTCATTTACCTTTTACTTTGTACATGGGGTTTCTTTTTGTTTACCTCCTTATTCAACCGTAATTTATTTTTCCATATTTTATTATTTCACTGAAGCTAAGTTTTTCTTTTTTTTTTTTTGAGGAAGATTAGCCCTGAGCTAACATCTGCTGCCAATCCTCCTCCTTTTGCAGAGGAAGACTGGCTCTGAACTAACATCCATGCCCATCTTCCTCTACTTTATACGTGGGATGCCTGCCACAGCACGGTTTGACAAGTGGTGCCATGTCTGCACCCGGGATCCGAACCTGCAAACCCCAGGGCGCCAAAGCAGAACGTGCAAACTTAACCACTGTGCCACTGGGCCAGCCCCCAAATTTTTCATTTCATAGTTTAACATTTCTGAAATTGGCACCCAGGACTTAGATTTAATGAGACAATAATACAAAGTAGGGATTTAATTTTATTTTTTTCCAAATAGTTCATTTTTATTGACTAATATCTTATTTTGCTATTTCTTTGCTATTCCATTTTTATCATATTTTACAAAAATTTATATAAACAAAACGTATATATAAAACTTGAGCCTGTTTCTAGATTACCATGGACTCCTGATTAGTCTACCTAGCTTTGCCTCAGTCATAAAAGCTTCCTAACAGTTCTCCACATCTATTCTTCCTTCCTTTCCACAGGGTTGTCAGAATGCTCTTCTTAAAATACAAATCTCATCATGTCACATTACCCAAATCAAAACCCTTTAGTGGATCCCAACTGTCTTCAGAATGATTACAGAATTCCTTAGCATGGCAGGCAAGGCCCTTCATGCTCTCTGGAGTCTGATCTTTCTGTTCTGTAGCTGCCCTGGCCTTCCAGCAGTTCTTCAAAAGGGCCAAGGTCATTCTCATCTCCAGGTCTCACTGCATGCTGCCCCTTCTTCAGGAAATGGTGTTTCCTACCACTCTTCATCTGATTGAACTCCTCTGATAACGCAGGTCCAGGCTAACTGATATAGCTACTAGGAAAAAATAGAAATCCTTTAGATTAAAAAAAGAATCCCTTGGGCCAGCCCTGGTGGCCTAGTAGTTGAGTTCTGCCCACTCTGCTTCAGTGGCCCAGGTTTGGCTCCTGGGTGCAGACTTACACTGCTCCGTTAGTGGTCATGCTGTGCTGGTGCCCCACATACTAAAACATGGAGGAAAGATTGACACAGATGTTAGGTCAGGGCGAATCTTCCTCAGCAGAAAAAAAAGAATCCTTTGACAACATAACAGACTAAAGGGAATTGGGATATGGTACATGTTGGCAATAACATTTATTCCATGCATTCCTTTCACTCAACTCTAGCTAAGGCATGTGAGTAGGACGATGTGGGGGGAGGTGCAGCAAGGGTAAAAGACAGGGGAGATTAACTCTTTACATTTCTCTTACACCTTCGCCTCAATCTGCCCTTTCACATGGAGCCTAAAAGCAATCAGTGAAGACAAAAGTAGTCTCATGCTTAAAACAGAACTAGTTGGAGGGTATCAGGCTGCTTCAAATGAGTAAAAAAATGAGCTGCTAAAACATCTAAGGCTATTTTTCTAATTATAGAGTTGCCATAAAGAAAAGTAAGTAAAAACAAGAGATAGGACCCTATGTTTAAGAATTAGTCGATTCTCTTTCAAAGGGAAATAAATCCAAATCTTTTCAGTTTAAAAGGATTTTACCAACTTTTGGAATAGTAATTCTAAAAGCATCTAGAATAGCATGTTCTTATAATAATACCCATGTCCAATTTAAAAAAAATTCGTATACAGACATATGGACACTGAATATGTTACACCTTCATCCACTACCTCACTTTACGTTCTTCAGAGAGTATCAACGCAACAGGTAAATATGTACTCTAGTGAAACATGCTTTCATCAGAAGCAGACAAGATGTTGCAAAACAGAACAAAAAATCACACACACAGAATCAACAATAATAATAAACTTCTCAAAATGAATTTGGATTGGCAAATTTTTAAAAAGAATATTCAGGATGGCAAGAGCACAGGGAGAAGGGCATTTTCATACTGTCTGGTGGGGAAATAAAGTGGTAAAATCTTTCTGGAAAGTAGTTTCACAATATATACCAAGAGTCCCCAAAATGTCCTTCTCTTTAAGCCAATGACTCAATTTCTAGGTATTTTACCTAAAAAAAAAAATAACCCCAAATACGAACAAAAATTTCTAATAAACGCAAATACCTAGACAGCATTTACTCTGTGCCTGGCTCTGCAAAGGTTTACAAACAGTAATCCTCAAACCAATCCCATGAAGTAGGTACCATTATTTTCCCCCACTGTATAGATAAGGAAACTGAAGTACAGAGAGGATGAATAACTTATATAAGTCACAGAGTTTATAAACATTTGAGCCAGGATTTGAACCCAGGCAATTCAGCTCCAGAACTGGCACTCCTAAACTGTGATAGTATGTTGCCTCTCTCTATAAAGATGCCCAATACAGTGATACTTCCCAGAGGAAAGGAACTGAAAACAAACACTAACAATAGGGTGACTGTTAGGTTGACTAAATTATGATATATCTATTCATAAAACTGGTACTAAGCAGCATTAAAATACTTTTAGGAATTATTGACACTGACACATATTTGAGATACATCATATGAGAAAGAATAGGTTACAAAACAATATATTTATCATGATCCCAATTTAAAAGTATACAATACACACATTAAGATAGCTAAATAAGACATATGCACATATAAATCTTATTTTCCTACAAAAATAAAATTTTCAAAGCACAACACACAGCAAATTCATGAAATATGATGCAAACAAACTTAACAGTAAAAACTTTACCACTGAATATATAACTAACAATCTTTGAAATATAGGAATCAAGTTTCCTTAACAGGACTGTTAGAACAAAAAATTACAATAACATTACTTACTCTTTTTATCTGACGAGCTACTAAAATCTATACCACCAAGGCCTTCATTGCCTGCAGTTGAAGTAGCTGCCGTAGTTCCCAAGGTCAAGCCTAAAGCATTCTGTCCAAGTCCTACAAACAAGCCAGACATCACTCACAAAGCTCACTCAAAGGCTTTATAACCATCTTCCCTCACTGACCAAAGCACTCAGATACTTTTAAGTTGGATCCCAGATTTTCTTCATACTTGATTTGGGCAAATGACAAGAAACAAATCTACAGCATGCTTCGGACAAAGACTTACAGTCTTGCTTGGATTCAATGCTATATGTAGTTTAGATGATGTGATTTTTCTTTATGAAAAGGATCAGAATGTATCTGTTAGTTCAATATATTTGGACACGATTTTCTTGTTTTTAAACTCTCTCTACAAAAGCAGCTTTAGTTTGTACATTTTCAGGTAAATAGATCGTCTCCCAATCATGCTTTGGAATTGTATACTTTTAAAATAATCTAGTCCTGGATGTGTTAATTAACTCAATGGTGGGAATCCTTTCACAATGTATATGTATGTATGTATCTCAAATCATCATGTTGTACACTTTAACTATCGTATAATTTTGTCAATTATACCTCAATAAAGCTGGGGGAAAATAAATAAAATAATCGAGTACGAATTTACAAGATTGTAGTATAACATAGAGCAAACAGCTTTACTATTAATGAAATTTAAAGAACTGATATTGGAAGTCTTACAGTTCAAACATCATCAAAATTTCATAGTCTCAAGTTCTTTTCATAAAACTTTTGAAAACATAAGTAGACTTTTTAAAATTTAGACATTTATTTAAATCTTACCTCACTGACAAAAGGAACTGAAGAGGCTAGACTATAGTTAATCTTAAGTCATTAATGTATACTTGTGAATCAAGTAGCAAAATGTCAAAGATCTTGCGTTGGTAAATTATGCAAATCCATGCATTCTGAACTGTGGATCTTTTTAGACAAGACGCTATTTACTTTAAAAGCAAAAGAAACAGTAGGCTGTACTAGATAAGAGCATGGGATAACTGAAAACTGGATTTAAATCTTGGGAATGCTTGAAAAACATAGCTAAAAAAATAACTGTTGTTAATTTTTTAAAAATCAATGCCGCCTTTAGGTTAACATAACCATAAATTAAGCATTGACTATTGTGTCAAGAGCCTAAGAAAAATCAGAACAGACCTAAAAACTCAATAACAAGACACAAAAACAACTCTCTACCTCTCCTTTCTATTATTTTTATGTTTTACTTTCATAGGAATTTTTGGGAGATGTTCAAAATATTTATCCTGCAAAAAAATATGTTACAGTCATCTAGTAATTTGGTTACTAGAAGACTATTTGGTTATTAGTAGACATTTTCAATACTATAAAGTTAGACAATAATGATAAAGATAAGTCTTTGAAAGATTAATGCAAATTTGAACACTACAAATTTCTACAGATCATTTTGACAAAGTCATTTTTTCCCCTTCCACTGACTTGGAATTTCTCCATTAAATTTGGTCTCTGAACAGAAGACATGAAAGAACCATAGTTTTAATAGAAAATATAGTCACATTCCTTCATCTCTCCCACCCAACCAAGTAAAGTATCAGACACATACTAGGTGCTCAGTAAAACTTCTGAAATTAAATAGCTATTGTAAGTTAACCTAAGTACTATTGGAAATTCTGTGATTTCAACATCTATCAACTTTTCCCAATCTGTAAATTGTTAAACAGAAATTCTTGCTGTTACAATGCTATGTGAGGTAATTACACAATTTCTTCAAATAAGAATGCTTTTCTCACTCCCACAAAGCCCCACTGGCTTTCCTACATTGGCCTTAACTATAACCAATATTCAAAACATCTGTAGAATCCTTAACATGAAGCTTATCTCAAAATAAGCATGAAATGAGAAATCAGACCAAGATATAAAATATTAATTCAGTATCCTCTGCCAGGTGAACTGGTACTTCAGCATTTTGCCTGACTATAACAAAATTATTTAATATTTGTGTTTTAAAATTTTGCCTTCAAAGCATGCTAATACCCTTTCCTGGTGTCTATAATGGAAAGTCATTCCTAGAACTGGAGCTTAAAACGTCAAGTTGTCTTACAATGAATTTAGGCAGTTACATGATCTACAATATTCAAATGCCATTTATTAAAAAGAAAGTTTCTCTAGAACAGTTTACCAACCAGGGCTCCTCTTTCTTTCCTTACCTAGTCAATTAATATTGAGAAACAGGAATATGTATTTCTAAAATACAGCTAAGATGTCCAATTATGTATAAAAAACATTATTTTATAATTCAGTTTTCATACCAAAGGGAAAATACACAGGATAAAGAGACAAAGTGATCTGCTCGAAAGGCCAAAATAAAGATAAAGTAAATTTAAATATAAATATCTGCTATTTCTGGAAAGCAAATATCAATTACCTGATGTTGCTGTGTTTGTACTCTGGAAAAGTGAACCTCCCAGACCAGCTAAGGCTCCCCCTAAAGAAAGGCCTGTTGATGCAGTCGTAGTTGTGGCTGTTGCTCCACCCAAATTATTTAAAGTAAATCCTGTGGATGCTATAAAAAGTGAGATTGTAAGCCTTCACAAAGAAACATCATTCCTAAGAACACTACAGAAAATACAAAACACTTAGTAAAACAAAACGATGTCGTCCATGATAAAACTGGCTCTTGGGGAAAAACTACTCACTAAACATAAAATTACATACACTTAATAAAGAGAAATAGTACCTTCAAAGTAAAAACCAGTAACAGAAATATGGGCTTTGGGTAATAACAGAATGGTACTAGGTAACTGATTCTGGACAGTAATAGTTTTCAACCCAGTTCACCAATCCCACCCTCAAAATTGAATGAATCCTAAGCCAGGAAAGGTTTATGCAAACTCTTGATCCTTCCCTGTCACCAAAATGCTCCTTGAAGACAAAGTGGATGTTAACATTTTTACATTTTACCTCTCTCACTCTCTCCCCTGACTTGCTATGTAAACAGAGACCAACTTCCAAGACGTCCTCCGCTGCTTTAATGCCCAATGCTGACCTTCTTCACAAATCAATTAGTAAGTCAAAACTGCTAAATGACTGACATAAAAATTTTCCCAAACTAAAGTTATCTTTAATAAAGGTGGATATCTATGCTCACTAGCCAAATAAAGTTGAAATTTAAGCATAAAATGCAACTTTTTTCCATTCTGCCTCACCTGCCGGAGTTGATGTCAGAGCAGACGAAAGAGTAAGACCACTAGCTGAGGTAGAAGTAATAGGCAGAGCAAACGGCGTGGCGGATGCTGCCGGTTTACTGAATCCTAAACTGAAACCAGTGGTAGATGCAGATGTAGTAGCTGGCGTTCCTTTAAAAAAAAAAATCCTATTTTACCATAACTGTATATGTATTATACCAGCTTCAACCAGGATCCCTAAAAGTTTATGATCCTACTTTTTGTAGAGAAAACAATGATATGCGTACTTATGCATGTATGAGAGAGAACAATATGAAAGTTGGAACCAAATCATGGTGAACACTGAAAAGATGGCCCTGTGAGTCAAGAAAAGCAAAAGAAAGTCCAATCAGCATGGTAATATTGAAATCCAATGTCAGTTCTACTCCAGGGTTTACCTAACCCAGCATTTACCCTTCCTTTCCTTCGTACTCAGCACAAGAACACTCCCTCTTCTCCAAGAGCATTTAAGCGACCACTCTGCACTGCTTCAAATCCTCTTCCTTCTGGCTTCTGTTTGTCAGCTCCCAGTTCTCTCCCTCCTACTCCCTGTGCTATTCCTCTCAGGCTGCTTTTGTAGATCTCCTGCCTCTGTTCACTTCTTAAATGATACTCCCTATGGTTCCACTCCTGCTCCCTTACTTCCCGAACACTCTCAGGCACTTTCAGAATTTCAGCTGTAGGCACACGGGTCTAAATCTGCATCTACCTGAGTCTCCATTCACTAGCTCTACCTGGATATCCCTTTGGACTCCTACACATCTCCCTATAAAAAACTTTCCTAAAAACATGTCCCACCGTGGTCAATTCAGCTGCTCAAGCCAGAAACCACAATCATCTTTGCATCCCTTCCCTCCTCTGCATTCTGTTAGTCACAAGTCCCGTCAATTCTACTTTAGAGATATCCCTTGATTACAAACATCTCAAAATCCTTAGTTCAGGCCATCTCTCTCTCAAGAACTATTACAATAAACCTCTTAATTTGTTTCTCTGCTATCGGTCTCTTCCAACCACTAATCTATTCTTGGAATTATCTCAGTTACTTTAAAAAGAGAAAGGGGCTGGCCTGGTGGCACAGCGGTTGAGTCTGCACGTTCCGCTTTGGCGGCCCAGGGTTCACCGGCTCAAATCCTGGGTGTGGACATGACACTGCTTGGCAAGCCATGCCGTGGTAGGCGTCCCACATATAAAGTAGAGGAAGATGGGCACGGATGTTAGCTCAGGGCCAGTCTTCCTCAGCAAAAAGAGGACGATTGGCAGCAGATGTTATCTCAGGGCTAATCTTCTTCAACAAAAAAAAAAAAAAGAGAGAGAGAGAGAACAACAAAAAAATAATACCCTGGTGATTCCCCCAGACTTAAGGTTCCCACTAGTGCTATACTGTCTCTAAAATAGAGTCTAAGGGCTTGGTATGACCACCTTTCCTATCTGGTCCCAACCTGCTCCTTAAATCTCCTCTCCCTATCATTCCTTCTTCTGAATCCTAAACTCCAAGAACAAAGTATTTTTCCTTTTTCCCTGGATCCTTTTACGATTTGGCCTTTGCATTGTCCACTCCTTCATCTGGAATTGTTTCCTACTCCCAAAATAAACTCCAACTCTCCTCTTCCTCTGGCTTCCTTGGCGTCTTTCATACATCGTTAGAGCATTTATCAGATGACACCAGAACATATATCTGCCTGTTCCCTTCACCTCACAACAGACTGAATGCTTTGCTCACGCACTCAGCAGTTCCTGACATCAGTACCATCCTGATCACCAGCATCAAACCAAGATCTAACAGTGAACGTTCAAGGCATCATGCATACCCAAGGCCACTGAGTTGGGAAATAGCAGCTGCTCAAAAAGTATAAACGAAGAAATGCATGCATCATCTGCATTTTGGCTTCTCCTGAGAGCACTGAGAGAAAAGAAGCCAGAAATTATACTTTTGGATTGCCCTTACCACAAGTGGAAGTTCCTACCAGAGTTCAGTGCTTTGAAATCATGTTCTACCCTCACAGAAAATAGGATCCAACTGCTTTCCCTTGTAGCCAATCCTGTCTAAAACCCTGGTGGTGAACGGATGTGTTGTGTTTTCTGTTGACAAGTAGCATCCAAATAAAGTCCACCAACCTTCATTTTCATGTTTAATTTAATTTAATTTTAACTGAGGTTCCTCAATGCCTTTCAGTCTTTCATTTCCTTTCACATTATTTACTGCCATCCAGATTCAAGGCAGGCAGTAACCCTAGTCATCCACATTCCCTTCAGCACATCACTACAGAGAACCATGATGTTTTTGAGGCAAGGGAATCCAAAAACTTTTCAGTCCAATACCCTCGTTTTATAGATAACTAAAAGCTGCCAGACATTACATGACTGTTTAAGGCCTCACAACTATTTAGAGGTTCAACCAGGGCTTAACTCCAAGACTTCCGACTAGAGTTTAGTGCTTTTTCCACTACAAGGACGCAAATGACTGAAAATGTAATGTGAAATAAATTTCCACAGAAAAATCATTTCTGTATTTAAATTTTTTTATGAATTAAAAAAGACTATCTAGTCACTGATTTTTTAAAAATTCAAATACTGAAAGTCAGTATCTGTGATCTATATTCAGTTCCTTACATACTTTCTTCTACACCCAAGCTCTGTGAGATATTAGGAAAGAGAAGAGCAGAAACCACAGATCTGGGATCTTTCCTCAAAAATTCTTACCCAGAGTTAATCCAGTAGTTATAGTTGTTGCTATTCCTGGGGATAAGAAGAGAAATACAATTTAATCATCACTGGAAGATGGCATTCGTTTTGTGTGTCATAAGGGCAGGAGTTGGATTCCCTCTCCGGGAGTGATAACACTGCTAACAGGAACAATATGTATCACAACATCCTCCACAACCACACCCTAACACAAGTGCTCTACGGTCTGCGGACTACAAAGTACAGAATGTCACTAATTAGGAAATAAGATTTGTAAAATGCAAACAACTGTTGTTTATAACAAAATTAGGCAAGGAGAAAAAAAGCTACTCCAAGCAAAACACTGGCACACAGAGCTGTCTCAAGAAGCTCCCTGGCTAGTCTCATATTTACTCGTGCAGTTCTTTCATTTTCTACATGTGGCTGTGAAAAGTACGGCAATCAAAGCTGGAAAGTCAACGCAAAAGGTGGTAACAGAGACCAAGGGGCTCTGAAGTAGAGAATAAAGGGTAAATAAGGAAGCAAACTCTTAAATGGTAGCTCCAGTGAAACATATTTTTAGCTTATAATAACAAACTACCTGTAAGTATTAAAAAAAACTTTTTATTATTGAAATGTCCACCAGAAACCTTTACCTCTTGCCCTTTACTTAGTGAAACAATTGCTTTAATACAAAAATTTAAAACATCTCTTAGGGATATAAATTATGAAGTTATATCAAAATACAATGCTGACTGTCCCATATATGCTAATTTTAATTAACATCCAAATTGGCAAACTTAACAATCTTCACTAAAGCAAAACAACATTATATAGTCTAATATTAAAATTTTAATTACTTTAACTCATTAAAGAGACATATCTTCTTCAATTCTTTAAGTGGGTGTGTGTGTGTTTTTTCCTTCCATACACTAAAGTAGATCATAGCTGCTGACTGGGCCTATTGCTGGCCCTTAATTGCACATCTCTATGTTTCTTTTCATCTTCGTATTGACCATTTTTAGGTCTACCACCAATGACGATTCTTGTAAAAGGAGGAGACAGAACCTGAAAAAGAATAAATATCTCAAGCTTACTTCCTGAAAATGTGGCAATCCTCCTTACCTGTATTTGTTCCTCCTAGAGTGAACCCAGTGGCAGGTTTGGATCCAAAGAGCCCGGTTCCAAAACCACCCGAAGAAGCAGATGTAGTTGCTGGAGTCGAGGTGCTCCCAAGAGTTCCAAAATTGAGGCCCACAGAGGGATTGCTTGTTTATAAAAAACACAAAATGAAGTCTACGAGAGCCAATATTTACTTAAGAAAAATGAAAATTAACTCTTCAAGGTTAATTTTTCTTTCATTTAACATATTTAATACATCTGCATAGGATACAAAAGGAAGTAACAATTTACCTTTAACCAAACAAGTTCAAATATTTTTCTGTTCTCTTTAAAATCTACATATAAAATTAGTCTTAAAAAATATAATACCAGTCTTCAAGAAAAGCATAATCTATAGCAAGTAGGATTTCAGACCCCAAGAAATCATAAACAGGTTCACACATATTCTGCTTTCACCAGTTTTTGTTTGAAAGTTCACATATTTTAAAACAGCCATAAGGAAATCCCATGAATGTGGATCATTTTCCTCTTAAACTACTCACACACAGTTCTCATTGCTAAATTATTTGCTTCTTCCCCAACTATTAATATAAAGAAAAGAAAGACACACTCAGAAATAGAAAAGTTACTCTCAGTTGTCTTCACCATCTTTCTATGGCTATATTACCATATTCATGGGGGGTTGGAGGATTAGGTAGGTATCTTGCCACCGAAAAAGCTTTAGGAAGATCTGGGTGCAGCGCGTAGCGGGGAGGGACAAGAACAGACACATCCAGGTAAGAGTAAAATGCAAAGCAAAATTACCCTCTGTCAAGATTATGTGTTCATCAGTAGAAATCTTCTTCAGAGTTTCTGAAAGCTTAAAAAGAGCAGCTGACAATAACAAGCGATGTGAACAAAGCTCACAACTTTTCAATGGTCCTTATCCAGTCTCAGAGGCTCAAACTCACCGCCCGTAGGTGGGAGAATAAATTATGAAAATAAGCCAAAAACCTCGACAATTTGACACTCCAAAAATTATGTAGGAGAGTTAAGAGAAATTATAACATGTACAACATAACGGGAAATCCCATTCATCCTATAGATGTATCTTTATTACTTCTCACTCTGTCCTTCCAGACAGACATAATCACCATGAGAGACCCAATGTGAGTTTAAAAAAGCTTAAAAGTCAAGGGTGTTTCAATTTAAGGGGACGGCAGCAGTGTTGTGGCTGGGTTCGAGTATCAGCTTCCCAATGTGCTGGTACTTGTGTGACATTAAACTTTTTGAGACTCAATTTCCTCATCTGCAAAATAGGAATAACGGTATCCACTTAACAGAATTTTTTATAAAGATTAAGAGATTATGCAGGGCAAATTAACTTTACTCAATAACTGTTATTACTTACTGTTATAAATAATACTTATAAATTCAACTGAACACATTACGTACAAGGTATTACGCCAGCTAATCACTGTGAGGGGAATGCAGAAGGAGGAGCGTATCAATGAGGTAGAACTTGAAATCAGTGAACAACACTGAGTAGGAGGAAGGAGAGGGCATACCCTAATTGTGTCTTAATTTACCACTGATTCTAAAAATGATCCTTATGAACACGTGTGTGTGCCCCTGGGTGTATGAAGTATAGGGGGTCGGCAGAGCAGGGTTGCAAAATCTCGTAAATCTTTAAACATTTAATCAACTGAATCAAAAGGTATTTTAAGAAACAGTATTGGCAAATATTGAGGACATCAAATTAAGAAAATGATTAATATGCTCGCCTTCCTCCCAAACAAATCAGTGATCCCATTTGTATCTACTGCTATTCCAGAAATAAACAAAAGAAGTACAGTGAAAGTATGTACTTTCAGTCAATTAAAATAATTTAAAATTTCTTGACAACTTAAGAAAACTGAAGACACAAGGAAGTGTTTTGTAACTAAAGTTGAAAACATTACCAAAGAAATACATCAAAGTGAAATCTTCTTACTCTACCAGAGAAGCAAAAGGGAAATTTCTCTGCAGCAGAGAAATTTACTTACTTAAGAGAAAAACAAAAGCTACCCCCGCCCTGACCGATTATTGCCTCAACCCAGTATTATCTGCCAATGCCCCACAGGACGTCTTGTAGAAAAGCCCTCGACTCCAGCAGGTCCGGCCTGTTATTTTAATTTCTGGAGCTTGGGTTCATGCGGACTTAGGAGCTAACAGACCAGCTAACATTTATGGAGCACTCACCAAGTGCTGGAGGAGCTGCTAAATACTTTCCATGCTTTATCTCATTCAGTACATCTCTGAGGTAAATATGTTGTTATACCCCTTTTCCAGACATGGCAATTGAGGCTTAGAGAGTAACTTCCCCAAGAATAACTTACCTAAAGAGACCAGATCACCAGGTGCCACTAGGGGCAGACAGGCCTCCAAACCAGGACTCCAACGGACAGATGTTAAGACTGTCCCTCCTTCTATTAATTTATCCAAGCCTTTCTGAAGCCTGTGTACATTTTTCTAATTTACTACTAATAATTCATTTATTCAATCAATCGACAAGTGTTTAGTAAAGTCCTTTTTATATGGCAGGCTCTGTCATAGAGACTGAAGATGGAGTAGTAAATATGACTCAGACCCTGCCCTCAGGAAGTTCCTAGTCAGTGAGAAAACGAGATTAATCAATCATTCATTCATTCATTCAACAAATATACACTGAGCTCCACTGTGTCAACCAGAAAAATAGCATGAAAAAGTCTCCACCGCCATGGAGCTTACAGTCTATTGCCGGGATCAGACAATAAACAAGTCAACAAAAAACATGATGAACTGACTACAACCGTGGTAAGCGCTTCGGTGGATGAGGACGGAGACCTCCTCCTGAGCCACAGGTCAGAAAAGGCCCCTCTGGGGAAGCAACCACGAGAGTCCCCAAAGTGGGCATTAGCTTGGCAGACAGGGTGAGAGGCAGTAGGGAAAGTGGAGGCAGAGGGAACTACCTTAAAGTGGGACAGGATTTGGCCAAGCCCACTAGGAGTTGAGAAGAGGCCCGTTACTAGAGTAGGGTTTTTCAAACTAAAGCAGGACCTGTGAGAGGAGTATAAAATCAATTTAGTAGATCACAACCAGCATTTAAAAAAATGAAATGGAACCAAATAGAAAATATCAAAGTGCATCACTTGAAGTAAGGGTAAGGGTCTTTCTTTGACACTTTGTTTCAGTTACTTATCTGTGTGCCTGTACTGGGTGTTAATGCAAATGTTTTTTTTTTTTTTTAAATAAAAGACTCAGGATGAGTCTGAAGAGATTCCAGGTTATTTAGGTCTCGCAGATCATGGTACGATTTATTTTTACTTCATTCCAATGACAGTGGAAAAATCACTGAAGGGAGGCAATGGGAATTTAAAAAATCACTCTGGCTACAATGTGGTAAAAAGATTGACTTAAGAGGAGATTTTTGAGACAGCAACTAGGATTCCATTGAACTAACCTAAGTAGGACATGATGGGAGAAGTTTTCATCTAACAGGAGAAAGGTGAGTTGTTGAAAAGCTGGCAGTGATCATAAGGATTTTCACAAGAATGTAAGCTTCAAGAGAGCAGGACTCTTATCTTTAACCCCTAAAACAAGTCTACTTCACAGGAGTCTGTTCAGTAAATATTTGTTCCACGAACAATGAGAGCTTGCAACAGGGTGGTGGCACTGGGGATGAAGCAAATGGAAACTGAAGAATTACAATTATCAGGCCTTGCTGATTAAGCGTGTAGAGTGAGACAAAAGGAGGTATTAAGGAAAACTCTCAGATTTCTGACTTGACTGTGTAGTCTGTCACCCCCGCCCCTTTTTAATAGACAATGCTGAAGGTATTCTTGCCTTGTCAATCTACAACCACATTCTTCAAGCTTCAGGAGATATCTTGTAACTCATTCTATATACACTCCTTGGTTGAAAGAACTCCTCCACTTTATCTTCAGAAGACTGAGTTCCAAAGATTAAATCTCTCATAATTAAAATCATCTTTAACTGCCTCTGTCTGTACCTCTGCTACGCAAATTTTTGTCACCTTCTGAAGTGGTGGCGTAGCAGGTTGCACAAAAATGATGAATGTTACCTACATTTTGCAATTTAAATTTAAATGTGAGTCATTACGACAACACTCTCACCTATAATATACTAATTCAAACACTTCTATTCAAAATAATCACCAACAAACTCTGTAAAAAGTATTTAAAACAAACTAAAAAAAGGACAGATAGGGTCCCATGAGGCACAAAGACTTGAAAGCTCGTTTAAAACAACGGCGCAATCACTAAGGCCCTGCAATGTCCAAAACCGTAACTCTGCACTGGAATCTGAATTATCAGGGAGAAATTTTTGATTGTCCTCCTTAGAATTTTCTATTGTCTTTTCCTAAAACCTCACAATAAGCTACGGTCTCATTCATTCGTTCCACATTCATTCTGCGCCTAAGACCGGCGCGTCGCTCGGGCTCAGCAGGGAAACCCAGGCCCTCACGCCGCCGGCCGTCCCTCGGCGGGGACCGCGCCGGAACCATCGCGGTTCCCGGGTCCCCCCGACAGAGACGGCGCCCTCCTCCCACCAGCCGCCGGGGCCGGCCAGGGCGGCGAGCGGGCGGCCTATGAGCCCGGCGCGGGGCAGGTCGTCTTCTCCAGGCCTCCGGGGAGCCAGCGGGAAGAGAGAGAGAGAGGGGCGCGACGCCCCCGGGAGCCGCCGCGGAGCCCCCGGCCGGGCCGGCGAGGAGGTGCGGTTACCTGGACGCGCTCGTCCCGAAGGAGAAACCGCCGCCCGTGCCGGTCCCGCCGGCGGCCACGGTGGTGGAGCCCAGCGTGCCGGTCCCGAAGGAGAAACCCGTGGACATGGCTGCCCGGGGCGCAGTGCCGCCAGCAAGCTGCAAGGGCTCTAGGACGCTCCTCCCGCCTAAAGCCGAGCCGGGCCGGGCAACATCACTCTCCCCGAACCTGGATCTGGCGGGAACCTCCAACCGCGGGGACGGCCAAGACCAGGCCCAAGAGGGCGGAGCTCGGCTCCGCCGCGCGCTCGTAGCTCACGGGGGCCAGCCCGCCGCGCAGGGAACCCTGGGACGGTGAGGGGCTGGGCCGGCGCGCGGCGCAAAGCGTCCTGGGACAAGGTGGGGTGGAGCCCCGCCTACTCTCCTAAGCGGTGGGCCCCCTGAGTCAAAAGCCGGCCCATCCCTTTTTGTTAGTTCTGTGTTGGTGTTTGTGCGGCTTCTGTACTTTGTGACCGTTGAATCTCAATGTTACTTATATTTTTGCTTACTGCCGAAAAAGGATGTGCAGAATCCCAGCGTTGGGAAGGCCCTATTGAGCATCCCAAGCCCCTCTTTCAGAAAAGGAGGCGATTCCAGTCTTTCCTTGGCTGCCTCTCGTTCCCCAGGGAGGACGGAGCGTGTCTTCTTCCTGATGGTTTGCAGATCAGTCGATAATACCGCATACTCGTTTCACTGTGCTTTGCTTTATTGCGCGTTTTTGCTGGACTCTCTGCCCCCAAAAAGATTCTGACTCGCTGAAGGCTCAGATGTTCGTTAGCTTCTTTTAGCAATAAACATATTTAAATTAAGGTATGTACCCTGTGATTTTAGACATAATGCTATTGCACATTTAATATAGTATAGTGTACACATAACTTTTACATGCACTGGGAAACCAAAATATTCCCGTGGTTCGCTTTATTGTGATACTTTATTGCTGTGGTGTGCAACTGAACCCACAATATCTCCAGGCATGCCTTTCATTCACTCATCCATCTACTGACGTGAGCCCCAGCTCAGCGCCGCGTGGGTGCCGCCGGAGCCCGCTAAGTGCAGTCACCGGGAGCCCGATGCGCGGCCGTGAAGGAAGCTCAGAAGAGCGTCCTTTCGTGAGCGGAGTGGTCAGTTCTGTTAGTGGTGCTGAGCAAACAGAACTGGCCAAGGCCCCTGGATGGCAAAGGATGTTGTCAAGTCCGCAAATAGTGTCAGCGTATCCTGCAGGGGAAGAGGGCCCGGCCTGGGGCGGAGCGTGTGGGGTTCCTCCCCGATGGCTGCCTCCCACCTTTGCGGCGCTCAGGAACCACAAAGTGAAAGGGATTTTTAAAAAGTACAGAAACAAGTATAATATAAGGCGAAATATAAGGCTGCTATGAGTAACCTTTTAACATAGGAAAAATGTGGGTTTAAAGAAGCACTCCCCTCTGGCAGAAAGATCAGGACAGACTGCCTGGCGGTGATGCCTTTGAGGTGCTGCCATCATAATGTGGGTCTTTATTTTTCCATCAAGGATTGTTACGTTACTCCCGCAAAAGGTTTTACTACCTGTAGTCTCTTCCAATAAAATTCATCCCATAAGCAGTCACCAGATTTTCTCTCCTAAAACATAATTCTTACCACAACACTGCCTTGGTCAAAAACCCAGTGGCTGTTTGTCTGGCGCTCAATGTCCTGTACGTAACCAATCTTTCTAACCTCACATCTTGCAACTCCCCTTGATGCAACACTTTCTCCAGTATTGAACTTGGGCTTTGCCACCTGTTATGAACTGAATTGGGTCTCTCCAAAATTTCTTTTGTTGCAGCCCTAACCCACAGTGCGATGGTTTTTGGAGGTGGGGCCTTTGGGAGGTAATTAGGGTGATGAGGTCATGAGGGTGGGGCCCTCAAGATGGATTAATTCCCTTATAAGAAGAGACTCAAGAGAATTCCCTCTCCTTTCTCCACCTCTAAGGACACAGCCTAAAGGCAGCCTTATGTGATCTGGGAAGAAAGCCTATGGGCACCTTGATCTTGGACTTATCAGCCTGCTGCACTGTGAGAAATGTTGTTTAAGCCACCCAGTCTTTGGTATTTTGTTATGGCAACCTGAGCAGACTAATAAACCACCTCTGTGTTTGTATAAATAAAAATTAAATAGCATTTAGAATATGAAGGTCACCATGGGAATGATAAAACAAAAGAGAAGAAGGACATATGTGAACTATAGTATAAAGAAAAAATTCACAGTGATTGAACAGGAAGAGAAAAATAAAATACTGTGGGTTTTAGAGCTTCAATGATCTAGAGAATGCTATTATCAATGATGACTCTAGGATAGTCAGTAAAGGACTGAGGATATGAAATCTAGGGGACTTTTGACTGGGGAAAAAAAGGTAGATCCAGACGATTTTTGTAGGAAGACAGAAAGTGGCTCCCTATGTCTTTTAGTGGCATTTCTGACTTGTATCTGTCAGAGTAGTTTAAGTTATACTACAGTAAACCCAAAAATCCCACAGAGAGAAGCACTGCAGAGATGGAAACTGGAATATTTGGTGACCAGTAGTACAATCTACCACAAGCCGCTAGGTGCACCAAATGTAAGACTAGACCTCAAAGACCCTTTCTCATCTTCTGTGCCGTCTTCTCTTTGTCCTATTAGCAAAAAGAAAAGAAAAGAAAAAACTTGGCATCCTTATGTTCTACAGAAATAAAGAACGCAGCTTCTATAAGCCCAATTGTTTGGTTATTCAATTGAAAAATGACAGTAAAATGGCAGTAACATAAACTTCATGCCTATTTAAACCTAAAGCCTATCCAGCGAGGCAAACCCATGCAGTGCTGGAATTTCTTAACCCTCCCAACCTAATGAGAGGAACACATGCTATTCCGAAGGACGTTCCAAACATTCCCGTTCGACATCATGACACCTGAACCATATGTCAGTTCTATGTGAATTACTGCTTTCCAAGAATAAAGCAAGTGATTCAGATCCTAAACTCTATGGCAAGCCATTTTGCTTCCCTTTGCTTTTTATATTGTGAGAATTCTGTCAAGAAACCCCATCTTTTGCTGATTTACTGGCTGTGTGATGACATTGCTAATGTCATAGACTGAATCATCTGAAAGGCAATAGCACTAAAAAGATTCTAATTTGGCTTTGCATTAAAATATGTAAATAGGCTTGCCTCAGTGGTATGTTCAGATGGGGACAACCTTTTGAGAAGTACCAGTTGAGACGTTCTAAAACAGAAAGGAAATGGGAATCACAAGTCTGTTTAAAGGGATCTATATATGTATGATCTGATCCTCTGAAATATCCAAGAGAGAGTTATCTTTTAGAGACTATATATAACCAGTTGCCCTCTATCTTGAATTTATTCTCAGAAGGGGTCTGTTGACTTTAAAGATTTAGCTAGTGTCCTTCCTCTTTAGAAATCTTATTAAGTTTTCAAACAATCCAACAACAAAATTTATAGAGAGATGAATAATGAAAATGTCACAAAATGTTAGCAATTCGTGATTCTACAAGCAAGATATATGGGTGTTCATTGTACGTACTACTCTTTCAACTTTTCTGTGGGTTTGAAATTTTTCAAAATAAAAAGTTAGAGGGAAAAATCCTAAAGCTAAAACATATTTCCAACAATAGATCAGAACAGTAATGATCTGTTTCCTCCAAGAAATGAGGAAAACGAAAGCAATGTAGGGAGTTTTCCATGAACCTAAATATATTTAATTCAAAGTGTGGTCATTTATTTTGAAATTATGTCCTTCCTATTGGTGAGTATGGGGGATGGGACATGAACAGTTGCTTTCATGATAGTGGATAAGGAAAAGATCAGGAAAAGAAACTTGGAAATGTCAGCATAAAATAAATGAGGGAAGCTCTCTTCTTGCCACCATTTTTCATTCTTCCCTTTTTCCTTACAAAAAACATCCCATTTTTGTTCAAGGTGGTACATCAACCAGGTATACAACTACATACCCCGACTTCCTTTACAGGTAAATGTGGCTGATTAGATGTAAGTGGGAGACATGAGATGAGACGTCCAGTATGACTCATTTAGAGGAAGAGATAGCTGGCATATGTCCCTTTGGCTTTTCTCTTCCTTCTTCCTTTCTGCTACCTGAAACTTAGACACATGGCTGGGTCTCCAACACCCACCTCAGACTGTGAGGAACTTAAGAATGGATGTCATATATTAAGGAGGGCGTAGCAGAAAAATATCATGAACGTAGGTCCTTGATGATGTTACAGAGCTATCATACCAATCCTGGTCTGCCTACCTTCAGATTTCTTTTAAATGACAGAAAAATCAACTTCTATGTTGTTTAGGCCATTATAGTTGGGTCTCTGTTGGTCACAGCTAAATTATTATACCATCTTTCATAGGAATCCACACTAAAAGATGAATTTTACATGCGTTAGTGAAGAAACGTAGGAAATATCCAAGATGAACCAATGTCCAGAATATCTATAAGACTGGAATATAACAATAAGAGCAGAAACAACAACCTGTTATCAATTTTGTCTTGAAACATGCTAAAAGAAGGGCAATGGTCAGGGTCTAGTCTCAAAAAAATGGGAGCCAAAGAGGAAGAATTTATCTGCATTAATTCCTCTCATCTGTCAAGGAAACAAGTCACTGTACCTGATGGACACTCATGTTCTGGCCACTAGACTGATGTCCACTGCTGTGAAGCAGGAATACATTCATAAGGCTTTTCCATAGCATCGATAAAATTTCCCTCAAAACTGTCCATCTCCTTTGTGATCAGTTTTCCCACAGGTTAATTAGGCCTCTTTCGATTGCAAGGAATAGAAATCCTCTCAAAGTAGTTAAAGCACAAGTGTGTGTGTATATCTATATGGAGGAGACATGAGAAGACAAGGCTATTGTACAGATACAGAGACGTTTCAAGTGAGTCTAGAAGAAGAGGAATAACAAGGCTTTGAGTAAATCAAAAACCAGGAGCTAGCTAGCTTGTAAGAAATGAACTGGAGAGCACTGCACCTACTTCAGGGAAATGAGAAGATCCAGAGGTCCCAGAGGATGGAGAGAAGGATTAACTAATTGACTAAGTGCCCAAGGGAGAAAGAGGGGGCATTCAGGCATCAGCCACACAAAAAATCAGTGATGCCAGATTATAATAGGACTGGTCAAGTAAGACTTGATTCCCAGAGAGCAAAGGCAGGAACTAGCAAGCAAGCAGGGAGAAAGCGGAACAAACTTGTCAAAACAGATGCCCCCACCTCTGTTCCCACCTCCATCCCCACTGTCATCAAACCTGGGGGGTATAGGGAAAGAGAAGCTCTGAATTGGATACAACAGCAGATTTTTATTTACATTAGACTGGATTCTTTGACTCCTGAAAATTAGATTGTTCTAAAACCCAAGACTGACTGGTACTTCTCTAGGAGCTTAAGTTCCTGTTGAGGAGAGGGAGGGAGAGCAGCAAAGCAGGCTTGAAGGGCAACTGGAGAAAAAGAAAGCTGCTGCCTGCGTGAGAACCACAAAACCAGAAGACCCCAGTATTCAATGAAGTGGTTACACAGAACAGAGCCCGACCGACTACTGCATCACCCGATGTCAACAGCAGGTACAAATGGTCAGAAATATTTACTTATCTAAAAGATTCAGAGAGGAGGTCACACAGTTAGGAAATGCAAAAAAATGATTAGTAACCTTCTTTAGGATAGAATGAGGAGCAAGCTCCCAAACCCTCAAATCCTGAGAGAGTGAGAGTCATATTGCCCTTCTAGAAACATCATGGTATGTCTCCCTCCAACTCAGCATGAGACTGAGGCAGTCCTGTATGTCAGCTAACCAGGACACGTGCACATCACTGGGCCAGGTGCACCTCCTCAGTTGCAGGGTTATAGAACACATAATATGATCACTGGAGTATGGTATACAGTACACTCAGATAAGAACAAATGTTTCATCCTTCACTCAGTCTCCCCAAATGAGCACAGCCTCATCCAAATAAATTTGTGACTCAGGGCAAAAGATTAGAATGAGGATCAGCAGGTATCTAGACATCTCTGGGGATTCTGAGGGTGCATTCTGCTTAACACACACATACACAACTACTATTTGCTGAGCACTAATTGAGGCCAGCTATTATGCTTAAGCATTTCTGTTCATTATTTCATTTAACTAGCACAAATACCTCAGTGGAGGAGATAATGATAAGTACTAAGTATTTACAGATAACTAAACCAAGAGTTAGAGAAATTAAATAATTTTGCCAAATGCACACAGCTAGTAAGTGGCAGAAATGAGATTTGAATTCAGATAGCTTTGTTTCCAGAAAGAGTTCTGATCATAGGCTTCATCTTCTGCAATAATACACCTAAAAATAAAAGCCTAGAAATGTAATCAAGTGAAATATTCTTGCTTTTTTAATGATTTATGTTTATTTAAGAACACCCATGTTAGAGAGTGTGATTGCTTTTATAATATCCCATTAGATAGTAAACAGTAAGCATAATTATGAAAGCATCAACATTTAATTTTTAAATATGATATGTTTTCTCATATGACAATCATAATATCAGACACTTCTTGTGCATTTTATAGGGGAAATAAGTGAGGTTTTTTTTTCAACAATGTAAAAATAAACATTAGGGAGAAATGAACGCAGAAGATGCTGATTCCCCGTTATTTCAAACCATTGTGATTGCTTATTCAATGTTTTTGTATATTTGTTATTTTCTGATTCATAACACCACCATTTTAAATACAAGGTCAATTAAGAAAATGATATTTTATTAAAGTCATCAATAATAGTCATGTCACCATTTTAAGTTGTTTTCATAGGCATATGTAAACCAAAATCTAGGTGTCCCTCAGAACTTGGATAATAAAGGAAATTATGAATATACACATCAAAAGAAAATTAATCAAAGCACAGATGTTTAAAGACTCCTTAAAAAGACAGCGTGACTTCTAGACCATATCTTGATAGGAACTTAATTGACCAAGTGCCATATCTAAAGAAACAACAAGGCCCTCAGAAGGGGTGTTGTTCAGCAGCGAAGCCTAGATTAGGGATATTTAATATATGCGTATAATAATGAGCATTCAGGGCTGCCTCTAGAGGCTTCCATGGCCCAGAAACACTATCATCTGATCTTGCAGTTGGTACATCTCATAGGGTTTACAGATGCATCAAGATTTTGGCTGAATGACAACAGCCTCTCATATCTTTTGGTTAATTTCCCTTGCTCTGAATTCATGCTAACTAAGCAAACTTCTCAACTGTAAAGTGTCCAAATGGCTTTATAGGAAGAGAATGTGCTGACCCTCATTCCTGTCTGCTTTAAACTTCGGTTTTTCATGGCCGATAATTATGTTGGCATTTCGCCAGACTAACTACCCTAAGAAACAGATCTCTTCTTGGCTGGCTGGTCTTTCTTCAGGTTAGCTTATAAGTCTCAGTGAACTCCTTTATTGAAACTGTAACTGTATTAAGTGCCCTGTTTGCATACGTGATGAGATCAGGACAGCAGAAAATACTAAATCCGATTAATTTTATTGGATCCCAGCTTTTTTAGGGAAGGATAGGATTTAGGCTACTGGTGCACATTGAAGTTCTCTTAAACTGGACCATATACTTTATGAACGTTAGTAAGATAAAACAAATCTCAATGAACAAAACTCTTCTTCATTTCCGTTTCACATCTTTTTTTTTTTTTTTTTGCTGAGGAAGATTAGCCCTGAGCTGACATCTGTGGCAATCTTCCTCCACTTTATATGTGGGACACTGCCATAGCATGGTCAACAAGTGGTGAATGTCCCCACCTGGGGTCCAAACCTGTGAACCCAGGCCACCAAAGTGGAGTGTGCCCAACGCAACCACTACACCATGGGGCCAGCCCCACCATTTCACTTTTGAAGGATAATTTCACAGGATACAGAATTCTAGAATGCTGGGGATTTTTCTGTCAACTTTAATATTTCACTCCACTCTCTTCCTGCTTGCATGGTTTCTGAAGAGCAGACAGACGTAATTCTTATCTTTGCTCCTCCATAGGTAAGGTGCTTTTTCCCTCTGGTTTCTTCAGAATTTTTTCTTTATCTTTGATTTTCTATAGTTTGAGAATGATACATAGTTTTCCTGGCATTTATCCTGCTTGATGTTCTCTGAGATTCCTGGATCTGTGGTTTGGTGTATGACATTAATTTGGGGGAAATTCTCATTCATAATTGTTCCAAATATTTGTTTCTCTCCTTCTTCTCCTTCAGCATTATGCATATGTTACACCTTTATTCTGTTCTGCTTTTTTTCAGTCTTTTTTCTCCTTGCTTTTTAGTTTTGGAAGTTTCTATTGAGATATCCTCAAGCTCGAGGATTCTTTCCTCAGTCATGTCCAGTCTACTAATCATCCCATCAAAGGCATTCTTCATTTCTGTTGCCGTGTTCTCTTATCTCTAGCATTTCTTTTTGGTTCTTTCTTATGATTTCCATCTCTCTGCTTACATTATCCATCTGTTCTTGCATACTATCTACTTTACCCATTAGAGCCTTAGCATATTAATCCTAATTGTTTCAAATTCCCAGTCTGACAATTCCAGCATCCCTGCCATGTCTGAGTCTGGTTTTGATGCTTGCTCTGTGTCTTCAAACTGTGTTTTTTGTCTTTTAGTGTGTTGTGTAATTTTTTCGGAATAGTTAGACGTGATGTACTGGGTAAAGCGAACTGCCTGTCACTGGCTCCCTGCTGCCTGCGGGTTTCTGCTCCTGTAAATCGTGATTTTTCTGTCTTCGCCTGCCCCTCTCTCTAATTTGGGGGGCCGTAGTTTGCCCTGTGACCTCGGTTCTCTTACAGATCTAAGAAAAGTTGTCGATTTTTCAGTTTGTTCAGCCTTTACCTGTTATCTGGACCTACTGCATAATTTTTAATGAATGCCGGTATTAACAGTGCATGGACATAACCACACTTTACATAACTAATCCTTGGAAATTTCGATTGTTTCAAGTAAGGCTGCACTGAACATATTTGTTAATTTCCTTACAAGAGAGTCCTGTGAATAGAATTATAGCTCAAACCAAAGAGAAAGTATTAAAATTTGGCGCGGTCCATTGGTAGGTTAATGAACTTCCGTGACATCGTGTCTCTCTTTATACCAGCACGTCGGGGGACCCACTCCCACGCGGGGAATAGTCTTCTCTGGACCCCTCCGCGCTCTTGCTTTTCTGGTCCTACGTGCCGTAGAGGACCGCCTTCTGTCAGGCGTTGGTGAGCCTCCCCGGGCAGGGGGCGCTGTAGGACACGCGGCGACTCCGAAGGAACGAGACGCCGCTCTCCCTCGGCAGACGCTCTGCCCCGCCCGCCCGCCCCGCCCCCTCGGCGACGCCCGGTTTGGGGAAGTGTTTCTAGGAGACGGCGCTGGCCCGCTGCGCCTGCGCAGTTGACGCTGCCGGGGGCGGTCTGACGGGCCGCGGCGGTGGCCGGTGGAGGTGGTTCCCGCTGCGTCTGGATCCCTGTGGTCCCCCGAGTTCTTTCGCTCCATGGTACGCCTGTGAGGCGAGCTGCCGGCAGACGTCACCTCGGGATGGAGCACATCCGTACCACCAAGGTAGTCGGGCGCGGGAGAGCCGTTCCTCCCCGGCCGGGGTCCCGCTCCGCAGAGCTGGAGGCGGCGGGTGGCGGCGAGAGCTCAGCTGGCCCGACGGGGGCCTGGGCCGGCCGGGAGGGCGGGGACCTGGGCCGGGCCGGAGGGGCCTGGCCGGGCCTAGTCCGGGAGGGCGCGGGCAGTTTGGGCCAGGGCGTGCGGAGGCCTCCTCTACCCACGGGAGTGGGCGTCTCGCTTCAGTTCTTGGTGTTGATATTGCGGGATGGGGTGGTGCGGAGGATGTGGGCTGCTTGGGGTTAAGTCCGGTGAAATCGGTCGGCCCCTCTCAGCGCTACACTGTTGGGCAAAATTGGAACTGCCTGGCTTCGGGGGCTCTCAGCCGTCCGCGGCCTCATGGAACGGAAAACTGGTGGGTCCTCAAGGTGCTGTGTAAGCTTTTCTTGTTCACCATGAATTGTCCGGTGCAAGATTCTTGATGCAAGATTTGCAGGAGCTGACATCCGCCCCGGGCTCCGCCCCACGTTCTTGTCTCGGTCTCGAGTCATTTGCATTTGTTTCCGTCTCTGTGCTTCAAACTTTGTCTTTGCTGTCAAGAGCCAGCTTAACAGAGAAACTATGGAGAAGAGAAAAATGTTAACCTGTGTTTTAAAATGTCTGATGGAACTGTTCTTCACTTGAGCTTATTAAATCCCATGCTTAATTTTTGTGTGTGAAAGGTATTTATTTTGACAACGGGTATTTTTATGATTCTGTTACAAATTTTAAAACTGAAGAAAAAACATCAGAATGTTACCAAATTACCAACATTTAAGTTCAGCTTCAACACTGGGAGGGAGAAAACGTAAATTGAGACCAGAAGAATTGAATAACATGATTTTAAGATGGCTCAGAGCCTAACAAAATCAGGAAGAGGACCCATTGTGAATCCTGACTCGTCATGTTTCGCTGAAACCATCAGTTAATTGCTGCTCATCCTAAAGTTACCTTTCATCTAGGAAAATGGCAGACATACCTCATCTTCATTTGTTTCGTGGAGAATTTGAGATCTTTGTCTTTCAAATGTTTCACAAACCTTTTTAAGGTGTACGTGGATTTTTGTTGGAGCTTTTTTTTTTCTTTTAACATTGCATCTACTATAATAAAATTGAAGATGCTAAAAACTAACCCCTTTTAAGACATCTTTTTTTTTTTTAAAGAAAAGAAAGGTAAAATAACTCTAGAATTCAAGTTGCTGGCACTTAAAGTTTGAAAATAGAAGGGTGATTAAGTAACCAAACTAGTAGAAGATGCAGAGGTGGAAAAGAGGACTAGAGTAGTCATCAGATCAGGATCTTGTCCTGTTTCCAAGGTTCCAGATGTTTACTAGGCAGTAGCTGTGTGCACACATGCCTTCCTTCTGTACAGGATTGAACCTCATCTTTGCATTTTTCATGCCTGTTACAGTGTATACCACGCAGTAGAAAAGCAGTAAAAATGAACTGAATGTAATAAATTAGAACAGACCCTATTTCTAGGTGATCGGTAAGAGCGAAACAGAATTTTAGAAAATCTTTAGGATTCCTTGACTTATTTTAAACCTTTCCTCCTTAAATTTATGATGGATATATGTCTTTATTTATATAGTTGTAGCTTCTCTTATTTCCTGGAAGATTATAGCTGGTGACTTTGATTTGGTCTGATATTCCTCTTTAACTACCAGTTGATGGACTTTTCTTCAATTAATTTTCTGATTTAGTCTTACCTTTTCACAGTGAGTCCGTGCTGGTGGTTTAGTGAGGTTCTTTTATGCCTTTTTAAAGACTAAGAGATTTCTGACTAATTTTCTATTAAAATTACTTCTCAAGTGTGCTCCTTTATCACTTTGGGTTATTTTTCTAGCAGTGGGCCATTACTACTCTGGAATAATCTTAAATGGATGTGTGTAGACTGTCATTCAACAAATAGTTATTAGGTAGCTGTTGTGTGCCAGGCACTGTACAGACACTGGGTAGGCCACAGTGAGCACGATGGACGCAGACGGCATAATGCATTCTGATAATTGTTGTGTGGACTGTAACATTTTCTTAAATTTTAACTTATTCTTAAAAGGTTGATTGGAACATAGTCAACTTTTTGTTTCTGTTATGCATAGCCTTCACCTGGACATAGTTAATTTGCTGCAAAAATAATTGTAAGTATTTCAAAACTAAAAAAATTGCTTTAAGTTTATTTAGCTGTTTTGAACTCTATGTAGTTTAGTCACTATGATCAAGAATTGATTATAGAGTAGTCCTTTGTATCTATTTAGTGATTTCTTCTATGTTTTTCAGAAAGCTATATCTGAAAAGTAATAAGTACCATTTATTAACAACTATATGTTAGTATAACCAACTATAGGGTATTATTTCACAGTGTATACAATTTCACATAATTTATGCAGAATTATCACTAATTTCTTAAATAACCCTGCTAATTGGGTCATTATCTCCATTTACAGAGGAGGAGGAAGTAGGTTTAGAGAGTTAAATAACCTGCCCAGTTAGCTCATGAGGGATAAAGTCGAAGTTTCTCTACCTCCAAAGACTTGGTAATGTTTTTTCCATTGCCTCTCTAGTTTTACTCTAATTGTTTAAATGTATTAATATCAATTTAGAAATAAATTCTAATAATAATTCCTTTGAGTGCTTTTTCTTCCCCAAATCTCTTCTTTGCGTAAGTAAATAGTATTTATGTAGTAGTAGTATTTTTTACATTGTTGATGGTCTTTTTTTTTATTGCTTACTAACCAAAGTAATTTATCAGATAAAGTATTTTAGCTGAGTACTAATTAAATGGCTTTATACTTCTAAAATTTGGAAACAGGTATGTCATCCTGTTTTGGTCACATTTTGTTTACTAACTGTATAGCATCAATAAAGATGTCGTCTGATAATGAATCTCCCAAAGAGCATTTCCAAGCTATACTGATGAAGAGTGTGGTTACTGCCTATCACTTTGAGCTTTCATTTTGCCTTAATGAGATAGTCTTGCCAAGAAACAATGGGAAATTAGCAGGGACAGTTCTTCTTTCTGCAGTCTTTCTCCGCCAGGCTCCAGTGCTTTGGCTGACATCATATATTGCTATCAAACCATACTGTGCTGTTTGTGAATGGAATTTTACAGAATGAAATGGAAGAATGTTTTCCTAGTTATATCTGAAAGACTGCTTCCTGGAGTTTGTTACAGAATGGAACGCCCCATGAGAATCTAACCCTCCTAGGGCTCAAATTGAGTTATTCCAAAAGGAATGCCCAGTTTGTTCTTAGCTTGCTACCCCTTTTGTCATTAGAATGTGAGATCATACATGTATGTATACAGATATGTCATCTGTTACAAAGAGGGAAGGAGATGCAAAACTAAGAATAGATCAAGAATAAGGAGAAATTGATATTATTTTAATTGTCTTTGAAATAAGAGCCAGTAGATTTTGAGGAGCACCTGAATGCTTTTCCCCGTGTAAAGTGCTGTTTTGACTAATATCTCATTATACAGGTGAGAAAACTGAAGCTTGTAGAAATTAAATAAAATGGCTTGTCCTGACTCACACAGCTGCCTCTACTAAGAAAGAGGTGGTGCTGGGAACTTGAGTCCAGGTCTTTGTGATACCAGTACTGTTCGCATAACCATTACACATCCTGCCTCACAGAGTAATTATCTAATCGAGAACTTTGAGTAGTGAGGTAGGGCAGTGTGAGTGGGGATGGAGAGGAGGAGATGGATGAGAGGAGCTGAGGTGGTAGGATTTTGTCTAGTAGGGAGCTGAGTATGAGGGTCCAGAACTGAGGAAGAGGTCTGGCCCAGAGAAATAGATTTGTCAGTGGAGTTGTCAGTGTTTTGGTAATCACTGAAATTTTCTCTCACAGACGAGTGTATGTAAGGAGACTGTGTAGAGGCTCTGTGGAGAAGAGTGTGAAGGTTGGAGCCCTAGAAATCCTTAAAAAGGGGCGAGCAGAGAAAGAGTATCAAGGATAAAATGGGAGGAGGTGAATCACAGAGAGGAAGGGAACAATCTTCCCTATTCCGATTTCCTCCCCTGCTCCTTCCTTTTCCGTGGGTCAGGCACTGTTCTAGGTACGTGGGAAATGGCGATGAATAAATCAGACAAAAATCTCTGACCTCATAAGACTTATTTTCTGGTTTAGGAAGAAAGACGTAATAAACAAATTTATTGTCAAGTAGGTAGTATGATAGATGGTGGTAAGCGCTGTGGAGAGAACCAGGGTGGGCCCACGTTGGGGGAGGACAGTTGTAAATAGGGTAGTTGGGGAAGCCCTTACAGAGAAAGTGAACCTTGAGTACAGACCTGGAAGAGGTGAGGGAGTAGCCATGTTAACATGGGTGGGGAATAGGGACAGTCTCAACAGTGGGAACAGTAAGAGCAAAAACCCTAAGGTGGGCATGCCTGGTTGCTAAGAACTAGCAAGAAGACCAGTGTGGCTAGAGCAGAGTGAGTGAAGGAGAGAGCGTAGTGGAAGATTAAAGTTGGGGGCAGGGACAAGTTACTATAGAGCCTTGAAGGCTAATGTGAAATCTTTGCTTTTATGGAATGAGATAGAAAGCCGTTTATGGAATGTCGCCTGTGTCCAACGCTGCAGAAAAGCAAGGTAAGACAGGACTGAAAAGTGCCCACTGGATTTATCATCTGTTTCGTTTGGTGATTTATGCAGCCACATGCTGTTCTAAGAACTGGGGACACATGAACAAAAAAAGCCCTGTTGATGCTTTACTGTCCACTTCATGAAGGCAGCTCGATGATCTTTCTCTTTTTTTGAGGAAGATTAGCCCTGAGGTAACATCTGCTACTTATCCTCCCTTTTTGCTGAGGAAGACTGGCCCTGAGCTAACATTCACGCCCACCTTCCTCCACTTTATATGTGGGACACCTACCACAGCATGGCGTGCCAATCGGTGCCGTGTCCGCACCTGCGATCTGAACCGGCGAACCCCGGGCCGCCGAAGCAGAATGTGCACACTTAACTGCTGTGCCACCGGGCCGGCCCCATGATCTCTTTCTTTTTGATAGCTAATTCTTGCAAGATGTCAGTGCTATGGAGTGTGGAATAATGATTCTAAGAGTCCCAAATGGGTGCCTGGCTATCGGGAGGGATGTGTAGCAAGCCAGAGAAGCCGTGACAGTGCATTTTCTGCTACAGGAGCCTTGTCGTGTAGTTGTAGAGTAAGCATGACTGTTGGTTACAGAACTTTGATTGAGGAAGTCCATTGGTCCATTCCTGTCCCAGTGCCCACTTTCCCCCTGGGGTAGATAAATGTCTGAATTTTTAGTGTGATTCCGTGTATGTGTGAGTCCCTGTGTTTTTCATTTCCAGCTTTATAATCAGCTGAAATTTGAACTTCCTGTATAGACCATTAGGGTCTCTTTTAGTGCAGGCCGATGGGTAGCACAGTTCAACTAAATGGCCCTTTAAGTAATGTGTTGGCATTCCCCTTCTCACCATCATGACCGCACCCTTCACTTCTTTTCTCGCTGCTCCATTTTCTTCTTCTTGGTTTATTCTTTCTTTTCCCATAAGCTTTCCCTCCTTTCCCATTCCCGTTTTGCCTGTAGTGACACCTGTAATTAAAGGATCCTCACACTGTCTCTGTAGTGCCTCCGTGCTAGTGACCTGAAAGAGTTGTAGTTGCTTCCTAAATATCTGACTTAAAACATTTCCAAGAAAACACTAGGAAAAATCTCTAGCAACATCTGTAAAGCACTCTCAGTTCCTTCCTGGAAAGGGGAAGTGTGAAGCAGCAGTTGATGTTTAGAAATTGGCTAAGTCTGTGGTTTGAAATTTGTATGCTGATGATTTTAGCAAAGAAAAAGATCTGATTTCTTTTGTTTTTTAAATTTATTTTAGGATTTGCAGCAAAGACAATAATCAGTATATTTTCTCAGAAATTCTGTTATTTTCTTCAGAACTTTAAGTACTAATTAAATGTTTTGGAATAATTTCAGATTAATTTTATTATCTGTTACATCCATATAGAAATAGCTATATTGAAGCAGTCAAGTATAATGATTTCCTATTATATTTTCTTGATTTGAATATTATTTTGCATTTACTGAGGTAATGAATAATCCTCAATTTATTATAGTCAAGATGAACTTTTTCTTTCAGACTTACAGTTCCTTTTATACCCTATCCTAGTGAATGACAGCCAGTCTGACAAACTTAATATCTTTAAGAAGCCTCTATTTCTCCTTCCTTCCTTCTCACGTCAGTTTTGTCATTATCTCAAGATGGGCTTCCTCCTTGTGCTGTCTGTTACAGCTTAATCCAGGCCCTTATCACATTTCTCCAGGCAGGGCTAGATTACTTCATTAGCCTCTTCCCTGGTTGCCCGCCATTAGTCCCTTCTAACTCAGCAATTTTTCCACATTGCCCTTGGAACGATCTTCTTAAAAATCACACCTGGTCATAGACTACTGTGCTTAAAATCTTCTGTTTATATCCTTTTATCTGTGGCATAGATTCTCTAATCAGTGTTTCTTTTTCATCAGATAAAATGTTATGCGCCTCCCTTTTTATGTTATGTCTCCTCTGTTGAGAAGTCTGTGTTTCCCCTATATTCTCCGTTAGTCAAGAAAATTTTGTTGATCCTTGCCTTCAACATTTAGAGCAGGAAAACATAGTTTTTTCCAACTATAGAGCACATTAGAATGTTGAATTTCTTTTAAAGTCCATGTGCCTCCTCTTTCCTTTCTCCATTTGAGTTTAACTGGACAGTAGCTTAAAACAGAGGACTGTCAGGGCTCAATTTACCTTATCAGCTTACTAACAATAGTAATTTTTGCAAAATTTTATTTGAGCATTTTATTGCTTACTGTTTGTCAAGCAAACGTGGGGTAAAATACCTGACATTTATTATCCAACCTTATTGCAGCCCTTGAGGAAGAGATTATTGTCCTTATTTTACAGATAAAGAAGATGAGACCCAGACAGATTGGTCTTTAGTTGATAGGCAGTAAATCTTTGTTGAGTGAATTAGTAAACTCTCTTTTTTTTTTTTTAAAGTTTGTGTCTCCTCTTTTTTTTTTTTTTCCTTGCTTTTTCTCCCCACATCCCCCCGGTACATAGTTGTATATTTTTTAGTTGTGGGTCCTTCTAGTTGTGGCATGTGGGACGCCACCTCACTGTGGCTTGACGAGCGTGCCATGTCCATGCCCAGGATCCGAACCAGCAAAACCTTGGGATGCAGAAGCGGAGTGCGCAAACTTAACCACTTGGCCACGGGGCCAGCCCCTCTCTTTCTTGATATTGTGTGTTTATGTACCTGTTTTTCCCATATTCTTGAAAGATGTGGGGGGAGGGGCACACAGAACAGTTGTATGTTTCGGAGGGCCAGAGTTGATAAGAAGCTCTTTTAAAAAGTGAGAGGACTAGATGAGCTGGGGCCTTAAATGTTTGGGAAATGAACATAATGATAGAGAAGGAGCCAGCCTAATGTGAGTTAAGAGCAAGAGGGATTAATTTGGAGTTAGAAGGAATATGAATTGCGTAAGAATGACATGATGAGCTTCTTAAAAATACAGATTCTTGGTCTCCATCTCCTGAGATCTTTGAGTGGAGTTGAGGTGGGACTTGGGATTTGTACTTCTGCAAAGTTTTGGAGATCATTCAGCTGAACAGCGAGGCTTTCAAACTTGTATGTAGGTAACCAAAATTAAAGATCTCACAAAGGTAATTTCACATAATTTTGGATGTGGGGATTAGGGGGAATCAAGAAATATGCTTAGAGCATTGGGAAGAGTATTTTCAACCTGAATTTCCAATCTTGATAGACACCCGGCTAGAAAGAACTATGTTGTATCTATTATACAGCTCTAGAGGAAGAGTACTTTGTCCTAATTGGGTGATGGGGTGGGTATAGAGGACTGAGAGTCCACACATGTATTTAAGAAAAAAAAAAAACGAACTATAACTGTATACTCTATTAGTAATTTGTCTACTTATTTTGAGTTTGTTCATTCATAAATTACTGAATGAGTATCTACTGTTCATATACTGTGTAGGGAATAGGTGGCAGAGAGAAATGAGGGATGGTAATGTTATAAAGAAGAATTCTGTTTAATGAATCCCTTGGCAAAAGAGACCACTAGTAAATTGTGGGCACCTTCTCTTTTTCCCCAATGGGGAATTTCTCTGTGGCAGTTCACCCTAGTTCAGCAAACATTTAGTGTGTCGGATGCTACACTAGCCATTAGGTGTTCAGACGTAAATAAGAAACACAGTTCTTGCCCTAGAATATGTTACAGTCTTAGTGGGAGAGAGGGGCACATGAACAGATGCTTTCATTATAATGTAGGAACTACTTTAACAGTGTTGAAAGGTTCAGATTTTAAAAATATTTAGACTATTGGGGCCGGCCCTGTGGTGGAGTGGTTAAAGTTGTGTGCACTCCACTTCTGCCCAGTTCCCAGGTTCGGATCCTGGGGTGGACCTGCTCCACTCGTCAGCCATGCTGTGGAGGCATCCCAAATACAAAATAGAACAAGATTGGCACAGATGTTAGCTCCGAGCTAAACTTCCTCAAGGAAAAAAAAAAAAGAGGCAGATTGCCAACGCATGTTAGCTCAGGGTGAATCTTCCTCACTGAAAAAAAAGATATATCCGTATATATATATTTAGAGCGTAAGATTGGTAAGAATTGGTGATTAATTGAATGTGGGGGTCAAGAAGAAGTCATAGAATGATTCCCTGATTTCTGGTGTGGGTGACTGGATGAGCATGGAGTAACATTAACTGAGAAATACAGAATTAGGAACATAAATCTGTGAAGGGTGATCAGTTCTTTTTCAGTATGCTTAACATGACTCTAAGACATCCAAGTAGAGCAGTATAGCATGGTGGGAGGGTGTTCCAGCTCAGGAATCAGACTTATGACATAGGGTTATAACTGTGCTATTCCACTTACTAACTGTTACTAGCTGTGTGATGTTGGTGCATTTAAGTAACCTCTCTTAAGTCTCAGTTTCTATGGGGATGGTAATAGTACCTACCACACAGGAGTTGTAAAAATTAAAAGAAATAACGGATGTTAAGCACTTGTCATAGTACTGGGAATATAGTAAAACCTCAATACTGTGTCAAAAATTGTTATTATTATATGTATAGCAGACAGTATGAACTCAGGAGAGATCAGAGCTGGACATACAGTTTTGGGAGTCATTATCATATAGGCTAAAATAGTGACTGTGGATAAGATTGCCTATAGACAATGGAGCCCTGAGGAATAACATTAACAAATAGGGGATGGGCAAAAGAGGGTTAAAATCCAAATGAAAAGTGGTATAATTGTTTTGCACATAGATAATTATGTGTAGAGAATGGTGTGCCTTATAGAGAAATTATTATTTAAGGCTTATAATTGGAGCACAACGAGAAATATTTATGAGGTTTTAAAAACCCACAGACAGTGCCACAACTGGAAGGACCCAGAACTAAAATATACAACTATGTACTGGGGGGATTTGGGGAGACAAAGCAGAAAGAAAAAAAAAAGGAAAAAAAATCCACCGATTAAAAAACTTTATGTGGACTTTTAAAAAAAAAATGAACTTACTATTTCATTAAATAAATGATAGTAAAATCAGCCTCTTCCTTTTTAAACTACTTGCTAAATATACTTTATCTTCTCTGAGTAGCTATCTAAAGTGCTGCAAAATGATGTTGGCACAAATTGTTTGCTTGAGTAGTGTTGATACGTCATAATAGTCTTTATTTCAATGTATATTCATTAATTCTCTTTTCTTTAGAGCCTAATATTAACACTTTGTTTTAATTGCTTCAGGAAATAAGGCTGGTGAGATTTATATTACGGTAATTGCTCTTGGTTGGCTGTAGTGTCCCTACAGCCAAGTCTAGCACAACTGAAGAAGAGTAAACAGTAGTTGATCCCATTGTTTTAAAAGTGTTTAAATTTATTTTGCTTCAAAGTGTGTGGTGTAATGAAGCTAGGGTTTTATTTAAGGAAGAAATGGTCCTGAACAATGAAATACACATTGACCTCCAAGAGCAATCTTCATTCAGATTGTAAGAAGGAAGTTTTCCTGCTGTCTTAAGGGACAGTGTGTGAGGATCTGACAGTTTTTGTGTGTCAAATCAACTGTCAGACCTCAACTATATAAATTAGATCATATCTCCACATTTCCAGAGGAAAGTGTTAAAACTCAATTCATTGCCTTAGCCATGCAAATAAGGTTTTGTACCAAAAACAAATATTTTAATTTTGCAGTTAAATTTTAACTTATTTGAACAGGTGCTGTCATAAGCAAAAAATTGTCTTTGGAATGAAATTTTGGGAGGAGGAGCTAAGCCTTTTAAATGGTAGTTACTAATTATTTTGGAAATTATAATTTCATAAGGGGGAGCATTTTTTCCTTCAATTTTAGTAAGGGAAAAGAAAATATATGTGGGGGATGTATACAATTAAGGAGATAGTGGCTAGCTATCTGGTCTTGAAGACATATGCAATTTAAAGAACTATCTACAACCTGTTGCTATAGCTGTGGATTAAAATTTTTAAGTTAGTACTGGTTATTTTTACTTTTTTCCCTCTTGTAAGAATAGATAGCAATACCTGGCTAACTCTAACCTCACTCTCCGGTGGCAGCCTTGTGTGTGTGTGTGTGTGTGTGTGTATGTATGTGTCTGTCTCTATTGTACTAATATTAAGATGTACTGTGTACCTCACTGCATCAGCCACTAGAGGACAGAAAAGCAGCACATGGCATAATCTATGCCAGGGAATTCAGAGCCAGGAAGAGAGACAAAGCTAAGACATTAGGTAGCTAATTAATTTTCTGGGAAGGATTCCTGTTAGGAGACAGGGCATCAGTGAGTCTTGAAGAATGCTCAGCACTTAGCTAAGCAGAAGAGACGGCTTTAGGAAGAGAAGTATGAGTAAAAGCACAGAGCTAGACAAAACATTGCCCTGGGTGGAGTGGTGAGGAGAATATAGAGATTAAGTTGGAGTTTGCAACTATTTAACTGTTTCCTGACTGATTTAATTTTTCTGGTAGTTCTATAACTCTAGATAATAACCTTATATATTTATTACTTGCCAACTTTAAATAAATTACATTTACTCTTCAATATGAAAAATGTTTTTGTTTATGCCACACCCCTCCTTTCTGTTCCCTTAATATTTGTGTTAATATTTTTTTTACAGAGTTCTTCTCTATTGGTTCTAGTTGTAACTGTAAATAGTACCTATGTTGTTTGTGGTTTATATATTCCCCAAGATATATGAAATTTAACATTGAACATTAAACTCAGGTTTTTGAACAGAAGGAGGAAAAAATTTGAAAATGGTACATTTAAATCCCGAGACAACAGAAAAAGAATTTATACTACTTTTGAAATGAGAAATAACATCTTTTTCTTTTCTAGGTTGAGCAAGTGAAATTACTTGACCGATTCAGTACCAGCAACAAGGCATTAACAGGAACACTGTATCTTACGGCCACACATCTGTTGTTTATAGACTCTCATCAGAAAGAAACCTGGGTAAGGAGGACCTCTGCTGTGCTGTTTACCGTAATTATAATAATGAGCTTGGTCTATTCCTGTGTTTTATTTTGAACATGTGCAAAAAAGTTTAATCATTGGTTACTCTCAACCAAAAATTTTTCAGTCACTCCATCACTTCTACCCTCCCTCCTAGTAAAACAAGGATGTCATGTGGAATGTGGGATTCTTTTGTAGAATACTAGGCTCTTTTAATCTACGTGAATAATTACAAAATATCTACTTGTGCCTTTTAATTTAAAAAAATCTAAGTAATATATGTACATGTTAACAGATCAAGTACCATACTCCACAGTATTTTTATACCAAATTGCAATTACGGTGTCTAATTTATTTTTGCTAGTGCAATGCAGTAATAGATATTTTGTGTATGTTTCTTCCTGTATATGTGCCAGAGTTTCTCTGGGATATTTACCTGAGAGTAGAATTATTGAGCCTTATATGAGTGCATTTTCAATCTTACTATGTGACCTCTCCAAAATGATTGTTTCAAAATATTCTCAGTAGAGTATTACGTACTGTTCTCCATCCTTAGTGACATTGATATTGTCAACTTTAAAATTTTTGCGTATCTAGTGGATGTGCAATTGTGATTTTAATTTGCTGATTACAAGGAAGTTATCCTTTCAGGTATTTTGACCTTTAGATTTCCTTTTCTTTTTCTGTTGGGTTGTTTGTCCTTTTATTGATTTTGTATGAGTTCTGGTTTTGAATATTTCATCAGGTACGTGTATTGGTAAATAACTTCTCCCAGTGTTTAAGTTTGTCTTGTATGTGTATATGTCTTTTAATTAAAGTTTAAAACTTTAGTGTAATAGATTTTTCATTATTTCTTTTATGGTAACTTGTTTAAGGAATCCTTCTTTACATCAAAGTCATAAAGATTCTCCTGTATTTTCTCCTCAAAGTTTTTTCTCCTTAAATTTTGTATTCCAAGTATAAGTTTTTAATATATCTGGGAAATACTTTGGTGGGTGTTATGACATAAGCATTTGTTTTTATTTCATTTTTTTCATATTGATTACTGGCACCGTCTGCTGACTCTCATTGCATTGGTGTGGTGTCAGCTGTGTCGTGAGTGAGGCTTCCGTGTGTGTGAGGGTCTGTTTTGGAGCTCGCTCTGCTCTGCTGGCACACTGATCACACTGCACCAGCAGCGTACTGATTTACTGACGGTAGCTTTTCAATAAGCCTTGACAACTAGCAGGGCAAATCTCAGCTTGCTCTTTAAAATTGCCACGGCTGTTTTGGGACCTTTGCTCTTCCCCTTATTTTGTAGAATTTATTAATTTATTCATTTAGCAAACATTAATGAGTATCTACAGTGTGTCTTTATTTAAGACCTTTATTAACAGGTACTTGCCGTTTGTTGACTTTTTTGAAAAAATCAAGTTGTAAACTTTTATTACAAATTAAAAATGAGGTTCTTAAAAATCTGAGCTTGACCAGATATGAAACATTTTAAAAACCTTTTAGGGTGTATTGAGAAAAACCTGGCTTTTTTTTTTAAAAAAAAACAAAACATGTTTGTCATTACCAAAAAGAGAGCTCTATAGGTAAAAATAATAAAAACCCCATGCTGGATAGATAATGCAGATAGTTCTTGTTATCTGGTCAGCAGGCAAAAAGCAAGCACTTAAGGTCTTCAGCTCCAGTCTTTTGTTCATTTCTTATTGCTGGAATTTCATATTCATTTCTTCTTCTTGGATGACTGAACCGGATGACGGTAGAGATGGTAAGCCGGCATTTATTTACTCATCTTGGCCCTGCTCAGCCTTGGGAGTGGACGAGTTCTCAGCTGGTGGATCGGCTGCTTTTGTCTCTTTGCCATCTTGTGGTTTAGGGTTTTCTGGGTGTCTGTGTCGGTAATTGAAGTTGCGGTGGTACCGACGTTGAGGTGGCTGCTGACCTTGGGTCTCATCTCCTTGATTTTCCTTATCTTCATTGCCAGCCTCTCTGGGCTGTCTTTGGCCAGGAGGGCCCCTGCGGAATCGTGGTCTATAACCCCAATACATATTCTGCCTCACTCGTCTACCTTGTTCTCCTGCACCCTGGTTGTCAGCACCCTCCATCACTTCTTGCATGGGAGGGTTGGAATACTGTGGTCGACGCCAATAGGGTCTCCGCATGTAGTAAGGTGGGAACCGTTGCCTGTGGTAGGGCCGCCGCTGTTGGGCCTGGCCTTCGGGAGCACTCTCCGAGCCCTCATTCTTTTCCCCACTCTCACTATTCTGGTAATTCTGCTGGTAGTTGCGTGGAGGACCCCTGCGACGTGGATAGCGTCTATAATGGTTCAGGTCTGCTGCGTATTTA
The DNA here is from genome assembly GCF_041296265.1 of Equus caballus. NCBI lineage: Eukaryota > Metazoa > Chordata > Mammalia > Perissodactyla > Equidae > Equus > Equus caballus. The sequence continues at coordinate 22,541,721 of NC_091700.1, read as the reverse complement.
CTGCCTTGCTCTGGAACCCCCCCAGGGCCTGTAACTTGCTGCCTCCGCACCCTTTTCTCCTTCAATAACATCAAACTCCAGTGTCTCTCCATCTCCTATACTGCGAAGGTGCTTCCTGGGGTTATTCTTTATGGCAGTGTGGTGTACAAATACATCTTCCGTGGTGTCATTCCTCTTGATGAAGCCATATCCGTTTCTTACGTTGAACCATTTTACTGTTCCCAAAACCTTCGTTGTGATGACCTTCTTGTCCCCTCCTGCAGGCGCCGCCGGTGTGAGGCCACCCCGCCGCTCCCTGCGCCGCTGCTGGGGTGCCGGGCTTGGTGTCAGCAGCGGTGAGGGCAGGGGCGGCGGGCGGCTGCTGGGTCTCGGCCGCACTGCTCATGGTTGCGGTGATGGTGATGGGGCCGGCTGCTGCAGCTGCGGCTCCTCCCGGGGTGTGCTGGTAACTAGGCCTGCGTAGGCGGTGGGGCTGCTCAGGGCTCCCTGGGGTCCGCCCTCCGCTCCCACTACCGATCGAACTCTGCTGTGTGTCTTTTTAATCACTATTCTAAGTATTTTGGAAACAATAGTGAACTAAATATAAAAATTCTGTCCTCATGGAGCCCACATTCTAGTGGGGAGAGGTGGCCAATAAATAGGATAAATGAGTAAAATACACAGTGATGAAAGCTAAGCAGAAAGAGGGGATAGAATGTTGCATTTATGGGTCTCTGTGCTTGAAGGGTTGGGTTGAAATTTTAGACACGATGGCCGGGAAAGCCCCTCACTGAGGACATTTGAGTTAGACTTGGAGAGGTTGGCAGGTGAACCATGTGGATACTGGAGGACAATGCTTCAAGCAGAGGGAACAGCAAATGCAAGCCCTCAATAAGTGGGACTGTGCCTGGTTTGTTAATGGGGTTGAGACTAGCAGGGTGGAAGGGATAGTGATAGGGAATGAGAGGAAATGAGGTTAGAAATGTAATGATGTGTTGTGTGTGTGAGACCTTAAGTTCCACCAAAACCCTATTAGGATTTTGATTAGAAATTATATTGAGTTTATGAATTAACTTGAGGAGAATTGACATCTTGACAAAATTGAAACTTCTATCCTTGAACATGATATGGCTCTCTATTTAGATCTTCATTAATATCTTTCAATAAAGTGTTATACTTTCCACTGTGAAGGTAATGCCCATCTTTTGTTAGATACATCCATAAGTATCCTGAATTTTTTTGTTGCATCTAAAGATCTTAAATTGCATTTTAAAAGCTTGCTTTGCTATAGAAAGGCCTTTTATTTTATTATTTGTGTGTGTGAATGAGGAAGATTGTCACTGTGCTAACATCTGTGCCAATCTTCTATTTTATGTGGTATGTTGCCACAGCATGGCTTGACAAGTGGTGCTAGGTCCACACCTGGGATCCGAACCTATGAACCCTGTGCCACCAAAGCGGAGTGTGCGAACTTAACCACTATGCCACCAGGCTGGACCCGAAGGCATTTTATTTTTGTCTATTGATTTTATAGCTAGCAACTTTACTGAACTTCATTTTTCTCTAGGTTCTCTTGGGTATCTTACATGCTTCAGTCATTTTTCCTGTAGTTATTGACAGTCTTTTTGCTGCTGCTTTTCCAATTTTTGTGCCTTTCATTTCTTTTTCTTCTGCCATGCAGGATAGGACTACCAATGTAATACTGAATAGAAGAGATTATATCATACATTCTTGTCTTCATGATTTTAAAAGGAATCCTTTGAATGTTTCATCATTAAGGGTAATAATTACTGTAGGTTTTTGTTTCTGGTAACTATCTTTTAATAGAAGTTCCCTCTATTCCTAATATGCCAGTGGTATGCTTTCCATGTATTAAATTATTTTTTCCTTACAATAACCATATAAAGTAAATTCACTATTATTCCTCTTAGTATCCTCATTTCACATGTAGTAATCTGAAGCTTAAAGAGGTTGAGTTACATGCCTGACATTACACATTAAATACAGTGGAGCAGGACTCAGGCTGACTTACTCCAGGCCTTAGGCTCTTGACTACACAACTCCTTAGCTTTCTCTTACTGTAAGAAGATGAAGGAGACTGAGCATGTTTCTCTGCCACTGGTGACACCAAGTTTTTTAACGTCCATTTTATAGATGAAGAAATTGAAGTTCAAGGAGGTAGTGATTTGTTCCAAGTCACACAGGCAGCGCAGAGTAGTAATGTGAGCTTAGGCTTTCTTGACAGGCAGCTTTGGGTTCAAATACTGGTTCTGCTGCTTGCTGATGGGGTGCTTTTTGCTGTAGGTAAAAGAACATGTAACTGAAAATAGTGTCAAACCTTCCAAAAGAGGAGTGGGTGGGCTTACCTTAGAACCTCCCTCTCCTTGTATCAGGGAGGAAACGCTTTCCCGGGTGGCCCAGTGGACTTTCCCTAGTATCTAATTGTTGAGAAATGGGACTCTTGGCAACTCCTACCGGGATAGGAGGCATTTTTGGTCTCTTGTGGGAGATGGGTGTTACAAGGTGGAAAGGAAAGGCAAACCAAGAGTGTCTGCCAAAAAATATGTAACTTTCAAGTCTTAGCACCCCCAGAATATGGGTATAGCATCAGTCATCATGTAGGGCTTTTGGGAATCTTAATTAAGGTAAAACATGAAAAGCACCTGCGCCTAAGGCATGTAGTAGTGACTCAGTAAATCGTAGCTGCTCTTACTATTTTTCTAAGTAGTAGAATCAAGATGACAGGTCAGTTCTGACTCCCAGTCCAGGGAGTCATATTGTGCTTTTGTGTTGTGTTGTGCTTTTTCTTTGTGGAGCATGCTGCATTTTTCTCTTCTCTCTTTGTACTTTTTTGATTTTCCCCAGGAAGGCCATCCTGTTGATATGCGATTGCAATAAGTAAGTTAAAAAACTTACCGGAGATGTTGATCTTGGAGAAGTTATATTCCCTAGAGGCACTGGATCTCTTCCCCGTCCAGTGTTTGCCCAGGAACTGCCAGGAGTTTCACCTAGCAGGGCCTTGTAAAATCAATAGTCATATTATCATCCATTCTGCCTACCCTTCCTTTGTCCGCCTGCCTTATTATCTTCTCTGTGTGTTATCCATCCCCAGGAGATACAAATGAAAGTTTCCTATATAGCTATTCTTTCAGATGTTGGGAATGTAGTTTTAGGGGCAGATACAAGATATCTGTGTTGTTCTCTTCTTTCCTATTGTTGTCTTTAAAATGCTTTCTAATCAGACATTTCCATATGTCTCTCCGGAATGAAGTCTGTTGAGTATGCTGGATCCATAGAAATGAGCATTTTAGATCTAGAAAGGGGCCTTGCTAACTTTTTATTATCCTTTTCCTCGTTTTACAGATGATTATTTTTTCAAGATCACATAAATAGTTACTGGCTGAGACAGGTCCCTTCATCATTCTCTTCCTGCAAATAATTTTGGGTCTTAATTGGAATCAAAATAGTCATATAGTATTATAGTGGCTTATTGTTCTTTATTTTCTATTTGGATGTTACTTTGAGATCATTTTGAGTAACTTGGCACAGATCTGCTAATATAAATGTCAGTAATGTTAAATCTTAGCCCTAAGTATGGGCTACATATGTGTAGTGTGTGTTAGTTGTCTGTGCTGTATGTGCTTTTAATTTCCACAGGACAAGTTATTCTCTTTTTAGTCTTCTTTTTCAAGCTTTTCTTGATTATTCTATGCATTTAATCTTGCAGGTGAACTTTAGACTTAATATATATATTTAATACAATTAATAACAGCATATAATAATATAATTATATAATATATAGGTATGATATAAATAATCATCCATCTTTCATCCTGCCACAAAAAAACAAAAAACAGGCTGGAATTTTTTACTGGAATTTATGTTAAATTTTTAGATTAATTTGGGATGAGCTGATTTCTTGCCATGATTGAGTTTTATCATTCAGGAACCTGCTATGACTCTTAAGATCTTTTGTATTCCAGAAAAGTTTTCTATAATTTTTTTATATTAATAGGAATGGTATTGAAAAAGGGAAAATGTTTATAGTAGCAAACAATATTATAGGTAGCAGGTGAGAATAATAATCTATGTTTAAAATGCTATCAGGTATTGAGTTTATAGTAGGACTTTCTATTCATTTATTCAGTAAACATTTATGATGATGGAGGAGGTATCAGCGATGACACCTATATTTCTGGCTTAGTCAAATTTTAAGTTTGAATGTGTAATATATAACATTTGAACCTTTATTTTATTTTAAGAGGGTCATCATAATGTTCCAGATACCATGTCAAATGCTGGAGATAGAGTGGTGATCAGCTTAGCTATAGTACTGCTCCTTATGAAGTTTCCAGAATCTAGCTGGAGAAATAGACATTCACTACACAATGAATTACTCATGCACTAAGTGCTATGAAAGAAAAGTATGAGTTAATATGCAATAAGAAAATGGAGGGGACCTAACTTACTTGGGGAGGGTGCTGGGGGGGTTGTCAAATACATAATGTCTCATATACTTCTCAGTGATGACTTTTAAGCAAAAGCTGGAGATAATGCAAGAAGTTCCTAGGTGAAAAGGTAGAGCTGCAATATCCCAGTTAGTAGGAGCAACTCAGAGCCTATGTAAAGGAGCTGGGCACGTTTGAGGAGCCAAAAGAAGGCTCTTGTCGCTGGAACGTAGCAATGTGGGGAGGGACTTGAATGAGGCTAGAGAAGTGAGAAATAACATGACAAGATTGCTTTATAATGGTCATCTGCCTTTTAGAAAATGTATTATAAGGGGTCAAGAGTAGATATGGAGAAAGCGTTTAGGAGGCTTTTTATAGCAATTCAGGTAATAAACGATGGGAACATTGCAGTAGGGGTGGACAGCAGAGATGGAGAGAAGTAGGACAGAGATATTTAGGAGATGCTGTTCTCGGGTTTGATGATGTATTGTATATGTGGAGGGATGGAGGAAGTATCGGGGCATATATTTCCAGCTTGGGCATTCAGTCATTTAAAATTTTTGGGTGTGTAGTATATCACATTTGAGACTTTATTTGGAAAGACCATTTCTAACATTTGTGCAATCTGGAAGAGAATAAGGTATTTACTGCTTTTTAAAATGATGGTCAAATGTTTTTTTCATGCTGTAGATATTGCACCACCATATTGCCTCAGTAGAGAAACTGGCTTTGACTACTTCTGGATGCCCACTTGTGATTCAGTGCAAGAACTTCAGGATTGTGCATTTCATTGTTCCCAGAGAAAGAGATTGCCATGATATTTACAACTCTTTGCTACAACTGTCAAAACAAGGTACTGTTCTTAGAGACCAAAGCTTGCTTACTCAATTTTGAGATGGATTATCTAAGATACTTTACTTAATGTCTCATTGTTATTATTTTATACTTTAAATTACTCTTACGTCAAGTTCTTGTGCACTCTATTCCAAAAAATTTGGCCTAAAAATAATTAGAAACTTATGATCTGAATTGTAAGAATACTTTCCAAAGGGGTAATAGTAAAGAAAAAGCAAAGCATTTGTAGTACAGATTTTTTAAAAAACATAGATTTATGTTAATGTTTTAAAAGTCTGTTGATAGCCAGTAGCACAACTTTTTTTAAGTGGGTATCCCACAACTAAGCGGAATGACTTGGAAATTGATATTACTAAATGCAAAGCTAAGAAAGGTCAGGCGTCTCTGGTTGCGGTGGGACTAATAAATTTAATTGACTAGGGTGGAACATAAAGGAGATGAGCACCCAAAAGAGAGGGTGAATCCTACTTTAGCAGAGGTGGGAGTGAGAGGGATACAGGCCCTAAAGAGGAATATTATCACTACTCATGCCTTAGGGATCTGGAGGCTTCCTTCCGCCAGGATGACTTGAATTACATAGATCCTTCCAGGGAGACAAAACACCCTGGTTACTGCATGTTACTTTTTCGTCAGAAATCTAGATTGCGTTGATCTAGGTCTGTGCTCACTCTTCTCTCCTAACATATAAAGCCTATAACATTTATCCTGTTGTCCCAAGTTAAGCCAGATCTTATAGTTAAGATGGTCTGTGACTTCAGGGGCTTCTTGTTGTTCAGCAGTAAATGTTGTCTGGAGCTCTGTGCGACCATTGCCATTTTTGGTCAACACTGTTCTGTAGAAATGTATATTCGGTTTCATGTTCTATATGCCACCTCTAGTTTTTCATTATAACATTAGTCTTTCCATATTACATCTCATTTGGGAAAAATGGTGGGTGGGAAGTGTCTATTTGTGTCTTTAATATTTAACTTTTAAGAAAAGGAAATATTGCAGTAGAGTAATGTATAAGTCTAACTATTGTTTACTAGCTTTTGCTGATGATATAAATGAATCTCAGATCAGTTGTGTGTGCCTCTAGATGTAATCATTTGCATCAAAAAAGTGAGAAGATACTAAGTTCAGACATGTTCAGGTATTAACTGTCTCTGATGATCTTAAAGAAAAAATGGAAGGATAAAACTGAAAAATTACTTTTATTTGTAGTGTATTAAGTCCTATAAATTGCATTTTAACATTTATGTATTTTGTATACTATAGCAAAATATGAAGATCTCTATGCATTCTCTTATAATCCCAAACAAAATGATTCAGAACGACTACGAGGTTGGCAGCTCATTGACCTTGCTGAGGAATATAAGAGGATGGGAGTGCCAAATTCAAATTGGCAGTTGTCTGATGCCAACCGAGAATACAAGGTAACTTAGCAACCTTTTAGAGAAATTCAGAAAATGTTAGTACCAGAGAGTCAGAGAGAGTGTCATAGTGTCAAGTCGTCTGTGTATTACTATGTACTGTTCTTGCATTTAGTTACTTTTAAAGTTTTTATTGCTTTTAAAGGTTTTTTGTAACCTCATGGTTTTTGAACTATGAATGGAATGGATATGTTTTATTTGTTATTTACAGATCTGTGAAACTTATCCCAGAGAACTTTATGTTCCCCGAATAGCAAGCAAACCAATAATTGTTGGTAGTTCCAAGTTCCGGAGCAAGGGGAGGTTCCCAGTTCTCTCCTACTATCATCGAGAGAAAGAGGTAAGAAGCTTTTCTTTTGGTTTTACTAATGTAGTATAACCCCTCTTCAGGTTTAAGTATCCAAGTATTAACACTCATTTTTACATTAAGAGGTCATTGTTATGTTTGTAGAGAAGTGCTGGCTTTTCACATAATTACATTTTTGAAACTTTAAAACAAAACTACTCTGAAATATAGAAACTTGCATACTTATCTCCCCCTCCACCCCCAACTTCTTTCCTTCCTTCTTTCCTTCCTTCCTTCTAGGAGTGACTAAAAAATAATGGGATTAGTGAACAGCTTGGTTCTTCTTCCTTTCCTGTGGTTCTCTTTTGATCCTGCTTGTGTTTGGGAAAACCAGATAGTTTTGACAAGCCAACTATTGAGAAAAGGGAGAGAACCAAGAGTATTTCAGACTCCCATCTTAATAGTAAGTTCTTCAAATTGGAAGGGTTTTGCAATATGAAGAGGTGGAGGAGGCATTTTTATACTGAGATGCTGTAATAGGGTTTGCTCATTAGAGTAAAATTTAACTTTGTAGCCTATAACAGTAGGCCAGGAGGTACTATAAGTTAAATACTTTACATGCCTGAAATTCTCTTTGTGAGAGAGAACTTTATAAGGTAGACTCTGCTAATCACCTGCAACTTTCAAATGGGGAAACTGTAGTTGAGAGAGGGTAAATCATTTTTACTGTATCTCACAGCTAATATGTTGAGGAGTTTGATGCCAGTTCTGACTTCCAGTTCTTTGTGACGTGATTTTTTTTCTCAGCAATCTTTTAGAATCATCTTTTTTCCAAGTGTTCTGAAATCCCACAGTGATGTGCCTTGGCATATTGTTTTAAATTCTATCTGGAAACTTGGGTCTCAGTTTTGGGAAGTTGCTTCTCTATTTCTTCAGTAACTTCCTCTCTTAATTTACTTTGTGTGTGTGTGTGTTGACACTTGAGCTTCCTAGCATAAACCTCCATTTTCTTAAATTTTCTCTCCTATTTTCCTTCTCTTTCTCTGGAAGATTTCCTCAACCTTATTTCCAATCCATCTCTTCAATCCTTTATTTTTGCTATAGTGTTTTTAAAATCCAAGAACTCTTTCCTATTTTCTGAACTTTTTAGGCAAGTTTTCTATTCTTAGATGTGATGACTTGGTTCTCTGAAGATGTTACAGAATTTTTAAAAAGAATTCTTGTGCTGCCCACATTAGTTATCTGTTTGGACAGAGTTCCTTTTTCGTTGTTGTTTATTTTGTCTTTTTGTTTTTCATGTCTTTCAAATATCTGTTTCTTGGTTGGCCTCTCATATTTAAGAGTGAGGTACTACAAAGCTGTTTAGAAGTTTGTGTGCATGAGTGATCTCTGTCTTTGGATTCTTTCTGTTGTGATTTTCATCCCGATGTGTGTGGTAGGTCTGGCCAGGATCCAAGTGTGGGAAGAGAGCTGGGAAAATCTCACATTTCGTTATATAGGCTTTACTTAAGCCTCCTGTTTTTGGAGGTACACGGCTTCTCCCTCACCCACAGCTGTGTGTGTTGTCCGAAGTCTTCAGGTTAATCCTCTTTATGGAATAAACTTTGTCTTCAGGGTGAGGGAAGGTCTGGGTATCTTAACTAGTCCTTATACAGATGTTCAGCCAGTTTTCTGTTTTCAGTTAGCTCAGGCTCTCAGAGGTACCACATCCTGAGCCTTTCTGGGATTTTGCTGCTCAGAAAGCCTTGCTTCTTATTGACTCACAACGAGTAGGCAGCTTTCTTTGCTCTGGAAAATTAGTTATTGCTTGTCAATCTGCTTTCGTTTCACCAAATTTTGTTGACATCTCTGCTCTATTTTTGTCTCCTTTCCCATTCTCTTTGGCCTTTTGGTTTTATACGTTTTAATTTTCTTTGTTAGAACTTTAGTTGGATTTTGGAAGGGAGCCAGCAGTAGAAAATAGAACTTTAAACAGAAGTTCCTAATCTGCTTTCCATAACAAAGTCATAGGGAGTTATGACTGGTTATGACCTCTTGTTTGATATGGTCATGTTTATATACATTTTTTATTGGAAAGCTGGGTTGAAAATAGATATTCAGTGACCAGCTTAACAAATCAGAAAGTAGGTCTAAAAAGAATGTAATAAGGCAATCCTCATTTTCTTCTATTTTATTAAATTTTCATAGTTTTATTCTTTGTGTGAATTTTAAATGTGTGAATGTGTGAATTTATATATACTTTTTTTCTTTAATGATATTGTGGTTGGAATGTTTGAGTAGAGCTAAGTTGGAGTTGGTATGGATGAGACTGGAGAAAAAGTCTATGGATCTAAATCTTTTTAATCTTTTCTTAAGACTTTAAACAACAGTAAATATCCAATCTAGCATTCACTTCTTCTTATAGATATTTTTACCCTCTTAGATTTACTACATTATAACCCAAATTTGAGCTGATGCTCATTTTTCTCGTTTCATGTCTCATTTCATATAAAGATTACTGATTTCTAATTAGAGATCTGAAAGTCTTTGGAAAGTAGAAGTTCAAGTGTTGCAACTTAAAAAATCCTCTTCTGGTTTTATTGACTAATCTCTTACTTGAATTTAAGTTGAAAGTATCTCGTAATCTAAATAGAGCACAGAATCTAAGGATCTTAACAGTAGGTTACGTGATAGACAATCAACCAGGTGTTACCTCTGAGGACCTAAGATTGTTTTCATCAAACTAGGTAAGGAGGCATTTAGGTTTCGTAGTAGAAGAGAATATTTAGAAAACTTAAGTAGTGTTAAGATATTGAAATAGTATTTAGTTCAAATAGGATTTCAAAGTTAGTGCCTTCTCATTGTCTTGCCAACTTTTAAACAGATTGCACATTTGATTTTAACTAATTTTTTTTCTTTTAAGCCTTTTTTTCTGACACATTTTTAGACATCTTTGGATAATCTGTTTTCTTTCTTTTTAAAATTAGGCTGCCGTTTGTCGATGTAGTCAACCACTGTCAGGATTCAGTGCCAGGTGCCTGGAGGATGAACATTTGCTTCAAGCCATTAGTAAAGCCAATCCAGTCAATCGCTATATGTATGTCATGGACACCAGACCCAAAGTATGTGTCTTGAATACAGCACAGTTTGTTAGTTTAATTATCTTTGTTACTTTAATTAATGGCAGTGGATCAATTTGTCCATAGTTAAAATATCTGAATCCTAGTTTTATTTATTTTTTTTTTAAAGATTTTATTTTTCACTTTTCTCCCAAAAGCCCCCTGGTACATAGTTGTATAGTTTTAGTTGTGGGACCTTCTAGTTGTGGCATGTGGGATGCCACCTCATCATGGCCTGATGAGCAGTGCCACGTCTGTGCCCACGATCTGACCTGGTGAAACCCTGGGCCACCGAATTGGAGCGTGTGAACTTAACCACTTGGCCACAGGGCCGGCCTCTGAATCCTAGTTTTAAATTAACTGAGACTAATGATACTAAGAAATAAATTTTTAAAGGATGCAACTTGAAGACCAGTTTCCCAGTAACCCAGATGGTGATTTCTTATGTTGTCTGATAGATATATAAATTTAGGAAAGCTGAATTTTATATTGGGAACTCTTGATGGTGTATAAGTCTTATGGTATTATGAAGAAATACTAAATATTGTGTATGTTGTGAAAAATTAGAAATTCTTATTACTTTTTTTGGCAGAATTTTTAATTGGCAAAACACTTTGTGTTAAAATAATGGAACTTTTAATTTGAAATATTCAAGTAAATAAGGAAACTAGATAGTGAGTTAACTTAGGAGACATTGAACCTAGAGAGTTATAAATAGTGAACAGCAAATAGTTGTTCTGTTAGGCATCTGTAATGTTAGGTTAAATTTTTATCATTGGGAAAATGTCAGAATCCCTTTTTCTTTTAATAAACACAGTTAAATAATCAATTCATTTAGGCTCCTGAAACTAAAGTAATTAAAATTCTCAATGGTAATAGCTAACATTACTTTTAATTTTTATTATAGCATCGCATGCAGAGCTGGTGGGCTACACAAAAGGACATTGGCAGAATTATAGTGAGAATTTCTTCAAAAATCTGGAATGATGAGAAAATAAGAGAAAGCCATGAGCAAAAGCGAGTGAGCGATATAGAACGCAATTTTAGGCAGCTTTTTTGAAAGGCATGGTAGCTGTTTTAGAAGTGATTCTCATCATTATACAGTCTCACAGAAGATAAGAGTAATTTGAGTAAATTAAAAGTATTAAAAATTAGAAATTGATAATTTGATAGTCTTTTGTTTTATGAAAAAGAAAAGGCTTTCTTAGAAGTCAAGAGTGTTGGTATTATCTCTTGTAAGAAAAATGTTATTTTACTTTCTTGTAAAGTCTGGGTGAATTAATAGGTTAGAACTCTTTTGGGGTAATATTGGATGTAAAAGGTCATTGTAATGCAAGACTTTCTGAATATAAGTCTAAGGGTGATTTGTATCTAGGGACCTAATGTCTATTATTTGTATAATTGACTTCTGTACAAAAATGTATCTTTCTTTGATTGTTTTACTAGTTAAACTCAAGTGGTAATAATGTGGTAGCATGTTTAATATCTAACTCTTACCTTAGTCATCATAGGTGTTGAATAATCAGTGAGTCAGTAGATGCAATTTAACTGTACTTGTTACCAACCTGGGCCCCAGTCCACTGAATGGAAAGCTACTTTTTCTTTCAGCTTAGGTTCTATTTCATCCACGTTTGTGAGAATATTTAGTAAGTTCTAATAATGTGCTATGTGAAATCCTAGTCTGAAAGAATTAAACACGTCAAATCCTCAGAGAACCTCTGATAGCATTTGATCTAATAATCGAAGACCATGGGCCTACAGGCAGTCTGTTTTCTCCTAGAGATCAGTTTATTTTTGGTCCAATTCTTGGAGGTATATCAGGCTATCAGATTGTGTTTTGTGTTATACACTGTATGGGCCTCAGGTAATCTCTAATATGGAGGATCTCAAATAATCTGATGCATATTTTAGATCTGATTTTCAGGGTCCTTTGGCCTTCTGAATGATCAAGTGCTCCAGGCTTGTTCTGAAGTGAATCTCATAGGTTCATTCTGCAAAAGAAAAACACCCCAGCTCTGCTCATCTCTGAATCATTTAGGATTTAGATAGGAGACATTTCTTTCTTTTCTTAAATTTTGAAATATTACAGTCATATGGAAAACTGACTAAAGACATAAATGAATTAGTTTCATGATTATTTTTGGGTAACTTCTTGTCTGACCTTTCCATTCTATAGCCATCGTGTTGTTACTTTATGGTATCCTTCTTTACTATTAATAACATGTGACACTTTTATTTATTAAAAAATGGTAGCATATTCAGTTATGGTTTATTTAGTATTTTCATGGTGTTTTGGTAAACTAAGTTAAAAGATAAATTTGTCTCTAAAATTTCTAAAATTTAAAATTTTAGCTGAATGCAATGGCCAACAGAGCAGCTGGAAAAGGTTATGAAAATGAAGATAACTATTCTAATATTAGATTTCAGTTTGTTGGAATTGAGAATATTCATGTCATGCGCTCCAGCCTTCAGAAATTATTGGAAGGTATGAATAATGCTTATCTTGTAGGCAGCTTTGTCCAATAGAAATATAATGCTAGTCACATTGTAAAATTTAAAGTTATATAATTTAAAATTTTCTAGTAGTCACATTCAAAAAAGTAAAAAGCAGTTGAAATTGATTTGAATAATATATTTACTTAATCTAATATATTAAAAATATTATGTTAACATATAATCAATATGAAAAATTAATAGTGAGATATTTTACTCTTTTTGCCTTTAAGTCTTAGAAATTGACTAGTGTATATTTTACACTTACAACGCATCAGTTTGGCCTACCCACATTTCAGGTGTTAAACAGCCATATTTGGGTAGTGGCTACTGTATTAGACAGTACAATTCTAATGGTTTTACAAAAAATTCCTATTTTTAGATAGATATTCTTGATTAATCAGTATAGTGAAGATTAATTTATGATAATATTATATTTAAATATTAAAATATCTTTTCAGCCATGGTGTGGAATTTAAAAATTTTAAAGATTTTTTTTATTTTTTTACTTTTTCTCCCCAAACCCCCCCTGTACATAGTTGTGTGTTTTTAGTTGTGGGTCCTTCTAGTTGTGGCATGTGGGATGCCACCTCAGCATTGCATGATGAGTGGTGCCATGCCCACACCCAGGATCCGAACTGGTGAAACCCTGGGCTGCCAAAGCAGAGGGCGAGAACTTAACCACTCAGCCATGGGGCTAGCCCCTAAAAATTTTAAATATCAGACTATTTTTAATTAAACAGTTGTGCTGCAATTTTTTTTTTTTCACTGAGGAAGATTTGCCCTGAGCTAACATCTGTGCCAGTCTTCCTCTGTTTTGTGTGTCACCACCACAGCATGGCTGCTGTCAAGTGGTGTAGGGCTTCGCCTGGGAACCAAACCCAGGCTGCCAAAGGGGAGTGTGTTGAACTTAACCACTAGGCCATGGGGCCAGCCCCATGTGCTGCAAATTTTTTAAAAAAGGAGATTGGAGCATTTTTTTTTCAGCACAAGGAATAACAGAAAAATGTACCAAAAAATCGATTATTGAGTTTGTAATAGCATCTTTTCATTTATAAAGAAAGAGTCTTGCCTATTTATTTCGTCGTCTTCTTCCCCACTTCACTCACCTAGAGATATCTTCAATAGGAGAAGTGGAGACTCTAGTCCCATTCTAATGGAAATGTTTTTCTCCCCTTTTTTAGTCAATGGTACCAAAGGGCTTTCTGTCAATGATTTCTACTCTGGTTTGGAGAGCTCAGGATGGCTTCGCCATATCAAAGCTGTTATGGATGCTGCAATCTTCTTAACCAAAGTAATGCTTCATCGTTCATATTTGGTTTTGGGGTTTATAATGAATGGTCGGGAAGGATTGGATTTATTCTGCTAGGTGCTGGTATCTTTTCCAGTCACATAACTTTTATTATGTTTTACCTTTTTAATGAGGCTTACTTCAATTTGAGCTTTAAAAATATCATGAGCCCTTAGTGTAAGGACTTAAAAAGAAATTCCCAAACACTTTGAAACAGCATTTTTTGTTGTTGTTGCTGAGGCAGATTCACCCTGAGCTAACATCTGTGCCAATCTTCCTCTATTTTGTATGTGAGATGCTGCCTCAGCGTGGCTGACAAGTGGTGTAGGTCCACACCTGGGATCTGAACCTGTGGACCTGGGCTGCCAAAGTGGAGTGAGCTGAACTTAACCACTACGAATTTAACCATTACCACGGGGCCAGCCCCTGAAACAGCTTTTTTATCTTTGTTTTTTGTTTGCTTTGTGGTTTTATTGTGTTTTGTCTTGTTTTTGGAAATTATGCTGTGACAACATTGTCATTGCAGTCATAGCTCTTTTTTATAATGCAATACTTGTTAGTATGGTTTTGAGTGAGTAGAACTTACTGATTTACCTGAAACGCGTTTTGCTCGAATCTAAGTATGTGATCTTTCTTTTCAGGCAATAATGATTGAAAATGCAAGTGTGTTGGTACATTGTTCTGATGGCTGGGATAGGACTTCCCAAGTGTGTTCCCTTGGCTCGCTTTTATTGGATTCCTTCTATAGGACAATCAGAGGATTCATGGTAAGGATTTATTTGGCGAGACTGGTGGTTCTCAGATAGGAATGATTTTGTCCCCCCAGGAGAGATTTGGTAATGTTATAGGTGAGAGTTTTGATTGTTAAAGCTAAAGGAGGGAAGGCAACTGGCATCTAGCTGGTGGAGGCCGAGGACGTGCTGCACATCCTGTAATGTGCAGGACAGCCCTTCCGGTGAAGAATTACCTGGTCCAGAATGTCAGCAGTGCTTGAGTTAGACTGATTTCCATCTGTGCCACCTCTTTGACAAAAAGTGTTATATTAAAATGTTTTCCTAAAATGTTACAAAAGAAATATTTAATATTTTCTTCCTCGTTTTTATCTAACAAATGTAAGTAATGTAGTAAAACAAGGCGTAAATAAGAGTACTTAAAATTGTATTCTAGAGTAAACCCTCTATTTAAAACTCCTTCATTTGTTAATTGTAATTATGTTAGGAAACGTATTTTATTTCTGAAGGTTAAATTTCTAGTTGAATTTTCTGCTTTGTGAAGCTAAAGCCCTGGCTCCTGTGGTTTTTTTTTTGTTTATTTTTTAATGTATGATCAAATTAACTCATGTTTTCAAAATTTACGTTTTAACTCATGGCAGATAAAGTAAATGAAGGGATGGTAGAACGTTTTCATTAGTTTAGAATCATTAAATACTGTACCATCTTAACAAAGGAAGGTTCAACATCACTGGGTCCCTTTCTGCACCATTATTTTGTGGCGCTAACATATCAAATCTGGGACAGGCCAAATGGAAGTGCCGCTAATAAGATAGTGTTCAGGCTACCTTGAGAGTGTAACATAAGGAATGTTTTCTTTGCCATGTTTGGCTTTGTTTCTTAGACATCCAAATGAAATCATGTGATAAATGACCAGGGACAATGTGAGAGCTTCCCAGGCAAAAGGAACAGTGAGAGCAGAGCATGGCTCCTTTAGGTGACCACAGGTAATGTGTGATGGGTGGAATTCAGGGTGAGCATTAGAGCGGGGGCTTGGGTGCAGAGGGGTATAGCGGGGTGAGGTCCTGAGGAAGAGAAGACTGTAATTTGGACTTCACCCTCTTTGGGTAAGGAGAGCCATTAAAGGGCTTTAAACAGGAAACGGTAACTTGCTTAGATCTGCTTTTTAAAAAGGGGGTTTGGTATCTTGAAAGCAAAGGGGAGTAGGAATTGAGGCTAGGAGACCAGAGTAGAAAGTGTCATGGGAACTTGAGAGAAAAGAGAGCCAGACCTAAGGCAGTACCACACGAGTGGAGGAGGAGGTGATGAGTTCAACCTCTAGGGATGTTAAGGAAGTAGAGTCCGTTAAGAATTGTTCACGCCTTACTGCGGAGTAGAAAAGAGTCCTCCTCTAGGATGATTTCCAGGCTGCAGGCTCAGTTGCCAGGGTGGATGGTGCTGTTTTCCTGCTCTTCACTGAGATCGGCTGAGGAATAAGTTGAGTAAGAAAGATATTGAATTAAGTTTGAGATGTGGGTGTGTAGAAGAAGGGCGGAGGTCCCACAATGAAGTCTGCGGCTTCTGCCTGAAGATCTCGTGCCTGAGTTTGCACAGGTGTAGAAGTAGTGAAGCTGGGATTTGAGCCCATGCAGTGTGACTCCAGAAACTGCGTCTTTACCCATCACATTACATGGCCTTCTGGGGAGATTAAAAACAAAGCTAGGGAAGCTAAAAGTGGTAATTTTGATAGAGTGAAAAGAATGTACTTGGTGATTATTTAATGAAATTATACAGTATATTAAGTACTAAGAAGATATGTTTACATTAGATTGAAAAAAACTAGAAACCTGGTATTTCAGTAGAGTTGTGACAGAAAACACAAAGTCAGTCCATTCAAGAGGTTAGATGTCAACACTTAAATCTGAATATACTTTTCATTAGTCTCTTTATCATTCTTTTTTTTTAAAGTACTATATAAGTAATGTGCAAGTAAGCCAGAAGGTTTAAAAAACCCACTCAGTCTGACACCCACACTTAACCATTGTTCACTTTTTGGTTTACATTTTCCTAGGCTTTTTTCTATGCATATATCATCATCATACATACAAAAATATAAATGCAGTAGTGCTTTATAATGTACTTTTCATGTAAAATGTAATAAATACAACTGAAATAATTTGTCACAAGTGTACTGTATTTCTTTTTATGTATCATTTTCACTCTTCGTTAAGTCAACCTAGTCCAGGTTCTTGCTGTCTTTTGCCTATAATTAAAAATAATTTTTTTGTTTTGTTTGTGGCTGTAAATTAAAAGTGCAAATGCTGTTTAAGATAATAGGATTTAGGAGCCAGCCTGGTTGCATAGTGGTTAAGTTCACGCTTTCAGCTTCAGCGGCCTGGGGTTTTTGGGTTCAGATCCCGGGCATGAACCTACACACTACTTATCAAGCCATGCTGTGGTGGTGTCCCACATACAAAATAGGGGAAGATTGGCACAGATGTTAGCTTAGTGACAGTCTTCCTCAAGCCGAAAAAAAGAGGAAGATTGGGAACGGATGTTGGCTCAGGGCCAATCTTCCTCACCCACAAAAAAGAGAGTGTAGGATTTAATCTATTCTAAACAAAGAAAATTGAAAGTAGTTATAAGATGGATTTCACTTTTTCTCCTTAAGGTTTTAATTGAAAAGGATTGGATCTCCTTTGGACATAAATTTTCAGAGAGGTGAGTCACCTTTATACATTTATATATTTTGTAAAATTAGTAAAACTAGTTTAGAATGCCAGAATGTTTCTGTTCTTCATGAACTTGCATGTCCAGTGTGAATGATGGTGCTATTGTTTTTCGTATGAAGAATGATTTAATTTTTTCTGTCATTTCTTTCAATTCTCATACCTTTGTTAATTCATGGCAATTTAGTACCTCCCTTTTTGTCTGGATCGTAGTAGTTAGAAGGTAACAGCTCCTTTAAAATTGTTGTTGAAGAACTCATAGGTAGAAATAGTTTCAGTAAAAACATTACGGGTTTTTTTCCGCCAATGTGATAATGTTTTAGGATTTTTAAGTTTTTTGTATGTGTATTTAAATTTAACAATACCTGAACAATTGACTTCTTTCAGAGGCATTTTTAACAGCTTGTACTTTCCGGGGGGGGTTAGGTGTGGCCATTTGGATAGTGACCCAAAAGAAGTCTCGCCGGTGTTTACCCAGTTCTTGGAGTGTGTGTGGCATTTGACTGAACAGTTTCCACAAGCGTTTGAGTTCAATGAAGCATTTCTTCTTCAGATCCATGAACATATTTATTCATGTCAATTTGGAAACTTCCTTGGAAATTGTCAGAAGGAAAGAGAAGAACTCAAGTAAGATGATTTGATTAAAATGGGCTCTTATTTTCCTACTTAGCTGAGGTCTAATATAAATTATAATTGAACTTAAGTATCTTGACAGTATGAAATAGAACTGAATTTTATTGTAAAAATTTTATTGTATATATCTGACTATCCCTTACACCCTCAGGTCAATAGTAAAAATACATTTTTAAAATTTGTTTTGAAGTGTAGCATACATACAGAAAAGTACATATAGCATAGGTGTGACGCTCAGTAAGTCTTAAACTCATCCGTCTATGTAACCAGCACCCAGAACAAGAAACATTACCAACAGCCTGGAAACCCTCCTCATGCTCTTTTCTAGTCTGAATATATATTTGGAAGGGAAACATTTTTACACTCTTTTATTTCCTGGAAAGTATTGGTCACTACTTTTTCAAGTGTGGTAAAAGATTGAAAAACTGTTGGTTTTAAGGTAAGATGAAGCCTTGTAGCTGTTCTCAGATTTCTAAACAGACAGTTTTTTGGGGAAAATAAATCTACGTATGTTGGTTGCAGTGTGTCTGTTCCTGAATTGGATCTCACACCTGTTCTTCCCTAACTCTTTGGGAGTAGGGTCTTCTGGCTAAATTTTGAAGCAAGGGAGATGAGGGGTAAGCCTGTGAGAGGTCCATATATATATATATTTTTTTAGGTTGGGCTTCTGAGTTTGGATTTCTTACAGTAGTCAATAAAGAGCACTTCCAGATTCTTGAAAATCCAAGTGACTATTAGAGAACCTAAATCTAGTACTAGTTTGAAGACAGCCACATACTGTCACTCCCAGCAGAGTTGAAGGCAGAACTGAGAGCACATGGAAAATTCTAAAGATATGTAAAGGGAATAACAAGTGAAATAGAGTATGAGGGAGATGAACAAATCAAAGGACATTGAGACTTTAGCTCTGTGCTATAGTAATTCACAACAGTTTACCATAGTTTAGAGCAGGTGACTCCTGGGGTCCCGGGCTAATTTAGGAAAACCTGTTCTTCTCAATTGGTGCCAAATATCCTTATAAATAGGAAGATGGTAATAAAAGCACGTATTTCCTGGTAGTCTTTCTCTAAGAACATACCTATGGGTCATCTTAGGGGTCACCAAACAATGAGCAGATTCTCCGCTTTTCCTTATCTATTTTATGTTTATTTGGTAAATCTACTATCTGAAACCCTTCTACCCTTTACCCACCTACTTACTCTTAGATTTACAATGCAGTTAGCATTTATTTACTCTTGAATAATGTCCTGATTTTTCCTAATTCCCTTTTTTGTGCCCACTCACACTTAAATTTGTTCCTGCCCTGTGATACATGCCACTACAACCCAGATATGGGGCTAAGAGAATCTGGTCAAACAGAGAGATCCATTATTTTATTCCGTATACGTGTGTGTGGTGATTTGAAATAGGTGTAACAGAGACCGAATTTATGAAATTGTGTGAATCAAGAGAGGAATCTCTTAAAGTGTATGGTTGTGAGAGAACTGGATACCTGTGTTGTGTTCAAGAGCATTATTTTATTTATTACATGATTGTAAGTGAAAAAGGAGAAAAGGGAGAATACAGAATTCAGAGACAAGGTGAAGTTAGGCTGTGAGTAGAAGGAAAAACTAAAACTTAAATCTACTTGAGAAGCAATTGCCTAGTTTATAAAAATGAGTAGTAGCATCTATGGGCAAGATCTTTTTGTTTTTCTCATCTCATTAAGGTTAAAGGAGAAGACTTACTCCCTGTGGCCGTTTCTTTTGGATGACCAAAAGAAGTACTTAAATCCTCTGTACAGTCCCAAATCTCAGGCAGTTGCGGTTTTGGAGCCAAATACAGTCTCTTTCAATTTTAAGTAAGTTGACGTTATTGAAGTATTTATACTCTATTTTACTCAGACACAATTTGTTGACAGTTTTGTGTTTTTTTTGTCATAAAGGTTTTGGAGAA
Source organism: Equus caballus (assembly GCF_041296265.1). Classification (NCBI taxonomy): domain Eukaryota; kingdom Metazoa; phylum Chordata; class Mammalia; order Perissodactyla; family Equidae; genus Equus; species Equus caballus. The sequence continues at coordinate 22,521,852 of NC_091700.1, read as the reverse complement.
ACATGTACCACCAATTTGATCGAACATTGCATCCTAGGCAGTCTGTGTTTAATATAATTATGAATATGAATGAGCAGAATAAACAGTTAGAGAATGATATTAAAGACTTAGAATCTGTAAGTATTCTGAAGTATCTCATATAATATATTTGGAATATTAAATTAGTTTATTTCCTTGTGTTGTTGGTGTAAATTGGTATATATAGAAACCTCGCAAGCACACATGGTTGCTTCAAAATCAGATCTCTACTTTGACTAGGTTAGTTTGAATCACTTTCCCTGAATTGTAAAATATTTTGAAATATTTGACGTATATAGAAAAGTAGAGATATAAGCATAATAAATATTGGGGTATCCACCACCCAGCTTGTGAGATTTTAACATTTATCATATTTGCTTTAGATCTTTCATGTTTTAAGAAATGAAACGTTGTAGAAATGTTTGAAGACCCTGTGTACTCCACCTCAGTGGCCCCACCTGCTTTCACTCTGCTGAGTTTGGTGTTGATCATCCCTGTGCATATTTTTATACTTCTGTGTATGTTTGTACCTGTGGACAATTTGTAATGTTTTGTATGATTTAAAATATTATTTTTCTTATATATTGAAAAAATGCAAAAGGATATAGTTTTTCTGTGACGTATATAGGGCAAAACCACATGAATGCCCATGTGCCCTTCACTCAGGTTAAGAAACTGCATGTTTTAAAACTACTGTATAAAGGTCGTCATACTGTCACTTCATTTCGCTCGCCATTGTTTTCACATTTATCCATGTTGACACATGTAGCTTTAATTCATCTGCTTTATTAATAACTACTGTATAATATTCTCTTGCATGAAAACATCACAGTCTATTCAGCTGCTGCTCAACATTAAAATTGTTTTCAGTTTTAGGTTTCTGTGATAACAAGTGAAGTTAAATGAATTTTCATATGTTTACTGACCATTTGGTTTTTCATTTTCTGTGAATGGGCTATTCAAACCTCTGCTTGCTTTTCTTTTGGCCTATTTGCCTTTTTCTTATTGATTTGTAAGAGTTCTTTATATACCAGATGCTAATTCTTTGTTAGTTATATACATATCACAGATGACTTTGTCCAGCCTATTTTTGTCTTTTTCCATTTTATTTCTGGTATGTTTTATATAGATGTTTTGAGTTTTAATGTAGTCAAATTGATCAATCTTTATGTTTTACGCCTTTTTGTGTATCTTGTTTAAGAAATCCCTCTCCACCCTAAGACTTTCCTATAATCTTTACTTTGCCATCATATGTAAACCAAAAAAGGATCAGTAGGTGCACATTTTAAAAATTCTAGACAGTTGTTATAACTCAGTAAGACTATCTTGTCTGCCTCTCAGGCAGGAGTGTTCCTTAGTCATCTCTCAGATAAGGAAGTAATGACTGCTTGAGTAAACTGTAGGAGGATGTGTTAAAAGAGAGGCAAGTCCAAGATATAGGTGATACAAGAAGATTGTCTGGAGATCGGTCCAAGGATTTGGAGACCATGCTACTCTGCCAAAAAAGTACTTTTAAAATCTTCTGTTCGTTTAAAATAAAAATCTGCTGTGTTCTAAAGCCTGTTGTGTTTACCTAACAACTACAGGAAAACCATGTAAGAAAGCTCTTTAGTCAGTAAAACCTTTAGCTAAATAAGTGTGTGTTTGTCATATTATACAGTTGTGATTTCAGGGTGAATGTCTTGTATACATTTCTTTCATTATAAAATATTTACTTTTTATAGTATGTCCTTTTTAAATATGAAGGCCTAGATTCCTCTGCAGTCAAGTATAATAGCCATTTTCCATTGCAAATGTAAATAATTAGGATTTCAGCTGCACTAGATTGTATTAATTTTTTGAGATTTAAGTTTGTATTGTACATGAAGAGAACATTTTCAAAAGCATGTTTTCTTCTTCCATCTAACATAGATTGAACATCATGTAGTATGTGCAATTAGTAATTTTTTCAAATTTTCATTTGTTTTAGAAAATTAAACAACATAAAAATAAGCAAACAGATGGAGTTCTCACCAAGGAATTATTACATTCAGTTCGTCCTGAATCGCCTACCCTCAAAACTTCCTTGTGTTTTAAGGAGCAAACTCTGCTACCTGTGAATGATGCTCTTCGAACTATAGAGGGCAGCAACCCAGCAGATAATCGGTACAGTGAATATGCTGAAGAGTTTTCCAAATCGGAACCCGCTGTGGTCAGCTTAGAGTATGGCGTGGCAAGAATGACTTGTTAGACTCATAGGGTATTTTCTGGACTGACTGTAGTGCAACAAATGGATTGTTGTGAGGATGATCTGTGCGCGTGACCAAAGGGAATTTGTTTAAAAATAATCTTAGAGTTTAACAGTAGGCTGATAGTTGAAGGATAATAACTGCTCTTGTGAGAGAAATAAGTCAGTTTAATTGCATTTCTAACAAAGAATGACTTCCAGTTCTTTAAGAAATGAGTGGTATTGGCAAATTAATTCAAAACGCAATTTGTACTGTATACAAGTGAATTGACATTTCTGTATGATTTGTTAATTACAGCCAAACATGAATAGCCTTCTTTAAGTTTAATTGCCAGAAAACGAAACTTGACAAAGTGGTCCCTTACTTAACAGTTAACATGGCATGTACTTTTGAATATGTAACTATGTAACTAGGAATATTTACATATTTTGCCTATTAGTGATATTTAATATTGAAGTGCCATGAAAAATATTTCTAAGAAAGCCTTAAAATCTCAGTTTATTCTTTACTCTTAAGTCTTATAGCCTAGAGTGAGGTTTTTTGTTGTTTTTCTTTTGGTTAGCCTTGTTTTATAAGAAATCGCGCTCTCATTACTGTGGGAGTTGCATGCTACAATACTTCTGTATAAACAGTTGTAGAAATATACTGTTAAGTTCATGTTTAGCTGGTCCCACTTCCATATTCAAAATTATTGAAACTGAAGGTTTTATTCAGATTACAATTTGTTGAGTGCTACATTTGATGACTTATTATTTACAACTTTGACAGATTATTGTTTTCTTAAATATGTATGAGCACATTTGACTGTCTTTTATGTATGAATTACTGCATTCTATTGGTTCTTGTTTTGTGGTGGGTTTCACTCCTTTGATAACTATGTGAGTTTAAAAAGCTAAAGCTCTGAAACTCTTCTTAGAAACAACGAATAGTACATATCTGTATATTTTTAAACTGTTTTATCTCTCAGTGAGTTGCTCTTCCTGGAATAAACTTTCAGTTTACCCCGAAATTTGGGGGCCAAAAAAAGGAAGTACAAATAGTTTAGGGTTTGCTTGGTCGCATGAATTTTAAAGCAGTCGTTTCTGTGTGGAACATTTTTTCCTTCTCTGTTAACATAGAAAAAAAAGGAAACTTAAGGATAACCTAGTACAAAGTTCATGTTTAATGGAAACAACTTAAATGCTAGGAAAAGTTTCATTTTGCCATATTATGTTACCTGTTTATTCTGCGTACTGGTACATATCTTTCACACTCACACAGAATCACTTGCAATTGGCAGTATCACCCAGCTGGTTTTAAAACTGAAAATTTAAGTAACATGGGTGGCATGAGGTATGATTCAGGGTACTAGGAAGTCCACATAGGATCCTTCATGCTTCTCTTTATTATACCCACAACTATCATATTAGTTTTGAACATAAATACCTTTTTCAAGTGGAACAAAAGCCTTATTGTATGAGAGCTTATCTAATCCTGTTTATTTTTCCACTGCTTTTCTGTAATGCATATTGTGTAATAAGAAAAATACTCTTTTTAAAATAGTAACAAATGCACTATAAAATACAGTTTGTGATTTAGCCAAGCCTGTCTCCATATTTAAGCACTGGGACGGGAATCTTAATATTTGTGACCACAAAGGGAAGCTTTTGTGCCTTGTTACTTGGTTTGAGTTATTGATTGTGGTTTTAGAATATTCCATGGCAGACTTCTTATATTCAACTCTTTGGTTTATTTTCTTAATCTTCAACTTGAGGCATATATATGTGTGTTTATGTGCTCACATATGGCCTGAGAAATCAGTTAATATCCTAAGTGACCTACAGGGTATTTGTTGGCAAAAAGCAGATTGTGTATATGTCTTATAAAATTGAATTTACGTTCAATGTGTTTGAGAATGTATAGCATGTAAATTATTACATATATTATTTAAAAGTAATTAAATGTTCATGTTTTACTTTGAATGTTTTTCATTTGGTAAAAACAAATGGGATCAAGTTGTGGTTGTTTTTTTTTCCTCTCACCTAAGCAAATGGACCTGCATATTAGACTAATCATAACAGTATAAGGCTTGAGCAGTTCATTTTCCAAAAGGTGGATGTTCATAAATAACTGTTATATGCGAAAATAATTTCTAAAACATTTAGAATGGGCATAGTGGGCTAAAAGGTTCAGCAGATATAGTTGATAATGTCATTAAATTTTCCTTTTGCTGCTGTCACTTCCTGATGGTATAATTAGTGTTTTGTTGTGCCCTTGCCAACTTGTTGATGGAAGACAATGTCCAATGAGTTTGTACAGTCAAGGTGAAATGTCTCTCCAAAGGCAGATCTGGAAGTAAATATGAACAGGAACATGACCGGCAGAGGAGAGTATAATTTGATATGGGGATGCTTTGAGCAGGTTAGCTAGGTCAGAATCTTGATGGAAGGAAGTCTTTTTTTCTTTTTTTTTAATTCTCTTTATTTGATCAGGTAGCAGAGGAGAGGTAGTGCCAGGCTGATCTTTTTTTTTTTAACAACTATTTTTTAGAGTAGTCTTAGGTTCCCAGCAAAATGGAGGCAAAGGTCCAGAGGTTTCCTGTATACCCCTTCCCCTATACATGCATGGCCTCCCCCATTGTCAGCATCCCCCGTCAGAGTGATACATTTGTTACAATTGACGAACCTACAGTGACACATCATAATCACCCAAAGTGCATGGTTTACATTAGGGTTCACTCTTGGTCTTGTATATTCTGTGGGATTTGACAAATATATAATGACCTTTATAGTATCATACAGAGTATTTTCATTGCCCTAAAATTTTCACTGCTCTAAAAATCCTCTGTGCTCTGCCTACTCATCCCTCCTCCTCCCCCCAGCCTCTGGCAATCACTAAATTTTTTAGTGTCTCCATAGTTTTATCATTTCCAGAATGTCATATGGTGGGAATCATACAGTATGTAGCCTTTCAGACTGGCTTCTTTCACTTAGTAACATGGATTTAAGTTTCCTCCATATCTTTTCATGGCTCCAGCTCATTTTTTTTTTTAGCACTGAATAATAGTCCATTCTCTGGATGTACCACAGTTTATTTATCCACTCACCTGTTGTAGGACATCTGGGTTGCTTCCAAGTTAGGGCACATTTCAATAAGGCTGCTATAAACATCTGTGTGCACATTTTTGTGTGGACAGAAGTTTTCAGCTCCTTTGAAAAAATACCAAGGAGCATGATTGCCAGATTGTATGGTAAAAGGATCTTCAATTTTGTAAGAAACTGCCAAACTCTTCCAAAATGGCTATGCCATGTACATTCCCACTGGCAGTGAATGAGAGTTCCTGCTGCGGTGTTGTCAGTATACTCGATTGTGGCCATTCTAATAGGTGTGTAACCAGACTTTCTTTTTATTTTTGGCAGAAGATCAGCTTTAGAATACTGAAAAATTTCCAGTTGGTAATTTAAGTTGGATAAAATGCTGATCCTCTGCAAAACTATATAGAGCAATTGCAGACTTTTATCAATGACATCGATCCATTTCCATTAGCAAGTTTTAGCTATTTTGTTGACTTTTCCATATAGTAGTCCAATTTGCATTAGCATATCTTTACTAAATAAAATGTAGAATCTATTTTTAAAAACACAACCATAAATTTAGGAACCTGTATCTAGAAAAAAAGACAGGCTGTAATCTAGAATTATCTCCAAAAGAATATATAGGGGGCTGGCCCTGTGGCCTGGTGGTTGGGTTCAGCACACTCTACTTAAGTGGCCTGGGTTCAATTCCCAGGTGCAGACCTACACCACTCATCTGTGGCCATGCTGTGGTGGTGACCCACATATAAAAAAAGAGGACGATCAGCACAGATGTTAGCTCATGGTGAATCTTCCTCAACGAAGAATAAAAGAGTATACATATTCTATTGTACTTGCCATCTTATAAGAAAATAACACTAATTTCTGCCATTTTTATAAACAATACTACTCTAGTTATTTCTAAGCAAGTAAAATATCCTTTTTACAGCAACTTTTATAAAATAGTGGAATGTGTAACTGAAAGCAAATTTCAGAAGCTACTTAGTAGTAGACTCTTAAAGCCCTAGTCTTTGAGTTTCTGATTCAGCAAGTTTGAGTTGGGACTCTGGAGTTAAAAGCATTTGCAAAGCAATAAAGTGTTTGCATTTAAAATGTTTTGGAGATTTTGGTGCAAATGGTAGGAGAGTCACACTCTGAAAAACACTGCCCTAGACCACCTACCCTGATCAATAAGCATTTCTCTTGTTCTTAGAGGAAACGCAGAATTACTCTTGTACAAAGAGCAATAGATTGGGGAGCATCATGCTTCTGAAACATTGCTACACGAGTGGAAGTGAGAAAGAAACCTTCCTTCTAAGTCACTGAGAGCTGGGGCTTGTCTGTTACTGTAGCATAGCCTCGTCCTTCCTGAATGATAAAGCCATTAGCACACCTAAGAAGTTAATTCTCCGGTTTCATCTAAAGTCCACTCCCTCACTGTCCCCAAATGGCCTTTTACTTGTCATTTTTGCAGTCATATCCAGTTAAGGTTCATGCATCGCGTTTGGTTTTGGCTCTCAATTTAGTCTATCTTGAGCAGTCCCCTCACTTTCCCCCTTTTGCACTGACTTTTTGAACCAGACCTGTTGTAGGGTATCATGTCACTTTCTGCATTTGTCCTGTTGTTTCCTTGTGGTGTAGTTTCACTTGTTCCTCTATCTGCTGTACCTCCTGTAAAGTAGGGACTGGCTGAGATTCAGATTGAGCGTTTTAGAAAAGATGCTGTGTACTTGGTATTGAATTCCTCAGGAGGGGATAATGTCAGGCTGTTCCACGGTTAGGTTGCTAAATTTGATCACTTGCTTGATCTCTCTAATGTAAAGGTACATTTTTTCCTTTACAATTAGCAAATGTTCTGCAGGGTGATATTTTGGTATCAAAATGAATATCCTGTTCCCTAACAACCTATCCACTGATGATATTTGCCTGAATCAGTTATTTCATTGAGTGTTCCAAAATGGTGATTTTCTAATTTGTCTTCCTTTTTATACTTATTTGCTGACATTGTTTAAAGAAATCCTTTCACTCATCAAATGGGAAATTCCTCTGAAAAATGGCATGGTAAATGCTGAATTCTTCCCCTTTGATCACTAATTTTCAGAGTAAGGAGTTGTAATAGTCACCTCCAAAAACTAGTTTTTTCTCTTTTTCTATAGGAACATATATATATCTTTGCTTCTTGTTTGAATCATAATTAGACTTTTCTAACCCTAGGTTATAAAGGAATTCACCCATCATCTTCTAGTACTTACAAGGTTTTATTTTTTTGCATTTGACGCTATGATCCATGTGGAGTTTGTTTTGGTATATAGAAAGAGGTATGGATCCAAATTTATCTTTTTCCAGATGGCTGTCCGGTTGTTTCAGTCATTTGTTAGTGAATTCATCTTGTCAGTGATTTGAGACATCACTTTATGTAGTTCTGGATTCTCCTCTTTAACACTGGTGTGTCTGTCCATGTACCAAAGCCATGCACTTGTGTTACTTATCAAGGCTATATGGTAGAGCCAGCCCTGCCTCATCGCTTCTCCTTCTCAGGTTTTCTTCACTATTCGTTTATTTTTTATTTTGAAACAGTCTCTACTGTACAGAAAAGTTGCAAGTACAGTAGAAGGAACTTTTTCTCCTGAACCCCTTCTAGAGAGAGAGATGCTGACCTAATGCTCCATCTCCTTTAAATACTTTAACTGTGTATTTCCTACAAATGAAGACATTTTCACATAACCACCATGTAGCCATCAAAATCAGAAAATTAACATTACCACTATATAATCCTCAGATCCCATTTAGATTTTCCAAAAGTCACACAAATTACCTTTGTTTAAAAAGGCAGTCTGGTCCAGAATCACATGTCGAATTTGGTTGTCAGGTCTCCTTAGCTTCTCCAATCAGGAACAGTTCTCAGGGTTTCCTTGAATTTCCTGATCGGTGCAGGCGAGTTATTTTGTACAAGTTTCTTCAATTTGGATTTGTCTGAATTTTTTTTCTGATTAGATAAAGAATATGTATGTTTGTCTAGAGTATCAACAAAGTAATGCTGCATTGTTTTCTTGCATCTTATCAAGTGAAATCACCAAGTTTCAGTTTATTCTGCTACTTGCGGGGACGATGGAAGAGTAGTGGAAAGAAACAGTGTGGGAGGGCAAGCAATAAAAGCACGACTTCAGCATATACCTTTTTGTATGTTTGAATTTTGAACTATGTAACTGCTTTACCTATTTAAAAATCCACTAAATCAAATAAGCAAATCCTAAAATTGAAAACAAAATATCTCAGTTGTATATCAAATTACTAATGTAAACAGAGAAATTATTTCAAGTGACTTTTGAATATAGTACTCTGTCCATCCTTGGTAGGACGTATATAAGGATAAAGAGGACTGCAAAGACATCTTCCATTTTACTCAGTATTTCTATTAGAAGTAGTAACACTGATTATACTTTTGAAACTGTACTTTGTACATTGCAGAATAAAGCAAAAAATGTCCATATATTCATGCTATGAGAAACCAAGATTTTCGGTATAAGGCAAAAAGAGATATACATCAAAAAAGAAAACACTGTGGTAATGATAATTTGAAGTAATATCGTTTAAACTCATGATTTTTAAAAATACGTTTTCTGGCTCTGTCAACTGAAAGGGCCTAGAAGCAGTGACACTCCAGTAGCAATGAGCACATCTAATGCCCTGAGCTGGGATTCTAAATATCATTCCCCACTAACAGGAACAAAGTTTCCTTGGAGAAATGGCTAATTCCAAAACTGGGGTAGGGAAAGTACAAGATAAGCCTGGGACATCTCTCGTGTCCGAAACCAAAAATGTGCTCAGAACAAATAGGGGCGTGTCAAAAGGGTGTGGCAGGAACTTGAAGGGGCTCCCCTGGCCAGATTCAGAACAGTTCGAGCACAAAGAGCATTGACTGTAATTGATTACAAAAATCCATATCCTTACAGAAAAAGAGAGAAAACTAGTTTTTGGAGGTGACTGTTATGACTCCTTACTCTGAAAGTTTTCCTATGGTTGTTTCCCCAGTTCCGGAATTCATAATTGGAATAGACATACTCAGCAGCTGGCAGAATCCCCACATTGGTTCCCTGACCTGTGGAGTGAGGGCTATTATGGTGGGAAAGGCCAAGTGGAAGCCGTTAGAATGGCCTCTACCTAGGAAAATAGTAAACCAAAGGCAATACTGCGTTCCTGGAGGGATTGCAGAAATTAGTGCCGCCACCAAGGATGTGAAAGATGCAGGGGTGGTGATTCCCACCACATCCGCATTCAACTTGGTTATTGGCCTGTGCAGAAGATAGATGGATCCTGGAGAATGGCAGTGGATTATTCTAAACTTAACCAGGTGCTGACTCCAATTGCAGCTGCTGTATCAGATATGGTTTCATCGCTTGAGCAAATTAATGCATCCCCTGGTACTGATATGCACCTGGTATTTGGCAAATGCCCTTTTCTTGCTACCTGTTAGAAAAGACCACCAGAAACAGTTTGCTTTCAGCTGGCAAGGCCAGCAACACATCTTCACTGTCCTACCCCAGGGGAATATCAACTCTCCAGCCCCAGGTCATAATTTAGTTCTCAGGGATCTTGATCACCTTTCCCTTCCACAAGATATCACATTGGTCCGTTACATTGATGACATTATGCTGAATGACCTTGCTCCAATATGCTGATTAGAGCAAGAAATAGTAACTACTCTCGACTTATTGGTAAGACATTTGTGTGCCAGAGGGTGGGAAATAAATCTGACAAAAACTCAAAGGCCTTCTATCTGCATGAAATTTCTAGGAGTCCCGTAGTGTGGGACATGTCAACATTTCTCTTCTAAGGTAAAGAAAAAGTTGTTGCTTGTGGCCCCTCCTGCAACCAAAAAGAGGCATAATGCCTAGTGGTGCCCTTTGGATTTTGGAGGCAACATATTTCTCATTTGGCTGTGTTACACTAACCCGTTTACTGAGTGACCCCAAAAGCTGCTAGTTTTGACTGGGGCCCAGAACAAGAGAAGGCTCTGCAACAGGTCCATGCAGTGTGCAAGCTGCTTCACCATTTGGGCCATGTGATCTATCATATCCAATGGTACTTGAAGTGGCAGTGGCAGATAGAAATGCTATTTGAAGTCTTCGGCAGACTCCTATAGGTGAATCTCAGCACAGGCCTTAAGGATTTTGGAGAAAAGCCCTTCCATCTTCTGCAGATAACTACTCTGCTTTTGAAAAACAGCTCTTGGCCTGCTTCTGGGCTTTGGTAAAGACTGAGTGCTTAACCATGGGCCACCAAGTTACCATGCAACCTGAGGGAACCATCATGAACTGGGTGTTATCTGCCCCACGAAACCACAAAATCGGATGTGCACAGCAGCACTCCATCATCAAATGGAAGTAGTATGTACACGATTTGGCCTGGGCAGGCCCTGAAGGCACAGGTAAGTTATACCAAGAAGTGGCCTAAATGCCCATGGTTCCCACTCCTGCTACACTGCCCTCTCTCTTGCAGCCTGCACCTATGGCCTCATGCAGAGTTCCCTACAATCAGTTGACAGATAAAGAGAAGACTCGGGCCTGGTTTACAGATGTTTCTGCACGATATGCAGGTACCACCCAAAAGTGGACAGCTGCAACACTACAACCTTTCTGAGACATCCCTGAAGGACGATGGTGAAGAGAAATCCTCCCAGTGGGCAGAACTTTGAGCAGTGCACCTGGTCATTCCGTTTGTTTGGAAGGAGAAATAGCTAGATGTGCAATTATGAACTGATTCATGGGCTGCAGCCAATGGTTTGGCTGGATGGTTGGGAACTTGGAAGGAACGTGATTGAAAAATTGATGACAGAGAAATTTAGAGAAGTGGTATGTGGATAGAACTCTCAGAATGGGCAAAAAATGTGAAGGTATTTGTGTCCCATGTGAATTTTCACCAAAAGATGACCTCAGAAGAGGAGGATTTTAATAAGCAGGTGAATAAGCTAACTCATTCTGTGTCTACCAGTCAGCCTCTTTCCCAAACCACCTCTGTCATCATCCAATGGGCTCATGAACAAAGTGGCCATGGTGGCAGGGTTGGAAGTTATTCGTGGGCTCAGCAACATGGACTTCCACGCACCAAGGCTGACCTGGCCTATACCCACTGCTGAGTGACCAATCGGTCGGCAGCAGAGACCAACGCAGTTTCGGGATAAGGCACTGCTCCCTGGGGTGATCAGCCAGCTACCTGGGTGGCATGTTGATTACATTGAATCACTTCCATCATGAAAGAGGCAGTGTTTTATTCTTACTGGAATAGACACTCTGGATACAGATTTGCCTTCCCTGCATGCAATATTTCTGTTAAAACTATGATCTGTAGACTTACAGAATGCCTTATGTATTATGGTATTCTACACAGCATTGCTTCGGATCAAGGAACTTACTTCACAGCAAAAGAGTGGCAATGGGCCCATGCTCGTGGATTCATTGGTCTTACCATGTTCCTTACCGTTCCTGAAGCAGCTGGCTTGATAGAACAGTGGAATGGCCCTTTGAAGACTCAGTTACAGTGCTAACTAGGTGGCAGGACCTTACAAGGCAAGGACAAGATTCTCCAGAAGGCTGTATATGCTCTGAATCAATGTCCAGTATATGTTGCTCTTTCTCCCATAGCCAGGATTCATGATTCCAGGAATCAAGGAGTGGAAATGGGAGTGGCATCACTCACTGTTACCTCTAGTGACCCACTAGGAAAATTTTTGCTTCCTGTTCTCGTGATGTCATGCTCTACTGGCCTACAGGTCTTGGCTCCAGAGGGAGGAATTGTTCCATTAGGAGATACAACAGTGATTCCATTGAACTGGAAGTAAGACTGCAGCCTGGCCACTTTAGGTTCCTCATACCTCTGAATCAATAGGCAGAGAAGGGAGTTCCTGGGCTGGCTGGAGTGAGCGATCCTGACGACCAAGGGGAAATTGGACTGCTACTCCACAATGGAGGTGAGGAAGAGTATGTCTGGAATGCAGGTTTCTTTGGACATCTCTTACTTAGTATTACCATGCCCTGTGATTAAGATAAGTGGAAAACTACAGCAACCCAATCCAGGCAGAACTGCTAATGGGTTACATCCTTCAGGAATGTAGATTTGGGTCACTTCACCAGATAAAGAACCATGGCCCCTGAGGTGCTTGCTAAAGGCAAAGGGATACAGAAGGTACTTATAAATATCAGCAATGGCCACGTGACCAGTTACAGAACAAGGACTATAATTGTCATGAATATTTCCTCCTTATTTTCTTTTACTTTTTTTGAGGAAGATTAGCCCTGAGCTAACATCTGCTGCCAATCCTCCCCTTTTTGCTGAGGAAGACTGGCCCTGAGCTAACACCTGTGCCCATCTTCCTCTGCTTTATACGTGGGATGCCTGCCACAGCATGGCTTGCCAAGCGGTGTCATGTCTGCACCTGGGATCTGAACCGGCGAACCCCGGGCCGCCAAAGCGGAACGTGCGAACTTAACCGCTGTGCCACCGGGCCAGCCCCACTCCTTATTTTCTTAAGAACACATTTGTGTGTGTGTGTGTGTATGAAGCAAGTCTCTGTTTTCTTTCCCCTCTTACTCCCTTATCATGTGGATACAGTGTATTGACTTTATGTCATAGTATTTAAGTATTGTTAATTTTATCTCATAGGACTTAAGTTACAGGACATCAAGGAGAGGAGTAAACATCACTCAAGGTCTGTTTCCTTTTCCAGGCAAGAAGTTAGTGCTTTTTCAGTTGTACACAGGATAGTTGTATCACGTTAGGCAGAATTATGACCTGTTAATTGTCCTTATTTGGAGAGTAAGTATGGTTTAAGGAGATATGTATGGGTGCCAAGTTGACAAGGGGTGGACTTGTGATGGTTGATTTTATGTGTCAATTTGACTGGGTCATGGGTGCCCAGATATTTGGCTAAACACTATCTCTGGGATTCCTGTGAGGGTGTTTCCAGATGAGATTATCATTTGAATTGGTGGACTCAGTAAAGCAGATGGCCCTCCCTAGTGTGGGTGGGCATCATCCAATCCATTGAAGGCCTGAATAGAACAAAATGTGGAGAAAGGGAGAATTCACCCTTTCTTCTGCCTGACTGCTTGGGTTGGCACGTTGGTCCTCTCCTGCCCTCGGACTGGTATTTACATCATTGCCTCTCCCCGGTTCTCAGGCTTCTAACTTGGACTGAATTATACCACCAGCTTTCCTTGGGTCTCCAGTTTGCAGATGGCGGATTGTGGGAATTCTCAGCCTCCATAGTCATGTGAGCCAGTTCCTCATAATAAATCTCCTTCTCTCTCCATATCCTATTGGTTCTGTTTCTTTGTAGAATCCTGACTAATACAGGTAGTTACCGTCATTCTGTGGGAACCCAGAAGCCGCCAGTCTGTTACTCTCTTTTGTTTGTGTGAGGAAGATTGGCCCTGAGCTAAGGTCTGTTGCCAATCTTCCTCTTTTTGCTTGAGGAAGATTGTCGCTGACCTAACATCTGTGCCCATCTTCCTGTTTTTGGTGTGAGATGCCGCCACAGCATGGCTTGATGAGTGGTACTAGGTCTGCACCTGGGATCTGAACCAGTAAACCCTGGGCTGCTGGAGCGGAGCACACGAACTTAACCACTACGCCACCAGGCCGGCTCCCCCAGTCTATTCTTTTAATGTTATTATTATTGTGGCAAAATATAATTAACATCAAATTTACCATTTTAATCTTTTACATATGCAATTTGGTGGCATTAAGTACATTCAAACTGGTGTACAATCATCACCCCTATCCGTTTGCAGAAATTTTTCATCATCCCACACAGAAACTCTGTATCCATTAAACAATAACTCCCGATTGCTTCTGGCAGCCACCCTTCTACTTTCTGTCTCTACGAATTTGACTATTCTAGTTGCCTCATAGAAATATATCATGCAGTTTATGTTCTTTTGTGTCCAGTATATTTCATTTAGCATAATATTTTCAAGATTTATCTATGTTTTAGCATGTATCAGAGTTTCATTCCTTTTTATGCCTGAATAATATTCCATTGTATGTATTTATCAATTTGTTTATTCATTCATCTGTGGATGGACACTTGGGTTATTTTCATCTTTTGACTGTTGTGAATAATGTTGTTATGAACATTGCTGTACGTATCTGTTTGAGTCTCTGCTTTCAGTTCTTTTGGATATATACCCAGAAGTAGAATTGCTGGATCAAATGATAATTCTATGTTTAACTTTTTAAGGAACAGCTAAACTGTTTTCCACTGTGACTGCACCATTTTAGCTTCCCACCAACAATGCACAAGGGTTTCAATTTCTCCACATTCTTGCCAACACTTTTTATGTTTTGCTTTTTTGATAATAGCCATCCTAATGGGTGTGAAGTGATATTTCATTGTGGTTTTGATTTACATTTACCTAATGATTAGTGATGTTGAGCATCTTTTCATGTTCTTATTGGCCATATGTATATCTTCTTTAGAGAAATTTCCGTTCAAGTCCCTTGCTCACTTTTGAATGGGATTGTTGGGTTTTTGTTGTTGTTGAGTTGTAGAAGTATTTTGTATATTCTGTATATTAATCTCTTATCAGATATATGATTTGCAAATATTTTCTCCCATTCTGTAGGTTGTCTTTTAACTCCATTTATAGTGTCTTTCGATGCATAAAAGTTTTTAATTTTGATGAATTTCTATTTATTCTTTCTTTTATTTGCATGCACTGTTGGTGTCATATCCAAGAAATCATTGCCAAATATATCATGAAGCTTTCCTCCCATGTCTTCTAAGAGTTTTATAGTTTTAGCTCTTATATTTAGATCTTTGATCCATTTTGAGTTAATTTTTGTATATGGTAAGATAAAGCTCCTGCTTATTGTTTTGCATGTGGTTACCCAGCTTTCCCAGGATCATTTGCAGAAAAAACTGTCCTTTCCTCATTGAATGCTCTTGACACTCCACATGACCATATATGTGAGAGTTTATTTCTTTGTTTCTGGGCTATTTCATTCCATTGATCTGTATGTCTGTCTTTATGCCAGTGCCACATTGTTTTGATTATTGTAGCGTAGGAAGTTTTGAAATCAGAAAATGTGAGTCCTCTAACTTAGTTCTTTTTTCTTTTTTGTTTTTCTATTTTGTTTTGGTTATTCAGGATCTCTTGAGATTCCATATGAATTTTTGGGTGTGCTTTTCTACTTCTGCAAAAATGCTGTGGGATTTTTGACAGGTATTGCGTTGAATCTATAGGCTTCTTTGGATAGTATTAATATCTTAACAATATTAAATCTTCTGACCCACGAACAAAGGATGTCCTACCATTTATTTGTGTTTTATTTAATTTCTTTCAATAACATTTTATAGTTTTCAGGGTACAAGTCTTTCACCTCCTTGGTTAAGTTTATTCCTAAGTATTTTGTTCTTTTTGGTGCTATTATAAATGGAATTATCTTCATTTCCTTTTCAAATTTTTCATTGTTAGTGTATGGAAGCACAACTGATTTTTATGGGTTGATTTTGCATCCTGCAAATTTGCTGAATTCATTTATTAGCTCTAACAGTTTTTTGTGTGTGGCATCTTGATTGTGTCATCTGTGAACAGAGATAATTTTACTTCTTCCTTTCCAATTTGGATGCCTTTTATTTCTTTATCTTGCCTAATTGCTCTGGCTACAACTTCCAGTACTATATGTTGAGTAGTTGTGTTGAGTAGAAGTGGTGAAAACAAGCATCCTTGTATTATTCTTGATCTTAGGGGAAAAACTTTCAGTCTTTCACCATTGAGTATGGTATGAGCTGTGGGTTTTTCATATATGGGCTTTATCATATAGAGGAAATTTCATTCTATTCCGAGTTTGCTGGATGTTTTTATTGTGAAAGAGTGTTGAAATTTGTGAAATGATTTTTCTGCATCAATCGAGATTGTCATTTTTTTTTCCTTCTTTCTGTTAATGTGGTGTATTACATGGATTGATTTTTGTATATTGAACCATCTTTGCATTCCAGGAATAAATCCCACTTGGTCGTGGTCCATAATCTTTTTAAGATGCTGTTGAACTCAGTTTGCTGGTATTTTGTTGAGGATTTTTGCATCAATGTCCATAAAGCATATTAGTCTGTAGTTTTCTTTTCTTATGGTATCTTTGGCTTTGGTCCAGCTATTCTTTCTTGTTGGCATGATATAGGTTGATAAACTAGAGGAAGAGTGACCACCATGAAAAGCTGACCCTTAGGCAAGGAAGAGGAGAGAAAAGCATTTCTCAGCTTCACTAACTGAGCCATCATCCTTCTACTTATCTTAAATTTTTCTTTTGATATGGGTACTAAAAATATGAAAATTAAACATGGCTAAAAGGATCATGTAAAATATATCAGAAATTCTAGACTCATTATAACCATCTGAAAGCAAACACGGAATATTGTAAAAGAAAGTTGGAGACATGTCGAATAGCACACATGAGCATGAAATTGGGCGAGTGAAACTCTTATTCAAATTACCAGATCATCAGATGTTATCATCAGAAGGTGTTCTTGTAGTTAGAGTAGTGACTGAAAAACAGTAGTGGGAAAGTCCAGACCAATACTCTCTAATATAAATATAATGTAAGCCATATATGTAATTTTATGTTTTCTAGAAGCCACATTAAAAAAAGTAAAAAGGAGCAGGTGAAATTAATTTTAATGTTATATTTTATTTAACACATTGCATCCCAAATATTATCATTTAATAAGTAATTGATATAAGAATTATGACTGTGATATTTAACATTTTTTTTACTAAGTCTTCAAAATCTGGTATATTTTATACTTATAGCACATATCGACTTAGACTCATCACATTTTCCTTGTTCAATAGCCACGTGTGCCTACTGTATTGGGCAGCAAAAATTTAAACACTTGGATCTTGCTTGTCCAGCTCTGTTTCTCGGTTTAATTTTCCAAAGTTTGACAGATAAAATTGTTAGCTTTTCTGCCCTCTGTTCTTAATTGATCCATCTGTATGCTTATAGACAAGACATTTCCTATAGAAAGATATAAATCCTGAAGTCTTTCATTTATCTAGTGAGGTATTCTTTAGAAATAGCAGACATTGGACAGATTGTCAAAAACAAGTCCTTGGCAAACAATCTTGGCACTTGAGAAGGGGGAAGGAGGACTGGTGGCTAAGTAGTTGTGGCAGGTGAGGGCCTAAGGGGATTTGTTGAGGATTTTAGGCTCACTGGATCCAGCAGGAGGTAGATTTTTTGAGCAGTTGGTAGATAGGGGAGCAAAACATCAGGGAGTTTGGGAACAAAAGTTGAGTGGGCAGAGAGGTTGGCCTTTCTTCCCTCTTTTCTCGCCTGCATGTGAGTGTGAGGGAGGTGTGTCCTAGCTGTGCCACTGTACTTCCAGGCAAGAGCCTTCCCCACAGAGTCTCCAGTTCCTCACCTGTAACGTGAAGTGCAATGCTTACTGAGGTTTAAGTAAGCACTTAAGTAACCCCTTACAGGTTTAAGATCTTACGATTTTATTGAAGGAAGATCTGAGTATTTGTGGCAGTTAGAGAAGGCATTAGAAAAGAGATGTAAAGTATTAGTGGAACGGGAAGGTTGATCAGAAAGTTATCAGCAGGCATTCGTGTGGGAGTGTGTTAGGAATTAAGTAGCTCATCTTTTTCTTTCACCACTTTGTCCAGCGACATCAGGAGCAACCAACCAATATCATCATATTCCTTAGTTTTCCAAAGTATTCTAAAGTATCACATACAGAGTCATTTAGCTCCTTACTTCTTATAAATGGTTGATTAGGAGTAGCCAATGCAGATATTTTGCATATCTCTATAAACAAGCCACACCATGTAGTATCAGTGCTTTCTTTACTATTGGAAATAGACTCATTAGCATCTTTAAACTAAATCAGATTAGAGAGTATTCCAGAAATCCAAGAACCAATTCAGAAAATTCGTTCTTCAAATTCTCTTCCTCTAGAGCCACTCTCGGCACCAAAATCTGTTTTAGTTTGGGTTCTCCAGAGAAACAGAACCAATGGGACATATATAGATATATTTCAGAGGAAATTTATTATAGGAATTGGCTCATGTAGTTACGGAGGCTGAGAAGTCCTGCAGTCTGCCTTCTCCAAGCTGGAGAACCAGGAAAGCGGGTGGCGTAATTTGGTCTGAGGTGAAGGCCTGAGAAAGAAGGAAAGGGAGGCTGATGGTGTAACTCCCAGTCTGAGTCTGAAATCCCGAGCTGATGCCCAAGGGCAGGAGATGGATGTCTCAGCTCAAGACAAGAGAGTAAATTCACCCTTCCTCTACCTTTTTGTTCTATTCAGACCCTCAATGGATTGAATGACGTCTATCCACATTGGGGAAGACCATCTGCTTTACTCAGTCCACCAATTCAAATGCTAACCTCATCTGGAAACACCCTCATAGACACACTCAGAAATAATGTTTTACCAGCTATCTGGGCATCCCTTAGCTCAGTCAAGTTGACATATTAAATTAACTATCACATAAGGGCAGACTCTTAAAGGCCTTCAAATCCAAGGCTTTGATTCTCTTGACTGTCATGGGGACACCATTGAAACTTTCGGTTATTACTTTTGATCAAGTTAATCTCTATTATCTTCTCTTGGTTTATCTATAGATAATACCAACCTCACTGGCCTTAAGGTAGTTGACAGGTATGTGTGGTGCACATGATAGTGTTTGGTGCCAAATACTTGATGTTTTAAAACTATAAAAGCTATTTTATGAATATTAACTTGGCGACGATGTATTGAGTGGATTGGAGGGGAGCCAGTAGTTCAGTGTTTTTCAGAATATGGTCTCTGGATCAACTGTGTCAGAATCACTTAAAATATTTTGTTAAAAATGTAGATTCTTTCAGCCATAAAAAATAATGAAATCCTGCCATTTGCAACAACATGTATGGACCTAGAGGGTATAATGCTAAATGAAATAAGTCAGAGAAAGACGAATACTGTATGATTTCACTAATATATGGAATCTAAAAAACAAAACAAATAAACAAACAAAACAAAACAGAAACAGACTCCTGGATACAGGAAACACACTAGCGGTTACCAGAGGAGGAAGGGAATGGGGGTGGGGGGCAAAATAGGTGAAAGGGATTAAGAGGGACAAATTTCCAGTTATAAAATAAATAAGTTATTGGGATGTAATGTACAGCATAGGAAACATAGTCAATAATATTGTAATAATTTTGTATGGTAACGAGACTTATCATGGTGATCATTTCATAATGCATGTAAATATTGAATCACTATGATATACACCTGAAACTAATAGAATACTTTATGTCAGTTAAAAGAAACGTAGAGGGGCCAGGCTGGTGGCGTAGTCGTTTGCACACTCCACTTTGGTGGCCTGGGGTTCACAGGTTCAGGTCCTGGGCATGGACCTACACATTGCTCATCAAGCCACGCTGGCAGTGACCCACATACAAAAATAGGGGAAGATTGGCACAGATGTTAGCTTAGGGACAATCTTCCTCACACACACACACACAAAAGTAGATTCCTGATCCCAGTCTTAAATCTGATGAATCTGAATATTGGAATGGGCCATGGAAATCATCATTTTAACATCTTCCCAGGTGGTTCTTATGCACATTTAGGTCTGAGAACCACTGTGACTGGTTTGTGGTTGTTTTGTTACTTTTTACTACTGCTGCAGCAAATTATTACTGTTATAGCACAGAAAAATCCTCACCCAGCTTGGGGAGGAGTCGTCAAATGCTCCCTTTTGAATCATTTGCACAAATAAGTAGGCTTGGGATGAATGTGTGGGCTTTGACCAGGTAAAGACAAGGAGAATGTTATCATTTAGAATGAAGGAAAATAAATAGGGAGAACATGTCTTTTTGAGGAACTGTAAGTAGTTCAGAGTATGATCATAATGAAGTTTGACTAGAGAGTAGTAAGAGTTGATATTAGATCCGATATTGAAGAAGATGGAAAAGCAGTTTGAAGTTTTGGTCTTAAGCAAGAGTGACATAAAGTTGGATTCGTATTTTAGAAAGATTGCTCTGGACTGGAGGAGGTCAAAAGGAGGCTGCTGAGATAATCCAAGAGAGAAGTTATGAAGGCCTAAAATAAGCCTCTAATGATGGAGAAGGTGGGAGCTGAAGAGCTAGAATAGACAGGGCTTGCTGACAATACATTGTTGAAGGTCTGGGCTGGGTGTGTGCGTAGGTACAAGTCAACGATGACTTCCAGATTTCTCATAACAGTAATTGGGTTGGATGGGGACTACCATTCACCTAGGTAGGAATAGAAGAAGAGAGGCAGGTATGTGGGGGAAAAATGCTCTTAGTTTTAGGTATATTACATTGGCGATGTCTATGGAACACCCAAGTGGAGATATTTTATAAATATTGGAGTATGGGGCTGGTACTAAGGGAAGAGACCTCTATTCGAAATGGAGGTCTGCAAGCCACCAGTTTCTAGTGGAGGATTAAGCTATGGGTATGAATAAGTTTATCAGGAGGTCTTAGAATAAGACCAGAGATCTGAGAGTGAAACCTTGAGAAGCAGACAGAAGAAGAGAAGACAAGAAAAAACAAGAGAAAGAAAGTGTTGGAAAACCAAAGAGAGACAGATAGGCTCCAGTGAAGAAGAGTTATTAAAAAGTTATTAACTATGTCAAATGCCACATAGAGGTCCTTTAATTTAAAGAGTAGACATTGTCTGTGTCATTATCTGGCAAGAGCAGTTTCAATATTAGATAGTAGAGGCAGAAATCAGATTTCAGCGGCTTTACAGTTGAATGGAAGATGGTAAGTAGAGACCATGAATGCAGACAACACTTAAGGTTAGGAAGAAAAAAATTTCTTAACTTATTTATATAACTTTTCCATTAAAAGAAATGAAGTGTATTAAAGATTATTGACTTTAAAAACCTGAATGAACCTATCTGATGGAATGGACATGGAAAAAGAAAACTGGCTCATAGGGGATTTTGGTCCTGGACTATAAGCCTTTCCGTGGCAGGGCTGTCTTCCTCTTTTCATCCACAACTCGTGAGCGCGCTCCTGGGAACCCAGCAGGTGCACAGTGGAGCTTTATTGATTGGATGGATGGATGCATATACAAACCCAGACTTGTTAAGGTTATTTTTTTTTCTAATTTCAGATGGAGTTAAAAGAAAAGGAATTAAAGAAACCATGGTAAAATATTGATACATACCAAGAATGATATTTTTAATTTTCAAATACCCTGTCATTTTTCCAATTTGCTAGAATTGCTCTTTCTCTTTTAATATGCTTTCTCTTCCCTTCCTCATAATTCACAGCGAGCATTTAATCTAAATATTTTAGTATCTATAGAGCTTGGAAGTGAATTAGGATTTTAAAATTTGAATGCTGATCCCAGATGACAAGAACCTCTGGTCCTAGTGGGGCCGTGTTTGACGCTGCTCAGAGCCCTGTACCATCTAATGGAGATCCCACTTAGAAGGCCCTGTGTGCTCTGAAGCCAGCCTCCCAGCAGCCTGGGGCTGGGGCCACCGCTCCAGGAGCCAGGCCAGGTGGCTCTTGGCCAAATGGTTTCTGAAAATGGGCAATATTAATAAATGTTTAATGCTCCTCCTTTCTATGCAGCTGCTGCACAGCGCTGTCCCCTTTGTGAGGATCTTGTATCTGGCGCTGTTCTTGATTGCTCCCACTGAATGTTTTAACCCAGTTCCTTACTCTACATTGCCCTTGTCTCTGTCTACCATTTCCCGATGCTTTTTCTGAAGTCTCTGATTTAGTGTCCATTTTCAAGTTCCTGGAGATTTTGAACTAATAAAATTCATAGCAGTTGCTCTCACAGGACCATACTTTAAAGGGTAAAATATAAAAAGAAAAGAGGGAAAGCTGCTCTCTCTGGAGAAGAGTAAGCACAGAGGGATGGAACCTCCAGCTATTTATCTCTGACTGTTCATATAATCCTTCCCTGACCACTTGACGGGAAGTGTTTCAGGTGTATTTTATTTGGGCAAGATTTTGATTCCTCCGTGCACCTCAGTGACATATGCATTAAATAAGTGGCTGATTTGTTATAAGTGACCAATTCATGTTGTCATTAAAGAAATATTTAGTGGATGACCAACGTGAAAAATGCTAAGGTGCTAAAAATACAAAAATACTGTGTCTTATGTAGTAGACATAGTGGTCCTGCTCTCAAGGGTCTCACGAGATAGTAAGGAGAGAGACAGGCATGTAATACAAGAAAACTGATAAGTAGAATTACAGAGTTGTGTACGTGATCCCATCTGTAACAATTCCTTGTAATTATCTGTTACAGGAGCGAAGGAAGGGAGCTTTAACTCTTTCTTTGTGGGCCAAGCTGGGGGCACGTGGTAGGAGTCAGGAAGGTTCTACAGGAGAAATGGTAGTTGGGTTGAGTTTTAGATAAGTAGGAATTCACCAGGTGGAGAAGAACGGCATTCAAGATGGAAGGATGAAAAAACACAAAGGAGACAGAAGTCCAGGGTGAAGCTCTGGTATGGCTGGAGCCCAGGGCACGGATGGGGATGGCGTGGTGGGAGGAGAAGTGGAGACGGGTGTGGGAAGTGAGGTGAGGAAGGCTGCGGTGGCCAGATCATGCAGGCTTTATGCTCTTCTAATGGCTACGGGTGCTGTTTGTAAGCCTCAGTGAATCAGAGGATTTTAAGCATGGGGGAGGGGCTACATAATCAGGTTTATATTTTAGAAGGACATTTTGGAAGAAAGGTGGATTCAACTGGGCATTTGTCACATACCTCTGGTGCCGTGCCCCCACCCCTCCACTGCACCTCGGAAGTGCAGGAGATTTGACACCCTCAGGGTGAGGGATGGGAGCTGATGGGTAAATGCTTCCACTCGTCCTCCCTCAGCAAACGATTCAGAGAGGCGATCTGCATGTGCTGAGGAGCGGGTCAAGCCCCAGGCACCCGCACTGGCCACCTTAGGAACTCATCCTTACGTTGGCTTTGGCTTCTCCCATCACTCTCCAGGTCCCTCACTGCTGCGGTCTTGAGCACCCCCCAGATTACCTCGTTACTCACAGGCTCTCGTCAGCTCTGCTTTTAGGGAGCGGGGGGATGCCCAGGCTGGGACAGAAGGTACCAAAGAGGAAGCTCTGCAATATGTCAGGGGAAGGTGATAAAGGACCAAAAAAAAAAAAAAAAAAAAAAATTTAACTGCCAGGATGTCTCGCAGGGGAAGGATGGAGACATTGTAGGAGGGAGAATCGACACGTGTTGATGGCCAATTCACTGAGAGAGGTGGAGAAGAGGGAGGGGATTGCTGACAAGGATGGCATCGTTAGCCAAGAAGAAAAATAAAGCTGTAAGAGTGGGGAGTATGTCGAGGAGAGTGGGGGTCTCACTTCTCACGGGGAGAATTGAAGGCGCTGTGGGAAACGCAGGCAAGATGGTTAGTAGGAAGTTGGATGCAAGCCCGGAGCTCAGGACCGAGGCCTGCACCTGGCGGTCTGTGCATCGTGAACACACGAGGAGGAGAGGGCATCTACATTTATTGAGTCTAATATCAGTTAAACGTGGCTCTTTGCCCAGACTTTTGGAGGAAAGGGGAAGGCATGGTTGGGAGTGCCCCTTTCCTGCGCCCACTGTTTAATTTCCCGTTACTGTTTTGTTTTTGTTTTATTTATTCGTTAAAAGTTATAATATTGAAGTTTTATTTTTAAATTTCGTCTTCCTAAAAAAGGACTCATGCTAAGGACACAAGTCCATTGTCACGTTGGAGAGCAGCGCAGGAAGGCAGGCCAGGAGGAGGCACGATCACAGCCTAGGGGCTTGGGTTTGATTCCACGTGCGCTGGGAAGTCTCTGGTGGGGGCAGCCGTTCAAGGACAGTGCGTCGGGGGAGTGAGGAGACCCGCCTAGAAGCGGGGGAGGTTTACTGGCTCTGCCAGCATAACCCATGTCTTACTCCCCCCCCTGCCCCTCTTTTTGGCTAACTTCTACTCATCCTTCAAGTTTCATCTTAGGCCAGTGAATCCTTGAGTTTGTGATGAACAGGAGGACTTCCCTTGTGTCCCAGTCAGGGCTGAGCGGTCTACTTGCGGACTCCCAGCAATTCAGATAAATCTGCGTATATCTTCAGCATAGCACGGTGTACTGTGAAGGTTCACGTCTGCCTCCTCAAATACATTATACGCTCCTTGAGGACAAAGACCAAGGCTTGTTTCACCTTCATATCCTCAATGACCACATATCTGGGCATTCAACTAAATCACTGTTGAAAAAAGCTGAGTTTGACACCCAAGGGAACATGTAAGGTATGGGTAGGGCAGGAGACACTTGAAGAGACTCCGAAGGAGCTGCTGGGGGGAAGGAAGCCATTGGTAAATTATAACCATTAAAAGTAATTTGTATTCTACGGTAGAAACTGACAAGTGCTATGAAAAGAAGTCATAGGGCTCAGGAGGAGGGGAAGGCCGTGGGGTACCTAGGGTGATAGTGCTGGGCCTTGCCCTGGCGACACGGAGCAGAGACGGGCAGGCGTCGGGAGTCAGCCATCAGGTGGAAAGAAAGGCTCTAGGCCAGGAGCCACCTAGAGGCCTGAGGAGCTGCAAGCATGAGAATGGGCGGGAGCCACATTGGCTTCTGTGTGCCCCCACTTTTGCCCTCCCCCATGAGTCGATTTGCAGCATAGCCCCAGAACAGTCCTTTTAAACTGTCAGCCAGCTCTCTTGAACAAACTCTCCGTGAGGACAGGGACGTTCATGTGTGACGTGACTCAAGGCTTGGGGCCTAGTGGACACTCCGTGATTTGTTGAATGAATGAGTGAATGCAGGAAGTCAAGAGGGGAATGGCTGGAGAGGAGAGCCATCTAAAAATGGGAAATGTGAGAGCGGCAAGAGAAAACAAGCCCCGAAAAGAACCTTCGACTTTGGCACCTGCCCAGCGTGATAGGTTCCTATAAAGAGGGAAACTTCTGAACACAAGGCAACTGTGATTCTAAAGTGGAGCCATGTTCATCCTCCTCGGGCCACTTTATTTACTTGCGAAACCCTATCTCTTCTGGCCTCTGTCCCTGGACTTGAATTACTATGGGCCCTGCTAAAATAAAAGCTGTAAAGAATTTTTCCTTATTTATCTATTTTTGTCATCTTCTACTTATTTCTGGTCTGAAGGTTGCCCTGTAGAATGTTTAGTTGTTCTCCACAATGGTTTTACTAGTGTGTTAGGAAAATAGATGGGAACGAGCTACTTCAAGAATTATCTAGAGTCCTAGTCCAGGGCTGCAATGCAGCCAATGCAGCCGGCCCTGCTGCAGGGCGAAGTTTCACATCCCGAGTCAAATACAGTCGTGGCTCCTGGAATAAGGGCTTCTGGTGTCTATTTCTTCATCTGCTACATCTCACGGTTGACACCGACACGAAAATGAACAATGGTCGGGTGTCATATGTCATTTCTTAAACGGTAACAGGATGAAACCCCTTAATTTAGGATTCTGGATTCAATTTATAATTTTAGATTCAATTGATAATTAGTTGTCTGCTGTGGAGATTTAATATGGTACGGAATGTGTGAGCGGAGACTCTCTCACTGTGTTAAAAGTAGAAGTCAGGGGGCCGGCCTGGCGGCATAGTGGTTAAGTTCCTGCACTCCGCTTTGGCGGCCCAGGTTCACGGGTTCAAATCCCACACATGGACCTACACATGGCTCATCAAGTCATGCTGTGGTAGCATCTCACATACAAAATAGAGGAAGATTGGCACAGGTGTTAGCTCAGGGCCAATCTTCCTAACCAAAAAAAAAAAAGTGGAAGTCAGTCATCAGAAAGCCGAAAGACAAGGTTAGAAGTGTCTGTGGTGTACAGGCTACAAGTCTTTTAAGGTCTAGGATTCACTTTTGGTGGTAAAGCTTAGCCATGTTGACAGGGAAAGCCTGCTTTTAGCCATCTCAAATATTTATGTACGTCTTTCCAGCTCACGCTAGAATAGGAGTCCATTCAAAGAGAAGCATTTCAACCACACGGGACTAGAGGGCCCTGATGGAGAACGCTGGAAACGCAGGCTCAGGAGGGAGGAAACATGTTTTGTTCAGCAGAAGCATGATTTATTCAGTAAGAGCGGACAAGAGTCTGTGAAACAGCCTCCGCTAGTTTTTGCCATTACAGAGATATATCGGAGGAAAAAAATATTGGAGATCCACACCGGTGAAATTCGAACAATTTCCAAACATGTGAGTCTACTTTCCTCGTAGAAGACGAGGCCGTCCTTAGGAGGGCGGTTCTGCTTTTCTTAGGAAGTTAGGGGATGAAGTCCCTGCTGGAGACCCCTGAGCGACCCTCTGCTCAGCCCCCTCCCCGCTCAGCTTGTCTGTCTGAGCAATCCTGCACGTCCCTCCGCAGCCTCCGGAGATCCGGCGGATCTTTCCAGCCCCCTGCGGCTCTCTCTCCCCGTGCTGGCTTCAGGTCTCCTTGATGGGCACCTGCCTGCCTTTTCTTCCTGCCCTTCATGCTCGTTCTGGCTTTGGAGCCTGAGCAAGGCCGGCCCCTTGGCCTCCGCAACCCTGCTTCCCATGAAATCTCAGCCGCTCTGCGCACGTGTCCCGGGCAGCCCCGCTCGCCCGTCTCCATCACACCGCCTCGCTTTGTCGTCTTCACGTCACTCTCTGCAGCCGATTTGTTTACTTCCTCTTGGTTTCCCCACAGGGATGTAAGCTCTGTCGGAAAAGGACTTGTCCAGGCACCTTCTCGACCGCGCCACCGGCAGCTCGCTCCGCGCCAGGCACAGTGATCGGGTCCCTGAAATGTGAAGTCGCCGAGGCGGACACCTTACTATGAACTGAGTGGATTAAGTCAAACACCGTATTTGTTGAAGGAAGGAAGGAATAATTAGTTTTAAAAGATTATAGATCACAATAAATGCTAATAAATAGAAAAATCTTTAACGGGACAAAATGGGAAACTTGGATAGATCAATAATAAAAAAATAAATTTTAAAATTTTGTTAAAGATTTATTTCCCCCAAATTCCAGAGTAGAAACCTGTAGACCAATCTCACCTTTTAACATAGATGTGAAATGCTACATAAAATACTAGGAAATTAAACAGTACATTTAAAGAATAATTTATTATGCTCATATAAGATATATTTCAAGTATACAAGAATAACTACATTAAAATATATTAATAAATCAAATTAATAACTCATAAAGTGAAAAATTCCCCTCTTTAGACGCTGAAGAGATATTCATGAAATTCAGAGTTCTTGCCCTATTGAGATCAGAAAAACCCTTAAAACACGAGGGATATCAAGGTACATATTTGAAATAGAATATGTGATTCTATTAAACAACAGCTAAGTGTGAAAACCTAGGCGTATTTCCACAAAAACTGGGGGT
Source organism: Equus caballus (assembly GCF_041296265.1). Lineage (NCBI taxonomy): Eukaryota > Metazoa > Chordata > Mammalia > Perissodactyla > Equidae > Equus > Equus caballus. Next base: position 22,494,210 of record NC_091700.1, on the reverse strand, counting down.
AAACTCCAAGGATGGGTGCTATCACTCTTATTATTTACCATTTCCTGGAGGTTCTGGGCAACGCAGTTAGACATCAAGTAGAAATGAGACATAATTATCTAAAAGAAGAAAAGAATTTGCAGCCAATATTGTTGTCTACCTAAAAAGCGCACCAGATCATCGATTAAAGAAACATTTCATTGGATAAAGAATCAGTAAAGTGGCTGAATGCAAGATAAATATCCTAAAAATTGACAGCTTGCTTCTATACCAGCAAACTGCTGCATTCTTCGCTTGACATGAAACAAATAATTGTCATAATTCAGAAGTGGAACCAGGGCCTTCTTCATTAAGAAAATATTATTTTTCCCCTTCGATGGTGGTTTTGCCTTCTTCCTCACTCTGGGAAGTCGACCACAAAAACCAGCCCACAGAGGAGTTGGGAGGCTGAGAAAGCAGCTCTGCTTCAAACTGATCTTAA